>NC_138861.1:96899716-98140289 GCF_965194805.1 Balaenoptera borealis | reverse complement strand
AGCTCCCAAGAAAAAGGTACTCCTTTATCTGAATTTTGTCCACAGCACTCCCCATCACCCACTCTTGAACACTTGACACTCCCTTTGACACCACTCTTTTTCTTGCCCCTTTCATTAAGTCAATTGCCAATGACTTTGGGAGGCAGTTCAGAGTAGTCAAAAAAGCAAGACTTTTGGAGTCTTCCAGACTTGAGTACAGATCCTAGCTCTATCATGCACCAACATGAGCTCTTTAACAAGTTACTGCATTGATCTGAGTCTCCATTTCATGATCTGTAAAATCAGACTAATAACACCTACCTTATACCATGGTTACATTAAATATAATATTGTAAGGAAAGCCCCTCACATGGGCTGCAAATAGTGAACTCTCAGTAACCATAAGTTCATATTTGCTACTTCTGACAGGTATTTCACATCTATTGTCTCATCTTGTTTTCTCTGACAAACTCTAGCATGACAATAATAACTTTCTTGTTTTCCATTGTCTCCCTCCCCAACCCATTATATGTACACCCAGTCAGAAGACTCTTCCTAAAAACAACTCCAATCCCTTCACTGCCCAGATTGGAAATCTTTAATGACTCCTCCAATGTCAACCCAATAAAGTTTAGACTCTCTAGCTTGGCATTTAAATTTTTCAGATTTAGCTCCCTTTGCTCCCTCCCAAGAAAGCCTCTGACCTACTCAGACTGGATGAGTCACCAATTGCCCCCTAATTTTCCTTGCCTGTCCTTTCTTAACACTGTTCTCCCTGCCTAGAATGCACTGTCCTTTTTATTCCTTTCTATCAAAATTCTATCCATCCTTCAGTGCTCCAGTTTACTTTGCCTCACCCATGAAGCCTTTCTGAATCACCAGTTTTAAATCAATTTTCTGTCTGGATTTCCACAGAACATTTAAGCACCTTGCATAATATAGGTCATCTTCTATTTTACAGTGGTACTATCAGTGTACCAGCCTCAACTCTTTGTGGTACAAAGTAGAGATTAAATAAATATATTCAAGTATTAGACATGGTATGAACCCTTAAAATGCCTGAAAGTTACATAGACCCCTTTCTTCATAACTTTTGTATAAAACACCATGTTTGGGATACTAAAAGACACAACCACCCTGGCTACAAATGATTGAATAGGACTTTGTGCCTGAGCCAAAGGAATCTGTTTTATAGGCAGGTTCTCCTTCTAGGAAAGTTTGAATTTGAGCCACATAGAAAAAGAATAGTTGGAAGAACCAGGCTTTGAGAGAATCCAAGAAGCCACGAGTGATGCCAGTAAGCAGGCATCATGCAGCAGAAGCTGAGAGTGAACAAGAAGCATGAAGTTGAGCAGAAAGTAAAGGAAGCAAGAAGTCAGCAGGAGTAGTAGATGCAGACTCAGCCCAGTAGAAGTAACAAAAGGAAAACTGAGTTACAGGAGAGATGAACCACTAGGTTGCTGCTGGGACCTGGAATGATTTGATGTCCTAAGCAACCTTCCAGATCTCCACTGGGTGGGCTCTTCAGGTGATGCTGACTTTCTGTGCTTTCTTACTAGCTCAACACCCATACAGCAAACCCCCATCACCTTGGGCAGCTGAGTAAATATTTGTTCTTAACAGTTTAGAAGAACTTCCCATAGTACACCAGACATGAAATAGTTCTCGGTGCCTCTGTTTCCTTTTCGGAGACAGATTTAGTTCTCTCTGTCTTGCCACGTAACACATTAGTGAAATGCATAAATGCTTCTGGCTTTTCAGACTGTTTGAACAGTAAATGTCTTAAGTTTCTAAGACCTGATTGCTTTCATCCTGGCCTTGGCATCTTATTGCTTGATACCATCTTGTTTGAAAATTCTGGCTCAGCCCTTTCTCTCCTAATGGCCATATGTGAGCTTCTTAACCCAATAGGTTACTTAAGACCATTATCTTAACTTTATAGATGAGGTAGCTGGGGCATAGATGATTGAAGTCTGGCAAGGGTACTGTGGTTTAGAATCAAGAATATAATTTAGAATTCCTGAGATGCCTTAGCTATTATTCTCCCCTAGTCCCTATGTGATTAGACTGAAATGAATGAACATGAATTAAAAAAAAAAAAAAAAGAAAAGAGAAGAAAAAAAGAAAAACATCTAACATCTTCAAAAGTAGATAGTGACTGAAGCAGCAATTTAACAAAATGATTGACTTCCTCCTGGGAGCCTTCAAAACCTCCAGAAAAATGATAGATTTCAACACTTACCTGAAGCATCAAGCTCTGTGGGCACAAGCAAAGATTTAATCTGATAATGCATGGATCTGAAGCCAGTTGGCTGCCCTGCTTTTTTCACCTCTGAATTTTACTTCATCAACAAATTTTCTCTTGCCAAATGCTTCTCTGTGGACTGTCAATAATGTAAGAGCCAAATTGGCAGAGACAGGTTTGTGCCCAAATAACTGAAAGCCCAGAATGGAACCAACTGTCAGGAAAGAGAATCCTCAAAACAAGCATAAGAGGTCAATCCTATCGTCCTGATTTTAGAGAAGAGTAAACTGAGTCTCAAAGACACTAAATAAGTTGTCACGACCACCCAAAAAATAGAAGATCAGAGCTTCGAATCCACGTTATCTAACTCCTTATACCAGGGGTCCCCAAACCCCGGGCCTTGGACCAGTGCCGGTCCTCGGCCTGTTAGGAAGTGGGCCACACAGCAGGAGGTGAGTGGCAGGCAAGAGCGAAGCTTTATCTGCAGCTCCCCATCGCTCGCATGACCACTTGAACCATCCCCACCCTGCCCCCATCCGTGGAACAATTGTCTTCCACGAAACAAGTCCCTGGTGCCAAAAAGGTTGGGGACCGCTGCCTTATACCACCCTTTGTCTACCACTGCAAGATTCTGCCTTTTACATCCTGCTATTTGGAGAAATTTGGATGTTGCCTACATTTCAGTTTTCAACCAGACATTTACACTCTGAATATATAGCCTTGGCTAAAATTAATTAAAATAAAATAAAAGAATTATTCAGAGTTCACATAGGCATTGTGATGTGCTGAGCTTGGTATAGTAATTTTTAAAATAATCAATTAGCCTCCAAATCAGACAATAGAGCTGCACATTACCCTTCAAATAAATGTAACATCACACACCCAGAAGCAATCAAGACTGCATACTGAGATACTTAAGTTGCCTGGAATGAGCAGCAATTGTTTTTTTTTGTTATCTCCCAGGCTCCCTTTTTTCTCTTCTAGGTAATAAAACCAGTCTTTCTTGACAGAAATCCATTCTGTTGTTGACCTTAAGCCTTCTCATCTGGCTAATCAAATCATTCCCTTCCTCTAGACACAATGACTGGTTCAGGCATAAACTTTGACTCAAGCAAAGCCAGTCAGAACTGTCTCTGAAATTTGTTATGTGGATATATTTATGGACTATTAGCCAGAAGGATGCAAGCTCTAGCCTTCCAGCAGCCATATTTTCAGAGCACAAATGGCCCATTTAAACAGATTATTATAGATAAGCAGGGCCAAGAGATGAAAAGAAAGAGAGAGCCAATAAATTACCCCCATTAAGTCAAATTTTGGCTACAAGCAATCAAAATGATCCTTCCAGATACAATACCAGATTCAGGATTTTTGTAAGAGCTGGCAAGTGGCTCAACTGTTTCTGACAGGGAAGAGAGTGACAATAAAAATGTGGGTTTTGCAGGTTCATATAAGGTGATGTCTAGAGTAAATTCATTCATTTCATGCAGAGCTTTTTTTTTTTGAGAAGGATTTAGTAATCAAATGAGAGAAACATAAGAAGACAGTAAAATATCCTGAGGTAGCCATCATTAATATTTTGGTATACATTTGAATTAATAGGATACAGCAGGGGCTGTCAAGCTCTTGCTGTAAAGGTCCAGACAGTGAATATTTTAAGCCTTGTGAGCCATATGGTCCCTATTGCACCCTGCCATTGTAGCCATAGACAACACCAAAATGAATGGGGATGGCTTTGTCCCAATAAAACTTTATTTATAAAAACAGGTGATGGGCCAGATTTGACCTGCAAGCCATAGTTTCCTGACCCCTGGGATATAGGATCAGCTGCTCTAGCAAAATTCCAAAATGATAGTAATAAAAATAAACTAAAAATTCATCTCTCAGGAACAGTTCTGACATAAACAATTCAGGGGCACAATGGCAACTGCAATTTGTCAGAGACCCAGACTCTTTCTGTCTTGTTGCTCTGCCACCGCTAGGATGTTGCCCTCATATACATTGTCTGAGATGACCTACTATCATGTCCATGATCCAGCCAGTAGGGAAGGGAGAAGGGAAGAAAGGAAAAGGGAAAAGGAAAAGCACATTCTTTCCCTTTAAGGGTACCAGGCGGAAATTGCATATATAACTTCCACTCATATCCCATTGGCCAGAACTTAGTCATATGACCACATCTAACTGCAAAGGAGGCTGGGAAATGTAGGCTATATTCTGGGCTGCATGTAGGTAGCTAAACACTAGGGTTTGTTTGTTTGTTTGTTTTTCCTATAGAAAAGAAAGAGAACAGATATTAGGAGAAAAATAGCTGCCTCTGCCACAGTTTTCCTCCTTTCTCTTTAATGCACATATGCATGTTAGGACAGTCTTCTCACTCCCCTGCCCCCATCCCACAGCCTGGGAAGAAACCCAGGAAAAAGGAGTGACTGGAACAGGTGGCTTCATTGTCAAATTAGTAAAATAGGTTTGTGATATAACCCAGAGTCGGAAGGTGGATAAATCCCCTTTAAGGATGGTAAATTAAAGTTATATTACCAGGAGTGACATGACTATCTTGTCTAAACTTGAGGTTTTTCAGCAAGAGACTAGTTTTAGTGGTGAAAGATATATATGTTTTTGATTTTGATGCTTGGAACAAAGTCAAGTGTCATTAGGATGGGAAACACTCCCAACGCTTCTTCTCGGGACTCTAAGTTCAAGTTTATCCACCAGCACCAGAAATGATAACCTAGACTATGCCTTTGACTTGCAAGCAGGTTTTAGAAGCTGGACAACTACAAGACACAAAAGAGGATATGGGACTTGGTGAATAATACTGAGAGAAGCACAGAATGTCCCAGAAAATGGGGTTGGGTAAGCAAGCCAGGACTTAGTTTGAGAGGGAAGAGTTAAGTAGAGAGAGAATAAAGAAAGATAGAAAAGGGAGCATTAGGACCAGACAGAGCATCTGTAGGGTGGCACAATCTGGAGCCCCATGTGAGGAATCCTGAGATCTGGGCAGTCAATGCCCCTCACCCACTTTGGTGGGAAGGGGATGGATCCAGCCTGGGGGCACAGTGGTTGATTTTTCTACACCCACGGCTCAGGAAAGTTTTAATGTATCCCTGCAATCTCTGAATAAAATGCTATTTAAACTTTCCCTGGAAGACAGGTTTTCATGCGATTGTTTTGAAGAGGGCAGCCAAAGTTGTAACTGGAACAGGGAGAAAAATAATCCCTCCTCCTTCATTACCAGCAAGCACCCTCTTGGTGGATTAAAGGGTGATTGAGGATTCCACCCATGACAGCAACACAACTAGAGGAGCAAAATGACAGAACTCCGTGTGCCCTCGCCCAGTGCAAGGATAGAGACATACCTGTTTGCTATGGTATGTCTCACACAGTACGTGTGTATATAGATAGATCACTGCCTGTAAACTCCAATCCCGCTTCTAGGTTTTAAAGCCTGTAAAGAATCAGTGTTTTGTGTATCCATCTTTACATTCCCGAAGAAGCAAGCACCAGCCTTTCCATATGTGTTGGCTCTTTGAACGAAAGAGATCATCTAATGTGCAATTTCTTAAAAAACGTCTATTAAACACCTATGGAGAACCAGTCACTGGACATCTGAGATACAAAGATGGAAATTCAATGTCCCTGTCATAAACACTTTTAGCTTAGGGAGGAGATGGACGCTGAAATGGACATCTGTTGTTTTTTGGCTTCCAGCCCCCGACCCCAACTTCCTCTTAGCATATCACTCCCTCTTTTGGGAAATCCCCGATACTGTGTGCTTGGGATGGGCCGTACTCTCACACCACAGAAGCCAAAGTTGCTAGATGCTCTTTTCCTTCTCCCCTTTCCATTCTTGGTGCAGCCATGGGGTGGACACATGAATTGGCCCAGCCAATCAGATGCTCTCCCAGGACATGGAATCTCGATAGTGTTGTAAGAACCTTGGTTATGGCAGGAGGTCATAGTCAACGTGATGTTGGTGGCAGATCTTCTAGTTCTTGCCCATTTTCCAACCCTGGTCTTAGAGTCTTTCTTTGACTTTGAGAACCTCCAATACCATTCCAGTAAGTTTATTTCTTTCCCTTAAGGTTTCCAGAGTTGGTTTCATGGCCAAGAGTCAAACCCCTTGCTGATGTAGAAATGTTAATCTTTTGAATACAAAGATGAGAAACCTACCCAAACCATCTCAAAAAAGTGAAGAATTTATTGTAAGAACACAGCGAGCAATACGGGAAATGGAGATACTGAAATGTAAAGTCAGACATCATTACGGGAGAGTCTGCCTGAAGCCTGAGTTTAAAGGATACTTCTGGGTTTAATCAGTTATCAATCACCCTGGTCCAAGCTCTTAAGAAACTTATAGTCCAGTGAAAGAAATATATGACAGTAAACTGATAAGCAAAATATTGCAGTTTATGATAAAAATTATGAAGATGTAGTTGCTAGAGACCCAAGATGATTCTAGGACCCTCGGCCCAAGAGCTGCTATTGACATGTCTACTGTCTCCAGCATGTCAGCCTCTTTCAGCCGCACCACCAAGTGAATTCTGGAGTCCCTATAACAACACATCATTTCTCTACCTTATAGCTTCTGCTCCTTCAGAGTTTCTGATGCCTCATAATTTAAGCTTTTACATCATAGCTTCTCCAGTGTCACACGTTGGGTTCCCTGGGAAGCAGGCCCTGAGATGGAGATCAGCAGACCAGAGGTTTATTCAGGAGTGCTCCTGGGATGCCCACCTGCGGAAGGGAAAAGAAGTGGATGGAACTGGATGAAGAGAGAAGTTGAACTGCAGTGCAGTCTTGACTTGTATAACCAACTTGTCCCAGTTTGCCAGGGACTTTCCAAGTTTTAGCCCTGAAAGGTCCATGTCCCTAGAACTCTCTCTATCCAGGCAAACTAGCACAATTGGTCACCCTAGTATTTTTTTTTTTTTTTTTTTTTTTTTTGGCTGTGTTGGGTCTTCATTTCTGTGTGAGGGCTTTCTCTAGTTGTGGCAAGTGGGGGCCACTCTTCATCGCGGTGCGTGGGCCTTTCACTGTCACGGCCTCTCTTGTTGCCGGGCACAAGCTCCAGACGCGCAGGCTCAGTAGTTGTGGCTCACGGGCCTAGTTGCTCCGTGGCATGTGGGATCTTCCCAGACCAGGGCTCGAACCCGTGTCCCCTGCATTGGCAGGCAGATTCTCAACCACTGCGCCACCAGGGAAGCCCCGGTCACCCTAGTATTGACGAAGGCCTCAGCCAACTATACAGGTCACTCTGAAGCTGAGATGGTACTTCAAAATTTTCCCAAGAGGTTGACCCTGCTTCTGTGTCAACTATACATCGGATATGGGCTTCCCTGGGAAGGGTGCAGGACCTTGGGTGGGGGACTCTACAAGAGAGACAATTCCCAAAGAGAGCTAACAATTGAGAGACGTCTGCTGGCAGCGCTCCCAGCAGCTGGGGGAATAAACCCTTCATGTCCGAATGGGATCTGAGCAGCACAGCACAGCGTCCACTCCATGAGGTTCTCTGCATGTCATGACCTTTCAGCTTCAGTTCCGACTGCTCATTGCTGGAATCTCTCCCAATTCAAATCCCTGGCAGAATCTGATCCCACCTGGCCCACATCACAGGTCACTAACCATCTGGAGACTGGCTCCCCTTGTCCACTTCGCTATGATTGGAAGCAGGATCATAAGGTAGAAGCATGCCCTTCTAGACTTACCCCTTTGACAGGGTCTGTGGGCAGGGCTGGAGGAAATCCTGTTGGTGGGCATCCCAATGGCATGACCATATACCAGCAGACAACTGTAATGTGCTATAGTGGATGGAGCATGTAAGTATATAAGATAAAGTATGTAAGTCTCTAGTGGGTGGAAGATATATATGTAAGTACCGTTCGTGTACTGCCCAAACACCTAGGTCTGCCTAGTGGAGCCCAGAAAGGTTCCCCACAGTTGAATTAGGACTTGAAGGATGAGCTAGGAGCAGGGTTTTGCCCAGCAGGTAGGTAGAGGAAGACATTCCAAGCAGAGAGAGCCATAGGTACACAGGCACAGAAGTGTGAGAGAAATCGGAGTGGCCCCTGAGGGGTTGCCTTTCATCCACCCCTGTACTCACTGCCTTTTAAGCAGGTGCCTGGGAGGCATTTTTGGCAGCTGCTCCCAGGGAAACATGCCACTCATTGAATCATCTGGGGCACTCCCTGTTCCCACCTTTCATGAGCTGGTGCCAGTGAGTTCCTGGGCCAAGTCATGCCCCACCCTGATCCTGTTTGACTTGTGTGCTCTGCCAGGATCCCCGCAAGGGGTGGCCTGGCCTGGGGCCCCTGCTGCCCTTTAGACAACGGCAGCAACCAGGTCGATGCAAATACTGGTCAACGCAAATCCGCATACCGTGAGGCTCCCACTGATGGCAGCTGGGCCTTGGGAAGGGGGCCAACAGGTGGGTTTAGTTGCCAGTTTGGCTCTGGAAGACATCTGCTGCTCTTATTTCAGCACTAAGAATGAAAGGATTCCCAGGAGAGGTGTAAAGGTTCCATCTATGGTTTTCAGAAGCACTAATGTTTGCTGATTTCTAAAGCATCACACAAGTACAACAGTGAAGAAGACATTTACAACAATGAAAAAGATATCACCATCAGCAAGTTGGCAAGATAATAATAATAGCTAACATTTATTGAGCACTTAAGTGCCAAACAATAGTTTATAGGAATTAATCCATATAGTCCCCATAAAAACCCTATAAGCTGTATGCTACCCTTGTCCCTATTTCTCATGAGGAAATAGAGGCACAGAAGGGATTAAGTAGCTCTGCCTGAAATTACCCATCTTGTAAGTGGATTAGAGCCCGAGTACACCCTGCATCTCAATCATACTATTGGCCAGTGTTCTGGTGATTTAACTGGCATCTTATGGAGTGATGGCTGAAAATGCTCTACGATTTATTAACACAAAGTTCTTTCATGTGCATTGTCTCAATTCATCTTCATATTAGTCCAATGAGGGAGTCATCCCATTTTACAGATGAAGAAAGGGAGGCTCAGAGAAAATAAAGTGAATACAAAACCAATGAGTGGCTGCATTAGGACCTCAAATAAGTGTCTTCCTTCCCAGTTTACCCTGTTGTGAGTCATTTCAAAGGGGCCTAGGAATATTTGTATCCAAATATACATAATGAATGTATGTACCCTAAATGTACTCAGAATGACTACACATTGGTTTTGTGCTTGTATTTTACATAGTGGGCATGTCCTAAAGAATAAGCATTAAGTAACATGGGAGTAAAGATTATGTGCAAAGAGATCTGAGTTTGGGGTCAGGACTCCTGGGTTCCAGTCTGCTCCATCATGAATGCTGGTGACCTCGATTAACTTACCTTCTGGGGCCTCATTTTTCTCTTCTGAAAAACCAGCAGGTTGGGTTTTATGAACTCATGTTTCCTTCCAACTGTTTCAGATATGCTGATGGCATTGTAAGACTGGGTTACCTAGAAATACTCAAATCAGCATAGTCTCGAAATGGAGCTGATGAGGAAACCAGCATCTGTGTAGTGACAACCTACCCGTTCACTCCCAGGTGTTTCCCACCTGGCCACAAGATGGTCTAATTGACATGGGGTGTTTCTACTTGGGCATCACATGAAATTTTTTTTTCTTTAACAGCAGAGGCAGAAGAACTCTTTTAAAAGAATCAAAGTAAATCTACACTTCCACCTTCTTGAACAGGTAAGTTAGGCCCCAGGTATCTCACCTCATTAGATGAAAACAGGTGTTGTGTGCTTGCTGCCTGTCCTTCTTCCTAGGGAGTGGTTAAATCTTCTAACTACGAGTAACTGGAGGCAAAGTCTCCCTGTTGGTCTGTTTTTGTGTCATCCTCCTATTTGGATGACATACTTGTCCACCTAGATTTGTCATCTTCTGTTGGTAGGGTCATCTCTAGATATTCTAGAAGGGTGCTGGCTGAAGCTGTTCCTCAAGTTTTCCCTGCCTTGATTCAATCCTGATTTTTCAAGCTTAAGGTCCTGCTGCTGTTCCTTTTCTTTTTTTCACCATTTTTATCTCTGTACTTTCACATTCATTTCTCTCATTACATTTCCTGTAGTAGACTAGTATTTCTTAAACGTGTATGATGTGCTACTCAATTTATCAGAAGAAAAAAATTCTTGTGGCTTTCCCCACCACCACCACTCTGCTAAAATTGACTTAAATTGTTTTTCTTTTTATATCACCTGGACATGCGCAAATCTAAAAATGGTTTTTTTTAAATCCTTAGGTTTACAGCCTTCATATGACACATAAGACCAAAACAACCTTACAAATGAAGTACAAATAACACTATAAAATCTTAACTAACAGTATTAATTTACTGTGGCAGACAATGCTGTTTTAAACTGCTGAAATGAAATGTCTGCACAGGATGTGACTGTGGTATGGGCTGTCACAACGTGGGCTTTTTAGCGTTTGGCATGCCTGTGCCATTATGGGCCACTCAATCCTGCCATCTTTTTCTGCCATCCAAACTACTGGCAAGTCTTCATTTGTTCAACACACCAACTGGCTTTTGCTTATCATAAATGCATCGTTTCTATATTTTTAAATAAAGCTGTATATATTTAAGGTGTATAATATAGTGGTTTGATACACACACAGTGAAATGATTACTAGTCAAGCTACTTAACATATCTTCTCACATAGTGACCTTGCTGTGTGTGTGATGAGAGTATCTGAAATCTACTGTCAGCAAATTTCCAGTATTCAATACAGTATTTTTAGTGACAGTCATCACGCTGTACATTAGACCTCTAGGCCTATTCATCGTACTTAACTCTAACCTTGTATCTTTAACCGACACGTCTTTGTTTCCCACACACCCCCACCCTTGGTAACCACCATTCTCCTCTCTGCTTCTATACATCCGACTTTTGTAAATTCCACATGTAAGTGAGATCATGCCATTTTTTCTTCCTGTGTATGGCCTACTTGGCTTAGCATAATGTCTTCCAGGTTCATCCATGTTGTTGCAAATGGCAGGATCTCCTTTTTCAAGGCTGAATAATGTTCCATTGTGTATATATACACCATAATTTCTTTATTCATTCATCCATCAATGGACACTTAGGTTGTTTCCATATCCTGGCTATTGTGACTAATGATGCAATGAATACAGGAGCACAGACATCTCTTTGAGGAGTACTGATTTTACTTCCTTTCAGTATATACTCAGAACAGGAATTGCTGGATCATATGATAGTTCTATTTTTTTGAGAATCCTTCATCCTATTTTCCCTAATGGCAATACCAATTTATATTCCTGTTAACAGTATTCAAGAGCTCCCTTTTCTTCACATCCTCACCAACACTTATCTTTTTTTTTTTTTTTTGATAATAGCAATCCTAACAGGTGAGGTGACACCTCATTGTAGTTTTAATTTGCGTTTCTCTGATGATTAGTAATATTGAGCATCTTCTCATATAACTGCTGGCCATTTGTATGTCTTCTTTGGAAAAATGTCAAGTCCTCTGCCCATTTCTTAATCACGTTACTTTGTTGTCTTTTGTTTGTTTGTTTGTTTTTGTGTTTGTTCTTGTTTTTGCTATTGAGCTGCATGAGTTCCTTATATGTTTTGGCTATTAACCCTTTTTCAGATACACAGTGTACAAATATTTTCTCCCAGTCCATAAGTTGCCTGTTCATTTTGTTGATTGCTTCCTTTGCTGGGCAGAAGCTTCTTAGCTTGATGTAGTCCCACTTTTTTATTTTTGCTTTTGTTGTCTGAACTTTTGGTGTCATCCAAAAAATTATTGTGAAGACCAATATCAAGGAGATTTTACCCTATGTTTTCTTCTATCAGCTTTACAGTTTCAAGTCCAGTCTTTTTTTTCAATCTTTTTTTAAATTAATTTATTTTATTTTATTTTACTTTATTTTTGTCTGCATTGAGTCTTCACTGCTGCACGTGGGCTTTCTCTAGTTGCGGCAAGCAGGGGCTACTCTTCGTTGTGGTGCACGGGCATCTCGTTGCGGTGGCTTCTCTTGTTTCAGGGAACAGGCTCTAGGCACACAGGCTCAGTAGTTGTGGCTCACGGGCTCTAGAGCACAGGCTCAGTAGTTGTGGCGCATGGGCTTAGTTGCTCTGTGGCATGTGGGATCTTCCTGGACCAGGGATCTAATCCATGTCCCCTGCATTGGCAGGCGATTCTTAACCACTGCACCACCAGGGAAGTCCCAGGTCCAGTCTATAATCCCTTGTGAGTTGAGTTTTTGTGCCTGAAGTCAAGCATTTGATTTCATTATTTTACATGTGGATATCCAGTTGTCCCAGCACCATTTATTAAATGATACTCTATCCAAGATTATCCTTTCCCTATTATGTATTCTTGGCACTCTTGTCAAAAATTCTACATCATTTACATATTAAAGTTCTCTCTATTCATTTCTCATTAGCCTGCAAAAACTTGGGTTTAGTGCCATTGTCATAAAGACACAATTACAGGCAGTGGAAACCGTGGCACTTCTAGGTTACTGGGTTATAACATGGTTGCGATGCTTTTTAAACTAAATCACAACCTAATAGTAGGTCGTGAAATCAGTATAGTGGGTGCAACAAGCATTTTTTAAAAAATAATGTAGACAAAACCATAATGAGACATCACCTCACACCTATCAGAATGGCTATTACCAAAAACACAACAAAAAATAAGTGTTGGTGAGGATGTGGAGAAAAGGAAACCCTCATGCACTGTTGGTGGGAATGTAAATTGGTGCCACCACAGTCTGGAGTTTCCTCATAAAATTAAAAATAGGACTACAATATGATCCAGTAATTCCGATTCTGGGTATTTATCCAAAGAAAGTGAAAACTCTAACTCAAAAAGATATTTGCACCCCAATGCTCATTGCAGCATTATTTACAATAGCCAAAATATAGAAGCAACCTAAGTGCCCATCAATAGATTAATGGATAAAGAAGATGTATTTTATATGAATATTACTCAACCATAAAAAAGAATGAAATCTTGCCATTTGCATGACAACATGGATGAACCTAGAGAGTATTATGCTAAGTGAAATAAGTCAGACAGATAAAGATAAATACTGTATTATTTCACTGACTTGTAGAATCTAAAAACAAAACAAATGAACAAACACAGCTAGACACAGAGTCCTAGATACAGAGAACCAATAGCTGGTGGCCACAGGGGAGAGGGGTGCGGGGAAGAGAGAAATAGGTGAGGGCAATTAAGAGGTACAAACTTTCAGTTACAAAATAAATGAGTCAGGTATGAAATGTACAGTGTGGTATATATAGTGAATAATTACATAATATCTTGGTATGGTGACAGATGATGACTAGATTTATCATGGTGATCATTTTGAAACGTATAGAAATATTGAATCACTGTGCTGTGTAACATGAACTAACATAGTGTTGTAGGTCAATTATACTTCAAAAACAAACAAACAGGGCTTCCCTGGTGGCACAGTGGTTAAGAATCCGCCTGCCAACACAGGGGACACGGGTTCGAGCCCTGGTCAGGGAAGATCTCACACGTCGCAGAGCAACTAAGCCTGTGCGCCACAACTACTGAGCCCGTGTGACTAGAGCCCGTGCTCCACAACAAGAGAAGCCACTGCAATGAGAAGCCCATGCACCTCAACACCCATGCATGGCAACAGAGTAGCGCCTGCTCACGGCAACTAGAGAAAGCCCACGCACAGCAACGAAGACCCAACACAGCCAAAAATAATAAATAAATAAAAATAAAACAAACAAACCCCTAGATAAAGAGATCAGATTTGTGGTTACTATAGGCAGGGCGTTCAGGGAGGGTACAAAGGCAGTCAAAAGATACAAACTTCCAGGCAGGAATAAATAAGTACTAGGAAGATAATGTACAACATGATAAATATAATGAACACACTGTACGTTATATATGAAAGAGAGTAAATCCTCTCATGGGTGAGCTCTCATCACAAGGAAAAAAATTCTTTCTGTTTCTTTAATTTTGCATCTATATGAGATGATGGACGTTCACTAAACTTACTGTGGTCATCATTTCATGATGTATGTAAGTCAGACCATCGTGCTGTACAACTTAAACTTACACAGTGCTATATGTCAATTATATATCAATAAAACTGGAAGAAAAATAAATAAGTAAATAAAATTAGATTAGATTAAAAACTGACTATTTTTTTTAAACGATAGAAAAGAAAAAACATCAAAGTGTATCACATGGTGTCAGAATAAGTATTGTATACAGGAAATTGTTTCAAACACACACACACACACACACACACACACAGGGGTGACCAATCCAAAGAGATACTGCATCACCTTTGGAGCAGGGCCCTGCAAGCCCACTGTTGTTGCCTAATCATGGCTCCTGACAATATCAGGTCCTGATCCCTGGAATCTGTAAATGTTACTTTACAAGGAAAAGGGGCTTTTGCAGAAGTGATTAAGTTAAGGACCTTGAGATGGATAGATTATCCTGGCTTATCTGTGTGGGCCACACTTGCACAATCCTAAGTGTTCTTAAAAAAGAAAGGCAGAGGGAGATTTGACACAGATAGAAGCACAGCCCTGCTAGCACCTTGGTTTTGATCCAGTGAAACTGATTTCAGACTTTTGGCATCAAGAACTGTAGGAGAATAAATATCTGCTATTTTAACCCAGTTTGTGGTTATTTGTTACAGCAGTAACAGGAAGCTACTACACTTGCCCTCTCCCCTCACCTCTGCTGGTTCTTGCATCCTGGGGTGGTTCAGGGGCGATCCCAGAGGAGGCACCAAGACTATCAGGGAGGTGGGGATGGTGACACTTAGGAGACTCATAGCTGTTTACCAATTGACTTGCAGTATTTTCATACTTTCACAAGTGGTACAGCTGCCCTGGTCTGGATGGGCTGCTTGTCAACCCTACTTATGCGTGCGTGAATATCAGTGTATGGGAAACTGGGTCACCAGTAAAATGGATTCCTTCTCTGGGTGGATGTCAAAAAAAAAAACGATTGAAGGCCACTAATCCAGATGACACAGAATATGCTTAGACTGAGTAACTTTCTTTTTCAGGTCGCCATCAATATGAAAATACAAAATTTATTTATTTATTTATTTAAAATCACTGAGATTTTTAAATTATTTATTTATTTATTTGGTTGCACCGGATCTTAGTTGCGACAGGCGGGCTCCTTAGTTGCGGCTCACCGGCTCCTTAGTTGAGGCACGTGGGCTCCCTATACTTGCAGCTCACAGGCTCCTTAGTTGTGGCATGCGAACTCTTAGTTGTAGCAGCATGTGGGATCTAGTTCCCTGAAGAGGGATTGAACCCAGGGCCCCCGCATTGGGAGCGTGGAGTACTATCCACTGCGCCACCAGGGAAGTCCCCAAAATACAAAATTTAAATATCCTCATAGAGAATCTGTGGACTCCCAAGACTCATCTGCAGGCTCTGAAAGACCTTCGGACCCCAGTTTGAGAAACTCAGTAAAATCAGCTTCCCTGTAGCATCAGGCAAGTATTTATCTTTTTACATCTCTTGAACCTTAAGCCTAATTTGTGTGGGCTCATCCACCCACAGGCTGTACCCACCTGCTCTCCCTTCTTAATCTGCTCCTGGCACCTGCACCTCAATGTGGCACTTTTACATGGGCCAGCTGCCCACTAGGGCAGGTCTCAGGCCTCAGTGGACCTGCCCTTGGCTGTGCAGGCTGGGAACCACTCTGACCTTCTGGCCTCACCTGTCCTCCACCTGGTTCAGCCTCAGGACCTCAGAGTCTTTTTGTTCCCGCGAGCCCTGGGCTCTTTGCTGTCTGTAGTCTCAGGGCACTGACTTATCTTAGCCCCATGGTCTTAGAAGCAAAGATTTTGAATAAAATGCTGCTTTCAAAGCAAAACAAAATAAAAACACTACCTCTGAGGTATAACAAACTTCTTTTTCTGGGGCTTGTTTTCTGCTTCTCCTTGACTCTCAAACCGCTATCCCTCATGCCTGGCTCTGACACAAGATTAGGGTCCTTACTAATCTTGGTAAGAGGTGGGGTCCTTACCTAACAAGCAAAAACTGTGCTCGCACCCCAAACACCCCCCAAACACCCCTATCTCAACTGAAGAGCCTGTTTCTGCCCTCCTGAGTCCTCTGTGTCCTGCCCCATCATAGGGGGTTTTACTAGTAGTAATAGTAGTACTAGTAGTAGTAGCAGTATTGGTAGTTCTGCTTTCCTTTGTAGCAGAAAAGTTTTGAGCAACCAGTACATGGAGTTCCCATCCCTATGGCACCCGACCCTCCCCCTCCCACCTCTTTCCCACCCCAGGTCACCTCAGGCTCCAGTTCCACCTTAGGGACACCAGAGGTCCTGCCCTTAGGTGAAACCTCCCTCTGCATGACCCAGGTGTCCTTCTCTCTTGCCAAACCATTTCCTTATTCACGCACCAACCAACCGTATGAGTCTTGAAAGTTACTAGAGCTTGTATTGACCTTGACATACTATTTTCACGTACATTTGGCCATCTGACCCTCACCACAAACTTGGATATTGGTTGTGTTTGCATCACTTCATTTTACAAATGAAAAAACTGGGACTTCAAATTCAAGAGACCCATTACTCTATGCTATTCATCTAGTAAGTGACAAAGCTGGCCCATCTTTTGGCTCTTGCTCCTGTCCACTGCCCACTGCACCTCTTTGCCTTATCCTCTGTGTATAGTAAAGCTAAAATTAGGGAAAGGGAAGAGAGGAATTCTTCACCCTCTCCCTCCAACAGGGGCTGCCAGCCTGGAATTACACAGAATCTTCCCTACCTTGAAGTTGAATGAGTTTAAACATTGGTCTTACCCTTATAAGTAGTAGCACAGATGAAAACCTACCTGGTATAGTGTGAGATGCCTGGGGAAGGCCCTCCCCTCACCCTGAAACATGACAAGGTGGCTGAAATCGGAACTCCACTATTCGAGTCCATTCTTTTTGAGTCTCAAAGTCATGGGGTAGCAGAACTTTGGGGTCAGACACATTAGGATTCCAAACCCATTTCCACTCCTTAGTTGTGTGGCCTTGGGCAAGTCTATCCTTTCTGCAGTTCTCATCTGCATAGTGGACAGGACCCACTACATAATTTGTGAAGCCCAATGCAAATGAAAATTCAGGGCCTCCTCAGACGGCGACAGCAAGAGCATTAAACCAAAGGTGGGGCCCTTCTAAGCATGGGAGTTTCCATCCATGAAGCCAGCCCTGAGAGTGGAGGATTGTTTTTTGGGAAGAGTGTTAGGAGAATTTAGTTCTTAATGAAATGTTCCATTCCTTTCCAATCAGTCTATGGTTGTCCAGCTATGGATGGAGCCCATCTGGGGGGCTCTCTGCAAATGCAGTTTCCCAGTGCTTTCCTAGCTTATTCTGATTCTGGGGTAGGGCCCAGACATGTGTGTTTTAACAAGGATCTCCAGAGATTCTAATGAAAATGTCAACCTCTCTTTGAAGAAGTTAGACAGTTAGTGCTTTAACTAGCAGTTAACTCCCTGAAAATGATGGTTTTATAAACCCCAGTATATAGCTGACCCAGTGGCCCTGGTTCCCTATGTGTGCCCTGGAGGAAAGAGCCACTGGTCTGTGAACTGACAGAGCCAGCCACCAGGAGATTTAACATTTGGGATCCCTGGTGTGCTGTGGCGTGAAGCATCCTCAGCTGAACAAAACTCCCTGTGAGGAACAGCAACCCAAACAGTGGCTGGCCTTGGGATAGCCTTTGTCTGCCTCATTCCTCACTGCCTTTCCACCTGAGATCCTCAAGCACTCCTCCTGCTTCTTGAATTCTGCCCCCAGGAGCCCCGCGGGTGCTGCAGAAGTACGTGCTCTCCCCTCAGTACCCTCATTGTGCCCAACAGGTAGACCTCAGTTTACATCTAAGCCCCTCTCAATTCCCAAAGGAAAATGGGGCTTCTTCCCTAACATGGGATATGAAAGCACCTTGGAGTTTAGACATCCTGATAGCCTCCTTGAGGTGAGCAATTTGTATCCCTCACTTCATTTAAGCCTTACCACAACCCTCTGAGGGAGGTCTGTAACCCCATTTTACAGATGAGGAAGCTGAGGACAATTTGTGGCCTTCCTTCATAGGACGTGGTAGACATGGGATTTAAACACAACAACCCTGCAAGACAGATAACACATATATTAGCAATTCTTATTTTAGAGCTAAGGAAACTGAGGCCCAAATGGGTTAGGCAGTTCTCCAAACATAAATGCTACAAGCAGAAGAGCTGAAATTTGAACCCAGATGACCTGACCTCAGGCCCCAGGCTCTTTCCAGCTCACTTTCTCTGTGCTTTTCCAAATTTTCTTCCTTCCATCCTTGTCTTAGTCTGTTTGGACTGTTAGAATACCATAGACTGAGTGGCTTATAAACAACAGAAAGTTATTTCTCATAGTTCTGGAGGCTGGGAAGTCCAAGATCAAGGTGCCAACAGATATAGTGTCTAGTGAAGGCCTGCTTTCTGGTTCATAGAGCCTTTCCCTGTGTCCTCACATGGCAGAAAGGGCAAGGGCAATCTCTAGGGTCTCTTTCAAAAGGACACTAATCCCATTTGTGAGGGCTCCACCCTCATGCCCTAGTCACCTCTCAAAGGCCTCACCTCCAAACCATCACACTGGTGATTAGGTTTCAAAGTATGAATTTTGGGAGGGGGACACATTGAGTTTATAGCAGTCCTCTTTGTCAGAAACCTAAGAGGCCCTGCTGCTTACTTAAGAAGGAAGCACTGAATTCAGCTGGAAGGAGGGAGCCTCAGCCTAGTAAGGCTCATGGCATCCTGACCTTGGCGGCCCACACACAAAGGTTGCATCAGCCTCTGTTGGAGAAGCACCTCTGGCAAGAAATGGGACCTAAGGAGGTTGATCCCAGGTGTGGTGGGTGTCTGGCTTCCAGGGCCATACCTGTCAGCTCTATTTGGGGAGGAAGGTCAGATATGGATCCAGCTTCACAATCCAGGAAACTGAAAGGATCCCTTCTTTCCCAAGACGCCATAACCAGGCCTCCTGCTCCTCTTCTCACCTCTATTCCTGCAGACCGACCACACCCACTGCCACACAGTCTGTCCCACAAGTCCTTCCTTGTTGACTCCAATACCCCCAGCCTCCACACCTGCTGCCATGGATAGGAAATTGGAGGGCAGTCCCCCTCGAGTGACCCAGAAGCAAAGAGCTACAGGGGAAGTAACGGACCCAGATGGTGGCAGACATTGCAGGAAAACAGCCTGCTGTTGGAGCCCCAGGGCATGCTTCCACCCTAGATTGCCACTGGCAGCATTCTGCGGTACTCAGGCCTGTCAAAAATTTAGATGACGTAGATGGGAAAAAAAAATCCGTCATAATGGGCACTTAGAAACATCATAATCATCACCCTCATTGGCATTATTGGTAACTTTATTTTTACCACTTTTTTTGTGTGCCAAGCATTACTCTTTGCATAGTAATCTATTCATTGAGCATTTAGCATGTCTAATTTCTTTACTTGTCTTGTCCCAGTGACCCTAAGGGGCTGGGACTATTATTCACTTGTTTTATAGATGAGAAAGTTCAAGCTTGGAAATCTAAAGTCATTTGCTCAGGGTCACACAGTAAGTGGTGGACCTCAAACTCAAATCCAAGTACTCCTGGCCCTGAAGCCGGTATTCATGATCTCTGTATTATGTAAATATCTTCCAGAGTCACTTCTAGAACCAGACAAAACAGATGAAACATAGCTTAAGCATACTGAAACTCTTAGAAGTAGTATAGCTTCCAAAAAAGGTAGCAGCGATTCAGTATAAGGGTCACCAAAAGAGGGATGCAGAGGTAATAAAGGGAAACAACAAGGTGGATGCAACTGCCAAAAGAGTGGCCCTAGAACCAGTAACTTGGCAACTACCCCTCATACCTCGAAGGCCAAATCCAGCCACTTATTCCCCAGTCTACACAAAGGTAGAATTAGACAAAATCCGAAAATGGGTCTTCAATAGGGATTTGGGAGGCCAGGAGTGGCTAGTTAATGAACATGGATGACAGTTCTTTCCCCAAACTGTAGCTTGTCAAACCTTCAGGCAGACCCATCAAGAGACTAACTATGGGAGGGAAGCCCTATATAATTGGCTGGTTGAAAACATGGTGACCCTGGGAATGAAAAACATAAGTGGCTGGGTAGTTGAGGACTGCCCCGTATGCACAACAAATAACCCCAACACCAGACCCCCCAGAGGTCCCCAGATAAGGCCCATTCAGACCAGGGGACATATCCTGGAGAAAGTTGGCAGACTGATTTCACTGTCATGCCAAGAGTACCAAGTAATTTTAGGTATCTCTTGGTGCTAGTAGACACATTTTCGGGGTAGATAGAAGCATTCCCCACTAGAACTAGAAGGGCAGCTGAAGTGGTTAAGGCATTACTAAAAGAAATAATCCTCAGGTTTGGGCTCCCAGGATCCTTACAATATGATAACGGTCCAGCATTTGCATCTCAAGTGACAGAGGGAATAACGAGTGCCCTGGGCATAAAACAGACCTTGCACTCAGCCTGGAGACCCCAATGGGGGAAAGTAGAGAGATCCAATCAGACCCTGAAACAGCCTTAGCTAAACTATGTCAGTCAACTCCAATTGCCCTGCTCCGCATGCAGGTAGCCCCAAGGGATAAGTTCAAGTTAAGTGCATTTGAACGCTTGTATGGTAGACCCATTCCCCAAGCCCCAGAGGAGGGACAGGTTAACCTCCTTGAAATGGAACAACTCAACTGTGTCCTCCAGGTAGGAGGAACGATGGAAGTTCTCAGGAAATATGGTAACCACATGCTGCCCCCACCCAGCGACTGGCTCTCCACCCACTGCCGGCCAAGAAACCGGTGCGCCTAAAAACCTGCAGAACCGGCAACTCACAAGATCAGCTCCCTCCTAAGCGGAGCACACTCTGCCTGGTGATCCTAACCACTCATTCTGCCCTGCAGTTCCAGGGCATCACTCCGTGGGCACGTCACACTCCAGTGAAAGACCCCCAGCCCAAACCTCTGGAGAGAAAACCTGGGGCAACAGACCCCCCTGACTACTCCTGTGAACCTCTCCCTAGATTACCAGGGAGGGCTCTGTGCTCTGGCCAATACATTGTGTTGTTTTTATGTCATTGCAAGTGGCCCCACTGCAGAAGTGCAGACAGCAGGCTACTCGAAAAAGCAACTTGACTAATAGGAGGCCTTCAGCCTCATTGGGCCGAACAAATGCAGAACAGGGTAAAACAGGCCTCCCCAGTATCACTTGGTTTCTCCTTTCCTGGGCCCTTTCACAACCATTGTTCTCTTGCTGATATGTGGGCCACATATCTTAAATTGTCTGATGTCCTTTGCCTCCAAAAGGTTAGAATCTATAAAATGTCAAATGCTGGTCGCTTAGAGCTACAAACAGTTAGGGCTGAGGCCTGGGGACAGCAAACAGATCTAAAGGCAGCAGTGAAGAAGTTCTGCTACGCTCCCCGGGGTTATGACAGTGATACCCAAGCTCAGCAGGCCATCAGCATCCCTCAAAAATGAGAAGCAAACACCAGTCAGAATGGCCATCATCAAAAAATCTACAAACAATAAATGCTGGAGAGGGTGTGGAGAAAAGGGAACCCTCTTGCACTGTTGGTGAGAAAGTAAATTGATACAGCCACTATGGAGAACAGTATGGAGGTTCCTTAAAAAATTAAAAATAGGGGCTTCCCTGGTGGTGCAGTGGTTGAGAATCTGCCTGCCAGTGCGGGGGACACGGGTTCGAGCCCTGGTCTGGGAAGATCCCACATGCCGCGGAGCAACTGGGCCCGTGAGCCACAGTTACTGAGCCTGCGCGTCTGGAGCCTGTGCTCCGCAACAAGAGAGGCCGCGATAGTGAGCGGCCCGCGCACCGCGATGAAGAGTGGCCCCCACTTGCCACAACTGGAGAAAGCCCTCGCACAGAAACGAAGACCCAACACAGCCATAAATAAATAAATAAATAAAATTTAAAAAAAAAAAAATTAAAAATAGAACTACCATATGACCCAGCAATCCCACTACTGGGCCTATACCCTGAGAAAACCATAATTCAAAAAGAGTCATGTACCACAATGTTCATTGCAGCACTAGTCACAGTAGCCAGGACATGGAAGCAACCTAAGTGTCCATCGACAGATGAATGGATAAAGAAGATGTGGCACATATATACAATGGAATATTACTCAGTCGTAAAAAGAAATGAAATGGAGGTATTTGTAATGAGGTGGATGGAGTTAGAGTCTGTCATACAGAGTGAACTAAGTCAGAAAGAGAAAAACAAATACAGTATGCTAACACATATATACGGAATCTAAGGAAAAAAAAAAAAAAAAAGGCCATGAAGAACCTAGTGGCAAGACGGGATTAAAGACACAGACCTACTAAAGAATGGACTTGAGGATACGGGGAGGGGGTGGGGTGAGATGTGACAGGGTGAGAGAGTGTCATGGACATATATACACTACCAAATGTAAATTAGATAGCTAGTGGGAAGCAGCCGCATAGCACAGGGAGATCAGCTTGGTGCTTTGTGACCACCTAGAGGGGTGGAATAGGGAGGGTGGGAGGGAGAGAGGCGCAAGAGGGAGGAGATATGGGGATATATGTATATGTATAGCTGATTCACTTTGTTATAAAGCAGCAACTAACACACCATTGTAAAGCGATTATGCTCCAATAAAGATGTTTAAAAAAAAAAAATGAGAAGCAAGAAGAAAGACAGAGGAGGGATTTGTCACCAGGAAAACCCCCTGGGCTCCCCAGGGAAAAATAAGCCGGAATCCAGGTAATAAGATAAGGTCTAACCTCTTCCTTTGTGCTTACTCTAGTTTCGCCTGCCTGTAGGGGGCCGTGTGCAGAGGTGTCCCATTGGGTTAGACTTCCCAGTGCCGAACTGCCGCGCTGACACACTGCAGCTCAGCCGGCCGTGTGCAGAAGCGCTGCACGTGCACGTCAACCCAAGATGGCAGCAGCAGTGGGCTGCATGCAGAGAGGCTGTGCCCGCACTTAAATCTGTCCCCTCCCCCCCAGCCCAGACCCCTATAAAGCAGCCCCGTCCACCGCCTGTCAGGGAAAGTGTGTGCTATAGAGTGTGAGCTCGCACCTTTCCATTCTCTGATCCAAGAATGAAGCTTTCCTTTGCTTCTGAACCAAACTCTGCTTCATTCTATTGGTGCAAGCAATACCAGGCAGGAGGACCCTTATTGGGGCCCAACTCAAAAGGGTCAGTAACAGGAACTAAAGAAGACATGATATCTTCCTTCAGAGAGTGTGAGGTCTGACGCTTCATAGCTATTGGCTAGCATGAAGCAAGAGCCTGGAACGGCCAGGGGACCACCAGGTGAAATCTAAGGATAGACTCCATGCTGTGGGATGCAGAAGGAGAGAAATGGAGCGCTGGTGCCTTTCATTGCTGGAGCAAACCTTACCTGACATCATCCCAACCACCAGACTTTTTATTCTTCTAACTAAACGAATGTCTTCCACTATTTAAGCCAGTTGGAGTTGGATTTTCTGTTAATCACAACAGAGTACTCTGCTATATTAGTCCTCTTGCTGTTCTCGTTCCTTGTCCATTGCTGGAGGCCTCTTTCTCACAGGGGAAAAAAGAGGAGAGAAGAAAAGAAGAAAGGATTTGAAAGCCAAGTCTGGAAATTTGACTTCTTGGTAGCTGCTCTGGAAAGAGGTCCGACAGGGGACACTCAGAGCTGTTGGCCAGAATAAATTCCAAAATTATTTGGAAATGTCAATGTCCATCCTCTCCCTTCTCCCACAGATAATCAAGAGTTGGCTAAGAGTGATAATCCCCACCAAGTACAGCCAAGGAAATATCACCGCTCTGGAATCCTGAGTCTTTCCAGAGGTACAAACCATCATGTTCAGAGTGAGTTCCAGGGCTGGGGGCAGAGGCCACCTCGTGTTAGTGACCCACCTGGGGCACCTCAAGCCATTTCATAGACACTAGGAGGGCTGCCTGTAAGCAGTCCTGCTGGCTCCTCCTCCCCTGCACTTCTGTCCTGACCCAGAGGACAAGATGAGACGAGGCCTGAGGGCCAATCTCACGACCAGTGAGTACAAGAGCTCAAGGTCACAACACAGCCCCTCCTGGTAGCAGGATTTGAGACAAGGCATGAGGCTTAGTGGTTCCTTGACGTGCCAGGCAAGAAGCTGGAGACAACTAGGACCACCTGAGATTGCTCTGCACCCAAGATGGGGGAGAGAGGTGGGCCTGGGGATGTCCACAAGCCAGGACATCCAATGGGCTGGGCCAGCTCAGGGGCAAGTCAGGCGACTGCCAACACCTGAAGTTCCAAGAGAAGGGAACACATCACAGCAGTAGGGTTTTAGGGAGAGGGTCCCTCCCCAAGGGGTGAGTCCACGAGGGGTAGAGTCCCAACCCCCAGTCTCTAGCTCCAACACGTACTAGCTGTGTTCCCTCAAAGAATCTCTTAGAGGTTCAGTTTCCTCACCTGGAAAACAGGAATAACAATAATTCCTCCCTTATAAGATTGTTGTGACGAATAAATGCATGTTAAATGCTTAGGACAATGCCTGGCACACAGTTGAACTCAACACAAGGCAGTTCCTTGGCTACTGGGGCGAAGCGGGGCTAAGATTCAATGGGGAAGCGGCAGTGAGCAAAGCAGGAGCCCAACGCTCACCCGTCTCCAATCGCTCAACACTTTGCATCTACGGTGGGCCAGGCTCCCAGCTGCAGATGCAGAGGCGGACGAGAGCCAGAGCTCACCCTCCAGCTCCGAGAGCCTCAGGGAAGCCGAGTCCCCACAGGGGCTGGACCAAGGCCTTCCCTCCAGCCTTAAGTGAGGCCCCTCTGAAATGGGGATGGGCAGGCCTCACTGGGGAGCGCCCAGTGGGCTGCCTCTGGGGTCTAGGAAGGGCAGAGCCTGGAGAAACAGGCAGGAACAGACTGAGGTAAATGGGGCCTGGAGAGCAGGGACACTGCACAGAGCTGGCCAAGTGGGTGCCTGTCCATGGCCCCCTGTTTCCTGTTCCTCTTGGGGTCATGGGTCGATCAGCAAGTCCGAGGGAAAACCAAAGGGATGAGAGTCTTTGTCTCTACTTGTGTGGTTCAGAATTTCCTTAACCAATGCCCTTGAATTTCCACCCATGTTTCTGTATTTCATTGTTAAAAGTTAAAGAAAATAATTCTTTTTTTAAAAAGACTCTATTCCACAAGAATATTCCTGTGTCCCATGAATGCACTTGGAGCCTCCGCTCCCTCAATGGAGGTCAGGATAGGTGGTGGGGCAGAATGCGGAGGGCACGCCCAGAGCAAGGTGGCTGCATTTGGAACCCAGCACCACTACACTCCCAGTTTGAGAGCTGTGTGATCTTGGACATGTTCTCTAACCTCTCTGTGCCTTTGGTTTCCATCTTTTTAAAAAATGGTGATAATGGTAACTTAAATTGGCTAATATGTATAAAAGCACTCAAAACAGTACTTGGTGCTTGGTAAAAGCTTGGTAAAGTATTTGCTAATACTGTTCCCATGGCCCTAATCCATATTTCCCTCAAGCAGCTCTCCCCAAGCCTCTGAGCTCCCAGCTGAGACCTAGGGGCCTTTTTATTTTTTTGGTAAATATTTTATTTATTTATTTATTTATTTGGTTGCACTGGGTCTTAGTTGCGGCAGGTGGGCTCCGTAGTTGTGGCATGCATGTGGGATCTAGTTCCCTGACCAGGGATCTAACCCGGGCCCCCTGCAATGGGAATGCGGAGACTTAACCACTGTGCCACCAGGGAAATCTCCAAGGGCCTTTTTAATTGCCCAGTTACAGCCCAGAGTGTGGCACCAACCACACATTTACAGGTTTAATGTAGCCACTGGGATTCCTTTGGTTACAAGTAGCAGTAAACCTGCCCCAAACTCAGAGCTGGAGCACCAAATCTCACCAAAAATGAGATTTTATGAGTGCATATAACTGAAGAGTGCGTGGCTTGGTTCAGATGCTCAAAGAGTGACGTCAGGCTCCAGTGTCACTCTGTCAACTTTCTCTGCTTGATGTGTTAACTCCATTCTCAGACTGATCTCTACTCATGCTCACAAAATCGCTGCCAATAGCGGCAGGAGCTGCCTCCTCCCTGGCTCAAAATTAGTGAGAAAAGAATGGAACTACTTCCCTACAGGCTCAAACAAAAGCCCTCAATCCAATCTCCTTGCTATGTAATAGTCACCAGTGTTTTGATTAGCAAGGTCTGGGTCAAGGGCCACCCCCAGAGGCAGAAATAGAGCCATGTAGAGAAATGGATGTCCAAACAGAAGTTGTCCACTACTCCGCTCCACAAAAAAAAAAAAAAAAAAAAAGTTTGCAATATTTGAGGATGGCAGAAGAGGATGATCCTATAGGTAGGAAAATGTCTGCTTTCTTTTTCCTTAACATGTCTAAGCAGTTCATCGCCTTTTTCCATTCCAAAAATGAGAGTCAGGGCAAGTTGTAGCTTGACGGCGAAGAATCCATGCTTGGGAATGCGACCGCCTGGAGCAAATTCCGGCTTTGTGGCTGACCGCCTCTGTGACCCAGGACAACTGACTGTTCCGCCTTGGGCCTCAGTCTGCTTGCCTATAAAACAAGAGCAATAATCCTACCTACGTCACAGCGTTGTTGTAAGAATTAAATAAAAGAATAGTGCCTGTCTGGCCCACAGTAAATAATGAATTTGTACTTGTAGTTGTTATTAGTGTGTGGGTGTTCCTACCCAACTCTGCTCTGTCTCACTCAGCGCTGGGCTCTGGGCCCACAGCCTTCAGGGGAGAGAAGGGGGCAGGGAGGGCCCTCCTTGAGTGACCGGCTCCCCTCTGAGAGCGAGGGCAAGAAGTATAGGACCCAGGAAGGCCAGGCTGGAGCACAGGCCCGAGGGTGGGAACCGGCCAGCACCAAGGAATTCCTAGCAAGTGCTCCCTACCCCTGAGTTCAGAAGAAAAACGCAGCATCTCTTTTTGCCTTCCTAGCCCTCTCTGCTGAGGGAAGCAGTGAAAAACTCGATCCAAACAAGACCCAAATCTATGCCAGCATTTGCATACAGAGTGTTTATATAGATTAGGACCTCTCTGTTGACTCTCAGCTTAAACCTCCCAGGCTTTGTAGTTCATGAAAGTTTAATGTTCTGTTTCATGAAGTTCCTTGCCATCCTAAGTGGCTCTGTCAGCTCTTAGAAGGGAAACTTCCCCCTTCAGGGTACATTTCCCCTGCCCTGAGCCAGAGAGCCCTGTTGCTAAGGGCATCTGTTCTGTTTGCTTATGAGAAGTACAGATGTGAATAGTCTCCAAGTTGCATCTTTTGTTCTGCTCATCTGGCAGCCGGGGCAGCCGGCTGATGTAACAGCTGCAGAACACTGGGGCTCCCCGAAAGGGGAAAGAGAGAAAAGAAAAAAGGCAAACGTAGCCCAGGAGAATATGCCAGCGCTCAGAGGCTTCCAAGAATTGGATCTATTCTTAGGAATCTCACTCCATATCACTCCAACCTTCATGGAGGCTGATGGGAGGCAATTTAGTTCAACCCATTTCTGTTGAGCCCTCACGGGGCAGCTGTGAGGGGAAGATGGTGACTCAAAAGGATCATGTAGATATAGTTTCTGCCCACTGTGGGAGTACACTCCTGGCTGGGGAAGAGCTGGCTTTACCTTGAAAGGGGTTAAATTACAAAGTGTTCACTAGTGTCACATCCCTACCAGAAGAGAGGACCAGTGGATTTCTGAGCAGGTGCTCAAATATTATCTGAGCTAAGCTAAATGTCAAAACGACAGATACTTCTTGAGTAACCAGTGGGTTTCCCACACTGTGAAAGCACAAGATGAAGACCAGACGGTCGAGAAATATTTGTCTAGTTGATGACTACCTTAAACTTACACCCAAGTTAACTTCACATAGCACAATAATTCCATGAAAGAGGTAGGAGAAAGCAGAGATGAATACTAATCCAAATCCAGTCACATCTGATCACCTCCCCTTGCTGCCTCATTTGTCCAAGCCATCATGGTCTCTCACCTGGGTTATGGCAATTGCTTCCTAACTGGTCCCCCTTCTTCCACCTTTGCTAGCCCACCCCTTTTTGAGTTTATTCTCAACACAGCAGCCAAGGTAATCCTGTGAACACTAAGTTATATCATGTCACTCTTGTGCTCAAAAGCCTCCAGTTTTGGACTTCCCTGGTGGCACAGCGGTTAAGAATCCACCTGCCAACGCAGGGGACACAGGTTCGAGCCCTGGCCCAGGAAGATCCCACATGCCACGGAGCAACTAAGCCCGTGCACCGCAACTACTGAGCCTGCGCTCTAGAGCCCGCGAACCACAACTACTGAAGCCCGTGCGCCACAACTACTGAGCCTGCGCTCTAGAGCCCGCGAACCACAACTACTGAAGGCGGCGCACCTAGAGCCCGTGCTCTGCAGCAAGAGAAGCCACCACAATGAGAAGCCCGCGCACCACAACAAAGAGTAGCCCCCGCTCACTTCAACTAGAGAAAGCCCGCGTGCAGCAACAAAGACCTAACACGGCCAAAAATAAATAAATAAATAAATAAAATAAAATAATTGGAAACAGGAAGCATGGTTCCCTGAGGTTACCTAGGGGATGGTTAAAAAAAAAAAAAAAAAAAAGCCTCCAGTTTTTTCCCATCTCACAAAGGGCAAAAGCCAAAGTTCTTCCAATGAATGGCTTTCAGGGCCCTAGGTGGTGTGTGGCCCCATGTGAGTGGAGCCACCTTGAAAGTGGCTGCCAGAGCCTCCATATCTGACATCACGTGCAGCAGAGACGAGTTTTTCCTTGCAGAGCCTCTAGAATTTGCAGAATCATGAAGGATAAACAATCGTAACTTTTGTGAGCCACTAAGTTTAAAATGCTTTGTTATGCAGCAATAGATAGTCATTAAGATTTCACACATTTTTTTAAAGTTCACTGCTGAAAAGATTCAAAAACCACTATTATAGAAAAATATTTAATGAAAAGATAAATGCTTCATTACGCATTAAATTTCAAAAGGTTACAAAATAGTATGTGTAAAATTAAAAAACATTTTTAGTATTCAAAGTATCTATAAAGTTCTCACGTAGCTTGAATTTTTAATAAATTCACCTCTATAATCGGTATAAAAGACTTGCAAAATGCAACTCAAGATTTTAACAAAACGGCCAGTGATTTGTTTGCTCTAATTTCTTTATAGAGGGAAAGTGAGCAAGAGGGAAAGAAAACAAATTTTCATTTATTTCTAAACCCCTTACTGTGTAAACTAGACATTGTCCTCAAAATCCCAGGAAGGGAAAGGCAAAAAGAAATGGAATAAGTTAATTCTTAGGATGAGCTACCAAGGACCCAGTTCCTGATGACTTGGGAAATTTGGACAAGTTTTGGGTGTTTTTATTTTTATTTTTTTAATTAATTAATTTATTTATTTATTCAATTTTTGGCTGCGTTGGGTCTTCGTTGCTGCACGCGGGCTTTCTCTAGTTGCGGTGAGCGGGGAGCTACTCTTCCTTGCGGTGCGCAGGCTTCTCATTGCGGTGGCTTCTCTTGCTGCAGAGCACGGGCTCTAGGCACGTGGGCTTCAGTAGTTGTGGCACGCGGGCTCAGTAGTTGTGTCACGCGGGCTCAGTAGTTGTGGCTCACAGGCTCTAGAGCACAGGCTCAGTAGTTGTGGTGCATGGGCTTAGTCACTCCGTGCCATGTGGGATCTTCTTGGGCCAGGGCTCGAACCTGTGTCCCCTGCATTGGCAGGCAGGTTCTTAACCACCATGCCACCAGGGGAGCCCTCCTTGGGTGTTTTTAAATATGCTTTGTTTCATGTAGTTGCTGGCGGCAGTGGTGGCGGTGGTGCCTTTGACCCAGCGCCAAGCTAGATGCAGTTCCATTGTATTGCTGGAGAGACCAGCCTGGCTACTGGGCAGGTGAAATTGATTCCCTGTGTTCCTTCCCTGTGATTCCTTAACTCTTCCCTAGTGTCTCCAGTCCAGTGTGTGTCACTGCTCCTTGCAAATAGAATAGGCCTAAGTCAATACAACCACACTGAGTTTTCAGGCAGCTAAAATTTCATTCCTTTTATGAAGCCTCCCTCACCCTGGCATTGATTTTTTTTTTTTTTTTTTGAAACAAAGTGCAGTCGTTTACATTTTTCAGAGTTTTATTTCATCTTCTTGTTTTCAACAGTGCTTCCAGCCTGTCAAGTCCAATTGAACCTTAGTTGGATCAACACTTATACAAGCTGCTCCTCTCTGGGACTTCCCTGGTGGCACAGTGGTTAAGAATCCGCCTGCCAATGCAGGGGACACGGGTTCGAGCCCCGGTCCAGGAAGATCCCACATGCCACAGAGCAAATAAGCCCGTGTGCCACAACTACTGAGCCTGCACTCCAGAGCCCCAGAGCCACAACTACTGAGCCCACGTGCCACAACTACTGAAGCCACACGCCTAGAACCCGTGCTCCACAAGAGAAGCCCACGCACCACAATGAAGAGTAGTCACCCCTCGCCGCAACTAGAGAAAGCCCGCGTGCAGCAACAAAGACCCAACGCAGCCAAAAACAAATAAATAAATTTATAAAACAAAAACAAACAAGCTGCTCCTCTCTGCCTCAGGTCTTTTGGAAATTTTACAAATGTGTCTTGGGTGTCTTCATTGAGAAAAATGAACTTTTAAACTCTGTTGGAGTGGGTGGAGTCTTCCTGCAGAATTTCATAGTCATTTAGTGTTTAAAAATCTCACAACCACCGCCAGAAGATTAAAATAGTGTCAGACACCATGTTTATCTCTAAACTGTGTTGTTTTTGAGGTCGTGCTGCTGTGCACAGAAATGTGTCCAGCAAGGTCCTGCGTATGATCCAGATGAAAAGCACGGTAGCCTTGTGAGTTAACTACTGCTCTGATTTATTGTTTACACTGGAAGGTTTTTTTCCCCATGCGATGTAAGTCAAACTTAGTGTTTGTCACCAATAAATGGTAATACTAAAAAAAAACACAAAAAAAACTAGTGTCAGACAAAAAGGTGGGAACTATCCCAGCAGGGATTAGGTGACTTTAAGATGAAGTGTCCACAGCCCCACCCAAAGTAAATATGAAACTCCCCTGAGAATCCCTTCATTTCACTGACTGTTCCATAAATGTACTAACCCTTTTTGAGGTCCAATGCAAATATCTGTTCTGTGTTTATTATTCTAATATGTCAACGTCCTCTTCCTATTTGCCGATGTAAGTTCTTTTGAGGCAGGGACAATTGTTGTTATTTGGTTAAACAGAATACAGGATTAGGGGCTTCTCAAATGCTGGATGGGGAAAAAATGGGATGAGTCACAGTAACATTCAGGATGTTTCTATAAAAAGGCCTTTTAACCATTTAATAAACATAACAAATCAATGGAGAAGGAAAGGATTATTCAATAAACAATGGCAGGATATTCATTAGACATGTTGAAGAGGAGGAAAAACTCTATTTCAGCCTTAAATTCATGCCATGAATCAAAATAAATTCTAGAAAGATTAAAGAGACATATGATGCAAAAGCAGATCACTAAACAGACATGTAAGATTGAGGGTCCAGAAATAAATTCTTATGTTTATTGTTACATTTATGGTCAATTGATTTTCAACAAAGGTACCAACACAATTCACTGGTGAAAGGATAGCCTTTGTAACAATTAGTGCTGGGACAACTGGATAATCAGAGGCAAAAAGACCCTTACCCCCATGTTATACACAAACTTTAACTCAAATTGGATTGTAGACTTACATGTAAGAGCTAAAACAATAACACATTTAGAAGATAACATAGGAGAAAAATATTCAAGACCTTGTGTTAGGCAAAGATTTCATCAACATGACACCACAAGTACGACCCATAAAAGAACAAATTGATAAATTGGACTTCATCAAACTTAACTTTTGTGCTTCACAAGACACAAGTAAGAAAATGAAAAGATAAGCAGCAGTCTGGGAGAAAATATTTGCAAACAGGACTCCTGCTCTCACAGAGTTTATCTTCTTTAGAGGGCATGGGCGGGGGAGTGGGGCACACAGAAACAAATTAACAAATAACAAAATATCAAATCATGATTAGTGCTCTGCAGAAGACAAAATGCCTGTGATATGTTGGATATTGGCCATGTTAGATTGTCTACTTAGGAAATAGTTCTCTGCTGGGAAGTCATTTATACTGAGCAATCTGAGCTCTGAGTAACAAGCAAAAAGTCAATCATGAGAAGAGACAAAGGGAGTACCACCAGGCAGAAGCAGCAGCATGTGCAAAGGCCCTATGGTGGATTCAAGATTGGCATGTTTGAGTCAATGAATGATGGTAGGTGAGGCTCTGTCAATGTGGGCAAGGAGGAGAGTGATACCAGATGGGGTGGGAGCCTTAGGAGGATGCCTGGTCCCAGAGGGCTTTCTGAACTAAGGTGAGAAGTGTGTGTGTGGGCGGCAGTCTGTCCTCAAATGTGATTGAATCAGATCAGAATATGATCTCTACTCGACAGAGAATGGATTCCAAAAGTGTGTATCACTCAGTGTTCTTAGTTCCAAATAACAAAGCTGACTCTGGCTGGTTTAGCAAAAAGAAACTTATTTTAATTTTTTTTTTTTTTAAGGATTTTATTTTAAAAGAATATTGGGCAACTCGTAGATTTTTTTTGGAGGACCTGAAAAACAAGACTCAGGATAGAGCATCCAGGGACAATTCCTAAAGCCACAAGGGGGGAGCCCCCACTGCTGATGCCCCATTGGTGATACTTCTGTGTGCTGAACTTAACTCTGGCATCCTTGCTGCCCCCAAAGTTGTCGCCTTTGCTTTTTCAAAACAAAAAACAAAAAAAAGTTCTGCACAGACTTTCCTTTTTCAAGCTGCTCACTGCTGAATCAATGTGTCTTAAGCATGCTGATTGGCAGAGCCTGGTCACCAGGTTACATCCTCGTGGGAAGCTAGGAATTTGAGGTTTCTAGGTTCTAAATTCAGGGATTAAAACTTGCAAGGTGGGAATTTTCCCAAATATAAGAAGGATGCTTTGAAAATTACTAGGAGGGGGCTTCCCTAGTGGCGCAGTGGTTAAGAATCTGCCTGCCAATGCAGGGGACACGGGTTCGAGCCCTGGCCCAGGAAGATCCCACATGCCGCAGAGCAACTAAGCCCGTGCGCCACAGCTACTGAGCCTGAGTGCTAGAGCCCGCGAGCCACAACCACTGAGCCCATGTGCCACAACTACTGAAGCCCATGCACCTAGAGTCCGTGCTCCACAACAAGAGAAGCCACCGCAGTGAGAAGCCCACGCACCGCAACGAAGAGTAGCCCCCGCTCGCCGCAACCAGAGAAAGCCTGCGCGCAGCGAAGACCCAATACAGCCAAAGATATAAATACATAAATTTATTTTTTAAAAATTACTAGGAAGTCAGAAAACAATAAAATCCATTAAATGGAATGAGAATAAAAATATGAATCCAAATGAGGGGGCTGGTGCAGTATTTCCAGTGAGGGATGATGGGAGACTTGATAGGCTGATACTATGTTATAGGACAGTGGTTCTCAAAGTAGGGCCCATGACCCGCCGCATCAGCATCTTCTGAAAACTTTGTTAGAAATGCAAATTTCAGGCCCCACCCCAAACTTACTAAATCCGAAACTGAGGGTGAGTGAGGCTCAGCAATTCGGTTGTAACAAACCACCCGGATGATTATGATGCCTGCTAAGGTTTGAGAACCATATACTCCCATTGCATTGGGCTTAGAGCTTCAGTGTATGAATTGGGGAGGGGGACATGATTCAGTCCACAGTAGACATGTAATATTAAGAAGATACTTTTCTTTGCTCATGTGAGTGTAGGGTACATGAATCTGTGACATTGCTACATTAGTACTTTCAAACCCTTCTCCTCAACTCCCATGCCTTCCACCCCTCCCCTCATCAGAGTCTCATCATACAGACAAACAGCGTCCTCACCTGTCCCCAGACCTCCGATTTTGCCACCCTGCCTCCAATGCGTTTTCCACGCACCAGACTGAGTTCATGAAAAGGCAGTTCTCCGCATTCCACTCCTTTGCCCCAAACCCCATAGCTCGGCACTGTTTCCAAAATGTTCCTGGTTCTAAGAATCATCAAGGTGCTTGTTAAATCAAGCTCTTCCTTACAGTTCTGGAGTGAGTCTGGGGCATCCAAAATTTTATCATGTCAATCAAGTGATGCGTATCACCCAGTTTGAGAAACCCTGCCCCTCATGATAAATTTCAAGATCCTTAGCAAAGCACAAATATGGCTTAGTAAACTGGCCCTGTCTTTTCTCTCCAGCTTCCTGCCACTCCCTCTCCCCCTGCCCCCCATTCCCCACCCACCCCCCAGCACTCCAACTCCAGCCGTGGGGAATTATTTATGGCTCCTGAGTACCCCATTCTCTCTTGTGCCCCCCTGACTTGGCATATGCCCCTCTGTATGAAAGGATGCCCTCTCTTATCCTGGGCCACCTGACCAACTCCACATCTGTCACCTCCCAGCTCAAACCTCCTTCTTCCATGAAGGCCTCCCACCTCCTCACCCCTTGTTAACACTCTTTACGCTTCTGCTGCACGCTGTGTGTTTCCACTGCAATAACCATTTCAGTTTTCTATTTGCTTATTTGCATGTTCGCCTCCCCACCAGATCCCCTTATTTCTGGCAGTGAGGGTGGAAAATGTGGAGGTTTCTATCTAAGACATGGTTGGGTTTCTGAACTTCTTCCCCTGACTGCGATCTTGGGACAAACCATCTTCCAGAAGATGGGTTGGAGCCTTAACCCCTGGTCTGCTTCCAGAGGCCAGGCTGCTCTGAGGGAGAGTGGTGAGAAGACCCTTCCCGAATCTCACCAGCCAGAGAAAGTCACTTCTCTCTCTAGGGGGGAGGAAAGAAGAGTGAAGAGCGGCAGATGGGCTTCCCCCTCACACTTCTCTCCTGGGAGTGGAGGGAAAGTGGAAGCACGGGGAGGGGGGGACGCACTCCCCTCACTGACCCCCATGAGGAAGTGCTTCAAGAAGGGCTGATATTTGTAGAGTCGGGTTTAAGAAGGAAGTGAGAAGCAGTTTTTCCAAAGTCAGAAGGGAAATGGAAAAGTTCATATCGTGTGAATCTGTGGAAGGCTGAGAAGGCTCCTGTATGAGACTCAGAATCCAAAGTTCAAATACTCCCCAACTTCAGCAAGGTTGTGAGAAGGTGGGGAAGTGGCTTAACCTCTCTAGACCTCCCTTCAGCCATCCATCAAACATCTGTCATGACCCTGGTAGGGTGAGAAGATGGCAGAAGGGCTGGGTGGACTCAATATTACCTATTATCTTGGGTAACAGTAATAACCAGTGTCCCACTCAAGAAATGGGTGACTGGGGAATCCACACTTCTGCCACTCTGGTGGCTGGTCCTCCCTCATCGACTCCCTTCCCCACTTTCCTGCTACATCTACCCACCTCACCAACCTCCTCCAGCATCAACGCTGCCCCAGGACCCCAAGAGACTGAACTTACGTTTCCTGGCCCCTCAAATGCTATTGCAGTTAACATTTAAGAATTCTGCCACACTAACGGTACACTCTACGCCCTTAAACCATGCTTCTGACGCTATCACCGCCTCTGATTCTGAGGTTCTAGGAATTCTCATGTCTCAGAAATGAGCCCCCCCTTTTTAAAATTTTTATTGGAGTATAGTTGATTTACAATGTTGTGTTAGTTTCAGGTGTACAGCAAAGTGAATCCGTTATACATATACATAGAGCCACTCTTTTTTAGATTGTTTTCCCATATAGGTCATTACAGAGTATTGAGTACAGTTCCCTATGCTATACAGTAGGTCCTTATTAGTTATCTATTTTATATATAGTAGTGTGTATATGAGCCCCCTTTTTATCAGATGCAGCTCTGAATTCAGCAGAGAAAAATCTCCCACAGCACAAGCAAGCCTGCACCCCAGAGCTCTTCCTAAAAGTTAGATGTTGATGACAAATTCTCTAGCCATATTTTCTACAACCGCACTTACTGTCATGTGTTACACAACCTGGACAAGGTCTGCCCAGTCATCAGATGCATCCTACAGATGAAGACCACAGGTTCTGCAGGGACTCACATGGCCAAGATCTCACTGCAAGAGAGAGGCTAAGGAGGTGGCGTCCTAGGAAGTTTCTTCCCACCTGCTGAGACTAGGGTAGGGAAAGCATGCCTCTGGCCCCCAGCTGGTGCAGATGTGTCAAGCCCCTTGAAGTCTGGCTTGGTCTCAGACTCTGCATATTTGCTTATAAACACTTGTAGAGCACCTTCTATGTGCCAGGTACAGTATGAAACTCTTTACAGACATTACCTTATTTACTCTTCATAACAGTCTGAGGTGTTCAACCTGAGGGAATCTACTTAACCTCTCTGTGTCTCAATTTCTCCATTTGAAAAGGGGGATTCCAAAAATAGGGTTTGGTGTGACAGCCTCCTGAGTTAACACACTTCAAGCACTTAGAACAGTACCTGGCACAGAGCAAGTGCTACTTGATTAAGTATTTGTGGTGTAAATAATGGAACAAGGACGGTGATACATGCAGGAACACGGAGGAAGAAGACGGACCCCTACCCCAGTCTTAGCAGGTGAGAAAAAATTTCCTAGGAAGCCACCTACCTGGCAAAGAGCTAAGCCACCTTCATGCTAAGGGACTAGAGGGGACATTTGCTCTAGTCCCCTCCAATGGTCAAATACGAAACACAGCTTCAGATGAGAGTAAATACTCCTTCCAAGACATAAAGATGATTTTGCTAGTTCTGATTTACAGGCGTACTAACACTGGACAACTCATGTTCCATCTGACCAACCCTGTGAACAATGCCAAAGGTTTCCTGTAATGAAAGGGACTAAAAATACTTTTTGATGATGGAGAGAGTGGAAGTTGAGCAACACCAACTGGGTGAAATACGGAAACGATACCAAATGGCCCAAGCAGCCAAGCAAGCAGCCCACCTGGCCTTTGATCTCAGTCTTGCCCCAAGACTTGGTATATCTTGCTTTGTTCCAGGAGGCCATGCTGTGTCTCTGTGTTTGCACGCTCCACCTAATTTTCTAGAGAAAAAGTTAGTCAACCAGGACTAATGCTGAATTAGAGAGTCAGATGATTGTCAGCAATTGAACACCTAAATAATATAACTTTCTCTTCTTTGCAACCCTTTGAAAGAGCTTTAAGAACTGGGAATTCGTTCGGTGCTTTTGGAACTCAACAACCACCTTCATGTTTATTACCAAATTATTTTTATAATCAGATATATTTCATACACGGCTGTATTTTTTGTTAAATTTAACTTTTTTGTTAAATTTAACTATTTTGTTAAACCATGGTGGAATGGTTTTTATAGTTTGTAAGACTCGTCATATATATTATTTCCTTTTCTTCTCATCCCCTCTCATCTCAATGAGAGATAGTCAGTATCCCCACCACAACCACCCCTTTTTACAGATGAAGAAACTGAGGCACAAAGAAGTGAGGAGCTTGTCTGAGATCACATTGCCAGCAGATGACAGCCTTCTGATGGTACATCAGCCCTTCCTTCCACTCCTCCCTGCCGATCCCCTGGAATTCCATTTTACTCTCTGTTTGGGGCGTCTTCATTGTTATAAATCTTCTCTGTTTATTATGGCTGATCTCCAAAACAGGCCTCAGCCCAGCCAAGAGGAACCTTCTCTTTCTCTTTGCAAGTAAATTTTTCCTCTTCTGTCTGGAAAAGGTGGCTCGGCGGCCAATTCAGTGAGCAATTCAGTGATTTAGGAACAAATATGTGGTACAGCTGAGTCTCTCCAGATGTTGAGCTAAATAAGGCACAACTGGACTTTTTGGGTCTGACACCTCTTTAAGCCAAACAGGGGGGAAAGGGAGCCCCAAGTGCACTTGGGAGAGTAGTGATAATATTCTTATTCAAGATTGCTTACTATGTGCAGACACTCTACCGAGAGCTGGAACTCAGGATGACTAGCTGGTAAATTACATGATTATATGATAAACAATTACAATTTTCTTCCTTTCAGTTTCCCCCCTTGCAGGAGGATTTTCCAGCCTTGCACTCCTGAACTCAGGAGTGGCTGTATGACTTGTGTTAGCCAACAAAAAAAGTACACAGAGGCGACACACGTCTCCTAACTCGTGTTGGGCTTCTCCCTTCCACGTGCCACATAGACAGGCAATGTTCCAGATAGGGGCTGCCCTGGGTCCTAGAGAGGGGTGGAGAAGCCAAGCTTCAGCTGGTCCATAACAGCCACGTAGTGTGACCAAGCCCTGTTTCTCTGCTGTGTGGTAAACCACTGATGTTTCCAGATTGTTGTTACAGCAGCAGGATCTAGTCTCTCCCAACTGGTAAATTTGCATGAGATCCCACAGCTAGTACATGATTGATCCCAAATGGTTCTCCAGCATTGAATGAATGCTTACTAAGTTGGATTAACTATGCTAAGTGCTTGCCATATATTATCTTAATTAATCCTTGCAATGACCCCATAACCTGTATATATAGTTCTTATCCAAATATTTCAATCAAGGACATTTTGGCTCACACAGCTTGTAAGGACCATATCTGGGACTTGAACCCAGATTGCTCTGAATTCATGTTCTAGTTTCATAATTACTAATTCGTGCCTTATCCTTGTTCACTTCTTCAGGACACAGAGTTTGATAAATTGAAAAGAGTAGAATGAATGTGCTGACCACTGTCAGACCGTCAGATTGGTACTCATGCACTTATTAAGTCAAGAGAGTAATGTGAACTGCCCCAACTTATGAACAATTACCAAAGGAACACCTTGTGGGTGAACAAAGGAGGTGGAAGTATTCAGCACTTCCTTGACACTCCTCCATTCCTGCTTAACTCCTTCCTCAGTTCAGAAATCCTGCTCAGCTACTGACCCAGAGTTCATACCTTCTCTCTTGTTAGTGCACAAAAAATATAAGAGCTACCGTCCACTCTGACAATAGACCAACCGTGCATGGGGAACAGAAACAACAAACACTTTGGAAGAAAACAGATCAGAGTTCGAGTTCTGACTTTGTTGCTTACCGGATTTGGGACCTTAGGCAAGTTGTTTGGATAAGTCTGCACCTGTAAAATGGAATAAATGCGATAGTTATGCCTACCTCACTGGACTATTGGGAGGAGAAAATGGGGTCATTTGACAAGTACCTTGGGCGGGACCTGGCATATCACAGGTACTTGATGGATGTTAGTTCCCTTAGGAATTTACCCAAAAAGCATTGTGTGGACCCTCTGTTTTCCTGTCTGCCCTTTGCCCTTTGCCCTTAACCACACCCACAGCACACCACTTCTGGCTGAATCCAAAGGAGCTGCTGGTTCCCAGATGGGTGTGTTTCCTGATTTGATTTGGACCTGAACACACGTCTTTGCCCTGAGAATGTGGTTTGGAAATGGAGCCTGGATGTCTTGAAAAGTGGGCTGAGCTTAAAGAACATTGAGTTAAACCACAGACAGGTTTGGAAACTAATTATTTTGTGGAATATCATTTACAGGGGAAAATGCAAACCATGTTCCAAATACCTCCCAGCAAACATGGATCATAATCCATTGGAAATGAGAGATAAATACATATGCGTGTATGTATTTGTACCAATCATTTCCTCAAAAGTATTTATTCCAATCATTAAACAAAAATTATACATTTTGACCATTTTCAACTAACTCCTACAGTTACCAAACAGTGACCAATAAAATACCATTCCCATTTTTTCCTCAGCCCTTCAGCCCTCAAGCTGAGGTGCGGAGCAGGGGACCCAAAAGTCAACCTGAGGCCCATGCCCTCTGAGTCATTGAGCTCCTCACCTTTTTTTTAAGAGGGTCAGAGTAAGGAACGCTTTTTAAGCATGTAACTCCTTCCATAGTGAAGGTTGAAGGTCAGGGCTGGAAAGCCCAGAGGTTTCTTCAGTGAAGGTGCAGAGGAAAGAAGTTCCATTTGACCTTTGGCACACTGACATTTTCTCTCCATTCACAAAATTGACCAAATTGAAAAGACAGTATGGTGGGTGTTTCTTCACCATGTCATCCATGTAATTCAGGGTGTCTCCTGGACACAGACAAATATTACTGAGAGGCCAAGAAGTGCAGAGACAGGGTCCAAGGACTCAGATAGACCCGAGTTCAAATCCTGTTTCTGATATGAACAACTTCTGTAATGGAAGCAGGAGGTAAGCCTGTGGGCTGCAGTTCCTCAGCCATAAAATGGGAATAAGAATTCCTACTTCACAGAGCATTGTGAGAATTAAAGATATTGTACAAAAGCATCTGTGCACAGTAAGTATTCAAGGAATGACTACTGTCGTCTTTAATAGAATCTAAGGTCAAGTTGGCAATCTGGTGTTAGGAATATCAGGTGAAAAAGAATTGCTTTTCAAAAACGCATGAGAGGGCTTCCCTGGTGGCGCAGTGGTTGAGAATCTGCCTGCTAATGCAGGGAACACGGGTTCGAGCCCTGGTCTGGGAGGATCCCACATGCCGCGGAGCGGCTGGGCCCGTGAGCCACAACTACTGAAGCCCGCGTGCCTAGGGCCCATGCTCCGCAACAAGATAAGCCACTGCAGTGAGAAGCCCACGCACCGCAACGAAGAGTAGACCCCACTCACCCCAACTAGAGAAAGCCCATGTGCAGCAAAAAAGACCCAACGCAGCCATAAATTAAAAATAAATAAATTAATTAATTAATTAAAAAAAAAAAAAACGCATGAGAATGAGTTGCAAACATCAGACTAAGGATTTATCCAGTCTCTTTTACTATTCCCACATTTCAGATTTACTCAGAAAATTATGGAGTTGGGATTTCCGATCAAAACTAAATCTTCCTATAGATTAAATTTATTACTTTAAGAAGCCTATTTTACTTTTTAAGTAAAAAAAATGAAAAGATTTTTTAAATTAATTATGCTGCTTTAGGGAGTATGTAGAGGCCAATATAAAGTGGAGTGGATTGCAAAAAGTGGCCATAAGTGTCTGCAATCCCTGTATGCATTCTTCATTGTAATACGATTTTGCTCCTCCTCCCATCATGAGATAAGAATTTATTTCTTGACTCCTTTGCCTTTAGGCTTAGCTGTGTGATTCACTTTGACCAATAGGTCAATAGCAAATGTGATGTAGACAGAGGCACACTGGGGTCTGCCCTCTCTTGCTTCCCTGAGACCACCAGGTGAAGCAGCTCAGAGTAGCCTACTAGACAATGAGAAGTCACATGGAATAACAGTAGGCTTTCCCTGCTGGTAACAAACACTAACTTCCGGACATGTGAGTGAAACCATTTTGGACTATCCCGCCTCAGGTAAGCTACCAGATACCTGCAGCCATGAGATTGACCCCAAGTGAAACCAACAGATGAACCACCCAGCTGAGCCCAGTCCAAATTGCTGACCCACGGAATCAAGGGCAAGTAAAATAGTTGTTGTTTTAAACAGTTTTGAGACAGTTTGTTACGCACAAAAGATAACGCATGCACAAAGTCTTTCACAGGCAGTTCTGTGGGTGGCTGCAAGGTTCACAGTAAATCCTCAATCTCTAGGCACTATAACCTAAGTCACATTGCCTTGGTCATAGTTTCTTGATCAAGAGTAAATCCTGTCTGAGATTGGACCTATCACATTCCCTCTCACATCACAGCAGTGTTTTAGATGGCTAGCCCCACAACTGTCATTGCTGAGGGTCTGGGGTTGCCTTGGTTCTGCTCTTTTCAAAGCCTGGTTTTTCTAGTTCCTTAGATTTGATGAACTTCCCTTGTATCCTTCAGATAAATTCCATTTCTCCTCAACATAGCTAGCTTTGGTTTCTGTTGCCTGTACACCCTCCCCCAAATTCTTTTTTTTTTTAAATAAATTTATTTATTTATTTTTGGCTGCATTGGGTCTTCGTTGCTGGGCACGGGCTTTCTCTAGTTGTGGTGAGCGGGGGCTACTCTTCATTGCAGCGCGTGGGCTTCTCATTGTGCTGGCTTCTCTTGTTGCGGAGCACAGGCTCTAGGCTCATGGGCTTCAGTAGTTGTGGCACACAGGCTCAGTAGCTGTGGCTCGCGGGCTCTAGAGCGCAGGCTCAGTAGTTGTGGCGAATGGGCTTAGTTGCTCCACGGCAATGTGAGATCTTCCCAGACCAGGGCTCGAACCCCTGTCCCCTGCATTGCCAGGCGGCTTCTTAACCACTGCACCACCAGGGAATTACCCTCCCCCAAATTTTTTTTAAAAAATTTTATTGAAATATAATTTATGTACAATATCATATTAGTTTCAGGTGTACAGCATAGTGATTCAATATTTTTACAGATTATAACCCATTAAAAGTTATTACAAGATAACGGACATAATTCCCTGTGCTATACAGTATATCCTTGTTGCTTGTCTATTTTATACATAGTAGTTTGTATCTCTTAATCCTACAACTCCAAAATTCTTAAAATAAAAGTCCCCTTTGAAGAGTTTGACCCTCCATATTCCCGAGGAAAAGGTAGTCGGTGAGGATGTTTGAGTGTTCCTTGTACACAGAACACCATGCTGGCCTCTGCAGAGGAGGAAAGAGTGAGGAGAAGGCACCAACCTCACCCTCATGGAGTCTCCAATGTAAGAGTCCTCCTGGCTCAACTTGCTGCCTCCATTTTCCCTTGATTTGTAGACTGGTAACTAAAGAGAATTCTGCCAAGTCAATACACTTTGAATTATTCCTAATTAACTTGAATTCTAAGACCATGTGTCATCCTTGGCTTTACCGGGAAAACCCACAAGCAGATCTGATTCTTCACTACTTGCCTAAGGTCATTCATATCCTTGAAAGATGAGGAACTAAAAGTCACTTCTCTTTCTGAGTATCCTACAGCCCAAAAGGAATCTAATGCTTTTCCTTGTGACTTTTAAGACTTACTTATTCATTCTCTTTCTCTCTCTCTCTCTCTCTCTCTCTTTAACCCCTTTTAGAATTCAGGTAATATAAGAAAAAACATTCATCTTACTGATCGTGTCTTTCACTTTCACTTTTACTTTTACTTGGGAGGGGAGGGTTTACAGGAGACCTGAGAGTGAACCTCTTTTTTAGAAGGATTATGAGACCCTGAAAGAAACTTCATGGAAAAGCAGAGGGGAATAGGAAGAGGGATAGAGACACTTGTATGCCAGGTGTTTTTAAATTCAGGATTCAAACAACCCTGTGAAGTAGACATAGGTATTCTCATTTTACAAATGAGGACACAGAGGCCTGGAGAGGTGAAGGAGGATGCCCAAGGTCACAGAGCCTTAATTCCAGTCCAGGCTTGTTGTCATTCACTCTCCTGCTTTTTCTACTACCTGCCTGCTTTTCCAAGAAGAAAGCAATGGAAGCTGAGTTGAGGGGTTGGGGGTGGGTGGTGTCATGCCCCTTATTTACAGTCATTAGAAATGATAACTCCACGGTCTTCCATGGCTACCAAGATGAGCCTATTTCAATACATCCCCCAAAGCAAATTTATTTTAAAGTTGTCTCTGTGATATCAATAAATGTTCCACAAAAAAAGAGGCATTCCCTCAGTAAATAAGATCTGAACTAGTTCCTTTACTACTGGACATCTCTGAATCTTTAGTATATTTAAAATGAATCTCCAAGGGGAAGATACAGTGTGATATTAGTTATGGTCCTAGGCTGCCATAACAAAGAGACTCTAAAATACAAGGGCCAAAATAGAAGTTAATTTCTCTTTGATTTATCAATACAGAGAGTGGCCCAAGTCTCTTCCAGTCTCAGCACATGGCTTCCAAGATGGCACCAGTGGTTACCATTTCTCAGGCAGGGGAAATCGAAATAGAGAGTTCAGGGCAAGAGGTTTTCCCTTTAAGGAGGTAACATGGAATTACACCATCATTTGTGCTTACATCCCACTGGCCTGAACTCAGCCATATGGACACAGATATAAAGGAAGCTAAGAGATGCAGTCTCTGGTTAGGTACTCAAGCATCAGGCCAAAACTCAGAGCGTTCTATCACCAAAATGCAGAAAGAGAATAAACACCAAAGGAAAATTAACAGTTTCTCCTCGTCCCCAAATTTATTTACTCACAAAAGTCTTTTTTTTATGCAATGTTCCTCAGGACTGGTACTTCATTAAATACTTTGTCTGTCAGGATAGGATAGTTAATGATGCAGGAAAAACCAACCTCAAACCTCAGGAGTTTCAAAGAACATCGGTTTAGTTCTCACTCGACTATGTGTCCGTAGTGGGTTTAGGGTTAGGAAGAGAGGGTCTGTTCTTCTCTGTGAGAAGGTTGCTGGAGGCGCTGTCATCTAGAACAGTCCTGATTGCCGGGGCAGAAGGGCAAAGAGTGCGGATGAATCGTACACCACCACATCTAAACCTGAGGAAATCGATGTAGCGCCTGATGGTATTTCGTAGCGTTGCTCACATGCATCTCTCTCAAGCCAGGCCTTTACTCCTAGAGTTGAGGAGGCTTAGACAGATCCACCTGGTTCCCCCACAGTGTTCCTGAGTCTATTGAGGAGAAAGGGGTCCCCTTCTGTCTCCCTTGCCCTGATCTTCCACCATGCTGTGCCAGTTGGAGCACCAAAGACAAGCTCTGGATGATTGTGGTAGTTGGCAAAAATGTCTCCATATACTACTCTTCCTATATCTACACTCACACTCTCAAGAGGCAGAGACTATTTCTCCAGCCCTTGAATCTGGTCTGGGCTTGTGACTTGCTTTGACCAATGGAATGAGGCAGAAGTGACACCATGCCAGTTCTGGGCCTCAGGAGCCCTTGTACACTTCCACTCCCTTTCCCTCGGAAGGCTGCCCTCACTATGGGATCAATATATGATCACTATGTGATCAAGTCCCTGGAGGAGTCACCTGCTGGAGGATAACAGGTCACATGGAGTAGAAACGAGCCATCCCAGCTGAGGTCACTCCAGATAGGCCCATTCCAGCCACCCCAGCAGCTGGCTGCAGATACATGGCTGAGCCCAGCTGAGCCAAATCCAGATTGATGACCCACAGCTAGATAAATGGTTATTGCTTTACATCACTAAGTTTGGGGTAGCGTGGGGCATATGAAAGCTAACTGGCATAGTGATTTAAGCAGAAAAGGAATTGATCAAAAGGTTGTATCCCCTGAAAAACCAGGGCACTGTGAGGCTTAAAGGCTGTGCCCAGAATGACACAGTAGAACTGGGCTGGCACAGAGCCACTGTACCTGCTGCTGTGGACACCAGCACTGAGACCATACCGTGACCCAGGACCGGGAACCCTGGTAGCGGCCACTGGGACCACTGTCCTCAGGAAAGTGGATGGAGCTCTTATTGCTGCCACCCGTCCCCAGAATTAGCTCACATACAGGCAAGATATTCTATAAAATATATAACACACAAAGGAAAGGGCAGTGAACCAAAAAAGCAAGAGACCTGGACCTAGAGTCCAGGAAGCCCCCAGTACTGCTAGACATTAACCCTTTAGTAGCTGAAAGGGAGAGGTTTAGCACAGAAATCCTGGGGCAGGAGCCAGGGCACTTGGGCAACATCTCTTTACCGACCATTACAAAGCATCCAAAGTTTTAACAACTAGTAATACCATACCAGTGCATACCATGTTCCCCTGCTAACTCAGTCTCAGGCAAGGAGACTAGAATTGCATGCTTGGTTTAAATTAATCAAGATCCACCCCCATCTTGGAGAACTGGGGTTACAGTCACCTTTTCTGGGCCACTCAGTAGGTGTACAAAAGGATGAAATCAGGACTCTGCCAACAAGGAAGGAGGTGAGAAGGGAAGATGAATTGGCAAAAACAATTATTAGTGTCTGTGACACGCCACAATCCACTCCTCATTGATAAGGTGGAGTGACAGATGCAGGCCAGGGCAGCTCAAGGCCCAAGAGCTGGATCGTTAGTGTACCCTGGAACATAGCAAGGGTCACAGAGGCTCAGGGTAACCACTGTCCCAGTCTACCTGTAGCAGGGGTTTCCCAAGATGTGGGACCTTCCGTGCTAAAGCCGACAAAGCCTGGGACAGGTTGGTCACCCTATGGCAAGGGCCACTGGTCCAAGATCTGCATGATGTTACTTAAGCAGAGTTAGAAAGGACCAGAGAGGTCGAGTGTCTTGACCAAGATCACACTGCTAATTCATTCATTCTTTTTCTTCCGTTAGTCACACGCTCAATGTCAATTACGTTTTACAATTCTGGGATTGTTTTTCTTACACTTCTATGGTTAAGGCTCTGTCTAGGATTGGGGAATCCAATTCACCCAACGATTTCAACAGGAAGAACTGAGGTCAGGAATACCAAGGCAGCTCTGAAACATGAAAGAACATCAGATTAACCTAAAGCAGCTGTAGCATCGCTTTTCTCCTTTTTCCCTTTGGTAATTTGTTTTGCAGGTTGCATTTACATATAAAAATCAGGCTTCAGATTTCAGGATAAGCCCAGGAAAAACAACTAGGAAAGATGATTTCTTGTTTGCCTTTACAGCGATCCTCTATAATCAAAGCACTTCCGAACCCTCCACCCCATCAAAAAAAAAAAAAAAAAAAAAAATGCTTGTGTCTGCATTTTTCCCCTAAGACAGAATGTTGACTTTCTTCTCTTTGTTTTGACACTTTCACTTCCTTTGCTGCAAGGTGAAGCGGGCACCAGATTCAGGGTGCACAAGGCTCTCTCTGCAGTGTTTCATTTCACTCAAGCCTCCAAGAAGAACCCGTATTAAGAGTTTCTCTTTAACATGATTGGTCTGCTCTACCCAGCGTTGTTGAGGTGAGTGAATCCTCTAATGAATTCTTGATGTCACATTGGCCATAAAAATATGTAATATGGTTTAGTTCGTGATTTATGAATCAGTAAATTGCTTTTTGCCACTGCCACTTCAAGACGTGATAAACTAACCATCTCTTCTGCCAGTTCAGTCTCTACACAGGAGTGTTCTGGTCACATTGCCTCCTCTCTGATGCTGCCTTAAATTACTCAGCAGAGACTGAGGCAGGCTTCAAAGGACAAAGTTTCTATGCTCTTCCTGCCTTCGAGCCAACAGCATTGCTTCGTAGGCCCTGTCCCATCTCCTCGTGATTTTCTAACTCCATAATTTCTTTCACTTACCCAGCAGAGAAACACAAGTTTTCTGGAATCAAAGACATCTCTGTTCCCTCTAGGTAGTCTGAATTTTAGATGTTTCCTTTTTAATAAGGTCCTTCAGAAATGCATCTGTTGGTAGGTGATACTAATCAGGTTCCTGGTTTATTTGAAAGCAGGCAGCTTTCTCTCAGTACAAGGTAGGGTTCTGCTGACGATACAGAAGGGCCTGCAATGTACTTGCTATCCTCAAAATTGTAATCTAATTAAGAGACAAGGGTAGCATTCATTCCTACATACATTCAGGACACAGCAATTGAGTGCCTACTGTATACTGGGTATTTGGGAAACTATTCAAGGGGGTTCCAAGCTCTGAGCTCTCCCCCCAGGGCAGGGGTTGGGGATGGAGTTATGACAAAAGGGTCACAAATCCACAGATACCACAAGCATTGTCTGCATATTTTCATTCTCTTCTTATCCATGCCTTTATCTGACAAATATCTACTGAGTACTCATATATATGCCTGGTGGAATAATGACTCAGATATGTCTGTGTATTTTCCAAAAGCATTTGGATGCAGTTGTAATCGATTAAATATAAACCCATTTAAAGGGTTTTCTGAATTTGTAATATCCTTTTGTCATGGAGTATTTTCTCAGTCAGTGGTTGCCAGAAGTTCATTATCATCGTGGAACTGCACAGAAAGAGTTAACATTTAAAAAATATTTCCTTATACCAAAAGAGGTGGGGACTTCTGAAAGAGAAGGCTAACACAGGGTACATAGTAATACCAGGTGTGGGGTTTGTAGGAGATCAGCCAAGAGTCTACAGGCAAAAAACCAGGGAGATGTGGGGAGAAGCAGAGAAGGCATCAATCCTCTGTTTAAACAACCCTGAACCATGTCAGTCTATGGCCTGAAAAGGACAGTACTCTAAATAATGTATATAAAGTCCTTTTAAAATGATTTAATGACATACCAAATTATTTTATATAATTAGTATATAATACACATAACTAATAAATAAACCCAGAACATCCAAATCTTTGCCTCACTGAACAATCCTGATTATTTAGCTCCATTTCTACAGTTTAAGTTTTTCAAAAGCAAAATATACTCTAATTCTCTATGCCCATGGTTCTTTATACTTTTCCAAGTGCTTTCCCTACATGTTGTTTGATGGAATATCATCAAGTCTGTGAAATGCGGACAGGACAGAAATCATTATTCTCATTCCTTTGTTTTTCCTTCCAGTTTTATTGAGCTATAACTGACGTGTAGCACTGTATGAGTTTACACTGTACAGCCTGATGATTTGACTCACATACGTCATGAAATGATTATCACAATAAATTTAGTGATCATCCATCATCTCATTCAGATGCCACGTTAAAGAAATAGAAAAAAATGTTTCTCCTTGTGATGAGATCTCTGGGGGTCTACTCTCTTAACAACTTTCATACCTAACATACAGCAATGTTGACCGTATTTATCATGTTGTACATTACATCCCTAGGACTCATTTATCTTCTCACTGGAAGTTTGCAGCTTTTGACTGCCTTCATCCAGTTCCCCCTCCCCACCCCACTTCCCACCTTTAGTAACCACAAACCTAATCTATTTTTCTATGAGTTTGCTTGTTTGTTTGTTTTTGAAGTTTAACTGACCTACAGCACTATGTTAGTTCCTATTGTACAACATAGTGATTAGATACTTCTATACATTTCAAAATGATCACCATAATTAGTCTAGTTACCATCTGTCACCATACAAGGATGTAACATAATTATTGACCATATTCCCCACACTGTACACATTATCCCCATTTCATAGATGAAGTTAGAGTGTTTAAGAATAGACAGTGAGTTATGTAGATACAAAATGGGCAAGGGTTAGCTAGGTAAAATGTCAGGAAAATAGATTACGAATAAACTTAAAATGATCTTGGGACAGGGACTTCCCTGGTGGCACAGTGGTTGAGAATCCTCCTGCCAGTGCAGGGGACACGGGTTTGAGCCCTGGTCCGGGAAGATCCCACATGCCGCAGAGCAACTAAGGCCGTGCACCACAACTACTGAGCCTGCCCTCTAGAGCCCGCTAGCCACAACAACTAAGCTCGTGTGCCACAACTACTGAAGCCTGCGCACCTAGAGCCCGAGCTCTGCAACAAGAGAAGGCACAGCAATGAGAAGCCTGCACACCACAACGAAGAGTAGCCCCCTCTCGCCGCAACTAGAGAAAGCCCGTGTGCAGCAACGAAGACCCAATGCAGCCAAAAATAAATAAATAAATTTATAAAAGAAAAAAAAATGATCTCGGGACATGTAATCCAGAATTTGGGAAGGAGGGGGCAAACTAAAATCTCATTCTCCTACTCGTCATCATCCGAGTTCTAATTAAGAATGCCACGCTCACTTTAAATGTCAATCTCTTAAAATTAGAGACACTTTAAGAGGATGCAGGAAAAAAAGTAACAAAAAATATTTTTGAAAAAATGGGAAAAAAATCTAGAAAAGAAAGCCCAAGAAGCAGAGTGATGTACGACACGAAAAATCAAGGGCAACTGAGTGAGATTCCAGCTGGTTTAATGGGATTCAATCAGCTTGTCATTTCTGTTAACTGTACTTTCAGGGAACCATAATTCATGTGGCCTTAAAAAAAATCCTGAAGATTAAACTATATTGGGTCTCATTTTAGGCAATGCGTATTTAAGTGAAAGGCAGCACTGTCAAAAGAATGGGTTTAGGTTTGAATTTTGCTTTCAGCGCACATTAGCCAGCAGGCAGTTACTTAATCTCTCTGAACTTCAATTTTTTTCATCTCTCAAATGAGTGTGATAATACTTCAATTGCATAGCTGTTTCAAGGATTCGAGATGTAGTATGCAAAGCACCTAGCAGTGTACCCAGGACACAGCAGAAACTCAAGCAGGGGGAGCTGGTGTGTCAGCTGGTGGTGCTGCCTTAAATTAATGAGTTCTCGTGGCCTGAGTACTAGACTCTGAGAAAAGACCTGGGTTTGGGTCCTGACTCTTTCACTTAGTAATTGTAAGATGAAATATTTTTCAAGGAATTTAGCTTTATTCATCCTGAATCTCTTCACTTACAAATATTTAAATTCTTTTTTTTTTTTAATATTTATTTATTTATTTGGCTGCGCCAGGTTTAGTTGCTGCATGCAGGATCTAGTTCCCTGACCAGGGATCGAACCCAGGCCCTCTGCATTGGGAGCGTGCAGTCTTAACCACTGGACCACCGGGGAAGTCCCTCATAAAAATGAGTATAATTTCTCTTCTTATTTTTAGTTTGAGGTTCAAATGAAATGATACATGTGAAATAGTTTTTAAATATAAATGTCATATAAAAATAGAATTTCATTGCTATCAAGTCTTCAAAAACTCATCATCTAGGTTAAAACAGACATGTCACTGTGTGTATAACAAAGGTATCACCATAAAATAGGAATACAGATAGAATTCTACCTATGTTTTTAGAAGTCCAAATAACAACGACAACCAAAAAAAAAAAAAAAGAAAACATTCAAATCACAAGAAATTTTTATTAGCATAAAGGGAAATTTCTCAGTTTTAAGGATAAGGAAACATTTGAACAGGCGTACATGGGTCACCATGGACTGTCCACCCCTAGGGTGGCATCACAAAGGATGAACAGCCATCTGTCCTGGGTAATTTATCAGAGAATCAAAGAGTCCTAAAGCTCAGGGGAGACCAGAGATAATTCAGCCCACCCTCCTTGTTCGACTGAAGAGGAAACTGAGACCCAGCGAAGTGAAGTTACTCAAGCAACTGGACATCACTGAGGGGGCCCGAGGGGGTCAGCCTGCCACCTGCCTCTGCGCTCAGCTTCCGCTCAGTGTTTTCCAGGGCTACATTGTGGCTTCTGTTCAGATGCCTACCCCACTGGCTTTAAAATCTCCGCATCTGGTAAACGGGAAGGACCGAGAAGCAAATTTCAAGCTGTCTCCTAAGCTAGAGGAGAAAATCGCCCTAGGATGTCCCAGTGTAGGGCAATGAGGGGCTGGAAATCAACATCTTGAAGTTCCTCCCATCCGTATGCATTTATGATATCATCCAGGAAACATTTAAACAACATAGATGGAACGAAATATCTTGCCAGGTGGTAGCTTGTGATATATACAGACAGCCCCTGACTCACAAAGAAAGACTACAGAGATCCCATACATACAAACAGCTGCTGCCACCCGCCTGGTCCCCACCACCTTGCAGCTGCCACGGGCTGTGTGAAAAAATTAAAAAAGAAAGAAAGGGGATAGAAAAAAACTTGGACCACTTGCAGATTCGGCACATTCAGAGGCAGAGGAAGGGAAGAAGCTGTGGAAACAGGAACCATGTAAGGGAATGGACTCTCAGGATAAATTTTCAGCCATGGGTGATCTAGCAGCAGTCCCTGCTCCCTTTGCCCTGAAAAATCTCCTCCCGGGAATGACTGTCCTCTCCCATCCGTGCTGTCAGAAATTTTATCAATGTAGCATTTTGCCTCAAAGCCTTTTTGGAAGAAGGAAGGCAGGGAATAAATAATAATTAATTTACCATTAAATTCTCTTTCAAGAATCACTTGCCTTTATAACAGTTAATAATAAAAGTATCTACCTCATGGGATTGCTGCAAAGATAAAGTCAATCAATGAACTAAAAGTCCTTAGCACTGTGACATAACACTAAATGTTTTTAAAGTATTAGCTCTCAGGAATTCCCTGGCGGTCCAGTGATAGGACTCCACACTTTCACTGCGGAGGGCGCTGGTTCAATCCCTGGCTAAGGAACTAAAATTCCCACAAGCCGCCTGGCACGGCCAAAAAAACCAAAAGAACAACAACAAAAAAAAACCCAGGGACTTCCCTGGTGGCACAGTGGTTAAGAATCCGCCTGCCAATGCAGGGGACACGGGTTCAAGCCCTGGTCCAGGAAGATTCCACGTTCCGAGGAGCAACTAATCCCGTGCGCCACAACTACTGAAGCCTGCACACCTAGAGCCCGTGCTCCGCAACAAGAGAAGCCACCCAGTGAGAAGCCTGCACACCGCAACGAAGAGTAGCCCCCGCTCGCCGCAACTAGAGAAAAGCCCGCGCTCAGCAACAGACCCAACGCACCAAAAATAAATAAATAAATAAAATTTTAAAAAATGTTTAAAAACAAAAAACAAGGTATTAGCTCTCTTTATAACTACAGTTATTCCCATTTTGCAGATGAGAAAACTGAGGCTTAGAGAAATTAAATTACTTTCCCTAGGCCACATAACTTAGAAGTAGAATCAGTATTCAAACCTAGATCTGTCTCCAAATCCTATAATTTTAACTACTGTGCTATAAACTGTCACGTGCTTAGCACTGGGGGTGGGGGTGATGTGGTGGTAGAGGGATATTAGAGGCTATCATTCACAGATTAGCAATAATTGAGTTAATTCCTGCTAATCTGTGAATTTCCTCCTGGACATCAACTGTGCTCTGCTGCATTCAGGAAACAGGAATTTTGATCGGCAAGGGGGTCAAGTAGGTTATTTGGGGAAAGAACAGGGAAGACTTGGGCAAGGGACCACAGCTTGATATTGAGTAGGAAGCCTGGAGACAGTGATGACCATAGATGGTAGATATAGAAAAAAAGAGCAGATTGTGGGGAGTCAAAGATGAACCATGACCCATGTGAAATTTCATCTAGGTCTGACCCAAGAAAGAGAAAGATTTCTATCTATCTCCGCGTCCACCTCTCGCCCCACCCACGGCTACACATAACTTATTAGTACTCTTGGTAGACTAGGAGAAAGGTTAAATAAACTCATGTGGGCTGGTTGGAAACACAAGGCTTCCACTCCCATTTGTAATGCATTTCTTTAGGGAAATGTGTGCTGAGTTCCAAACAAATGACTCGTAATTTAATACAACACGTGTACACTTCGGGTCTTCGCGGGCTGGGCGCTGTGCTGGGTGCTGGGAATACCAAAGGAAATACAAGGCAAGGCTCCTGGCTTTGAGTAGCCTGGAGCCCTGTAGGGGAGAGACGTGTAAGCAACTAAGGGCCAACGTGCTGAGTGTAATAGGAGAGGTGTGTACAAAGCGCCTTGGCGCACAGAGCAAGGCGACAGCGAAATTGCTTTTAAATCAACTTTTAGAATCCAACCCCTCTGCAAGTTGGGAACTGCATGCAATGCGTTAGAAGTTATGGGAAGGACGCTCTTACCATTTCATTCTGAATGAACTCTTTCTTCAACAGAACTGTTGCCTGCTGTTTTCCTGGCAAGTGGTGGTATCAATACCTGTTGTTTTGTTTTGTTTTCTTTTTCCTAAGAGGTTAGAAAGGGGGGGGGGCTGTTGCATGGACTCTGAACTCAGACTGCTCTGGTTTAAATCTGACTTTCACTTACCAGCGATATGACCTTGACTTTACCTCTCTCAGTCTCAGTTTCCTTATCTATAAAATGGGGCCAATAAAAACACCCTCTTTATAGAGTTCCTGGGAGGACTAATGAGCTAATACGTGCAAAGTGCGTGTCCCAGAATGGAGTAAACGTCTCACTAAATCTGCCTATTGTTAACTGGGTGATAGATAGGAATTTCTGGCTTCAAATAACTTCATGAAGTTATTCAAGAACTGTGTTTCTGAAAGAGTTTTAAATGATACACAGATGAGCATTTTAAATTTTTAATAGCATATGTTTATCTTCATATGTTAAGGGGGAAATATATATAGCACATCAAATCCTACATTTAAAGATATTCTTTCTTAGGATGAATTTAAAATTTTAGAAAGTTTATTAAGTTAAAGAAAACTATTTAGTAAGTAATAGTCAATTGTTACATCATCTCTTCCAAAATAAAAATAACAAGCTGACTGATCCTTAAGTAGAGACTAGAGATAGAGGTCTCCCTTCAAATTTTTCTTTTCCTTTTCCTTTTTTTTTTTTTTTTTTTCTTTTTGCACTGGGCATGGCTTGAATTAATTTTCTTTTTCTTAACTTTAAATAATATATGTTAAAGTGTTGTCTAAATTTTAAAAGGAAGGATGGGGAAAATGTGGCAGAGATTAGGACCTCTCTTTGTGTGTTTTTTCACCGTAATGAAATTCAAAACTTTCATCTGGGACTCTGGGTAAAGGCAGCCTTTTCTAGTGCCCAAACTAAAGAGAAAGCACATCTGAATAGTAGAAAGAATGCCTTCTGCATGCCCACACTTTCTTGGCCCCGATTTCAATCCTGGTGGAAAAATTCCCTGAAGCCGACGACAGCTGAGCTCCTCACCCGGAATTCGGATGATCAGAAAAGGAAAATGACACCCTGAGCTTCTGGGGGCACTGGAGCAGCCCGTGATGCACACAAAGGCCAGAGTGTGACCTGCCACCTGTCCATCTCCACCCCACGAGCCGGGGGAGCTGAAGTCAGAGGGGATTCAAGTCTGGGGGGGGGAGCCACGGAAAGGGGCAGAAGGACGGGCCACTGTCAGCTCGTACCCCGGGTTTCCCCCGAGTCACAGTAAGGCCCCTGGGGCGCCCAGTCCCCTTTACCCCTTCTTTGTAAAAATCACCTCCAGGAAAGTCCCTCTGTCTAACACAACAGCTGGCCTTTGAAGCCTATGAATGGTCATGCCTAGCTGGGGTTTCCCTGGGGTCAGCATCCCCATCTGGGCCCCTCATGGCCCCAAGGTGTCACCTCCTCTGACAGGCTTGCAGAGAGCAAGCAGAGCGTGTTAAAGGCACACAGGACCAAGGAACACTATTTGCTAGAGGTTTAGCTCATGCCAGCCTGCATGTCTTCCCTCCTCTCTTACTCTTCCCGTGGAGACGTCCCCCTCTAACTGAGCATCCTCACCTTTCTCCCACCAACCTGGTCACACAGTCTTTATTTCCCCTGCCATGAAAACGGGAAGCAACTACTCATGCAGCCCTCCCTGGGAGAGGAAGGTACAGAGGAAAGAGTACTCATTGGGTCATGGTCAGGGGCTTTCAGATAAATCCCTCTATTTCGGCCACAAGAATAGGGTTGTCAGGTACAATGCAGGACACCCAGTTAATTGGAAGGTCAGATAATAAACAAATAATTTTTTAGTAATTAGTATGTCCTGTGCAATATTTAGGACATACTAATAATACTAAGAAAATATTTGTTGTTTGTCTGACGTTCCAATTTAACTGGGTGCCTATATTTTCATTTGCTAAATTTAGCAACCCTACTCAAAAACAACCCCATGAGGCTGGCATTATTATTCTTATTTTAAATGTGGGGAAAACAAGCCTTCGAGAGACTAAGCAACTTGCCCAAAGCCACAGTGCTTGCAAGGTGACAAGAGTAGAGATGAGATTTCAACCCAGACCCATCAATTTCAGGACCCTTGCTGGTTCCACACCATGCAGGGATCTAGGCCTTAAACGAAAAGGATAGATGGGATGCTAAAGCAGGAAACTGAGGCTTCTCTAAGGAGTCTGGGGGATTCTTGGATGCCTGGCTCAAAATGTAGACAGTCACTCAATAAACAGTGGGTGGATATAATGAACTGAATTATTGCCATGCTTGGCAGCTAAAAGACTTGGCTCCTTTCCTAAAAATCCTCCTAAGACTTGTTCCTGAGTCCCAGCTCAAGTCCTTCAACATTACCCTTCAGCGCCTGGAGGGAGCACTTCACCGCATGTGCACAGGCAGTGGTAGATGAGGTCATGGGACACAGCTCCAAGAGAAGCTTTGAGTCGTGTTACATCCATTTCACACATGGAGGAAACCCACAGGCCCGAAGGAATTGCCTGGCCCAAGGAATAAACCAGTCGCCTCTTGGCCGGACAACCTTGAAAGCTCAGCATGTGCAATCCAGTAGCCTTGCTTGAACCAGGCTGCCCCACCCGAACTTGAAAACATGTCTGCCTGTCCCTCAGGGTTGTTTTAAGGAAGCAGAGGCTGTGGGGATAAGAAGAGGGAAGGGGGGTCCTGCTAGAACTCTTTCTCACCCGAAGATGAGATCGATCAGCCGATTCAAAGTTCCTTCAGGCTCGTTTCTTTCTTAAATTAGTAAAGCTCTATGAATCTGCAGACAGGAATCCAGACAGAATGCATGTAGCTCATAGGTGCCCACAAACCTCCGGGTCGCCAGGGAAATTGCTGTGGCTCTGCGCACAGGGGCACGTCTCACCCTCCTCATCTTAAACCCCAGCCTTTTCCTCCAGATCTTCACTGGAGGAGCTTTAGGAGGACAGAGGGTAGTAAGTAACAAAAAAAAATGGTATTGAAAGAAAACTTGGACCCAAATCTGCAGCCACCAGGGAAGTTGACTACCTTATAATCATTTCATTTTCTGACAATCAAAGCAATAAATGCTCATCATGGAAACATTTGAAGATGTTGAAAAGGATAAATAAGCAATAAAAACTACCCATAATTCCATCATGCAGAGCTATAACCTGTCCTAAAATTATGGTGTATTTCCTAAGGATCTCTGTCCATATAATAAATGTAATTGGTCTCATACTTCATATATGACTTTATTTCCACTTTTTTTAACCTGACAAATCATAGACATTTCTCTCAACATTGTTAAAGACTCTCCAAAAAGTCTTTGTAACTTTTGATGAATCCTTAATGGACGCATTGAAAATGGCCATAGGTAATTTAATTATTCTCCTCTTGCTAAACATTTAGAGTGTTTCTAGTGTTGTCCCTAATAGAAATAGTATAGCAGTCAACAACTTCACATACTCTTTTTTTTTTAATTTTTATTGGAGTATAGTTAATTTACAATGTTGTGTTAGTTTCTGGTGTACAGCAAAGCGATTCAGTTATATAGATATATGTATATATATTCTTTTTCAGATTCTTTTCCATTATAGGTTATTACACAATATTGAGTATAGTTCCCTGTTCTAGACAGTATGTCCCTGTTGGTTTCACATACGTTTTTATCAGACTCTTGGCACCTGTTCCCTCTTGTCTAGACTCTACTGTAAAATGGCATCCGATCTGACCCAAAGATATGTGTCTTATCATGTTTTCTGCTTTACCATGCTCTACAAAGAGTACTATGTCTTCCAGAGGCCCCACCAGCTGAGCTCGTTGGAGAACCACTGTGGTCAATTACAGAATAAGAATGACCCAGTCCCTTGTCAAATGAAAGGGGGTTACTACACAGCAGGGAGGCTCAGCTCTCCCCACCCCCACCTCCCTTAAACTCAGGCCATGGTTTACAAGAGAAAGACAGAGAGACAGAAAGAGAGCAAGAGACAGACAGAGGAAGAGACAGAGAGAGAGAGGGAAAGAATCCCAAGGACAATTTTCAGACAAACTACCACACAATGTAATTCCACCAGGAACATGACGATAAAAGTCCTCAGAACTGTGCCACTTGGTGTTTTTACAGAACCGTTGCTTGCTGATTCAGTTAATGATAATGTTGGGTTCCAAATTTCCTCTAAAAGGGTCTTAAGTGTTCACAATTTGGACAGGGCTGGCTTAAAAATAAACAAATAAGTTATATAAGTCCAAATGTTGGAGGATGAGGTTTTGGAAGTCAAGACCCTGGTGTAGGATTAAAGGGCCCCGCCTCGCATCCTGTGGTTGGGCCTCACGTGCAGCCTGCAGGGTGGAGCAGCGAGGAAGCATTCCAGCCGTCCCCGAAATCCAGCTTCTAATCTGAGCACCGGCACCCACAGGAACTCATGCAGAATGCACCCCATGGCTCCTAAGAGACACTCACGGTGCTTAAAGACAGTGAAGAGAAACAAAAAAGCAAGCACAACCACTGGTAGATGATGACAGACCTCTTTTCCTTTACTCTCTTCCAATGTTAGATGTTTTGAAAGCCTTCTTTGTGCTATTCAGGAGCTGTCATCTTCCGCTTGAGAGTTGGCTGCTTATGGGTGGGAAGTGAAGTGGTTACCACGTATTGCCTTTTGAAAGTTTTTAAGGCTCCTCCTGGAAGAAAGATGTCAGATTCCCCAAAGTTACCAGTGTGGATGGAGCCCCGCTTTGAGTCCTTCTATGGGAGCCACTGCAAGGGACAAAAGAAGCCCAATGCTCTGGTGGGGTCCAGAATCCTCCTTGCACTCCTAGAGTGATGTGAATATGTGAGATGTCACAACTGAGTTCATTCATTCACATATTTATGTCACGTAATTATTAAGAGCTAAGTAAGTGGGAGGCACTGAGAGTCTAAGGGTTAAAAGATAAAGTAGAATAGGCCCTGCCCTCAAATTTCCTATTCTAGTTGAGGAGAATAAATGTGTTCACAAATAGCCAGAAAATGCTACACACACATTACCAGTAATGATGGAGACCAGGGATCTACATGGGCCAGGAATACAATGTAAAAGCACTACTCAGTTCTAGCCAGTAACTGGCTTCCTGGAACCCAGGCCCAGTGTGGCTGGAACTTCAGATATTCCAAAGCAGGAGAATGTGACTTTTCTGGAAAATATCCTGATTTTTTTTAAGTTGGCTAAATTTTTTAAACTATGCAAACTAAACAAAACGTACCTGTAGGCTAGATCAGCACAAGCCACCGAGGTGAAACTCATGCAGACTACGTTTGCTAATATGGACATATACCTACCTTTATGAAAAAAAGCACTTTATACAAGTAATATATTAATATGATCACATTTTTTGTTTTAAAACCATGCATTTACACATAGAAAAAAGATGGAAGGTGATATATTAAATGTTAAGAGTAGATATTCTGGATGGCAAGATTATAAGTGATTTTTCCCTTTGTTTTTCTATTTTTAGTGAAATTTTTGCAATCAGCATGCATGACTTCAATAATCAAAATTTTCAACAAAATTTAAAAAATTTTTAAAAGGCCCAAGCGCTTTTAGATTAGTACAGATAAAATATTATGAAAGCTTTAAAAAATAAGAAAAAGAATTAAATAAGAATTAATGAAAAATATTACGAATAATAAAACATGTGTAATAAGGCAATAAATTATGTACATTGGACATTTACAATGCTGCAGGAGGAGGGATACTCACAATGGGCTTTACAGGCATTATCTTATTCTTCACAACTTCTATGTAATGGTACTATTGGTGTTCCCATGCACAGGGGAAAGGATGAGGCTTAGAGAGGTTAAGTAACTTGCCCAAGGTCACAAAGCATCAGTAGCAGAGGGAGAATTCAAAACCCAGGTCATCTGCCTCCAGAGGCTTTGTTCACCTAACCTTAAGTAAGAGATCCCTAGAAGCAAAGTGAATGAGGAAGGCCAGGAAGATAGTGGTATTTGGTCTGGGCCTTAAAGACCCAGAAATAGTTCAACCCCTAGGTATAGAAAGGAAACAATATCACCAAAAAAGGAGAGATGATACCAGGGTGTAAAAAGCTTTTAGTCCTAATCAAGTGAGTTTAGTAGGCTAGAGACAGTCAGGAGAGTCCTAAATATTATACTAAATGCTGGGCTAAGGAATTAGACCTTATTTATAGTCAGTGGGAACCACTGACATTTCTAGTACAGGAACAAGACGGGTGTCATGCCAGGGCTGCCATTAACAAAATTGCACAGACTGGGTGGCTTATGCAACAGAAATTAAATTTCTCACAGTTCTGGAGGCTGAAGTTCAAGATCAAGGTGTCAGCAGGTTTGGTTTCTCCTGAGGCCTCTCGCCTTGGTTTGCAGGTGGCCACCTTCTCACTGTGTCCTCATATGACCTTTCCTCTGGTGTCTTACCTTCCTCTTCTTACAAGGACATCAGTCAGATTGGATTAGAGCCCACCCTAACAGCCTCATTTAAACTTATTTCCTCTGTAAAGGCCCTGTCTCCAAACAAAGTCACATTTTGAGGCACGGGAGGTTGGAACTTCAACTCATGAATTTGGTAGGGGGAGGGACCCAATTCAGCCCATAACAAATGGTGTTGCAGAAAAATGCACTGGACTTGGAGAGTCAGAAGTCCTGAGTCTGAATGCTGCCAACACCACTTATTAGGTGTGGGACCTTAGACAACACATTAAAGCACTTTGCCCCTCCTTCATAAAAAAAGCAGCTGATGTAGCTTATCTACACTATGGGGTTTTGGTAAGGTTCAAATGAAATAGTTAATGTATTTTTCATGTTTTCCACTGCCCATTTGAAACATTTAGGGCCCCTACTGCAACAAAAATACGTTTACATTTGAATTTTAATCTGTAATTCTGAATTAATGAACATTTGTTGAATATCTGTAATGTGGAACAAGCTGGAATGGATGTGTTTCCCAGATCTCATTTAATTCTCAAAACTCCACTGGTCTGGAAACAGACCACCACCTAATACAATCACCCTGAGGGTTAGGATGTAACATATGAATTGCAGCGGGGTGGGGTGCAGGGGGGTTACATATTCAGACCATAGCAATGATGTCACCTATTTTCCCCCCATTTTCTTCAGAACAAAAACAGCCCAACATGAGCAGTAACCATCCCTGCTCTGGAAGCCTAAAAACTTACCAGTGGAAAATGTGTTATTAATTGTTGCTGATTCCTCTCCTGATTTTACTGCAGCTCTAACTCCATGTGGCCAATACAGTATCAGCAGAAGGACATATCCAAAGAAGCACAGTCAAAATAGCCATAGGAAATTTTTTAAGTATATTTTTAACCTCTGATTTGCATCTTTCAAAACGAAATTAAAGAGGATCCAATTCCTAACCCCCCGGCAACTCTGATAATTCCTAAATTCTCCCAAACCCAATGCTGCTGCTTCCGTGCTTTTCTTTATACCCTTAGACCACAAAGATGATCTTCTCTTCCGACACTTCTCCTCAGTCTCCCAATTTTTTTATTATTTAATTCCTTTTTACAGGACAGTGGACAGGGAAGAATGAGGGCACAGGGTCATATTAATAACCGTCTATCCCATCACACACAGATGTCTCTACAGCACTGCATATAGAGCCTGACCCTGGCATAGCTCTTTTCAAAGCAATGTTAATTTTTCACTTCAGTTCTATCTCCTGATGCTCCCAACAACTCAGACAACTAGAAGGCAGTTTAATCTTTGCAGGGAAGAAATAAATGAGGCTTTGGGAAATTTTTCTAACAGATTTAAGGCTGGTAGGTGGCGGTAGGCACTGGCTGATCCTGGCATCCTTCTTACCAGGACTCATAGCCCATGATGCTTTATCCCCGTAACAAGCTGGAGTGGGGATTGGCTCACAGCTCTGCAGTGCCCTATATAATATGAAGGATATTAAAATGTCCCAGAGATGCCCCAAAGTAATTTTTGCTTGCTGGGTATCTATTGGTAATAGATACCAATCTATCTCCAAATGCAGGACTTTTTTTTTAAGATAGTTATATTGTCTGGGGGAGAGGAGGGATTGGTTTTTTTCAGGAGAGGGTTGCATTTTTAAAGCGGTTTTCCTTTTGCAAAGTGACAAACTTCCTAAGGTGTTTTTCACCCTCAAAGTTCTGGCAATCTTTTTTGACCCCTGTGCCTATGTCAAGTGGCAAGCCCCATGGAAGTCATTTGGAAGGCGGGGCAGATGGCAGAAAAGCGATTTCTCCCCTCAACTGCTCTGCCAGGGTAATTTGTTTTCCTCACTGATGTAAAGGAAACTGTAAGAGGGCTTTGCCCACTCCAAGCCTCTGAAACTGGAGATACGAGGTCGTATGGAGGAGGCCAGGAAAAATAGTTTTGGGGGATGGTTTGATACATTCTGAGGCCTTTTACTAGTGACCTGCAATACTAATTACCCAGCCTTTCTGTCTGAATAAGACATTTATATGATGATTCACAGTTGTGGAAGCCAGCGTCAGTGAACAGGCCATTGAAATTCAACTCTGTTGCATCTCACAACTGGATTCTTTGGATCCTCACAGGCAAATCAAGCGTACCTGTAATCCAGACAAGTGCTGGGTATAGAAAAAAGAGCATGAAGTACCAGGCATGTTGGGGAGAAAGGAGTCTGATGGTATCCACCCTGGATACAGAGAATAGAATCATTTCTTTCTGCTCCCTTAAAAAAAATCAATGTATAAGAAGTCCTGGCTCCACCATTCACTGGCTGTGTGACCTTTAGCAAGTTATTTAATCTCTCTGTGCCTCAGTTTCCTCATCAATAATATGGGGATAATCACAATACCTACCTAATAGGGTTTTTACAAGGCTGAAATGAGCTAAGCAATTAGAATAGTGCCTGGTACATAGTGGTACTATCTGTGTTTCATAAATACACTTGGAGAAAACTGTCGTATTTAACCAAATCAAGTGAAGTAATCTGAAGGGCGATGCTGGCTGACTGTGCCCTGCAGATCTGACCCTCTCTTTCCTGCTGAATGAGCCTGAGTGGGACACACTGAGGTCAGGGCTGAACAGCCCTTCAAAAGCAAACCAAGAAGTGGGCCACTGGGAGACACGGGTCCAAGCGTGGCCATTTGCTTTCACAGACCTGCTAACGTCCACTCAGAAACTGTCAGCAGACTTCAAATTTTTTCACTCTAATACTCCCAAAAAATGAATTTTGAAAACTACACCTCTGCACACATTCTGTACTTACCTAATTTTAATTTATCATTTCAGTTTAAGATTAAATGATTGCCAAAAATCCCTATAGTATATTATAAAAATGGATGTCTGAAAAGAAAACAGTTATATCACTATGTTAAACGAATCCCTTGGAGTTATCACCCCAGCAATACCCTAGCAATTTGCTGTGCTATCACCCATTTAAAAAGGCACAAACAAGCTTTTCTTTCACATTCAGAAATTCTACATTGTTCTTTTACCTCCTTGAACTGCTATTTCTATTTCTCTTCTTTCTCAGAATTTTATCTTAATGTATTTTTTATAAGTTATGTTGTGCATCTACAACACATATATGAATATTTTTTCCTCTAGCCACCAAGCTCTAAAAAATTTTTTTTTAATCCTTCCAGATTTAAACGTTACAAGTTGTTAGTAGTATACAATTGATCAAAACATCAATAGATTTTAACTTTTGGTATATAATTATAATATTAAAAGTAATTTTTAATGCATCTCAGTGAGATGGGTGAAGATATTATCCCCCACTAGCTCATATATTCAGGAATGATGATTACTTACAATTAGAGAGAAACAGAGTTTAGAATCATTTCTATTCCTGTTTTTCTGTTTCATAGATGTGACCACTGAGAACTTTTATTCACATAAAAAAGGAGATGGGAAGGGAAGGAAGTCTTCCCAAAGCACTAACATTCAATTCTTTGAACTCCCTCTGAATTGCACACCCAAAACACAGTGTAATAATTCTTAAGCATCTATCACTTTGATTAGGTCCTCCTTCAATTTCGTTGAAAGTAAATAATTGGAAACCATCTGACTTGAGAAAGGATTTATTATTCAGTCATTAATGTCTCATTCTGTGTTGTATACCAAAAAGGGCAAGACTTTTAAATTACTATTATTTTACCTGTTATCCTTTCCCTCAGAGGTACTTTGTTAAATTTCTCTCAGTAAGAGTTGAGAAAAGCAAAATATTTATTTCCATACATCTTTTAGAATAGAACCACTTTAATGCTTTTATCTTGCTGTGTGCCTGAGATAAAATTTTGTCAAAATCTTGGAGCTTCAGATTTGGCTCATTCAACTGATGAAAAATGTTCCATCATAAAGCCTAATTGTCAAACCAATCAGCCAGATTAGATGTATTTCTTGTCTTTAGAAGTGTGACTTTATTTTTCAACTAAACTGTCTTAATTTTCATTTTAGAGAATATTATAAAAACTACTGAGAAATAAATTATGGAATTCATCATATACAATAGATTCCTAAAAAGCAGCCAAGTTTACATTGATGTAGATTAGATATACTTAATTTTACAACAAGTGTAAAACAGGATAATAATGCTGTTTCTCATTACTTTATTTGCAATAAAATGACATACTATTTTGCTAAAATTATGTTATTTATGGAGCCAGAAATATGATAGAAGGTATAGTATCCTTTCCTGAAGCAGTGTGAATGTGTACATCTGACTCTGATGTGTGGTTTAGGGAATAATTAAATAACAATTATGTTTAAAAATCAGAAGTAATTTCATTAATTTAATTAGCTCTCATGCTCAAACTTTTCTGTTTAATGAAATTATTTAATAGGAAAACTATACGTATCTGTATACTACTAAAACTAATCAGGTCAGCATGTATCACAATCCTAAGTATTCATATGAGGTAGGAAATTCATATATGATTTTATAAAATCAGTTCTATCTACCTCATGGAATAGCACACACAATATCTGAAAAACACAACCTAAAATTCCTATCTGCAGGTTTTATGCAATATATCATGGAAATCTTAGTAGTTCCAGAAAATATTCCAGTTACATCTATTAAGAGTTAGCATGATTAACTGGCCTGGACTGCTCACCTGTTGTCAGGCACTCTCTTTTCCAGCTAATGACAAGTCCTAGGGATGAGAAATCAGACTTTTCTTAAACACACGAATTCTCCCAACACACACACACACACACACACACACACACACAGATGTTGACAATAATAATTAAATTCAACCACAGTAAAAAAAAAAGGATTATAGAATACCCATCCGTTAGATAGTAATGGCCACTATTTTAATGAGCACTAACTATGTGCCAGTCACTATTCAAAGTTATTGACATATACTAGCACTTAATTGGTCCTTACAACAGCTTTGTGAGTTGGGTCTGATTAACACTCCCATTACCAGATGAGGAAGTGGACACTCAGAGCCCACAGGAGTGGCAGTTGGGGGAGGCAGTGTGCAAACTCAAGATGCCTGTCCCTAGAGCTCAGGTTATCCGTCACACACACTGCCTCTCTGGCACATGAGTCCATTTCTCATTACTTCCATTCCATAACTAACCACAGTGGTAGGCAGAATAACAGCTCCCCAATGATGTCCATGCCCTAGGCTCCAGAAGCCATGAATAGGTGGCAGAAGGGACTCTGCAGATGTGATTACGTTAAGGATCCTGAGATGACAAGAATACCCCAGATTATCCAGGTGGGCAAAACATCATCATCACAAGGGGCCTTATAAGTGAAAAGGAGAGGCAGAAGAGAGTCAGAGGAGATGTGACGGTGGAATCAGAGGTCAGAGTGATGTGACTGCTGGCTTTGAAAATGCAGGAAAGGGCCACGAGCCAAGGAATGCAGGCACCCCCTAGAAACTGGAAAAGGCAAGAAAGCATTCTCCTCTAGAGCGCTCAGAGAGGAACACAGCCCTGCCAACATTTTGATTTTACCTACATGAGACCCAGCAGACTTCTGAACTCTTGAACGGTAAAATTAAAACTTTGTGTTGTTCTAAGCCTCTAAATTTGTGGTAAGTTATTACAGTAGCAACAGGAGACTGATACAATCACCAACACACTATTAAAAGGCACTGATAAGAGGAGGGTGTGAACATTCAAAAACCATTTTATACAAGCCGATTGCAGCAACATGCTTGCTGCCCAGATAAAACCAGGAAATACATTTGAGCAGCTAAGAAGCAACAAACAAGTTCTTGCTTCCGTATTGAAAATGAAGGTGCCCCTTATCTCAGTTTTGGAATAAGTGGAGATTATCCACGGAGACGCTTTCTCATTTTTACTTTTACGAAATTGACTCTGGTAGTTCTTTGAAATTTTCCCCCTTTTCTTTGTTTCAGTGTCAATTTTTCACTTGAAGTTTTTTTTAAACTTTCCCTTCCTGAGCATTTTTCCACTGGGTTTGAGCCCTAACTCTGCTATTTAAATCGCTCCAGAACACTGGCATTATTATAATTGCTAGTACAATCAATCATGTAACTATTACCCTGTGTTCAAAGTAAGCACCTTTTCAGCTCTTACATAATTGTTATTTCTGCCGTCAGATGGTCCTCCTGGAGCTCGGCTCCACACAGCAGCCAGAGGGAGCTTTTTACTCCAGAAATATGACAGTGTCATTCCTGTCCTCAGATTCTTTCCCTGATCCCTATAACGCTCAGAATGGAGAGCAGACTGCTAAGTCTGATATCCAGAGTCCCTTGTGACACATCCACCCCTCCCCGCCCCATTGCCCCACGACCTCACCCGGCATCTCTCTCCTACACTCTCCTGTGCTCCAGCCCTACCAAGCTGTTCAGTGCTCCGAAACCCGAAACCCGGCAGCTTCTCTCAAGCCTCTGTACCCTGCACCTTCTGCTTCCTTTACCTATGTCAATAGTCGCTCCCTTTTCCATCGCACTAATTCTGTCCTCTCCTTCTCCAGCTCAATGAAACCTCCAAGTGTCCCCGCGTCACCTGCAAAGACACGGGGAGCAGCACTTGATAGACACACACGGGTGTGGGTCCAGAACATCTTTCCTGCTTATTTTTGAGCTGTGGTTTCCTATGTCATCTATCTCGAATTTCCTGGCTACGTACTGACCTACTAACCTGCTTTCTGGTTTTCTGAACTTGGCCTTCCCCACTGGACAGCTGACACTATGATACTCACTCCCATGAACCAGCTACCATTTGCAGCCCCAGGTAAGAGGTGCTCCCAGAGGTTTCAGCCTCAGCTTATAACCATCCCCCACTACACACACATGCACACACACACACACACACATTTACTCCAGATGAGGAAACACTAAGGGAGACTGATATAATGACAATAAATGATACTACTGAGCACATCCAGCATACCTGGCATTATGTTAAGCATTTTGTTTCTTTAATTAAAAAAAAAAATCACCTGTAAATCAGGTACTATTTTGTCCCCATTGACAGATGAGGAAACTAAGTCCATTAAGATGAAACGACTTATCCAAAGCCGGACAGCCTTTTGGTGATGGAGCTGCTAGGGCACATGACTTCAAAGAGCTCAGTCGATCAGTCAACCCCAGGACATTTTTTCTGATCCTTCTGGACTGCCAGCCACCACCACCACACTTCAGAATACTTCTCTGAGTAACCAAAGTTATCTTTGCACTTAGTTCACTGGATTCTAACTGTGTGGACCTATGTGTCTCCCTAAGAGACGTGAGCTCCTCAGAGTCGGGCGCATGTCTTTCAAACTTGAGAACACAAAGGAAGCACTTATTGAAGAGAACGTCTTTTCTCCATTATGTATTCTTGCCTCCTTTATCAAAGATAAGGTGACCATAGGTGTGTGGGTTTATCTCTGGGCTTTCTATCTTGTTCCATTGATCTATATTTCTGTTTTTGTGGCAGTACCATAGTGTCTTGATTACTGTAGCTTTGTAGTATAGTCTGAAGTCTGGGAGCCTGATTCCTCCAGCTCCGTTTTTCTTTCTCATGATTGCTTTGGCTATTCGGGGTCTTTTGTGTTTCCACACAAATTGTGAAATTTTTTGTTCTAGTTCTGTGAAAAATGCCATTGGTAGTTTGATTGGGATTGTATTGAATCTGTAGATGGTTTTGGGTAGTATAGTCATATTCACAAGGTTGACTCTTCCAATCCAAGAACATGGTATATCTCTCCATCTGTTTGTATCATCTTTAATTTCTTTCATCAGTGTCTTATAGTTTTCTGCATACACCTCTTTTGTCTCCTTAGGTAGGTTTTTATTCCTAGGTATTTTATTCTTTTTGTTGCAATGGTAAATGGGAGTGTTTCCTTAATTTCTCTTTCAGATTTTTCAACATTAGTGTATAGGAATGCAAGAGATTTTTGTGCATTAATTTTGTATCCTGCTACTTTACCAAATTCATTGACTAGCTCTAGTAGCTTTCTGGTAGCATCTTTAGGATTCTCTATGTATAGTATCATGTTATCTGCAAACAGTGGCAGTTTTACTTCTTCTTTTCCTCTTTGGATTCCTTTTATTTCTTTTTCTTCTCTGATTGCTCGGCTAAAACTTCCAAAACTATGCTGAATAATAGTGGTGAGAGTGGGCAACCTTGTCTTGTTCCTGATCTTAGAGGAAATGGTTTCAGTTTTTCACCATTGAGAACGATGTTGGCTGTGGGTTTGTCATATATGGCCTTTATTATGTTGAGGTAAGTTCCCTCTACGCCTACTTTCTGGAGGGTTTTTATCATAAATGGGTGTTGAATTTTGTCGAAAATGAGCTCTTTCTGAACTGATTAACTGTCCTATCAGGTCAATATTGTAAGTCACCTCAAAATCTCTTGGGAAATAGAAGTGGGTTTTATTTATAAATGAATGCATGTGTAAGTGAGAGTTTAATAAAATCCCAGAAAAGTAAAGTTTTCAAGCTAAACTAGTTCATGGAGGTCAGCTGGTTCTCTTCTCCCTTTTTGCAGATAAAAGAAATAAGGTCTAACCAATCTTGAAACATGGTCCTTAATATGTTCTGTGTTTGGCCCACATTATTTTTTTAAGTTGAGTCAATATTTTTAAATTGTATGCTTACACATACACACAGACACACACAGAAAGGGTTCTGTTGGTTCTAGTTCTGTTGAAGTACTGAAATATCTGACCGCCTCTAGGTACATACCAAGAGAAATGAAAACATCTGTCTATAGAAAAACTTGTACATGAATGGTCATAGCAACGTTATTCATAATAGCCCCAAAGTAGAAACAGTCCAAAATTCCATCAACTAATGAATGAATAAATGAAATGTGGTAGATCTACACAATGGAATACTATTCAGCAATAAAAAGGAATGCAGTACTGATACAAGCTGCAACGTGGATGAACCTTGAAACATTATACCAAGTGAATGAAGCAGGTCACAAAAGACCCAATATTGTACAATTCTATTCATATGCAATGTCCAGAATAGGCAAATCTATAGAGACAGAAAGTAGATTAGTAGCTTCGTAGGACTGGGGGAAAGCAGGAATGGGGAGTGGCTGCTAATGGGTATGGGGTTTCTTTTTAGAGTGATGAAAATGTTCTAGAATTGAGTGTGGCAATGGTTGGCACAACTCTGTGAATATACTAAAAAACAACCCACAGAATTGTTTAAAATATATGTAGACATATATGCACGTGTTGATACAGATATAGATCTATAGCAATAGTGGATTTTATCGGCTTGCTCTAAGTAGCAGATGCCCCTTTAATGAATCATGATTCCTCCAGTTCTCCACAATCTCCACCTCTCCCCATGCCCAACTCCAAGCTTGCCCAATTCCCTCAATGATGTTTTCTGCCTGGCCCAGGAATTGGAGTTTTCAGCTTCTGGTCAAGACCATCATGGAATCTCCAAGTTGGAAAAGATGTCACCAGTCTGACCTCCCCACAAAACAGGACAAAAGGAGTCCTCATTCACACCCCAGGTGTCCTCTTCTTGACTGTCACCCTGCATTTGAACTCTTTCAGTGAGGAGCATTCACAACTTAGTAAGGCAACTCGCTATTGTTGTTGCTATTGTCATGACCACTAATGACATTTATGACATGATCCAGAATTTACAAAATGCTTTATCTTGCTTGATCACCATAACAAACCTGAGAATTACTGTCATCCACATTTTACAGGTAAGCACATTGAGAAATTGGGGGACCTGTCCAAGGACATGGAATTTGAGCTCAGATTTTCTGACTTCAAATTCCATGCCTTTTTAGTATGAAATATTTCAAAATACATAAAAGTAGTAAATCATACAGCAGACATCCAGGTACCCACACCTGAGATTCTGCACTGGCTTCAGAGCTCCCCAGCTCTCTCCACTGTGTCACTGATGTCACAGTGTTCTCTATCCTGTACAAGGATCTACTATCCTGGAGAGGACCAGATCACCCCACTGAGGTGTGTAGAATTAAGTACAATCCCTCTATCATGGAGAGCCCTTTTTCCTTCATTTTATGTTAATGTTTATGGGGATTTCCTTGGTTCGAACTAATTGTTTGGAAGAGAAAGAGGACCCCAAGGGAAGAATGATATAGAAATATTTGATGAATGTTCTTATCTTAACATCTGCCATCAGTAACAGTCTCTCCCTCTCTCTGTTTTTCTAACAAGTGGTAATCTTCCTTTCAAAAACTCCACGAAATTGACCCAATTGTTTTGCTATACTGCAGTACAGCTGCGTCAAATAAGTGGACTTAACCAAGGTGGGTATGGGCAAGGTTGTGGTGAAACCAATGGTTTGGATGTGCTAGAATCTACTAACAGTTGGGGAAACAGCATGATGGGGGGGGCGAGGAATCAGGGGAAGCTTTCCTGACTCCACTGTCCATCAGCTGTCGCACATACAAGGGGTTGGTGACCCCAGGCCTCCTTTCCATCATCTGTAAAATGGAGACAGGAACGCAGGCTGGACCCCTTTTACTCCTGCCCCAGCCTGGTCCGGGTGTGCTCCACCAGCCAGCACAGTTAAGGAAGAATCACCCCATGCCTGGAAATTCGACTCATTACATGAGTTGAATGCAATCAGAGGGCTGAGATGTCAGCTCAAGATGAGTCATTTGGCTCAAGAGATAATTGTCAGTGGTCCTAGCAACACCCTCCACCGCCAATAGCCGTTTCATTTGATCTCCGCGTTGATGCTCAAGCCACAGATTTCCTGGGCCTGCAGCCTCCGAGGAAATGGAAGCCAAACAGCAGATGATTCATATTTCCTCTGACGTAGCAAGAGAGAAACTACCTGGTGCAGAAATTGCTACCAACCTTTCAAGGCCCTGGCCTGAGCTGCTCCCTCCACTTCCTCGGCTGATGGGTCCGGAGGCTGCCTGGCTTTAACTGGCTTCTCTCCAAAGAGAGAGAGAGAGAGAAAGACGAGAGGAGAAGAGAGAGGACTTAACATTTATTAAGTGCCCATCATGAGCCAGGTCTGGCCCCATCAGCCACCTTACATATACAGTCTCATGTAATTGCACTCATACTGTGAGGCAGACATTAGATGCTCCCTGCTATACTGTACATTTACTTACTCATTGTCTGTTTCCCTCACTAAATAATAAGCTCTCCAGGAAGGCAAAGACTTTATTTGGTTCATGGCTATATGTCCAGTTTCAAGAACTAGGACATAATAACATATAATAATTATAGGTAACACTTACACCAGATACTGTTCTAAGTGCTTTCACACAACTGAAGCAAAGAGTAATAATAATAATAATAGTAATAGCTACCACTTATCTTGTGCCAAACACTTCTATTTTCCTACATTAACTCAATTATTTCTCATAACAACCCTGTGATGGAAAAACTACTCTCTCCACTTTCCAGATGATGAAACTGACACAGAGGGGAAAAAAAATTGTCTTGCCTGTTTCCCCACAGCTAAAGAGCTGTGGAACCGGAAATACATAAATAAGTAAATAAATAAATAAATAAATTTTTAAAATTAAAAACAAAGAGAGCTATGGAACCAGGATTCAAATCCAGGCCACCAGCCTTTGATTTTAACCATGATGCTATTCTGCCTCTCTCCTGATGGATATTCAATAAATATTTGTTGAATGAATGATCATACCCATTTTACAGATGCATAAACTCAGCCTCTTACTAAAGTCCCACAACTTGTAGAACCAGTTAGGTTTCAAACCGAGAACTGTCTGATCACAAACTACTACAACCATAGCCTGTAAAATTCTTTTTTTAAAAAATTATAGTAAAATATACATAACATAAAATTGCATTGTATTGTAACCATTTTTAAGTTACAGTTCTGTGGCATTAAGTATATTCACATTGTAGTGTGACCATCATCACCATCCATCTCCAGAAATTTTGCATCTTCCCCAGCTGAAACTCTGTACCCATTAAACATGAACTCCCCTTTCCTATAAAGTTCTTCACAGGGGAGGAATTCGGCCAGGGTTAGACGCGGGACTGGGAAATCAGCTGTGTGGAATGATTAGAGAGGAACAGAAAAGAATTCCTACCTTGAAATTTGCTTTCCTGTTAGCAATTATAAATTTGAACATTCTACCACTAAGGAGTCATTTGTTCTTGCAGTTTTTAAAGATTTTGAGGCCTTTGAGAGCACAGAGAGGGGGTTAGGCCATCGAGCTGCTTTCAACAGAAGTATGTGGAGGGATCCAGGGAAGGCTCAAAGGGAAGATTGGAAGACTGGCACCAAGAAACTGTCTTCCCCCCTAGCTTCTCTGGGCCTGCCTTCTTTCATTCATTCATCAAGTATGGAGGAGTACCCGCCAGGTTCCAAGCGCTGCTGAAGCTCCAGGGATACGCCGGTGAGCATTATCGTGGGGGCCACTGAAGAGTAAGCAGTGTGACCCTCCGTGCTCTGGAAGAAGAGGTGCTCGAACTCTGGGAACACACAAGAGGCGTTCAAGGCTTTCTAGGAGAAGCAACATCCAAGCAGAGATCTCAAGTCTGAGTAAGGCTTAGCTGGATGAAGGAGGCTGGGGGAAAGTGGAGAGAGGGCAGGGAGAGTGTTCCAGGGAAAAGGGAACAGTATGCGTAAGACCAGAATGCCAGATACCTACGTGAGGAAGTGCCCAGTGATGAAGGAGGTGGGGTGAGGTATGACGTGGGAAGAGCATAGAGAGAAAGAAGGCTCAGGTGGTGGGCAGGGCCTTGTAATCCCAATGAAGGAATATGGACTTTGTCCTGACAGCAACTTGGAGCTGCAGAAGGATTTTAAGCTGGAAGGTGGCATAATCAGGTTTGCATGTCAGAAAATGTGGAAGACGGAAAGGGAGGAGGGACAGAACTGAGAACAGGGAGACCCAGGTAGGAGGTGATTGTGTAAGTCAGGCCAGAGATGAGTGTTCTCTGAACCAGGAGAGTGACCACGGCAGAGATGCAGATGGTGGGCAGGTTCAAGAGGAACTGTGGGAACAGAATTATCAGGACTCAGCGCTTGCAGGGAGATGGGGAGAGAGAGAGAGGTATCACAAATGATGCCTGGGTTTCTAGTGCGGATAACTGAATGGGTGGTGGTTACTTGCAGCCATTCACTGAGATAAAGGGGCTGGTTTGGGGGAGAAGTTAATCAGTTCCATTTTGGACAAGTTCAATTGAGAGTCTTGTGAAACACTCAAGGGAAGATGTAAAGGAGTACCGGGGAAAGGAACCAAGAGGTCCTGCTGGTGTGATTCGCCCCTCCTGTGTACGCCAGGGTCAGACAGGGTGAGGAAGGATGCTAAAAGCACAGGTCAGCTGCTAACTAACAGGTACCCACTAACACACACGCACACACATACACGCGTGCACACACTCCCTATATATATACTTGTATATATAATATACACACAGTCAGAATGGAACACCAGACAGTGTTGCTGTGAGACAATTCATCTAGGTCAGTTTGAAGGTCTAGAGTGAATCTTCAGGGGATGAGGAGGCAGGACGAAGAAAATCCCTGGAATGAGCTCTGTAGTTTCAATCTGCTGCTGTTTATACATTTCTTGATCACAGATACTTTATTTCTGCATTAGCAACTCTGGCACAGATTCGAACCATTCAAAAACCCGGCAAGTGGTTTCTCTTTGGGGTGATGAAAATGTTCTGGAATCAGATAGTGGTGATGATCACACAACCTTGGGAACATACTAAAAACCACTGAAATGTACACTTTTAAAGGTGTATTTTATGGTATATGAATGATAGCTCAATAAAAAGAATTCTTCATATTAAAAAAAAAAACACACACAAATCCTGGCCAGTATCATTCAGTCACAGTGACTGTGCTCTTTTCTTTTGTAAGTGTCTCTGGTTGGGCGAGTGCCCTGTGATTTATTCTTTCAATGACTGAGGGCGGTGCCAGCCACCCTCCAGTAGCCTTTCCACCTCAAGTCCTGATGGATCTCATTTCCCCTCCTCCGCCTCAAGGACAGAGCCTGGAGACCTGGCAGTAGGTGCATTTGCTATTGAGGAATTTAAAACATTGTAAGGAAAGTAGGGTGTTGAATGAAGTTAGTAAAGCTCTTAGAAATATATTTTTACATTCAAAGCTATGAAACAAGATTTCAAATGAAGAAGATATTATTGACATTTTACTCAACTTATCTCCGTAGCTATTTTTAGGTGCTGTACTTAATGCTTTACAGATGTACTTGAATCATCATAGCAACTCCTTGAAATAGGTAGTATGGGGACTTCCCTGGCGGTCCAGTGGTTAGGACTCCACGCTTCCACTGCAGGGGGCGCAGCTTCAATTCCTGGTTGGGGAACTAAGATCCTGCATGCTGCGTGGCATGGCCAAAAAAAATAAAATAAAATAAAATAAAATTTTTAAAAATAAAGTTAAATTAAAAGAAAAAGGTAGTATATCATACCATGAGGAAACTGAGGCATAGACAAATGACTAGCTTCACCAAGCTCCACAGCTAATGGCAGAGCCCAGATTTGAACCCAGGCGGTGGATTCCAGTGCCCATTGTACTGTTTCCTCTCATATGATAGGCACCCAGAAATCACTTCATTCTCCTCATCTTCGGATCTCAGCTTAGACCTTGTTTCATCTCAGAAGGTTCCTTGACCCCTTGATTAAGTGCCCCTCCTCTATGGCTCTCTAGTGCCTGTATTTCTCCACTTGCATTATTGATCACCCTAGGCCATAATTGCCTATTTACTCAGCTGTACCAATTGTAAGTGGTGTGAGGGCAGGAATCACATCCACCTTGTTCTCTGATCTATCCCCAGGGCCTGGCATATGGATGGTTTTCCAAAGTGAAATTGAATGAGTGAATGAATTCCATTTACCCTCTTTTACTCTTAAGAGACTGTTCAGGATCTCCCTACTCTGTAATTTCCAAAAACTTTGGAAATTCATTTTTATTTGTTATGGATAATGCACATAATGTAAAGCTCCTCTCCCCCAATGGGTTCTCTTTCCAAATGTTCGATGCTTTTTATATTTTGTAACTCAGACTTGTTGACTATTTTTTGCCTCTGGGGTCTGTCCTCCTGGTTTTAATTGTGATCCCAAACTTGTGATGTAATTGGGATGCTGGAGATAGAAAAAAGATGGTGTAACTTTTACTTAGCTGGGTGACATACCTGAGTAGGTATTTCTTAATTCCGTCTCTGGTACTCAAGGTTAAAGAGCTTTAGCTCTGTTATGAGAGCTTTGTGCCAAAAAACATGTCATGGACCTCCCATTACAGGTGCCTCCATCCCCCTCCCCAAGAGGGCATCAGTGTGACTCCAAGGACCACGTGGGCTTTGCCCTCATTTTCCATGTATTACTCCCACAGCTTCATCGCAAAACCTCCATCCTTCCCTGCCTTTACCTCTGCCTCGTATTTCCACCCCCAACAGGCATGACTCACAACTCATGGTCTCTGGGAACAAAACGGACATTGAAGTAAATCTCAAAGCAACAGGTGTAGATGGTTCTGTGACACCCTGGAGTACAAAAAAATGCCACATTTCTTTAATGTTCTCAACCAAATTAAACCTTTATCATGCCCTCCATTCAAAAAGATCAAGAGTTGCCAAATCCCAGCAATTTTCCGTGATTTATCCTTGCCCCCTACACCACATAAGAAACTCGGGGCTTACTCAGAACAGAAATTTAGGGAAGGTCCCTGGTCCTCCATCCATCTTTTCAATGATACCCAGGAGCTGCTAGTACAAAATGTCATGGTAATTTTTTCAGTCTTCATCTTACAGCATTTGACATGGTTTATTTCTGCCTCTTCCCAAAAAACTTTCTCTCTTTCCCCTTCTCTGGCAGTGACTTTGTGGGCTCCTCCTCCTCTCCTCTAACTCTAAAATTGGGGTACCATCTTTAGACTCCTTCTCTCTCTTCACTCCTTGTCTAAATGAGTTCCTCTAGCCCCATGGTTCTAAATATCATCATTCTGCACTGATCATTTCCAAAGTGACCTTCAACTCCAACTTGTCCCATCAACTCTAGACCCCTATAGCTGACTGCCTACTTGACATCTCCACTTAGTTGCCAATGGCCCAATTTAACATGGCCAAACTCTGATCACCCCCTCCCCTGCAATTCGGCTCCGTCCTCATTCTTTCCTACCTCAGTAAAGACAACTTCATTGTACTGTTTGCTCAGGCTAAAAACGTTGCAGTCATTCTTGACTCCCTCACCTCAGATAGATAGATAGATAGATAGATAGATAGATAGATAGATAGACTGATTCAATCCTATCAGCAAATGTGACTGTCATATAGTTTCCCACCTCCTCTACTTCTACCATCCTAGTCTAAGTCACCAGCATACTTTTGCCTGGATTATTGACATAAAGTGTCTACCTGCTTCACGCCCATCCTTATCTCCTAAATCTGTTCTTCACAGAGCAGCCAAAGTAATCTTTTAAAACAGCGGTCCCCAACCTTTTTGGCACCAGGGACCAGTTTCGTGGAAGACAATTTTTCCACGGACCAGGGTGGGGGGTGGTTTTGGGATGATTCAAGCTTATTACTTTTATTGTGCACTTTATTTCTATTATTATTACATTGTAATATATAATGAAATAATTATACAACTCACCATAATGCAGAATCAGTGGGAGCCCTGAGCTTGTTTTCACTTGCCCCTCACTGATAGGGTTTTGATATGAGTCTGCAAGCAATTGATTTATTATGGTCTCTGTGCAGTCAAACCTCTCTGCTAATGATAATCTGTATTTGCAGACGCTCCCCAGCGCTAGCATCACCTCCTCAGCTCCACCTCAGATCATCAGGCATTAGATTCTCATAAGGAATTCACAATCTAGATCCCTCCCATGTGCAGTTCACAGTAGGGTTCGCCCTCCTATAAGAATCTAATGCCACCGCTGATCTGACAGGAGGCAGAGCTCGGGCGGTAATGCGAGCAATGGGGAGCAATGGGGAGCGGCAGATGAAGCTTTGCTCGCCCGCCTGCCACTCACCTCCTGCTCTGCTGCCCGGTTCCTAACAGGCCACGTACCGGTACCGGTCCATGGCCCAGGGGTTGGGGACCCCTGCTTTAAAGTTAAAAGTCAGATTATATCACTTCTATCCTCAAAACTTTCCAATAGTTTCTCATCACTATCAGAGGAAAATCCAAAGACTTTACAATGATCTGCAAGTTCTTACATGATGTGGTTCTGTCTGCTGGGAATACCTTTTCCCAAATACTCACCCAGCTCATTCCCTCACCTCCTTTATGTCTGTATTGAAATGCAACCTTCTAAGTGGAGCCTTCCCTGACCAGCCTGTATATGCATTCCCTACTGCTGTCTCTCTTTGTCCCCTTACCAGCTTTATTCTTCTTCATAGCCCTTAGCATGATTTGTCACAGATGTATTTAACTCTGAATTGTCTTTCTCCGTCCTCTAACATGTAAGCTCATTGAGAGAAGGGACTTTTGTCTGTTTTCTTCACCTCTCTATGCTCCACTCTTGCACACGACCTGGCTCAGACTAAAGGCTCAGTGTGTTGAGCTGAGTAAATGATTGGCCACTGCTGCGGCCACCGGTGGAACCCTTGTGAAGGGGATGGCTGCCAGCAGCTTCTCCCTCCCTGATCTTTGCCAAGGTTCCCACATTCACTGCCCTTCGTGCTCAGCCCTCAGAGCTTTCCAGACAGCCATCTTCAGGTAACCCTGTGCCTTAGGGGTTCAGCATTGGCACGGGGCGTAGTTCTCTGCCCCGCCACACCTCCTCCCTGTCTTGCAGACTATAACTTCACCACCACCTTTCAAATACACACAGCAAACTGCTTACTTTTCTCCTGGAGAAAAGGAGAACCCTGAGAGGCAGTACATATCGCATAATACTTAATAGACTTTGGAGACCAACTTCTTTTATCCAAATACTGGTCACTTAACAGTTGTGTGGCTTGGGGCAAGTTTCTTAACCTCTCTGTGACTTACTTTCCTTATCTGCAAAATCGAGATAATAATGAGTCTCTCCCTTGTAAGTTTGTTGTACGGATTAAATTAGTTAACTCATGTTAAGTGCTTGGAGTCATGATACATGTTCACTACTATTTTCGTAAAATGTTGGTCCCTTTCATAAGAGAGGTGAGCTATGGAGGAAGAGATGGGTTTTTTTCTTCCTTAGGGATTTTTTTGGCAGAAGAGGGGCGTAGAGGGAGGGAGGGGGAGAAGGCCCCTGTTATGCAGGTGGAGTAAAATTTCACATCAAAGGAATTCATGATTGGAGAGAGGTGGGCTGTACAAATCTTAGAGCTCCTGTCAGTTGCAGATGAGATAATGGTAGGATTGCTGTGAGGAATAAATTCATTCCTTCATCAAATATTCACTAATGCTTGCCATGTGCCAGGACAGAAAACACGAAATAACACAAAGTTCCTATGACCAAGGACAATTTCAAGCTAGAAGTCCATGCTTAATGAGTGCTATCTATTACTCTTGATGTAAAGTCCTTTTAGCCTGGGAAGGGTAGGGGGGGACTAAAATCAATAGTATTCATTGAATTATTTCCTAAATACATGCCCATTCAAACCTGTCAAGGTTTCTGCACACAATCCTACTTCTTCCAGCGACCTGCCCTACCAGAAGTCGGCTCTGTCCAGGCCTGAGGACGCTGGAGAAGGTGGCCCGGCCAGGCAAAGGGCTGCCTGATCCCTGTGGCCGAGGTGACTTTGAGAGCGCGCAGTCAACACTGGGGCTCCGCGGCACAGCTCCCTGGGGACTCCTGCTTCCCGTCGCCGCCAGCGCACCGCCCTGGGGGCCGCTGTGGCCTCCTGGAGGGCGCACAAAGCATCCGGGGCTCCATCGAGATAAGCAGGGCCCGGGGCCAGACAGGCAAGGAGCCCTGCGGGGAGCGCTCCCGCGCTGCGGCGAACGGTTTCCGCCCCGGTGTGTTTGCGGACCGGCGAGTCTGGCGAGGCCACACGAGGGGGGCGCTCGGAGAGGGGCTGCGGGAGACCTGTGCCCAGATCAGGCCCGCGGCTGTGTGTCCGCGGGGTCCTGTGGGAAGACGCTTCACCCGACCGGGAAGACGCTTTGATGTATTTTTCCTCTAAGGCACAGCCCGGGGTTATCTCTCCATCACAAGCATCGCTGACCGAGCGCGCGCTAAGGAGTAGGTTGGAGTGAGGGAGGTGACATGCACCAGGGATGAGACCACTGAGGCTGACCTGTCGGTGATTGCTTCACGGCCCCTCTTCTCTTCCCCACTGTAGCTGAATAGGTCAATTCAGGTCAACCAGAGGAGGATTTATTGCGCGTGACAGTCAGGAGCCAGAGGTTCTTCTGGTCCTGAGGCTGCCTCTTCTGCTGCGGGACCTCAGCCATGCTGTCGAACCTCACTGGGCCTCCATCCACCTCCTTAAAATGACAGAACTGGGCAGGTGGTCTCTAAGGATCCTTTCTAACCCTAAGAGTCAGTGATTTTTTTTTTTTTTTTTTTTTTTTAATTTGGAAGAAATAGAAGACACAGTTCTTGCACTCAGGGAATACTGAATCTAGCTGAGCAAATTGTTCTCATGCCAGTGAAAGAAGTGATAATCTTTGAAGACAGGACATAAGGAAGGGTTCTCTGAGTGCTCTGTTCAGTAAGGCTGTGAGAGTTCTGGAAATGATTCACAGGCTGGCCGGGTCCTTGGGGCAGGTAGGTGCAGCTCCGCCATCGCCATCTGTGTGGTCACCCAATGTATTTATGAGTGAGGGCAACTGGTGGGGACCCTCGTAGATGTGGCTTTGCAAAGAGGTAGCACAGTGGGGCAAAATGACCTGTGTGTTAGTCCAAGTTAGAAGTGCCATGGCTCCGCAAGGAGACAGCCCCAGAGGAAATCCCAGCACTGTTGCTAGCCGTGAGATGCCCAGCCTCAAGCTTCTCATCTGGAAAATAGTGCTACTCTCATAAAATGGTTGTTACAACTCAATAAAAAAGTGTGCAAAGTGCTTAGCACAATGCGTGGTAGACAGTAAGGGCTCAATAAACGTTCACAGTAGCCTTGTTTTATGACTGTTAGTCTATGGCCAGCACAACCTCCCTGAGTTGGGCTGAAAATAATCCCACCCCCCCTGCACTCATGTCAGCCGAGACACAGGTCAGAAAACTGTGAGAATCTGGCAAGTGCAGAATTGGCCACCTTTCCAAAGGGACATGCCAAGGTCCCGGCCTTGGTGCCAGGGGCCACGTGGCTGAAAGGAGATGTCTCTGGTAGCAGAGTTACATGGGGGGGTGGGGCTTAGGAGGACCAAGGGTGCCCATTGGCCACTAGGAGCACAGGGCGGGCTCAGCCAGCAGGTCCTCAAGAGGGGGCACGCAGCTCTTGGCTCAGTCTTTCCCAGGCAGTGGCAGGCTTGCACTCATCTTTCACTAGGAGCAGGGACACGGTGGCAGCTCCAGCCTTGTGCCACTTTTCATTGCCAACTTTTCGTGTAAAGGACACTGCCCCACGCTCTTCACAGTGCAGGAGAACCCAGAGCAGACCAGCCACGCAGGGCAAAAGAGGCTGGCAGACTCAGGAGTGATATGCCGGATTCCTTTTTAACTTTTCTTATTGCTCCCCTTTTCACAGTCAGGCATTGCTCTACTTATTACACTTAAAGTGAAAATCCAGACCAAAGTTACAAAGAATAAGGATAAATAACCCAAACCAATCTGCCGAGTTGAGTAAAATCAATATATGCGTAATTTCTTTATAAATATGTGCATAAGTAAACATGTGGCATAAAGTCTTATGCCCAAAATAAATTGCTAATACAATAGTCTAAAATAAAACACTAAAACCTTTACTACTTCCCTCCTTAAACATCCCAGCCAACACCACTCTCCCCCTCAACCCAAAATGGAAAGATTTAAGACATTCTAAAGTAGACAGCTCCATCGTGTCTGCAATATGATTATTTTCTTTCAAAGCAATGGTTTTCACTTACCAACACTGATTTATTTTTGTTTAGTTTGGGGTTTTTCCCTTCTCAGTGTAATGAGTCTAAGTGAAAAATTTAGCAGTGAGAGAGAATGCGGCCATCCTCTGGGAATTCAAAGTTGCCCTAGGTTATCTCCTTTCTCCAAAAGTTGAGATTTCTTCCTCTGTCCCTCCCAGAAGCTCACCGTGGTGGCTACTTTCTGAGAGTTTATGTGTAACTTCCTTCACTGCTGAGGCCAGGCTCTAGGTTAACTTCTGGAAGTATCTTTGGAAACTAATGCTCAGGCAAACTCCAAGAAAAAGAGGCACATGGTGAGGAACTGACATAATTTTTTAACACCACAACCAGCATATTTCTGGAGGCAGCTGCAGCCAAAAAGAGTTGCCAAGACCAATATTGATCTAGTCCTTCATCCAATCAACAAATGCCATTGTTTATAAGATATAATTTTTCTTGGTTAAAGTTCAAAGTTAAACTCCAAGGATTTTCAAATCTATAAAAATGAGAGGCTTTCATACCCTCAAAAAAAAAAATTCCTGGCCAGTTTTCCTCCTTCATGGGTTTTCACAGTCACTATAAGAAAGATAGCCAAGAAAACATTTTTGGGTCTTTTTTTCTCTGAACTCTGGTAGCTTTTAAAAGGACGATAGTGCTAAATATCTACATAAAATCCCTTAAACCTTTGTGCCTCTCCTGAAAATCATGGCATATCAGCTGCACAGGTGACTGAGGTTTGCTTTTCTGCTCCAGGGCTACCCACCTGCAGAATTCCATAAATCAATTCAGCTTTTTCCAGGTTTAGATTCAAGCAACCCTCTCCCTTCCCACCCATCTTTTTTAATGTGGAAATGACAGAGTCTTTTCTAAGCCCCTTGGAGAAGGCAAAGGGTTCTGTGGCTCACGTCTGATTCTGAAATGGAAAACCTTAGCGAGTAAATGGTAAGCAGATGGTGTTAGAAACCAGTTCCTCGTGGTTATTCTAGATGCAGACGAGTGTCCATTTCTGGGAGCTGGTGTCAGCGACAAGCAGGTCAGCTTTAGGATGTGGAACTAGGGTGGGGTAATAGATAGATCTGTGAGATCTCAAGTTGGTCATCTTCTTCATCTGAAAAAAGAGTTTTAACAGAGGCTGTACCTTCCCCTCCATGCCTGCCTTCCCCCAAAGGACGCAGCAGAGAGGCTTGTACACACATACAGCTGAAAATCAGCTGACTGATGGACTGAGTGATTCCTTTGTGGATGCCTACAGGATACTGATTCCTTTCTATGGAGACGCCTCTCAGTTCACTTTTCTGGTTTGGAGAAACGTGAGCTGAGAACAGTGAACATCCATTCCTGCCACAAACGTGTATTGAGCGCCTATCACGTACCAGACTCTTGTCCAGACTGTTGGGGTCCAGCCAGGAATAAGACAGACAAGCAAGCCCTGCCCTCAGGGAGCTGATGCTCTAATGGGAGGGGAGCATGTAGATTATGAACAATGAACTAATCTTTTAGGGCAGACACTTTGAGTACATTTACATGATACTTTGACAAAACACAGGAAGAGGAAACAATTGAAAGCCAGCAAGCCATGACTCTGTGCTCTGGGACACAGCGATGGGATTCTGGAAACCATGACAGCACACCAAACACACCAAGCCATCACGAGGCCGAGAACCCAGGGGCTAATTCTGAGCACAGATATCTCCCACCAGCCCCAACAGCTCATCTTTGTCCAGAACGTTCCAGTCTGCCAAGAGCTTTCACATATACTACTTACTGTAGTCCTCACAATACCCCTGCAGGGTGGACAGAAATGATCATTCCCGTCCTATAGATGAGGAAACCCCAGTTTCAAGACCAAGAGTGACTTGCACAAGGCACAAAACCCACATGGCAGGGCTGGGCTTCAAGCTCAGAAGAATAATATCGATAATAATAAATATAATGCTTACTACATGCTCAGCACTGTTCTAAGTTCTTTATATGAGTTAACCCATTTTAATTCTCAAAACACCTCAATGAGATAAACGTGTGTATTTTCCCCATCTTACAGATGAGATCATTGAGGCACAGAGAGGTTGAATCATTTGCCTAAGGTCACACAGCTAAAAAGTGACAGAGGTTGGATTCAAACTCTGGTCATTCAAACTTAAGCAGCCTCCTCAAACGGTAGCTGCAGCTCTGGGCCTAAGGGCAGTGTACTCTCTCAAGTGCAGAAAAGAAGTTTGGCCCGTTGACCAACTGCCCAGGAATACATGAATAGCCACACACCAGAGGTGTCACCATCTATTACAAAGCACAATAGTCTCTGTGTTAATAATATATTTCAAGAATGATCGTTATATTAAGTAAGAGGGAGAGAAACTCAAAGGATTTTTTTAAATTGTCTGAAGATCCCTTTGCTGCAAGCCAAACATCCCATTAGGATGAAGCTGGTTTATCTGTTACTGCTTTGAATTAACAGAGGACCGTGATTTGCATGGTTTTTTTTGCTTATTTTAACCACCCTGTGATCTTCCTCTTCTCTGAACTCTTGCAGCACCCAATTTTTACAAGACAATATTACATGTAATTATACTTTGTACTCTTACATAATTATTCCATGTATGCCCATCCTGTCTCCCCACACAATTTATAAGATACTCAAAGACTGAGATCTGTACTGGATGCTTTCATTGTCCCTTCAGGATTAACCTAGGTACTCAATTAATGTTTGCTGACTGCTTGAATGACTATCTTTAAGATGAATTCCAAGTTGCCTCTTCAGAAGTATTTGTGCTTGTTCCAAATGGTTGGCTAGAGGTATTTGTTTTTCTTTGTTTTCTTGCAGTTAAAATGGTAACTACTCACGTATAAAGACAGTGTGCTGGTAAATGTTTAGCAGCCAGTTCTCCAGGAAAAAAAGGCCTTGGTCGCTAACATTTCCCGTGATAAATACTCTCACGGTGGCCTATTTCATGTTACCAGCATGATGTCAATGAGCTTGCAAAATTCCTGAATATTTAACAAGGGATTCTATTAAGCTGGTACAAGTGGCTCTCCCCAAAAATATGATCTTTGCTGGATATGGTGACTTTGGTTTTCCATCTCAACAAAGGCTTTTGGTTCGAATATATGCTAATTTGAAACACCAGCCTTAGCAATGTAGCAATCACTCACCTAGTCATTCCAGAGTCAGGTTGTGGAAAAGGGTCTGTATTTAAATTGATGGACCTAAAAAATGAAAATCTTTTATCTTAAGCCAACCAAACAACCAAGCTCCATTCTGTCTCCGGCCTTCTTTCCTCCCTCCGTTCCTTCTTCCATCACTTCACCTCCCTAACTTCTCATGCCATTTTCATTTTGAGTGGTAGGTTTTGCTGTTGATTTAACGATGACGTTGGTGGGATAGGAAAACACTTTTGAGGCCAGTGATCTTGCCAACCTAAACCCATGTGATAACCGCTGTAGAACTTAAAACAACTGTTGGATTGGTTTTCCTTCTAGCCAATTTTCCAGAAACTCTTTCTTCTAATTCAGCTCTTTATTTAGGGTTCCTAAAGTGTTCTTAATGAGATATGTACTGGCCACAGTCATTTCAGAGGCAAAGAGATAACCCTCAACACAGTTGGGAGGGTTTTACAACATTTTACAGTTGGGAATGTTGTCTTCTCTGAATTTATAAAGGTTCTAACTGCCAGTTTTCTCCCCTCCTCCACTAGCCCACCCCCTCCTCTTTATTAAACGTCTTGTTATGAGAATTTCTATTTGGCATGTGAGTGGAGGGAGGGAGGGTTAGGCATATCCACGTGGAGAAAGTGGCTCCGCGACAGCTTGGCTGATGGGCCTGTCCGGACGCAGAGAGCAGCAGAATGTGATTACATTGCTTCACAATTATTCTCATTGCATCAAAAAACATTGTTAATATCTTTTTTTTAAATAGATGCTATATGACATTAACAGGGTTTTAAAGGAAAGTAAGAAAAATCCCTTTTATTTCAATTATCAGTAAGACTTTTGTTAAACTTATTGTGTCAACCCCATTTTTATTGGTGACACTGGTTCTCAAACCCTGAAGCAAGCTTGCATTCTCTTTCTTTTTTCTACATATGCCTGGTTCTTTTGTCAGTGCGCCAAAGGAAAGCCTAGCCATGGGTGCTTTCAACCCAAGAGCCTGCATGAAACCTTTCTCCACGTGGTTTTGGATTATATGGATTTTTTTCTCTCCAAGTTGACCATAAACTCCCTGTAAACAGTGGCAAAGTATTCTACTTTCTACCTAGAGCGCCTGTGCATTGCAGAGCACAGGTGTGTGCAATCCCATAATTTTCAGAGCTAAAAGGGTCTTTGGTGAGATCCTCTAACCTAAGCATTATTACTTCAGTCCACAGAAGCAGTCTTACTTAAGGTGTCCATGAACTCTCTGAAGTTATATAAAAAGTATTGTACGCAGCCGCTGTCTGCAGATGTACATGCATGTGTCTGTTGGCATTTTACTGGGGAGAGATGTTCATCAGATTCTCAAAAAGGTTAATGTCATTAAACCTCCAAGGAATTAGGACGTGTGACGGAGAGAGAAAGTGAGTCCCAGAAAGAATAGATATTTATACAATGCATAATCATTTCACCTATACATTCATGAGGAAATTTTTTCTGAGATATACTTCACATACCGTAGATTCACCCCTTTAAAGTGTACAATGCAGTGGTTTTTAGTATAAACAGAGTTGTGCGACTGTTCCCACTATATAGTAAGGATTACTTATTGAGAACCTTCGTGCTAAGCACTGTTCTTAGTACAATGGGTACAGCAGTGGGAACAAGATGAAGGACATCTCTGCCCTCAAGAAACTTCTATTGGAGCAGACAATAAATAAGTAATCAAACAAGTGAACAATTCTGTTATGGGTTGAGTTGTGCCCCCCCACACACACACACACAAATTCATATGTTGAAGTCCTAACCCTCAGCATTTCAGAATGGGACTTTATTTGAAAATAGGGTTACTGCAGATGTAATTAGTTAAAATGAGGTCATACTGGAATAGGGTGGGCCCCTTAGCCCCTTTATAAAAAAGGGGAAATTTGGAAACAGATACATCCACAGAGAGAACACCATGTGAAGCTGAAGGCAGAGATCAGGGTGATGGCAGCAGAAGCCAAGGAACACCGGCAATTGCCAGCAGACTACCAGAAGCTGGGGGAGGGGCAAGGAACAGATTCTCTTCCACTGTCCTCAGAAGGAACCAACCCTGCCAACATCTTGATCTCATCTAGGCACCCAGTATGTGGTACTCTGTTACATCAGCCCTAGCAAACGAATTCCATCGTTTAGCTTGTAGCCTGCCTACAGAGGAAATTATAAGGGTGCCATGGGATAGTTGCAGAAGGGGGCTACTTTTTACTTTGTACAGTGGGTCGTATTGGAAGCCCTCTTTGAGAAGAAGCCTGGCGTGGGAAAATGAGGAGCTACTCTTACGAAAATCGTAAAAGAGCGTTCCCACAGAGGATACAGAAAATGCAAATGCCCTGAGGTAGGAAAGCGATTAGACTGTTGGAAGGACTGAAGGATGATGGGTGAGGCTGTGGCATGGTGGTCCGAGGTGAGAGCTGTACCAGATGAGAATGGAAAGGTAGGCGGGGGCTAGATCCACAGTGGCTCAGGAGGCCGTGGTAGTAAGTTTGGATTTTTTCTAAATGCAGTGAAAAGCAGTTGAAAGATTTCAATCAGGGGATTGTGGAGATCAGAATTATGTTTGGAAAGGTGACTCTGGCTACTGGGTAGAGACTACGTGGTAAGAGAGCAAGCGAGCCTGCTGTGAATCCGTGGGGAGGCCGTTGTGGAAGTCCAGGAGTGAGAGGATGGTGGCTTGAACTAGAGGGGAGGTTTGGAGGAGGTGAGAGGCAGAGTACCAGGAGGTGTGTTCTGAACATGGAGTTAACAGCTCTGGCTGGTGGAGGTGAGGGCAAGAGGGAAAATAAGGTGTCGCTCAAGTCTGGGGCGTGCACAGCTAAGGGAAGGGTGGTGCCATTTACCAAGACAAGAGGCCTGAAAAGGTACAGATTTCAGGGGAAAAATCAAGAGTCTGCTCAACTCATGTAAAGTTTGAAGAGACTCATAGCGACTCAAATATACTTGCTAATTAATTGAAATATGTTTCAAATAAACAACTACCTATTAAAAGTGAATGAAACTCATTTTGCCGAGAGAACATTTCTGAGATTTTGCAGCACCTCCTGAGGTAACAGGAGGTACATTGGAGTGTTGCGTAAATAAGACTGCAAACCACACACTCCAGGGCCCCTCATCTAAGAGCAGAGTGACCCCCTGTATGGGAGGCGTATCCGGAAATTACTACCTGTTAGCACCTCTCAGCACATCTCCCCACCCCGACTCTCCCCAGACCCTCTCATCTCCCTGCCAGTCTCCTGGACTCAGTTCATTCAAGAAATTGTTTGGGGCCCTCAGTGCTGGGCAGTGTGTTGAGTGTGAGCGGTACAGCCGGGTATGTGTTTCCTCGGACTGTCACAACAAATTACCACCAACTGGGTGGCTTAAAACAACAGAAATTCATTCTCTGATACTGGAGGCCAGAAGTCTGAAACCAACCAACAAGGCTGCCTTCCCTCCTAAGGCCCGAGGGGAGAATCCTTCCTTGCTGCTTCCAGCTTCTGGGGGCTCCAAGTGCTTCTTGCCTTGTGGCTGCATCACTCATTCCCTGCCTCCATCTACACATGGTCTTCACTTTGTGGGTCTCCAATCTCCCTCTGCCTTTCTTTGATAAGGTCACTTATCAATGGATTTAAGTCCTACTCACATGATCCGAGACGATCTCATCTCCAGATCCTTAATTACATCTGCAAGGACCCTTTTTCCAAACAAGGTTACAGTCACAGGCACTAGATGGACATATCTTGGGAGTGGGGTACGGTGGGGAGGGCGTATCATTCAACCAACTGTAAGCAATGAATGAGAGACTTGCTCCACCCTCCCACAGGATATTAACTGAGACCTGAATGTGAACATGAAGTAGCTGAGTGAAGGAGAGAGAGAAAGCATCCAGGCAGGGGACCTGGCAGGTTTGAAGACCTTGAAGAGAGAGCGTGGAGCATCTTAAGGACATGAACCAAGTTAGAAATGGTGCGGGATGAGGTCAGAGGAGTTAGGCAGGGCCAGATCATTAAGGGCCTGCTAAGCTCTGGGAAAATGTTTGGACTTGGAGGCAACAGGGAACGGCTGAGATTTTAAGCAAGGGAGGGTCACAGCCAGGTGTGCATTTGAGGAAAATAAGTCTTGTGGCTCGTGGAGAATGGATGTGGGCTAGGAGAGAAGCAGAAGAATTTTAGGGTAGAAAGGGTAGGTCAGAACCACCAAATTTTACTGGACCCTGTCTCTCCCCACCAGAGCTTTGATTGGTCACATTGAGGAAGGCAATATGTAAAGACCGTGCCTTATTGTGGCCTGGCAAAACCATTTAAAAAGGGAGTCAACCTTTATAAATTAATTTTAAAGGCTTGAGGAAGACATTCTTAGGAGGACAAATGAAAGCTTATAATGGTGCTGAACTCACCATTTTCACCCTGAAAATATCCCTTCTTTTTCCATTCAGCTGTGCACTCTTGTGCCCTTGAAGAGCAATACTGGTGTAATTGGGAGCTTTTATAGCCTCTGCCTGGAACACGTGGATGTGTGGTTTGCTACAAGTACTTTCATGCTGGTATTTTTATGGCCTGAGATATTTTAGCCAGCATCCCAGTGCCAAGAGGACCCAAGCAGACCCCAGAAGCCCAATTATTGTCTCCAGGAATCTAGTGCCCTGTAACTCGAAAGGCTGTGAGAAGCAGCTGCCCCAGAATTCAGGGCTGTGCACCCTCCCTCCACGCAGAACCGTGCAGTGGGCCTCCTGACTTGAAAGGAGAACATCCTTCCACTCTTGGCAGCATCGCTTACAATCAATGTAAAACCAGAAGTAGATGGAAAATTTGCCCAGTTGGAAAAAAAACCAACAAAAATACGAACCGGTATATGGTATTTTCACCCAATTCCTTCCACTCTGACACAAAACTTCTAAATTCCCCCCTAAGACCCAGCCTACTCTGTAGCTGGGGCTGTTCTCAAGGTCGACTTGGGTTTGCACGGTCCTTGTCTCATGATTGGCCCTGTCTGTCTCTACAGTCCTCCACGGGGACAAAGCCCAAGTCTTTGGATCTTTGTGGCTCCTACAGGTCTCACAAGTGCTGGGCACATAGACGTGCTCAGGAGATCCTCACAGAGGGGTAGACCTGTGCTCTTGGAAAGAGGGAAGAATAAAACCAAAGAGAACAGGGCATTTCCACCTTATTAAAGCACAGTAAGATCATCTTGGTGGAAGCAGTGTTGATTTACCACCAGGTCTGCGCAGGGAATGAGAAGACTCAGGTCCACTCAGGGTCTTTCTAGTTGTATGACCTTGAGCAAGCCCGGAGCCCTGTGCGGGACTCAGTTTCACCTTGGTTCCAGTGAGGAGTTGGGTTAGGAGACCCCGGGCAATGGTAATCCCGCCCCACGGCATCCCCCCAGCTGTGGCCTGTGGCCACGGGCATCCACGGCCTCTCTGCTGCTGAGAGGGAAGGGAGTGCAGACAGCTTTTCAGTGATGTAACCGAGGCAACCAAGCAGATGACTCTAATGACAGACGTGAAAGTCCATCCCAGAACTGTGGCTGCCTGAGGAAATTCCCCTTGGAGCACCCAGGCGGACCTGAGGGCAGAAATGTTTGGTTCTGCTCCCATCCAGTCCTCTCTCCCCACAGAAGGATGCTCCATTCGAAAAGCACTGAAGTATAAGCACTCCTACCAGGGCGAGCTCATGGGTTCAAACAGGGCCACCACTCTGGGACCCGACAGCCTACTGGTTCATAGATGGCCCTCTGACCACGCTGCTGCGTCTGTGCCAGAAGTGCAAACCCCTGAGAGCGGGCCCTCGCCTTTGGTTTCTGCCACGGCCCCTCCCCTTCCCCACCGGGGTCTCCAGCCCCATCTCTGCACACAGCAGGCACTCAATACCACTTGTTGATTAACCCTAAAAATAAGCCGTGTCAGGATGCTGAGAGCCGGAAAGACTATGCCTGGTGTGGGGCGGTGGGGGGAGGGCAGGAAGCCGCATGGAGCTGCGTGGAGTCGGAGCTCTAACGAGAAACAGGCCTTAGCACCGAGGAGAAATGGATTAGCCTGCCTCTCCCCTCCAGCCTCTCTCCAGAGCCAGCCACAGAGAGCTTCAGACCCGGCACTGAAGCCAAGGCCGGGCCGAGGCCCCTTTCAGGGCCAACCCTCAACCCCTAGATGCCAAGGATTTTTTTTAAATGTAAATGATACCATTAATGAAGTAAAATTAACAGAAAACCAAGTCAAGGACAAATAAGAATAGGATTATCTAATGAAGAAATTCAGGTTTGGGGGTCAGGCTGAGAGAGGGCTGGTTTTTAAGAAGACCCTCTGGGACTTCCCTGGCAGTCCAGTGGTTAAGACTTCGCCTTCCAATGCAGGGGGTGTGGGTTCGATCCCTAGTCGGGGAGCTAAGATCCCACACGCCTCGTGGCCAAAAAACCAAAACGTAAAACAAATTCAGTAAAGACTTTAAAAATGGTCCACATCAAAAAAAATAAAAGAAGACCCTCCAGATACCCTGATATGTCACCAGATGAGAGTCTGCACGTCCAGCCTGCAAGATTATTGAGGAAAGCAGGATTACCCGGGGCAGATGATGTAGGTGTTTTCTTTTTTTAATTTATTTATTTATTTATTTATTTATTTTTGGGTGTGTTGGGTCTTCGTTTCTGTGCGAGGGCTTTCTCTAGCTGCGGCGAGCAGGGGCCACTCTTCATCGTGGTGCGCGGGCCTCTCACTGTGGCAGCCTCTCTTGTTGCGGAGCACAAGCTCCAGCCGCGCAGGCTCAGTAGCTGTGGCCCACGGGCCCAGTTGCTCCGCGGCATGTGGAATCCTCCCAGACCAGGGCTCGAACCCGTGTCCCCTGCATCGGCAGGCAGATTCTCAACCACTGCGCCACCAGGGAAGCCCTGTATGTGTTTTCTTGACCGCAGGCAGGGTGATTGTGACCAGAATCAGAACAGAGCACTTGGCAAATATGGATCAAGACAAAAACACTTTGTGAGTCAAGGAGTCTGTGTTGGTACTGCCTGTGGTCGCTGGGGAGAGAGATGGGCAAGCCCGTGGGTGCTGGGGTAGACCCACCAGAGTTCAAGTGCTGCTTCTGCAGCTGACTGGCGGCTCCTGGCCTTCGTTTTTAACTTTCCAAGACTTTGGCTATAAAAGGGCTGTGGTGAGCCTCCAAAATCCCCAGGAATAAAAAGTGAGCATGTACTTTCACAGAGCAGGTGCTACTCCACACATTTACACAGCTGAATCCCTTTAATGCTCTGGAAAAACCCTAGAAGGTAGGTAGGTGCGGTTATCATGCATGTTCTGCAGACAAGGATGCAGAAGGCTAAGAAACTTGATGAAGGGCACACTGGCTGGTATCTGGCAGAGCCAGGGTTTAAATCCAGGCACTCTGCTTCAGAGTTTGTGCTCTCAGCCACTACTTTACACACTTTACGTGCTCCATAAATGATACATGCAGACCTAGAAAATATGCAGATGAGTTGCAATAATATCTAATTGAATAACCAGAGGGTAGGCGTTTATATTCCACCTGCAAAGGTGTGCGTTTTAAACTTGGAAAGATTCCACCTCATTGCCCCTCAAAAGGCTGTACCAGTAGTCACTCTCAGTAACAGTTTTTGAGACCTAGGTTTCAAAGGCACTGAAATACATCTTCATATTGCTATAGGAACTTTTTTAAAAAATCAACCAATGTTTAGTAAGTTCTTACAATATTTAGTGAGTGTCCAGCCACTGTTGCAGACACCTAGGATAGATCAGTGAGCAAAAGAGACAAAAATTTCTGCCCTGACAGAGCTTATATGCTGGTGGGTTTCAATTATTTTGTTGTGACACAGACCTTGACCTCTGGTCCCAGTATTTTCTACCTCTCACTGGGTCCCACACATAAAGAATTCAGAACCGAAGGGTTCAGATTGAACAACCATTCCCTGAGCTCCAAAGGACCAGTCATCTGTTATGTCCTAGAGCCCCTGAGTGCCTCAGAGAGGAGGATTGCTGGTATAAACAGCCCCATATTAGAGACGACAAACTAGAGGATCAAAAGGAGTTAAGGTGCTTATTCCAGATGCCCCACCTCCCACCAATGCTAAGCACCAGAGCCAGGAGCTGAAGTCTCCTGGCCCCAGGTCCAGGGTTGATTTCACTGCACTACAGTAGTTACATCACTCTGAGGAAATTCATCTGGGGGCCAAACACATATTTTGGCCCTTAATCCTATAGCATCTACTGATTGTATCATTCATTTGGAACTTAGAATATTTTTGCATGGATCCTTACTTTTTAATTTGTGTATATACACATTAACCTGTAACAAGGACCAATATTACTAAGGTATTATTTTTCTTTTTGTTCAAGGTTGATGTTAAATATATTTATTTATTTGTTTTTTATCGAAGTATAGTTGATTTATAATATTATATTAGTTACAGGTGTAAAACATAGTGATTCAACATTTTTATAGATTATGCTCCATTTAAAGTTATTGCAAAATAATGGATATAATTCCCTGTGCTGTACTTTATATCCTTGTTGCTTATTTATTTTAGACATAGTAGCTTGTATCTCTTAATCCCCTACCCCTATCTTGCCCCTCCCTGCTTCCCTCTCCCCACTGGTAGCCATCAGTTTGTTCTATACATCTGTTTTGTTACATACTTTCATTTGTTTTGTGTTTTATAGTCCACATATAAGAGAAAACAGAGAGTATTTGTCTTTCTCTGTCTGACTTATTTCACTAAGCATAATACCGTCTAGGGCCATTCATGTTATTGCAAATGGCAGGACTTCATTCTTTTTAATAGCTGAGTAATATTCCATTGTACATATATATATACTACATCTTCTTTATACATTCACCTGTTGATGGATACTTTTACGTTTATACATTCATCTGTTGATAGATACTTAGGTTGCTTCCATATCTTGGCTATTGTAAATAATGCTGCTATGAACATTTGGGTCCATGTATCTTTTTGAATTAGTCTTTTCATTTGCTTTGGATATATACTCATGAGTGGAACTGCTGGATCATATGGTAGTTCTATTTTTTTAGTTTTTTGAGGAACCTCCATACTGTTTTCCACAGTGGCTGCACCAATTTACATTCCCACCACTAATTTTCATAATCTTTCCCCTTCCTTTTAGATAGATTCCCCTTCCATTTGAAAGGAGCAAGGATTCTAGTTTTCTGGGTCAGTTTCTAGGCTATGATTTTTCAAGAGGAATCTTGTTAATGGACCAACAGAGAAAATAAAGAGGCCAGAAAGGTTTAGCTGATCTTCAGAATAAAGACAAGAGGGAGTATGAGAGGAAAGGGATAGCAAAGCCCTTGCATTAGATGTCTGGAGAGAATTTTGAGATTTGAAAAGTGAGAATAGAGGAGAGAGAGCATTTTGGAGGAAACGGTGCCAAGAAGAGTACCTGGCACCTAGTAGGTTCTCAATAAATGTTTCCTGATTGAATAGATGAACAAACAAGTGAATGAATGAATGAATGAGGAGCTGCCATGTCTATGGAGGCAACTGAAAGTGGCAGAGACAAGGAGGCGAGTTTTCTAAAGGCTTTACAGTGCATGAAACATACAATTCCAGCAACTAAGCCCATGTGCCGCAACTACTGAGCCTGCGCTCTAGAGCCCGTGAGCCACAACTATTGAGCCCGCGTGTCACAAGTACTGAAGCCTGCGCACCTAGAGCTCGTGCTCCGCAACAAGAGAAGCCACTGCAGTGAGAAGCCTGCGCACCACAACAAAGAGTGGCCCCCGCTCGTCGCAGCTAGAGAAAGCCTGCATGCAGCAACGAAGACCCAATGCAGCCAAAAATTAATTAATTAATTAATTAATTAATTAATTAATTAGAAAAAAAATCAGTTGGCAAACTCGGTACCTAGGATCCAATCAAGGTCTTTAACCACGCAATCACAAGGCAGTTTAGTAAAGTAATTCAATTACCATTTTGGAACAAAATCTAAATGGCATAATGAGTACCAGTGGCACATGTAATCAAGGACTCTATATGAAATCAGAATGTGAGATAAAAACTCTATTTTCAAGTGGTAGAAGGAACTTCAACTGAGAAAATAAAGGAAGTACTACTGCTAAAATGAATATAACCAGCAATAAAAACAAAAATTCTTCTTATATGGGAAAAAAAAAAAATACAATCCTTGGAAGTTTCCTCGAGCAACTGAGTAAGAATTATAATACTTTCATTAATTGTTGATGGTGAATATGCTTCTTTGATGGGCACTCCATGAGATGGGGGACCACAGCACTTGCTTGTTCTTATATGAGTTACACGTTGAGAGACAACCATGTGAGAGGTTCCATGAAAGGTTGAGCACACAGAGATGAATAAGACACATTCTCTGACACTGAGGAGGTCCCAGACAAGTAAACAGATAGCAATGTACATCCCACTTTGCCATGGGCTATAACAGAGATATGAGCAGATGTATGGATGCTTGGAGAATGGAATTACTGACTTTGCCTAGGAATCTGGGGAAAATCTTCACAAAGGAGGTTATGGCTGAGAGTGGTCTTGAAATAGAAGTAGTAGGAGCTTTCCAAGTAATAAAGGAGAGGAAAGGCATTCCAGAAAGATAAGGAGCAGAGACAGAGTCCTAATATGGCAAGACAGAGGCAGAGAAGAGTCAAGACTCAGGGAGGCTGAAGTGAGGGCAAAAGAGGAGCCAGAACTAAAGGATGGTAAAGGGCCTTGGACCAGGTGGTAAAGGGTTTTGTGCTCCCAGCTTTGCCCCTAGGAAGCAAAGCCATCAGAAAAGGAGAGACAGGAGCAGAATTTTTCTTAGGGATATAGCAAGAGTGGCATCAGAGGACAGATTGGGGCCAGGAGAGACTCAGCGCTGCGAAACTCTCTTTAATCCCCCACTTTAGCCCAGTACTGGGGGCAATTGCCCAAGTTGAAATCCATGCTCTACAACTTACTAATTCTCTGAACTTTGGGCAGTTACTTGATTTCTCTGTGCTTTAGTTTCCTAAATGGGAATAATATTACCCACCTCATAGAGTTGTTATAAGAATTTAATGAGTCTAGGAGAATCTCTGCCATTCTCAATAGATATTAATCATTAATATTTTTTGTATTAATATTGGTTAATTATCTTGACTTGCTCTCCATTATTTTCTGACTCAGAGAGTATGTCTCGGACACCAAGTACCACCATCCTGTCCCTTCCCCCTGATGTTTCATCCACAGCAGTGAGGATAGAACATTCTTGACAACAGAATCCAAGTGACATATGCTTCTCCTGAAGCCCAGTGCTAGCATGTAGCAGTTGCTTAATACAAGCTTGCTAAATTTATGCCAAGCAGGGCAGTCCAATTTCCCAGAGGCAGTCCAGGAGGGCTGGAGTTAGAAGTCTAGCTACATCTCCAATGGAACTCCAACAGTCAAATGAGTTCCTGCCCCGCCTGATCTACCTCTGCTTACCCAGCCCCAAAGAGAGCCCTAGAAACTAGAGCCAAGACAAAGAATCCAATAAAGCAAGAAGTAAAAAAACAGGGACACATAGAGTTAAGTCTAAACAATTGATGACAATGGAGTAGTGAGGCTTCGTACATTAAGAAAAGATTTGTCCAATATAAGAGGTATAATATAAAAAAAATTTAATACCTATCTGGAACCAAAATTTCAACAAAACCTGTGTTGGAGGTAGCTGATATGAAGGAAAACAGAAGTAAGATTTTGCATTGCTTTGTAGTAGGAAAGCAGAGTAGATACTGATTCTTTATTTTGGCAGAAAAATGTAGGTTTACATGTTTGTTAAAAAAAGAAAAATTAAAGGCAATGAAAAGACATGGAGAAGACTTAATCGCATACAGCTAAGTGAAAGATGTCAGTATGAAAAGGCTATAACTGCTTGGTTCCTGCTACATGACATGGAAAAGCCAAAACTATAGTGACAGTAAAAAGATCAGCGTTTGCCAGGGATTTGGAGGGGAGCACAGGGGATTTTTATAACAATGAAACTATTTTGTATGATGCTGGAATAGTGGATACATGTCATTATACCTTGGTCAAAACCTATAGAACATACAGCAGCAAGAGGGAAGCCAAATGCAAACTATGGACTTTAGTTAATAATAATGTATTGTTGTAGGTTTATCGATTATAACAAATGTACAACACCAATGCAAAATGTTAATAACAGGAGAAACTGGGGATTGGGGAGAGGATATATGGGAACTCTGTAGTTTCTGATCAACTTTTCTATAAACCTATAACAGTTGTAAAAAATAAGCCTATTCATTTTTTTTTTAAATCAAGGGCAAACAGTAGTAAAATAGAAGTAGGATATATGCAACTGCCACGCCACTAAAGGAGGGGAAAAAAATAAAAATTGCGGTCCATCCAATGAAAATAGGGGATGGGGGAACAATTAAAGGAGCTAACCACCAAAATTCTACAATTCTGAAATGGGAAAACTGAGGCTCTGATTAACTTCGTCTACCCGAGTGGGGTTAGACAGGACCCAATCTGACACTTCTAGGACCCTATGGGCATAGAATTCCTGAAATTGCCTTGAAAAGACTGCCAACATGCTCTGTCTGTGGTTAACTCCATTTTTCTGGAATGTCAGAGGCACAGAGTGGCCTGGTTAATTTCATATTCTGTTTAAGTGAAGGTTGCCGTGGATACCATACATAGCCATCCTATTTTCTCAGAATTAGAATGCGTGCAATAAAACTGGTTTAAGGAGAAAAGTAGGCCAAACGATATTTAAATTTATTCAGTGATGAGTCCTTAGTGATAAGGAAGGCACTCCAGAATCCAGCAGGGCCTCACTGTGTCATTCCAAATGTCACTTCTTTTTTCAGAACTGCAGAGACATAGGGGCTGGGAGAGGTGGATGAATCCTCACTGACCATGAGGAAGAGCCCTGGAAGTAGCTCTTTTGCATAACTCCCAGATACTCCCCTGTGTCTCTGTCTCAGGAAAGCAGAGCAGAGAATGTTTATGCAGCAACATTAGAAGAATAAAAAAATCTCTCATTTGAGTCATCTGATGGTTGGAGCCTGCGTGACTGGCAGCCGTGTAATTAGATTTGAATCCTTTCCTGTAACCTTTGCCATTGTAAAGACCTGGGTAATTTCTCAACTGAGCTCAGGACCTCAGTCCTTCAAGCAGCGTGGTTAGCTGACTCTGGAGTGAGCAGGACCTGCTGTTTAGACCTCAGTTCTGCCTTGTCCTGGCTATGGCGACTTGGCTAGTTACCCAACAACTATATAAAACGCAGATGGATGTTAATGATGGCCACCTCGTAGGGTAGCTGTGAAAAGTCAATAAGAAAATCCAAATAATGAGCTTGGCACAGTAAGCAATAATAAATATTAGCAATGATCATTTTTAATATTCATCTAGTTCATGGAAAGGGCCCACGATGAGACTCTATATTGGGATCTAAGTGAATTAATACCATCCCTCCCACCCCCCCAGTGGAGTGGAGTTTTGCACCATCTTGTATTCATTTATTCTTTTTCACTGGGAGTTGCTGCCGTTTCAGAACATCCGAGGCAGCAGGCCCAGGGTGCATGACCATATGTCCACCTCATTCCAAGAACGCTCTCCCAGAATCTGCCGCTTGTGATGTGGAAATCCAGAAACACACAGCAGCCTTCGCTTCAGTCACCGATCGTCTGGGTGCTGCTGATAGATGTCAGATGTCAGCACATTTGCTCCACGTCTTTCTGCCGGCCTATTCCTTTTCCTGCTGCTTTTACGTTCTCATTCCCAAAGCTTCTTAACATCTCTGCTTTCTGCGTTTCCTGAACTGCTACTTGTCTCCAGGCCTCCCCAGCAGGTCTCACCTCTGTGTCGATCCCACCGTGACGAGCAGGCCACTGGGACCACTCAGGGCTTCCCCGATTCTGCAGCCAGCATCACCCCTCTTCCTCCTCTTAGCCCTCGGCCTCTCATCTGGAAGGAGGGATCTGGACATTGTCTCGCAGGTACCCTTGTGAAAGCGAATCTGCCACAGAGGTTTAGCCACGGGTTTATTTGTTCGAGCTTATTTGCTTTTTGCTTTTCAGAGGCAATCTGGTTGTAATTTCAGCAGCAGACTCTTGGTTTGGCTACTTTATCCATCCCTCCTCATTTTGCCATTTTCCCCAGTTGCTGCTTTGCAGACCGCCTCTGTTTGGGTTATTCCTTCTAAAACATATACTCATACACACAATTACACGCATGCGCACACTCGAGCTCACACCCCCATGTGGGCATACTGTCCAGGGGAAGAATTCTAGTGAGGAACCTGTCTAGATTTCATTGCCACAGGATTTGTCATTAATAGTGATGTTTTGTCCTGATAGCCATGATTTATATCGCTTTCAGTTCCCCTTCCAATTCGTATTTTGTTCCCCGTTTCGCATTTTGCAAGGTTCTTTAATTCGAGCCTATGTTTTGTGTCTTGCACCTGCAAGTCTCTGCAATTCCCCTCTTTTGCAAAGCAGGGGAAGAAAAACAACACCCAAGAACACATGTGACTAATCAACAAAATTCTAGGTAAAACTCAAATTTTTCAATGAAATTGGACAAAATGGAAGGAACTCTCCCATAGGGAAGAATCTCGAGCTGGCTAGGAGCGGAGCCGGTGAGTAATAGGTCTTTTCCCTCTTGCTGGGTCTCTATGAATAGTTCGACCAGCTGGATGTGGAACAGCCGCTCCCCTTTCATTCATATAGTACTTGGCCCTGCAGGGCTGGGTACAGAAACTCTCTGTTACCTTGATATTTTCAATACCGCTTCTGAATGGTGCCTTGTTTTAGCCCTGACTTTTTTTTTCCCACCTCCATTAAGTCAGCTCCACAGGCAGAATCAGCACTTAATAAAACAGCTATTGGCAGATGGTTCAAGTCACGGGAGGCTTTAGGGCTCTTCTTGGCTTTGTTTTTCTAAAAAGTACCCATGACTATAGCCAAGCAAATCAGCATATACCCATGGGCTTCCTTGGGAGAAATTAAAACAAGTTAGGCTGCGGGGTGGAGAATCAGGCAGGGAGCCTAAAAGAAATTTAATAAACTCTGTGCCTTTCTTCTCTTTTTTCAGGGGGTATGTTTTCCAGAATAGGGCGGAAAGTTCTATGGGTGTGGTGAACCAAATCACCTCTCCAGTTGAGTTGGGCTGCAGTTAAAAAACCAAAGGTTGTGACTCCCCTGGTGGACCAATGGTTAAGACTCTGTGCTGCCAATGCAGGGGGCCTGGGTTTGATCCCTGGCTGGGGAACTAATATCCCACATAACATGTGGTGCATTTAAAAATTTAAAAAACAAAACCGAAGGTAGCTGAGGGAAATGAGAGGAACCCCTCAGGAGTGGATCGGTGTGCTTGGACCTCTAGGGCTGAACCTTGGCACAATTAAGGAATGAGTGACGAGTTCCAGAGCTGGCCTCTATTTCTGTGTCTTCTTCCTTCTGTTGGGCACTCAAGAGCACCCACTGGCCCGGACTGCTCTGAACTTGGCTACTTGAAGAAACTGCACCCCATCCCCAGTGTCTCTTCCTATCTGGAAGTATTTGCCCTCTTAACTTTTCCATCTCACTCCACTGCAGCAAAAAGTTCCCCTCACTGGGAGCAGGATAAAGTAATCATGAAGGGCACAAGCTTAGGTGTAGCTAGATCTGGGTTCAGATCCCACCTCTGCCACTTACTAGCTGTGTGTCCTTGTTCAGAGGGACCTCACCACTCTAAGCTTCCATTTCCTTCAACTATAAAATGTGGATTAATAATACTGCCAATAATGTATGGACATTATTATAAGATAATAATAGTAGTATAAGACCAGTAGGATAATAGTAGGAAAAGAACAATAGGATAAAATGAGATAACACATGTAAACAACCGAGCCAGGATTAGAAGGCAGGGTAGTCTGAGTGAAGAGACCACGTGCTTGATGACTGTGCTATACCACTACCTGTAAAATGGATTTTTAAAAGTCAATGTGGTTCACGTTCGTTGCAGCGCTATTCACAGTAGCCAAAAGGTGGAAACACCCAGGCTGACTGGCTTTTTGCCTCATTCTTACATTATTAGGTACCATAATTTAGGCAAACTTACATTTTTATTATAACTCATACAAATGTACCAATAATAATAATAGTAACAATAATAATAACATTTAACACTTATGCAGTATATAGCAAGTAAGTGGCAGTCAGCATTTGAATCTGAAAGATTCATTCAGATAAGTCCTTGTTCTAACCTCTAGACCTACTCCCCACAAATAATTGGTCTGTTATAAAGGTTCTTTTGTTTCTCTAGATGCTCTTTGTTTCTGATGCAACTGATGTTTTATTTTCATGTCCTTGCAAATAAGTTCAGTTCATTTCTCTTCTATTTTTTTTCCTCAAATAGTCATTAGCTTTCCACTTTTGTCCTAACATCAGAATGGCCCACAAAATATATTCATAATAAAATAAAAATGACAAGCATAGCTTTTGCATTCTGCCACCTTGTAATGAAGTCTGATAAAATATCTCCACTGATATATTTTGACACCTTGAGGAAAGTGCTCCACTTGACTGTCATTTTTATCACCTCACTGAGATCGTGGCAAGAATAAATCCCTCCCCCAGGCTCTCCGACAACATCCAACAAGGAAACATGTAAGTGGGCTTTATACACATCAGCACAAGTGATGGATTCTGAACATAAAAATGTGTAGGTGGCAAGACTGGCCATTTCAGTGATGTGACCTGTTTACAGATTAATTGATTGAAGGAATGAGATTGATATTTTAACTCCATTTTATACCCCCAAAGAACCACAAAACTATAGGAATAAGGCTGGAGCCTCACTGAACTGACAGGTTGATTATTTTAAATAAAATGAAACAATTTAGTCAAGCAATTAGCTTGAACTGCTATTTTCATTTAACCGAGCCTTTTTCTTTTTTTTTTTTTTGCTGAGATGAGCAGTCAGTTCAGCCCAATTGTAAATCTATGGCATGCGGTCCAAAAGGAAAAGTTGTACATGATCCAATTATTTTTTTAAGTGTCTGCTGTTATCAGTTCTGATTTTCTTCTCACCTGAATGAGTATGGGAGTCTCAGGAAAGCAATCACTTTGAATCTGCTTAGGTAAGAAATATTGCATCTTCTCCCTATGACAACAATAATAGCCATTTATTGAGCACTGACTATGTGCTTTACATCCATCATTAGAGAGATATTTCAGAGTGGCAGTTGAGTACGTGGTCTCTGCAGCCAGTTTCACCATTGCATGGCTGCAAGCAAATGGTTTGGATCTTTCTGCGCTTGGTTTTCGCATCCGTAATTCATGATACCTATGTCATAGGATTGTTATTAGGATTAAATACATTCATACACGTAAAGTGTTTGACAGCATGCCTGGAACCTTGTCTAAGTTAGCTATTGTTTTCATGTTCCTAAGCACCATCTAAGTTTTGTATTCTTATCCCTATATTACAGTTAAAGGAAGTGAAGTTCAGAATGGTAAATAATTTGCCCAAGGTCTCACATACAGAGCGAGCAGCTGTCTTTCCCTCTCCAGATGTGCAAGTAGTATCATATGCACTGTAGAAAGAATTAAGGCAGTCCCTTTTTTTCTATATCTGACATCCTGAAATGATTAAGATTCGGGACAGTTGGTGCTTGATTGGATGTTTATTACCCCAGATGTTGAGTAAAGCATTACTGAATACATCTGAGGACTGACTGAAAGAATATGTGCTAGAAATTGAAATACTGGGAAAGTTCACTGCAGCACTATTTACAATAGCCAGGTCATGGAAGCAACCTAAATGCCTACCAACAGACGAACGGATAAAGAAGATGTGGTACATATATACAATGGAATATTACTCAGCCATAAAAGGGAACAAAATTGGGTCATTTGTAGAGACATGGATGGATCTAGAGACTGTCATACAGAGTGAAGTAAATCAGAAAGAGAAAAACAAGTATCGTATATTAACGCATATATGTGGATAGAAAAATGGTACAGATGAACCGGTTTGCAGGGCAGAAATAGATACACAGATGTAGAAAACAAACATATGGACACCAAGGGGGGAAAGTAGCAGGGGGTTGGGGTGGTGTGATGAATTGGGAGATTGGGATTGACATATATACATGAATATGTATAAAATGGATAACTAATAAGAACCTGCTGTATAAAAAAAATAAATAAAATAAAATTCAAAAAAAGAAATACTGGGGAAAAAACCCTGAATGATTGCATCCATATTATCCTAATATTCTTCCTTAGAGGCATTTACATGACCATAGGTGTCAAAGTAGCAAGCTCTTCTTGACACATTTGACTTTATTACCTACCACCATCTGATCTGTCTCTTACAATGAGTTTGTCTTCCCCATTTGGGTTTTTAACCAGTTTATCCTTTAGAGAATTATACCCCCTGACTCCCCAGTCCCTTCAGCTTCGTTAGGATGTTCCCTTGTCTCCATTTCCTATGTATAATGTTAGCTCATTACTCAGCTGCTGACTCTGTCTTCTGACTTTGGTTTTCTGTTAAATTTTCCCCAACACCATTACTGTTGGCGTCATTGGGATCTTCAACGTTGTTATAATTCTTTGCATTTTCAATTTGTCGTTTCAAAACAAAATCAAGAGCGAATAAAACAAGCACAGGTTATGTACCTTTGAGGAAAGCACTGAATCAAAAAGGTCAGGGTCTCATTGATATGAAAACTGAGAATCTTGTTCAAAAAGAAATTGGAAAGAGTTTCTGTGAAGTGTCTCTTTTTGCAAAAATCAAAGAGGAACATGTAAGTTACCAGCTATGTATGGTTCTGTCCTTATGAATTCAAGATACCTTAATATTTAGGTGGCATAGAATATTATTAAGAATAACAGGATGTCTCTAGCTTAGGCAGGAAATCATTTTCAAAAAATGTCAGAGCTCATTTTACAAAAAGATTATAATTACAAAACAGTAATGGTGGATTCCAGTTTGGGGTTTGGAGGTGAATAAAGACAGCTTAGAGATTATAGAGGCTTCCTGTTTTGAATTTAGGAGAAGCCAAGACTTTCACAAATCTTTTTAGATGTAATGTTTATGGAAGGCAAAGGATACCAACCCAGAATGTTGGACAGTGCAGTTAAATGTTGGTTTGGACATTGTAAGTAATTTAGACTATTGGACAGAGTACTGAACTACTGTAGTTTTCCCTTCATTTCTTGCCTAAAAAGGGCAATAGTGAGAAAATGACTTTAACCAAAATATTCAACAAGCATTTATTAAAAGCCTGCGGTACAAATAACATTCTGCAGAAGGCACTTACATTAGACCCAAGGAAGCAGATGAAACACACGCTCCTGAGGATTTAGTAGGGGACAGAAGAATAATAAAATTGCAAGCATGAAGGAACCCAAGAGTAATTCCCTAGTAACATATAAATTAGTGGCATGCTTTTCCCCTAGATAGCCACATGGCTTACTTCCTTACCTCCTTCAAGTTTTGCCCAAATGTCACCTTTTCAGTAAGAACTTCCCTAACCAATCTCTATATAAATTGCACTACCCACCCCACAAACCCTGTTTCTATTCCTTTTTCCTGTTTTATTTTTCTCAGTCACCTTTTAGCTTATTACATAATTTATCATCTATCCTACAATGTCCCGACCTCTAAGTGTAACCATCATAACAGCATGAGGGGCTGCATTTTGTTCATTGCCAAATCCCTAGCAGGTAATAGAATACCTGGCACAGAGTAAGTGTTCAAAAAACTTGCCTAATAAAGTGTTTAATAGTGTATGTCAGACTACATATTAGTGCTAAAATTTTTCAAAATAAGTGATGACCTTTGGCAGTGTTAATGAGGAGAGGTTTCTTGGAAGAAGTAATGTGTGCCCCTCAACCCAAAACAAATTGATTTAATTAAACATAGTGATTACAACACAGGTTTTTGGGTTCTAGACCAAACTCTGTGACCTAAACCAAGGCACTTAATTTTGGTTTTTGTGGCTCTCTGAAGATAAATATCTTCTACCTGGGGCCAAAGACTTCGAAACAAAACAAAACAAACAAAAAAACTTTGAAGACAGAATCACTGCATTCTTTTCCTAGCCTCTCCTGACTGAAACTGAAGCAGCAGATATTCAAGTGATGCTTTGCACAACAATCGTCTTCATTGATTTGACTTGCCTAGGGCAGGCCTTAAGTCAATTTGTGAAGAAAAGTTCCCTCCCGCTTACAGTGGCTTCTCTGGGCTCTTCTGATGCCCTCTAGGTGTTCCAAAAGCCTCCTGGGGCACCCATCCAAGCTTGCCTGCTCCCGAAGTAAACCATACTCAAAAATTATGTCTTCCTGTCCTCTGCTCTCCAAGCGAAAAGTCTGCCTCCTCAGTCTGCTGCCAGTTAGGACTGGATCCTGATGAGCTAATTCCCTCTAGGGTGGGAATGACAGATTGTTGGCTGGGCTAACCTTTTTTCCTCACCACCAAAGTGAGGCCTGATGCTAAAGGAGGAATTGGAAGGGAAGGAAACTTAAAATATCCAGTGCCTAGACTCTGCCTGAGCTTTCAGGATATTAAATTATTTCATCTGCAACCAGGTAAATAATATTACTCTCTGAGGACCTAAAGTTCATGAGAGGTAAAGAATGGACAGAATCCAAAATTTTCTGTGTTATCACATCACTGCACTGAATAAACGAGCCTAGTAATAGAATTTTGGATTCTGTAGCAGACTTCTGGGGCAATATTTTGGGGTGTGAGGGGAAGAGTCCTTTGCCCCATCCCACCTCAGCTACATAAACTCTGGCTGTGACCTTGAGTAAGTCCTGTGACCTTGAGTAAGTAACTTAACCTCTCTTATACTTTCCATTCCCTCAACTGAAAAATGGGGGACAGTAAAAGTACCTGTTATTAGTCATTTTCTGCTTATGACAAATCACTCCAAGACGTAGTTGCCTAAAACAACAATAGTCATCCCTATGGGTCAGAAATTTGGGAGTGGCTCAGGGTCTCTCATGAGGTTGCAGTCAGATGTCAGCTGGGGGTTGCAGTCACCTGAAAGTCTGACTGGGGATGGAAAATTCATTTCCAAAAAGACTTACTCACATTGCTGGCAAGTTGGTTCCTCTCCATATGGGCCTCTCCACAGTGTGGCTTTAGTGTCTTCACCAAATGGCAGCTGGATTCACCCAGAGCAAGCAATCCAAGAGACCAAGATGGAAGTTGCAGTGACGTTATACCTTTATGACTTGGAAGTCACATATCACAACCTCTGTCATGTTCTATTGGTCACCCAAGGCAGCCCCTAATTCAGTGTGGGAGGGGACCATACAGGGTCATCTTGGAGGCTTCTACACCAGTATCTACCCCATAGGTTATGAGGAGGATTAAACCCAGTACATAATAAACACTGAATAAATGGTAGCTATTACTACAAAATGTCTAAATTGCTAAACGCCAGCTTACAGTAAGCCTCGTGCTGACTCTAAACTCTGCCCTGAGTTTAATTTTATTGGATTTTAACAAGAAGCTACCTTGTGAGATGTCTGATCCCACATTAGAACCCAGTGGGAAGAACCCACAAAGCCACAGAACTCAGGCAAAACAGCAGCAACAACAAATATCAGTTCAATGAATGAATAAAGCAAGTGGCACCTGGGTGCCAGGCTCCTGAGGACCAGGGGTAGCTGGTTAGCCCTGGCAGGCTCAACAGGCTGGGAAGAACCCGAAGTACCTTGTCGTTACCACCTAAACAGCAACAGCAACAACTAATGAATCTCTAGCTACATCCTTATTTTGCAGGTGTTATCACTTAAACAGCGTAGTGCGGTGTTTTCCAAACTTGTATTCAGGGAAGCATTACTGCAAAAAAACGTCAATAGGTAGATCTCAAAAAAAGCTTCATGGTCCAATACATTTGAAAAGGCTGCCTATGAAATCCTTTTTTGGAGACTTAGAGTGTGCATTCTGTGCAATGTTCAAAACCCTAGGAAGTCCTACGGTTAAACAATTTAAATATTAAAAGGAAAAAAAAACAAAATCCAAAAACCTTGTTAGTTAGATTTGACCCAGCATTTTGCAAACTCATTAGACCAAAACACGCATTTTCTTTTTTTCCCCACTGCAGGTGTAAGCCTCCTATTTGGAAGTATTGCCTGCTTCCTAGAGGCATGATCATGGATGAGCCACTAAAATTTTTTGGCCTTCAGGTGCCCCATCAGTATAATGTGGATAATACACACTTCGTAGGGCTATTGAGAAAATTAAATAATAAAGGTACCGCGCCTGATATTTGGGTCCCAGTAAGGGCTTGACCCTTTGGGTTCCAAACCGAGCTCCACCATGAAGGCACTATTTGACCTTGACCAAGTTCTTTTACTTCTCTATCAGCTTTCTGGTGTGTAAAACAAGGTGAATAATTGCACCTAACTCATAGCTTTACAGGGGGAGAAAATAAAAGGGAGCATGTGACCTGCTGGGCGCTTGCTTGGCACACTGCGAGAGCGCGCTGTCTAGGTATCATCATGACTGTGTGGCCGCAGGTCACAGAGCTGGCAAGGGACAAAAATCAGTTAATGAACCCTAGCCCACCTGCCTCAGAGTGCATGTGCTTTGCCCTCTGTTGGGGCATACAATCAACAGAAATGAGACACGGTCATTTTCAGGGTGGCTCCGGGAGAGGATTGTGTGGGCAGTTAGAAACAAGTGGGTGGCAATGATTCCAGAGAGCTTCCAGAAGCGGTGGGGTTGCAGGAAGATATTTAAAGGAGGCAGGTGGCTGGGCAGATGGGGATGGCAGGGTTTACACACTCAGGACAGCCGGGACAACGGCTCAGAGGAGTGAGTGGCAGCGGCTGCCAGACGCCAGCTTTGTCGGAACAAAGCAGCAGGTGAGGGCCACAGAGAGTCCACACTCCAGGCACCCAGGGAGGGCCGAGGCCAAATAAAACCCTTGGCAGGGAGACGGCAGCCCCATTTGCCTTTTTCAATCAATCAGCCAACAATTGAGGGACCAGCCCTGAATCAAAGCCCCGTCTCCCTCCCTGCCCCCATGCAGGCCCCCAAGCATTGGCCGCACATATCATAGTTGAACTTCTGAGAGCTCCTCCTCCCTCCCGAAGCCACTATCAGTTGTACTGAAATTTATTTTTATTATTGAGCTCCTATTTCTGCTTTTGCCATCACGGCAGATCAGTTTGGGTTTTGTCTCCCAGCCAAGGGCTTTTCATATTTTCCAGATCACTCAAAAGTCTGTATGTGCTGCAGGCAGCAGGTTTAAGGAACAATCTGAGATTTCTTTCTGAATAAGCAGTTATTTGTACTTTGTTTTGCTTTTCTTGGTTACTGAAGAGAAACAGTAACATAAAGAAAGCACTGGTAACACTTAGCTTTGAGCAGCACAAATGTCAATGGTAGTGACTTTCAAATAAATAGTTACATTGTCAGGCGCACAAGAGTCTCATTGAGGAAATCTGGGCGGTGACTGCTAACAGGGTTAACACTTTAGGCACAATGTAATCAAGGAAAAAACTGTAAACTTTGCACAGAGTGACCTCAGAAGGTACTGAAAGGAAATGCCAACCCAAGATCCCAGGGTACGTTTCCAGACCAGGCACAGCGCGTTGGAGAGATAGAGAGAGAGAGAGAGAAGAGCCTGATAGAATGAAAGTTTGTTTATGGGGAAATGGGGAATGTTCCTTAATTACTTCAGTTATTACGGTAAATCCAGCTACACTCTTTCATTCGCCATTTTAATCCTTTTAATCGTGGTTCTACTCAAAGCCAAGAGATTTTTTTAACGGGATGTAAAACGCATTTTACCACTTTGCAATATTTTTCTTGTAAAGGATGTTATTATACAGAAAATAGAATCCTTTTAGCAGAAATTTAAGTAACTAAATACTTAGGACTCCCAGCATCCCCTTCCCAGAGCCTTTGGCAGATGATAACGTGGGCAAAATTTGTCTGTCCTGCCTCCCTGTTTAGGATTGCCAAATATAGCAAATAAAAATACAGGATGCCTAGTTAAATATGAATTTCAGATAAACTACGACCAATTTTTTAGTATAAGTATGTTCCGAACATTGCTCAGGACCTACTATAAAATTATTTGCTGTTTGTCTGACATTCAGATTTAACTGGGGATCCTGTATTTCATTTGACCACACCATTCCATTTGACTATAGATGTATGGGTTTACTTCTGGACTCTCAATTCCGTTCTCTTGATCTCTGTATCTATCTTCACACCCATACTACACAGTCCAGGGATTACTACAGCTTTGTAATAAGTTTTGAAATGGGCAAGTCTGAGTCTTCCAAATTTGTTGTTCTTGTTAAAGATTGTTTTGGTTATTCTGGGCCCTTTCTCTTTCTTCATGAATTTTAGGACCGGCTTGTCAATTTCCACAGAAAAGTCAGTTGTCATATTCATAGAGATTGCATTGAATCTGTGGATCAACTTGAAGAGTACTACCATCTTAATCGTATTAAATGTTCCAGTTCATGAACATAGGCTTTTTATTAATTTAGGTCTTCATTTATTTCATGATTTGTAGTTTCCAGTGTACAAGTCTTATACTTCTTTTGTTAAACATATTCCTAAGTATTTTATTCTTTTCAATGCTATTGTAAATAGAATTTTCTTAATTTCATTTTCAGATTTTCATTTCTAGTATATAGAAATAAAATTGATTTTGGTATACTGATTGCTATAATATTTAAGAGTGTTTAAGTTTGAAAACCGGCTGTTCTAGTGAGATACAATTTGCATTCTGATTGCATGCTACCAGGACATTAACTTTTCTGGGAATTTCATTAGCTTGGCTCTTTGGGAAAATGCTGCTGGCATTGGCTAAGGGACCATAAACATGCAACCTGTCAGACTGTGGGCTCAGGTGCACCCATGGAAGTGGAAGAGGCAAGAACCCTACAGGCAGATATTCTGTCCTTCAGTATTGTAACTGCCAGGTTCTCTCACTGGACTTCAAACTCTCTAAGAGCGGTAACAGGGTCTTCTGCACAATTTTCTCTCTAAAGCTCAGTCTGGTGCCTGCTTGGAGTGTTTTGCCTGATTCACTGACTAAGTGGAGGGGGAAAAAATGGAACTACTCAGGGGACAGAGCTTAATGGGATCTTATCTTGCTGAGGGGCCTCACAGCCTATTGTCAGATGTGGCTCATTTATAATCACCCTGTTCATAAAAAGAAAGGTCTGTAGAGCTGTGAAAGTATTATCTATAGGACATACTGTAATATTTTTACTGCAGTCACTTTATAGTATCTTTTTAAAATATGTGGTATAGCAAACTGTCCTTTATTGTTCTTGTTCAAGATTCTCTTGACAATTTTTGAATTTTTATTTTTTAATATCCTTTTCGTTACTGGGTCCTTAGTGGGAGTTTGACTGGATTCAATCAATAACATTTTTATATTAACTTGGAAAAGATTTTATTTTCATGATTTTTTTTCTAATCCAAGATTTTGGTATGTCTCTCCATTTATTTAAGACATGCTTTATTTCCTTCAATTAAATTTTATTACTTTATATAGGATCTAGACTTCCCTTGTTAAATTTATTTATGATACTATTTTTAAAGAATTTATTTTGTAATTTCTATATATAATTCATTATTACTAATATACAGAAAAGTTATTTGTTTTAATAATATTTATCCTAGCAGCCACTATGGAAAACAGTATGGAGGTTCCTTAAAAAACTAAACTAGAGCTACCATATGATCCAGCAATCCCACTCCTGGGTATATATGGATAAAAACAACAACTCTAATTCAAAAAGATACATGTACCCTAATGTTCATAGCAGCACTATTTACAATAGCCAAGACATGGAAACCACCCAAGTGCCCATTAACAGATGATTGGCTTAAGAAGATGTGATATATATATCCAATGGAATATTACTTGGTCTTAGAATAAAAAGAAATATTGCCATTTGCAGCAACATGGATGGACCTAGAGAATATTATGCTTAGTGAAGTAAGTCAAACAGAGAAAGATAAAAACTACATGATAGCACTTAAATGTGGAATCTAAAAAGTAATATAAATGAATCTATATACAAAACAGAAACAGACTCACAGCATAGAAAACAAACTTATGGTTACCAAAAGGGGGTAGGGGGGGAACAAATTTGGAGTATGAGCTTAAAAGATATAAGCTACTATACATAAAATAGATAAGCAGCAAGGATTTACTGTATAGCACAGTGAGTTATATTCAATATCTTGTAATAACCTATAATAGAATATAATCTGAAAAAAAATAACTAAATCACTATGTGGTACACCTGAAACTAATGCAATATTGTAAATCAACTATACTGCAATTTTTTTTTAAGTGTATTTTTTTTTTTTAATTTATTTATGGCTGTGTTGGGTCTTCGTTTCTGTGCAAGGGCTTTCTCTAGTTGTGGCAAGCGGGGGCCACTCTTCATCACGGTGCATGGGCCTCTCACTGTCGCGGCATCTCTTGTTGCAGAGCACAGGCTCCAGACGCGCAGGCTCAGTAATTGTGGCTTACGGGCCTAGTTGCTCCGCGGCATGTGGGATCTTCCCAGACCAGGGCTCGAACCCGTGTCCCCTGCATTGGCAGGCAGATTCTCAACCACTGTGCCACCAGGGAAGCCCTATACTGCAATTTTTTTAAATTTATCTTATATGCAGTCACTATACCAATTATCTTATTGGTTTTAATATTTTTAAATGGGTCATTTGGGATTTCTAGGCATAAAAGTATATTACATGCAAACAGAAATACCTTTGCCTTTTCTTTTTCTATATCTGAAATTCTCATTTACTTTTCCTGTCTTATTACATAGTAGATCCTCCCAAATAATACTAAGTAATAGTGATGACATTTGTTAACTTATTACTGAAGTCAAGAGTATTTGCTTTTGAAAATTCTGCAGCCAATATGAGCTTTAATACCAAACAGGAAAGTAAACTATATCATTTTGGGGCTATAACAACAACTATATATGTAATGTAGATATGAATATAATATATTAATAATATATAAAAATATATAAGGATATATAATAGTGAATAATTCCCTGAATGCAGAGTAAGCTTGAGTCTCCATGGGATACAAATAGAGACTTGGAGGAATTTTTCATCCCTTAAATTCTTAAAAGAATTGAGGGGAGAGAGGAGCCAGGAAGAATCTGATATATCCAAGATGGCAGGGTAAGAGTTCAAAGATTAGGAACAGCTGGGGAGAACAAGAGACCAGAGATCAGAAAGCAGGATTTTCTTGGGCAAAAGCCAAAAACACCAGCTGGGAGGTGACCACTAAGTCAAAACAGTTTAATACAGAAGCCAAAGAGGGAATATGAAGCTCTGATTGGAAAGAATCTTGAAGATTAATAGAAAGTCTTGACAAGCAGCTTCTAGAACAGAGTTTTTCAAGCTTTCTAAATGTAACTTGTCATCTTCCTATTGGTGTAGTAGAGTTCTTTGCCTAGCACAATGCCTTGTATACAGTTGGTCATCAAAAAAATTTTTTGTTGTTGTTGAATTAATAGACAAGGAGAGAGAAAAACAATAGCACTTCAAAAGCCAAAGAAAAAGTGTCAATACCTAATACCAAGAGAGATGACTTTTTTTTGAGAGATGACTTTTGAAAGGTCCTTTTTTAAGTAAGCATTTTATTAAACTATAGCATGCATAAAGAAAAGTGTACAAATTATATAGCTCAATAAATTATTACGTCCAACTAACCACCAATTAAAACAAGAAATAGAGCATCACCACTTCCTCAGAGGTTCCCTTAAGCCCCCTCCTAGCCACTACCCACTCCAAGGGTAATCACAAAAAGCATAGATTTATTTTAGCTGTTTTTAAACTTTGTATAAATAAAATCATACAGTATGTACTTTTGTGTGTGTGTGTGTGTGTGTGTATGTGTGTGTGTGAACGTAAGTACTATGTACTTTTTTGTATCTGGCTTCTTTTGTTCAACATTGTATTTTTGAGATTCCTCCATGTTATTGTGATATGTAGCAATAATTTCTTTATTCTCACTGCTGTATAATAATTCTTTATATGCATATATCACAGCTTATTTATCCAATTTGTTGTTGATGGGCATTTAGGACGTTTCCAGATTGGAAGTATTAAGAATAGTGCTGCAGCAAACACTTTACTGTATGTCTTTGGATGAACATATATGATTTTCTGTAGAGTGTTCACCAGGGAATGGAATTGCCTGCTCACAGACAGTTGTATTTTCAGCTCTAATAGATATTATTAACTAGTTTTCAAAGTGGTTATACCAATTTATGTTCCTACTAACAATATAAAGGAGTTCCAGTTGCTCTATATCCTCACCAACCCTGGTTTTCTCTTACATTTTAAACATTCTGGTGGATATGTAATGGTATTGCATTGTAGTTTTAATTTGCAATTTCCTGTTAACCAATGAGGTTAAGAGATGATTTTTTGGTTGCGAAATTAAATCATGTCCACAGTAAAATATCTAACAATACAATATAAAAGTATAAAAAATAAAGCTGGTGATATCGGTTTCCTAGTCTCATAAACTGAGACTATAGAATGTAAACACAAGCTTTCTCAAAGTGGAGTTCGTGGAACCCTATGTTTCCACAGACATACTCTTCTAAGTCCACACATTTTATTTATAAAATGAAATTTTGTGCTTATGTTTGTGAGATAAACTAAAATATAGTTGTAAGCATTATTTGGATCATCTGAATGACCAGTTTCTAGCCAAGTATTGCCAACCAATGTCGGTACCCTTGTTTACTATTATATTTATGATTGCCATGATGCTGAGTCAAGAACTAACAGAAAAAGAATAGAGGCAAACCTAATAAGTTCGCTCTAATTGCAGGCTCAGTGACATCAGGTGCACTATAGGAATGGCAATATTTGCCAATGCTATTATAGGATACAAAACTACAAACAAAACAAAGTAAAAACTCTTAAAGTCTAATTAATTGAATTTTTATCAACTTCTCCTGGTTAGTTAAATTTTTTAAAGCAGGTATTTTAACCCTCAACACTGAAAATATTTCCGAAGTCTGCCAATCCACTTTTTTTTTTTAAGTCTTTTATTGAATTTGTTACAATATTGCTTGTGTTTTATGTTTTGGTTTTTTGGCCACGAGGCATGTGGGATCTTAGCTTCCCGACCAGGGATCGAACCCGCACCCCCTGCATTGGAAGGCGAAGTCTTAACCACTGGACAGCCAGGGAAGTCCCTGCCAATCCACTTTTATACAGTAAAATTTTGTGGATTTGCCTCAGTATCGCTGGTCAGACTGAAATCATTGACATGTGAATGTCTATGTGGGTATAAATGTATAAGGCATACATGAAATTGAGCTAAATATACATTGACTTCAAATCATAAACTGGAAGTTTATTTCTCTATTTATGAAAATCTTGACACCTGTTTGCTTTCTTGTGATGGATTATTTTTATTCTATAATTGGAATATAATGGGGGGGAAGATTCTTGTCCCTCTGAGTTTAGATATGGTAATCATATTTGAAATAGTTACATGGTCTAAAACAATATTGGTGCAAAATGATGGTAATCTTGTTTAAAGGTTCTGGAATTTTGCTTTACTTATAAATTCCATTTTCCCCCTTATTAGTAAAAAGAACATTGAGTAACAAGGTTGGGGGACATGCCTAATTGTGTCTTCTCTGAGCATCAGAATCTGTCCACTTCTCTCCACTTTTACTGCAACCATCTTGGTGCACATCATACTGCACCCAGACAAGAGCAATAGCATCCTAGCTGGTTTCCTTGCTTCCACTCCAGCCCCTTCCAATCCACTCTCCATACAATATGTCAGATTAGCCTTTCTTAACTACAAAATCAAATCATGTCACTACCTGCTTAAGACTCTCCTGATCTGTCCCAGGCTTCCTTCTGTCACCTCTACTCATACCACTACTCTCCTTGCTCACTGTGCTGCAGCTTCATGGGCTTTCTTTCTTCAAATCCTCCAAAGGCATTCCCACCTTAGGGGCTTAACACTCCCTGACTTTGGCACTACCTCATTTGAACGTCAGCTGTCCCTTCTCTACACTAGAGACCGATAATAATCCAGAACTTGCATGTTTGCTATAAAGATTATATTTAACATATTTAAAGTATTGGGGGGGTGAGAGAGAGAGAGAGAGGAAGAAGAAGGAGGAGGAAGGGGGGTGGGGGAGAAGGAGAAGAGAGAAGAAAGGGAAGTTCTCTGCCTAGTCCTTTGCCTAGAATGCTCTGTTCCACAATCTTTGCACAGTTCCTTCCTTCTCTAAGTCCTCAGAGAAGTCTTCCCTCCCCATGCATGTCATCACCCCGTGTCCAACGTCCTCTTTTATTTTCTTTAAAGCACTCAACACTCTGATTTCATCTTTACCATTTATTGGGTAACTAGCTTATGCTATAGCATTTCTCCCCATAGAATGTAAGCTGCAGGAGTGCCTTGTCACTCAATGCCTAATATGACGTCTATACATAGAAGTCTTTCAATAACGTTGCTTGAATCAATGAATGAATGAATGAATGAATACCCAGCTTCAGAAATCACCAAGTTCTAGTCCTGGCTTCTGAGTAATGGAGTAACCTCTGGCAAGTACTGAACCTCTTTGAACCTCGGTTTCCCCTATGAATAATTAGTAAGCTGCACTAGATGATCATTAAGGGCACTTGTTTTATATTTCCATGGTTCATATTCAAATATTATTTCCCCCTTCCCTTTCTTTTCTTCTCTCTCCTCCTCCTCCTTCTCCTTCTCTTTCCTCTTTCCTCTCTCTCCCTCCTTCCACCCCTCCCTCCCTCTGTCAGCAGCACTCCTTGGATTCATGGATAGTTCTAAACCAGTTGGAGATATTTTATGCATAAACACAGACATCTCAAGGACGTATGGTCTCTAGACAGTGAATTGTCATCACAATTGTTGTAGTGTTCATTTTCCCTTGCCTAGCCAATCCCATCAAAACCACACCTCCACTGCCAAGCCACAGCCCCACCCTGCCTTTGAAAATAAAAATGGAATTTCAAGGATCCCCAGCTTCTGAAAAAAACAAAAACAAAAAAAAATGCTGCACAAATTTTAACTAGTATGGTGTTTCTGGAGAAATCAGGGTGCAACTGACAGGATTGATTACAACTTTATAAATTTTTTAATGTAATAAACTTCATGAAGATAATAGGAGACCGATATCAAATTTTAGATATTGCCAGAGACAATTCCTAAATTACTTTTTCTAGGCCATACCTAATTACAGTGACTATCCTTGTACATGCTTAACTTTTAGCCACTTAGTTACAATGTGCTAGAAATATACATTAAAAAACAATATAGTGATGATTAGATAGCAATGATATACACTAGAACTTACACCATTCCTTCTTTCATATCCTGTGAAAAATGATCTCAGGAAATGAAAAAGCGAATTTCTTCCATGCCTAGAACTGAAGTCAGTATCAGTTGCAAAGACAGATGTTCATATGCTTGTAAATGTATACCTACAAACCAAGTTTTTAAAATTTAAAACCACATGAAGGCTTAGAATCACAGCATTTATGAACCGGAAGAACATTGCGACCTTCATTTAACACATGAGGAGATTGAAACTCAGAGAGCTCAAATGACTAGGCCAAGGTCATAGACCCCATTAGGGCTGGAGCTGGAACAAAACCCCTGATCTCCGGGTTCCACGCTTTTCTCATCACACAAAGCTGTAGTGACTTGCAAAGTTCAATCATATGTGCCAACCCCTCACAGAACATGGTGGATTGGAATATAAAATTATCAGTCCATTAACTGCAAAACCAGTTGAGGAGTTACAGTATTCATTGTTATACTGTTGTTATAGTACTTGCTAATATTCGTTTGAGTTTATGTGTCAGGTACTCTACTATGTGCTACTTGTATTATCCTTTTCTTTTTTTCTAAGTTTTTTTTTTAAATTTATTTCTGGCTGCGTTGGATCTTCGTTGCTGCATGCAGGCTTTCTCTCTAGTTGCGGCGAGCGGGGGCTACTCTTCGTTGTGGTGAGCAGGCTTCTCATTGCGGTGGCTACTCTTGCTGTGGAGCACAGGCTCTAGGCGCGCGGGCCTCAGCAGTTGTGGCTCACAGGCTCTAGGGGCACAGGCTCAGTAGCTGTTGCACATGGGCTTAGCTGCTCTGCGGCATGTGGGATCTTCCCGGGCCAGGGCTCAAACCCGTGTCCTCTGCATTAGCAGGCGGATTCTTAACCACTGCGCCACCAGGGAAGTCCCTGTATTATCTGATTTAATCCCCAACTAGCCCTATGGGTGGGAGTTAGAGGGGGAATAGTCACTTTTCTAAGCCTTTTACATCTAATAAATCATTTAAGCCTCTAAATTATAAAGTAGTAGTATTACCCCTATTTTATAGGTGAAGAAACTGAGTCTTAAAGTGGTTGAGTCATGCTCCAGTTCAAACATACCCTTAAACCAATACATACGCAACCTCTCTATGCTATACCACCTATTCATTAGTTTCTACTTTCCCATCACCAAACATTAGAAGAAATAACACGTATTGGGTTGGCCAAAAAAGTTCATTTGGGTTTTTCTGTAAGATGTTACAGAAAAACCTGAACAAACTTTTTGGCCAACCCAATAGCTTAACTTGAGCTGCTTCTCCCTGCATTCACCTAGCTTCTCAATATTAGCTGGTGGTAGAGACATTTAAAGATAGAGGAGCCAAAAAAGAGAGAAGACCATTTGCAACCTGAATAAGTTGGACAATCCAGGATTTTATTATGGTATCAGCAATGCTTAAACTTCAACAGGTATAGATATGGCCCATGAAAGTATGTTTTCTGCACATGGTGGCCTGGTATAAAAACATAATTTGTAAATTACTAAGTGAGCTAGATTCTTTCTGCAAGAAGGAGCAGAGACAGGCTCTTGTTATGTCAGTTAGTGGGGAAATTTGTGGTAAGAACACATAGAAAGGTGAGAAAGCACAGGAAACAGTCTCAGTGGCTGCAGTCAGGCCTCAGGGAACATCATTCAGTTTTCTTCAGGTTGCAGTAGTAGCTCTAGTCATTCAACAGCAGTTCTAGTTGTCCACCACATTCATGACTTACTTCACTTCTCTGCTGGTCTCCTATCTCTCAACCTACTCACTACCGATTGACTTTCCTGTGTTCACCTCTCCTACCTCTCTCTCCTGTCTCTCTCTGCTCTGATCTCTCTTCTTTATTTATTTATTTTTAATTATTACTTCTTTATTTATCACCCATTTTTTTTCCTGTAGGGCTCACAATCAAACTCCATGAGAAAGAGAGAATCTGAGCAGGTACATGAGTAGATCTACTGGTGCATCTAGGTGATGGTACTCCCATTGGGTAGAGTGCTCACACCAAGCCATCTCAAAGTCTATAGATGGCTGCCTTCCCACTCACCACCCCTCCTCCCCAGAGAAACATCTTTGTGTCCATTAGTTGCAGCCAAAGTAGCAGGATCATATAGAACAAAGCATGACCTATACGTTTAGAAGGGAACTTTGAGCATGGCAAACAATTTGTATGGCTTGTCTGGTACAAATACAAATCCTTTTTCATGTACTGATGGTGCCAATCAGGACAAAAGCTTTCGCTGAAAAAAAATGATTATTAAACTTAAGGGTAGAAACCAAAAAATAAAGGGTCATTGCTAACAATTCTCTCATTGTAGACTTCAGCTATAGCTCCATTATTAGCTGTGGCAAACTCAGAATTGGACACCATAAACTCTCTTAATGCTCTTCATCCTCAACTCTCTTACCTGCTGAATCTATAGTGAAAAATTTTAGTTGACTCAGGATACAAAACAGCAGCTGTTACCTGTCTTCTTCTTTTGTAACCCAGAGGCTCTGATAAATCTGACATTTTTAAATGGCCAAATAATGGAGGTTTCTGAACTTGTTTTGTTGATGGTGTTGACCTACAAGGGGATGGAAATAATAGTACCTTGAATTTGCAGACCATTTTGTATTTTTGAAGTGTTCCTCATTGACATGCTACTCTCTTACTCCTTTGTACTTCCCTGGGGCCTTGACTTTGCCAAACCATAAAATGAAAATCCTTCACAGTCCCATTCAAGGATCCTCTCCTTTTCCATGAGCCCATCCTGGTTTCCTGAATCCACCTGATCCCTCTTTTCTCTGACCTCACTAGTACTCGTTGGCTATGCTGTTCAGGCATGACATATGTCACTATAATTAGTTTTAGAAAACCATAAATTTTTACTTTTTTATAGTAAATTCCTTGAAGGCAGAGAAAATGAGCCACCTAAAACAGTATCTTGCATATGCAAGGTATGAAAAACAGCAGAAACTAACACAACATTGTAAATCGACTATACTCCAATATAAATTAATTTTAAATAAGGTATCAAAAAATAAATGAGGGGAATACATGGGAAGGGCATGATTATGCCCACTTTATAGATGAGGAAGAAAAAACACACCATTTGGGAACTGAAGAAAATATTGCACTGACTCATGGTGGCCCTAAACCAAGGTGCAGAAGCAAAGAAAGAGACAATTTAAAAGTAGAAGTAGAGGATACTGGCAAAGACTAAAATGAGGAAGAAGAGAAAGAATGAGAAGAGACAGGAAAGGAAGAGATGCATCACTAGAGGGCTGAGATGAATGGACAAGCAGCAAAGAGGAGATTTTTATTTTTTTTTTAAGTGAAGTGGGAGATAAAGGCAGAAGAAAAAGGCAGAAAAGCATTTTTATAATCTCCTTAGGAAAATGCTTTATGTCAACCAGAAGAGCTAATTTGGGCTTTGGGAAGTAGGAAAAAAATGAGGAAGGCTCTATCCCTTGGTCAAAGGTAAGAGAACTGAGAAAAGTAAATAGAGGATAAAGGGGAAGAAGAGAGGGAAGTGGTTGGTCCTTTTTTTGGTTATCAAAATTATTCCACACAAAATCAGTTTTTGACAACTTTGCAAAATCAAAGGGAAAAAAGAAAACCACAACGAAAGGAACTTAAGTCTAGATTATACTTTACTTGTTACAATGGAATATTTTACTATTCTTTTAAAGTTACTTCCACCTTCTGCTTTAATCTGACGATGATGTAGACCCAAACAGCACCCTGAGATATTGAATGATTTATCAGGACCACAAATGTGACCAAGTTTGTGATGCTTTGAGTCAGAAATTCTGTGCAGTTTGGATAACTGTAGGTAAAACTTCTAAAACATATGTTTAAATTCTTTGTCATCAAATAAGAACTTTTCAACCATTTTAAACCAGAACTTTCAAATGACTGTCTAATCTAGCATGTCTTATGACCATCCTAAGTTTGACACCAGAATCCTGCCCATTATGCAAAGTATCAGAGAAAACTTAGTTCTAATTTTGTTTAAATTAGAAACTAAAGATAGATGTGTAATATCTTCTCTGTTGGCTTTTAGGATAGCTTTCTCATCAGCTTTCCTCTTTCCACTCAGACCGCTTCTCTTGAGTTTTCATTGAAGCCTTCTCTTCTATTATAGATTCCTCCCTTATGTTGGCATTCCTTGAGAGTCCATCTTTGACTCTCTGCTTTTCTAACATTACACAATCTCCTTGGAACATCTGCTCTATTTCCATTGTTTCAATTATTATTCAGAAACAGATGACACCCTCAACATACTCTATCTGCTACCTAATCCCCCTCTACGAAGCTTCAGGACCATAATTCAAATAGTCTGGACACCTCTAGTGTGGTCCTCAGGCACTGCAAACTTCACATGTCCAAAAATGATCTTATTTTCCCCCTCAAACATGTTCTTCCTGTATGCTCTTATGCCAGCACAATCATCTGTCAAGTTTCCCAAAGCAAAATACTGGATGTTATCTTTAATTTCTCCTTCAGCTACACATCCAGTTATCTGGTCCCATGGAGTCTACCTGTTGAGTATTTCTTGAACGGTCAGCTCCATCCATCTCAGTTAACTCCTACTCATCCTCAGAACTCTACAATGAAATCTTCCTGACTTTCCTTTGCTAGATTGTCAGGTCTTCCAATTTTACTCTTTCATTTTACTCTGTGCTTCTCTCTTACAATAGATATTAGTTTATGGTAGACTAAGCTGGTATACCAAATAGACCCAAATAAGTAATTGCTCAATCATCAGGAACTATTTTCCTACTCACGTAACACTCCTGGCCTAGTATTCAGGTTGTCAGTGTAACTTTCCTCCACACATTTAGCGGGTCTGGCTCCTCTCTGTTTATTTCTCTACCACACTCCATCACTTCTGCTTAGATGTCATTGTCTAGACTTCAGTCACATGACCATACCCCACTACAAGGGAGGCTGGGAAATGTAGTTAGCTGTCTACCCGGGCAAAGAAGCAAACAACAGATTTGGGGGGAAAGCAGTCTCTGCCACAATATCACCTATCACAGGTGCCATTTTATATTTATTTGTACATTTACATCATTAATGTCTATTTCTTCCACCAGATTTTTAACCTATGTTAGGGCAGATGCATTTTTGTTCACAACCCAGTCTAAATAAGCCTCTAAAAATATGTGTTGAGTTACTCAGTAAATTCTTGTTAATCTAGATCTAGCACAGGGGTCCCCAACCCCCGGCCGCTGACCGGTACCGGTCTGCAGCCTGTTAGGAACCGGGCCACACAGCAGGAGGTGAGCTGTGGGCAAGGGAAGCTTCATCTGCCGCTCCCCATCGCTCGCATGACCGCCTGAACTATCCCCTCCGCCACCCCATCCGTGGAAAAATTGTCTTCCATGAAACCGGTCCCGGGTACCAAAAAGGATGGGACCGCTGCTCTAGCATATTAGCCTGGAGCACTACAGCAGCCTCTTAACTGACCTCCCTGTCTCCCTCCCTAGCCCCTCCATAGCAGAGTCCCTCCATAGGGATCTTCCTAAACTGTACACTTGATCCTGCCATTTCCTCTACTTTAAAACTCTTCAATAGTCCTTCATTGCCCTCAGAACGCTTTATTTTGCCATGTAAATTCCCTTCCTGTTCATCTTCCCAACCTTCCTTCTCACCATTGCTCTCTTTCCACATTCCTTCCCATCACAGATGCACACACCCTCACTCACACTCTCACACACATACTCACTCCCTTTCCAATCTAGCCACACTCAAACACTGACACTTCCCCCCAAAGCACCGTGCCCCTCCCCTGGCTAACTGCTCATTGCCCTCAAGTCTCAGCTTAGTCTGTCACTTTGTTGAGGATATCCCTTAGCTCTCAAGATGGTGTTGGTGCCCTTACCCTGTGCTCCCATGGCCCTCTACCTACTGTAGGGGTTATTTTATGATTTGCCTGAAGTTATCAAGTGCTTCTCCCCCAGCAGACTGCCCTGCCACATCTTATTCCCTGTGGTGCTCCCAGCACTTAACACATTGCTTAGCACATAGTCTACATCCTGGAAATAGAGGATGGATGGATGGATGGATAGATGGATGACATTTAGGAGGAGCCATTGAGCCACTGAGTTCAACTTTAAACAAGATCAGGTAGGGACTTCCCTGGTGGCCCAGTGGTTAAGACTCTGCCCTTCCACTGCAGGGGGTGCAGGTTTGATCCCTGGCCAGGGTAACTAAGGTCCTGCATGCTGCATGGTCAAAAAAAACAAAAACAAAAAACCTTCAGTGGTGGAAACTCCACAATTCCTAGGTAAAATTGTACTAAAGGTAGAAACATTAATAATCAAAAATGTTTTCCAAATTTCTTTCCAAAATCTGAACCTCTTAATCATCGTCTTATTGCAAAAGTTCCAAAGAGGTGTTTTTCTTCTCTTTCATACATTAACTTTTAAAACCCAAATGGTCTTAAACTTGCACTTTCTGATGATGCAAATGGTTAATAAGTTGTCTTTCCTCTTGATTTCAAGATAGAGTAGGACATGGGGTTACACAGAAGCCTAACATTTACTCTATCTGTTTTTCCTGGGGCTCATGGAGCATGATGGATCTCTAAATGGGTAAATATAAGAGGACCTGAGGGACTTCCCTGGTGGCACAGTGGTTAAGAATCCACCTGACAATGCAGGGGACATGGGTTCTATCCCTGGTCTGGGAAGATCCCACATGCCGCGGAGCAACTAAGCCCGTGTGCCACAAGTACTGAGCCCATGTGCCACAACTACTGAAGCTGTGCGCCTAGAGCCCGTGCTCCACAAGAGAAGCCACTGCAATGAGAAGCCCGCGCACAGCAACGAAGACCCAACGCAGCCAAAAATAAATTTATTTTAAAAAAATTAGACAAGTTATCTGTAGCTAAGTAATTTTAAAAAAAAAGAGGACCCGATTTTCCCCAAGTATATTTGCTTGTGTGTGCTCCAGAGTCTTGGAGACTGGAGGGGTGGGGCTTGGAGATAGGACAAAGCTTGTCTTGGGTCCCGCCTCCCAGTGTATAGCAACTCAGCAGCCAGAATAACAAACTCCCAATTTAGGAATTTGCCATGGACGCTGCCCAAAGATCATTCCTGGGTTCCTCTGTGTGTATTGGACTAACTTAAAAAAAAAAAAAAACAAAACGAAAAAAAAGAAACAGCTCATATTCGTATGTAAATATCAGCAGTCTATCATCACCTGAGCAAGAACAATAGATTTCTCTTTTTTTTTAAATTTTATTAATTTATTTATTTATGGCTAAGTTGGGTCTTTGTTGCTGCGCGCGGGCTTTCTCTAGTTGTGGCTAGCGGGGGCTACTCTTCGTTGCGGTGCGCGGGCTTCTCATTGCGGTGGCTTCTCTTGTTGCGGAGCATGGGCTTTAGGCACGCAGGTTTCAGTAGTTGTGGCTCGTGGGCTCTAGAGCGCAGGCTCAGTAGTTGTGGCGCACGGGCTTCGTTGCTTCACTGCATGTGGGAATCTTCCTAGATGAGGGCTCGAACCCGTGTTCCCTGCATTGGCAGGTGGACTCCCAAACACTGCGCCACCAGGGAAGCCCAAAGACAATAGATATCTAAGTGCAGGTTATTGCTAGAGGCAAAGGAATGAATTTAATGAGGTATTCACAGGGCAGGAAACGTTACAATTTCATTTTAAGAGCAACAGCTACTTGCAGGAGGTGGAAAAAAAGGATCTTCCTACTTAATTTACCTGCCCAATTACATCTGACATTCCTGTGAAAATTAAAAATGAGTGAAAAAAAAATAAGAGTAAACTTCTAAACAAGTGCTTCTATTCCAAGAATTTTACTGATCTAAATTTCCTAAAACTTAGTTGAGTAAGTCTGTAAGCTGTTTTGATTTTTATACAGAGGGAAGAAGGAAAAGTACAGCACATGCTCTGACTTAGCGTCAACTTCCCTCTGTTTTATTTTCAGCCCAGTCAGAAAACCATGCTCTTTGCTTGCCTCACTCCTTTGTTTTTCCAAAAAAGTATTCTCTTTTGTGTAAGGTTCTGGTCCAAAATAATCAGCATTGGAAGTTGCGCTGTTTTTGCTTCATGTCTGTGGCCTGAGTCATTCTCTCCAAAACCAGGATGCCCTCAGGGAAGATACAGAGGAAATGATGTAATTCTCTCTGGTCTCTTTCACGCTTTGGGCTTTTTCTTTGGACCTGAGCCTTAATGAATCTGTTTTCTAATTAGCTAGCAAGGAGTACAGTGAAAAAAAAAAAAAAATGTGCTTCTTCTGTCTCTCCCTTCTCCTCACTAGAGGCACACACACTATTTGCTCCTTCAGGGATCTCAGGTGATTTTGACAGTATTAGTGCATAAATCTTCTCAGTGTCATTGTCAAGCAGCTGGAAACAAAGCTATTTTGTTCTGCCTACTTTATGAGTTGGAAACCAAAAAACAGAAAGTGTCATATCCAAGGTCAAGCATTGCCCGAAGGAGAGGGAGGGGCAGTGGAGTGGGTTGGAGGGACGGGCGGGGGTAAATATAATCTCCCAATTCCTCTGCTTCATCCCCGAAGCAAAACCCTTTCTATGCAAATGAAGAAAGCAAAAATCTAAATTTAGAAAACCTGTTTAGAACAGACTTCATATATTAACTTGATAAACGTGTGCTCAATTCCTGGGCACTTTGGATACCATATCATTTTCTAATTATAACTTGGAATTAATTTTGCTCTTTTTCTCTGATATTTGGCTTCTTGGGTTATTCGCCTGGTAAAAATCAGCAATTGGCAAATGCATGTGCTTTAATTTGATGGGGGGAGGAACTGGGAAGCTTGGACCCGTACCCCGACTCCAGCTACTGGAAAACCATAGCACTTGGGGCCGTTCAAAGCATTTTCTCAAATACCCTTCCCTCTGAGCCCCAGGACTTGCTGTTATTTTAACACGTGGCTCTCTCCCTGTGGAAATGATCTGTTCAATCTGTCTCCTCAACCAGACTTCAGCTTCTTAATTCATTCTGATAACCCCAGCACCTTAAACTTTAGAGGAAACTCATGAAATGGCTTCTGGAACTAAACTAAGGAAAAGGAGGACTAGGTGAGGGGTGAGGAGAATTCAAGGGAGGGAAGTGAAGCGGGAGAGAAGGGAGGGGAATGCCTGGGGGAAAGAAGAGCGGAGAGTTCAAGCTGGCATCCCAAATTACTTTGAGGCAGCAAATATCTATTTTTAAGAAGGATCTAGGCCCTCAGAAGGAAGCAACACTTACTAAAGAGTTAAGGGAAAGATTGCGTGGAAACAGACTCTGGCTCGTAAAGTCAACGGGTGTTCCTCAACCAGTGAAATTGTTGGTCTGGTAGTTTAGAAAACCTATTCCTGGCTCCACCCTGGACTAGGAACACAGAATTCTTGGGGGTGGGAACTCGGAGATTTTTTAACAAGTACCCAGGGTACTAGAGTTTGAAAAGCATTGATGTGGTCTTTCCTGAAAGCATTTCATTCCCCTCCGTCCCACTGAGGTCCTATCAGTGTGGAGTGTTTTTCATTGAAGACCTAGCCTTCTATGGGAAAGCCAGGTTTGTCAATGTGGAGAGACCAGGAGACTCCAGAATATAAACTATGATGTCCTTTCATTCATTCTGCCCAGTATCTCTCTCTCTCTCTGTCTCTCATACACACACACACACAAACACACACAGACATGCATGCATGCAGTGTGCACACACGCTTCCAATAGATTCCAGATCTCTTCAGGGCCAGTGCCTGGGGTCACTTACCTCATCCCTTTAAAGGCCTTCTGTCCAGGACAGCCCTAACTAAAAGTCTGAAAGTTAGGTAGGGGAAAAAAGAGCTGTTTAGGGCGAAACCTCTTTGGACAAAGTTCCTTGTATTGCAGACCTCTGGCTTCTGCGTCTAGATAAAACCAAAAGATATTTGCAAGGAAAGAGAAAATGAAAAAAAGGCTAATTCTGTTTTCTAAAGCTCACTACAGATTTGGTGACAGATGAACTTGCATTTTGCCTTCATTTTTTCCAAAGTGATTCATTCTTCTTGGTTCCTGAACACCTGCTTAAAAACATGGCTTTCTTCTCTCTGTCCTTAGGGAGTGCCAACCAGGTCTGAAACCATGAGGTAGGTCTAATACCAGGGGAGGGGTAGTGGGGTGGAGGAAAGTCCGACTTGATCTACATAGTGTATTCATTGTTTAAAATCATACATTGTGCAGAAAGCGTTGGTGAGATTTGTGGTGTGAAAGAGGGAACTTGGAGCAAGCTCTTGGAGCCAGAGTTTCCATGCCCAAGGTGAATGTTGACATTACCGAGGCTGGAATCCCTGTTAATGCCTTAGGTTTTCCTTCCACGAGGACGGCATTAAGTTTGGGGTTTTCTTTCCTCCCAAGTTTTTCAGAGCAACCCACAATAAAAAAGGAAGTTTCGCCCAGCAGAATTTACTTGCAATGACCACTGACCTGTGTTTCCCAAGTTTACTCATTTGTCCAACTCCCCTTCTTCTCGGTGGCCTGTCTCTTTATTTGCAGCTCCTTGTCAGTTAATTCACATTTCCTGATTTGGCAAACAGTGCTCCCCCCACCTCCTTTTTCTTGGGTAAAACTTCCTGAGTTGACATTAAAGAGAACTGTTACCTCACCCGAGAGCTTTAGCAGGAAAATGGCATTTAGGTTTAATTACCTAAAGCCTCGCAGTAGTTACCACTTTATAAAATTCAAGTGACTTTTTTCCAAGCTCCCTGTTTTCCAAAGCTGGCTGGCTGGCGACCTCCGGGAGGGTGGGATGCCACACCAGTCCCCTGGCCTTGGCAGGCAGCAAGGGTGAAAACTTTTCCAGAGCTCGCCGGCTGAAAGGCTGGCAGCAGAGAGGGCTGTAGACCTCCAGAGCCGTTCTGGAACCCAAGACATGGAGGGCGCACATGACAAGACCAGGGAAGAACCACTCCATTGACTCTTTTTACTCAAAGATGCACCTCCTCCTTCAGAAAAGCCTAAAAGACCTGGGCCAGGGAGCTGGTCACGCAATTGCCTCTATCCCCTCATCAGCTTTCAGGGAGAAGTGGGGAAGTGGGCTGTCGTTGTCATCCACGGTGACCACAGCCTTCCCCGGAGCCCTTTGCAGCCACTCTTGCATGTCTGAGTCCCAGAGCTCAGGACTCCAGATGTTCTTCCCTCTTCTTAAAAGTTTGAACGGTCAAAACTCAGTCATCTCCATCGGCACCTTCCTGGGAATCTGTTCAGGACCATGTTTGCTTCTCCTGGTGGTATCTGTGTCATCTCTGGTTTGGAGGAAAAGAGTTTAATTTTGATCCACTCCCCTGCGGCTACGGGTCTTTGCTCAGATGTGGCCTTTCCAGACCACAGGTGTAGCCCCCCACCCCAAGGGAGCCTTTGCTGCCCTCTTCTCTGCTTTATTTTCCTACATCACACTTGTCACCTCCTAACATGCTTTGTCCATGCATTCCATTTTACTTCTTTTTTTAAAAAATTTATTATTTATTTATTTAATTTATTTATTTATTTTTGGCTGCGTTGGGTCCTCGTTGCTGGGCGCGGGCTTCCTCTAGTTGCAGCGAGCGGGGGCTACCCTCCGTTGCAGTGCGTGGGCTTCTCATTGCGGTGGCGTCTCTTGCTGCGGAGCACGGGCTCTATGCATGCGGGCTTCAGTAGTTGTGGCTCACGGGCTCTAGAGCGCAGGCTCAGTAGTTGTCGCGCACGGGCTTAGTTGCTCCGTGGCATGTGGGAACTTCCCGGACCAGGGCTCGAACCCGTGTGCCCTACATTGGCAGGCGGATTCTTAACCACTGCGCTACCAGGGAAGCCCCATTTTACTTCTTTATTTTTTTGTTATCTTCTGCCACCTGCTCCACTGCCCACCCCACCCCACCCACTCCACCCTCAGCCTCTGGGATGGAAACTCTGGGGCGCAGGAATTTGGGCTACTTTGTTCACTGCTCCACCCCCAGCACCTAGAATAGCGCTGGGTACATAGTAGGTGCTTAATAAGTATTTGTTGAAGAGTGAATGAATTTGAGGAATTTCTGAAACCAGAAGGAAGATACGGGAAGGTATAATTTTGGATCAGGGAGAATCTAAAATACCAAGGCAGGAGGGCCAGCATGAGACGGCATGGAGGAAGATAGCATTTAAGTGAAGGAGAGGTGCCTGCTTTGTCCTTGATGTTTACAATAACTACTAGTGGTTAGGTGTCATTGTTGATAAGACACAAATGAAGAAGTGGAGGCACAGAAAGTTTCCATGCTTACCCAAGGTGACAGCAAGAGAAAGTGGCAGGGGTGTCTGACTCTATAGGGTGCTCTTTCCCGTGTGCTGCCATTGGTTCCCTGACTCCAGTTCAGGGCAAAGGCTGGTAATTTGGCATTGTAAGCAGATTCAGTTAAAATGCACCACGATGAGATTTCAAATCCCACCTCGGTAGCTTTAGGCAAGGCTCTGAATCTCTGTGTGTACCTGTTTCCCTATAAATTAAAAAAAAAAGGTGGGACCTGGCATTTTATAATTCTGTTTACACCTCCCAAAAGCCCGGTGGGATAGGAAGAAGAAATTAAAAGCCAGGAAGACTACGTGACTCACTGTGTGGTTAAGTAACATGTCAAGTCAGTGGTCTGAAGAAAAACCACCGGGGCAGGAGGTGTCTTGACAAGTCACAATTGTCACCTCTTCTCCAAACCACAAAGTTTTATTGGCTCAAGAGAGATTAAGAATGACATGCTAACTCTGAAGCTGTAGTGAATTTAAAGTCCTACTTGCAAAGCTCTTTCCATAAGGTGACTAAAGCGAAGCTTTGGAAATTGTAGCATGCTAGATGAGCTCTTGGGGCTGAGGGATCTTGCTTGGGCGAGGAAGGCTGGGTATGAGCGTGGATGCTACGTGTTCTGGTGAATCCACAGAAGTCAATTAACATGCAATCTATGGAAAAGCTAAAGTGGCCTCGGGCTCCAGGCTTGTACTTGCTTTGTTGTTAACACATTGGAATGCTTGACTCTGTTGATTACTTTTCCATTTTCCTGGGTTTGCTGGTTAAATGCTGTATGTGAAACCCTTTGAATCATTTAAATGGGAGAGAAAAATACAAACAAGTCTTTACTTCACCAAGACGCCAGACCTAGAGTAGTGGCTTTAATTGTTTGATGTTTAATTGAGTACATACTGTGTTAAAGAAAAAACTTTAAACAGGCAAACTTCAAGTGTTAGATTTAGTGTCCCTGTATCTTTGGAGAAGACTGTTTAGCAAAGAAATCTTTCTGTGTCCCTTGCGGCAAGGGCAGGGTCAAATAACATCTTCCTTCTTCAACCTGTGAAGTTGGTTTTGAAATTATTTTGTTTTCTTTTGGCTAGATGGTATTCCATATCTTGGCTGGAACAGAATCATTGGGCCACATGATTTTCTCTAAGTAAAAAAGACAAACTTGTGAAAATTGGGCTCTGATCCCCCTCTGTAACACTAGCACTCATGAAAAATCCAATGTTTACGGAATTCCTTAGTTAATGATTTAGGAATCTCCGCTCTACCCCCTGCAACACCAGATAGGAGCCTCTCTCCTCTCTTGGGTCTGGAACTAGGTTACAAGTCCGAGGGCCATGGAGGATTGGATTCTCCAATGCATGGCCCTTGTGGGTTACCTTTGTAAGTCGTGTAGGTGAGTGCCAGTCTGGCCGAGCTGTAGATGTCCAAGAAAGCAGGGGCAGAACTACAGAAAATCTGATCCGTGAGAGACATGATGTGATGGGCACATAGCCTTACAGGGGTGGAGGGCACCAGTTCATCTCTTTTGCAGGATTTAAAACTATCTAGGGTGGTAGTGATGGAGGAGAAGATGGCAAATGTTAGCAGAAGGGAGATTTGGCTTGTATGTGCGGGTTCACATTTTTCCCTGAGAGAAATGTTCTCTTGACCCTCTCTAGCCACAAAGGCCCAGAGGAAGCATTTTGCTGGCAGGATTAGGGTTTTTAAATGTATTACTTTTCCCCATAGGCTTCTGTCATGCTATTAAAAATTGGACTCAGCGTCCATGTCATCTTTACAAGTTATTTGTACGTGATATCTTCATGTTCTTTTTCCTAGTTGCTGCTTATTTCCTATATATGCGCTTATTTCCTATATATATTTCCTATACATATATATATATCTTGTTTTCCAAGCTAGCTTCTTTGCTGAATATTTCTTGAGCACCTACTATGTACTAAGCAGTGTATATAGCATTGTGATCGAGAATGCCAAGATTTTGACATTCTGATTAGGACCTCTTCAGTGATTTGCCCCTTTATCCTCTCTTTGCTGCCTTTGCTTTCTAGTTACTTTATCATATGTGCTTCATATTCATCTCCAATTTTTGTCTAAAGATAAGGCGCTAAAATATAATTTTCAAAAAGATAAAACCATGACTCCCATACAAATATAAAATGAATACGTGCTAAAGACTTTAACTCATTAATTCATTCATAAGGGAACCAGAAAGATGTTAAAGCCAGTTCAAAGGACAATCTGAAGAACAAATATATGTAGGTGATCTGGAATGCCAAGAGGAATTTAGAAATAGATGCAAAATCTCCTGGGACACAGTAGGTACTCACTAAATGTTAACTCTTTGTGGTGAACATCTGTCCTACCTGGTAGTTCTTAATAAACTTCACTAAATTAAACCTGATTGAATAGAAGGGCAGGTGGGGTAGAGAAGGATGGTGGTCTGAGCCTAGCCATAAACAGAGGGGCCACTTGCAGAAGACAAGTCTTGCATAGCAGGCTGTTCTGCAAAAGATATTTGAAATGTTTATACCAATTCCTGGAGTTGCTTAGACTTGCTTTTAATTTAGGATGATTCTAAGACCAGCTGTGATGAATTTCAGTAAAAACCTCCCAAGAAGATAGCAGGTTTTTGCATGCCACAATTGAACTTCTCATTTTCAAGTAGAGAGAGGTGAAAGGCTTCTGAGGAATGGAGTTGTAATTGTCTTTCAAGGACTAGAATCATAAAGAGGTTGTTCCTCCTCGGGGGTGGAAGGGTAGAAGAGAAAAATCAGCACTGTTGGGGAGCCAGGAGAGCACCATTCTTGCCCTGGTTTAACCGTCAATAGTGGCAAATCAGACCAGTTTGTCCAGACCAGTTCTGTCCAGACCAGTTCATCTGGACCAGTCTGTCCAGACCCGTTCATCCTCTGAGCCTCAAACTGAGTGGACCATACTTTTTAAACTGTTCTGTGAAGAAAGTGCTTTAGTAGCTTTGCAAACATTTGATTCAAATTTCAATTTTCACTGTTTAAAAATTGGTTATTAAAAGCAAATGGTATGATGAATGCCAGACAAGGCATTTTCCCGAGGCCCAGCTCACTGCTTCAGCCTCCCTGTAGTCAAAAGAGTGTGGTCAGAGTCGCCCCACAGTCCGGGTAGAGTCCCCCTGGAGGGTTCTGCTCTGGACCAGCTGTCATACACGGGTGGTGCAGGGAGGGGAACGGGATGAAAAACCCACGCGAGAAGTTCCTGGTCTTATGGTCTTAATATTTCCAATGCTCGGCAAACAGCTCTTTCCCATTAGTGATGTGAATTAGATGACTGATAATTCACCCATCTTCCTAATGTGAATCTTCCTAAAAGAGGGCAACAGAATAAATTAATTTAAAAAGTGAACTGGAAAACCTTTACAAAAAACAAAAGCAAATGGTTTTAAATAATGAAAAAGTTCTGGAAATGGATAGTGGTAATGGTTGCACAACTTGTGAATATTCTTAAAGCCACTGAATTATACACTTAATGATTAAAATGGTAAATTTTATGTTATATATATTTTATTACAATTAAAGACATTTTAAAACAAATGGACACTCAGATTAGTTATATACTAAATTTTCATAAAATATGGACTTCCCATATGCTTTCCAGTTTTTAGGTAGACTTTGAATAAAGCCTTTCCTTCCATCTTTATTTGAAGAATATCCTGAGGTCAAAGGTAACTTTATTAAAATTGTTGCCGTTTGTAACTACATCTATATCCAAATTAGAATTTTTTTGATATTTATTGACTAGCTAAGACTAAACACAGAAACACATTGGATGATGAGGCTATAACGATTTTCCATTAGGTCCTATTTCTGTTTATGTTAAACAAAAACAGCTTCTTGGAATGACATTATAATGAGGAGTTTTAATTTTAGCATATAAAAAAATTTATGCTAAAAATGCCATTTTAATATATTGTATTTTAAAATACTTTTGAGAGTCCCATTGCTTAAAAAAAAATTTTTTGGAACCACTCTACAGCATCATCTTTAAAATTCTCTCTGACTTGTTTATTGTTACAATTGTAAAACATTTAGTGTTTGAAAAAGACATACTGTGTGAGTTGCTTTTAGCAGGCAATGAAAACATAATATAAGTAAGATGTATATTTACCTTCAGAACAGGCAAATCCCAAAGATGGAAATATCCAGTAAGTCTATTCCCATCTTCAACTGGCTACATGTAAATAATAGACACTAGACTTCTAATTCCTTAATGTCTGAACAAAAAGAGTTATGCTAATTTAACAGTTCTTAGTCTTGGTCTTATAAAGTTATTTCTTAAAATCCTTTTGTTTTAATTTAATCCTCCTTTTCTGAGTTACAGAGCTCTTTCAAAGAAAGTGCTTCATCTTTCCAAATTATTTAGATCAGGGAGGACCGTCCCCACACGCAATTTTCATGCGAACATGACGTATACGTGTTTATCTAGGGAGAAGGTCAAAGTTTTATCAAATTCTCAAGGGATTTATGAGACGTAAATAATTGCCTTCATCCTTAATCCTCCTTTTCTTTTTGCTAATGTAAATCTTGCCTATGAATCATCTAAAAAAGAATTCTGCTATGGACAGTAGGTCCATATCCTGATGGTCACCAGGATAAATAAATCCTTGAAAAAAAACATGTCCATGTCCCATGCGTTTCTTTCTTTTGGGATAAATTGCCAACACCATGTTAAAATCCCATGCTACTATGAGATTGCGCTAGAATTTTAATTTCCAGTTTCGAATTAAGTATGAAAACGTGAACTGATATCACCTGACAAAAACAAATAAATAAATAAACTGGTGCAAGAGAGTTGAATGATAGATTTCATATTCAAATAAGCATCTAAGAAATTTAAATGAGAACATATCAAATGAGCTTGATCTATTTCTTAATAGTTTGATATAATAAAAGGAAATACTTAGTTGAGACCACGAAAATATCGCTCCTTTGTTTTTTAAAGGTAGACTCTGAGTTTTAAAATAAAGATATCTTATAGGATTTTCTAAAGCAAAAAGGGTCAGAAGCTATTTTCTCTTCTTTCCTGAGTGCATGTAAATAAGCTTTTAAATACAGTGCTTTATTATTATTTTTTTTTTTTGGTGCGCCTCCACTGCCCAGCAGGGTCCTGGGACACTGTACAAGACAGGGGAGGTACTTTTTAAATTTTTTTGTAGAGGCAGTCGCTGTCCTCCAGGAGCTTACAATCTAGCCGGGGAGAAACAACTAATGCACACTTATACAGTCACTACAATTAGAGATTACCACAGTATTGACCACAATTGCATGAGACCTGGGGGATGCAAGATCAGTGAGGGGCTGGGGGCTCGGAGAAGAAGTTTTGGTAAAGATGGGATTCGTTTTCTTGTTCAATAGGTCCAAACTGAGTGACACATTTCTTTGGGTGAGAGTGGGGGGAAAGAGGGATTGAGGGACCAAAGGCAGTAAGGCTGGAATGCACGTGCCGTAGGCAAGGGACAGTGAGAGGGCCCCGCTCAAATACAGTGATTTTTGTGGTTTGCTAAGATGTCCAGAAGATTCAAGTTAGAGGCAAATGATATTGAGCAGGTCACCTAACCCCAAGTCTTCATTTTCTCATAATATCCAAATTAATCAATATATCCAAATTACAGGATTAAATATGGTAATAATTATTAAAAGCACCTCTCAAACTGGGAAGTTCTTTTTAACAGTACTTATTTTACTGTGATATATTATGCTACCTACAAAATCACAAAGTGAGAAACAAGGATTGAAGAGAAAAAAGGTTACAAAACACAGGGCTACTGACTTCACACTCATTCATCAGGACAAACCATAATGTATTCCTTAGTAGTTGTGTTGCTGGGTTTGTAAAGGTTGTCTTCCGCTTACTAACCCCTTACTGTAATTAAGATTTTTCAGCAAAGAAAAAAAAAAAAAAAAAAGATTTTTCAGCCCTCAACTTCATACTTAGTGGAACTAAATTTCGGTTCTGCAACTGAGTAACAACTATTTGGTTAGAAACTGACATTACCAAGTTGAGAGTACCCCAGAGCATCATATCTGCTTCATATCAACTCATTTTTTCTCTTTTGTTTGGGATGGCAAAGCCTATTGTGTGACCTTTATCCCTAGAACAAGTTAAGCTTAAATCTTCCTTCATTCCCTGGTCTGGGAAGATCCCACATGCCGCGGAGCAACTAAGCCCATGCGCCACGACTACTGAGCCTGCGCTCTAGAGCCCATGTGCCACAACTACTGAAGCCCGTGCACCTAGAGCCCATGCTCAGCAACAAGAGAAGCCACTGCAATGAGAAGTGCGCACCACAACGAAGAGTAGCCCCATCTCGCCGCAACTAGGGAAAGCCCGCGCGCAGCAACAAAGACCCAATGCAGCCAAAAATAAATTAAATTAAATTAAAAATAAACTTTAAAAATGCTGTGAATTTAGAACACAGTGATAAAAAAAAATTATATATACAAAAAAGAGAACAGAAAAGAAAAGGACTTCCCTAGTGGCGCAGTGGTTAAGAATCTGCCTGCAAATGCAGGGAACACGTGTTTGATCCCTGGGAAGGGATCTGGTCTGGGAAGATCCCACATGCCGCGGAGCAGCTAAGCCCGTGCGCCACAACTACTGAGCCTGCGCTCTAGAGCCTGCGAGCCACAACTACTGAGCCCACGTGCTGCAACTACTGAAGCCTGCGCTCCTAGAAGCCTGTGCGCTGCAACAAGAGAAGCCTCCGCAATGCGAAGCCTGTGCACCACAACGAAGGGTAGCCCCTGCTCGCCGCAACTAGAGAAAGCCCGCACGCAGCAATGAAGACCCAATGCAGCCATAAATAAATAAATAAATAAATAAATAAATAAATAAATAAATAAATAACAATTAAATTAAAAAAAGAAAAGAAAAGCTGACATAAAATAGAAGAAGAAAAGAGAAGGGTCTAGCCCCAATTTTGCCATTCATTTAAATGTCCTTGAACATCTCATTTTACCTCTCTGCTTCAATTTTCCTTCTGCAAAATTAGAGAACTGCACCACATGGCTCTGAAGTGATTTCCAATACAATGATCTAAGGTGCTGGGGCACTAAGAATTTCCTTGAATAAAAACATCTGGGAAGAGCCAGGTCTCCTATTGGTCCTCAGCAGTGTTCTCCGAGGATGGGTACATAACTGTAGACATTTTATTAGTTATCTGTTGCTGTATAACAAACTACCCACAAATTTAGGAACTTTAAGCAAGAATACATATTTATTCTCTTACTGATTTTCTGAGGGCCAGGAACCCAGGAGTGGCTTAGCTGTGTGGTCCTGACTTAGAATCCCTCAGGAGTATGTAGTTAAGCTGTTTGGGGGTACAGTTTTCTGAAAACTTGACTGGGGCCAGAGGGTGTGTTTCCATGATGGAGCACTCAACTGGCTGTTGGCAAGAGACTTAATTTGCTCATCACATGGACCTCCCTGTCGGGGTGCTTGAGTGTTGGCTTCACTCATAATGAGTGATCTAAGCATGAGAGCAAGGAGAAGGCATGCTTTTAATGACCTGGTCTCACAAGTCACACTGTCACGTCTGCCACATTCTATTGGCTAGAAACAAGTTACTAAATACAGCCCATGCTCTTAGGGGAGAGAAATGAGGCTCGACCTCTTAAAAGGAAGAGTATCAACAAATTTGTGAATTTGTTTATGAATTCGTGAACTTCTTTTAAAACCCGCATGAACATCATGTGCTGGTTAAAGTAGAGTGGGTCAACACGCAAGACAGAGTATGGAAATTTCAACAACGAACGTTTCTACAGTGACTCACTGTTTGTAAAGCATCTCCCCATGTTTTCTCATTTGTTTGTCACAACGACCTAGTGGATTGACAACATTAATATCCCCATTTAAAAATGAGGAAATGGAGGCTAGGTGACTTTTGTAAGGTTATTCAGCAAGTGAGTTTTATAGCCGGGAATTAAAACCAAGTTTTCTGGCACAAAACACAAAGATCTCTTCACTCCCTTTCAAATGGGAAAATTGGCAAAAAGGCCTTTGCACAGACAAGTCATTGGCAAGTTTGACTATTCCTTACTGCCTACTAATTTTTTTTACCCATCTTATTAATTTTGATATCTATTGTCAACTTACATACTTCTAAAATTACTTGAGGTGGTTTACAAATAAAATATTTAGGAAGAAAGCAGGAGGAGTAAATACCTCTAGGCACCAGAGTTGATCAGACTACAACACTTGGCAATAAATTTGGTTCATATATTTCTGAGAGCGAAGGTGAAAAGAGAAACATGATAGGCTACAGGGGTTTCACTTTCTGACAGGCGCAAGCATACAAGTTATCACTGCCTGAGACTAAATTCAAGAAGGAATTTATTACATGGATCTGTGTAGAGACAGTGCCACTTGACACTGTGGTCAATATCTCCAATTGTGCTTGTGCGGAAGATGTTCTCATTTCAACCCTGTATATATTCACAGAGAACATACCTCACCCTTAATTTGGTGAATATATTTGAGCAAGAGGCTAAGGAAAATGTGGCCCAGGCTCATTGCCCTCTAATTACTTTATTAAATTAAGAAATGTAATGTGGAGAATATACATAAATAGAGGGTTAATCTGTCTGCTGGACTGTCTTAAGTATCCGGAATTCTAAGTGAGAGTGCTTGAATGACTTGCCTAATCTTATTTCTTTGCCTTGACATCCTCTACCAGGCACCTATAGTACAAATGTTCTATATTGTCAATTAAATTAAAGGCTTCAGCTACCTGCTATAAGGGAGCAAGGAATGCTAACATAATGTTATAGAAGAATGTAAAATAAGTAAGTTGGACCACATGAACTCCAAAGTCACTTCTGGGGCCAAATTGCTATGATTCTGTGACTTTAAGGGTGAGATACCATTACACATTCCTGTCCCCATAGAGAGCCAGCCCACTTTGGCCTGGGTGTGAGAAGCAATGCTGCCAAAAGCCTTGGCCAATTTTTTTCCCCCAAAAGGAATTTCAAGTATATCCAAGCTCCTGTGTTAGTGACTGATTGAAACCAAAGCTTTATACCGCATGACATAGGTTCCTGGAATAGATAACTTTAGCCTGAAAAAAAAGTTAAGGCAGGTGCAAGCAGCTGTCCAGTCCTGCCATAAAAGAACTCAAGTTTAGCTTCAGTAATGTGCCTTCTTCCAAGTACTCTGGTTCTGTCAGGAACTCTCCAGTGAGCTGAAGTATACACCCTAAATATTAACCCCAAAGTAAATGACTTAGTGTACTTTTATTTAGATATTATAATACTTATAAATGTTTCTATTTATTAATGGGAATCCTCCTTCCAGAATAGAATTGTGAATGAAATACATAAAAATTAATAGCCTTTATTTCTGTTCTAAACCAGTTGGTCTTCCTTCAAGGAAGTAGATAGATAATAAAGTAAATAATCCTTCATTTAAAAAATAAAAAGCATTCTCCCTGAACACTGTTTATGTGCCCTGAGTAAATAGATATTCACTTGTAAGGTTTTGCTTTCTCTTTATCAACTATATTTCTATAATACTTGTTTAAGAAGTGTTGTAAAGAGAAAAAAATTAATGTACATGGGAAGAGTAGAGAGAAATGAGTGTTACTCTTTGTGCAATGATCCAGAGTCCAGAAAAGGAGGCGATCAGAGCAGAGAAGCTACCTGTCAGAATGACTAGTATATTTAAATGCTCTTCTGGTCCATTGGTTAACATCTGCATTAGCCTTAACAATGCATCAGATGCATTGCTTTTCCAATTCAATAGGCCATTGTTCAGCATAATCTTTTTTTTTTCTAATCAAATAGAATTGTAAGTATTAATTTTCATGGCATGTAGAAAACTTCAAAAGTTGGAAAACTACTGGAAGATATTATTACAAAGTTGTCATTTAGAGTAAAAGAATAGGCTTAACAATTGTACAAACTTCAGAGCAAGGGGGAAAATTAAGATATTAAAATGCGGTGGGAGCTGGGACTTCCCTGGCGGTCCAGCGGTTAAGACTCTGCGCTTACACTGCAGAAGGTGAGGGTTCAATCCCTGGTCAGGGAACTAAGATCCTGCATGCTGTGTGGTGTGGCCAAAACATAAAAAAAAAAAAAAAAAAAAAATTGTGGTGGGGGAAATCTATTGGGGAATTGTATGAACTGAATAAATATTTACCAGGAAGAAAAGCTAGTGAAAGTCCTTCTAAGTAGAGAAGAAGAATGGCAGGGCAAGTCTGTATTCCTGCATTGAGGAAGGAAAGACATTTGAAAATAGCTGGAGCACAGGACTCAGGGAAGGGAGTGAGAGTGAAGGGAAAGGCTGGAGAGGGGGCAGAAGCCACACCCTATAGAGCCTCAGAGGCCAGTTAGGGGTCCTCTGTTGCTCAGACTAGACCCCTCCTCGGGCCCAAGTCAGCTCTCAGCAGCCTCCTTTCTTCCTTGACTGCAGGTCCCCAGGGCTCTGCTAGCTTTCCTCCCTTTGATGGCCATCACCACCCACCCTTTCTCCTGCCTCTGGAAGGTGGTGCCCTCAGTTCCCAGCTTCTTTGTTTCCTGTAAGGCAGCACACAGCTTTGTTGTTCAAGGATTTTCAATGCTAATGATGATGACAAAATGCTTGAGGAATAACAAAAATGATAGACTTGTATATGGAAAGTTTTAAATTTGAAAGTAACATGATCCATGATTTACATTTTTAAGAGATCACTCCAGATATCCTGCAGAGAATGGATTGTAGGGGATAGAGTAGAAGTAGAGAGAAGGTGGGAAGGTAATGCAGGTACCTAGAGAGAGGTGATGGTACCCTGGACTAGGATGTAATGGGGAGACGGTAAAAATTATTAGACGTGGAGCAGAGTTTGAGGATAGAACCACCAGGACTTGCCAATGGATTGGATAGGGTTGATGATGAAAAGAGAGGAATCAAGGATGAATCATTGAGTACCTAGTTGAGTGTTGCCCTGTTTGGACCAAGTAGCTTTGGGCTTGGGGATGAAGCGCTGTAAATAATTGAAAATATTTAAATATTTGAAATATTTTTAAATATTAGGAAAATGACAAGATGGAATGCAGGACTAGAACACTGAGGAGATGGGAGTGAGAGGAAAATGCTGATAGCAGTAGGAGAGGTAAAAGAAGGATAGTGATTCCAAAGGCCCACTTTACCCTACTACACCCAATTCTCAGAATCAGTCCCGTGAAAAAAGCAAGTTTGCTGGAGGTCCCTTCCATCCTTGTTGGCCATGCTGCACCAAAGAATCAATCACAGGGCTGATTTGGAGCTCAAAGGAATGGCAATGGTGGTGAATCTTCACCACCTTGGTCCCTGCTCGCCCAGTAATGATTAATTCAAGGATCTCTGAAGGGAAAGGAGCCTCCTAAGGAATTCCCTGCCTCCACAATCTGAGCCCTTCCGCTGGGTTCACATTCAGATTGTGATGCTGTCGAGTTACCCCAGGGGTAAAATTAGAGGAATTGTGTAATTGTATAACCATAGTAAATCACTTCACTCCTGATGATCTTGTGGAGACAGCAGTAGGTGATGGCTTGAAGGGAGATCTCGGTTCCCTGTCGAGGAACTGGACCTGGGTAGCCTGGATGAGAACCAGAAATCCTAGCCGCTAGACCAGCAAGGGCTAGAGACTAGAAACAAAGTTCCCCTGGCCCTTGCCCTGTTTGAAAGCAAGAATATTTCAAGGAGGCAAAAACTGTAAAAATAGGTACAAAGTTTATTATTAGAGACACAGCAGAACATGTGGGAAAGCACACAGAGAAGCAGTTTGTTTAGTTAAGACAGCAGCAATGCAGAGATACACACCTGGAGAGAAAGGGTGTGGGCATCCTCCCTAACGAGGAGTGTGGTAAAGATGCAGTTAAAGTTCCAGATCTTTGTTTACCTTTGGGCAATTATCTCACTTCTTTTTCCACACCTGACCTGTCCTAGGTCCCTACCCGACATGCGTGTGCATCTTTTAGCCAAGATGGATTCCAGCGCAGAGGCCAATGGGAAGGTTGACAACACCCATTATGGGGTGGCACCCTCTCCCTTATGACCCCTAAAGAGCCCTTCTGAGCATGTGTAGTCGGGGAGGTCTCCTTGACCTCAAGAATGAGAAATATGTGGTCTCTTTATCTTTTATCTGGACAGGACTCAGCTACTCTCTGCCCCTGCCATTACTGTTACCTTAAAGTGTCCACCGGAGGCAAAGTCCAGCTTTTTACCCTGTTCCTGTTGTTATTTCTATCTGGAAGTGTAAACAGGAGGCTGGCTGTAAATGTCCAACCTGGAGCCCATCTATTTCTTGCCTCAAGAAATATAAACAGGAGGCTAGTTGTAAATATCTAGCCTGGAGTTCATCTATCTCCTGCCTCACTGTGATGCTTATTTGATATCAGTAATTGCGAAAACAGATTCTTCCCATTTAGAACTGCTATGATAGCTCCTGAATTAATGAGCCCAAATGAGTCCATCAGGGTGCAGTGGAGTGAAAGTGTTCCCTCTGCCTCCACTGAAGAGCCTTCCTTTGAATCTGTCTTAAGTGGAATTTAGAGGAACTAATTTGACTCCCTGAAATGGCAGTTTCTGTCATCACCACTAGTAGTATCACTTCCTGATGTCATTGCTTCTGTAGAATAGAAAAGTTGCAAACATTTAGCACAGTGATCTCCCACTATGATTACAGGGACACAAGACTATTAGTCACATCCCTACTTACCCCACTTCTAACAATGCCTACGCAGCTGGGAGTAGAACTGGACCTAAAATTCTGCTGTTGAATGTAGCTGCTAAGTTTAAAGTGGCGGACGGTGTCCCTGTGTTAGGGCAATATTCATCAGGCTCAATATCAGTCTATCAGCTTAGGGAAGAAAGGCAATACTTAGGGCATTTATTTACTCATTTGTTCTTCACTCTATTTCATAAGTGTTCTAAGGAAGCTGCTAAATATGAACGGTTAATTTTTTTCTTTTTTTAATAAGTTTATTTATCTATTTTTGGCTGCGTTGGGTCTTTGTTGCTGCACTCAGGCTTTCTCTAGTTGCGGCGAGCGGGGGCTACTCTTCGTTGTGGTGTGCGGGCTTCTCATTGTGGTGGCTTCTCTTGTTGCAGAGCACAGGCTCTAGGCGCGCGGGCTTCAGTAGTTGTAGCACACAGGCTCAATAGTTGTGGCTTGCGGGCTTCGTTGCTCTGCGGCATGTGGGATCTTCCCGGACCAGGGCTCGAACTCATGTCCCCTGCATTGGCAGGCGGATTCTTAACCACTGCACCACCAGAGAAGCCCTGAACGGTTAATATCGTATTCTTTACCTTGATGAACAACAAATGATTTTACTTTAGCCTGTGACTTAATGTTTCTATCCTATTTTCTCTTAAGTAGAATATTTTCCTTTGTACCTAATATAAGCTTTATACTTGCAGTTGGCTACCTACCTCACCCTCTCTGAAGATCAAGGTCAACAATGAAAGAGCTTAATACAGAGGTTATAATTCATTCTGCATTCTGTTAACAAGCAACATCCATCTAAAATAGCAACAGAGCTTTCAAGGTCCTGCTGTTATTCAGGCAGGGACTCAAAGTGATCACTTCATTGGATCACTTTCTTGGCATAGGTCGGAGCCCAAATGTAAGATGTGTTCTGTGGGCAACTGTCTGCTTATTTTCTTTTCTAGACAAGTGGTTAACCCATGTTGCATATCCTGTGTTTATAGAATTCCAGAAAGGTTATGTCATAGAAATCACTGGCATATGTGTGTGTGTGTGTGTGTGTGTGTAAGAGAGAGAGAGGGAGAGAGAGAGATTGATTTATAGAGAGAATGTAAGCTTAAACATCTTGAGGAGAAATCCATCAGTGTATAGTGACTGAGAATGTTTAAAGTGGATGCTGGCCTTAACTTACAAGTGTTCCTTATTGTGGGCAGTTTTCTGTTTTCTAAGCAGAGGAGTAAAAGTATATATTCAAGGCAAAAGAACAAGAGCACAAAACAACTAAAGTCAGACACACCGGTTTATTAAGTCTATCATTTGTAAAGTTAAAAAACTTCCTGAAGTCGTAATCAGATGCAAAAAGCCTTAATTTACATTAAAAAAAACCCAATTCATTTTGTCAAAAAAATCTATGAGGGTCCTTTAATGAGAATCAGCTTCTAAAATAAACAAAGAATAAGAGGGGAAGAAACAGCATTTATTAGAAGGAAAAAGTCCCAGAGGAGCTTTTATATTTTTAACATTGCCTTAAATTGAAAAAAAAAAAAAAAAAAGCTATTATACTGTTTATCCTGATCAATTTAACTACTTTTCTGGAGGAGGGGTACTATTTTAAATTCAAGGTTTTGTTTCTGATTTTAAAATCACAATTAGCACAATCACTAAAGAAAATATTTCTCCTGATGTACATAAAACAGCTTAATGTTTTAATTTACCTAAACCACCAACTGAATAGTGTAGACCACTTTGAAAACATTCCCTAATCCTTGGAAATACCGTGGTTTCTTATATTCTTTCAAACACTAATCCTTGGAAAAAACATACCTTCTCTCATTTTCTATTCAATGTTTGCTATTGTTGTAATCTAAGTAAGGCCTCTTTGAAAAAATGCAAAAATTAAGTTTAACCCACAATTGAGTCTTACATCCTGTGGTCTTGGAATTTTAAAATTTCATTCAAAACACATATTATAAACAAAGTCTCCCAAATGACCATCTAGAGAGGAATGTGGCAAAAATCCAGAAACTATTGTAATATTTAGAACTAGGATAAGCACAAATAATCAGTGTATTTTTTCAAGAGGGGATTATGGGTTACAGTTTTACAAAGCCTACAGGGGATTTACACGAGATGGACAAAGCTAAATTCCAGACTAGTTGTGTGCCTCCAAAAGAAACCAAACACTTTAGAGTGAAAGAAGAGGAAGAAGAGGCATTAAAAGGATCTTCTTAATAACTAATATTTGTTCAATATAACCATAATTTGAGGAAACAGTCTGGCTTATAAATTCCTATAAAACTCAAGTTCAAGGCAGTATGCTTGACAGGCCTGTTCTTATTAGTTAGGTGATTATTAATCGTGGAGACTGATTCAGGGTGGGAGGGCATTGCGGGGAGAACACTGGGCAACACCAAAAATGATGTCACCAAGTCAGGAAAATCCACATTTTAGAGGCAGGAAGACCAGTGAAGTTACTGAAATGCAAAAAGTAAAAACAGAAAGCACTTTTAAGAAGTAAATCTGTCAAGTGTATTTAAGTAGAATTAAGACTAACCATTCTAGAGGCATTTAAAATCTAGACTTCTAAGGGGAAAGGTAAGACAGAGAAAGCTGTATTATTGTCTCAAAATATGCAACCTGTCCTTTAGAAACATCACATTTCCCTCCAGCTCCAAAAAAATGAAAGAAAAGAACTCCAACATAGGAATGAGGCTATGAAATAAATACTTTATACCTCAAAAGAGAAACTATTTAGGGACAGGGCAGGGGAGGGAGAGTCAACTAAGAAGCTGGAAACCAGTCACATTTCAAAATGATTCTTATCTTCTTAGCAAAGTTTAATATAACATCTTAAGTGTGTCCAATTGTGCACCTCAGTTAACTGTAAGGGTCTACTAATTTATCAACTCTTCTATAACTGTTTAGAAGAATCCTTATCTAGAGGATTCACCCTAAATTTCATGCTATTTTCAACATCATTATTAACACATAGTGTAGATCTGCAGATACTGATGGTATCTAATTTTTTTTTGCTCATAGATAATTGAATGTGAGTAGATTTTACCACCTCCATAATGTTTCAGTTTCAGTTTTAATACACCATTCTGAGAAATTCTGGTGAACTAATATAGCATTTTAGGCTGTTTTGCTTTTAATCATCATAAAAAGGCATCATTTCACTGGATGGAACAAAGGAAAAAGGTTTTCTTCATATAAACCTTGCTAATTTTATAATATACAAACAGGACTTGCATTACCCTGGCAAACAACAAGCTGCTTCTCAGAAAAGATAGTTAAAAGATAGAAAAGATAGTTAAGACTGCTTTTAAAAAAGTATAGTAATCACTCCCCTTACAAATGGATAATTATTTCTGAATATTAGCTCTGATAATATGTGACTTAACAGAAAAAATGAGATGGGAAGTTATATATTGTGATTTTTTTTTTTAACGATGCTGAAACACTTATGCCAAATCTCAACATACCCCAACTCCCTTCACACTAATTTTTTTAAATGAAAACCTCTTAATGAAGTAGCAAGGTTTTGGAGGGAATGGCAAATTATAGGTTACCTGGTATGAGTAAAAGGGTTCTTGACTTGGAGGCAGAAAGACGGCATCAAATCTGGTCTGTCCACTTCTGACCTGGGTGTCCTTGGTCAAATCACTTGAACTTTGGGAGCTTCACTTCCTGCACCTATAAAATAAACATAAAAACATCTAACTCCCAGCACTGGGTGGGAGGTTGGGATAGGGGTATGGGGAGGTGGATTATAAACGTGAATAGCTAAGAGGCTATTAGCTAATAGGTAAGAGGCTTCGTCCATTTATAATTACACTCAGAATTTGAATGCTAATCACTTTCCTTTTCCTATGTAAACTTTACCAAAGAAAGGTAGAAATATCCAAGTCTATACTTTTGAAAGACCTCGGTATCTACATCCTGCTAGAGTCTAAAGAGTAAACTTAAAATTGTAAAGGTTGTTGCTCTCCACTTGTATTTTTTGAAAATCCTTTTAAAAGAATTACACAATTAAAGTACTTCCGAGCAGTTTAAGCACAATGAAAGGAATTTACCATTAAGAGGGCAGTTGATCTAAATAAAATCAGCTTCCTTCTCCTCTTAGCATTTTTCACTCCTGTTTAATTTTCGCCTAGCTTTCATCATTATTTAAAATGGTCTTACTTATTTGTTTACCCTTTATTATCTATGTCTCTATCTTTGAACACAAGTCCCCTGAGGGCAGTGATCTTGTCTTACTGGCTCACACCTGTCTCCCTTGTGCTTACAAGAGTGCCCAACTCAGAGTGGGTGTTCAGTAAATATTTCTTTTTCAATCAATGGATGACAGAGGGATAGATTCAATAAGGTGAAAGTAGGATAGGATAAATTGAGCCATCAGGGCCCTGAATGGTATTTGATGGAATAGAGGCTATAAGGAGGCAACTGAGTTAGTTACTTGATTGCAAATTTAGAAGGTTATACTGAGACACCCTCAGTTAATCTGGCCTGTATTTCCATTCAGGGGCCTTCAAGTTGAACTTCTTAAGAAAGTTACTGATGAGTATCCTAAAACACCCAAACAGGGAGGGGACTCTGCTGATCTGACGCCTACCTTGTTATGACAGGCATTTTGCATGTATGTTGTGTGTATATTATTCACTACAAACATATGAGGTGATTATTAATATTTACCTCCTTTTGTAAAGGATCCTAGAAGTTAAGGAACATACCCAGTTGGTATGAACTAAAATCCCTCCTCTGTGCATTGCATGGGCTGCATTAAGTTCCTTTAGTAACTGTTATGAGTCCAAATTAAAAATACGGACATCATTATAGTGTTTAGATCCTTTTTTTTCAGATTCTATTTTGTGCTGAGGTTTGATAAAGTGACTCCTGTAAAAGAAAGTTGCTTATGGAATATCCCTGGAAGGATTCTCAAGAAACTGGTGATAGGATTTTTTTTGGAGAGGGCAACTGTGTCCCTGGGAGACCCCAGCCAAAGGGAGTCTTACATTTCTCTGCATTTAGTGTTGCCAGCTAAGATACAGGACGCCCACTTAAATTTGAATTTCAGATAAATAACAAATAATTTTTAGATAAGTATGTCCCAAATACTACATGGGACAAACTTATACGAAAATTTTGTTGCTGTTGTTTATCTGATATTCAGCTGTAATTGGGTGTCCTGTATTTTTATTTGCTAGATCTGGCAACCCTATGTGCATTCCTTTCTGTGAATTTAAAATTTTGTTTCATGTGTACATAAGACCCATTCTAAAAATAATAAAATAATAAAATTATTTTATTTAATAAGGCAGTTTTTGCTGTTTGTCACATATTTAAAGGCAATTTTAGCTAAGGACTGGAAGTGGACATCGTTATCGATTGAAGTTAAATATGAGACTTAAGGATAATTTTTTTAAATAAGTACAAAAAGACTAAGTTTGCAAAGATGATTTTGATGGCATGCATTTTGCCAGAATAGTGCAGCTAAGGGGGAAAAAAGTCTGAAAACACACTTCCTGATGAAATTGTAAACATTGGAACCGTAAAGGAAACACCTTCTCAATCATGGATCCTGGGATAAGACTAAGTCAGGAGAGGAAGAAATAGTTATCTGAATTCCAATTACCTTCAGCTCCACAAAGGTGGAATCTTAAATTGATTGAGCTTTAGAGCTGGAAGGAAACTTTGCGGTTTTCTTTTCAATTTCTTCATCACTTCCTCCACATTTGAAAATAAGGAATTTCCATTTCCAACTCCTCTACATCCCACCCCCACCCTCCAACTCCCCATCACCAGCTCTCAGGAGTAGCCTAGAGGTGGTGTCCCAATCCTTAGGTCTTCAAGGTAACATTAGCATACCTATCATGTATTACCCTACAAGTCCCAGGACTTTGGGTTCTTAATTCATCAAAGGTAAGGAGGGAGAAAGTGACCCAGTAGGTCCAGCATAGGGCAAATGACAGGAAATGTTCATATTCTGCTATATCTGTAACTGTGAGCTAAGGAAATTTAGTTAATTTCTCTGGGCCATAGCTTCCTTAGCTATTAAAAGGGGGAGGAGTCCTATTCAGGGGTGTAAGAGCATCAAATGAGATCCTGGACATGAAGTCCCTTGGATTAAGTTGGTACTCAACAATTGCAGCTATTAATTTTATCTTAAAACAAGGTCAGTTCACTTCCGAAATGTTAAGAAATCTCATCCTTGCCAGAAATATAATCTCAAACTTACTATGATGCTAGAGGGTAAATCAATTGACATAGTGATGACGATTCTCTAATTTTCTATGGAGCTTATTATTTATTTGTCCACACATGAACATTTATACCAGCATATGGCTAAGGTAAAGGTTAAGATCATATTGACTTTTAAAGCATCTAAATGAATAAAGTTAAATTTTAATTTTTTTCTGCTTTTTTTGTTAACAGCTTTACTGGGATATACTTCACATAGCATATAATTCACCCTTTAAAGTGTACATTCAATGGTTTTTAGTATATTCACGAAGTTGTGCAACAATCACCACAATCAAGTTTGGAACATTTTCATCGTTCCAGAAGAAGTCCTATACCCTTTAGCGGTCACTCACAACATGCCCCTCCCGATACTCCCTAGCCCTAGGCAACCATTAATTTACTTTCTATCTTTATAATTTTGTCTATTCTAGATATTTCATATACACAGAGCGCCTTTTGTGACTTGTTTCTTTCATATAGCATGTTTTCAAGGTTTATTCATGTTATAGTATATATCAGTACTTCATTTCTTTTTGTGGCCTAATAATATTCCATTTTATAGATATACTACATTTTATTTATCCATTCATCAGTTAATGGACATTTGGTTTGTTTCTACTTTTTAGCTGTTACAAATAATGCTTCCATGACTGTTCATGTACAAGTTTTTGTTTGGACATATGTTTTCAGTTCTCTTTGGTATATACCTAGGAGAATTGCTGGGTCATATGGTAACTCTATTTTAACCTTTTGAGGAACTGTCAGACTGTCTTTCAAAATGGCTTCATCATGTTACATCCCCACCAACAGTGTACAAGTGTTTTAACTTTTCTACATCCTTGACAACGTGTCGTTATCTGTCTTCTTGATTGTTGCCATCATAGTGGGTATGAAATGGTATCTCCTTGTGGTTTTGATTTGCATTTTCCTGATGCTTAATGATGTTGAATATTTTTCCAAGTGATTATTGGCCATTTGCATGTCTTATTTGGAGAAATGTCTATTTAGCGCCTTTACTCATTTTTAAATTGGATTATTTCCCTTTTTTTAATTTAGTTTTTTAAAAATTGAAGTATAGTTGATTTACAATGTTGTGCCATCTCTGCTGTGCAGCAAAGTGACTCAGTTTTATACATATATACATTCTTTTTTTTAATATTCTTTTCCATTATGGTTTATCCTACTATTCAGTTTTAAGAATTCTTTATATATTTTAGATATTAGATCCTTATCAGATATACGATTTGCAAATATTTTCTCCCATTCTGTGGGTTGTCTTTTTCACTTTCTTCAGAGTGTGTTTGAAGCACAAAAGTTTAATTTTAATTAAGTCCAATTTATTTATTTTTTCTTTTGTTGCTTGGGCTTTTGGTGTCATATCTAAGAAACCATTACTAATCCAAGTTCATGAAGATCTATGCTTTCCTCTAAGAGTTTTATGGTTTTAGTTTTTACATTTAGGTCTATGATCCATTTTAAGGTAATTTTAATATATGTTGTGAAGTTTGGGGCCCAAGTTCATTATTTTCCATGCGGATATCCAGTTGTCCCAGCACCATTTATGAAGACTATTTTTTCCCCATTGATTTGGTTTTGCACTCTTGATGGAAATCAATTGACCATAAATGTGACGGTTATGTCTGGACTCTCAATTCTACACCATTGAACTATATGTCTACCTCATGCATGCACCACACAGTCTTGATTACTGAAGGCTTATAGTGAGTTTTGAAAAGGGGAAGTGTAACTGCTCCAGCTTTGTTTTTTTTTTTTCAAGATTGTTTTGGCTATTCTGGGTTCCTTAAATCTTCATATGAATTTTTGGAACAACTTGTCCATTTCTGCCAAGTGGACAGTTGAAATTTTGATAGTGATTGTGTTGATTCTGTAGGTCAATTTGAGGAGCGTTGCCATCTTATCAGTACTTTTCAATCCATGAACATGAATGTCTTTTCATTTATTTATTTAGATCTTTAAAAATTTCTTTCAACAACATTTCGTAGTTTTCAGAGTATAAGAACTGCATTCATTTGTTAAATTTATTCCAAAGTTTATTCTTTTTGATGCTAATGGAATTGTTGTCTCAATTTTATTTTTGGATTGTCCCTTGCAAATATGTAGAAATACAATTGATTTTTGAATATTGACCTTGTATCCTGCAAACTTGCTGAACTTGTGTATTAGTTCTAATACATTTTTAGTGGAGTCCTTAGAATTTTGTATATATAAAGTCCTATCATCTGAAAATAGAGACACTTTTGTTCTTCTTTTCCAATCTGAATGCCTTTATTTAATTTTCTTGCCAAATTGCTTGGGTAGCACCTCCAGTGTAATGTTGAATAGAAATGGTCCAAATGGAAATCTTTGCCTTCTTCCTGATGTTAGTGGGAAAGCATCAGTCTTTTATGTTTAAAAATGACACTGATTCTGGATTTTTCATAGATGCTTTTATCAGGTTGAGGAAGTTCCCTTCCTAGTTTGTTCAGTGTTTGCTGGAATTTTGTTGAGAATTTTTGTGTTTATATTTATTGGTCTGTAGGTTTCTTTTCTTGTAATGTCTTTGGTGAATTATTTTTTAAAATAATAAACATGGGAAAAAATCCACAAGGGTATTAGGTCTTCTCCCTGCTTTGGCTACCCATCCTTAGCCACTGTTACTAGTTCATACAATTGATTTATGTATATAAAATATTACCTGCTGTTTAAAAATAAATCTTTTGCATTCTTAAACATTTATATATTTTTTTATTTTTTATATATATTTTTTTATTTTTGGCTGCGTTGGGTGTTCGTTGCTGTGCGTGGGCTTTTCTCTGGTTGCGGCGAGCGGGGTCTACTCTTTGTTGTGGTGCACGGGCTTCTCATTGCGGTGGCTTCTCTTATTGTGGAGCACGGGCTCTAGGTGCGCGGGCTTCAGTAGTTGTGGCTCGCGGGCTCAGTAGTTGTGGCTCGCAGGCTGTAGAGCGCAGGCTCAGTAGTTGTGGCACACAGGCTTAGTTGCTCCGCGGCATGTGGGATCTTCCTGGACCAGGGCTCGAACCCGTGTCCCCTGCATTGGCAGGTGGATTCTTAATCACTGAACCACCAGGGAAGCCCAGCATTTATATTTTTGTAAATAATTTTTAAAATTATAATCTGATACTTTGAGTATATGACACAAGATATTCTCTATCAGGTTGTAATAATAAAATAACTTAAATTTCTATAGCAAAAATGTCCAAACAAACCTCACAAGCATAAATTCCACTTCCAGAACTATAACTTGTACAAGTCATGCTCTCTGAGCCTCAGCTACAACAGGAATAAAATTACCTACCTGCAGCTTTGTCCTGAGGACTGACTGAGATGATATTTGTGAGAAGGCTTGGGATGGTGTAGACTCGCTCATATATATTGTCATTTCACAAATTGCATATCACAGTATCCCTTTAAATAGAAAGGGGTTCTGTTGCATGTTAAATTGGCATACAACTTTAAAAAAACCCTCTGTTTCATAAAACTGAGTACTTCTGTATGTAATATGTTTTTCAGAAGTTATCTTTCAGTTCTTAAGTCCTTTTCTTTGGCTTAGATTCTGTGATTTGTTGCCTATTTTGGAAACTTGGAAAGTACCATGCAAATACAGATATAGCTTTGCTGGTTAAAAATAAAATACTTAGTGTTTGCTGGTGAAGGAAACTATGATGCTATGTAGGTAAAACTGCATGATGAAAATCAGATTCACATTTCATAAGAACATTTCGGGAGAACTTTAGACTTGAAAAGTAGGAGACAGTTGTTTCTCCCAAACAATAGTTTATAACTCTCACTGAAGTCAGAAGTAATTCTGAGGGTAGAATTTAAGCCAAGTGTTTTGAAAGCTGGGAGAAAGAAAAAAAAAAAAAAGCATGCATAAATTTCCAAATCTTCCCAAAGTACTTAAGTGGGAGGAGATTTGCAGTTAAGATCTTGAGAAATGTTTTTTCCACTAGTGGCATATTAGTAACAGCTTAATACAATTTATTTTACCTTCCACAGAATGCTAATCATGATAGAATTTTGTTAAATAACCATTTAAGAGAAAAAAAGGACATGTAGAACAATACCAGTTATAATATGTAACACCAAGTCTTTAAAGGTTCCTTTAAATAGAGAGTTTCTCTAGTGCATTTTACAAATTAAGTACATCATTACGGGACTGAGATGAAACTTTTCTGTTTTTCCTATTGCATTAAACTAAATCTGTACTCAATATTTATTGATAGCTTACTTAGAAATTATCTTATATATTTTTTCCTGCAGTAATTTCACAAGATTTCATTTTTAAACTCCTCTTGTTGACATAATGACAATTAAAATTTTTTTAATTAATTAAAATAAAAAATATTGACATCCTGACATCATGGCTGTTTTAAAAGTGACAATGTACAACTTTGATTATGATGTTCAGGGGGATTCTCCATTATCTTTGACAGCTGCCCTTGACAGCTGTCCTTGACAGAGTTTGGTATTTCACAAGATAGGAATTGTTTGATATCTTTCACTATTTGTCAGTGGTTGAATAGACTGGTTCCAAAGTTGATCTTCTTAGTTCTTAGTCTATTTTGGACAAGGATGCTAGCCACAAAGGTCATATCTGCAAGTTGATGCTTATCATTACACTATCTCTGACACAAAACAACACAGATGCAAAGAGTAAAACCTTTCTGGTAGGCTTTCTTTGAAAAACTGATAAAGGTCATTTGCACCCCAGGTTAATAGCAACATGGGCCAGAGGAGAAAATTTAGGGATCTTTGTCTGTTCTATTGATTTGCTATAAAACCATACTCAAATTTTTACAAATAAATGTGCCAACCAAAAATAAATACAATAAACTTATTTAAAGATAATTCTTGCCATTTAATTATCTACGTCATTATCTGATTTGATCTGTGTAACAAATCTCTAAGGCAGGGAGTCTTTAGTCCATCTAATAGAAAAGAAAACTGAGCATTGGCATGGGTGGTAGAATTTCCTAAAGCAGCAGCATTTACTGAGTACTTACTATGTACCCAGTTATTTCATGTAATATCTCAAATAATTTTCAAAATGACCAAAAGCCATAGGTTTTACATTCCCCATTTGCACATGAGGACATATTAGCTTGCCCAAAGTTAGCCAGCTGGCTAGTGGTGGATGTAGGACTCAATGGGAGAGCTGGTCCAATGCTTTTTCCTTTATATCCCAGCTGTTTTGTTAATTATGAGTGTTCAACATTGACCCAACACAGAACCAAAAACCACAATATATGATACATGACAAAGGGGAACATTTAGAAAATCAAAACTCAAATATATTCTTTTATAAACAGATAACTGGAATTTTACAACTCATATGGTGTTTTCATTTACTGCATAGATAGTGTTCACTGGCTTTATCTTGTTTATGTCATAGAAAGAACAAGATGTATCAATCACACATGGAAACATTTTCTTTCAATTACATTAGCAACAACTTTTGACAGATTATTCACCTTGTACACATTCTCACCGAAGGTACATTTGATTCCATTCGCATTGCACATCATTAGAGTAAATGGCTCATTCTTTTTATTGTTTCACCTTTTTAAAAAAAAATATTTTGTTACATTGCATACTTTTTAAAATTTTAATTTAATTTTATTTATCTATTTGGTTGCGCTGGGTCTTAGCTGTGGCAGGTGGGCTCCTTAGCTGCGGCTCCAGGGCTCCTTAGTTGCAGCTCGCCAGCTGCTTGTTGTGGTACGTGGGCTCCTTAGTTGTGGCATGCGAACTCTTAGTTGTGTCATGTATGTGGGATCTAGTTCCCTGACCACTGATCAAACCCGGGCCCCCTGCATTGGGAGCTCAGAGTCTTAGCCACTGCGCCACCAGGGAAGTCCCCTGTTTCACCTTCTTGAACTGCTGCACATGTTAAGCTTTGCTTTACTTGGACCTAAAAGAAAAAAGAAAGAAAAAAAAAAGAAAATAAATCAAATTCCCAGGGCCAAAGAATCCTGTTTAAAATCAAACGCAATTGGAAAGCAAAGGGTGAATATTTATTTTTGTTTCTCAAGTTCTCCTAAAGCCCACTCTGTGACTTACTTTCAATGTTCTCTTTCTTTCTTTTAATCCTAGAATTAGAGCTTATTTTCCTTATAGAATCACATAGTCTTTATGGAATCCTTCTTGACACTTTTTCAATTTTCTATACATTTTATTAACTTTAACACACAGTAGAAAATGATAGGGATACTTTTATTAAAAAAGGGAGGTATTAGGATGAATGAAAACCATGAGTTAAGAGACTTCTGTGGAGTAAAAGTCTCCTAATTTCTAACGTGAGTTATCAGTAAGGTTTTCTTAGGCACACAACCACCTCACAATCTGATCACATCAAGCCCTGCTCTTGTTGGCCATCTACAGCAGGTTTCCTAATCTTTTTGGACATGTGAACCTCTTAGAAATTAAATAATAATAATGATATTGCCATTTCTGAATGGGTATGATAAAGAAATGAATCAACATCAATCTGGATAAAATCATCACTATGTTTGGCTATTTTAACATTGTTGGAGCATTAAAGACATTTTGACATGCTTTGCAAGAATTTTCATGGGATGAAGGCAACTTATGGATTTATTAAATAAAAATAATAATGATAAAAATGAACACTACTATAGCAATTATGTTACAGGTATCATTCTATGTGCTTTAGACAGAATAAACAATTTGAATCCTCATGACAACCCTATGAATTAGCTGCTATTTTCTCCATTGTATACGTGAGGAAACAGGCACTGACAGGTTAAATAACTGGTCTAAGGTCTTACAGCTGGAACCATGCAATGTGGTGCTGGAACCCGTGTTCTCCATCATGGGGCTGCCTAGTATTCAATAAAATTTTCAATGTTTTAGTGTGTCTCATTAATATGAGTTGGTGTAACTTAACTTTAGAATGAAAGCAATGTTGAAACGTGCCGCTGTGTTTAAACCACCACAGCAAAACGTGATCCCATCACAAATGTGCTGATCTCACGGCCGCTATCTGCTCCACATGTCTATTGGATATACACGTAGGGGCCTCCAAACTTATTCCTCTTAATAGTTAAATATTTCATTTACTGTTTTAACAAAGAAACTGTACACCATTGGTCTCTTTAATGTGAAACTCCTGAAGAAAGAGTACACCAAACTCCTACCACAAAGATTCAAAGCTTCGTTCATGGACAATTTGCATCAGAATCCCTGATCAGCCTGCTAGAAGAGCCTATTCCTGGGCTTCAGCCCAGATTCACTCATTTAAAGTCTTAGGGAGTGGGCCCACCAACTTTTGAGGACCACCTTTCTACCAGGTCCTTCTTGTGACCCTGCCTACGCTGCCTACCCCCGCTTCTACATGCACCACCTGGAGTTCCCCTGAATGCAAGATGCTGTTTCACACCTCAGAGCCTGAACATGCTGTTTCCTGTGCTTCTTATGCTTCCTCCTCTTATTGTCTTCTGAACTCCCACTCCACTAAGATTTAGTTCAAAAGTCATCTCTGCAAGGTTTCCCTGGGCCCATCAGGCAAGAGTTAGGTGCTTTTTCCACTGTACCCCAATGCCATTAAACTCATGCCTCTACCCTAGAATTATCCTGCAACTGGTCTGTGTACTCTGCTGGCCGTGGGTGGGGGTGGGGGTCCCCTGAGGTCTCTGCACTACCTATCCTTTGTAAACTACCAAAGATCATGCCTGACATAGAGTAGTAGGGACTCTGAACTTGCTGCTTGAATGGACTGAGTTCAGTGTTACCAAATGATTGGGGTGAAGTCCTGACAGTTCTGCAGTTTTTAATTCTATTGAGACGGTACATCAAGTACATGACTTCTATGAGAAAATAATTTTTTAGCAGGTGGGAAAAAGGAAACACTTTGGTCATTTTTTTCTTCTTGCACATTTATTCCTTTTCTTTCTTTCCCCCCTTTTAATTAAAATGTTTTATATTTTGAACAGGCAGTACATGTGCTTGGTACAAAATTCAAAGGATCCAAGATAAGCCTACACCCTCTTCACCTACATCCTCCAACAATTGAGTCCCTTACAGTGAACCAGTCACTGCTACAGTTTCTCGTGTGTACTTCCAGAACTCTTTTAGATACATATAGGCAAATAAGTATACATTTATCTATCACTATTTTGCACTTTTTAAAAAGAATATTTATTTATTTGGTTGCACCGGGTCTTAGTTGCAGCACGTGGGCTCCTTAGTTGCGGCTTGTGAACTCTTAGTTGCGGCATGCGAACTCTTAGTTGCAGCATGCATGTGGGATCTAGTTCCCTGACCAGGGATCGAACCCAGGCCCGCTGCATTGGGAGTGTGGAGTCTTTATCCACTGCACCACCAGGGAAGTCCCTTGCACCTTGTTTTTTTAAACTTTGTGATCCTTCCACATAAGCACATAAAAAGCAGCCTCTGCTTATTAACAGATGCATACTATTCGATTCTATGAATATATCAGGGTGGTTTTCTTTTTTTAATTTAATTTAATTTATTTATTTATTTTTGGCTGCATTGGGTCTTCATTGCTGCACGAGGGCTTTTCTCTACTTGCGGTGAGTGGGGGCTACTCTTCGTTGCGGTGCGCGGGCTTCTCACTGCGGTGGCTTCTCTTGTTGCAGAGCACAGGCTCTAGGCGCGTGGGCTTCAGTAGTTGTGGCTCACGGGCTCTAGAGCGCAGGCTCAGTAGTTGTGGTGCACAGGCTTAGCTACTCCGCGGCATGTGGGATCTTCCCGGACCAGGGCTCGAACCCGTGTCCCCTGCATTGGCAGGCGGATTCTTAACCACTGCGCCACCAGGGAAGCCTGGTGGTTTTCTTTTAATAAGACATCTCTTGATCGACATTTAGGTTGTTACCAGTATTCTCTACTATCAATAATGCTACAATATACGTACAGGTAGTTTCACACACTATGAGTTTATTTGTAGGATAGATGTCTAGAAACGGAATTGTAGGATTAACAGGTAGTGATAAGTTTTATCACAATGGTTTTCATAAAGATTATACATGTTTTCACTCCACTAGCAACACATGAGAATACCTGTTTCTTTATAACCTGCCAATAGTGTTTTGTTTCCTGAGGTTCTAGGATGGAGAGTAAAGGAAACCCTTCAAGTAAGTATAGGCTCATCTACTGGTCTAACCCAGGAGTAAGAATATTTTTTGCAAGAAGTCAACACAGGTGTTGGCTTTGTAGGCTCATTTCTCCTCTCCAGGCAAGCTGGCATTGGGGTATTCATTACTGGTCTAACCTCGGTATTGTTTTGAACCCTAGAAGGCTTAGTGAGTCTTCAGAATCATTTCTACTCTGTTCTAGAAGTGGAAGACATCCCATTCATTCTACAAATACTTACTGAGCGTCTATCCTGTACCAGGCATTGTTCTGGTGGCTGAGGCGTGAACAATGAACAAAATAGAAGTCCCTGCCCTCATTAAGATTACATTATAATGGGGGGAGGCAGAGAGTAAACACAATACACAGATATGATATATGGTATGTTAGTTTACAATAAGTGCCATGGGAAAAATGAAGGAGAGAATAGGGGGTATGAGGAGTTACTTTCGTGAAAGGTGGTCAGGGAAGGCCTTGCAGAGAATTTAAGCAAAGACCTGAAAGCAGTGAAGGAAGGATTTATAAGGCATCCGGGGGAAAGAGCAAAAGTAGGAGTTGAGGGTGTGCCTGGTATGTCCTAGGAACAGCAAGGAAGGCTGCTGGTTAGGGCTCAGTGAGCAAGGGGAAGAGGTGAGATCAAGGAGGTCAGGGGGTTTGGGCGACAGGCCTCCCAGGAAAATAGGAAAACCACTGGAGAGTTCTAGAGGGTTACTCTGAACGCTCTACTGAGAACCGACTGAGGGAAGGCAATAATGGATGAAGGCAGAATGAGTTAGGAGACTTCCTGGAAACCAGGTGAGAAATGAGATGGGTTAGGCTGGGCTGGTTGCCATGGAGGTGTGGATGTGTTTGGACTGTGGGTCAGTTTTGATGGTGGACCCAGCAAGATTTTGTTAGACTGGATGTTGGATGTGAGGGGGAAAGGAGGTGAGAATGATTCCAAGTTTCTTGGCTTAAATAAGTGGAAGAATGGAATTATTTACTGGGATGGGGAAAGAACGCAGGTAGAGCAGGTATTAGGGTGAAGGTGAGTTGTGATTTGACTTGTGGTTACCATGGCTCTCTGTGGCTGGGGCTCTCAGATGGCCATGGTTCCAGATCCGATTAATGGCCTAGACAAGGCCATGACTGAAATGCCTTCTTGGGATGAAGGCTCAAAGGAATGTGTGCCCATGGGCATCGTTCTCCTCCTGGTGCTAGCCTATTCCAAATCAGCCTTGCACTGAGATACTGCATTAAATGTTCTTGCATCTTCTTTTTGTTTGTGAAATACTTAATCAAAGGGATATGCAAATGTATGCACACACACACACACAACTAACCTTGAAAACAACTAAAAAACTTGATTTCTTGTCCACTACATAACAAGCAGAACATGAACCCTTATTAAAGAACTCACTGTTCTCCGAAAATAAAAAACTCAATTCAACTCTACATTTGTGGGTCTACGATGTCATCAAGACACCAGTTCCTAGACAATGCCAGGCTAGGCTGGTTACAGAAACCACACCAAGGCAATCTGAAATGTGCCTGATTGAAGAATGCAAACCGGAATTCACTGGACAAATAAATAAACCAAAAAGAAGGAATGCACTTAAAACAGCTGTCACTAAAGCATCTGATGAAACAATACCTAAAATTTGGAATGAATATTTCAACAAACACATAAAAAAGTGAAGGAAAGCAAAACCAGTATTTTAAGTTAAATTAGGGGAAAGGAAAAACAAAACAAAACAGAAACTGATATATACGGATTACTTCAAAAGGCTAAAGAGATTACGGGGGAGAAATTTAAAAAATGTGTCCCTGAGTGGGAGGCGGAATCTATGCAAGTCTACAACGCAAGAGCGCACAGAGCAGAATTTTTTCCCTACCCAACTCGCGAGACGAGCGGGTACCTCAGAAAGAAAACAACCATTCGCTAGAAGAGAGTAGCTAAGGGAATCCAAACGTGTTTTAAAGCAAGTAAAGTGGTGGCCAGACTGGGTGACTCAGAGGCATGACTCAAACCCGACACTGGGGGCCGTCAGCTCCCGGAGGCCGGGGGCGCGGCGTCAAAAACATCTTAGGAAAGTACCAGGCGCGTGGAGGGCGACAGGAAACCTCCCCGGGGACCGGCCTGGGGCTCCTCCTGCCCTAGAGTCTGACCTCTTACCATCCACACCAGGAGGAGTTTCTAATCTCCAGGCTTCCCCTTCTTCTTTCAGAAGCTGCCTGTCCACCACCCCCATTTTCCTTCCACAAAGCGTCACGCAGCGTGTGTGTGCGAGACGTCGGGCCCCTCCCAGCCGCCCTCCGCCCCGCGCTCCCAGCCTCGCTCCGCTCCGCGCTCCCCCCAGCCCGCCCCCGCGCCTCCTCCAGGAGCAGCTCCCTTCCCACCCCGCCCGCGCCCGCCGCCCGGGCACGCGCGGCACGAACGACGCCGGGAGCTGCTGTAGACAAACACCTGTCCCTCCTGGGCTCCGCGAGATTTGGAGCGAAAGCATAGGCAACAGTAGGAGGGTTCTCGCGAGGTTTAAGAAATTTCCCACGGCCCGTGTTGTGTCTGACTCGAGTAGTGGAAGGCGGTGGGAAGGAGGTGTAGCGTGAGACTGGGCTGCCCGCATTGGGCACATGCGCAGTGCCGCTCGCTCGTGCCGCGCCAATCCTGCAGCGCCTTCAGCAGGTTTCGGGCTCTGGATTCCAGTTCTCCGGGTTTTGGGGCTCCCTGCGGGAGGCAGTGCTGAATCTGGGAATCTCTAGGAATTGAAAGGGCAAGGGTGGGGGGAAGAAAGGGGTGCTGCAGGTAGGGAGGAAGAGGTAGGGCTCGGGTGCTGCACCTTTCTAGTAAGTGCCCAGACGGGCCAAGTTTGCTCGGGGGCTTCCAGGTTTAGATCGTCTGAGATGCACTTCGGCCAACGAGCAGCGTCCTCGACTGTGCCAGGCCCACGGGAGGACCTTGTCAGTGTGTCCCCGTATACAAGTCTGGGGGCTGCGATGAGGTCCTAGGGAGATTTACACGACAGGCAGCTCTCGGCCCAAGCAAAACCTTTGGCTTGAGTGCGGGGTGGGGGAGTGGTGGCTTTCAATTACAACGCAGTTTTCACTTCTGGAGAAAGCTTCGCGGTGCTCTGGCGTGTGTATGCAGAGTGGACACAGTAGGGGTGTCTTTGCCAGAGGCCTTGGCCTGACCTCATTTCACACCCAAGGAGAAGAAAGCTAAGGCTCTAATAGAGCTCAACTGCAAAAGTCCGTTTACAGAGTTCTGGAGGGTCGGACCACGTTGTAATATTGTCTGTCTCTCTGTTAGCAAGGGGGTCGAATGAACTAAGATAGTTCTTGGTTTGTCACTCGTCCGAACTCCAGGCACCTTTGTAGCGCCAGCACCTAACGCTGACATTACCATAATGGAGGCGTCCAATGAACGTTTGAATGAATGAAAAGGGCTGGGAACTAGAGTGAGCGGGAAGCCACTTGGAAAACACCCATTTGAGGAGGTGTTTCATCTAGGCCTGTGAAACGCGGCAGATTTTCCCAGGACCCCTCCGCTCTTCCCCTCGGCTCCGCCTCCTGACCCCTCCATTCTCCGTCCCCGTTGTAATCCCCTCCGGTTTTCCTCAGTCTCCACGTACGTCCCTCAGGGCGCGTCCCAAAACCCGGATAACCGGAGCGCTCCCCATGGACCAGATGGAGGGCTCGCCCGCGGAGGAGCCGCCTGCGCATGCTCCATCTCTTGGGTAGGTTTCCAGGGAAGGCAGTGAGCTGTATCCCTTACTCCGCTGGCGGCGCGAGGCGTCTGGCTCTTCGCGGCTGCTGCGAGGGGAAAGGGAGCGCGGGGGCTGGGTGGAATCGAGGAGTGAGGAAAAAGGGAAGGGGCGGGGGAGAGGGACCAGGGAAGGCGTCAGGGGGAATCTCGCGAGGGTTGGAGTTTTGGCGAGAGTTTGTGGAAGATGGCGCCTGTTGTGACAGGGTAAGTCTGGGGGAATCGGAGCGCTGGGAACCGGGAAAGTTGCGGGCGTCTCGCAGCCCGCGGCGGGCGGCGGGTTCGAGGGCCGCGGCACGCTTGGCGTCCGGGGGCCGCGGGGGCGGTGTAGCGTGCGCCGAGCGCGGCGGCGGCGTGTGGCCGTGCGCTGCCCGCTCTGCGCTGCTGTGGCTCGGGCTCCGGCGCGTGAGGGCGGGCGGCGACGGCGGCGAGGCCGGCGGGTGCGGGCGTGAGTGCGGCCCGGCGCGCGGGGCCCGCGGGCTCCGTGCCCGCAGCGCGCCTTCCGCGCCGCCGCTCGCGGGCCCTGCCTCCCGGCCCCGCGCAGCTTTGTTCGTTGAGGCCGTCGTCGCCTTCTCCCGGGTGCCCCCGGCCCCGGGCGCTTTGTCTCTCCCCGCTGCCCCCCGCGACTCTCTACCCCCGGCCCTTTGTTTCGCCGCCTTGGGCGCTTTGTCCGACCCGTCGCGCCCCGCATCCTTTCTCCATCTCCTCCCCTCATCTGTCCTTCCTCCCTTGCCCCTTTGTTGTGCCCCTCTCTATTCGGTAGCTCAGTGACCTGCCACAGCCCAGGTACTAGATTTCTGTTTTTCTTCTAATTTTTCTCCCATTATTTCTCTCTTGCGTTTCCCTCTCACCTTTCTGCTTGGTCCTTGATCACCCCCGGAGGCTTTGTCTCCCCCGTCCAGTGGTTTATTCGCTTGGTACCCCCTTCACCTCCCACCATCGGTTGATTTATCCACTACCCACGGTGTTTGTCGGCTGAACTGTCTCAGCCCCGGGACTCCATCTGGTGCTCCGAAGTACAGACAGACCCTAGGGTTTGTTGTTGTTTTTGTGCGTCTGAAAGATGCGCGGGGATACTTGGTTTCCTCCTCAGCGCTCCTCCTCTTCGCACCCTTTTCTCTCGGGATTGCGTGCACACCTCCCCACCACCCCTTTCTCTCGGGATTACAGTGTCTCCAGTTTTCTTCGCGGTCTCTTTGGGCCCCTGGTTGTTTTGCTTGGCAACAGTAGCCCTGGAAAAAGGTCTCTTGGTTATTCCCCCGCCCCCCCCCCCCAGTACCCGCCCTCCCGCCCCTTGGTTTCTGATGGCCTAGGCCAAGGGCAGCTGTCGTAGCTTTGCGTCTGGGTTACCTGAGGGTGTTGTAGAGACGAAAGGTGCTTTTTTTCTGTTGGTGTGCGAGAATAGTTTCAGTTGTTACGTTGGATATTCATTTGGTACGTGCATAGCAGTTGCGTATTTGGTGTTAAAAAACTTGTGAATGTTGGTTTGGGATGGAGAATTTCAGCATTTTCAAGAGTTCAGTTAGTTTACCAGTAACTGCTGCTTCGCAAGGAAAAAGGGAGGGCATCCTGCTTGGAAATTTGATATGAATATTTTACTTTTTCTTAATTTTTAGATAGTTTACAGTTATGTGCTTTTGCTCTGTAGATTTATGACAGCTCTTCTGCCCCATCTTCGAAGTTGAAACGAGGAAAGCGCTTAAGGGTGCAGTTTGGGTTGATGAATACTGCTTCTGGAATCTTTGTGGAATGCATTAATCAAATGCAATTAAAAGACATTTAAGTAATAGTCTTTAAGGTAAAGGCACTTCTAGTGTTAAAGGAGCTTTAATTTGTTCAGAGTGCTTATTGTTATGGAAATGTTAAAAGCTTGGAGTTTGGTGTGGGAGTTGGGGGAGGGTGGTATGGTGTGTTTAAATGGCCTGGATATTCTGGTGCTGGAATAAGAGGTATTAGATTTACCAGTATTACTAGGCTGAGTAGACTGTTCAGGAGGTCCCCCCCGCCCCAACTAACTGATCACTACTTTTAGAATATATGTTATCCATAAAATCACTTGGAGTGTCATTTCATTTGTAAACCTCATGAAGTAGTAGAGGATATACAGGTGTGAGGAATGTTGGTGGAGAGGAAAGCATTTTTTTTTTAAGGCTGTGATTAGAATTAGTATGAATTAGTTTGAATTTTAATTAATGGAAAATCATCTTTCATGATTGATATGTGAGGCTTCTGTGAAAATTTGCAGTCTGGGTTCCATGAGTGGATTCCACCGATAATCATTTGTCTTCCTTACTTGTACCTAGGACATAATCATTCTTTTTGAAGGTGAAATCTTGAGCACGCACTGTTGTTTCTGACTGTAAGCAAATACCTTGTAATAATGGAAGGTATTTTGCTCTGACGTGTGCAGATAAGAATGATCACACAAACCTCATAAAAGCAACTTTTAAAAATCAAGTTGTGTTTTTCTGTTTCTAAATCATGTAAGACCTTTACTTCGTGACCAAATAAAACTACCTTTATTAAATTATATTAAATAGCAGCATATTTAGAAACATACAGCATTAGTTGTAATTGGGAAACTTTCATTTTCAGGAAAAAATATAAGAGGCTCACTTGGGGTATTTTCACTCCTATTCTAATATATGCTTCTTAAGTAGGTTTGTTTAAAACTTACCTGTTGTTCTATACCCACAGATTTCTATCAGTGTTTTAAGTGGCTAAGATAAAAAACGTTTTGGGGGTGGGAGGGAAGCTACTCTTGCCAGATGTAATTCATTAAATAATCTTTGGCGCTCTGGATGGATAAAGTATTAGGGAAAAAAATGGTGTGTTTGAAAGTTCTTACAAATCTTAATTCTAGTATTCGGTCATTTTTAAAAATATATTTTAAAAACCCAGGACTTGGCTTTAAAACATTATTTCACATTTTGTTTCCTTAATACTAAATTTCATGTTATTTCAACTAGGGGCAGTATTTTCTCATGGATTGGCTAAAAGTTGTTATTTTTGGCATCTGGCTTTGTGATTATTTCCAAGTTACTCTACTTCCCCTGGGCCAATTTCCTAACTATGTAGTAAAATGGGAATTGTAGTAACTTGCCACATCTGCACAGGATTGCTGTGCCTTAGGATTTGCAGAGAGCATCCTTGGATGAAAGGTGTGGTTAAAAAATCTAGGAATTGTTACTGAATTAAGCCAATGTGAAGTAGGTCATATTTTATAGGAAATTAAGTAGGAGGTTATGAACTAAGTTCTTGGCACATCACAGTGGTGATAGTGGGATGAAAAATCCCCAAATACGTATTATAGTTAGGGTAATAAAATTGATACTGTTTTTAAGAGGGAGAGGGATAAGTAAAACACATTACAGGGCGGTGTGTGTGTGTTTGTGTTGTGTAAGAGAGTGAAGATCTGTCAAACTCAAATGTAATAACACATTTTAAAATTGTGGGATGCCTTTCCTCTGTTGATTTGTTTTCTGCATGTGGTACTATTTTGTTTTAAATGGTCGCACAAAATGTTTTCACTAGACTCTAGGCCAAGTCTGTTAATAGTAGTGACTAATTTTCAATATGCCTTATATTTTTTAATGCTTTGTTATTTACTCTCAATATTTTCTAAGAACCAAGACCATAATTTCAGACTTGACCTTTGGCCTAGAAAAGTGTTTTGCATTTGGGAGACACTCTGTAGATATTTATTGAAAAAACAAAACCAGTTGTTTCTCTATTCCTGGTAGATTATGTCATGTCCCAATAGTTCCCCAAGCCAGGTTTTCTCTCTCACACTAACTCTTTATGTTTAATCACTAAGAACTGATAATTTTCCCTCCTGAAAAACTCTTGAATCTGTCTCCTTCATCCTCACTGCCGCAATTCATGCTCTCATCGTTTCTCACCTGGATTACTACAGACATTGGCAGCTTCCTCTTTCTGCTTCTAGACTCACCCCCTTTATCCAGCTTCCACATAGTCTTTCTAAAGAGCAAATCTGATCACTTCACTCCTTATTTTAAAAACCTTTCAATGGCTCCCCCTAGCAGCCTTCATTAAGAGAGGCAGCGGAGTGGAGAGTTTATGAGCTCACTTTTAGGATTTAATCTGAACTGGATTCCAGTTCTGTCTCTGCCACTTAAAACCTCTATAAGATTGACAAACGATCTAACCTCTCCTTGCCTCCTCCATCAGTTGCAAGGTAATTATTCTTAGCTCAGTGGTTCTCTGTGAGGATTAAATGCAAGAAAACATTTTAGGATGCCTGGCATATAGCAAGTGCTCAAAAAATGTTAGCTAGCACGGCATATAGGATCCTCTATAACTATTTCATTTACCTTTTCTCCAGCTGAACTGTTTTGCCTTTCTCTCCCTTCATATTCAGTTCTCCAGCCATATTCAAGAACTTGGAGTTCCTTGTATGGGCTCCGCAGTTTAATGTATCCCTGTGCTTGAAAAGTGCTGGTGTTAGGTAGGTTATTATTCAAGATTTTGGTCTGAGGATATTCTACCCTCATCCACCAGGCTGGGTTCAGTACCCCTCCCGTGTGTTCTTAAAGGACCAGGTATAATTCACTTGGAAGTGTCATACTGAATTGTAATTGTCTGTCATACCCAAAGGCTGTTGGTTACTTGATGACAGATAATGTTAAAAAAAAATTATATATTCTTAGAAGAGTGTCTAGAACATGATGGGGACTCAGTAAAAAGTTTTTTGAACAAAGGACTCAGAGAACTTTGAAACCATGATGCAACATGGTTTGTGTAAGCAGAATTTGATGTGTACAGGGAATATATTGATTCTATAGAGTATTTAATTGCTGAAGTACCCAAAGAAATTGATATTTTCAGTCAAAGATAGTCTTATAGCCCCTGACAACATTGTAGTAAAATTCTTAGGCAAAAGTTCCTTTGGATTTTTAGAAAATAGTGTATTGTTTGTACAAACTGACAAGCTTAAATATCATATATATATATTTTTTGTATGGTTGACTATTCAGTGTTTTTCAGAAGGTTTCATTATTTTTAAGTGTTTTAAGTACTTCTTAGATGCATAGGGACATGTATTAAACCTTAAGACACTGTAGGCTGCTTTTTTGGGGGATCCACACGATTGAACCAAATAAGAAGTTTATAATCTTCAGGAAGGCTCAGGTTTTGTGGACAGATTACTTATAATTTCTTTAAGCTTCAGGTTCTACGTCTATAAAATAAGGAATGATAATTTTGTTGTGTTTATCTGCTGGACACATTGTGACTATCAAATAAGGTAAAATATGTGTCAAATAAAACAATGGATGTGTAAGTGATTTGTAAAGCACTGTATACAAATACTTTAATTTTAATAATCAGTTTCTTTTGGTAACCTTTCACCGGCAGGATTCAAGATGAGCTTTCTTATATTGCAACCTGTGGTTTGTAGATCATGTCTTAGGAAGGCAGCAGTGTATTTAGTGCAGAGGACTGCAGCCCTTTGAATATATGCCTTGGCATTTTGAGCAGACATATTTGATACATTACTGCTTGACCACACATGTTGTCATTGAGTCACCCCCAACTTTTTGGGGTCTGCTTCTTGCTGCTCTCTTCTCTGCTTGGACAGCCATAATGATGTAGGAATGTTGAATGCCCAGCTGCTACCATCTCTCAGGACACCTTGCCCATAGTTCTGGATGCCTGTTGGGCCTGGTACAACATCATGATGTCACTTATGTCTCATCAGGCCTGATTCTGCTTCAGGGAGTGAAATGATATCCTAATGGTGTGAAAAGGGTAATGCATTTCCTGAACACAACTTACTACTGGGGAAAAAGCAAGCATTGGAGTCACTCTGGCTTGGTTTGTATAATTGGTAGTAATTACTTATCTGTATAAATATTTGTGTAGGTTTGTTGTGTTGAGACAATGAAGAGTGATAAGCATGACAGCTTTTCAGTCACATTGGTAAGTTCATGGCAGTTTTGGGAATATTTAAATTATTTAAATTTACAAAAACAAAAAGAAACCACTGCATCTTGGGTATCCTAAGTTGCAAAAGCCTTGCAATGAAAATGCTGTGCTGATTGGATGTGAGATGGAGTACACTAGAAAATCAAGTTGACCCTTTTTAATTCCCCTCCCGTGCTGTCTTTTCTATATTCGGTATTTTAATTAATGAATTGTGGCTGCGCCAGGTCTTAGTTGCGGCAGGCTGGATCTGTAGTTGTGGCGTGTGGACTCTTAGTTGCGGCATGCATGCAGGATCTAGTTCCCTGACCGGGGATCGAACCCTGGCCCCCTGCATTGGGAGCGCAGAGTCCTATCCACTGGACCACCAGGGAAGTCCCATCTATATTCCATATTTTTAATTTGGTCTTAGAACTAATGTTTTTTGTGCATTTGTTAATTAGATGATAGAGTTGTAAATGAGTAAGAATAGTTTCTCATAAAAAGTTTATATAACTAGGAAAAGTGTTTATCGCTTTATGAAACCCTGTTATTTTTTACTAGTGTTGTAAAGATTGTGTTATATAACTGCAATATCAGTTGCCTTATAAAATAGAGAATCAGTGTTACATATTTTTTCTTTAAACAACTTCTTTTGGAACAGTGGTATTCCGTTTTTGGAAAACTGCAGATCCACTAAGATCTTGCTTTTTTATCCAGAATACTTTTTTTTTGGCCGTGCCACACGGCTTGAAGGATCTTAGTTCCTCGGCCAGGGATCAAACCCGGGCCCCAGCAGTGAAAGCGCCGAGTCCTAGCAACTGGACCGCCAGGGAATTCCTTTTTTTTTTTTTTTTTTAATTGGAACTTATTTTTTAGAGCAGTTTTAGTTTCACAGCAAAATTGAGGGGAAGGTACAGATATTTCCTGTGTACTCCTTGCCCCCCCCACAAATAGCCTCCTGTATTACCACCATCCCCCAACAGAGTGGTACATTTGTTATAACTGATGAACTTAACTGACGCATTATTATCTCCCCAAGTCCATAGTTTACGTTAGGGTTCACTCTTGGTGTACATTCTGTGGGTTTGGACAAATGTATAACGTATCTACAAATGTATGTGCCGTTGTAGTATCAAACAGTAGTTTCATTGCCCTAGAAAGTCCTCTGTGCTCTGCCTGTCCATTGCTCTCTCCTCCCTTATCCCATCCTGCAACCACTGAACTTTTTATTATCTCCATTGTTTCCAGCATACTTTTTCAAATCATTTAACTTTTGGTTTGAGTATGAGGAACTTTTTCATGGAAAAAATTATGTAGTTCTGTACAGAGGTCCTGATCCATACACCAAGTGGAAGAGGTAGAAACATTGAGATCCCCAGACATGAAGGAATGGTTAAGGGAAATGAAGAGTATAACCATGCTTTAGTGGTTCTTTATAATTGTTTTAATAATGTATTTATTAAAGTTATTGAACACTTAATAGGTATAAGACCGCTGTATAAAACCTTTTAAAGATGGCTAAAAAATGGTCCAGTGAAGCTCATGATTTAGTGGAAAGTACACAGATAATAAGGGAGATTATATGTGTATAACAGATGTATAATGTTGGTGGGAACATGGGTGCAAATGATTATCTTTTAATTTGAGAGGAGAGATCATAGGGAGTGGTAGAAAATAAAGCTAGAAAAGTGGATGGGCCTCTTAGAGGACCTTGAGTGCTAAACCAAGGATTTGAATATCAAACAGGGATGGGGGGGCACTGACCGAGTTTTGAAGAGGTGAGGCTGGGTGTAGATACAGTTGACACTTGAATAACACAGGTTGGGGGGGTGGGTTGGGGCGAATAGCTTGTAGTAGGACCTTCAGGTACCTGAGGTTCCTCTGTACCCATGGTTCCCCATCCTCAGATTCAACGAGCCCGAGTCACGTGGTATTTAGTATTCATTACTGAAAAAAATCTTCATATAAGTGGACCAGTGCTGCTCGAGGGTCAGTTGTAGTGTAAAATAGATTGGAGTTGATGGAGAACATAAGAGAAATATATATGAGCAGAGTCTGATCTTGGAAAGCCTAGGAGTGGAAGGAACAAAGCAGCACTTTTGGGGGCAGGGTGGGTGGTATAGGGAGCTTTGGAATTGATGCAGTAGATAAAATCTGTGGCTGTGAGCATGTCACTTAATCTAAGTCTTGCTCTTGTCTAAAAAGTGGGAGAAAATAATACTTCATGGTATCGATATGAGGATTAAATGAGATACAGGATATAAAATGCCTAACTCAGTTCTGGGAGTAGTAAGTGCTCAAAAAATAGGTTCTCCTCTTCCTTTCTGGAATAGAATTTAAAGGATATTAGATGGGGGTGGGGAGAAGAATGGAAGAGAAGGTGGGACGGGGTGGGGGGAAACTGAACGATTGAAACCTGGGTGATGACGTATTTACAGGTGGGAAAGTCTGAGTGAGGTGAATAGGTATAAGAGAGCCTACATAACAGTGTTTGTTTCTTTTAGCTTTTAAATAAATACTGAATATTTTTGCATGCTTCTGCTATAACGTTTAACATTTTTCTGCAATTGTGTAAATATACCTGTATTATCTTTTTTTTTCTTCTGTCTATATCCATTTATCTAATCTATCAGCGAGCTTCGTAAAGACTAGGCCAATATTTTACTTCTGTTGCATAATTGTGGAGCAACTGCTATTGGCCAGATTGTACTTGCTGGATGAACATGACTTGAATGGATTTAATAAAATACAATACTTGCCACTAGGTGGCACTTAGTCTAAGTGATAAAGCTGAAATTCAGCATAGATTGGTTTTTGTATGTAGAGCCCACTGATAAACTGACACCCTGGATTATTGTTTAGCTTTCTGCCAGTTCTGGACTATACTTTTTGAAGTGGGATATGAAACATATAGCAAATAGAAACCTCAGAGTGTTGAAAAACAGAAAAGTGTAATGGCATTAGAATATGTCCTGTAAAAAGGAACTGAAGTGAAGCTCAGTTAAAATTCACAGTGACTAAATTACCCATCTCTGAGTGTATTTAAAGTGAAGCCTGGTGCTTAGATTTTAGGCCTTGTTTTTTCTTAAGACTTTGTGAATTGCTTTAAAGGAGAAGATTGGGAATTTGTTTGTTCCTGGATTTAATGAGAGATGATGATGAAGTGTGGTCTGTAGGGATACTGGACACGATTCTGTATTCTCTTATTTATATTCTGGTGTATTGTGCTCTCTCTGTTGTGGAGTAACAAACATACCATGGAAAGTAACTACATCCTGTGTGACAAATGTTATAGATTGTTAAATCCGTTAGATTCAGGAAACTTCAGACCTGGAAAAGACCTTGTTAATCATATGTTCTAAAGTAACCACTCATTTAAACATAGGCAGAGACAGAGTAAATAATTTACAATTAGCTAGTGGCTGAGACACGTTCAGTGCCTGAGCTGAGACTTGTTCTGGTTTGTTTTTTAAGGGGAGAGATTTATGCTGGTCTTTCACTCTTTTGTATTTATACCACTCAGCTGCCTTTTAATGTTACATGCACTTTGTTTTTTAAAATACTTTCTTCCCCCTATTTTTGTGGGCTTAGACCAAGAATACAAATTTCTCAGCCCCAAGCCCGGGAGTGCTGCTGCCAGTGTTGCTTAATAAGCGGTCAGCTCTGAGCCTGCCTGTTCTTTCTTCCTTTGCTGTTTTCCTGTTCTTGATGCTGCTTGCGTTCTTTATCTTGTACTGTACTTGTGACTGACCAGGGTGGCCACACACTTGTTCTCACTGCACACCTCCTCACCCAGCCTGCTTTAGTTGCCCCTATGCAAGAACTGCCTGGGTTCACTTACCCCTGGTTCACTCCAGTCTCTGCTTCTTGTCTCCTTAGCTTCTTAGTTTTGCCACCTGCACTAAATTGCAGCTGGCTATTTCCAAAGCTTCTGGAAGAGAAAATGGACAGGAGGGGAGATTGAGAAAAAAGAAGACTGTCATACAGGGAAGGAGGCCACAACTTGAAATCATATACTGAAAGATGGGCTTGTTTATGAACCTGGTGATTTTCATACAGTGCTATTTTTTAGTGTATTTATGTCAAAACAGTATGACACTCTTGATTATGGAATTCATTAAATCTGTTGTGTCTGTCATCTGTGCTTATCCAAATGTCAAGGAAGTGAATTAAATCCATTTCAGTATTCCAAAGATAGTAGTGATAGTCTTGGTTTGGTACTTTATTTACAGCTTACAGTAATGAGTGTCATTATTTGATTAAATGGATTGTACTGAACTAGTGGGGGTTGTTGCTTCACTGTTGTAATGTTAAAAAAACAAACCTGGAGAGCCATAGCTTTCAAAGATGATTTCATAATTATTGGTAAACAAGTATTTTTCATCCTGGCCTTCTCCTATGCTATAGTGTGATGGGTACGTTTTAATACAGAATTTAGTGGCATGTTATTCATTTAATCCTAGTTTCTTAGCTGTAAGTCCTGGAAGTTGTCAGTTGGTACATTAAATATCGTTTAAATTACATTACAATTTAAATTCACATGGTAGCTTAGGTGTGCAGTTGATTTATTTTTTCATTGTATTTTATCTTGTTTATAAAATCATTTCAGGGAAGTGACTATCTTGAGTGGAAGTTTTCCTTAAGGGCTAGTTAATGTCATCTGTAAACACTCATCTTGATTATTTTTCTTGTTGGAAAAATAATGTTTGTTAAAAGAAACTCAAAAGTTATTTAAATATGTCATGTAAAGTGAGCCACTGTAGTCTTCCACCAGGAAATTAACTACTGTTATCAATTTGGGAGCATATTCTTCAACTTTTTTTGTTTTAAATGGAAATGCTAACATTCTATTTTATTGATATATTAAAGATGTCAGTAGTTTAGCAAACAGAATATTTAAGGGGATTAGGGAACTGACATTTTGTTGACTACTGAGTCCTCAACTACATTGTGAAGGGAGATAGTATCTCCATTTTATAGATGTCCGAGGGTCAGGGATTTAGTGATTTATCCTAAATTCACACAGCTTCCCTTCTGCCTTTGTCATTGTACTACCATGTACTCAGAGAGCTTTTGTTTATCTCTCCACCTAAATGTTAATCAGTTGAAAGCTTCCAAGCTCTCTACTAGGTGGCAAGACAGTCCCAGACATAGGTAAGCCTAACACAAGGCTTTAAGGAAAAGGAGATTATTATATTCTTCTCTATTACATAACTTTAAAAATAAATATATATTCTTGACTAGTGTTTGAACTCAGAAGGTTCTCTGAAGTAGCATCGTTTATCTTTAAGTAAAATTTTGTATCATTTAAAAAATAATCTTGTCAGGTACTCCTGGGATGATGTTAAATCAGTTAATCCTCTTCTATTTGTGTTTTTAGTTTTTATCTATGTTATCTATCGTCTTATTCCTTTTCTGCCTAAAGACCAATTTTCAGGTGGTTTAATTATTTTGTATACACATTGTTTGGCTTTGGACAAGTTACCTAATTGTGTTGTAACTTAAGTTTCTCCATTTGTAGAGTGGGGAGCATATCTCAGAATTCTTGTGAGGATCAAATGTATGTATGCAAGGGGCTGCCAGACTAGGCTGTTCTGTAAGAATTGTTTACTGTTGATTTCCTTTCTTATTTCTCATTCAAGCCAGGGCCAGATCTCTTCTTTACCACTTACCTTTTTTGTTAAATGTTAAAATCTGGTTTTTCATCCCAGGCCATCAATAAATAACCCTTCAACTGGATCCCAAAATCTTGTTTAATTTTCCTGCCTCCTTTGTTTTTGTTGACCATGGTGTCTTTATTCATGAGTTGACCATGGTGTCTTTATTCATGAGTTGACCATGGTGTCTTTATTCATGACTAATAAGACACTATCTTTATCTCTTGGACATTCCATCTTTTCTACCTATTCCTCCTCTAGTCTTAAATATTGTGGTCTGCAATCTTTGTCTTTCTCTCTTTGTCTTATCTATTCTTTGACTTGATATGTGTATCATCACCTCAGATGTTTAGATCCATATTTCTAAAACTACTACTGGTTGTTCTGTAGGCCCACCAAACTTGTTTTTTCCAAAACAACATGTTTTTTCCACCAACTAGACCTGTTATACCATCTTATAAAATAGGCTTGATATCTGTTATTAATGCCATTGTTCATCCAGCAGGTAAAAATGAACTTCCGTATTTTCCTCATTTCCTCCTCCTCTTGTATTTTCTTATTTTGTTGATGACCAAATCATTCCCTTTCTGCTTCCAGATTGCTTGTCTCATATTCTGGGCTCTCCTCTCCTTGCTCACTGCCATTGCTTTATTCTTCAGGTCAGCTTCATCTCTTGGTTGGACCACTGTCATAGCCTTGTCAGTTCCTTCTTTAGTCTATGGCTTTTGGCGGTTTGCTAGTGTACAGTTGTTAGTATTTAGAGGTTTGGGGTGACTTGGCAACCTAATTTTGTTGTAAATGGTGTCCATAGATTTTGATTCTGTTGTCTAGGTGCTCTTTTATGTGGAGAGACTGAAAAACTATGCTGCTGCCACCACCATCCTAAAATCCTGTCTTGAGTTTTTTAAAAAGTAAGTTAGACAAATACATGTTACTTGTAAACTGAAATCAGTATAAAGTGAATAAGATAGTTCCTCTTCACACCTAAATCTCAACCCCCAGAGATAATGCACTGCTTACAGTGGGGCGAGTATACTTCCAAACTTTAGGGCAAACTCTCTACTTGTGCCCTAGATCCCTTCCCTTCTCAGCTACTCTAGGACATTGGTTAGCCCACTAGCCTTTCCTCTGGTCTCAATTTTTACCTTTCTAATGAAGCATTCTTTTTTTTATATATATAAATTTATTGATTTATGATTTTTATTTTTGGCTGCGTTGGGTCTTCACTGCTGCGCGCAGACTTTCTCTAGTTGCAGCGACTGGGGGCTACTCTTTGTTGTGGTGCGCGGGCTTCTCGTTGCGGTGGCTTCTCTTGTTGTAGAGCATGGGCTCTAGGTGCACGGGCTTCAGTAGTTGTGGCTCGTGGGCTCTAGAGCGCAGGCTCAGTAGTTGTGGCGCACGGGCTTAGTTGCTCGGAGGCATGTGGGATCTTCCTGGACCAGGGCTCGAACCCGTGTCCCCTGCATTGGCAGGCGGATTCTTAACCACTGCTGCCACCAGGGAAGACCTAGTGAAGCACTCTTGACAATATACAAACATGCTGTTATTTCTTCTCTGGATTCTGCACTCCCCTCTAGTTCCTATTTCTCTATTCCTCTTTGCAACAAACTTCGTATGAAGAGTTCGTTCTATCTCCAGTTACTCTTACTCCATTCCCCCTAAACCTTTTCCAAACAGGCTTTTTGTCTGGACCACTTCAGCAAAACTGCTTTTCTCACGGTTACCAATTCCCTCCACACAGGTGAATGTAGTAGTTTTTTTTTTTTTTTCAAGTGTTATTTGACTTGATCAGTGGCATTTGGTGTCTTGTTCAAACATTTTTTTGCCTTCTAGGATACCACACTTCTAGTTTCCCACCTCACTGGCACCTTTTTCTTGGTCTTCTTTCTAGTGCTTTCTGATTTTACTACATTTATCCTACTGTTTATCCCACATTATGTGCTTCTTCCCTGTTTTATTTTTCTCACTGGCATGTGTCAGCTTCTAACAATATATGTTATTTGCCTTTTATTTATTTCTCTTCCCCACTAGAATATAGTGTTTGGCATGTAGTGGGTACTCAGTATGTATTTGTTGAATGAATGAGCGAAGTGTTCTAACAGCATCACTTTTTGAATGGTCTGTTGTTTTCTCCTTGATTTGAAGTCCTACTTTTACTACTATGTGTTATACTTATAAAATTTTATAAGCCCCCTGGTATAAATACAGATTCATCTAATGTGTTTTAAATATAATCTATTACCTGAATATCGTGTTCAGTAGCCTTGAGGTCTGTTGTTGCATTTAGCCCTTGCCATCCTCTAGTGAGGAAGATAGTGTTCCTCTGTTTTACAGAAACTTAATAAGCAAGCTCACCTGTTGGTTGGTGGGAGAGTTGAAATTCGAACTCATGTCTCTGGATTCCAATTCCATTGCCATGAACGTCTTCTAGTGATTGTGCAGTCTCATATGTGATAATGCTTCCCCATATGTAGTTAACACTTAGTCATCCATCAACACATGATTGCCTGTGCTCACCAACCAGAGGAGCCCCTTCCCTCAGTCCAGGCAGAGAATAGATCTGAGGCAGGAGGGTAAAGTTGAATAGGGAATTGGTTTATGCAGGATTTTTTTTTAATAGACTTTTTTTAATAGATATTTTTTTAGAACAGTTTTATGTGGGATTTTTGCCTCTGAATTTTAGAATATGATTTTGGAAGGAAGGTTGTGGAAAGAACACAGGCTGGTGGTCATGAAATAGATTCTCTTCACCACTAATTTGGTAATATCCCTGCTTTGCTTATTTTCTGCGTAAATGATATCTTTGATCTAGGCTTTAAGTTAGAAATGATACTATATGTGCCAGAGAGCCTAGAGAGTAATTCTCACACCATGTAAATGAAAGGTATCGCTATTAAAAATGACTCAAGAGTCTCATGTTTTTGGTACTCTAGATACATTCATTCTTTTTATTATACTGGAGTACTTTTAATTTTGTTTTATGTAAGTCTGTTTTATTTTAAAGTTTCTGCTGTCAAATTTTGTTTTTCTAACTAAGACAGCAGCTGTGGATGTGGCTTAAAAACTGATGAACTTCTACAATGATGAGCCTTTATGGAGCAATGAAAGGCTGCTTACAAATTGTAGCCACAGTTGCAATGAACTCTGTGTTTGTTCCCTAAGGGTGAATGTGTTTTGAGGGGAGTGAGTTAGGATAGTACAAATTGAGAGAGTGTTTCTATCCTGGGAATCTTTGGAGCAGTCATTTCTGCTACTGCTCTTTATTTCTTATGACTTTGAAGGAATTTGGAATGTTTTGCTTGACTTTTTGATGATCTTTAAGTGTATTACTTGGATATGTGTAAAGGTAAATTGTAATTTTAGTTGTTTTATGGACATGGTTTATGTCATGAAATATTTTTGCCCTCAGCAATTACTGTGTATAATAGCACTTAGGGATGGTGCTTTACCTGTGTCTGCTCTTTAAATGTTGGATTGTTTGGAACTAAATATTTTCCATTTGGTATGATTAGCTCATACATATAGTTTTAGGCACAATGTGTATACCTGTTTTCATTTCAAAAGTATATGGTTTTAATACGTTATTGAGCAGATCCAAATAGTTAACTATAAATTATTAAAAGTAGTTTTACTCTGAGATACTGAAGCTCACACCTGGAGCTGAGTTACAAGAAATAAGCTGAGCCTTGGTATTTTCTGTCAAAATATCTAGAAGATAAATCTCTCCAATGAAAAGAATTCTAGAAAATATTTATTTCAAAAAAAGAAAAAAAAAGGGAAGGGTGGTAGAGCGATAGTTGAAACAAATGAGGCTCCCTGACCAAAAAAAACAAAAACAAAAAACCCCCATAACTGTATATGTGAGATTATAGTCAGTATTTAGGAAGTTATTAGAGTATATATTTGCAAATCTCTAAACTATTTATGTATTTATTTATTTTTATAAATTTATTTATTTTTGGATGCATTGTGTCTTCCTTGCCGCTTGCAGGCTTTCTCTAGTTGCAGCGAGCAGGGGCTCCTCTTCGTTGCGGTGCGCGGGCTTCTCATTGCAGTGGCTTCTCTTGTTGCGGAGCACGGGCGCCGGCTCTAGGCATGCGGGCTCAGTAGTTGTGGCTCGCGGGCCCTAAAGCGCAGGCTCAGTAGCTGTGGCGCACGGGCTTAGTTGCTCCGTGGCATGTGGGATCCTCCCGGACCAGGGTTTGAACCCATATCCCCTGCATTGGCAGGCGGATTCTTAACCACTGTGCCACCAGGGAAGCCCAAATTGCTTAGTATTGAAGATATTCTAAAAGTAGAGGTTGAATATGCTGTTAAAATGAACTTTTTTGTTGTTAAATTGCCTCATTTTTCCTCGTAGTTAGGAGAGTTTAAACCTTGACAGTAACTTCTGTTCTTTTATTGTGTGGGACAGCATTTTATGCACATTAAAAATAACAGTTTTTGTGAATTGTGGTTATTATCCACAGTTACTTTTAGATATAAAAGCATTCCCAGGGCCTGAGATGCACGTGGCTCCGGTGGGAGCAGAGCATGTCTTTTCGAGGCGGAGGTCGCGGAGGCAGCGGCGGCGGCAGCCACCACTTCCGAGGTGGAGGCGGCGGTAATTTCAGAGGCGGCGGCGGCAGAGGAGTATTTGGACGAGGGGCGGCCGCGGAGGTTTTAACAAAGGCCAGGACCAAGGACCTCCAGAGCAAGTAGTTTTATTAGGAGAGTTCCTGCACCCCTGTGAAGATGACATAGTTTGTAAATGTTCCACAGATGAGAATAAGGTGCCTTATTTCAGTGCTCCAGTTTATTTAGAAAACAAAGAACAAATTGGAAAAGTGGATGAAATACTTGGACAGCTTAGAGATTTTTATTTTCAGTTAAATTGTCAGAGAACATGAAGGCATCTTCCTTTAAAAAACTACAGAAGTTTTATATAGATCCATGTAAGCCGCTGCCGTTGCAGAGGTTTCTACCTCAACCTCAGGTGAGAAGGGATCTCCAAGAGGCGGTGGCCGGGGAGGTCGAGGAGGAGGAGGAAGAGGAGGTGGCAGAGGTGCTAGAGGTGGTGGTTTCAGAGGTGGAAGAGGACATGAAGTGTAACAGTTGACAGAAACTTTGCCAGTTGACTTCTGCATTAACCTCATGATCTACTTCTATGGATCAGAAACTTGTTTCTTGATCAAATCTTAAAGAACTGGTCATTTTATGACTGGAGCTAAAATGTCAATGTCAAGAAAAAACAAGTGCGGCAGAACAGGCAATTTTGCTCTAAAAGAGTATGAACAAGTGTTCTAATGTTTTGTACAAAGCTTGGAACTTGTGGGTGTTTAATAAAGGGGCAGCTTTCATTTGAAGCATATTCAAATTTTTAAAATAAAGTGTTTTATTCCTTTAAGTTAAAAAAAAAGCATTCCCAGTGAGTTGCTTCTGATTCATAATCAGATTTTAGCAGAGCAGATGTGGGCTACTGAAGGAATAATTAGCCAAAAAATATTAGGGGGTTAGAGAGCCCTTTGTGTAACATTTAACTTTAGTTTCTTGGCTAGTTTATATGAATAATTAAAGTTTTGAGGCAGTTAAATTTTCTTTTTTTCTCTTGGGATCTTACAGTTGTCACTGGTAGCTATAATCACTAGGGAAATGGAAGTATTATTTCCATAAACAGATGGCTTTTCCAGCACTGGTCCCTAACAGTGCTACTGAGGTTCCTGTTTATGTTGGATGATTTCCTAATCACACCAACTTGGTGTACTTTTGAAAGATGACACCTGACATTAGAATATGATGTAGATATTAAAATGACTTAGTGAACTTGAGATTTTACCAAAGTTGAGAGTATATATAATTCCCACGTTCCTGGGGGAAGGTAGTCTGTTCCTGTGAGAGGAATCACCTAGTAATGGATACTGATGCCTCAGCTGTCCTCTCAGGGATTCCTTAGCTACCTCTTACACTTTTTGACTTTCATTAGCTCTGACATTTGTGCTGTTTTCATTTCTGCTTGGTCAGATGACTAGCCCATCCAGTGCTTTGAGGCATTGGTAGGTTTTTGTTAGGATTAAGGATAGGTTTCTGTGGTGTACAAGGAAGATTTTCAGAGAATACAGTGATACAGTTACTTGAAATGACAAAATCACATATTTTTTTCTGCTCTAATGTGAGCTTTTATTTGCTATTAATAGGATTATCTTCTCCCTTTTAATGTGTCTGTTTTCCTTTTTCTGTTGGACATTTTGTTTTGTTTTGTTTTGTTTTTGGCCCTGCAGCGCTGTGTGGCTTGCGGGATCTTAGTTCCCTGACCAGGGATTGAACCCGTGCCCTCGACAGTGAAAGTTCAGGGTCCTAACCACTGGACCACCAGGGAATTCCCCTGTTGGACATTTTAAAACAAACACATATTGGGGATCCACATGTATACTTATGCTCCTAAAATTTCAAAAACACGAGTCAACTATTAGGATTCTAAAAACTTTGCATTTGTAAGCTATATTTATTCTGCAGCAAGAATTATCTGTATTTTTGAAGTCATTTTTAAATATATGAAAGGAATCTAGTGACAAAATTTGTGAAGACAGGTTACCTTTTGAAAAGACAGGGTAGGGCTTTATTTCTTTAGTATAACTGGTTGGGGTAAGTTGTAAGAGTGAATAGAGTCTTGGTGGGTATATCTCGATTTTGGATCTATTAAAAATTTGTCAAGGGACTTCCCTGGTGGTCCAGTGGGTAAGACTCTGAGTTCCCAATGCAGGGCGCCCGGGTTCGATCCCTGGTTGGAGAACTAGATCCCGCATGCATGCCACAACTAAGAAGTCCGCATGCTGCCACTAAGACCTGGCGCAGCCAAAATAAATAAATACTAAATAAATAAATAAATATTTAAAAAAATTGTCAAGAAGGAAAAAAACTCTGGTGCTTTACACATTTTGTTGGGGTGGGGGATGGTGGTGCTATTTGTTAAGATTAGATGGGACTGTGATAAATGGCATAGTAGAAGAGTAGAGTTAGTGTTGGTGGGGAGTTTTTGGTTTTGAACATGTTTTGTTTGAGGCCATTGTGAGAGTTAGATGAAGATATCCAGTGGCCAGTTACATATATAAATTATGTGTATGGTTCCTGGAGCTCAGGAGAGAGAGGTCAAGGTTGTACACACATACTTGAAGACTGTTAGACGTTAATTAAAACCTTGGGAGTGGGCAAAATCTCCTCAGGGAGAGGTGGAGTTAAGCAGAGACAAACCACTGGTGAGCATCAATACTTCAGGAGTGAGTAGAGGTATAAAAACTAGTAAAGGAAAACTAATAATAGAAGAGGTGGGACAAAAACCTAGACAGTGTAATATCACAAAAATGAAGAGAGTACTTCTAGGAGGAGGGAAACTTGTCAGTTGTGTCACATGCTGCAAAGAGGGCAAATGGGATAAACACAAATGCTCACTAGTTTAGCACTTTAGGGCTTGAAGTTGGTAAGAACTGGTGGGAGCTAAAATGTGGTTTGACACAGGTTGAGGAAGTGGAGACAGCTCTTTCAAGAGCAGTGGTTCAGAACTTGGTGGGAATGGAACCTAGGTGTTGTGATGGAGGAATAGGCTTGACTTGTTTAGATGCTTATTGGAAGGAACACAAAGAGGGAAGGGGATGAAATTTAAATTGAAACTCCTGTTGGCGCCTTTTCTGTAACATTGTGCAGCTTCTCATGTATTAATGGAAAGTCAACATTAAAGGGGGTTTTGTTGGGGAGAGGGGCACATATTCAGTAACGTGACAATGAAGACATTCATGAACTTGATTCTCTTAAGTTTTCAGAGTCTTTCCACATTGACTATCTAATTTAAAAAATTTTTTTTCTTTCTTTTTTTTTTTTTTTGGTCACACTATGTGGCATGTAGAACTTCCCTGACCAGGGATTGAACCCGTGCCCCCCTGCAGTGGAAGCGTGGAGTCTTAGCCACTGGACCACCAGGGAAGTCCTGACTATCTCATTTTAATGAGGGAAAATATTCCGTATTGTTTTTCTCCTCAAGGGTTGATGTTTATTCGTTGATTCTTCCATATTTTTTTGCTTGGTGTCCCTAGTGATTGAGGTGGTGGATTTAATTAATTCATATGCAGCCAAAGAAGATTGCCTGTCTTTGGGGTCTTGATCCATATACTACAAGAGCTATGTGGCCTGTGCAGCACGTTGTTTTGCTTTGTACTATACTATAGTCTCTAGACTTTTGGTTGTTTACCTATATCAGTAGAAAGTTAACATGTACCCCAGTATATGTGATTGTGTATTAATAAATTATAATGAAGTGTTGTACTTTACTAATATACACATTGAAGTATCTATAGAAATTTCAAATGTTAAAAAATTTTGTGATAAAAATGAGGTAAACAAAATTTTGAAGATACTTTGAATAGAATGGTAGAACCCCTTTTTATCTTCACAAGTATTTTTTGAGAGCAGTGTATTTAAGTTTACTTTGTTATTTTTTTAATTGTGGTATATATAATATGCATCATTATTTTTTTAAAATCTTGGTTAATACTTTGTGAGAGTCATTCAAAGGGCTAGTTTTAAGTTATTTCTATACAAATCAGGTGATTTTCATAGTTGAAAAGCCATTGTTTAAAATGCCATGCTTACCTTAAGTGTTTTTAATTTTACAGAGGTAACTGCTAGATCACATACTACAGGAAGCTGCATGTCTTCACAGGAAAAGTAATCAATTTGGGGACCTTTTTGTGTAAGAAAAATGAGTAACTCGTCAAGTTTCAAAACCTTTTAAGTGCTTTGCCACAAGATGAAGAGCAAACCTCTATGTGGTACAAAAGGTTTTCATGGTTACTCCCTGTTTCATGAAGATACAGTGTAACTAGCCATATCCATGACATCTGGTAGTACTTTGTGTCATTCTGTTGTCATTTTCTTTGCTTCCTAATTGAAAGATGAAATGAATGAGTTTCTTGTGTGATGGGATCTCAGTAAGCTTTTTATAGAAATCTTGTTTTATTTTGCTTAAAGCAGCCACTCTCATAGCAGATAATACTCTTAACTGATTTTCCATAAAAAGCTTTAATTAAAAGAGGTCAAAGAAGCTCCGTCCTGAAGACATCCTGTCTTTTTGTTCAGTTTTCTATCCCTTGTACCTTAAGAGTTCCTGTCATGTAAAAGGCACTCTGTAAATATTTAACTGTAGAATGAATTTGCAGTTGAGAATATGTTTTCCTATAGATATTTTCTTAGAAAACTTTGCATTTCATTAAGAAGCCAGCAAATACTAAATAAACTGAGACATATCAGAAAAAACATAACTAACTATGACAAATTTCCCACACTATGTAGTTTTTTCTAATACCAATCCCCACCCCCCCATAATCTTCAACAGTGTTTTCTGTGCATATTTATATAGTAATTTACTGACAGAAAAATACATTTTGGTTTATGTTCATGTTGTTCCCCAAGTCATACTTCAGCCTTTTCTACCATGACAGGAAGAATAAGTCATTCCCATGATATGTGGCTTCTTTTTTTTTTTTGACCGCGACACGCGGGATTTTAGTTCCCCAACTGGGGATCGAACCTGTGCCCTTTGAAGTGGAAGCGCGAAGTCTTAATCACTGGACCAACAGGGAAGTCCCTGTGGCTTTTTATCTTACACTGCTTTTATAAGAAGTCACAAAAGAGGCATGTAAACTCAATGACATTTTCTAAAGTACTGAATTGAAAATCATGACTTTAAGCCTTGCCAGAGAGAAAAAACTCACAACCTATAGAGACCTGTTATGTTTTAAGTACTTAAAATTTTAAGTATTTTACTAATTGTGATTGCACTGTCATTTGCTAGTATTTTGGGGCAAAATTTATATATATGGTGAAGTTACTGTTGATAATAGATGTAAATCTATATTTTAAAAAGTTATCTTGGTTATTTCTATCTTCTTTTTGACTGTCTTGTTATATCTGATTAATCATTATTTTTACTTGGTAAAGAGGGAATACTAGGAGGAAGAGGTACCCTTCTGCCATTTATTTATTTAGTGTGCTTAAATTATTAGTACTATCTCCAGTACCTCTTTTGTTGCAGAAATTATCTTAAGTCCCTCACCTGTTTTTTGAGGGCTCAGGTCATTAAACTAGGTAATTTGTGATGTGCTGAAACAGATCAGTCAGTGAGGGCACCATTATCAACCCTTCACATTGTGGAACACCTTTTATTCTCTCAGGTTGGGATCATCTGACATAGACTGAGCCCTAGTGATGTATTCAGAGGATTTTGAGTGCCAACTATGTCCCAGACACTAGGATATACCAGTGGACAAAACAGACCAAAATATATATATAAAAATATGTATAATATGCCAGTGTATAGAGGTTGCATTTTAGTGAGAGAGACGAAAACCAAATAAGTTAAATATTTACTGAGATAAAGGCTTCAGAAGAGAAAGAGTGTTGGAAATAGGATAAGGAGTATCAGAAAGAGGTTGCAACAAGATAAAGTGGGTCTCTGAGATGGTGACACTTGAGCAAAGGACCTTAAGGATAAGGTGAGAATGTGAGGCATGTTGTATGTGGGGACAGAACATTCCAGGAAGAAGGAACATCAAATGTAAAGACCCTGAGGCAAAGCGTGCCTAGATTAGATATGGTATGTGAAGTAAAGACAAGAATCAAAGCGAACCTCATGTTGTGGTCTGAGCAATGGTAATTACAGGGTCGCCATCATTTGATATGGGAAACAGGTTTTGGGTGTGAGATTGGGAGATGAGGATGTATGTACAGGAATAATTTGCTGGCATGGCTTCTGGATTTTGCGTGGTGATGGATCAAAAAATGTCACTCAGGCAAGAAATGTGATTTTGAATAACTTTCACTATAAATTGATGACACTTAGGGAAGATAAACTAATTTATTTGCTCAAGCCAAAGGCAATTAATAAAGGAAGGGAACTTTCCTGGAGTAAATGAGTGTTTTACACAATAATTTTGGATTTCTTAAACGATTACTTGAAATTTTCTTGCTTTATTCTATTAAAATGCAAAACGTCTCTCCCAATCCTGTTCTTTTAAAAAAAATAATTATTGATTTAATTTATTTTTGGCTGCATTGGGTCTTCGTTGCTGCATGTGGGCTTCTCTCTAGTTGTGGCGAGTGGGGGCTACTCTTCATTGTGGTGTGTGGGCTTATTGCTGTGGCCTCTCTTGTTGCGGAGCATGGGCTCCAGGCGCGTGGGCTTCAGTAGTTGTGGCACGTGGGCTTAGTAGTTGTGGCTCATGGGCTGTAGAGTGCAGGCGCAGTAGTTGTGGCACATGGGCTTAGTTGCTCTGTGGCATGTGGGATCTTCCCGGACCAGGGCTCGAACCCGTCTCCTGCATTGGCACGCGGGTTCTTAACCACTGCGCCACCAGGGAAGCCCCCAACCCTGTTGATTTAAACAATAAATGTGGTAATATTGTATAGATAAGTATGTAATCTCTGACATACGAGGATCATAATACTGAGACTGTTTAGATAGAAACAGGGAAATAGGGAGGTATAATATTAAGACTAATGGGAAGAAGAAACAAATTTTTTTACCACTGTGATGTTGTGATTTATAAATCTGGTCATCAGATGACCAGAATATATTTCTCATACGTATTTGGCTTTGTCCACAGTTCCTGGCTCACAGCTCCTAAAACCCATGGAATTTCCTGAGTGATAAAGGTGTCTTTTGTTATGTTAATGAGGTAACCTGTGGCCCTTTCCCCATACCTAGCCCTTTGCATCTCTTCCAGTTGGCTATTCCTGAGTTATATCCTTTTATAAGAAACCGGTAATGTAGTAAGTGTGAGCCACTCTAGCAAATTAATCGAACCCAAGGAAGGGGTCATGGGAACCTCTGATCTATATAGCTGGCTGGTCAGAAACACATGTAATAAGTTGGGCTTGAGACTGGCTTCTGAAACCCAAGTTGGAGGTCATTGGAACCTCGGAGATCTATCTCCGGGTAGATAGATAGTGTCAGAATTGAGTTGAATTGTAGGATACCTTTCTGCTGTCCAGGGAACTGCTTGTTGGTATGAGAAGTCCCCTTTCCATGTTGGAATTAGTACCAGAACCTGAACCTACATTTAACCACATACTTCAGTCTCCAGGCATCACTTGAATGATTTTTTTCTGAGAATGCTTTATGTTATAAACAATTAATTCTGGGCAACTGTGTATCAAAATATCTGCATTATATGGCCTGTTTTCTATACAAACTATGTTTATCTTTCTACATGAGCTTTCTGTTTTAAATTTATTTATTTATTTTTGGCTGTGTTGGGTCTTCGTTTCTGTGCGAGGGCTTTCTCCAGCTGTGGCGAGCGGGGGCCACTCCTCATCGCGGTGCGCGGGCCTCTCACCATCGCGGCCTCTCTTGTTGCGGAGCACAGGCTCCAGACGCGCAGGCTCAGTAGTTGTGGCTCACGGGCCCAGTTGTTCCGCGGCATGTGGGATTCTCCCAGACCAGGGCTCGAACCCATGTCCCCTGCGCTGGCAGGCGGATTCTCAACCACTGCGCCACCAGGGAAGCCCGAGCTTTCTGTTTTGATGCTGTATTTATAAATTTGGAAATACATGCATGCTGGGTAGACTCCATTGCCTTAGTTTATATAATAGATTATTCAATAGAATCACTCCCCATAGGATCATCTTCTCTAGTTGTTGCGTTAAGAAATGAAGTACATTAAGGACTGCTCTGGGGGGGGTGTGTGTGTGTGTGTGCGTGCGTGCCCCTCATGTCTACTTTGGGATCACGATTAGTTGACATTGATCTTCGTTTAAAGATCAACAACAGGGAATCCCCTGGTGGTGTGTAGTGGTTAAGACTCCGTGCTTCCAATTTAGGGGGCCCGGGTTCGATCCCTGGTCAGGGAACTAGATCCCACCTGCGTGCCGCAACTAAGAGTTTGAGTGCCACAACTAAGGAACCCTTGAGCTGCAACTAAGGAGCCCACCTGCTGCAACTAAGACCCAGCACAACCAAATAAATAAGTAAATAAATATTTAAAAAAAAGATCAACAACAAATCATCAAAATATCATTAATCGCTACTACTGCATTTTTATCCTAATGGTAGCAGTTTTAACACACTTTTATTATTTTCTCTGTAGCATTGACGTTCACGTCACACTTTTAAAAGCCAGAACCAAAACCAAACAAAAAACTCTCCATGGCATTTTGATAAATCCATGTACTAAAGATTCATAGGGATTGTTTTGTCTAATGCACATGGGAGTTTCTGCCATAATGCCATATACAGTTGCTCCTTTGTATCCATAGATTCTGCATCTGAGATGTCAACCAACTGTGGTTTGAAAATATTTGGGGAGAAAAAAAATCCAGAAAGTTCCAAAAAGCAAAATTTGAATTTGCCACTTGCTGGCAACTATTTACATAGCATTTATGGAACATTTACATTGTATTAAGTATTATAAGTAATCTAGAGATGATTTAAAGTATATGGGGGGGGGGACTTCCTTGGTGGTCCAGTGGTAAAGAATCCGCCTTCCAATGCAGGGGATGCGGGTTCAACCCCTGGTCAGGGAACTAAGATCCCACATACCGCAGGGCAACTAAGCCCACGTGCCACAACTACTGAGCCCATGTGCCTCAACTAGAGAGACTGTGTGCCACGAACTACAGAGGTCATGCGTGCCACAACTAAAGAGAGAAAACCTGCACACCACAACTAGAGAGAAGCCTGTGCGCCGCAATGAAAGATCCTGGATGCCACAACTAAGACCCAATGCAGCCGAAAAAGAAAAAAAGAATAACAATAATAAAACTATATATACGGGAGGATGTGCATAGGTTATATGCAAATACTGTGTGATTTTATATAAGGGACTTGGGCATCTGCAGATTTTGGTATCCAAGGGGGTCCTGGAACCAATCACCTGCAAATACTGAGGGATGAATATGTACCTTGACAAAACTTGAGATTTGCAAAATTGTGCAGTGAAAGTAACAAGACTCATGGGGAAAAAAGGCTTGGGACAGACTAGTGAAATTCCATGAAACTGTGATCTTGGATACTAACTAAAAACAATAGCAATCCTAAAAAAACAAAGGACTAGCATTTGTATCTTGTATTACCATCAATCTTTGGAATCTTGAACCTTGGATTTAGCCTCTTCTAGTTGTAGGTCCTGGAAGGGCATTGCTTCTAAGAGACTATTTTCATTAAAATTAAAAATCTAATCCTATGTGTAGCTTTTTTTCATTAATCCTTTTTTTTTTTTTAATATTTATTTATTTGGTTGTTCTGGGTCTTAGTTGCGGCTCGCCGGCTTCTTAGTTGCAGTACGCGGGCTCTTTAATTGTGGCGTGTGAATTCTTAGTTGCGGCCTGCATGTGGGCTCTAGTTCCCTGACCAGGGATTGAACCCGGGTCCCCTGCATTGGGTTCATGGAGTCTTAACCACTGCACCACCAGGGAAGTCCCAATCCATTGTTTTAATACAGGGGGTATTTTTTGCAGCTTCTTCATCTGGACAGGCAAGCTTTGTCAAATAGGTTAACCCAGCTAGCTGAAAGAGTAGCAATTCCTGAAGCCGCTAAACCAGCTACTACTCATAAGAAAGAAAAGTACTTTTGTAGATTTTCAGGGCTTTTTCCTTAAAATATTTATCTCTTACTAAGCTTTCATCTTTATTTGTGGAAAAGCTTTCCCCATTTGCCTCAAAACATTAACATGCTAGGAAGAATAGTGTATGAAGCAACATAACTTCCTTTTACACTAGCATCATTCCCCTATTTCTAGTTGTCTAAGAAGTAATTCACAGCAAAGAACACACATTATAGCAGAACAGACTTTACACTTGTTTTGATTTGATTTGTTAAATGCATAGGGTGAGTGGCAGGTGAGTTCAGCTGACGCTTGAACAACTTGGCAGTTAGGGACATCAGACCCCTGTGAAGTGGAAAATCCTCATATAGCATTACAGTCGGCCCTCTGTACCCACAGTTCCGCATCCTTGGATTCACCCAACCATGGATTGCATGGTATTATAGTATGTATTTATTGGAAAAAAAAAAAATCCGTGTGTAAGTGGACCTGCATAGTTTAAATCCGTCGTGTGTAAGTGGACCTGCATAGTTCAAATCCATGTTGTTCAAGGATCAACTGTATTAATTTTGGAATCAGGCTTTGAATTCTGGCTCTATCCCTTAAATGTCACTTTCTGCAAGTTACTTGACTTCTTTAAGCCTCAATTTGTGTATCTGTAAAATGGAGTTAATTATACCTGTCCATAGAGTTTGGTAGTAAATAAAGGAGATAATACCTGACAATTTTTTTTACACACTGAATTTACTAATAGTAAGTGTTAGCTCTTAATTTGCAGTTGTCATTTATAATTCATAGTACTCTTCAGAGCGTGGCATAACATATACCACTGTCAAGGAATATTTTCAGCAAGTTGAACATTTTTCAAATAATTTTTAGATGCTTATCAGTTTTATTTAATATAAAATATGAGAAGGCAGGATTTTGTTTTTACTGTCAAATATAGGTCACAAGGAAAACAGACGCAAAATGTGATAAATGAGATTTGTATTTTCATTTTTTTGGCAAAGTTTTATATAGGAAACTGATAAAATAATCAGAAAATGAAGAAGCTGTAATTGTATTTCGGCTCATGTGATGTAAGGGGATACAAACAGGTTTTTTCCTTTAGGTTGCAAAGGAGATGAACTTTTTTCTGTTTAAACGCTTTTAAAAGTTCTATACTGCTTTTGCCTATGACGTGTAGTGGTTTTTAAGGTTTACATTCTCTCTTCCAACTCAAAGCTTTCATTTAACCAAAAAAGTTGAACTGGAACTCCATTTAAAACTTCTCATTGATCCTTCTTATTTGATTTGATATTTCCTATTGACATTTTTATTCTTAGTACTGTGCACTAAACTATTTTCAACAAATTCTATTGAGGAGTCATTTCTTGAAAACCTGTTACAGGCAAGATCTTTGAACACCTTAAGTTTTATAAAAGATGAGTTAAGACAGTTTGGTCTTTGGCTGTTTGTACCTTAGTGGGGAATCCAGCTATGCTCATAACTTTTACTGTAATACAAAGATGAACATAATGACTCCTATAATAGAGACATTTCACAAGTACAGAAGAAGAAGGAGTGATTAATTTGGACTGGGGATTTCAGCAAAGCCTTCATGAAGGATTTCTTATTCCTCTTCTTATTTTTAAACTTAAAAAAAAATTTTGCTTTGGCTGCGCTGTGTGGCTTGTGGGATCTTAGTTCCCCGACCAGGGATTGAACCCCGGGCCCTCAGCAGTGAAAGCACCGAGTCCTAACCACTGGACCACCAGGGAATTCCCCTTAAACTTTTAAATTGTGCTAGAGGAAGGTGAGTTCTGGAAATCTGGAGATGAGATTTTGTTCAGGAATACCTGGGTATGTGGAATCTTGCAAAAAAAAAAAAAAAAAGTGGTTCTGAAGAACCTAGGGGCAGGACAGGAATAAAGACACAGACCTAGAGAATGGACTTGAGGACACAGGGAGGGGGAAGGGTAAGCTGGGATGAAGTGATAGAGTAGCATTGACATATATATATACTACCAAATGTAAAATAGATAGCTAGTGGGAAGCAGCTGCATAGCACAGGGAGATCGTCTCAGTGCTTTGTGACCACCTAGAGGGGTGGGATAGGGAGGGTGGGAGGGAGACTCAAGAGTGAGGAGATATGGGGATGTATGTATATGTATAGCTGATTCACTTTGTTATACAGCAGAAACTAACAAGCTATTGTAAAGCAGTTATACTTCAATAAAGATGTTAAAAAAAAAAAAAAGAGGAATACCTGGGTACTCTCCGTCCTCTGTCCCTCCCAGTCAGGATGTTCTTGTAGGAGACAGATGAATTAATTAAAAAACCATGAGTGCTCAGTTTGTAAACATTCCTTCAAGTGGAGGAAAACAAAGTCAGTCGAAGGGTAAGCCTGAGTAGTGGCCGAGTGAGAATGTGGCTGTTTTCTCCCTGGACCTGAGGCGTGTGTCACTGGCAGCTGTGAATGTCATTAGGGAGCCTGAGCCAAGATAAATCTGTGCCAAGACAGGCTGCTTGTGCTTCTGCTCTGTGTAGCCAGTGCCATTCAGTTAAGTTCTGTATCATTGGATAAATAGAGTAGGAGCTAGATCAGGCCAAATAGATCAGGAGTGAGAGAGATTGTCTGTATAAGCTCTTCCTGCCTGTTTGAAATGTTATGCAATTGATACAGGAATATATTCTTGTATCATTATTATGATAGTTTAGAAGCCTCCAGTTCTACTTCTTTCCCCAGAGGTAACCAGTTTTAAAATTTTGAGATATATTCTTCCAGACAATTTTCCACATACTTTGGGTTTTCTAGAGGGCAGATGGGCTCTTATTATTGTATTTGTATATTATATATTATGTTTACTTTAAAAAGTGAATCATTCTTGAGTTCTTAGCATACATTTAGAATTATTTTTCTTGGGAATTCCCTGGTGGTCCAGTGGTTAGGACTTGATGCTTTCCCTGCCATGGGCCTGGGTTCCATCCCTGGTCGGGGAACTAAGATGCTGCAAGTTGCGTGGCGCGGTCACCCCCCCTGCCCCCACAAAAAAAAATAATTTTCTTTAAAAAAATCTGTGTAGTATTCCATATCCATAATATAGATGCAACAGAATTTATTAGCCAGTTTGCATTTGGCATACAACTACCTGTGTTTCTCTTTTAGGAACAACTCTGTGTAGTAGCCACATATCCGTGAGTATTTTTGTAGGACATACACTTAGAAGTGGAATTGCTGGTTGCAGGGATATGTACATTTGTAGTTTTGATAGATACTGCCAGCTCCAGAACCTTATATTAACTCACACCCGTATGTATAGCAGTGTGTGAGAGTTGATGACTGGATTTCAATAGGAATTGAGAAGAAGGGATTTCTGTACAGATGGAGAAGTGTCAGAAAAAGCATGGAGGCAGGACAGCCTAGTAAATATGGTGAGACAAAAGGGAGTAAAGAATCTGATGTGTAGAGTATAGGAAGCAAGAGGGGCTTGTGGACAAGTCTAGAAAGGTAGGTTGGATCAAATAGCGAAGTATTTGTACTGTGTTGCTCAGAACTTTAAACTTGAATGGACAATGGGAGCCTTTGGAAAGGTTTTACACATGAGCTTTATTTCAAAAGCAGTAACTGTGAAGGCTAGGTTTTTGAGATGGGAAATTGGCTATGAGACTGTTACAGTAATAAATGCTGTAATGAAGTTCGTGACATTAAAAATTAAAGAATCAGATTCAAGCAGTGGTATAGAGTTAAAACCAGTTTGTAAGATTGGTGGCTTAGGATGAGAACAGAGAAACTGAATGTGGTGGCTATCTGAGTGGGTAGGCGGCACCATTTACAAAAACAAAACTAGAATGAGAAATAGGTTTGGGGTAAAATAAGGGAAACTTTATTAAAATATAAGGAAGAAGATAATTCACTATCTGCTGTTGATGTATTTCCATGATGTGTGTTCAGTTTTTTTATTGTAGCAAAATATATGTAACGTAAGATTTATTATTTTAACCGTTTTTAACTGCACTGTTCAGTGGTATTAGGTGCATTCATGTTGTTGTACAACTATCACCACCATCCATCTCCAGAACTTTTTCCACCTTCCTAACCTGAAACTCTGAACTCATTAAACAATAACTCTATTCCCCCTTACCCTGAGCCCTTGGTAACCGCCATTCTACTTTCTATCTCTATGAATTTGACTGTTCTAGGTACCTCATGAGTGGAGTCATACAGTATTGTCCTTTTGTGACTGGCTAATTTCACTTAGCATAATGTCTTCAAGGTTCATCCATGTTGTAGCATGTCAGAATTTCCTACCTTTTTAAGGTAGAATAGTATTCCATTGTATGCATGTACCACATTTTAAAAATCTGTCCATCTCCTGGTGGACATTTGGGTTGCATTTGTTTGAGTTTTTTGTTTGTTTTTGTGTTTTTGTTTTTTTGGTGGGAATCTTGGGTTTTTTGTTTGTTATTGGAGATTGCATATAATAAAATTGAGTTTGATAAAACTGTGCAAACCACTACAGTCTTGCAGAGACCCACTGTTCGAAAATAGTGTTTGCTGCCACAAGGATGATTACAGAAGATCATATAAATACTTTGTACAACTCAAATATATTATGGCTTTTGGAAAAATGACCTAAAATGCTTAACCTACTAGTGGTAGACACCACAATGGAGGTATAGTATAAAGTTAACTGGACTTAGAAGACTTGAGGTTTTTAATATAATCATTGGATTATTGTGCGGATTCAGTAAAATGTACAAAATTATGTACACTTTGAAGTGCCCAAAACAGAGATGGTGTTGTAATACATGTTCTAGTCTGGTTGACTGAAGAACTGCTTGAAGAACTTGAACTATTAGATAGGTGAAATAAAACAGCCCCTGCATCTGATGAAAAAAGTTAAGTGATGAGGTTATCCTAAAATAGGGATGAGTTGTCAAGTAAGTGTTACCTGTTAATTTTGAAAGTGTCTCTAAAATCTTGATACTTTGTGGCAGTAATTTTCTAATTGAAGTTAAGAGCAGTGAGGTGAGAATAAGTATATCAGAGAGGTTCCTTTCTCTTTTTATTCATTACTCCCTAGAAAACACATACTCACTTTCCAAGTTCTCTGCAGTTCATTTCTATTAAGCAGAGTTGTAATTCTAGGCCCACAGCCTGAAATTGTGACTTCTGTTAATACATTTCAACACAGTTCCATCTCAGGAACATGTGTTATGTTTTGGAACTCTTTAATATATCATTTTCCTTCATGTTCCTTTCCTATCATTTGGCATTGGAAAATTGAAAAGCCTGAAGAGAACACAAAATCTAGATGAAGAATGGTGATGGAAAATTAAAGCAACAGATCAAAAGAAGTCCTTAGAGACTTTTAAACTAGTTCTTTCTAGTAGGGCTAAAGTTATAGGACGGTTCTTTAGCTTTATTAATTTCTTTCAGCCTCTTTGTAATAGGTAAGCTAATAGAAGGTAGTTGGTAATTTAAATGAGATGCTTAGCATGTGGAAAGCACTTCATATGTGTTGTCTGTTAAATTTATTGTTTCTAATCTATGGGATTGAGACTGAGAAGCATTTTGGTGACTAGAGAGCATCAGGTAATAGGTTCCTGTTCTTATCTGAGATTGCCTTTATTATTTTACCTGTACAGTGTTTGAATATGGACTGTCTCCCTTAAATTAGTCTCTGTAATTAGAGATTTTCTTAAATATTTTTACCACATTATCGTTTATTTAACACTGACAGATATAGATGGCAGAGGATGCACAATTAAAATGCTAAGAGTATTAGAACATTTGTTTAGTAAATAGTACATTTACCTCATTTTTTAAAAATTCCAACTACAAGCAAGAACTAAATAGACTAACTTGATTTGTCATATCTCCCTACTCTTTGCAGAAAGTTCTGATAAACTGTAATAAATTCTGTTAGAATATCTGAGCATATCCAATTTATTATATCCAAACTGAGCTACTGAAACCCCCTCTTTTTTTCCTAATGTATTTTTTCTTCCAGTTTTATTGAGATATAATTGACATACAGCATTGTATGTTTATGGTGTATAGCATAATGATAGCTTACATACATCACAATAAGTTTGGTGAACAACCACGATCTCATATAGATACAAAATTAAAGAAATGAACCTTCCCCGCCCCAGATCTTCTCCTTAAATTTTCCCCATCTCATTAAGTAACTTTATCCTTTGGGTTGCTCAGGCTAGAAACCTTGGAGTCACCATTGCTCTCTTCCTCTTTTTTCTTCAACTCCACGATCCAGAGTGTCATCAGATGTTGTTAGTTTTGTTTTTAAAATATGCCCATAGTTTCATCACCTGTGACACTTCCCACTGCTTCCACCCTGTGTGAGTCTTTGTCATCTTTAACCTACATAGTCACCATAGCCTCTTAACTGGTCTCTACTGCTTTTTCCCTTAATGCCTTTTCTCTTTCTCTGCTCAGCAGCCAAATTCATGCTGATCTTCCTCTTCTTAGATCTTGATCTTCCTTGACTCAAAATTTGGAGTAAAAAGCTCAAGACCTTTGTGATCTGTGGTGTCCCTTGAACATGCACACTGCCACCCGTACTCACACAAACTCACATAACCTCTCGTCTCCTGATACGCCTCTCCTGTAGTCTCTGTTCCTCGCTGAAACACTCCTGCGTTAGGGCTCTTGGACCTGTTGTTTGTTCCCTTTGCATGACATCTTCCTCCTTTCATCACCTCCTTCAGATCTTTGCTCGAATATTACCTCACTGAGGGCTTATTTAAAATCGCACCTCACCTCCTGTCTTCCTTATCCTTTCCTTCTCTGTTTCTCTCCGTAGCATTTACCACTATCTGACATTATAGTTACACTGTAAACTGTGCTGCCAAGGGTTTTGGTCTTATCTGTACAGTGAGGTATCCTTAGTACTTAAAAAAGGGCTGACACATTGTAGATGTTCAAATATTTGTTGAACTAATGAATTTGTCAAGAGAAAGGAGAATGCTTGAAGGCATGAATTAAGAGCTACAGATTGGATCATCATCCACATAATTGAAATAAACATAAGTGTGAAAAATTTAAAACTTAAACATAAGTATTTCTTGAACATTAAATTAAAAAATTTTTAGGAAAATGTTTTATTTTGGCTTTAGAATTGTGACATTAGCAGTAACTGATTATCAGATTGTGTCTTCAAAGTCAGTAAATATTTATGCCTGGTGGGCAGTGTTCTAGGTACTTTCACATTTAAGCAGTATTTAAGCATTAATATTGTAGTTTATTATTCTCTTATTATCTACAGAGAAGTTGTGACTGGTCAGAAGTTACATATCCAGTGCATTTCTAACCTATGATGCCTGACTCCCAAGCCCAGAACTTGATCAGCACATTCTTTATACTCATGACCACACAATTTTTCAAGCCACCAAAATTTACGTTTTATTTTAAACAAAAAGAGACCTAAGCAATGAAACCAAAGGAGAAAGAAAATGATATGGAGAAACTGAATTCACTCATAACCATTTCTATAAATATATACATAAAAAAGAAAGTAGAGGTAAATTTGATTCAGACTCTTTAGCATTTCTTCCTTAGTTTCCTCTCAAATCCTAGAAAGGAAAGAAGCTTCTGTTGATTTGCTTGTTTTGAATAAATGTATAATAGTTTTTATGAGCTGATTTACTGTATTACTACTTTTCCCTTCTTAACATCCTTTACTCGGCACTTTTGAACAGTGTAGTTCTTCCATCGCCCTTTCCACGTTCCCCACCCTCCTAGCTTTGGTCAAGTTGCTAACACTAATCTATTTGAAAAAGAATAGTTGTGTGTGTTTGTGTGTATATGTGTGTGTGTATGCATGTGTGTATTTATATTTAAATTATACCTGTCCATACTGTGTCATCTAGAATTCTAGCAAAAAATTCAGGCATATGCCAGTTGACACCCTGGATGTTTGCCACTTTAAGAGCAGCAGCAGCATCAGGCACTTTGATAGTTTCTTTAACGCTGTTACTGAAAATTTTAGGATATACATTTTGAGAAAAGAGCTTCCCCAGTTGGGAGTTCCTCAAAAATAAAATTAGCTGAATATTCCATCTTCCAGAATTGTTAGATGTCAAGCGTCTTTTAGTTAGTGGGTCTCATTGATCTTCAGTTTAGTCTCTTAGGTGCTTGACTTCCCCTTGCCCCCAGTTTTTAGTTGGAAAAGGAGTTACAGCTTTACTATTACGGTGCAATCAGAATAGTTTATGAGTCTCAGAAAGATTCTTTGAAAGTTACTCATACCAGATTTTTTTTTAATTAATTAATTAATTCATTTATTTAATTTTTGGCTGCATTGGGTCTTCGCTTGCACGCGGATTTTCTCTAGTTGCTGAGAGCGGGGGCTACTCTTTGTTGCGGTGCGCGGGCTTCTCATTGCGGTGGGTTCTCTTGTTGCAGAACACAGGCTCTAGGCACGCGGGCTTCAGTAGTTGTGGTTCATGGGCTCTAGAGCGCAGGCTCGGTAGTTGTGGTGCACGGGCTTAGTTGCTCCGCGGCATGTGGGATCTTCCTGGGCCAGGGCTCGAACCCGTGTCCCCTGCATTGACAGGTGGATTCTTAACCACTTCGCCACCAGGGAAGCCCTTAAACCAGATTTGAAACCTTTATTAGCACTGGCAAAAACAAGTTTAGAATTGAAATACCTAGAATATGTGATTTTCATACTTTAGGTAATAGCAATGGTTAATTTTCTGCCATTATTTAACAAGACTGTTTCCAAGTACTTCATTGACAAAATTCATTTAAAATTAAAGTGTCTGTAGAACACATTCCCTAAATTATGGTATCTAATTAAAAATACGTTGCTTCATCAGTTCAGTATTTAGTATTTTTCTTCTTAAAAATATCTTACATATAATAAGCCTGTGAGAATTTATGGAAAAACACTAACTTAGCTCAGCATGTAGAATGTCATCTATTGCAGGCACCAAAAGCATTAAAAAATTTTGTTTTTCATTCCTAGTCTCACCTATTTCATTTTTTCCCTCCTTTATTCTTATATTCTCCTTTTAAACAATATCATGTGACGTTAAATTCTGTTTTACCCGCTGCTCCTGCAGTTTGTGGATGTGGGAGGGTGGGGCGAAGGTCCAGAGATCTGAAATACCATGGTGTCCTCTGAGAAATGTACAAACTTCCAGTGTGGCCAGAACATATGTTTTATTTGTATGGCTAGGGGGAGACCAGAAGCTGGATCAGGAAGGATCCTGTTGCAGTTGTCCAATTAAACCAAACCCAGCAACCTTTTTTCTTTCATACCTCTTAATATTGCGTTCTCCCTTTATCAGAACTTCAAGAGTAAGTCTACCTAGGTGTATTTTAAAAGCGGGCAAATATCTGTATCACCTTTTGATGATCTTTTAAAGTTTTCTATTGAGATTTCTGGCGGTTTAAGAGTAAACAAGGGCTTCCCTGGTGGCGCAGTGGTTAGGAATCCGCCTGCCAGTGCAGGGGACACGGGTTCGAGCCCTGGTCTGGGAAGACCCCACATGCTGCGGAGCAACTAGGCCCGTGAGCCACAACTACTGAGCCTGTGCTCTAGAGCCCATGAGCCACAACTACTGAGCCCGCGTGCCTAGAGCCCGTGCTTGGCAACAAGAGAAGCCACCACAATGAGAAGCCCGTGCAGCGCAATGAAGAGTAGCTCCTGCTCACCATAACTAGAGAAAGCCCGCATGCAGCAGCGAGGACCCAACGCAGCCAAAAATAAATAAATAAAATAAATAAATTTAAAAAAAAAGTAAATAATAAAATTTGGAAGACTATAAAGCAAAATTAAAAATATATAACAGATTAAAGATTTTTCTGGAGTTTTTTTAAAATTTTTATTTTATACGGGAATATAGTTGATTTACAATGTTGTGTTAGTTTCAGGTGTACAGCAAAATGGGTCAGTTATACATATACATGTATCTATTCTTTTTCAGATTCTTTTCCCATTTAGATTATTACAGAGTATTGAGTAGAGTTCCCTGTGCTATACAGCAGGTCCTTGTTGGTTATCTACTGTATACATAGTAGTGTGTATATGTTAATCCCAAACTTCTGATGTATCCCTCCCCTCCACCTTTCCCCAGTCTGGAGTATTTTCTGACCTTAGATTCTTTTTTTTTTTTCATTTTATTTTTACTTATTTATTTATTTTACTTTTATTTTATATTGGAATATAGCCAATTAATAATGTTGTGATAGTTTCAGGTGCACAGCAAAATGACTCAGCCATACATATACACGTATCCATTCCCTCCCAGACTCCCCTCCCATCCAGGCTGCCACATAACATTGAGCAGAGTTCCTTGTTCTATACAGTAGGTCTTTGTTGGTTATCTATTGTATATATAGTAGTGTGTATATGTTAATCCTGAACTCCTAATTTATCCCTCCCCCGCACCTTTCCCCAACCTGGAGTATTTTCTGACCTTAGATTCTTGATATAATAGTGAATTTTTCTTGCTCCTTGTTGAGAAAAGTAAAGTTGCAGGATAAAAATAAAGGAGAAATTATTTGTGAGTCCATCATTTAGAAAGTGATTCACTAATTGTGAAATCCATTTATTGGGTTACAACTGGCATTTTAAGTAAATTCATGATATAAAATAGAATAGATTTTATCTACCTGAATGTGTGTGTGGCTGTTATGTTAAAACCTACTTTTAGTTGCGGTTAGCAAAGTTTGAAAAACCCTGTTTAATGTTTGCATATACCTACTAACATTTCTGTGTATGTTTTAAAAATAATGTCTATTCATTTACTTGGGTATTTGAGAATCTACTGTTTCTCCTCCCTACCCCCCTCCCACCCCCATTCATTGAGTCATCACTATGTGCCAGATACTGTTCTAAGCAATTTACATATATTAGATCACTTTTTCTCCTATTACATGAAATTTTTATCCCGATTTTTCAAAAGGAGAAACTAAGTTACCTAGTGATTAATTAACTTGCTCAGAGTTATATATTGGTAAGTTATGGATCTGGGATTCAAACCCAAGCCCATTCAGAGTCCATTCTTCTAACCACCAAGCTTTATTGCTGGCTCTGTGAAGTCGTGATAAATGCTGGCAATACATTTGAAATGGTTCTTGATCTCATGGAACTTAACATATTTATATTTATAAATATATTTATAATTTTCTATACTTTATATATACACACACACACACAACGTGTAATGTGAGAAAACACCATTTATCTACCTGTTTATCTATCTATCTATCTATCTATCTATCTATCTATCTAATCTATCTGGCTGTGCCAGGTTTTAGTCTCCGCACGTGGGATCTTCATTGCCACATGTGAGATCTTTTAGTTGCGGCACGCAGGATCTAGTTCCCTGATCTGGGGTCGGACCTGGGCCCCTTGCATTGGGAGCGCGGAGTCTTAACCACTGGACCACCAGGGAAGTCCCAACACTATATATAGTTAACTAACCATGTTTATAATTAGAATATTACCATGTTATAAATTTCAACATTACTGACTTATTGCCATCATGTGGATGTGCCATGATTTAATTATTCCTGTGTTGTTGGAAATTCCCAGTCCTTGCTTGGTAGTATTGCAGTGAGCCTCGGAATGCATTCATTATTGTCATTTCAGCTTACTATGTGAGGCTGTTTATAAAAGCATAGAAGTTTGAAGTTACTGACATTTGTTTCTAATTACATTCCTGAAGCTTATGTTTTAGCGGTAGTGCTGATCTTATACCTTCATAATCATTGTGTATTATAAATTCAGTAGTCAAAAACAAAGCAAACAAAATTCAGTAGTCAAAAAATGGTGTCCATGCTAAATCATCTTCTTTCAAAGTCTCTGTTGTCCTTGATATTGTTGCAGCATGTATAAGCCATTTCTAAATAATTTCTTCAAATCACTGGAATATTTGTGTGCCTAATATATTTTAGAGCACATGAGACAAGCACTCCATCATGAACGTTCTGTATTTAGCTGTCGATTGTGTGTCCCAAATGGGGTTTATAACATTTTCACATGCTTATTAAGTCATTAGTGCCAATTGTGTTCCAGGCTTTGGTGGTTAGATAATAGTTTTACAGAGATGAAAGACAAAAGCTACCCCCTTTGGACACAGCATAGTGAAGGAGGCCATAACAACTGTCATGAAAATGTATTTCTGTCTCTTCCAAAAGAAGTGAAATGTTTTGTAGACAATTGCATAGGGTTTTAATACACATTAATTTTGCAATTAAAGGTATGTAGTTGGGGGACTGCCCTGGTGGCACAGTGGTTAAGACTCCGCCTGCCAATGCAGGGGACACGGGTTCCAGACCTGGTCCGGGAAGATCCAGCATGCTGCGGAGCAACTAAGCCCGTGCGCCACAACTACTGAGCCTGCGCTCTAGAGCCCGCGAGCCACAACTACAGAGCCCAGGACCACAACTACTTCTGAAGCCCGTGCGCCTAGAGCCCATGCTGCACAATAAGAGAAGCCACCTCAATGAGAAGCCTGCAAACCGCAACGAAGAGTAGCCCCTGCTCGCCGCAACTAGAGAAAGCCCGTGTGCAGCAATGAAGACCCAACGCAGCCAAAAATAAGTAAATAAAAAATAAATAAATTTATTAAAAAAAAGGTATATAGTTGGGCATCAGAATTTCTGGGTTTTATTTTTGGCTGCATTGGGTCTTTGTTGCTGCGCATGGGCTTTCTCTAGTTGCAGCGAGCAGGGGCTACTCTTCGTTTCGGCACTTCGGCTTCTCTTTGCGGTGGCTTCTCTTGTGGCGGAGCACGGGCTGTAGGCACGGGGCTTCAGTAGTTGTGGCTCGCGGGCTCTGGCACTCAGGCTCAGTAGTGTGGTGCACGGGCTTAATTGCTCCGCAGCATGTGGGATCTTCCCAGACCAGGGATCAAACCCCATGTCCCCTGCATTGTCAGGCGGATTCTTAACCACTGTGCCACCAGGGAAGTCCCTGATGAAGATTTGTTAAATAACTATTTAATTTCTTCCTGTAACAGTTTTGAACCCTTAAATATGGTAATTCTGCAAAATTTTGTTTCAGCAATTTAAAAAACGGTTTCTTTGGGTCATCTAACTTGTTACCGAAAACACTGGTGTAGTAGTTCTGTTGATCACTTCTGCAGGCAGTTTTGGAATGCAACGTGAGTGCTGGTTTCTATTCAAATTTGAAGTTACTTAGGAGTTTCCTGTCCTTAATTTTTCCAGTGCTTTTTGTTACTCTTAGTTTAATCATGGTTTGAAGCATTGTAGAGAGCTGACCATCTACTCTCTCTCTCTCTCTTTTTTTTAATTACTGATAATCTGACTGAATGGCCTCACCTCCCTCACCTAATAAATGGTTTGCTTCCTATGAGGCTAAGACTGGTAGCAGTCCATGGGGAAACATGGTAGTGCACCCTCTTAAGGAAAGTAACTTTTATGCTTATTTTTGTTTTGTCAACAAAAATTTATATTGGTAACTACCATGATTTACAAGTCAACTTTAAAAGATCTTCAAGTGCATAACGTCATGAAAAAACTGGATCTCATTTGTAGGAATCAAATGAACTTTCTGATTTGAGTTATTAAATATGATATTAAACCTTCTTAGTGGCTTTATTGAATGTGCATATAGTCTCTTGTTAAACCATAGCTAAAAAATCTGTTTATATATACTGACTACATTTTGAGTAAACAGCATTTATAAAATTAGATTATTGCTAGATCAGCCAGGTTGAAAAATAAAACTTAAGTTTGGACTTGATTTCTTCTGATTGCTTCTGGGAGATAGATTGGCATAGCAACATGAATGTGAATTTTAGAGTTGGACGTATGAGAGGGAATATCTGACCAACCTCTTTCAGTCTCAGATGCATTATGTTGAACAGATTAATGCTTAAATGTCCATGAGCCTCAATCTCCTCACCTGTAAAAGGAGGCAACTAGTCAGTCTTATGAGTGGTAAATCAGGATAAAATAAAATACCATTAAGTCCCTAGCATGATTCTTGGCCTATTGTTAACAAATGTTAGCCCCAGTACCACCCCCTTCCTCCAGCAATATTTTACAAAAATGTTCCATAGAACAAGTGTTGAAATTCCAGCTAGAGGGTCTAGATTGAAGTCCTAGTTCTTTTCTCATATTGCGTGTTTTCTTTGGTCAGTCACTTGACCACAGAGTGTCAGTTTTCTCCTCTGTAAAATGGCGTTATGAAAAATTAAATGAGATAATGAGTAAGTGTTACAGACCTAGGCTTTTATTCTTTCCTTTATTATCTAATGTATTTATATCTTGCCTTGTTTCCCAGTGATTAACATCATTCTTTATGTGCAAGGGAGGAACTGTACTTCAGGAACATTAACCTGATAGTCCAGAGTTTATTTGGAGGAACAGAGTGTAGGAAACAATGTGGGTTTCCTTCCAGGAGGTTGTAGCATATATAGAGCCTTTGAAAGGTTTTAAGCTGGAGGGGGAAGGGTCGGGGGTTGCACTAAAGCAGTAAAATGATCAGTTTTAAAGATGGTTGTGGCTACAGTGATTTCATTGGACCAGGGCCCTTGTTTCTGTTCTTCCTTAGTATTTTCCCACCTACCCTGGTAGAATTCTTTCTTGTATTCAATTATGCCACCATTACCAGCTTTCTGAAGAGTGACCTACATTTTGTAATCTGTATTCCCTACAACCTGCAATAAATCTAAATCTCAGGAATATGTAATTTTTCTGATAGTGGACCTAAAAAGTTTTCATCAGTTGAATCTACCCTTTCAAACAGGGAATAATTTCTCTTTCTCTTTAGCACGTACTTTTTAGCTCTAGCTGGGAAACTTTGTCGTCTTCCATTCCTTGTCTATTAACCTTTGCACGAGCTGTCCCACAAACCCAAAGTATAGCAAACCTCTCCCAGCTACTTTCTTTCCTTGGAAGCCCCTTTTATTGCTTGCTTTTATTAAAAGTTTCCTATCAAGTCATCCTAAAGTAATGTTAACTGCTTTATGATATAAATGTATGTGTATTACTGATAATTTTTCAGTTTTACTTCCTTTGTGTAGGTTGAGTATTCGTTCGTTCTTGTGACTATAGAGTGCCAAACTTGAAGCAGAAGTAGAGTGAATTCTTAGACTTAAAATGTGATACATAGACTTCTTACTGTATCATTTAAATAATGAAGTGTTTTTAATGTTTTTATGTAAGAAAGGTGGAGTGGGGTGAGGAGGAAGGAGGAATCAGGTAAGCTGTCAAGGCAATCAGAGAGAAGCACGAAAACCTGATAGTTAGCCATGGATCTGTTCATTTATCTGCATGCTCTTCATAGAAGTAAGCTTTAGAAACTAACTTTTTACAGTTTAATGACTTCCATGGAATTAAAATGATTCAGTAATATTAACACCAGAAGGGGCATTGTTTGAAGGAATCCCTGTTGTGTCTATTAATGAGTTCCCTTTTATGCAGGTGTGTGGGTGGTTTCCAGCTCTCATTCAACAAAGAATAGAATAGTTGGTCAGAGGTGAACCTGGCACCTACCAAGTATTCAGACCTGTCTTTTAGGTTGTTTTCATTCCTTGAGAAGAAAACTGAAGAATCAGTTGGGGGTAAAGAGATTTGTGGGCTTTGGATAGATCTCTATAAAGCAAGGGCTGTCACTCTGACCACTAAGCATGTACTCCTCCTCATTCACATGAGGGTCATATTAAAAATGACAGTGTTACGTGGTAGTAGCAGTAGCTGCTTTGTTTTTCTTAGCTGTGGCAGCAGTTAACACAGCGCACTCACTAGTGGCTTAACATACCAACACTTAAGTCCTTATTTTTTGTTTTTGTTTTTAAGTCATTGAAATTATGAAACTATCATTCAAATGGAAGCATTATAGTTCTTCGGAACCATTATGATCTCAAAAGGAAAGGAGAATGATACAGATACACTGGCTGAGGTGTTTTGAGGTGCATCGAAGTGTTCCAGCCTGTGGCTTACCTTAACATGTTCTTGAAGTACCATGGCGTGGATTAAAAGGTATGCTTTAGAAATCTTCCAGTGGCCCCAAGGTCATGCGTAGAGTGAACACTCATGGTTCTATATTTAATTATTGCATATTTTAAGATATTTTAATATTTAGATTGCAGATGTGGTTATGGATTTATGGCAAAAGTATTTTGTGTTGTAAAAAAAACATGTATCACAAGCTTGTTGAGTGATTTTTTTCCCCCCCTTTTTGAGATATGGTTATAGGAGGCACTAGGGTAGATATTTTTGCTAGATTTTAATAGTAATGGGCTATAGTTTCTTTCACGAAATAGTTTAGGGATTATTCATATGTTAGTCTGTAATTATCTTTCTGGTTTACATCATAGACTAGTTTCTCTGTAGTGCTGTCATTTCATGGTAGCCTGAACAGGAAATAATTGGATACAGTTCTTCAGTTGGAGTATTAATTTGACCAAACGAAATAATTTTTACTTGGACCATTTATAGTTTGTGCTTGTTTTTGTCTTTTACAAAGAATTTTTACTGAGAGGAAAATGAGTGATTCTTTACTAATACTGTGATTGTTGTCTCTTCACCACCATATGTATACAGTTAATCTTTCATGTGTTTGTGGTATGTAGTCCCACTGTTACTTGTGGTTGCTAGTAGTGGTAATTCTAGGCTTCATATTACCCACTTAACCATCAAAAATCTTTAAGGTTTTTATGTTCATAACATTTTATTTGAGTGATGTAGTCAAAACCATTTCTTAATGATTGGAAACCTTGGAAACCTCCTAATTTTGTACTGTTTGCTTGCTACTGAATGTTTTCTTGGGGTAGTGGAAGTGAATCAACCACTAGAATGTTGAGTTCATAATGTTACATCGGGTTCAAAATTCTTTATCTTTTAGGTAATGAAGGAAAATATGTTGGGAAGATAGATGTTTAAATCATGGATATATAAATGTAATAGAAATACGTTGCTGTGGCCTGTAATTTTTATCATTTAGTCTACCTTATGTTAAGATCCTTTTGATGTGTCAGCAGTTAAATTATTAATGGAATTTAGTTATTAAACCTAAGACAAAACTGCTTTTTATTAAATTCTGGTCTATAATGACAGTGAATCAAGTTTCGAGGTGAAGTCAGCTGCCTATTAACCAAGGTCAACCAGGTATTTTATGTCCAATATAACAGTGTCTACTCTCCAAAAAGATCTTTTCTTTGCTTGGAGATGCATTGGTATTTGATACATTGTTTACAAAATATATTTCTCCATAATATTTGCCACTTCAACTTAAAAAAAAAAATCTCTTTTTAGGGTAGTACTTGGGCATCTGTTTGTTTTGTTTTAATGCCACAGAGGATTCTTGATGCACAGCCAGATTTGGGAACTCCTTTCTCTTTGGAAGAGTTTATAACTTAGTGGTTAAGAGCTTAGATTCTGTGGCCAACTGATCTGTGTTTCAAATCTGGCACTACTTTTTTTGTTTTGACAGGTTGAAAGAATGATCTGGAAAAAAAATAAACTTGTGTATTAAAAATATAATACCGTAATTATATATTGCATTATATATGTGTGTGTATATGTATGTATATATACACACACACATATATGTAAATAAATTCCATACACATTTAGTGTAGGATTGAGCATGCAAGAAGCCAGTGTTAGATTAACAGTGATGATGATGATTTATTTTTTATTTTTTATTTTAAATTTATTTTATTTTATTTATTTTTGGCTGCGTTAGGTCTTTGTTGCTGCCCGCGGGCTTTCTCTAGTTGCGGCGAGTGACACTTCATTGTGGTGTGCGGGCTTCTCATTGAGGTGGCTTCTTGTTGCAGAGCACGGGCTCTAAGCGCGTGGGCTTCAGTAGTTGTGGCTCGCGGGCTCTAGAGCACAGGCTCAGTAGTTGTGGCGCACAGGCTTAGTTGCTCCGCAGCATGTGGGATCTTCCCGGACCAGGGCTCGAACCCATGTCCCTTGCATTGGCAGGTGGATTCCCAACCACCGCGCCACCAGGGAAGCCCAATGATGATTATTAAATGCCAGATCAGGAACCTCTTTTTTGTGGGGTGAGATGCTATTACATTATTTCTTTTCCTGAATCTTATACTTTCTTCTATGATCTTCCTAGAGTTAAATAAACAATCACTCTAATGTTTTCAATTCTTTGAGCTTTTTCTCATCAGTGAAAGAAGGTGGCCCCTAGAGACTGGTAATTTATCTCTGGTCCTCTTATCCTGCTAGGTCGATTTGTGTGTCTTCTAAAGCTGTGTTTTTCAAATTGCAGGTTTCAACCCATTCATTAGTGGGTCAAGAACACGATTTAGTTGGTTAAGAACTCGATTTAGTGGGGGTTACGATCAGCATTAAGACATGTATTGTAATAGAAAATAAAATCAGTGCAGTGAATGTAGGAAAGAGCATTTTTTAAAAAAACTTGTTTCATTTTTTTAAAAAAGCTGAAATAAACAAGATACATGCACATTTATGTGTATGTTGCTTGGATCGTTTTGGTTCCACTAAGTGTATGCCTCCCATAGTCACAGATGTCCCTGAGATGTGGTATTAGGTTTATATTGTTTTTCCTTGCTGAGAAAAAGTGACCAGGATAGGTTCCAGTCTGTGGCTTCTAATGGTATGACATACTCTCTATATCATCTTCAAGGATCTCCCTACCATGCTTTGCATTTGAAGTGAAGTTTATTTCAGGGGAATATCTAAGGAGCAGGGAGAAAAGGGGAACATAATAGCAGCAGCTGTTGAGTGACATTAACTAAGGATATTTTATCAAGTAGAGTAATCTAGTAAACTGCCCCTTGGCATGCATTCTGTTAATGTGTTAATCAACTCATAGACCAGTGGTTTTCAAACTGCCAGTGGTAGCCCATTCTGGAGTCAGTTTAATAAGTTTCTGCCCTCCCCTACTCCCCCCCCACCCTGCAAATTATATGAAGCAGAAAAGAACAGAATAGGAAATGTCATGAATGGATCATATGATATAGTTCTGTAAAACTCTTGTTTTGAGGGTATGTATATATACTGCATTGCAGACCTAAGTTCTGGTAATGATCAACTGGGAAACTGTATGGCACTCAGCCTTATAAATCTGTATTGCCAAACTGACCTCAGCCAGAGAAGACTTCAGATACCTAAAACAGGATTGTTAGCTCAGTAGTTTTCTCTCTGACAGTAGGAAACAGTTAGCTATGAAACCTTGTTTTTGTTTTTTGTTGTGTTATTTGGGGGGTGTGTGTGTGTGTGTTTTCTTGCTTGCCCTCGTAAATATTTAAAGGCTCATAGGTAAGAAATTTATAATATTTCCTAGTTGTGAAGGAATTTACTTTCTTTGCATTGATGAAAATGACCCATGCAATTAAAAAAGTACAAAAAAACTGATGATACATACTAAAATCCACCCACTTCATTTTCCCATTCCTTATATCTTAGGACTTTTTCATATACCAGGTGCTTCTTTACTTCAGAAGGTAAATATAAAAGTTTAATGTTGCAAAAAAAAATTAACCTTAAATTAGATATGTCACAAATATTTAAGGTAGCCGAATGTTAGAACTTCTGTTTTTGTGAGGATTTTGATAATATTTAAAATTTTATTTTTCTTGGATTAGTGCCTCTGCCTATTCCAGTGTCCTTATAACAGCAGAGATTTGCTTTACAGATATATTGAAGATGATCACAGAGTTTCTGGTGAATATTTTTTAAAAAATAAAGCTTCAGAGTAGGACAGTATCAGCATATTCATGTTTTAAGATTGTGTTTGAAATACAGTTTCCTCCTTCCTAGAAAACAATACGAGAATGAAGATTTCTGGTAAATTGTTTCACAACAATGGAATTTGTACATTAGTTTTCTACACTTGGGAGTTGAACAATGGATAAAATCTTTGCCAAAATAAGAGGCCAAAAGATAATAAGTACAATTCATGTTTCTCTGCAAGTTCTTGGAAATTGAGTCAAAAACATATAGTTCCTGCTCTGAATTGGGTATGATGTATTAAACCTAGAAATTATCTTTTGGAATTACAGAAGGTAGGTAAAGAAATCCCACCTCCCTCCCGCCCCGTGGGTTAACTGCCTTCATGATGGTGGCTTGTCTTTGCGTCAGTGCGTAAAGACATACTGTTGCTAGTGATGCGGGCAGGGAGCAAGGGCCTGTGGATTCAGAGAATAGTAGAGTTGAATCCCTTTTTTCTATTACTGTTTCCCCAAGTGCCCCTCCCACCCCCACCCCAACCTGGTCTTCTCCCAGACTGTCCAACCTTTTCTCCTCTTATCAGTAGCACTGCTTAGCTTTTCATCATTATTTCAGTTATATTTACTTCCAGCGTCATCACTTTCTGCCTCATGCTGCTTATCCTGTTGAGTGCAAGGTTTTGTGTTGTCATCTTGTGGCATTTGTTTGTGCACAACTGTGTTCCTTTTACTTTGGTTATCATAACACACAAGAGCAGCTTGTCATCTTTTTCTTTCAAAGATTTTTCCTCCTAAAGCGTAGTTTATTTTTTTATTTTAAAAAATATTTATTGATTTATTTGGCTGTGCCGGGTCTTAGTTGTGGCAGGCGGGATCTTAGTTGTTGCTAGCGGGATCTTTTGTTAGTTGCAGCATGCGGGATCTTTAGTTGCGGCACATGGGATCTAGTTCCCTGACCAGGGATTGAACCTGGGCCCCCTGCACTGGGAGCACGGAGTCTTAGCCACTGGACCACCAGGGAAGTTCCTGAAGTGTAGTTTAGGAAGAAACTAAACTACCTTCTAGTTTAGTTGACCAAGAACTGAGAGTACTGACCGGAGGCAGCACCCCAACCGCACATCTACAATTAGAAGAAAGAGCATGTTATAAATTACTGGGTCAGCTATTAGATATGGCTCCAGTATACTTTTGGTTACTGAAAACAAGTCAAAAACACCCTCTAAGAATGAAGATTAGATTATTTGAGAGTATTTTAAAAGATGTTTTAGATTCTGAAGATAACAAAGTTTAAAAAATCTTTTACGTATATGGTAGTATTGTTAGAATTAGGCACTTTCTCAAACTAATTTGTATTTCATTACTTTGAAAAATAATACTGTTTTGCATTTTTATGGGATCTGGGATATCTATTAAAAGAATACTTTAGAACCCATCTCCAGTATGAACCTAATTGAAAAGTGGTATATGCTGTGTCAGTAATTGTCATGAAAATCAGGGAATCTCTTTCTTTTGAAAAATACAGTGAAGTCAGTTGATCTTGTACTATTGAATGGTTAGGGACTTATGAGGAGTGTAGGTAGTTGAGCAGGAAAATGTGCATGCATTCTTTCTTTGAAATGCCAAACTTGTCACTTCAATGAGAAGTACAGCTTTCATTATGGAGACCATATCTTATGTAGCCAGGTTCCTACACCTCAGAATGAGTGAGCTCTGTGAGGCTCTGAGAGCTGATGAAGAGGGAACGGCAGTTAAAATCATGCATCTTTAACAGACCTCCACAAGTTTTTGGGTGTTGCTTTAACAATTATCAGATCAACATACAATCTTGAAAGATAATGACTGAAAATGTGCTAGTTTAGCAGACAGTGGTCAGGAAGGGCAACTGCCTCCTTCCCCCTGCCCCTTAATTATTTGTTATAAGGAATCCTGGGGCTTCCTGGGGTGGGGAGATAGGACAGAAAACACTTTCAAAGCATTTACTTTGAGTGCTTTTGTGTTTTATCACAGCAATGGGTGGGTGAAGGTGATTAATAATGTACATACAAGTGCTGGTGATAGCAGCTAGATTAATTGTGTGCATGAAATTTAACTTTATTAGAATTCCTTTATTGTTGAAATTCCTGTGGAAAAAGTACTCTGTGAGAAATTCTAGCCTAGGGGCAGGGATAGGGCAGAGGCAGGTAACATAAATATGTAAAACAGGTGTGACTTGGAACAGGTAGAATCCACTGAAAGCATTCACTTTTGAAATAAAAGCTGTAGCTTCCTCTGCAGGGAGCCAGTTTCCAATCCTACCCCTCCCCAACCCCCACCCCTCTACATTATACAGATTTTTATTTTGTTGACTCCTGTATCCCCAGCCCCAGGACAGTGACTAGTCATAGCAGGTACTCAGTAAATATTTCTCCAGTTGCGGCGAGTGGGGGCCACTCTTCGTTGTGGTGCGTGGGCTTCTCATTGCGGTGGCTTCTCTTGTTGCAGAGCATAGGCTCTAGGTGCGCGGGCTCAGTAGTTGTGGCACGCGGGCCCAGCAGTTGTGGCTCACAGGCTCTAGAGCGCAGGCTCAGTAGTTGTGGTGCACGGGCTTAGTTGCTCCACAGCATGTGGGATCCTCCCGGACCAGGGTTCGAACCCGTGTCCCTTGCATTGGCAGGCGGATTCTTAACCACTGTGCCACCAGGGAAGTCCCTAGATTTTTAAGACATGCATCTGTCCTGTCATGGCAGAACATGCCATTCTTTTATTAACTAACCTCTTAATTTACAAATAGAATGAGTGGATATGTAAGGAGGTAGTCTTACTTTTTAAAAATTTTTATTTATTTATTATTTTATTTTAAAAAATTTTATTTATATATTTTTGGCTGCGTTGGGTCTTCTTTGCTGCGCAGGCTTTCTCTAGCTGTGGTGACGGGGGCTTCTTTTGTTGCGGAGCATGGGCTCTAGGCGCGTGGGCTTCAGTAGTTGTGGCTCATGGGCTCTAGAGCACAGGCTCCATAGTTGTGGTGCACGGGCTTAGTTGCTCCACGGCATGTGGGATCTTTCTGGACCAGGGATCGAACCCATGTCCCCTGCATTGGCAGGTGGACTCTTAACCACTGTGCCACCAGGGAAGTCCCTAGTCTTACCTTAATTGTACAGTTTTGTCGTCAGTTAGCTCTTTTGTGAGTTGGGGTTTGTAAGTCTAAAGGCTGAGAAAATCTGAGTGCATAATAGCTAACATTTAGTGGGTATTGCACTTACAAAATGCCCCTTTTCAAGTGTTTTACAGGTATTAACTCGATCTTCACACAGCTCTCCAAGTTGTTACAGTTAACTTTCCTATTTTACAGACGTGGAGACTGAAGAAACTCTAGAATAACTATGAAAGGGCTGGAGTGTTTTCTTTGTTAGAAAGTCCTGAACTTTGGGGGAGTAAAACTTGGAAATAGTTTACACAATAATTCAACATATTTTTCTCACAGTGGTAGATATCCAAGTGTGAGATTTTTTTATAGAGAAAGACGTTTGTGATCTGTGCTCATATCCCACAGAAGAAAAGCTTTGTATTTGAACAAAAACATTTCCATATTAGGTATTGACCAGATTTGGTTTGTTAGGAGGTGGAACGTTGCCCTTTTATGGCCACTAGACACTCCATTGCTCTCTTTGTCTTTTCAACTTGGTAGCCTCTGACACTTCCTCAAGCAATCTTTTTTTCCTCTTCCATCTTTTTTACTGCTCTCTTACGCTGCAGTGTTCTCTCTTCTTCTTTCCTACCTCTCAGCCCTCTCTCTCCCTCATTTACATGCAACCTAAATGAATAAGAACATTAGCTCTACATTCTTACTGTTTAGAGTAATATGTGAATGTGCTTTTTTTTTTAACATCTTTATTGGAGTACAATTGCTTTACAATGATGTGTTAGTTTCTGCTGTATAACAAAATGAATCAGCTGTACATATACATATATCCCCATATCTCCTCCCTTTTGCGTCTCCCTCCCACACTCCTTATCCCACCCCTCTAGGTGGACACAGAGCACTGAGCTGATCTCCCTGTGCTATGCGGCTGCTTCCCACTAGCTGTTTATTTTACATTTGGTAATGTATATATGTCCATGCTACTCTCTCACTTCATCTTAGCTTACCCTTCCTCCTCCCTGTGTCCTCAAGTCCAGTGAATGTGCTTTTGAGTCCGAGAACCTGGCAAGCCAAGTGAGAAATGAGGATGCTATGAAAACAGCATAGAATGTAGGTCCTAGGAAGTTGTCCAAAAGTGAAGAGGGCCGACTCAGGACAAAATAATATTCCTCTTTCAGAATAAACAGTCGTTGAGTATAATGGCCAGACAAGTAGGATTAATTTCTTGAGAGGAATACTGGAAACAAACCAAGGCATTGATGGATATCCAGGAAAACAGTCAGCAATTAGAATGACCCCCCTTTGACTTTGATTTTCATTCCAGAGTTCAAATTTATTCTTAGAATTAAGGATTTAACTTCAGTCTTAAACTATCCTTCATACCTAAGAGCTACTACCATTTTAAAAGCCCAGGAAGTTAATTTGTTAATGGCATCATTATTATTGTCTTACACATAATGGATCTTATATTAGTACTTGCTTATTGTTATTGTAGTAAAAAATTGCCTGCGTGAAATTGCTGAAGACTTACACCTGGTGTATGCAAGTTTTCCTAGCAATTAGTTTTAGACTCAACAAAATTACATGAAAAAACATAAACTTCTAAGGACCTCTTTTCAGCTGTATTGTTTGTAGCCCCATTTAAATCTTGATACTACTTCCTAATAGAATCTGTCAACAACATGGATTATCACTTTTTTGAAGTGTCAGCATGCCACATTAAACTACACTGCTGTTGTAGAGTGAGTAACAGTAATTACCTATAGCATGGTATCTTTGCAGGGCATTCTCTATGGGAAAAGTAGACAGTTTCATTAGGGTGAGGAAATTAATCATCATTTTAGCTCTTTGGACTTGGTAAAATAGTTAATTCCTTTTTCTCCTCATTATAAAATTTGTGAAGTTAGTATGGACTCGTTTGGTGGACCATTTATAATTTTCTCCTCCACTGTAGAAAATAACTTTTTAGACAATTCAGATCAGTTTGTTCATAATCATTTGTTTATTCAAAATAGTTGGTCTAAATAATATTATAGTTTAAGAGCTACGATTTCATGACAGTTCTTTGTTTTGTTATCCTTTTTTTAACAGATGACTTGCTATTGTCATGGTTCATTCATTTAGTGAGCACACACTGTGTACAGAATTGCATTTGAAAACTTAATATTTTATGCAGTTGAGTCAGCTTTAATTATGAACAGTACATGCTTATAGCATTGGGCATATTTCTCTAATGTACACTTCTGCCATTAAAAAAAAAATTTGTCCAGCATAAAAGTTACGGCCTAAAAAATCCCCTGTGCATCTTCAGTTTATTATGGAAACAGGTTGGCATTTTCTTCATTACTGGGATACTTACAATTCTTTAAAGGCTCTAGATTTGACTAATTCCTAGAGCTGTTAACACAGTCAGATTTTCCTGGTTTATTTAAATGTGGCATCGTTCTGTATTCTCTAGTTGGATTACTACAGCGTTTCATCCTTGAGAATCAGCAGTTTTGGTTTGCTGAGAAATAGTTTACAGGTTAAGAAGTGATTTTTCTGAAACATTTAAATAAATTTTCGTATGATAGGTGGTTTGTTTAATGGAAAAAAGCAAATAGAAATTAATTTATAAGTGAATTGGGGAAAAAACAATTGTTTTGCGAAGGCAAAGAAAAGTGGTTTAAAGACTAGACTATGGCTTCCTTATATATTTATATGTAATCTTCAACCTTAGTATGATCAGTGTGTAATCAGAAACAGGGGAAAGTCCTATCTTGTGACTTTTTGAGCTTCAGTTTTCCCTTCCAAGTTTGAAATAATGCCTATCAGAATTGTTAATGAGAGTTAAATGAGAGCATATATAAGCAGATATATTCTGTTTGTTTTTATGTGCTTGTCTGTTTTACTGCATGAGGCCTGTTTAGGATCCTATGGATATAAAAGTTGTAATAAGAGCTTCATCTAACCTTATGGAATCAGGGAGTGGAGATGTAGAAGATAATTTGGGAATGCAGCTGATAGCATTTGTCAATGAATTGCTTGTGATGGAAGGCAAGAATGAGGGGAAGAGGTCAGTAATACTAGTACTGTAGAGAAGAGAGACCACCATGTCTTTAGGGAACATGCATGTGTAGAAGTTGGTAAGAAAGGAATGTTAAGAATTAGCTGCTGCAATGGAGCAGCTCATCTTTAAAGAAAACCTGTGCCCTCCTATTTTCTAGTTAGACAACGCATGTTAGGGCAGTTGACTAGCCAGTTAACTAGTAAATTTGCAGTTTGCATAATTTGAATTTATAGCACAGCAAAATAACCAAGTAAATATATAGCATGAATGTCCCAAACTGTGACAGTTAAGTCTACACCTGCTAAGAGTATAGACTTGTTTTCCTCATTGCTGCTATCAAATCCCAAGGCTTTTGCCTCCTGTTCTAGTGTTTTACTACTATAATTTACTCATGGTCTATACTTGCAATCACTTTATGGTGATTCTCAATTCAGAATCTTTCTTTTGCCTGTGCCGAGCCAAGGCTCCTCAGATGGTTGTTGAAGTATTAGGCTGCCTGTTGTACCACCCAAGGCAAAGCAGTATGCTGTCAGATTTTGTACCATCAACCTCCGTGCCCGTGTTGTGTATTCCCCTTGCAGAGCCCCATGGCCTCCTTGTGAGGCTTGCGTGAGCAGATGCTAGCTGCTGGGCCTGTCTTTTTGGTCCTAGCAGTGTATGAAAGCACGACAGGTTAATGGCTCAGATAAGGTTTGGCAGAAAAGCCATTCTTTAAGCTTTGAATTGTGGTTAAGACCACTTCTTCAGAGTGGTTTTTGGCTTTACCACAAATGTAGGTTTGATCGTTATAACATGATGTGATAACAGAAAGTTAAGTTACGGTTCAAAAGAAATGTATTGTTTTGGGTATAAACACTCAAGCAGAAAGGCATTTCCTTATTCATGCAGTGGTGTTATAAAAAACGTTCTGGAAATCTTTTCTTCCCTATTCTGAATATACGAATTTTGACCATTTTATTATTTTTGTTTATTGAATAGTCTCCCTTCACTGTCCTATTTTGCATGTTTTAAAATGATAATTGCCATCTTTTATTTTTTTCCCTTAGGGACAGGCTTCTTTGAAAAGGTTTAACTCCTTGTAAACCTGAATCGTGGCCTTTCCTTTATGAATTAGACCTTATTTTGGCTACACATCATAAATGTTCTGGTCTGTGTTATTTAAAAGGGAAATAAAAGGCAGATGCACTGCAGAATTCAAATACTTTAGAATACCAAACTGTATCCTAGAGGTTTGGCTGTTTAAGAAATTGGCCAAAAAATGGTTTGATAGAGGTTGGGCTGGTACCGTCTTTATAATTTTTAGAAAATTGAAGATGTCTATGTATTCTTGGTCCTTTTCAACTCAGAAAAAGATGTACTTTGCGAAATTATGATTAATAGTGTAGACACTATCACATGAACAATATAACATACTGTCTGTGCAGGGAATATGAAAGAGTAATCATCAAAAATTTGACATACAGATATGTGTGAACATGCGTGTCTGTTTATGCAATAGCTAAGGTATGGCTCCCACAGCAGATGTCTTTAGATTTCCTGAATTTTATGCATTTATAGCTTTAGAAAAGATTTTTTCACTTTCTAGTAATCAAAGAAAAAATTATCCTTTACACTTATAAAATGTAGTCAGTAGCGGAAGTATTGGGAGCGTAATGAAAGAAGGTTTCCTTTCAGGTTTTTTGTTGACCCCTCACTGAAGCAAAACAGGTCTATACTATAGCATAGAAACTTTTAGGGTCAGTTAGTACATTTTACAGTCTTTTCATAATTTTTATATTCATACCTCTTCATATGTTAGTATCCAGAATTGAACTGTAATTAAATTCTATCTTACTGCAGAGTATATGGAAAATCATGGACATTATACTCTAGTTACATTTTTGTTCGAATTTTATTTTATTTTTTTTATACAGTAGGTTCTTATTAGTCATCAATTTTATACACATCAGTGTATACATGTCAATCCCAATCTCCCAGTTCATCACACCATCCCCCCACCCCCCACTGCTTTCCCCCCTTGGTGTCCATACGTTTGTTCTTTACATCTGTGTTTCTATTTCTGCCCTGCAAACTGGTTCATCTGTACCATTTTTCTAGCTTCCACATATATGCGTTAATATACGATATTTGTTTTTCTCTTCCCGACTTACTTCACTCTGTATGACAGTCTCTAGATTCATCCAGGTCTCTACAAATGACCCAATTTCGTTCCTTTTTATGGCTGAGTAATATTCCGTTGTATATATGTACCACATCTTCTTTATCCATTCGTCTGTCGATGGGCATTTAGGTTGCTTCCATGACCTGGCTATTGTAAATAGCGCTGCAGTGAACATTGGGGTGCATGTGTCTTTTGTTTTTTTTTGTTTGTTTTTTTTTTTTTTTGCATGTGTCTTTTTGAATTATGGTTTTCTCTGGGTATATGCCCAGTAGTGGGATTGCTGGGTCATATGGTAATTCTATTTTTCGTGTTTTAAGGAACTTCCATACTGTTCTCCATAGTGGCTATATCAATTTACATTTCCACCAACAGTGCAAGAGGGTTCCCTTTTCTCCACACCCTCTCCAGCATTTGTTGTTTGTAGATTTTCTGATGATGCCCATTCTAACTGGTGTGAGGTGATACCTCATTGTAGTTTTGATTTGTATTTCTCTAATAATTAGTGATGTTGAGCAGCTTTTCATGTGCTTCTTGGCCATCTGTATGTCCTCTTTGGAGAAATGTCTGTTTAGGTTTTCTGCCCATTTTTTGATTGGGTTGTTTGTTTGTTTTTTAATATTGAGCTGCATGAGCTGTTTATATATTTTGGAGATTAACCCTTTGTCCATTGATTCGTTTGCAAATATTTTCTCCCATTCTGAGGGTTGTCTTTTCATCTTGTTTGTAGTTTCCTTTGCTGTGCAAAAGCTTTTAAGTTTCATTAGGTCCCATTTGTTTATTTTTGTTTGTATTTCCATTACTCTAGGAGGTGGATCAAAGAAGATCTTGCTGTTACTTATGTCAAAGAGTGTTCTTCCTATGTTTTCCTCTAAGAGTTTTATAGTGTCTGGTCTTACATTTAGGTCTCTAATCCATTTTGAGTTTATTTTCGTGTACGGTGTTAGGGAGTGTTCTAATTTCATTCTTTTACATGTAGCTGTCCAGTTTTCCCAGCACCACTTATTGAAGAGACTGTCTTTTCTCCATTGTATATCCTTGCCTCCTTTGTCATAGATTAGTTGACCATAGGTGCGTGGGTTTATCTCTGGGCTTTCTATCTTGTTCCATTGATCTATATTTCTGTTTTTGTGGCAGTACCATACTGTCTTGATTACTGTAGCTTTGTAGTATAGTCTGATGTCAGGGAGTCTGATTCCTCCAGCTCCGTTTTTTTCCCTCAGTACTGCTTTGGCTATTCGGGGTCTTTTGTGTCTCCATACAAATTTTAAGATTTTTTGTTCTACTCCTGTAAAAAAAATGCCATTGGTAATTTGATAGGGATTGCATTGAATCTGTAGATTGCTTTTGGTAGTATAGTCATTTTCACAATATTGATTCTTCCAATCCAAGAACATGGTATAATCTCTCCAACTGTTGGTATCATCTTTAATTTCTTTCAACAGTATCTTATAATTTTCTGCCTATAGGTCTTTTGCCTCCCTAGGTAGGTTTATTCCTAGGTATTTTATTCTTTTTGTTGCAATGGTAAATGGGAGTGTTTCCTTAATTTCTCTTTCAGATTTTTCATCATTAGTGTATAGGAATGCAAGAGATTTCTGTGCATTAATTTTGTATCCTGCAACTTTACCAAATTCATTGATTAGTTCTAGTAGTTTTCTGGTGGCAATTTTAGGATTCTGTATGTGTAGTATCATGTCATCTGCAAACAGTGACAGTTTTACTTCTCCTTTTCCAATTGTATTCCTTCTATTTCTTTTTCTTCTCTGATTGCCATGGCTAGGACTTCCAAAACTATGTTGAATAATAGTGGTGAGAGTGGACGTCCTTGTCTTGTTCCTGATCTTAGAGGAAATGCTTTCAGTTTTTCACCATTGAGAATGATGTTTGCTGTGGGTTTGTCGTATATGACCTTTATTACGTTGAGGTAGATTCCCTCTATGCCCACTTTCTGGACAGTTTTTATCATAAATGGGTGTTGAATTTTGTCAAAAGCTTTTTCTGCATCTGTTGAGATGATCATATGGTTTTTCTTCTTCAATTTGTTAATATGGTGTATCACATTGATTGATTTCCGTATATTGAAGAATCCTTGCATCCCTGGGATAAATCCCACTTGATCGTGGTGTATGATCCTTTTAATGTGTTATTGGATTCTGTTTGCTAGTATTTTGTTGAGGATTTTTGCATCTATATTCATCAGTGATATTGGTCTGTGATTTTCTTTTTTTTGTAGTATCTTTGTCTGGTTTTGGTATCAGGGTGATGGTGGCCTCATAGAATGAGTTTGGGAGCTTTACTTCCTCTGCAATTGTTTGGAAGAGTTTGAGAAGGATGGGTGTTAGCTCTTCTCTAAATGTTTGATAGAATTCACCTGTGAAGCCATCTGGTCCTGGACTTGTTTGTTGGAAGATTTTTAATCACAGTTTCAATTTCATTACTTGTGATTGGTCTGTTCATATTTTCTGTTTCTTCCTGGTTCAGTCTTGGAAGGTTATACCTTTCTAAGAATTCGTCCATTTCTTCCAGGTTGTCCATTTTATTGGCATAGAGTTGTTTGTAGTAGTCTCTTATGATGCTTTGTATTTCTGCAGTGTCCGTTGTAACTTCTCCCTTTTCATTTCTAATTGTATTGATTTGAGTCCTCTCCCTCTTTTTCTTGATGAGTCTGGCTAATGGTTTATCAATTTTGTTTATCTTCTCAAAGAACCAGTTTTTAGTTTTATTGATCTTTGCTATTGTTTTCTTTGTTTCTATTTCATTTATTTCTGCTCTGATCTTTATGATTTCTTTTCTTCTGCTAACTTTGGGTTTTGTTTGTTTTTCTTTTTCTAGTTCCTTTAAGTGTAACGTTAGATTGTTTATTTGAGATTTTTCTTGTTTCTTGAGGTAAGCTTGTATAGCTATAAGCTTCCTTCTTAGAACTGCTTTTGCTGCATCCCATAGGTTTTGGATTGTTGTGTTTTCATTGTCATTTGTCTCTAGGTATTTTTTGATTTCCTCTTGGATTTCTTCAGTGATCTCTTGGTTATTTAGTAACGTATTGTTTAGCCTCCTTGTGTTTGTGCTTTTTACATTTTTTTCCCTGTAATTGATTTCTAATCTCATAGCGTTGTGGTCAGAAAAGATGCTTGATATGATTTCAGTTTTCTTAAATTGACTGAGGCTTGATTTGTGACCCAAGACGTGATCTATCCTGGAGAATGTTCCGTGCACACTTGAGAAGAAAGTGTAATCTGTGGTTTTTGGATGGAATGTCCTATAAATATCAATTAAATCTATGTGGTCTATTGTTGCATTTAAAGCTTGTGTTTCCTTATTAATTTTCTGTTTGGATGATGTGTCCATTGGTGTAAGTGAGGTTAAAGTCCCCCACTATTGTGTTACTGTTGATTCCCTGTTTTAGAGCTGTTAGCAGTTGCCTTATGTGTTGAGGTGCTCCTATGTTGGGTGCATATATATTTATAATTGTTATATCTTCTTCTTGGATTGATCCCTTGATCATTGTGTAGTGTCCTTCCTTGTCTCTTGTAACACTCTTTATTTTAAAGTCTATTTTATCTGATATGAGTATTGCTACTCCAGCTTTCTTTTGTTTTCTTTTTGCATGGAATATATTTTTCCATCCCCTCACTTTCAGTCTGAATGTGTCCCTAGGTCTGAAGTGTGTCTCTTGTAGACAGCATATATATGTGTCTTGTTTTTGTATCCGTTCAGCAAGCCTGTGTCTTTTGGTTGGAGCATTTAGTCCATTCACGTTTAAGGTAATTATCGATGTGTATGTTCCTGTTACCATTTTCTTAATTGTTTTGGGTTTGTCTTTATAGGTCCTTTTCTTTTCTTGTGTTTCCCACTTAGAGAAGTTCCTTTAGCATTTGTTGTAGAGCTGGTTTGATGATGCTGAATTCTCTTAGCTTTTGCTTGTCTTTAAAGCTTTTGATTTCTCCATCAAATCTGAATGAAATCTTTGCTGCGTAGAGTAATCTTGGTTGTAGGTTCTTCCCTTTCATCACTTTAAGTATATCATGCCACTCCCTTCTGGCTTGTAGATTTTCTGCTGAGAAATCAGCTGTTAACCTTACGGGAGTTCCCTTGTATTTTATTTGTCATTTTTCCCTTGCTGCTTTCAATAATTTTTCTTTGTCTTTAATTTTTGCCAATTTGATTACTATGTGTCTCGGCGTGTTTCTCCTTGGGTTTATCCTGTATGGGACTCTCTGCACTTCCTGGACTTGGGTGGCTATTTCCTTTCCCATGTTAGGGAAGTTTTCAACTATCATCTCTTCAAATATTTTCTCGGGTCCTTTCTCTCTCTCCTCCTCTGGTACCCCTGTAATGTGAATGTTGTTGTGTTTAATGTTGTCCCAGAGGTCTCTTAGGCTGTCTTCATTTCTTTTCATTCTTTTTTCTTTATTCTGTTCTGCAGCAGTGAATTCCACCATTCTGCCTTCCAGGTCACTTATCCGTTCTTTTGCCTCAGTTATTCTGCTATTGATTCCTTGTAGTGTATTCTTCATTTCAGTTATTGTGTTGTTCATCTCTGTTTGTTTGTTCTTTAATTCCTCTCGGTCTTTGTTAAACATTTCTTGCATCTTCTGGATCTTTGCCTCCATTCTTTTTCCGAGGTCCTGGATCATCTTCACTATCATTATTCTGAATTCTCTTTCTGGAAGGTTGCCTATCTCCACTTCATTTAGTTGTTTTTCTGGGGTTTTATCTTGTTCCTTCATCTGGTACATAGCCCTCTGCCTTTTCATCTTGTCTATCTTTCTGTGAATGTGGTTTTTGTTCCACAGGCTGCAGGATTGTAGTTCTTCTTGCTTCTGCTGTCTGCCCTGTGGTGGATGAGGCTAGCTCTCTAGTTACGTTTTAAACCAAATTTAACATTGTGTCAATTTGGGCAAGGTAGTTTCTAAGCTGATCCGTGTAATGAGGATAATAGCACCTACCTTAATAAGGTTGACGTGTGTGTGTAAAGTGAGATATGCATGCACAGTGCATAGCCTGACGCTGCTGTTGTAGTGTATTCTGTATGCATAGGGACCATGTTTCTTATTTGCTGTTGTACGTTCCAAGTGTCTACTACAGTGCCTAACATACAGTAGGCACTTTAATATGTGTTAAATGTTAATGAAAGAACAAAGGAGTGAGACTGTAGGAAAACAATTAATTATGCCACTTTCTCTGTCCTTCTTCATCTTGATTTTAGTTGAGGGAGGCATAGGAAGCCAGTTTAAAAATTAACAGTAGGAAGATTCTAATCCTAGTACACATTCAGCCTTTTTCTGTGACACTGAACAATTAGTGATTTTTTTAAAAAAATGCATACTCTGGAATAGATTTGCCGCAACAGAGGACCATAGTTGATCCTGATTTTTTGCCTACTAATTAGGAGAGGAGATTGTAAATTCTGATCTGCAGTTTGGATGGAGAGAAGAAGACCAATTTTGTCAGGACTTATACCCTTATACTAACCTTTCTTGATATGAAATACATACCTTCTGGAATGGTATAGCCAAGGACTAGAAATCACCGGCTTCTAAATTTTGATGTTAAAATAAAATCCGAAGACAATAGGAATAAAGTCTAGGAAAGAACTTTTTTTCAAAACCATCCATTCATTCAAGAAACTTAGATATTTATATATCTAGAAATGTATTTATCAATTAAAGTAATATACCTACAGAAAAGCAAAGCACACAAATCATAAATGTACAATAAAGTAAATTTTCACAAAGTGAATATACATGGGTGACCATCACACAGATGGAGTTACAGAATATTACTAGCTCTTCAGGGACCCTTCTTATAGCTCCTCCTAGTGTCTGTACCTTCCTCTCAAAGGTAACCTGTATTCTTGTGAGCACAGTAGATTTAGTTTTGCTTTTTTTTTTTTTTTTTTGAATTTCATATAAATAGACTTATAACAATTTTTGTACCTTTTTGAGCCTGACTTCTTTTTCTAGTAATCAACATTATTGCATATGTAATGATAATTTGTTCACTTTCATTACTGAATAGCACTCTATTGTATGATTATTCTATAATTTATCTGATCCTTTGACAGTGGTCATTTGAGTTTCTGATTGGGGTTATTATGTCTGATGATGCTGTGGACATTGTTGTAGATGTCTTTTGGTACCCATGTATACACATTTGTGGGGGTATAGCATTCTGACTACTTTTGAACATGTGCAGTAATAATCTCAAGTCAACAAGCATGTGTTTTAAACTGTTGTCAATGGTTTATCAGTATCACTATATTCTCAGGTGTACTTTCATTAAGGAAAAGTCTTGGGCCTTCCCGTACCACCTAATTGCATGATGTTGCTTCTGAGGCTATTCCATTCCACAGGCTGAATCAATTAATTTAGAGAGAGGTCCACTGGACCTAACTTTTACAGGGAAATATTTTTTTCTACTCATATTTTCCTTGTGATGGGAACTAAGTAGTACAATTCTGGTCTCTCTCTACCAAGTTTAATCCTTTGATTCCTCAACAGTTACTTGGAAATTTTTATTTCTAGGGTGTTAGGAATCAATATAGAGCCCAGCTTTAAAATTGCAAAGTCTATTGGCTTAGTAACTTTCTTTTTTAACTGAAAATCACCTATTTTTCCATAGGTTGTTAATTCCATGGGGGCAAGAACTTAGTTTGAGAGGCCTCCTGAAATGTAACTTATTCATCTTCCTCATATCCTTCCCCACTAAAAATCTCTTTGGCCCTCTCTGCTATAGTCAAGCTTCCCTACCAGAAACCATTGATGGTCACTTCTTGGGGATCTGATCTCTCAGTGCCAAACACCTGTCCTGAACAGTGGTTAGCATATAGGTAACTGGACCCCTTCCTAGATAAATGAACTACACACTAAATGTTGCATACCTTTTCAAGAATAGGACCCAAGGAGAACAGGTGAAGACATCCTATTATGGATAGTTATAATCTATGGCTTTTTAAATTTCATTTTAGGTAAGGGGATAAGGGGGGGAAAGTCCCATTTACTTTTATTGGCTTTTTTTTTCTTTCTTCTTTTTTTTTAAAGTCTCATTAGGATTGGAAAGAGCATTTCAAAAGATGAGAGAAAATTAATAACTTCTGATTAATATCAGATTTCTTTCTTCCTGCAAAGAATTTTCAAATGACCTCAGAGAACTGACAACCTTAACATCTTTGGCAGAAGTTTTGTGGAGAAAAAAGATCTTCACTGCTTATAATTTGAGGTGGGGGGTGAGAAGTAATGGGGGGGTGCAATGGCAAAAACTGTGTGATTTCATCTCATGTACAAGCTGCTTTCCATGATCACTTGGCATTTTCCATGGGAGATGTTCGGCCCCAAACAGTCTTTGATGGATTGTTTGCATGCTTTCTGGGCTGCCCTACCTTGGGAAGTGTAGATTCTAGGACAGATTTCTCTCTTTCCTTTTGTATCTTTGCCTTGATGGTAGTAGGAACCATTTTTATATATATACATATACTTCTCATGTTTTTCTTTTGTTTGTTGTGGCACCCACTTGTTTGTTTTTTCTAAGTTACTGGGCAGCTGCCGCCACCTAGCCTGGCGGTAACATAGGATACCCCTCAAAGCTGAGCTATTATCCCTCACTAAGCCATAGTTTAAGCAAAACTAAATGTACTACTTGAGGGGTAGAACATATATAAAACATAAAATTTACCATTTTAAACGTTTTTAAGTGTACAGTTCAGTTGCATTAAGTACATTCATATTATTGCACAACCACCATCACCATCCATCTCCAAAACTTTTTCATCTTCCCAAACTGTACCCATTAGACAATAACTCTCCATGCTCCCTTACCCTCACCCCTGGCATCAGTCCCTGGAAACCACCATTCTACTGAATTTGAATACTCTAGGTCCCTCATATAAGTGGAATCATAGGATATTTCTCCTTTTGTGTCTGTCTTACTTTATTTAGCATAATATATTCAAGGTTCATCCGTGTTGTACGTAGCATATGTCAGAATTTTTTTTAAGGTGGAATAATATTTAATTGTATGTGTATACCACATCTATCCATCCATCGGTGGGCATTTGGGTTATTTCCACCTTTTGCCTATTTTGAATAATGCTGCTCTGAACATTGGTGTACAAGTATCTATTTGAAGTTCTGCTTTTAATTCTTTTGGGTATATACCCAGAAGTGGAATTGGTAGATCATGTAGTAATTGTACATTTAATTTTGGAGATATTGCCATACTGTTTTCCACAGTGGCTGCACCATTTTATATTTCCACCAGCAACATACAAGGGTTCAAATTTTCCCACATCCTCACCAACACTTGTTATTTTTTGTTTTTTTGATAATAGGCATCCTGATGGGTGTGAAGTGGTATCATTACGGTTTTGATTTGCATTTCCCTAATGATTAGTAATGTTGAGCTTCTTTTATGTGCTTATTGGCTATTTGTATATCTTCTTGGAGATACATATCTTCTTATCTCTTCAAGTCCTTTGCCTGTTTGTAATCAGGTGTTTTATTGTTGAGTTATAGTTCTTTATGTATTCTGGATATTAATCTCTTTGTGAGATGTATGATTAATTATATATATTTTAAAGCAATATAAATATGTATTTGTTTTGAAGGGCCTATTTCAGTTTTACCATATTTGTTAGGGTAAATATTCAGTAATCCACTCTTGAAGCAGTAGTGGTGTTTTGTCCATATTTGTTAGGGCAGATATTCAGTAATCCACTCTTGAAGCAGTAGTGGTGTTTTGTCTAGTGCTTACTCAGTGCCTAGAACTCTTTTTGGTGCTGTACACTTAGGAACTTTTTAAATTCTTGCAAGAATCCTATATGGACATATTTCATCTGTGTTTTCAGTTGAGAAAAAAGAGACACAGAGAGTTTAAGTAACTTCCACTAGTTTGCTTTAAAGGTGGAATATGAGCTTAAACAATCTACCTCCTGAGTCTGTGACCTTACCACAGTATGTGGCTACCTCTCCCATGACTTGCATTGGTGACAAACTGTGTGTGTGCTCTCATCAGATGACACTTTTCACCTCTTAAACATTGTCTTAAAAGGCAATGCATAAGATCAAGTGAGGTGTCTGAAGAAGTTCTTAGCAAAAATTAAACAGACGGTTAAGATTGGAACCTCTTTAAAATTCTTTAAGTTGCATTATGTTTTCCTTTTTTGGAAGTATGTTTTCCATAAAGGTGTGTTCTTTATTTGCGTCTGGCATACTTTTTTTCTAAAATGTTTCCCCTAGTGAAATTTGCTTACTGAGACCATTTTGGGGGTAAAATTTTTTTTTTTTTAACATCTTTATTGGAGTATAATAGCTTTACAATGGTGTATTAGTTTCTGCTTTATAACAAAGTTAATCAGTTATACATGTACATACGTCCCCATGGGGGTAAATTTTTAACCTACATGTTTTTCTCTGTTTTTATTTTAAGCCACTTGTATTCTAGACTTGGTGTATGAGTGGCTTTAACTGATGTCTAGAGACTGAAATTTTATTTTGCTGTTTACCTAAGCCACACTTAATTAGTAATGAGTAAAACATCTGTCAAATTGTATAATACATTCTAGAGCAAAAGGGAATTTTTGCTGCTGCCCACCATTATCACTAATACTGGGCATGGGGGCGGTGTATGTATTTGTGTGTTGTTTTATATATGCACTTGGGGAAAGGGGATGAAAATGTAGATCTCATTTCCTCATTCAAAATTAATGTTACTGGGAATTCCCTGGTGATCCAGTAGTAAGGACTCCTTGCTTCCACTGCAGGGGGCACAGGTTCGATCCTTGGTCGGGGAACTAAGATCCCGCATGCCGCACGGCATGGCGGGGGGTGGGGGGAGAAAAAGATTAATGCTACTAATTGGATAGCTTTTTCCCCCCTTTTCTTTCTCTCCTTGTGTGTGTGTGTGTGTGTGTGTGTGTGTGTGTGTGTGTGTGTGTGTGTGTGTGTGTGTGGGCACGACTGGGAGGTGCTATGTGTAACCAGCAATCTATTCCTAATTGTACACATGGATTTAAAATTTTTTTTGTTAATAGAAATGATGCTTTTTTAAAAATAAATGTATTTTATTTATTTTTGGCTGCTTTGGGTCTTCATTGCTGCGCACATGCTTTCTCTAGTTGCGGTGAGCGGGGGCTACTCTTCGTTGTGGTGCAGGGGCTTCTCCTTGCGGTGGCTTCTCTTGTTGAGGAGCACGGGCTCTAGGAGCGCGGGCTTCAGTAGTTGTGGCATGCGGGCTCAGTAGTTGTGGCTCGCGGGCTCTAGAGTGCAGGCTCAGTAGTTGTGGCGCATGGGCTTATTTGCTCCGCAGCATGTGGGATCTTCCCAGACCAGGGCTCGAACCCATGTCCCCTGCATTGGCAGGCGGATTCTTAACCACTGCACCACCAGGGCAGCCACAAATGATGTTTTATTGTATATCTTCGTATACAAATTTTTGCATAGTCACAGTTGTGTACCTATATAATAAATTTCCAGTATAGAAATGGCTAGGAATTCAAAGAAATGCACATCTTGAATTATAATAGACACTGCCAAATGCCTTCCAAAAAGATTGCACAAATTTAAACTCCCAACAGTGCGTGAGAATTCCTGTTTCTCTACTTGTACGTCAACAATGGGTATTATCAAACTTTAAATCTACAGCAATGATTCTTTTTTTCAATATAAATTTACTTATTTATTTCTTTTTGGCTGTGTTGGGTCTTCGTTGCTGCGCGTGGGCTTTCTCTAGTTGCGGTGAGCGGGGGCTACTCTTCGTTGCAGTGCGCGGGCTTCTCATTGTGGTGGCTTCTCTTGTTGCGGAGCATAGGCTCTAGGTGCGTGGGCTCAGTAGTTGTGGCACATGGCCTTAGTTGCTTCACGGCATGTGGGATCTTCCCAGACCAGAGATCGAACCCGTGTCCCCTGCATGGGCAGGCGGACTCTTAACCACTGCGCCACCAGGGAAGTCCCAACAGTTCTTAAATGATTGTTGTAAGAACATAAGAGCTATGCCAGGAAGCTGGCCGTAGAGTGTCTTATGTGTCACCTCCGTTGAATGTTTTTTGATAAGTTTGTCACCACCAGGTTCTGTGGCAGTTAGGGTCAGACCAGCAACTTGATCAGGAGATGAGTGCTTCTCTGATTGTGGCCTTTTTTGTTTTGATATAATTTCAATTTACAGAAGAATTGCAAGAATATTACAAAGAAGTTCAGCCAGATACTTCAGTCATTAAGATTTTACCACATTTGCATTATCCTTCTGTGTATCTATACAGAAACATGCGCGCGCGCGCGCGCGCACACACACACACACGCGCACACACACACACACACACACACACACATATATATACACACACACACACACACACACACACACATACTTATTTTCCCTGAACCCTTTGAAGGTAATTAGGCATCATGCCCTTTTCTCCCTAAACACTACAGTTGAGTGTTTCTAAAAAATAAGGACATTCTCTTATTGAACCCCTGTACAGCTGTCAAAACCAGAAATTAAAATTGATATCCTATTTTCTAATCTACCATTTTATGCAGATTTTGTTAGTTGTCTAAATAATGTCCTTTTATAGCAGAGTAAATTCTGGATAGTCTTGTTGTATTCAGTGATCATGTATCTTTAGTCCCTTCTAATCTGGGCCAGTTTCTCAGTTTTTTGCTTGTTTTTCACAGCCTTGATGCTCTTAAAAGTATAGTCCACTTATTTTGTTGATGGTTCCACAATTTACATATGTTATGTTTCCTCATGTTTAGATTCAAGTTCTGTGTTTTTTTGTCAGTGATATCACAGAAGTGATATTGTGCTCTTATGCATCATGTTAGGAGGCATTTGATGTCAATTTGTCCTATTCAGTCTCTTGACATGAAATTGGAGTAGTTTGCTCAGTGTCTCATTGCTCCCTCTTGTTGAGCCATAGGTTTTGAGACATATACTTTTCATATAAGATCTTTATATGTGATGTTAATGGATGCCAGTGTTCTCATAACTCAGTTGTGCTAACTGGGTGGTGAGGCTTATGGCTGTTGCAGATTTAGTTGGGGGAAATCCCTCCTCAGGTATGGATTTTAGGAAAGACATCTTTACCCTAACCTGGTAATAATAATATTGGAGATACCTAAAAAGCCAGATGCTGAGAATAGCTGGAAATGATGGTCCCAGTCACTCATTCTTTGTATCTTTCCACTCTTCCTGCTTCTTTACACAAACTGCTGACAAACTGTTACAGAGTTAAGTTTGTTGCTGTTGTTGTTTTAATTGAAAAAGAAAAGGTAGAATAAAGGGACTTTAAAAATTAAGCAATCAGTGCTTTTCAAATGTTCTACCCAGTATACTAGTAAGAAGGGGAGCGTGTTTCTCCACCTGATGGGGTCAACTGCAAGCGTGGCATGTCTTTGAAGTCTACCCCATAGGATATTTGTTCTAATAGAAACATGCTTAATAAATGTGATGGTTCCGGAGACAATCATGAGATTGTCTTTGTTACAGTATCCAAGACCACTAGTTACACCCTGACAGGTTTTGAGCATTATTGCCACTAAATATGGTTCTTAAAGTAAGAGTAGTTTCAAAGCTAGAAATTGAAATGCGACAAAGGGTGACATGTCTTGCTCAAAGTTATGTGACTTAATACGTAGGCTGTTTTCTGCCATAGGTATAGAATGAATAAGCTTTTAGAAGTAAAAATGTTACATATTTACTTTAAATATATTTTTTAGATTAGTCAAATATTAATCTTTTAAATCATATTCAATGAGTATAATATTTAAGTTGTTTCTTACATTTTTGTTTTTTTTTTTTTAATTAATTAATTAATTTATTTTTTATTTTATGGCTGTGTTGGGTCTTCGTTTCTGTGCGAGGACTTTCTCCAGTTGTGGCAAGCGGGGGCCACTCTTCATCGCGGTGCGCGGGCCTCTCACTATCGCGGCCTCTCCCGTTGTGGAGCACAGACTCCAGACGCGCAGGCTCAGCAATTGTGGCTCACGGGCCCAGCCGCTCCGCGGCATGTGGGATCTTCCCAGACCAGGGCCCGAACCCGTGTTCCCTGCATTGGCAGGCAGATTCTCAACCACTGCGCCACCAGGGAAGCCCACATTTTTGTTTTTGTAAACTATATAGATAATATTTTTGAACATATGCCATTGTCCATTTGTCTTAGTAGCATGTAAGTTCCATAAGGACATGGATTTTGTGTCTCTTTTGTTCACTGATGTATACCAAGTACCTATATTTGGTACATACTAGGTGAGTGAATGAATCTAGAGACAAAGACGGTATGTTATGTGTGGTCCTTTCTAATTAGCCTCTTCTATTTTTGTGAGTAAATTACTAAACAGCTTCCTAGTACCACTTGCTTTGTTTTCATATTATACTTTAGCAGACTATGGTGATAGTGTATATCACCTATTTGTTTCTTTCTCCTGGTGGAATGATCAGGTATGGATTCTTGAGTGTATGAATCAGGTTTCCTAATTTTCCCATCAGATGTTGTTTAATTTCAGTATCTTGAATCATGTTTCAAGAATTCTAGTACTTTTTTGAACTGTATACTGTTTACAGCAGATTTGGTGCAAAGTTTGGCTTAATTATGAGTTTGAATTGTTCATGCTTTCTTTTCTGCGTTTTTCCTGCAAATACCGCACCAGTGTTTCTTGAGTTAATTTATTGTAATCTCGTTTCTGCATGAAGCAAAAAATTTGTGAAATACAAAAAAATAGAGGAAATTACTTTTAGTTCTACACCCAAGGGCAGAATAGTTTCCCACACGACTTGAGCTTGCTTTTCCATCTAGTTCTATGTTTTTAAACTCGGAAGTTCTAATATCGTTACTAGACAGTAGTCTAGCAGTGTAATTACTAAGTTGTTCTATATTCAAAAAAGTTTTTTCTTATCCTTCCACACCCGCCTTTTGCTTTTTGACTTGGTTTTTCTCGTGTGAATCATCTGTTAGCTAGAAAAGGTGTTAAGACGGTGAAGTTTTGATATTATCATGTTTGTCCTCAATACATTTGGGGTCATATACTTCCTTAACAGATTGGTTAATATAGAAGGAAATGTATCTGTTGTGGGGAAAACAATATTACATCTTCACCATGAGCAAAAAAGAAGTGAAAGAAGTGTGTAAAGTGTATGCAGTTTTTTTACTTATTTGAAAATTCTAATGGATTGGAGGATATCTGGGAACCTCAATACTATTTATAGGTAGGAAGTGCTATGTTTAGTGATTGATGGCAAAATTTAAAAAATCCTCACACTGCCAGGTATATGAAAATAGATTTAGCTATAATAATATTTTCCCTAGCTCGCTCTATTTTGAATAAAAGATCATTGTTATCTTAGAAAGGGAAAGCTAGTGAAGTTAAAGTAAAATGAGTTTGCTAGCCTAAAATTATATTTACAACATAGATACTTTGGACAATGTAAGTTTTCTTGAGCCATAGTGTTATATGAGCATGACTAAGTAATGATGGCTCATAGATTTTCTGTTTTTTTGTTTTTTTTCAAATTTATGTTTGGCTGCGTTGGGTCTTTGTTGCTGCGCACGGGCTTTCTCTAGTTGTGGTGAGCGGGGGCTACTCTTTGTTGTGGTATGCGGGCTTCTCATTGCAGTGGCTTCTCTTGTTGCGGAGCACGGGCTCTAGGCACACGGGCTTCAGTAGTTGTGGCACGTGGGCTCAGTAGTTGGGGCTCGCAGGCTCTAGAGCATAGGCTCAGTAGTTGTGGCACAAGGGCTTAGTTGCTCTGCGGCATGTGGGATCTTCCCGGACCAGGGCTGGAACCCATGTCCCCTGCATTGGCAGGCGGATTCTTAACCACTGCGCCATCAGGGAAGTCTAGCACACAGGTTTTTGTGTTTTGTTCACCAATCCCAATCTGAGGGAAAAGCATACATAGTACAAGAAGAAAAGGGTGTAATCACCTTTATATAAGCTAACCTTTGCTTGATACTTAAAAAAAATCCAGAATTACAACTTTTTTCTTTTAAATATATAACAGGGTTGATTATCACATTTAATCAAAAGTATGCTTTATATAGTGTGCAAAAAATTTGAGAAACCTACTCATGCAAATGAGATATTGACAACCTATAATATCAAAAAGATAAATTGGATAACAATGATTCTTTGTTACAATGAGGAATTAAGTCAGTACTTCATAAAATCAAAGGTGTCCCTAGGGTACTTAAGGATTTAGATTTTTTTGTTTTTGCATTGTTAAATATACCATGCACCTGTTATGAAAAGTGTCTTATGGAAGAGTGGTCTGAACTTGGTTGATCCAATTTATTTCTGGTTTTCAGTTGTCAACACGTCAATAGATATCTTGTTTTAAATATAGATTACAAGGGACTTCCCTGGTGGCTCAGTGGTTAAGAATCCGCCTGCCAATGCAGCGGACACGGGTTCAAGCCCTGGCCTGGGAAGATCCCATGTACCGCGGAGCAACTAAGCCGGTGCACCACAACTACTGAGCCTGTGCTCTAGAGCCCGCGAGTCACAACTACTGAAGCCCGTGCACCTAGAGCCTGTGCTTCGCAACAAGAGAAGCCACCGCAATGAGAAGCCGGCGCACCACAACGAAGAGTAGCCCCTGCTCGCCGCAACTAGAGAAAGCCCGAGTGCAGCAATGAAGACCCAACACAGCCAAAGATAAATAAATAAATAAATAAATTTTCAAAAAAATAGATTACAAGTAAAGATAAAAAATTTGTACCAGCCTGTCTCACCATTCCCTACTGCAAAAGGGAGGGATAGAACTTAATCTTTAAATCATAATCAGTCTCTGAGTAATTGTTAGCTGACTTGTCATTTCTGCTGAAAACTGGTTATTTTGATTGCATAATGTAAATACTACATCATGAATTTTCTTGAGTCACTCATGTTTAAAGATGGGCCTTCTTTCTGTAGTAGATAATTCCTGAAATTTTGTATATTCTATCGATACATCAGATTAGTAGAGGAAAATGGATTTTGATAAGTATGGGATGCATATAGTATCTTGGTATAACAACAGTTTTAAATACGTAGACCTATGAATTTTATTGAATAATTAGAATTTAGTTCAATTATGAGCTTCAGAATTATGCATTGTGAACCTACTAAACACTTTTATGAATTTTCTCAGAAACCTCATTTTCTTATCCTTCCCCCATTCTAATAGATACAGTAACCATTAGGTTTTCTTTTTTTTATTTTTTATTGGCGTATAGTTGATTTACAGTGTTGTGTTAGTTTCAGGTGTACAGCAGAGTGAATCGCTTATACATATACATATATCTGCTCTTTTTTTGTTTTGTTTTGTTTTTAAGATTCTTTTCCCATGTAGGCCATTACAGAGTATTGAGTAGAGTTCCTTGTGCTATACAGCAGATTCTTATTAGTTATCTATTTTATATATATATATAGTAGTGTGTATATGTCAATCCCAACCTCCCAATTTATCCCTCCCCCTTTACCCCCTGGTAACCATAAGTTTGTTTTCTACATCTGTGACTCTACTTCTGTTTTGTAAATAAGTTCATTTGTACCCTTTTATTTTAGATTCCACATATAAGCGATATCATATGATATTTGCAGTAACCATTAGTTTTTAATGGGATAGATAGGAATGTGATGCCATATGCATTAAAGAGAGGATTGAGATTGCACACAATTGGAGATGCTTTATTATATACTGAAGAACCAGTTGAATCTTATTAACATTTATAAGCTTTCTAGCCTTAGGATAGCACCTAGATAGAACACTGCATCATTTTGAAATGCTGTTCAGGCTCAGCAGGCAAATTGCTGAGTTCTCTTGCTCATGTTTTCTATTGGGGCAGGAGTGATATTGCACAAGCATGCTATATGATTGTTGACTTCATCTAATGGGTAGCTCCAAAAAAGAATGTAGACACATATTTTAATCAACATTCAGTTGTTAATCTAATTTTGTAAGCATTTCAGAGCACCAAGAAACAAAATTTGCATTTGAATTTTGAGTGCAGTGGATCTCTTACTAGCCATGTAATAAACTTATGTTAAATTCTGTGTTAGATCCCAAAGGATGCTTGATGGTTGGAGTTATTAGCTAGTTCGAAGGGTTAGTGGCATCGTGATTCTCACTGAAAAGTTTTATTTCATTTGTTAACTGTGTCTCTCTCTAAAATTTTCACTATTTTAAGCCCTTAGCTAGATTCTGGCCACACCTCACTTTGCTTCTCTTTATAAAGTATAACTGCTCTTAAATACATATGTGAAGAAGTAATTTAAAGATTGTCTTAAACTTCCTGGTTTTTGTAAAATATTCTAGTGAGGCAGTTTTATTTTAATCATATGCTGCAGTGGTACATTTAATCAATCTCAAAGGTTCAAAAAAAGTCTTTCCTGTGGAAAAAGATTCAGGAGTAGAGTTTTGCCTTTAACTCCATAATTGGGGTTCACATCATAGATTAGCCAATAGTTCAGTGTTTTAAAACCTATGGTCTTCAGCAGCCTTGCTGATATTACTACTAAATCATTGTGTTTAAAATTGAATATCCTATAGGATAAAATCAATGAGAATTGTTATTAATTTTTCTGACAAAAACTTGGATTATTTGCTCATTTTTAGTGCTATTTCAATTAAAGTCACTTTTCAATACTTTAGAGTTAACTAAAATACCAAAATATTCAAAGTCACAGATGCCCATTGTTTATAAATGGAGTTCATAAACAGTGTCATATAGCATTAAATTACTCAACAAAAGGAAGTACATGAGATTCTAAGACTTTTGTCATCAAAGTTAGTAATTATGTAAAATACCACAAATATAGTAGAGAAATCTTAAGTCAAATTAGGCTTCACAAACCTATAACTGTGATTATGAACAAGTTACTTAAACTATTTATAACTGCAGTCTTTCTTTAAAAAGAAAACAAAATTCTACTGATCATTTTTCTTCAAGTGCTGTGTGCCTCCACCATGTCTTTCAGAAGACCTCATTTCTTATTTCAGAGGAAATATAGGAGGTCATCACATAAGGATTAGTTTCTTCCTCTTATACTTATTTATCTTTATTAATATCACACTTAATATCTTTAGTTATTTTGGCTTAACCATTTATAACTAAAAAACAGTAATAATTACTAACATTTATTGGTCATTTACTGCATTCCAGACATTGTTCTATATGTCTTCTATATGTTAATTAGCACATTTAATCCCTTTAGCAACTCCTTGAGGTCAGTACAACCACTGTGTCCTTTTTACAGATGAAGGAAACTGAGGTGTAGAGAGTCAAATAATTTCAGGGCTGCACAGGAAGTAAATATTGGGTTGGCCAAAAGGTTCGTTCAGTTTTTTCCGTAAGATGGCTCTAGTAGCACTTAGTTGTCTGAAACTTCATTTGAGACAATTTTGTTAGATTGTATGTGACAGCTGTCATATCAGCATGCATTTAAAAAAAGACTTATCAAAATTGGTGAATTTTTGTTTAGCCATTTTAATATTGAAGATGGAAGAAAAACAACAGTTTCAGCATATCATGCTTTATTATTTCAAGAAAGGCAAAAATGCAACTGAAATGCAAAAAAAGATTTGGGCAGTGTATGGAGAAGGTGCTGTGACTGATCGAACACGTCAAAAGTGGTTTGTGTAGTTTTGTGCTGGAGATTCCTCGCTGGACGATGCTCCACGGTTGGGTAGACCAGTTGAAGTTGACAGCGATCAAATCGAGACATTAACTGAGAACAATCAACGTTATACCACGCGGGAGATAGCCGATGTACTCAAAATATCTGAATCAAGCCCTGAAAATCGTTTGTACCAGCTTGGTTATGTTAATCGCTTTCATGTTTGGGTTCCACATAACGCGATAAAAACCTTCTTGACTGCATTTCCGCATGCGATTCTCTACTGAAATATAGTGAAAACGTTCCGCTTTTAAAACAAATTATGACAGGCGATGAAAAGTGGATACTGTACAATAATGTGGAACAGAAGGGATCATGGGGCAAGCGAAATGAACCACCACCAACCACACCAAAGGCCGGTCTTCATCCAAAGAAGGTGATGTCGTGTAATGGTGGGATTGGAAGAGAGTCCTCTGTTATGAGCTCCTTCCGGAAAACCAAACGATTAATTCCAACAAGTACTGCTCCCAATTAGACCAACTGATAGCAACACTGGACAAAAAGCGTCCAGAATTAGTCAATGGAAAATGCATAATCTTCCACCAGGATAACGCAAGGCTGCACGTTTCTCTGATGACCAGGCAAAAACTGTTACAGATTGGCTGGGAAGTTCTGATTCATTCGTGTATTCACCAGACATTGCACCTTTGGTTTTCCATTTATTTTGGTCTTTACAAAATTCTCTTAACCGAAAAAATTTCAATTCCCTGGAAGCCTGTAAAAGGACCTGGAACAGTTCTTTGCTCGAAAAGATAAAAAGTTTTGGGAAGACGGAATTACGAAGTTGCCTGAAAAATGGCAGAAGGTAGTAGAACAAAACGGTGAATATGTTCAATAAAGTTCTTGGTGAAAATGAAAAATGTGTCTTTTATTTCTACTTGAAAAACAAAGGTACTTTTTGGCCAACCCAATACCAAATCATAGATTTGAATTCAGCTAATCTCAGTCTGAGTCTTTCTCTTAACCTGCATGGTGTATGTATTTCTAATTCCAACCTAAATTGTGCTTATCCTTGCTCATGCTTTTCTCTTTGCCCTCTCCCAAACAACTGAAATGCTTCTATGCTAGTACATTTAGCATATTTATTTTTGAAGGGCCATATGCTATAAACTAATTAAGTAGTCAACATCTAGGTTTAAATCTTAACTCTGTTTGTCACTTAATTTACTATGTGACATTGGGCAACTTGCTTTCTACATCTTTAAAATGGGCCAATATGTACCTTCCAGAATTATTTTATAATGATTAAAAAGGGTAAAAAAATGTATAACATAGTGCCTGGCACATGGTAAACACTTGTGAGCGCTACACCACCTCTTGGGCTGTGAGGATTTTTCTGAGTGCTCCAGATTATGTGAGACTGGGGCAGGGGGGTCTTTGGTTAGATGTTTTTAGCAAGGTGTCTCTGGAAGGTACCTGTCATCCTCATCTAATCAGCATGGTACATGCTCAGAGTGGATGTGTCAGGCCTAGTTAGGGTGTGTTGTTTTGTTTAGGAATGGTTTTAAAGAATGTATTTTGTTATAACTGGATATAGGTGTTTACTAGAGCATTTCTTTTTACACCAGACTTTAGTAAGGTTGAAGTATAAGTCATAAAGGAGATTTCATGGTGCCTAAAAAGCTTACTGTGGAGCGTGTCATACAGCCTATTTAATTTTTTTTTCTTATTTTTTCTCTAGAAAATTTGGTGAGCGGCCTCCACCTAAACGACTTACTAGGTAAGCATTATATTAGTCTTTCACCCAAACATTTCATAAAAGTGTTAGATCCTGTCATTTTGGAAACGATATTAGGTGTTCTTTACAAGAAGTTATTCACATAATGCTATCTAGATCATAAGCGTATTTCCATCCTCCCTTCCCCACATCTCCCTTTTTCTCCCTTCAAAAAACAGGGTAAGAGGATACAGTTCAAAGGGAAAAATGAAACCTTTCAAGAATTAATATTGAGTATTATATAGTTAATATAACAAGGGCTACAATGTAAAGATAGTTTCCTATACCTAGCTTCATTAGCCAGTCACAATTTGTTGATCACAACTGGAACTTGAAAGATACTTAAATGCTTTTAGAAAAGAATTTTAAAACAAAATATATTATCCATTTTTAATGAGACTATAAATATTATATTCTAATTATGTAATTTTTTACAGTATGCATTTTAATTACACATGTTAAATTTAAAAGTGTTAGTCTTGAAAATGATTTTAAAAATTTCTAACAATCAGTGATTGTAACATAAAAATAAGACATTCAGTTCCACAGTTACAGTCCTAGAGTTAATGCTACCCTGTGTCGTTAGTATCTTTCAAGAAAATCGTATGCGTGTATAAACATATACCTGTCTTTTTTCTTTTTAAAGTCTGGCATCATACTCTACCATTGTTCTGTTAACTGTAGATCTTCTGCCTTGTTCTCCTTAGTGTCTCCATAGCTTTTCCTTGTCTTCCCACTGCTCCTTATTTAATTCACACTGATGGCCATTTGGGTTATTTCCGCATTATTACTGTTATTAAAAAAGCTGTTTCACTCAAAGAATGGCAGGGGCATGCCAGAAGTAAACACAAATGGAGCCAGTTTGAAGAGGCTTCTTTTAGCCAAATCATGGACACTTTGGTCATCAAAATAAATAATGATAGTAATAGATTAAAACCCATAAAATAAAATGACAGTTTAGAAGTCTACACTGAGTTAAATAAATAATTCGATAAATGGAGGAGAGGAGATAGCTTTTCTTTACAGAAGAATTCCACCTAATAAGTGTAGAAGGAATCATGGAACCAGGAGGGCACATTTTGGCAACCATTACAGTGATAATCGTTTCAGGCCAACATCATCAGTGAATGCTTAAACTACTGGTTTAAAGTCTGATGAGAAACAAAGTGTTTTTATAGTGTCTAAGCATATCTTCACAAAGTATGGTTAATTATAAAGTGAAAAATAGTAACATGACAGTGAAGAAACCTGTCAGACGCCACCTTAATTAAGCGTTCTAAATTAACATCAGCAATAATGGACAAATAAGTATCATATGCATCCTGAGGACATACTATCACTTTTGCAGTCGTTCTTGCCAAAAATGCATAAGCTAAATCTAAGCATAAGGAAACATCAGACAGACACAGATGGAAGGGCATTTCTATAAAATAAACAGCACCTACTCTTCAAAATTTTCAAAATCACAAAAAACGAAGACTGAGGAGTACCAGAGTAAAGGAGACCAGTAAAGACATGACAGCTAAGTTAAACATGACGAATTCAATTGAACCTGGACCAGGAACAAATTTTTCTTGTGCTCTAAAGCTGGAGTTGGCAAACGTTTTCTGTAATAGGCCAGATAATAAAAGTGTTAGGCTTTTTGGGGCACACTGAGTTTGTTTTGACTTTTCAGCTCTGTTCTTGCATCCCCAAATCAGCTGTAGACAATATGTAAATGAATGGTGTGTCTGTGTTCCAGCTCAGATTAATTAAAAAAACAAACAAACTGGAGGCTATTCTGATTTGGCCTGAGGACAGCTATTTCTCTATACTGCTCCATACTCCCACCCCCAATAAAAGGCATTAGAGGGACAGTTGGAAACATATGAATAAAATCTATAGCTAAAAGTATTGTATCAGTGATAATTGCATTGTGATTGTACAAGAGACTGTCTTTTTAGGGAATAAACACAAGTATTTTGGGTAAAGGGACTTTATGTCTATAATGTGCTCTTAAACGGTTTTAAAAACATAATATACAAATATGGTAAAATATTAACACTCGAGAGTCTGGGGGAAATGGGGACTAGGAATTGTTTGTGCTTTCGTAACTTTTCTGTATGCCTGAAATTCAAAATAAAAAAAGAAATTTTAAGGTGTATTTCAGATCAAGTGGGCTGGGAAAATATAACTTATCTCACAGGTCCATGTAAATGTTTTTTCAATTACTTATTTTTATATATCTTGGAATTCTAACTGGAATTGCTTAATTCACATATATAGGCATTTTGAAATTTAAAATTTAATAGATAAATATTTTAATTTCATTACCAGCAGCAATAGGTTCAAGTGACTCCTAATGATAAAATATTTATTCATTCATTCATTCATTTAGGCTGTGTTGGGTCTTAGTTGTGGCACGTGGGATCTTCGTTGAGGCATGCGGGATCTTTTGTTGTGGCTCACGGGCTACTCTCTAGTTCTGGCGTGCAGGTCTTCTCTTTTCTAGTTGTGGCGCACAGGCTCCAGGGCGCATGTGCTCTGTAGTTGTGGCGCACGTGTTCTAGAGCACGTGGGCTCTGTAGTTTGTGGCACACTGGCTCTCTGGTTGAGGCGCGTGAGCTCAGTAGTTGTGGCACGTGGGCTTAGTTGCCCCGCGGCATGTGGGATCCTAGTTCCCTGACCAGGGATTGAACCCATGTCCCCTGCATGGAAGGTGGATTCTTTTTTTTCTTTTTTTTTTTGCTTTACAATGGTGTGTTAGTTTCTGCTTTATAACAAAGTGAATCAGTTATACATATACATATGTTCCCATATCGTTTTCCTCTTGCATCTCCCTCCCTCCCACCCTCCCTATCCCACCCCTCTAGGTGGTCACAAAGCACCGAGCTGATCTCCCTGTGCTATGCGGCTACTTCCCACTAGCTATCTGTTTTACATTTGGTAGTGTATATATGTCCATGCCACTGTCTCACTTTGTCACAGCTTACCCTTCCCCCTCCCCACATCCTCAAGTCCATTCTCTAGTAGGTCTGTCTCTTTATTCCCGTCTTGTGCCTAGGTTCTTCATGAACTTTGTTTTTTTTTTTTCTTAGATTCCATATATATGTGTTAGCATATGGTATTTGTTTTTCTGTTTCTGACTTACTTCACTCTGTATGACAGACTCTTTGGAAGGTGGATTCTTTACCACTGGATCACCAGGGAAGTCTCCGATAAAATATATTTTGATGAATAGTTACTTGCATATGTAAGGAAAATTTCCTTTCCTTTCCTTAAATATATACAATAATATAGTTAGGTCCCATCTACTTTATCATGATTTTCCATTTACCCTTTAAGCAATTTTCCCTGTTTGGAAAATTTTAGTAGCTTTTAAGACTTCTGCTTCTAGCCAAGATGGAGTAACAGGGACTGGAATTACTCTTCATCCTAAAACAACTAAAAACCTGGACAAAATATATGAAACAGTGGTTTTCAAGATGTTGGAGGGCAGGCAAGAAAGGACAGTGATCCTTGAGAGACTGGAGACAAATGAGGTGAGCCCTACAATTGCCTCAGCTTAGTGCCTGGAGAAAGTTTCCAGTACATGATGTAGGGAAGGGGAATCCAGGTGGAGCCTAGTAAGCACCTTGAGTTGTGGAGGTAGAGCTGGGACTATAAGGAGGCTAAGGTGGCCAGAACTCTTAGGGCAGAGAACTGGAGAGGAAAGAGGTATGCAGAGTTCCAGAGATCTACAGAGGGGTCCTCTCTAGTCTTAAGCTGAGTATTAATTACCACCTGTGTGAGGAGACTACCCAAGGTTGGGAGGAAAAACAACCTAAACAATTAGAGGAAAGAATTCCTAGAGCTCCCTCAGTACTATGAATTGTTCCTGTTCCCAATAGCCAAAGTGGAAAAAAATCTCATAATTCACAGTGCATCAACAAGAGTACTCAGAAGGGTTTTGTTTCAGTAGTGGTACAAAATTAGGCCTAGACTAAATGCTGCTCTGATTTCACCCAACAAAACTTAAAAGCAAGATTGAAAGGATAAAACTTTTTCTAAGTAACTGTCCTAAAACAAAGGTCAAGAATATTTAAAGGAATAGAAAAATACGCAACACTCAAAAAGGTGGTGAAATTCATTGTGTCTTAACATCTAATCAAAATAACCAGTCGTAAAAAGAAGTAGGGAAAATATAATTCATAGTAAGAAAAATCAGTCAATTAAAACCAACCCAGAAATCACACGGATGATAGAATTAGACAAAGACATTAAAACAGTTATTACATTTGTCTTCTTTATGTTTAAGAAGCTAAGATCACCTAGAGACTGTCATACAGAGTGAAGTAAGAGAGAGAAAAACAAATACCGTATGCTAACACATATATATGGAATCTAAAAAAAAAAATGGTTCTGAAGAACCTAGGGGCAGGACAGGAATAAAGACGCAGACGTAGAGAATGGACTTGAGGACATGGGAAGGGGGAAGGGTAAGCTGGGACGAAGTGAGAGAGTGGCATTGACATATATACACTACCAAATGTAAAATAGATAGCTAGTGGGAAGCAGATGCAGAGCACAGGGAGATCAGCTTGGTGCTTTGTGACCACCTGGAGGGGTGGGGTAGGGAAGGTGGGAGGGAGACGCAAGAGGGAGGAGATATGGGGATATATATATATATATAGCTGATTCACTTTGTTATACAGCAGAAACTAACACACCATTGTAAAACAATTATACTCCAATAAAGATGTTTTAAAAAAAAGGCTAAGATCAGGAGTGTATAAAATTTTTGTTGAAGGGTAAAATGGTAGGTATTTTTGTTTTTGTGGCCCAAACAGCCTCTGTTGTAGCTACTCAACTCTGTTGTAGCACAAAAGCAGCCTCAGACAATGTGTAAACCAATGGACATTTCTGGTATACTGGAGTATTAACTTTATTTCTAAAATAGGCGGTGGATTGAATTTGACCTGCAGGCTGTAATGGCAGATCCCTGAGCTAGAGGAGAGGTTGAACAACTTAAATAGAGGACATGGAAGATAAAAAACAGAAGATCCAAAGCAAATTCTAGAGATGAAAACCAAATTATTTAAATGAAAAAATACACTTGGTGGGATTAATCACAGATATACACTGTTGAAGAAGAGATTAGCAAACTTGAAGGCATACCAATAGAAACTATCCAAAATGAAGCACACAGAGAAAATATCTGGAAAAAAAATGATCATTAATGAGCTGTGGTTTATTTTCAAATACACCAATGTACATGTAATTGGAGTCATTGAAGGGGAAGGTATGACTAAAAGAATATATGAAGACATAATGGCTGAAAATTTTCTAAATTTGGTGAAAACTATAAAACCACAGTTCCAAGAAACTCAGTGAACCCCAAGTGCAAAAACTATCATTTTTTTTAAACCACATCATCATCAAATTGCTTGACGTCAGTGATAAAGAGAAAATGTTAAATGCAACAGAGAAAAAAAGATAAATTATATACAGAGGAAAAAAGATATAGATAAGGATGACAGGGGTTTCTCATCTGAAACCTTGCTAGGGAGAAGACAGTGGAACAAGAGCTTTAAAGTACTCAAGGGGGCAAAATATGGCAACCTAGAATTCTGTACCTAGCAAAGGCAAAATAAAGACATTTTTAGACGTAAGAAACGGAAAAGGAATTAATCATAAACAGGCCTGAGCTACAAAAAATGTCAAAGAAATCCTTCATGCTGAAGGATAATCATATCAAATAGAAATCTGTTTCTGTATAAATTACTAGCATCAAGAATGAGAAAGGTAATATCACTATAGATTCTACAGATATTTAAACGATAACAAGCAAATATTAGAAATAACTTTCTGCCAATAAATTCAACAACTTTTGAAGAGATACACAACTTCCTTGAAACTGGCAAGCTACCAAAGCTTACTCAAAAAGAAACAGATAGATAACCTGAATAACCCTATATCTAAAGAAATTGAACTTGTAATTCTAAACCTTCCACATAGAAAGTTCCAGGCTTAGATAATTTTGCTATTGAATTCTACCAGACATTTAAGAAATACATCATGCCAGTTCTATACATACTCTTCCAGAAAACTGGAAAGCAGGACATATTTCCCAGTTCATTCTGTTAGGATGGTGATGCCCTGTTACTAAAAGCAGGCAAAGGGGCTTCCCTGGTGGCGCGGTGGTTGAGAATCTGCCTGCCAGCGCAGGGGAAACGGGTTCGAGCCCTGGTCTGGGAAGATCCCACATGCCGCGGAGCAACTAGGCCCGTGAGCCACAACTACTGAGCCTGCGCATCTAGAGCTCGTGCTCCGCAACAAGAGAGGCCGTGACAGTGAGAGGCCCGCGCACTGCGATGAAGAGTGGTCCCCGCTCGCCGCAACTGGAGAAAGCCCTCGCACAGAAACGAAGACCCAACACAGCCATAAATAAATAAATAAATAAATAAATAAATAAATTTATAAAAAAAAAAAAAAGCAGGCAAAGACCTTAAAATAAAATAAAATTGTGGACTGATATCCCTTATGAACACAGATATAAAAAGTCTTTAACAGTTTTTCAAAATGAATCCAACAGTATTTTTATTTTTTTTAGATCTGTTTATTTCTTTTTTTTAATTTTATTTTTATTTTTGGCTGCATTGAGTCTTCATTGCTGTGCGCAGGCTTTCCCTAATTTTGGCGAGCGGGGGCTACTCTTCGTTGCGGTGCGTGGGCTTCTCATTGCAGTGGCTTCTCTTGTGGAGCAGGAACTCTAGGCGCGCGGGCTTCAGTAGTTGTGGCTCACAGTCTCTAGAGCGCAGGTTCAGTAGTTGTGGCGCATGGGCTTAGTTGCTCCGTGACATGTGGGATCTTCCTGGACCAGGGCTCGAACCCGTGTCCCCTGCATTGGCAGGCAGATTCTTAACCACTGCACCACCAGGGAAGTCCCCCAACAATATATTAAAAGGATAATATATCGTGATCTAATGAGATTTATCTCAGAAATGGAAATCAGTCAGTGTCATTTTAATATATTAACAACAACAACAAAAAAATCATTTGGTCATCTCAGGGATTTAGAAAAAGCTTTTGACATTTCATTCTTCATCATAATTTTCATCAAACTAGGAATAGAAAGGAATTTCCTCATTCTGATAAAGGTTACCTATAAACAAACTACATTTAACACCATACTTGTGAAAGACTGAATGTTTTCCCTCAAGATCAGGAACAATGCAGGGGTGTCCACTTTTTTTTTTTTTTTTAAATTACTGGATTTATTTATTTATTTATGGCTACATTGGGTCTTCGTTGCTGCGCTCCAGCTTTTTTTTTTTTTTTTTTTTATGGCTGTGTTGGGTCTTCGTTTCTGTGCTAGGGCTTTCTGTAGTTGCGGCAAGCGGGGGCCACTCTTCATCGCGGTGCGCGGGCCTCTCACTATCGCGGCCTCTCTTGTTGCGGAGCACAGGCTCCAGACGCGCAGGCTCAGTAATTGTGGCTCACGGGCTTAGTTGCTCCGCGGCATGTGGGATCTTCCCAGACCAGGGCTCGAACCCGTGTCCCCTGCATTGGCAGGCAGACTCTCAACCACTGCGCCACCAGGGAAGCCCACGGGGTGTCCACTTTTAACCGCTACCATTTAACATTGTACTTGAGGTTCTAATTAGTACGGGTAAGGGAAGCCCACGGGGTGTCCACTTTTAACCGCTACCATTTAACATTGTACTTGAGGTTCTAATTAGTACGGGTAAGGCCAGAAAAAGAAAGGAATCTAAATTGGAAAGAAGTAAAACTGACTTTATTTGTAGACATCGCTATTATCTCTATGGAATCTTCAAAAAAAAAGTTATTAGAACTAATAGGTGAGTTTAACAAGGTGGTAGGCTACACAGTCAACATATAAAGCATACAAAAATGAATTGTGTTTTTTATACTAGTAATGAACAGTGGGAAATTGAAATTTAAAAAAACAATAGCATCAAAAAATATGTGATTCTTAGGGGAAAAAATCTGACACATGGTGTGCGAAAACTATATACTGAAAACTACAAAACATTGCTGAGAAGTCCTAAATAAATGTTCTTTGGGCAGAAGACTCAGTAGTGTCAGTTCTTCCCAAATTCATCTATGGATTCAACGTAATCCCAATCAAAATCCCAATGGACTTTTTTATAGCAGTTGACAAGCTGTTTCTAAAATTTTTAATGCAAATGCAAATGTGTTAGACTAGCCAGAAGAACCTTGAAAAAGGGCAGTAAGAACTTAACACTACCTGATTTCAAAACTTGTTAGATAGCTACAGTAATCAAGGATGGTATTGGTTTAAAGATAGCAAGTAGATCATTGCGACAGAATAGTGGCCAGAAATTGTTCTTGAGATAAGTTTTTCAGTCAAGGTACAAAGGCAGTTTAGTCAGCTAAAGGATTTTTAACAAAGGATTCTGGAACAGTTGGATAACCATATGCACCCACCACTTACATAACATACACAGAATAACTATGATTCATACCTGGAACCATATACAAAAATTAGATCAAAATAGACCTAAATGTAAAATTTCAAATTATGCAGCTTTTAGACGAAAACAAGCAAGACACACAAATTTTCTAGAGGCACCCTGTGGAGGGACTTCAGTCACATCAATGTAGAACTCAGTCTCCTTGGAAAGAAAAAGAAGAGATTCTGGCTTCACAAATGGTGGGGAAATAGAAAGGAACTGGTGACTGTTTGCACTGTCTGTAGTCATATACAGAACATGATCAAGGGTGTTACACTGGGCTTCTGTTATAAGATGAGGTCTGTATATGCTCAGTTCCCCATCAATGTTGATATTCAAGAGAATGGTTCTCTTATTGAAATCCAAAATTTTGGGGGTGTAAAACACATCCGCAGGGTTTGGATGAGGCCAGGCATTGCTTGTTCAGTATCTCAGGCCCAGAAAGATGAGTTGATTCTTGAAGGAAAGGACATTGAACTTGTGTCAAATTTAGCTGCTTTGATTCAGCAAGCCACAACAGTTAAAAACAAGGATATCAGAAAATTTTTGGATGGTATCTATGTTTCTGAAAAAAGAAACAGTTTAGCAGGCTGATGAATAAGATTTGAGTGGTCTGGCTACAGAAACAGCAAGATGCCAGATGATTCTTCGGACTCATTTGTGATATTTTAAAGATGCAATAAAAGCTCTTTTGATTTTGGGGGAAAAAAGTCACAAATATTTTTGCATGTAAAAGTTATGTTTGCGCTATAATGTAATAGCATTATGTCTAATGCAATAGCATTATGTCTGGGGAAAAAAAGTACTTACCTTAATTAAAAAATAATGCTGTTGGGAAAATGGTGCTGACACACTTGCTTGATGCAGGGTTGCCACAGACCTCCAATTTGTTAAAAAAAAAAGACAATATCTGTGAAGTGCAATAAAGTGAAGCACAATAAAATGGTACTTAAGAAGTTAAAACTCCCCTGCCGTATGGCCTAGCCATTTCATTCTTACATATTCAGTTACGAAAAATGGAAACGTATTAATACAAAGACCTGAATACAGATGTTTGTGGAAGTGTTAGTTATAATAGCCATATAGGCATAACTCAAATACCCACCAACAGGTGAATGGACCAACAAATTGTGGTATATTCTCCAATGGCTTTCTATTTAGCAATGAAAAGGAATGAACTATTGATACATGCAACAACATAGATGAATCTCAGGATAATTATGTCCAATTTTCTAAAGAAGTCAGGAAAAAGTAAAATTTTATATAAAATTGTAGAAAACGCAAACTAATCTATAATAACAGCAGATCAGTGGTTTCTTGGGGTTGGGGAGAGACAGAAACTTGGGAATGATGACTGTCTGTCTTTCTGGATTGTGCTGATGGTGTATACATATGCCAAAACCTAGCAAACTATACACTTGAAAATAAATGCATTTTTCTGTATTTCAATTAAACCTCAGTAAAGCTGTAAAAAATTTTAGTAGCATTTTACCCTTTAAAAATACCTTAAAAGAAATTAGTGTGTCTTCTAGGGGAGAATTTAGGTAAGCTTTATTCCTGTTTAAATGTCTTAAAGAGGGCAAACTTACAGATTTTTTACTCTTTATTATTAAAGCTAGTATAAAGCAATTTAGTAAAACAGTTTGTATAAAACAGAAAATTGGAATGTAAAATCAATTCCCAATTCTGTGATAAAAATTTAACCTTAATCTCAAAAATCAGGACATTTTCCCTTCTGACAGTATAGGAAGTTTAGGTCCCATCTGGCTCTTTTTCACCATATTTTCTCATTTCTCCTTTAAAGAGTTTTCCGTTTTAGGAAAATTTTAGTGTCTTGTATTTGATCAAAAATAATTTAGGGCTTCCCTGGTGGCGCAGTGGTTAAGAATCCACCTGCCAGTGCAGGGGACATGGGTTCGAGCCCTGGTCCGAGAAGATCCCACATGCCGCGGAGCAACTAAGCCCGTGCGCCACAACTGCTGAGCCTGCGCTCCAGAGCCCACGAGCCACAACTCCTGAAGCCTCGGCGCCTAGAGCCCATGCTCTGTGACGGGAGAGACCACCACGATGAGAGGCCCGCACACCACAGTGGAGAGTGGCCCCCACTGTCCGCAACTAGAGAAAGCCCGCGCACAGCAGCAAAGACCCAACACAGCCATAAATAAATGAATGAATGAATAAATAAATAAGGAATTTTATATCGCTTTTCATTGGGGTGTATGGAGGTTGGACACTTCAATTCAGAGAGGGTTTCTTTCCCTTGTAAAAAATCTCTTAAACCTACCCTATTCTATCCTAACCCCCATCTTCCAACTTAAACAACAGTGAAAAAGTGTGTTGTTATTTAGAGGATGATCTTTTAGGTAGTGTTCTAAAAGCACAGTTTTGCTGACACAGAGTTAAAAAAATTTTTTTTAATTAATTTATTTATTTAATTGCGGCTATTTTGGGTCTTCGTTGCTGTGCGCGGGCTTCCTCTAGTTGCGGCGAGCGGGGGTTACTCTTTGTTGCGGTGTGTGGACTTCTCAGTGCGGTGGCTTCTCTTTGTTGTGGAGCATGGGCTCTAGGTGCGTGGGCTTCAGGAGTTGTGGCTCGCAGGCTCAGTAGCTGTGGCACACGGGCTTAATTGCCCTGCAGCATGTGGGATCTTCCTGGACCAGGGATCAAACCTGTGTCCCCTGCATTGGCAGGCGGATTCTTAACCACTGCACCACCGGGGAAATTCCAGTTTTGCAACTTTTCTTTTAAAATCATTTTATTTTTTATTGCTTATGCAGGGGTCAGCAAATGTTTTCTGTAAAGAGCCAAGTAGTACATATTTTAGACTTTGAGGTCTGCATACTATCTCTGTTGCATAGACTTCTGTTCTTTTCTACAACCCTTTAAAAATGTAAAAGGCATTCTTAGCTCCTAGAGAGTACAAAAACAGGCTGCTGGTGTGGTTTGCTGACCTGTGGCCTGTAGTAATATTTCTCAAAGTATACTCTGCAGCTCTCTAAAATGTTTGCAGGTACAGAGTGTGTGTATGGAATTACTTTGGGCACACTTGGTACAACAAAACTACGTTTCTTTACCAGAAGACAGTTCACATTGGAACCTTTATTATTTGGATTTCACAAGTGACAGAAATCCACTTTGAGTAGTACAGGGACTGATCCTATCGGTAAGGATGGCTGTCTGGACTTTCCAACTTTGTGGGCCACTTCATTCCTTGAGTAGTTGGGACTGGCTATGGTTAGCTCCCAGCTCAAATGCTTTCCCCCCAGCCCCCAACGTGGGCACGCACATGTACATCTGGTTTAAATCACTTATGTGCCCCTTGGCCTAATCATGGCGCCGTATATGAATGTGGTGAGGAAGTAAGGGTTCTATTTTCAGAAGAATAGGGGTTAACACTGTTAAGGACGTTCTTTTTTGTGAATTTTGTTTGCGATATTAAAAAAAAAAAAAAGCAGACGTTTATAAAGGAAAAAAGAGCCAAAAGTTTGACGAAGATGGTGATAGTTTTAACATGTCAAACTAGAATGGCATTTGCCATGCTTTCATGTTAGTAAAAATACTGGTAAAAATTTGATTTTCTAAACGTTAAAGCTAATGTGTTTTAAGTGAGTAAACTCTTTCAAAAATAGTTGCTCCATGGTGTTCTTCAAATAATTGTTAATTGGCTTTCATTCAGAATGAATATTGTATAAGGAATTATTAAATGAAATAACAAAGAATACATAAGCTTCAAAATTTGTTAGATAGTAACTGTTATAACAAATTATGAGTTTTAGCTTTGTTGTTACTGTTTTTTAACAATTCAGTAATACAAAGTAGTAATTCTACTGGTAACGTTCTTACAGCACCTCTATTATGTTTTCAAATGACAAAATTTCCCATATTCTTTCTTAAAAAGACATTGAGTGATTTTCTCATCTTACTGTTGGAACATTTTTGGTTTCCTTTAATCCACTGGTTTTCAACCCAGGTGACCTCCCCCCTTACCCCCCTGACGTTTGGCAATATCTGGAGACATTTTTGGTTGTCACAACTGTAGGAAAGGTGCTATTGGCTTCTAATGGGTAGAAGTTAGAGATGTTGCTAAACACCTTCCAATGCACAGCACAGCTCCCTCACAACAAAGAATTGTTTAGCCCAGGATGTCAACAGTGCTGAAATTGAAACCCTATTCAATTAACCAAACCCTAGACTAAATGAAGAGCACATGGGCTGTCATTCCATGGTCTTTACTTTTTAATTGTGTTTCTTTTGGGTATATTGCCTATATCTTTTTTAACAGCTCCTTATGGTGCACAACAAAACTGTCAACCTTTAACTGCCAGATAACATAATTTTAATGTTTGATATTCTATTAACAAAGCAAAATTTTTTCTTGTTGAAAGAAGCTCTTTGGGAAATTTCTACTACAGGACAACTATTATTAATGGTTACTTAAGGTTCTAGTTGCTTTTTTCAAGAATTGTATTATAAATATGAAGGGAAAAGACAAGGAAAACTAGAGCTGTCATCTTGCATTCATCATAAATACCTTGAGATCTGTAATCTTTTGTTGTAATGATTATTGTGAACAGTTCAGCTAGCACGATAGCCAGTGCCTGGGATGTAATAGGTTCTCAATAAATCTTTAATGGGAAGATGGATAAAAGTGCAGCTTACCTATTATGCTTGCAAAAACTTGTGCCTTGCAAGTCAGGTGAGACACCTGATCATTTACATCCAGATCCTTTTCAAGTTTGCCCTCAAACTTCAGTGTAAGTCTTCCAACCTCCACCTCCATCTCCCCCTCCCTCCTACCATTGTTCTCAGAAAATAATAATAATAGGTAGAGTTTACTGACACTTGATATTTGTCAGTTTGTGGGGGTACTTAATTTAAAATATTTTTCACAATATGAGCTATTACTGTCTTTTTTTTTTTAAACAGGTGAGAAAACTCAGGCTTAGTAATTGAGAGGCGTCAAGATTCAGACCCCTCCCTGTTTGTTTCATACCAAAGCTGTGCTCATAATACCAGTGCAAAAAGATCTGATAGTATTAATTTTGTCCTCCAAAGCCAGACTGCCTAAATTTGAATCCTGGGACTTAAGTATCATCTTGGGAAAGTTACTTAACCCCTCCTCCATTTCTAAAATGTACCTAATAGTGTGTCTTAAAGGCTTTGCATACTATTTGGGAAGACAAGGAAAAAAGGCATGAAATCTGACAAACATATCAAGTGATTGCTAAATGATAAAATAGAGACTGTAAATGCAAATAGAATTCAGCGTGGGGAAATATATTTAAAATGGTTTCTTAAAAAAATTTTTTTTTCAAATATATAGCAACTTTTCACTTTTTATGCCAGTGACTGGGCTTCTGTGCCAGTTTTGTCAAGATATTGACCTTCTCCTGGCTTAGCTTTTGTTTTCTTATCTACCTTGAACGCTATGGTCAGTCATGTGACTTAGTAACACCTCAAATCCCTTATTAATTGTTATCCTCTCCACGCTGCACCTCTTGTCCAGCACCCAGCAGGTTTGAGAATGTGCTGTCTCTATTCCCTTGGAATGTTAGTGGGACTTGACACTATCATTTATGGATTTCAACATTAGCCAGTCCTTCAGTACCGATTTTCAATCATTTACTTGTACTTGTCAGCTTCTTTCTCCATTCCCTAGAGGGTATTTCCAAATAGTACCTATGGCTCTTTTACTTGTTAGGCATCACAATGGCCTCTCATTTTACAAATAACTTGTAAGGCTTTAGCTGGTGGCTGTTAGACTTCTTGCTAAAATTAAAGTGACCTTCACCTCTCTAGCATCTTACCTTTTGATTGTTCCCCTCTTTTGAGGTTGTCTCCTTCCATAGCATCTAATAGACAGTTTCAGTTCTACCCCTACTGGTTCTTCATTTCCTTTTATACATTTTCTTCTTGCTCTCCTATCACTGTGTTTTCTTTCTGGGAGACTTCATTGACTACCATGGCTTTATTTGTGAACTGTGTACCAATGAACCCTACTTTTCCATCCCAGATCCCTCTCTGGAACTACAGATGGTTGTTTCCAACAACCTATTAAATACTTCCAGTTTGGCGTTCTGGGGCACTTCAGAGTTGACATTTGTCCAATAGAACCTATTAAACACTTGCTTCTCCTAAAACAAAAGACCTAAAGCCTGTCTTCTCCTGTACTGTCTTCTATTACCTCTTTCTTGGTGTGTCAGCCTTTTTTCAAGTTTGTCTTTTCTCTATGCTTTCTAAAACCCCTTCTCTATTTCACCACTAGAATTAAATAAAAAGGAAAATTAACTGTATGTTTAAAAGAAACCTCAAGATCTTGCATTGCCTTTTGTGTAGATTGAAAATCCACTTTCCACAGCATGGTGTTTTTCTATAATGGAGTGGAGATAAAATTAAATGATCTTTTCCTAATTCTCAAAGAGATGGTTTTTTTTTTAAAGATTTTAAGTTTTTTCTAGGTGTCTTAAAATTTTTATTACCTGCTACCACTTTTATCATCATCTTATCATAGGGTGATATTTGAATTAGCTTAAACTTTTATACTTAGTATTTAAGTTTACAAGTGTCAGATTTTCAAGGGATTTGATAGGCTTTTCACAATTTGACTCTACCCAACTTCTCAATTTTATTCACTGCCATGGCTCACTTTAGAATTTTAGAGAATTTGTTTCAGTTTCCTGGCTACCATTTATTAATTGCAAGACATTCAGCATGGTCTTAACAATACTTACCTTTTGGATTATGAGGATTAAATGAAATAATGCATTTATTCAGGGCCTGGCACATAGTAAACACTGAAGAAATCTTAGCTACTGTTGTTTTCTGTGGCTGGTTTACTCCTCAGCCTGAATCTCTTACTGTACCCAAATTTGCAGGGTCATTCCTGCTCGTCCATACTTCTCTCCCTGGCCCTGAAATGCCTTACTCTTTCTTCCTCCCACTTACTGTGACTATTCCTTTTCCTTCAGAAGTTAGCTCTACTAAGAAAATTTTCCTCGGAATGGTCCTTTATCACCTCTCCCCTCCTTTACATAGGCACTCCCTATTGGAGCTCTTCAGTCATACCTCTATTTGGAACATGAATCTCATTACAATTTGTTTTCCAAACATTTTTTGCTGTCTTTACTGGACTTTGAGCTTTGTTTCAGTGGTAAAGAATAATTCGCAATCTGTTGGATTCCAGTGTTACCATTCCTGCCTTGAGCCAAAATGTTTTCAGTCAGTAAACATAAACGCTGTCATCTCATTTAATCCCCACAACCACTCTATGTTATGTCAGCATTATTGTTATTATCAGATACAGAAACCCGAAGCTAGATGAGGTTAAGAGATTTGCTCCAGGCCACTTAGTTTCAAAGTACCAGAAGTCTAGAATTCCCCACGTTTAATAACTTACGACTATTCTATAGCTATCCCCTTATACATTTGTCTTTTACTTATAAATAAAAATAGCATTCAATTTATTAAAAGTGTTTCTTGATGATTGCCTTTGAAGCACTTTTGCTTTATTTTGTAATGTGTTAAACATCTCAAGAACTGGGATTCTACTGATTCAGAAATGTAAAGTTTGATCTGTGTAGACCTTGTATTCTTTATACTCTATTATATTGCTTAGCAAAATAATTGGGTGAATAAATATTTTTAAGACATTGAATTTTTTATACAACATTTGCATAATAAATAGATAGTTGGAGTATTTTGTGCTTGAAATAATTAACATTGTATTTTTTCCAAAATTTAATTGTTTTTCACTAATTTGCATTAGCTTTTATTAACTTTATGTGTTTAGTAACATCCTTGAGAGTAATTATGTATCTGTATATAAATGGTAGCCCTTTCTTAGTCCTTTTGTAGGGTTGTTACTTTAAGAACATGTAATAATAAATTTGTATGACCTAAGGATTTCTTATGGCTTTGTATTCAGTAAAAAACACTCATTCTAATAGCTGGAGGAGAGGGGCTAGTGGTGGTAGTGAATCAGATTATTAAATACAAAAGTATTGCATGTCATTAATTTTATAAAGGGTTTAAAGCCTAATTAGCAGTATACATAGTGATTCTAGTTATTCTCTAAGTTGTAATTGTGGCTTAATTGAGTTGTATCATAAATTCCAAGAGTGAGGGACAGCTTCTTTCAAAGAACGAAGAATAGAGTTGAAGATGAGCAGTATATATTTCCCCATTGTATAATATCCTTTAAATTTAGTTCATGGGTTTGTTTTGCTTTATTGTTTTCATTTTTGGAGTTGCTTGTTTGAAACATATCCTTAAGTATTCTCATTACAGAGCATAGTAATACTCTAAATCTTACCCCTGTAATGGTGATATTTATATTTTATTTTAGGGAAGCTATGCGAAATTATTTAAAAGAGCGAGGGGATCAAACAGTACTTATTCTTCATGCAAAAGTTGCACAGAAGTCATATGGAAATGAAAAAAGGTAAGATTATTGTTTTTCTGGTAGATAGATAATTAATGGCTAATAATAGCTATCATGAATTTGCAAGTGATGTATTAATATACAAGTAAGAGGATGGTTTCTATTGGGTTAATTTGCAAGTACAAAATGAAAAGTACAGGATTTGTCTCTATTTAAGAGGGAGAAACAAAGTAAATTGTGGCTTATTTAGTAAAGATCCTCTGGTTAAATCTGTGATTTCACAAAATGAAATAATCCATAGTTTTTATTTGGGGCTGCATGGTGTTCCCTGAGTATTTCCGTGATACATTAGCTCATTCAAAAAGTAGCTTTCCTTTCGGTGGAAAATGTAGTTTTATAAAGAAATGTGACCCCTAAAGTACCATTTTAAAAAGAAAAAGGCTTAAACAAACCCCCAAATTGAATTATGGAGTGATTGTGAAGAAAAGTACTCCCAGCCCTCTCCACCCTGACTCTGTGCCTATTCAGGTTAAAAAAAAAACAGCAAAGCTGAGCTGGTACTCATACCACATGAATGAGGCACTACAGAAATGACTTATAAATCAGATTAGCCAAAATTAAATTATAATAGGGATTTTAATATTTAGTGTTTGTCTTAGTATTTTTTAAATTTCAGCATTTTTGGTATATAATTGTGGATTTTTGTTATTTGTTTTTTCACTTGGTTCCTGGAATTTTCTTGTTAATAGTTTCTCAAGTCTTTGTCTTTCAGACAGCATTTTTGTGTTAAGCATTTTGTGGACAAAGGCTGCTTATGGGGGAAGATGAAAGATTTTTTTGGATTGGCTAGAAAGGCACCAAAACTGAATTGGGAAAAGGAATGAAAACTCAGGTTTGGGTGTTGGATTGAAAGGAATGAGTGGAATCTTAGAGTTTGTGAGATAAAGGAGATCTTAGCATATGCATAAGAGAAGGGAAAGGTAGTATATTAATTTACAGGCTGGAAGAATTTTAAATAGTCTCTTTCTCAAAGTCCTCTAAATCTGAGCTGAAAAAAAGGTGAAACTATTTAGTTGATAATGTTATCCTCAAAGGGGATGAACAGCTGAAAACAGCATTTAGGACTCAGTACTGCCAAGTGTTCTTTTTTAGTTATTCAAGTTTACTAAATTTCTGATTACTTTACTAATGAAACTTAAATCATCTGATTTAGAGTTAAATATGTGAAGAAGTTGGTACCTACAGTTTGGGACATAGAAACCAAATCGAGATAGTGACCCCTTTTGGCATGAAGTTGGTACTGGAAATTCAGGTGTTCTGCCCGCTCTTCCCCCCCTACCCCCGCCAATAATGAAATCACGTGTATATAGGAGATTGTCTCCTTCCCCTGCACCAAGCAAAACAGCTTAAGTCAGTACCCTCATTACTTGAGGTGGGTCTAAAGGGTCAGCCTTGTATTTCATAGTGAATCTGAAGAAGGAACAGCTTCCCTTTATCCAGTCACGAGCTAGGCATTGTTCTGGAAATGCCTTACAAATGTCTTTAAATTTTAATCCTCAGAATAATCTTGTAAAGTAGGCATGCTTTAATCCCCATTCTGTGAGTGAGGAGACTAAAGATCAGAGACTTTAAATATGCCCAGATTCACTTTAGTTAGGAGTTGATAAGAGCCAGGATTGGAACTCCTGGGTCTGTAATTCCAAATTTCATATTTTTTTCATTTCCCTAATTTTCATAGCCTTGCATTTTGTGTTTGAGTGTTAATTATCTACAGCAAGGCCTGAAGATGGAAAAGGCACCTGAAGAACCTAAAGATGTCTAAAAAACACAAACTTTGTAAACTTCACTTTGTCTGGGATTCTCTTTTTACCATTAGCAGAGTGAGATTGGGCTGAATCTAATGAAGATAGGAAAACATGTTCATTGTATAATCTGCCAACCTGGGCAGTGTTGCTCAGTTTAGTACAATTGGATTCATTTATTAACTCATTTATTCTTTATTTCTCACAACCTGTTAGGTTCCAGGTACTGTGCAAAAGCATCTTGGATGGGAATTTTAAAAGTCACTATGTCATTTAATACTTCGGTGGATAACTGAGGCCCAGTGCAGATAACAGAAGGGGAAGAGCTACTCAGAAAATTAGAGTCCAGATAAGGTTCCTGTTTGTTAGTCACTGTTAAAAATACAAAGCTATAGTGGTTTATCAAGTTAAAATAGGTGATTTAATGGTTAACTGTTATTATGGTTGCCCTTATTTTCAATTTCTTTCTATTATTTGGGGTATAGCCTGGTGGGTCTAAAACCCCAGTCAAAGGAAAGCTCAAAGAATCTAAGCTTCTGACTCCAAAGAATGAAAAAAAAAAAAAAGATGAAAAAGCCAGAGTAACTACTTTCCTATGTTTATTGTATTATTAAAATTTCCAGAAGAGACATGCACTAGTTTTACAGTAAAGGTAAAAACCTATTAAAATTACTTGATTTTAAAAAGGTATTAGTCGTCAGGGGCTGCTAACACAGGTCAGCCTCCTGGGTGACTGGCAGGGCTTCTTACTGGAAGAGGTCTCGTCCCTTACTCCTTAGTGGAGTGCAGCGGAAAGAGGAAGATCTGCTTTCTTTCTTGCGTTAGGCATGAGGTAACCTGGGGACATGACCACAGTCCTCTCGGCTTACAAAATAACTCCAGTGAATGATGCTAGAAATATTTGGGTAGGAAGTTCTATCCTAAAATTTTAAATCGTTCTCAGGATTCACTTTTGTGCCTAATGATGAGTCTTTATTTGCGTCACATATTTGGTATCCCACTTAGTATGTTAGTGGCTAGTTTTACTTTTTCATCGAAGGTCTTTTCAAATTGAAAAATAAAAAAATTATTTTGTCTAGAGGCAAATTTCTGTTAAAGATATGGAAATGCCATTAGACATGTTAACATTTCTTCAACTTTGTGTTAGGGGAAGTATGAATAATCATCAAAGGGTAATGAATCTGCCAAAATAAAAAATGTAAATGATGTGTTTGGATTTTGTCTAATCTTATATATTGGGCTGAATAAAAAGGCTTCTTTGAATCTGTAAGGTATTTTCCAGATCTCATCTCAGGATTTGAGGAAAAAGTTGTTGAATCATTCTCTGAAAATAAAGACTGACTGTTGAACTAGGAAATGAATGAAATCATAAATGTGTGCATATCGCCACCAAGTGGCAAATAAAAGCATTGTTTGTCATAGTTGCTTAGATCAGAAAATAAAGGCACATTGTTTCATAAAGTGTCCTTTTATAGCAGCTGTTAAACTCCAAAAGCTAGCCACTTGGTCAGACTTTTCACTGAATGTTTGGTACATATTGACCAGCTGTCCAAATTCAAAGAATCATCGATTCACATGCCATTATAAAGGTGTATGTTAATTTTTCTTTTGTTAATTAGGTGGCATTTTTTCCTTACCCTCCTCCCTTTAATTTCCTTTCATTTGTCTGTAAATTTTTTTGTATTGATGCTTATCTTTTATTTGATTATTATATTACTACTGAAGTTTCTGGAAATGAAATTTGGTTTGATTCATTAGCTGATTTTTAGGGGGTGACAATATTGGGATGTTTAAAATATGATTTCATCATCACATGGTAGAAATAATCTTAATGTTTATATTGGACTTGCTATTTTCTTGCATCACAGCTTTCTTGAATAGTTGTAGAGTTGATATAAAGATAAGGCTAGTTCAGAGGCAGTTGAAGAATCTTCATTTTTCTTAATTTATTACGATTGGAAAGCACTTTCAATATAGAACCTAGGTCAGTGTTTTGTGGTAAAGAGTTTCTTGTCAACCTGTCTGATTTTTATGCCCTGTTGGTTTCATGCCATTTTATCACAGTACTCTTGAGAAAACCAGCACTACATTTGGTACACTATAGTAAAACACATAGCTTTTCGAATTTTATAGCTGATATACCAACTTACTAAGGAGGCTTAACATCTGTCAATAAAATACTAATAGTAGACAAGCTTCCAAAATTGATGCCTTCTCAACTTCCTGATAGTGTGCCAGCTAGATATTTGAATCTGTGCCATGGTAAGTATTGGGTGGTTCCCAGCATTAGAGGCCAGAAAGATCCGTGGTGCAGACTTGAACTGAGCCAACTCCTGAACTAGCCCAGCTAATCCAGGCATCCCTCCAAACTTGGAGTGACCTGGAACTGAGCCCACTGCCTCGGCTGTGACCTCTCTGTCCATGGTGACAGAGAGTATACAGGAACAAAAGCTGCTCTGATTCCTTTCTATTGGTTTAGATACATATGAGAAGACCCCAGAAGATTTTCCTCCTAACTCAGCCTGATCCCTTCGACCTACTAGGTCTACTTCCCCATTACCCCGGCTTCATCTCCTGTTGTTCTCGTCTCTGCTCCAGCCACGCTGGTCTGTTGTTTGTCCACTGTCCATTATAGTCCTTTCTACTTTGGAGCCTTTGCACTTGCTATTCCCTCTTCTGAAATGCTCTTACCCTAGATACCCATGGCTTTAGGTCATGACTTAAGGTCATCTTCTTAAATAGGCTTTCTCTGGCCACCCAGGTCTTACACATTTTTAAGTACCCCTTCCCTGCTTTATTTTTTCCCTCAGTACTTACCATCAGCTAACAGAGTATATATGTTATTTTAGTCATCTAGCCTTTTAAAATTGTCTTTCTTATTAGACTATGAGTTCCATTAGGACAAAAATTTTTGTTTGTTTTAACTACTAATATATTCCCAGTGTCTAGTACAGACTAGGGGTGTAATAAATTTTTGTGAATTATTGAAAATTAAATAAACCTAGCTCACTTCCTGTAAATTGTATGTAGATTGCCTCTAAAGTAGTCTTTGGTAGAGTTGAGCAAAAAGTAGGTGCCATATATTTTGATTCAATTCAGTCAATATTGTAGTAGGTGCTGAGGGGGAAACAAACAAGTAGACACTACTCTACTACCTTTATTTAATTTATTTTTTTATTAATTTTCTTTGGAGTATAGTTGCTTTACAGTGTTGTTAGTTTCTACTGTACAGTGAAGTGAATCAGTTATACGTATACATATATCCACTCTTTCTTAGATTTCCTTCCCATTTAGGTAACCACAGGTCACTAAGTAGAGTTCCCTGTGCTACACAGTAGGTTCTCGTTAGTATACATAGTAGTGTATATATGTCAACCCCAATCTCCCAATCTACTACCTTTAGGGTGGCCTGAAAGCTAAATCCAGCATGATGGTATCTGTGTGTGTGTACGTACACACACATGCCTGTGTACAGTTCTTTAGTTTTTTATTTTTTAAAGTCTGTACACTGTTGGCCTAAAAAGCATAAATTATTTGCCAAATTTTAAAATTAGAAATTTCATGTAAAACTTGATTTCAGGCAGCTATTGGGAAGTTGGAGGATGTGGCCAGCACTAGGCCTCCACGCCCATAGTTCAGCCCTGTGAGTGGGTGGGTGAGTGTATACTCACATGCTTGCTTTTCCCAATTGTTTCCTTGTCATCAGAGTCACACAGCATTGGCTGATGCTCTTTGCAGTTAAGCCCCCCCTTTTTTTTTTTTCTTACAGTGGGCTTAAAAGATTAAGAAAGAAATTTCTATGCTTATAACTATACAGAAAGTGGGAATTACCATGAGGGCTGTATGCTTCAAGAAAGAAGGGAGGGAACCTACTTCTTTGGGTAATTAAGGGATATTTCTACTTATTTATTGTACAGCTGGTCCACCCATTTATATTACTTACCTGGCTGCTATTTGAATTTACTTGGCTACTATTTGAGTAGGTATTTGAGTTTTCAGGCCCCTTGATGAGACATGACATAAATGTTTTTTAAACTTTATTTATTTATTTTTTAAATTTTTAGCTGCGTTGGTTCTTTGTTGCTGCGCACGGGCTTTCCCTAGTTGCGGCGAGCGGGGGTTACTCTTCGTTGCGGTGCGAGGGCTTCTCATTGCAGATGGCTTCTCTTTGTTGTGGAGCACGGGCTCTAGGTGCACGGGCTTCGCACGGGCTTAATTGTTCCACGGCACGTGGGATCTTCCTGGACCAGGGATCAAACCCGTGTCCCCTGCATTGGCAGGTGGATTCTTAACCACTGCGCCACTAGGGAAGTCCTGTCATAAATGTTTTAAAGTATGTGTAAGTCAGTGTGTGTAATTGAGCAAAGGAATTACACCCTACATAAGGACTGGATTGATGGTCTGAACTATGTAAAATGTGGGGCCTGAGCTAGGCTTTGAAATAGATATTTTGTGATTACTAAGAGAAGATTATAAGGAAATTATTCTAGGTGGGAAGAATTTGTGAGGGCGGGTTTTTGGCAACTAGCAAAACAAATCTCTTGGTTGTCTCTGAGTTGAAAGGATACAGTATATTGTTCTTTCAGTCATCCACATACAGCAGGTGTTCAGGATGTAAGATATATAGTAATCCAATGATCCATTTTGCTTTTAATTCTTTTACTTAGTTGTATTAGTATTTAGAAATTTTCTACTTTGGGCATTGCTCTAATTCTGTTTTCCAGGTTAATTACCAAATGAAGTTAAGAGTAATATCCATACCAAGAATGTCATTAATTAATGATACATCATTTTGAGTAGACATTAATCAGTAACTTCAGATTCTGTGGTGGTATACCATGTTTTGTATATGTTAGAGTACTTTGGATTTGTTGAACTGCTGTAGTTCAAAACTCTGAGCTATGTGAAAAGAGATGTTCCCTGCTCTAAAAAGTATCTGGGCTAAGTGAATGCGTAACATCAATATAGATGAACCTTATCTGAACAAATGGAAGTGGAAGTCTTGATTTCTGTGCTGTGGATATGATTATTTGCATTACAAAAGACTTCACCAAAATGTTTCGTTAGGGGCTAACTTTGTGCAGTTCAACATGATTTTGTATTCATGTGTTTAAGAAAAGGAAATGCTTTCTTGAATGTAATTGCATTGTGTTTTTTCCCCCTCATTGTTTCAGGTTTTTTTGCCCTCCTCCTTGTGTATATCTTATGGGCAGTGGATGGAAGAAAAAAAAAGAACAAATGGAACGTGATGGTTGTTCTGAACAAGAGTCTCAACCATGTGCATTTATTGGAATAGGAAATAGTGACCAAGAAATGCAGCAGCTGAACTTGGAAGGAAAGGTAAAGAGAACCATGGTACCAGAACGCAGTTTTCTTACTTGTTTTTGTAGTGGTGATTTTTTTTTCCTTTTATGGCAATTGGTAGCACTTTTTTGAATATATAAATCAGAACCAGAAATAAACTTCTCAAGTAGCTGTGGTTTAGTCATGATTCATGGAGCTTGAGCTGTTGACATCTAAAGGTGGCACACAATAAGCTTCCTTAGCTTGCTAGCAATTTTAGCAGGCTGTGAATCAGATTTCTGTTGGGCCAGTATAGGAGGCTAATTGCTCATCCGTCTGACAGGGGCATGATAGTCAAACAACAATGAAAATACGTAGTTCAATAATGTTTTATTCTACTCATTTAATCTTAGTCTTATACTAGGAACAAAGTATTATGGGTTATAAACATCATAAATGTTTTACTTAGCTTCAGTGTGGAACGGAACTATGCTGTGTAGACAAGAACAGCCATGATTACCTTTACTCAGACTTTTAGGGATTTTCTTTGATTACTTTACTAGGGAATAAAATTTATGAGTTAGTTTTACTAATTGTATTTTATGGATTTAGAAAGCAGTTATTTCGGTCTGTACCTTTAGTTTTCAAAAGTAGTTCTTCACTGACTTAGCATTAACTATTACTTTGTTTTCTCTTGATATTAAAATTTGAAAAATGGTTATTTCTGATTTCAGTGACCACATGAATGTCTTTTAAAGTACTGCATAAATAGCTGTTTTCTCATTCAGTAAGTCTTTGTTGAATGTCTTAGTGTTTGCTGTATTGTAGCTGACATTAAGGATGGGAGTTTGGAGGGCAAGGTTGAGGGTGGTGAGCTAGCGGGTTTGTACTCTCATTCCATTTTAGTCATTTTACAGATAATGAGCACTGAGAATAAGGAGCCTTAATATCAACCTCCTTCAAATTTGCGTATGTTTATGTCATTTGTATCTTTATATTTTTAGCATTAAGGCTTGTCAACTATGTATTTTAAATTAGGTTTGGGATAAAACTTACTACAATAAAGGTTGTTTCATCTTAAAATAGAGCAGTGTAAAATATTTCTGAATTATGACCCTTGAGCCAAGGTAAAACATATATTTAAGTAGTGGGTTGAACAAATAGGCCTTAGTCATGTCTCATCTATTTTTCTGTTATATAGAAAGTCTTAGTGATGTGTCTCCAAGCTGTACATCTAGACATTTGGAACTGTGAATGATAATTAGATTAGATAGGTAGCAATAAGCCAAGGGTTCTAGCTACCATTGTATATAATTGTGTTAATTGAACTTCATTGCTTGCTTTAACACTTCCAGCTTCCAGCAATTTTAAGGGAGGTAATAACAAACAGCATCCCCACTTGCTTTTCTCAGCATAATGGCTTAGTACATCTTTCTTCAACTTCTGCCATTATATCCTTTCCCCAAATCCTAGAAATTTGTAGAAGAGAATACCTGAGAGCTTGAGCATTAAATAGTGCTTAAAACACCTACTTACAGGGTAGTACAGTGTCTGTATGCCAAAATTATGTGTTAATATTTAGTTATAATGAAAAATGCTATTAGAGAAATCTATAGAGAATAAGACTGGTTGAGAGTCAGCAGAAGTCATTCCAGGCAGAAAGAACAACATAATCATATGCTGGGACCGTCAAGGTACAGGAACAAGGTAAGTTTGGGTCCAGGTAGGCAAAGATGGACCAAGCAGTGGGATAGATGCTGAGCTTCAGAAAGAGGCACTTTGGTCCTATCTCACTTAACCTCCATTCATTTAAGGTAATATTATTTTCTTTCAACAGTCTGTTCATTGAATGGTACAATTAGTCATTATTGAAAAAGGAGGGATTTTATTTTGCATTATTGGGTGTTTGTCCTTATTTTAATCTTCATTACAACAAAGTTCTAATATATGCAGCCCTTATTTTTATGGTCATGACATTTGACTATATGTTGGTAATATTTTGGATCTGATGTTTTTAATTTGTTAACTATTCATTTCCTCAGTTTTTGTCTTTACATAGTTGGAGCTAGGTAAGCTATGCAACATGAATTACTTCCCTAATGAGCACACTTGTATTTTTATTTTAAAGAATTACATCCCCTACACCTATGTTGCTAGTATTGTTTTGTTTATATAATTCAAATTCTACAATTCAAATATTTCTATAAACTTTTGTAGCATTATATTTGGTATTTCTTTTTTATTTCAGGGCAGATTTTTTTTCTTGCCTGAAGATCTTGTATTCAGAAAGTTGTTTTTTAAGTTAAACTGTTCATTGTTTATAGACAGATTTATTATATGCCATTTTCTATTTTTGAATTTTATTAGCTAATTTAGCCTTTTGGTATGATGAAGCAAATGTAACTTCACTTTTTATTTACTTAGTGTCTTAAAGCCGTAATACTTTTTCTGAATCAGTGACTTGTCCTTTTTTTTTTTTTTTCTTGTGAAATTTGAGTAGTTTGTGGTCAGTAGCTTTATAGCTTTTAAAAAATAATAAATTGTATCTGAGATAGCTTTATTAGAATTTTTTTGTGGATTCAGACTACTCACTTTTGTAATTAGGGGTATATTTCCTTTCCTTCCAAGGAGATATATATATATATATGTTTGCTTTTTCCAAACAAAATAAAGCCCTTTGAGTGTCTGTGTTATGATCCAATTTTCTCTGCTCTTTTTTCCTTTCCTGTTTGCCAGTCTACCTTATCATTTATGCTAGATTTCAGTATTTTCTCTTTTCTGATATAGATCATATCCCCTAATGTTAACACTCAAATTAAGTGATCTCATCATTTTTAAGTTTTGCCATTAGAATTTAATTGCTTTCATTTAGATACACATTTTATTTTTGTTCCATGGGAGTACTCTGCTTTAGTGTATCAATACCCATTTTCCTAGACTTTGTCTTACGTTGTAGAATAATTCCATAGTTCAGGCTTTATTTGACTTTCAGAGCTTTTTAAAGTAGGGCAGGGCCATGGTTCAGCATCCCTGAGCACTTAGAGATCCTTGAGTGAAAGGAGCTGAGTGAGTGCAAAGGCTGTTGTTTTAATTTTTCTTATTACTATTATGAGCTTTATCTTAACTTTGCCTTGTGCAGAACAAAGCCTCTCAAAGCTTTTATCACCCTTTTGAATTTATAAAAACTTAATTGAGTAAAATATTCAAGATGGTGCCTAAATTTTCTTATATAACTTTGCTGTTGAGAAATGAAATAGAGTATGGCATGATTTTTGTTCTGCTATGGCATGATTTTTGTTCTGGTACTAAAATTGGCTGTGAGTAATATTTTAAAGATTAAAAACCTAGAGCCCATTAGTTATTTTCTAAATGAGTGGCATTTGCACTACTTTTTAAAAGGAACGCACAGCAGAGGTAGTCAAGAAACTTGTTTAGCCTAATTTTAAAGTAGAGCAATGATTTTTAAAATATATATATATATATTTCAGATTTTTAAATACTTAAGCCGTACTTGAGCATTATTTACCCAGTCTGGAAAAGGAGATCAATAATTTAGCCTCTTCCCTCATTCACAGGGATCAGGGGAATAGGAAGGATTTTAGAATTGTCATATATAATTGAAATAGTAGCATTTCAGAGTATCTTTGTTGTTTTACAAGTGCTATAACTCCTTAATACTATCCTTTCAGTTACCAGAATTTAATTTCTGGTAAACTGACATAGTACTTTGCTGCGTTTGTTTTCTCTAGTACCTTTAATTTCAGTTCTTTGGGTGATGCAATAGGAATTATCCCATTGGGCAAAGTTAGCTATTTCAAAAAATATTGTTTTCCTCAGACTCATGGGTGGTTGCTCTAGTGTTCGGCTATATAAGAAAAAACATTGTATGTACTATTTTGAGAAGAATCAGTGCTAAAATCTTTTACATAATTGAGTTCTGATAGCCTTCTTTATATCTTATTTGCAGAAAGACAGTCATGGAATTTTTTAACTGTAAAATTTTATTTTAAAAAATTACTGATATGACATTGGTAATTCTGTGAAATAGATGTAGAGCTGTATAAAACAAGAAAAGACTATATTTTAAAAGCCTTTTTGAGAGGGGAAAACAGAACACAGTGTTAGTATTTCGTAGACTTGATAAGGAAGGCTTTGTACTTTGTTTCCAGAGATCAGTACTTTTCACAGTTGGTTTTATCAGCTCTTCTTTGGAATTACTGCCTTTAAGTCTGATCAAACTTAGACTTGGCCATACTGAGTTGTAGGTACAGCTGACAGGGTTTTGGTGCTATTAAAACTTGCCTTTTCTTTCACAGAACTATTGCACGGCCAAAACATTGTATATATCTGATTCAGACAAGAGAAAGCACTTCATGCTCTCTGTGAAGATGTTCTATGGCAATAGTGATGACATTGGTGTGTTCCTCAGCAAGCGGATAAAAGTCATCTCCAAACCTTCCAAAAAGAAGCAGTCATTGAAAAATGCTGACTGTATGTATACTTGTTTTCTTTTTTGTCCTCAACTCCCAGCACGAACTAAATAAGACAAATTCAACTATTTTTTAAATTAGAAATTGCTTTTCAGTAGCCAATTCATTTTTTGCAAATATTTTTGTGGTCTTCACTTTATCTGAAAAAGTCATATTCAGTTATTACTGCTGCTTTATTGTCTTTTTCTTTAATTAAAAATGGGCAATACCTGGTGTAGGGAAGTGGTTTTTAAACAGAATTGGTTCATCACTGCCACCCAGAGGCATTTGGAGAAATGGGAGTTTCCTTTTGCTGTCCCAGTGACTGGGGGGAGTAATGTTCGCATTAGGGTGTCTGAATGTCCTGCAGTGCCCAAGAAGGTTCCCATTCCACGAAGAACTGATTCACTTAGAATATCAAAAGCACCCCTTTGAGAAACACTGTTATATCAAATGGGCTTTGGAAGGCTGTCCTGAGAACCTGAACAAAAATTTTAACGTAGTTGCACTGGCAGAGACTGCTGCCTCATCAGCACATTTTTAGGCTATAGCAGATAAATGCTGTTTGAATTATACACTTCAACCTCTGTACCCAGTTTTCTTTATTTTAACTTTTTATTATGAAAACTTTCAAACTTACATAAAAGGGAGAAAGTAGTATAAGGTGACCACCTGGCCTCAACAGGTTTTACCAATTCTGTTTTATCATTTCTATCACCACCACCCCTTCCTCCTCCAACTGCTGGAATTTTTTAATGTAAATCTCAGACATCCTATCCTTTCAACCATTTCTGCAGTAGTGACTCTCTAACAGCTAATTTTCTTTTAAACATCATTATACCCAACAACAGTTGATGGTAGTTCGTTAATGCCATCTAATGGCCAATCCGTGTGCAGATTTATCACATTGTCTCAGAAATATCTTTTTACAGTTGTAGCGTTGTTGTTGTTTTTAACAGTTGGCTTGTTCAAACTTGGATCCAAACAAGGTTCATACATTTTAATCTGTAATAGTTTCTTCTCTTTCCACCAGCCTGTTTTTCCTTCTGTGTTATTTGTTGAAACTGGGTCATTTTTCCTGTGGAATTTCCATATTCTGGATCTGGCTGATTACATGTTCCTCTGTCTCTCATATTTTCTACAAACTGTTGGTTAAACTTTTATTTTAGAATTAGCTGATCCTATGTATGTTCATTTCTATCAGATCAGAAGTCATGTAATATCTGGTTATCCCACTTCTTGTTATATTAAGATTGGTTATAGTAATTTGAGCTGTTGTTAGTCTAATCCACCAGTTATAAAGTTCCTCAACAACCTTTAACCTAATGATTTTAGTAGCCCTTCATGATGGCTGCTTAAATCTAGTATTTCATTAAGGGCTGCAAAATGATGATTTTTCTAATTCTTTTATTCTTAACTTTTGCATTTGTTAGCTGTTTGCTTTAAGTATAGTCTATGTAGAAAAGCCAGGATAAGTTCTTACTTACTAATTTGCAGAATAACAATAGTATTCTTTGAAGGTGACCAGTGAGGTTTTAGGATTTTGGTTTATTTGCTTGTTTTTTTTTTTGTTTTGTTTTATTATGAACTTAATGGGATTTTATATAGTGGATGGTTTTTAGTCTGCTCAGTCATTATTATCATCATCATTTACTTTATATTATGGAAATTTTCAAACATACTAAAGTAGACAGTTGCATAATGACATGAAACCTCTTGTGTTCATCCTCTAACTTGCAGCAGTGATCTTAACTTCAAGCCAGTCTTGATTTATCTTCACCTGTAACCCTACCCCACCCACACTTTCCTCTGCCCTCATTTTAGTTTGATGCAAATCCAAGACATTATATCATCTGTAAATATTTCTCTGTATCTCTGAAAGATAGGGTCTCTTGTTTTCTAATGTAATTACAATATCATGATCACATAAAAACAAACATAAAACAACTATAAAAAGAAATAATTTCTTAGTATCATTAAATACCTAGCTAGTGCTCAAATTTAAAATTATCTAAAATGTGGGAGTTTTTTTAGCCCTTTGGTTGAATCAAAATTCAAATAAGATCCACCAGATATTATTCTATATATTGTGTTGACATGTCCTTGAGTTTTTTTTAATCTGTGGATTTTCTCTTCATCTCTCTCTTTCTCTCTCTCTTCTTGTAGTTTATTTATTCAAGAGACTGAGTCCGTTGACCATGAGAGATTTCCACATACTGGAATTTGCTAATTGTATTTCCTTGGTGTAGTTTAATGTATTTTCTGTAAATTGTAGTGTCAAAGAGGAACAGAGCTGGACACTAAAGTTGGTTAGAAACAGATTTTATTCACTACTGTTGCAATAGGGAAAAGAGATTTCAGTAAAGAACTGAGCTCAACTCCAAATACTACAAGGAGAAGTGGGGATTTATAGCCAAGGAACAGAGTTGAGGGGGTCAGTGGATGAAAAGTTACTAAGAGGAGAGAGACATCAAGGGTAGGGGGATTCTTGACAAACTAGCTTACCAGAATTTTTATAAAGACAGGCCTAGATGATCAGATATAAAGGTGGAGGGGAGGAACTTGATCAGATATCATGGATGGGAGGATGGTTTAGCAGGATTCTTGGCAATAACTGGGCTAGGCAGGCCAATGCCAGAGCCCAAGGAAGAGTCCGGTGGAAAAAGGGCTCAGAGGAGCCTGTCTAAAGTTTGGTCAAGGAGAGAGTCTTTGTCAGGAAATTTAGAAACTTGATCAGATTTAAGGTTGTTGTTCTTTGGTTCTTTTTTGTTGTTTGTTACTGGAGGGCAAGCCTACTTCACAGCGATGTAGTGTTCTTGCATCAGGAGGTATAATGTCATGTATTTAGGCTGTTTCCAATTCAAATTACGGGATTTTATTTAACCTCTTTAATTTTGTATTTCTACTGACTCTAAGTTACTTGATGGCAGAGAACATATTTCATTTTCAGAGTATTTTCTTGCTTACATAGGTGTGGTTGTGTTTTCAAGAAATTTCATGCAATGCTGTACTTTAAGGTATTTAGAAGGAAACAAAATCTCTAAAATCACAGTGTCCAGAGGCAGTTGCCATCAGCTTTGGTAAACATCCTTCCACACCCCTCTCTATGAATGTATTCCATAGAATTAGATGTGAGCACATGGAGACACATGCTGTCACATAAAAATGTATATGTTTACCTAATGAAACCACAGTATAAAGAGTGTGCTTTCCATTCAGTGATATATCAGGGAGATATTTTCTTACCAATGTGTTTAAATACACAGTATTCAAATAGGTGAATGATATTATAATTTATTTAATCAATTTCCTACTGTTGGACACTTATTATTTTAAAAGTAACTTCCTCTTAAAAAACAGCACCGCATTAAACATACTGTGTAACTCTCATGTAAAAAAGATTTTTATGGACGTATTATATATCTTTAGCTTGACATTATTGATAGAGTTACCTTGATTTTTGGGGGGTTATCATCTGTATTTTCTTAGAGGGTTAAAAAAATTGTTAGCAGAATCCATTAATTATTAAATGATAGTAAAGCATAGTCCTGACTCACCGGGTACTGGTCCCTTCTTGCTCTCCACTGTTGCCCCGCCCCCAAACCCCACTCACATAAATAGGAGCTGTGTTTTCTTTGCAGTATGCATTGCCTCAGGAACAAAGGTGGCTCTGTTTAATCGACTTCGATCCCAGACAGTTAGTACCAGATACTTGCATGTAGAAGGAGGTAATTTCCATGCCAGTTCTCAGCAGTGGGGAGCATTTTATATTCATCTCTGTGAGTATAAAAATATGCACTTGATTTTTTTCGTGTGAAATTGTTAAATTCTTTTCACTAATAAGACATACAGATATATTAAGTTTTGTCATTTTTATAAGCAGATTAATAAGTTCTAAAAGATGATAATTTGATCTGTTTCCATTGCACTGCAGTGGATGACGATGAATCAGAAGGAGAAGAATTCACAGTCCGCGATGGATACATCCATTATGGACAAACAGTCAAACTTGTGTGTTCAGTTACTGGCATGGCACTCCCAAGATTGGTATGGCCTTAATGACTTCATGACTGTTTCTAATAAACGTTGGTGGCCTTTTCCCTTTTTGGTTGTATATCTGGATATGTTCAATAGAGGGCACTATAAAGTTACATTAAGATTCATTTTCTTAACTAATGTAGATACATTATTCATTCTTTGTGGTACCTGCTGCATCCCAACACAGGACCAAGTTTTCAAAAGCATAGAATTTTAAATTTCTTTAAAAATATAAGCATAATTTTTATTATTTTATTCTCCCAAAGGAAGATGGATTTAAAAATTAAATAAAATTGGTATTTCTTACTCTGGTAGAGAGGCATAGTGTTTGGGGCTTTTTGAAACTGCAAAGAACTGCTTTTCTTAGCAGAATGAAGCAAAAGCCCCTCATATACGCTTTGTCATCTTTCCCCTCCTTTTCTGAAACAGAACACAATTTAGTTATATTAAAGATGGAGGGGGTTTATGAGTAAGTTTGATTCAAGGTCAGGTTGGGGGAGGGGGTTAAGTGAATGGAAGAACTTTTAGTATTACTTTCCTGAATATGCTTTGTATCTCTTTGATGAAATATTTCATTGGCTGATATTTTCTGGGACTATTTCAGCAGGAGCTGGGTTGATCTATGACTAAGTAAATGCATCATTTTATTGTTTTTGTTTTGTTATATTTTTCTGTGTCATGGTTGTGCAAGGTGATTTCATTTCCCATTTCAACTTCATAAGCCAAAATATGTGAAACATAGTAATATAAATTTACAAAACCTTGAACCTGAGGCAAATTATAAAAAGGGGAAAGGTAGGGAAAGAAGGGTGCATAAATTAGAAAGAAAGACACACCAAAAAACAAGCTGAATCAACATTTACTCAAGTTCTTCTCTTTTCATTCATTATGTGTCACTGTATTCCAAGGATAATGTTTATTTGCTTTGGTATTAAATGCTTGTGCTACAGAATCACTATTCAGAGGCCTATGCCTCTGATCAGCAACAGCTTATATATGGGCCACTTAGAAGACAGACTCAAATCTTAAAGTAGTGTTTTCACTTAATTTCATGTAAAGTACCAGTCTGTCTTGCTTGAAGGTCATCTTTTTTTTTTTTTTTTAATAAATTTATTTTATTTATTTATTTTTGGCTGTGTTGGGTCTTCGCTGCTGCACGCGGACTTTCTCTAGTTGCGGTGAGCAGGGGCTGCTCTTTGTTGCAGTGAGCGGGCTTCTCATTGTGGTGGCTTCTCTCATTGTGGAGCACGGGCTCTAGGCGCGCGGGCTTCAGTAGTTGCGGCACATGGGCTCAGTAGTTGTGGCTCACGGGCTCTAGAGCACGGGCTCAGTAGTTGTGGTGCACGGGTTTAGTTGCTTTACAGCATGTGGGATCTTTCTGGAGCAGGGATCGAACCCGTGTCCCCTGCATTGGCAGGCGGATTCCCAACCACCGCGCCACCAGGGAAGCCCCTTGAACGTCATTTTTAATGGAATATTTTCAACATTCAAAAGTATGTGGCTCTGATTATAAAAATGTTGCAATAAAAAACCTGATCCAGAGAATGCCTTAGGAAAAGTTGCAGTACCATCGTTAACAATGTACCGATAAATACTTCTTTCTAGAGATTGTGTGACTGAGGAGTTAGATTCCTCAGAGTCATAGCTAGGCTTTATATGGTCTGCACTACTTCCTGCCCTCCTTTACCTCCACTTAACGTGCAGTTTTCAACAAAGGCACGTTTTTCAGAGGAGGCATTCTACAGCTTTCATGTGCTTTCAAGAAGGATGACACTGTCTTAATATCTGAACATTGCATGCTATGCTTCCTAGAATATTAGCCTTATTGGAGATCTTTGCTTGGAAAACACTCTCCCTCCAAGACCAAGTTTCAATGGGATGAATGTCCTAGTGAGAAATCCTGTTTTTTAGGGTACTTTAAAAACAGGCACAGTCTATGTAGGTCTAGCCAACTAACAAGAAACACTGGTTAGTATTTATCCCACGTCCTCAAGGCTGTCAGATGCCCCAGAGGTTTGGGACATCTAAAATCTGTTAGATAAACTAATCAGCGACATGAATTCAGCCTGGGCATTTACCAGGTATAGTGCTAGGAATATGAATAAGATATGTTTTCTGTCCTTAAGAGCTATATCCTGTTTACCTCAGAAATATGGAAAATACTGTACCAATAACCTACAAAGCCAGTGTAGAAGAGAGAGAGCTAGTTGGAGTAACCTCTGGTGTCTTATGAATGTAGAATTCATCACACATAGCTTGTTAGAACATTTGTATTATCTGGTTTCTCAGATTTCTTTCCTATCCTTAAGAATTAGAAATGATCACAGCAAGTTTGATACCAAATAGTAGGGGACATCTCTGGTTTCTTTATTGGTGAGACTAGGTCATTCAGCAGCGTCTATGTCCAGAGAACTATTATGGGAAATAAAATTGAACCAAACATGGCCCATGTTCTCAATATGCTTATTATTACTAGGTAGTGGAGAAACAGTGGATTACAGAAATGACAGTGTCCTAGGCAAATGTTGACTCTTACGTGGTGAAGTCATAGGTGAGTGCGGTAGACTTACAGTAAGCTTTAAACTTACATCATTCAAAATTCACTTATTTCCCTAAAATCCAAACATCATTAAATTTAAATACACCTTTAAGACTAGCATTGAATGGAAGCATTTTGCTTGAGTTTAATTAGTCTCACAGAATATCTTAGAAGCTGTAATTGCTAAAAGTGTAGTGTCTCCCTTTAAACTCAAAAATTAGTGGTGATGTGAGTAGAATGACAAATATTCTGACTAATAAACTGCAGAGCTAAAAATGTGTAAATATGAAGAATGTTGACTTTAAAAGATTGGGATTTTTAATAGTTGTGGCTTAAGTAAAGGAAAATCATCTTGGAATATGTCAGGTGTGAATCAAGTAATAAAAACCCAATAATATTGCATAATATTAATAGCACTGTTCTGAATACTTCTACATATATTGTTTCATTTAGTCCTCACAATATTCTGTGAGTACTGTTAAGGATGTTCATTGTGGAGCAAAGTATTACAGTCCTACATGCATACGTGCATTCTACAAATAGCCCTGAACCCATGGGCCAGGCACTGTCTAGATGCTGGAGATACATTGGTGAACAAGGTAGACTTTCTTTCCTTTTGGAGCTTACATTTTGTTTTTTTTTAATTAATTAATTTTATTTTATTATTTATTTTTGGCCGCATTGGGTCTTTGTTGCTACGTGTCGGCTTTCTCTAGTTCCGGCGAGCGGCGGGGGCTACTCTTCGTTGCGGTGCGCAGGCTTCTCATTGCGGTGGCTTCTCTTGTTGCAGAGCACAGGCTCTAGGCACGTGGACTTAAGTAGTTGTGGCATGCGGGCTCAGTAGTTGTGGCTCGCGGGCTCTAGAGCACAGGCTCAGTAGTTGTGGCACACAGGCTTAGTTGCTCCGTGGCATGCGGGATCTTCCCGGACCAGGGCTCGAACCTGTGTCCCCTGCATTGGCAGGCAGATTCTTAACTACTGTGCCACCAGGGAAGCCCGGAGCTTACATTTTGGAAGGGAGGTCGACAAAAACCAGCTAAAGCAATACCCATAGAATGTATTAAAAGGTTAATGTAAGTGATAAGACATTAAAACAGGATAAAGGGATGGGGAAATGAGAGTGCTTAGAGTGGTCAGAGAAGTCTTTTTGAAGTGGGGCTATTTGAACAGAGACCAGAATGAAGTTGGGAAAGCAGAAACTGGGTGAGGAGCATTTCAGGCTGACAGAATGAGGACAAAAAGAACTTAAGACAGGAATGTGTGAGGACTAGCAAGGAAGCCATTGTAGCTAGAGCCAAGTCGGTGGGGGGGCGGGGGGGGGAAGTGCCAGGAAGTGATTCTGCAAGGTTAGCCATGGGCAACATCTTGTCAAGTCCCTCTCTCTATCTACAGTACGGACTTTCTGTTATCTATGTAAGATAGGAGGCCACTGGAGGGTTTTTTTGTGTGTTTTGTTTTTTTTTGTTTTTTTGGCTGTATTGGGTCTTCGTTGCTGTGCACGGGCTTTCTCTAGTTGTGGCGAGCGGGGGCTACTCTTTGTTGCGGTGCGCGGGCTTCTCATTACAGTGACTTCTCTTGTTGCGGAGCACAGGCTCTAGGTGCACGGGCTTCAGTAGTTGCAGCACACGGGCTCAGTAGTTGAGGCACACAGGCCCTAGAGTGCGTGGGCTCAGTAGTTGTGGTGTGTGGGCTTCAGTAGTTGTGGCACGTGGGCTCTAGAGCACAGGCTCAGTAGTTGTGGCGCACGGGCTTAGTTGATCCGCAGCATGTGGCATCTTCCTGGGCCAGGGATCAAACCTGTGTCCTCTGCATTGGCAGGCGGATTCTTAACCACTGCGCCACCAGGCAAGTCCCCACTGGAGAATTTTAAACAGGGAATTATGGCTGGTTTATGTTTGGAAGAATAATTCTGGCTGCTTTGTGGATAAGAGAGCATAGGGACGTAGCTGTGGAAACAAAGAGAAAGGCGGTTGGGCTTTTGTCAAAATTAGGGCAAGAAGTTGATGATGGTACCTTAGACTACGATGGTACTGGTAAGGTGATGAGAGGTGACCGATTTGTTTGAAGGTAGACCTAACAGAATTTGTTGACAGCTTGGGTGTAAGAGAAAGCAAGGAGTCAAGGATGACTCCACGGTTTTAGGATTGAGTGAACGTGGTGTCATTTATTGAGCTATGAGCTGAGGGAGGATCACATTTAGGAAGAAATAAAATATTCTGTTTTTGATTAAGATTGAGATGCCTATTAATAGACATTTTCAGTGTAACTGTTGAATAGGTAGTTAAATATACATGTTGAGTGCCTGAGCAAGGCTATGGCTGGAGATACAAATTTAGGAGTTGCCAACTTCTAAATAGTATAGAAAGTATAGAGTATGGAGAGAAGAGAAGAGATCTGGGGACTCGGCTCTGGAGACTAAAGGCCGGTTAGAGCAAGTGTATCCCCGAAGGAAGAATGTGTGTGTCGGATGCCTCTGAGAAAGCTAATAAGATGAGGACAGAGAAGTGCTCATGGGACTCAACTGTCTTGAAGTCCTTAGTGGCCTCACCAAGAGCAATTTTGAGACAAAAGGCTGGAGAGATTTCAGGAGTTGGGGTGGTGAGGAAGAGGAGTTTTGCTGTAAAGGAGAGCAGAGAAACAGGGTGGTGAGAGGGAAGGACGGGGATGTGTAGTCAAGGAAGGGGTTTCTTCTGATTTTAGATGAGAAGTAGTTCTAACATGTTTGTATGCTGTTGGGAGTGATTTTCATAGTCCTCAAACACTTAGTGATTACCTTCCATGTGATAAGTAACATCTAAGGTTTGATAGGATTATCTTTCAGATACCCATATGTGTTTTGTGGAATATTTGGATTATAAGGTCATAGTGTGTAATGGAAAGAGTTCAGGCTGGACAGGCAGCCTGCCTTGGAATCATATTCTGGTCCTTCAGCTACTGACCAAGTGATTTTGAGGAACTCAACCTGGCCTCTGAGCCTGTTTCCTAATCTGCAAAATGATAACCTCTTTTAGGTTAAAATAAAAACAACATATAAATATGATACTGGACTTAGGTGCCAACTAGCACACCCATAGTGGTCTTTAGAGGTAATTTCCCCTTTGATGTTGGAATATTTGTCATTGTATAGTATTGGAAAGGTCAGGATTAACATCAGCTGGAAATTTGCTAGAATGCAGAATATCAGGCCCCGTATGTGATCTGTGGGATCAGAACAGATGTGTGTTTAACAGGAACCCCAGATGATTTGTATGGACATTAAAGTTTGGAAACCACTGATCTAGAAAACAGTCTGCCCTATTTTTTTAGGAGTTCAAGGAAAAAGGTAACATCTCTACATTCTTAACATGCTTGCAATCTAAAAGTATTCTTATACCTAGCTTTATTGTTTGTAAATGCTTTTGTGTATGTAGGTATGTGACAAATACCTGTGATGTATTGTTATATGGCAGATTCTTTCTGTGTACTCTTGACAGTGTACGAAATGAAAACTCTCCAGATGTGATGATCTTTTCTTTTTTAATTGTTGAAATACAGATAATTAGGAAAGTTGATAAGCAGACCGCATTACTGGATGCAGATGATCCTGTGTCACAGCTCCATAAATGTGCATTTTACCTTAAGGATACAGAAAGAATGTACTTGTGCCTTTCTCAAGAAAGAATAATTCAGTTTCAGGTATGTTTTTAAATTACTGGTAAAATCTAAAATGTGCAAACTATTAGGTTAGCAGCATTTAGAAACATGACACTCTCGCTTAATGTTAATTGTATCCAAATACACGAAGCTGTGTGTTCAGATATTTATCTCAAGTTCAAGGGTCCTTAACCCACATGTTCCTCAGATATAGTAGTCATCCTACGTCAAGGAAGAACTCAAAACTACGAAAATGTTCTAAAAGAAGCAGTTAACATCTAGTTCTGAGGAACAAAGAGCCCCTCAGATTATCCAAAAGTAGATGTTGAGTATTCAGTAAATCACCTGAAATTATGTGCAGACAACATTGTATATGATGCATGCCTGTTTTGGAGGAGCGTTCATAATTCTCATCAGATTTATATTGGGGTCTTCTAAGATAGTAATGATGACACATTTCAAAAGCTAATTTTTAACTATTTACTCAGAAGGCTTTCATGAGGACATTTATGACATGAACAGATGATTTAATAGAATAGTTATACTTTCGAATGAAACTCATTTCTGAACATCTGGAGACTTTCCAGAGAGATGGCCACACACAGCCAGTCTCCTCAACCCAGCACTGATGGTCTGGCCTAGGTGTTTCGAGGTAGGGGTAGGGGATTGTCAGTCAACATTTTGGTTGCTTCCAGCTGAAAGTACGTAAGTTTCTAGCTGTTCTCTGAGCAGGAGGGGGCTCCCATTCTCTCTCTCTCAGGGATCCCTAAAGAGTTTTAAACAGCTATTTACATCACAGATACTGATCTTTTATTAAAGAAATTATACAGGTACTGGTATACTCTTACTTAAATGGTTATTCTGAAGGTATTATTAGTTTTTAGTATGTCACTGAAATATTTTGTATTAAAATAAAACCTGCCATATGTGAGGTTTCCGTGTTAATATTCTGTTTGTTTAGGGATTGGCAAAGCATTGTGCTTGGGAAGTTTATAAATTTGTACTAAATTCTCTTCATGTTAATGCCAGTCTATGAGTGTTACTGTGTTAAAGTGTCTTATACTGCAGTGTATATAAAACTCAATTTCTAACCATTTTTTTTCATAAGGCCACTCCATGCCCAAAAGAACCAAATAAAGAGATGATAAATGATGGCGCTTCCTGGACAATCATTAGTACGGATAAGGCAGAGTATACATTTTACGAGGGGATGGGCCCTGTCCTTGCCCCAGTCACACCGGTGCCTGTTGTAGAAAGTCTTCAGGTGAGACCACTTACAAGTTGACTTTTAGCTCTTTGCAGCTGCTCTCAGCTATGACATGGCATAATTTTATTTCACAAATTTGATTTTTCTCCAAATCTTGTGATTTGGAGGTTTTGTTACACATCATTTGTTGATTTAAAAAAAAAGAAGAAGAAAATGAGAGGAGCATAATTTTATGCAAGAAAATTTAAATGTAAATCAGTTTGTGTATTATCTTGAGATATTTTTAGTTCACTTTGTCTTTATAATCATGTCATTTAAAGGAAGCTTTTTATTTACCCGTTTTTTTTGCACATGGTAGTCGAATGAGAAACTGTACTTTAATGAAAAATGAAAAGTTTTCTCAACATTGTTCTGATTTTCTGTGCATTGCAGTTGAATGGCGGTGGGGACGTAGCAATGCTTGAACTTACAGGACAGAATTTCACTCCAAATTTACGAGTGTGGTTTGGGGATGTAGAAGCTGAAACTATGTACAGGTACTTACTATAATTTTTTACATCATCCAGAGTTTTTGATGGGGGTGTGGGTACATGAGACTCTTTCCTGATATTGATTGTCCTGTATTTAAGCAACCTTGTTTTAAGTTTGAGTTCTAAAATTTTTTGTGCTTTTAAGTGATTTCTATTTCCTCCTCAGATGTGGAGAGAGTATGCTCTGTGTTGTCCCAGACATTTCTGCATTCCGAGAAGGTTGGAGATGGGTCCGGCAGCCAGTGCAGGTTCCAGTAACTTTGGTCCGTAATGATGGAATCATTTATTCCACCAGCCTTACCTTTACCTACACCCCAGAACCGGGGCCACGGCCACATTGCAGTGCGGCGGGAGCAATCCTTCGAGCCAACTCCAGCCAAGTGCCCCCTAATGAGTCAAACACAAACAGCGAGGGGAGTTACACAAATGTCAGCACAAATTCAACCAATGTCACGTCATCTACAGCAACAGTTGTGTCCTAACTACCGTCTTTTTGCTAGGACTTACACTGACTTGAGTGCGGCAAAATGTTGACAAAAAAAGAAAGAAAAAAATGAACAATCTTTTGTGGTTTCTTGGGAAAACTTTTCATACCCGGTGATACTATTCAAAAACCCCATTACCTGCAAGTGCTGATTTGAAGTGCAGAAGCCACAGTAAAACAAACAAACAAACATCAAAATGTGCAAACTTTTGGAAATTGATTTTTTTCAGCTGTTATTTTTGTTTGGTTGGCTTTTGTTTGGTTTTGTTTAAATGGGCAAGAAATAGAGATGTGGCTGGAGTAAAAGGTAATCAAACTAGAAGACGAAAATCTAACATAGTTTTTATGGACCAAGGAACTTGTATAAGCTTTAGTAAAAGGTACATTTTCACCATACCTTTTTTATATCACAGTATATATAGTACACCTTTGTTACCAAATAGGTTGTTCTCCTCCCCACCCCCTTTGAGCTTTTGCTCTTAAGTACATTCAGGTTCCAAGCCTGACCATGCTTGTTTAATCTAATTGCCATACTCCTCCAGGTCTTTTTGGTCTAAGGCTGGAACTGTTCTTTTTATTTTATTATTTTCTTTAAAAGCTGAAGTCTTATGACTTTTCATGAGTGGAAGGTGTTTTGATTTCAGCAAGTCAAATCTTGTAAAGGCCTGCATATTTCTTTTAAGATTATTTGAAGTCTGTGCAAAAGCTTTAAAAAAAATGCCTCTGCCTTGCCTGCAATACATGCAACGTACGTTGACTTAGTCTCTGTTCTCAGACACCGTTGATAGTTATTTCCGTGTGTTCCTTTTTTTAAAAAAATGTATTTATAGTTGTAATCCAAGAGGTTCTAACATTTACCTGGAATTAAATGTGGCCATTTAGTCATTAATGAGTTAATGGCGTGGAACATGTTGGTTTTTACAGTGTTCCCTTCCCTTTTCCTGTGCAGAAATGTATCTACGCGGTCCAGGATTTGTTCAGGTTTTTCCTCCTCCTAATCTTGTACATAACTTGTATTATGTGTAAGTTAAACATTTTATTTTGAAGTTAGAATATTCCCAGTGATTTCATTCAGCAGGGTGTTTTTCTGCCTTGTTGGCATATGGCAAAAAAATATCATCAGAAGTATTTGCTACCGGTTGGTAGATGGTGCCCTTATTGTATAATGAGGAAAATCTCAGCAAAAGCATGTTTTTATTTACTTTTTTGTGTGGGGGGTAGCCTAGGCCAAAACATCATTGTAACCTTGAAACAAGATGCTTTTACTAGATGACCAACTAAAATAGCTGGAAGACAGTACTTTAGGAACAGATAGCTGTAAGATTATAAAAATGCAAATGTACTTTATCTTTCCATTTCTCTCCCTGCCTTTTTTTGTTTTCTCTTCCCCAGTACTGAGCATCTTCACAAATGTCTCCTACTTGGAAAGCATTTCTTCTCCATTCAGTTAAGATTGGGTTGCATTCGGGGTTGTGTGCTGGCTGTGTGTGCTGGGCTCACCAGTTTTACGTTGGTTTTGTTCCTGCACTTTGGGCATGCCTGTGTTCGGTTTCTTAGAAATTGCAGCAGACTCATTGGGCTACGTTTTCTACAGGAACTATGTGTGTAATGTTACAGGACATGGTCTAGTAATACAATCATCTTTCTTTGAGTAAAAACTACCTCTAGATTGTGGTAAGCTTTTACTGTCCCACAAAACAGGAGCCACAAGTACCTTAAGAATGCAAAACTGTAACTTCCTGCAGTTTCCATACAGAAATTGTCTTTCTGGTGTCCTGGGCTATTTTGAAAAGTTTCCGTCAGTAGACTTTTTAAAACATCATTGTTAGTAGCTTCCCCCCACTCCCCTCCACCCCCAGCTTTGATATCTTCATTACTCATTCTTTTGCTCAGACTCTGCCATTGTAAATACAATTCCTAACGTCTTTACATCACTTTTTCCTCAGTTTTCAAGGGGGAAGTCATTTGTAAAACATGTTAGTGGTTAAATAAAAGTTATTGTGGTCTTCTCTTTACTGCAAGCCTTTTTAATTACTCACAGGCTGCATTATACTATATATAGCCTTTCTCTCTTTAAGTCTGCTCCCGTCACTAGCTTCTCTTGTAAGCTAATCCTGCCTCACACTTTAAATCTGTTTCAGTGACCAAGGGCAGAATTCATTGTGGCCTTATCTTTCTTTGTTTTAACTGTTTACTGGCTTTTTCTTGCAAACTTGCTTATTTCTGAGTAGTATTTATTCTTCTCTCTGTTGAGTCTGGAAGTAGTCTTTACACAGTGGCTTTTTGTTCAGAGCGCCGAAATGTTTTCAGTGCTGCCTTACTTTGAATGGGCCACAAGTTTCCTCCACTTCCCAGGTTTGGTATTTAGTTACCAAATTATATTAAATTAACTGATAACAGATGAGATGCTTTTGAAGAACAAACTATTCCTACCCAGCATTGCAACTCAAAATAATTTTTTCAAGTTTATGGCTTTATTAAAATGAACTTTTGCTTTTTTACTGTTTAACTATATCTAATTTTGGCTCTTTGTTTATTTTAATAAGATAATTGAAATATTAGACTGTAAACCCTTTTCCTCTTTTTTTTTTTGAAAAGTCCAAGAATATACAGGCATTCTCCCCCCATTATTTTATGACATTCTACATACCACAAACTAAAGACTGAAATGATTTGTCTGTTGTGGCTTATTGTTTACTAGTAGTTCTTTTGTCAGCTGATTAAAAATTTTTTTGTGAATTATTTTCAGTGTTTAATTTACAGGAGCCTTGTCGTCTGGTTATGGTAGAACATGGCCCCTCCTCCAATGGTGGCATTATTAGAGATGCTGGTCATTTTCCCTTATAAAGACTCTCAGAATGGTAACCACTTCAGTTAAAGTATAGCACATTCAAGCTTTTTTTTTTTTTTAAGTTCTGTATTAGAAGTGTAGCCTATGCTCTTATGATTCTATGCAGTTTCTGAAAATAGGCATAGAAGCTGAGTCTGTTATCCAATATGTTTTTATTCTGTTGAATTTGATCACATAGATTGGAATGGCAAGCTAAAGGCTTTAAATATAAAATGCCCTTTTTATTTTGAATGATTTCAGAGTTGAACACTAGTATAAAATTTACCCTGCTGCTGACTTTTCTTAAACTGTGGCAACTAAAGGCATCCTCATATATGTATTAATTAGTGAAATATTTGTCACTCGTACTGCACAGACTTATTTGCAGTTGTAACTGGTTAGGTTTTTGTTTTTTGGGTTTTTTTTTTTTTTTTTTTTAATGAAACTAGTACCATCTGTGCCCTCAATTTCCAACACAGTTTTTAAGAACTAAACTAACTAGTCATGTTTAATCAGATAATCCATGCAGGGGGTGGGGGGGGGTTCCTTTTTGAAACAAAATGTTATTCAATTATTAACCAAGTTACTTATTTTTGATTTCAAAAGCAGCTGTGTTTCTGATGAGTACTGAACAAATGTGTGTAATTTTCTGTGCCAGACTTTCGACTTTGTTTTCAAGCACTGTAATGTGGGATGATGGTTAGAAACAATAATATATTAGGGTTTCTATTTAACCCTTTCAGGACTGAACTGTATTTCCTTTTATTAATTTTTCCATGTGTTGTGATAAATGTTTGCCAGCATTCAGTACTGTGTTGGTCCAGATGTAGGTTTATATGCTCATTTTTAGCTTATTTCTTGTACCTTGCAGCATGCTCTACGCATTCAGTCCTTAAGGGGTTTATTTTACAAACTGTGCACCTGTAAGGTTTATTAGCAATAAGATAGAAAATTGAGCAAGTTTATACCATAATTTTGTAGAAAAAAGAATCTGCTCAGTTCCATATTTCATCCGTGAGAAACCTGCAATATGGGCAGTTTCAAGAAATAAATAAAAAGGAAATGTAAACCATTGTAAAAGTCTTCTGTTGGATGTGCCTGATGCATGTATTGTCGTCTTTGATTTCAGAATACTTCATAGAGATAAAATTAAATTCCATACTACAGTTGGTATATTTACAGTCTTACCTTGCTATCTAATCTACATCACATCAAAGTGATGGCTGTGCTGATTTTTTTTTTTTTTAATGTTTTAAACTACACAGTGCTTTAAAAAGAGAAAGTTTTTTTTGCGGGAGGCGGGTGGTTCTTCCTTCTTCACGGGGAAATGGGCTTCGCCTCTCAAGGGTTGTCTCCTAATTCAGGAACTTTTCAAGCTAATCTCAACAAGATTGGAGAGCATTATTTAACAGTAGCTTGCTTTTCCAGTGTAAGGTTGTCATTTGGTTTGGTGTATGAAAGAACATAGAATGTTTTTTCCTTTTTGGTGTGAGCTCCTCATTGGAGAGAAAGCGTACTTTGTTTAATAGGGAAACAGAAAGTAAAGGGGGGAAGTTGTTACGTATTTTTTCAATCATAACAAGTTCATTTATCTGACCTCCCCCAAAAGAAAAAAATATAAGCAAAGTTATCAGGATTTTTGCTAAATACATCTAAAAATAGTGATTGTTAAATAATTTAGAAACAATATAGTTGGAATTTGAGTTGTGAGGCTTTAATGGCTAGGATTGGTAATAGCTTCTTTTTTTAAAAAACTATTTATTTTACAGTAGGTCTTTGTTGGTTATCTATCTTAAATATAGCTGTGTGTGCATGTCAGTTCCAAACTCCCAGTCTATGTATAGATTGGATAATAGCTTCTTGGTTTAGAATTTAGATGGGAATAATATGTTTCCACCCCTTGTTATAAATAGTATATGATCACTTTCTAAGCAACCTAATGAAAGGTCCATTAAGTGTATATATGTGTATATATTTTGTCCTTGAACCCGTAGATGGTTGCCAGTTAAAAACATGCAGAGGGCAAGCTACATCAGGTGCTAGTGGTGAGGGATCACAGAAGCAAGTCCTCTCCTCAAACAAACAAAAATCTGGAAAGATACAGTACAAAAAACCCTGAAAAACCCTAGTTTAGTGCTAAACAGAGCAATGAGGACAACAAATTAAGTTGATGTATGTAAAGTACAAATGGGGTGCTTCATCTTAACCTACAGGTTAGACCCTAAAGCTTACGGCTGGGGGATAGAACTGGTGCCACAGCTCCCGTAGGACCTGCAAGACTGGACAGTTATACACAGTTCTTTGTGTTAAGGATAAGATTTTTTTGTGTGCCTGGCACGCAGGTGTTCAATAAATAGTGTAAGGTGTCATGCACACGTATGTAAGAAATCATGACTCATCTTGGTTTAAAGAAAAGGCAGGTAAGTATTATCTAATACAGAAAAGGAACAAGGTTTTAACTCTATAACAAGAAACATTCATGATGAACACAGCTAGGTTGTTTTATAACGGAATTTATAGAATGTTTTGCTTTGCGGGAGTAGCACTTTATTTTTTAAATTTTTATTCTTATTGTTTTTTCACATTGGGCCACTTGTTTTACTGGATGTTTGCTGGTGGACCACTTTCTTACACCCGGGGGACTTAGGCCTTTGAGGGACAAGACGGGGGCTGCAAATGCAGCCTCGTGTCAGTGCCCTTCAGGTCTTTTTACCCATGTGCCCGAGCCAAAACTCCCCTCAAGTCTCGACTGCCCAGGGGAGAGCCAAATCCTTTTATTGACACAGTGAAATCTGAAGGCACCTAGAACCAAGCATGCGGGAAGGGCAAGCCTGCGAAGGCCGAAGAGGGAGGGTGCTCCCTTTCCTGCGGGATGGAAACAGGCCGGGCGGGTCCAGCACGATGGACGGGGTTGGGGGGTCGGCCAGGTGGTTCGTGGTCAGGGGCTGGCTCCGCACCAGCCGCAGCATCTCGCGTCCTCCAGCCCGGCTTTGGGGGTCCCAGTCCCAAGGCTCCAGATCACGTGGAACAGCCACTGCCTCAACTCAGCTAGCTCCACACGAGGACGCGTGTCAGGCTCGTGGCCGTGAGGTGCGTCTCCAGCTGGATGAGGGTCTGGTTGTGTGCCTCGACGCGGGCCAGGTCCAGGTCCAGGGGGCCAAAGAGGAGCTCCTCCTGGTCCTCTTCTATGTAAAATTCCAAAGGGAAGGTAAAGTTTTCAGGCACCAGCCACCACGGCTTGATCTCCATGTCCTACTGCTCCCAGCCAATTCTGAATAGGGCCAAGTCCAGGAACTTACCCCAACAGGACCTAGAGAAATCTCGGAAGTAGCACTTTAAAATGTGGAATTCTATGACAAGTTTTTTAAAAGGTAAGTATGAGGTTTAGGTGTGTATCAGGTTCTTTCTGGCAGGATTGATTGTAGTCCCGGCTTTTCACCTCCTTGTATTCTACTACCCTGATCATTGAGTACGGTCAACATGCGGGTCCATCATTTCTGGCACCTCTGCCTGGTCGATCATTTCCACTGGTGCTGAAATCCCAAACTCTCAATCCAGAACGCCGCCCCCGCCCCATCTTCTTCATATAAAGGAGTAAAGAGTGTGACGAGGTCATTCCCAGCAGCCTCTTGAGCCGTCTTTGGCAGCTGTTCTTTTATCCTGAAACGAAGTTTTCTCCCCACAAGGCTGCTCTTTGTCCTTGCTCACAACACAACACAAAGTCAGTGATTGTGGTTTTCTCCTGCTCCTTAAACCTTCACAACTAAGTTCTTAATTCACATACTTTGATGATAAAATGAAAAGTTTTGGAAAATGATTGTGATTCGAAGATAGTCATCATGACTTTAATCACCGATTGTCCCAGGGAGTAGCTCTAACAGTTGTCCGCTGAGAATTTTCGTGTAGCTGGTAAGATTCCAAAGGTGCAAATGGTGTGATCTTTGAGAAGACCCTCAGGTGAAGGATAATGGAATATGCATCTCTTTGCTTAGAAGCATAAATATCTATCCCTATTACTTCTGGGTAGTGCCAGAGGTTGGAATTAGTTAAGACACAACCAGGAATTTTTAAATGGCCAGTAATGTTCTAGGCTCTGAGCTCATTCAGGGTGTGGCCATTTCTTAAAAATTTTCACTAAGGGCTTGTCTTAGTCTGCTCGGGCTGCCGTAATAAAATACTGGGTGGCTTTAAACAACAGGAATTGCTTTTTCTTATGGTTCTGAGGGCTGGAAGTCTGAGATCCAGGTGCCAACATGGTCAGGTTCTGGTGAGGACACTTAACTGGTTTGCAGATGGCTACCTTCTTGCTCTGTGCTCACATGGCACAGAGAGAGACATCTCTGTCTCTTCTTAAGCCCACAGCCCTTAGGACCCCATCTTTATGACCTCATTTAACTTAAATTACCTCCTAAAGGCCCATCTCCAGATACAGTCACATTGGGAGTTAGGGCTTCAGCATGAAATTTGGGGGAGAAGAGTTCAGTCCATAGCAGGGCCCTTCCTAAAAACTTTCTGGGTTACAGTTTCAGTATACTGGATACCAATCTATAGGATGGTATTTAGGTTTCCTGCATTTTTAAGTTCTGGTTGGGGATTCTCAACAGTTAGCCCAGACAGTGAACAGACTTGGGCTGAGGGACAAGGGGAGAGGCAAGATTGAGGGAGAAGTCACTTTGGCCACTTGTGAATTGTTTTATGGCCATTATTTAATCCTCACCCCAGCCCTATGAGCTAATATGCTTGTTTTAGAGGTGAAGACACAGTCTCAGGACTTGCCCAAAGTCATACGTTAAGTTTAGCAGAGCTGGGATTCAGAGGCGGGCCCAGGTGACTCAGTCACGCTCAAGTGCCACGCGAGATGTCTCAGTCACAAAGGCACAGGGACTAGGGTTTCTAGGAGCTGGTTCTGTGACAAGTTCTGTCTTCTTAAGGAACTTTATAGGGAACAACCATTCTATTTCAGTCCTCACATTTCACAGTTGAGAAAAACAGAGCCCTAGAGAAGTTGAAAACCCAAACGTGATTATGGATTGAAAATGCTTTATTCACTTGAAAGTGCTATCCAGTTGCCGGGTGTTCATTTGTTTTTATTATTATTTTAGTATCATGACCTCTTGGTTAATGTTCTTAGTCCCCCTGGCCAAGCCTTACACATAAATATGTGCTAAATTATACAACCCTAGAGAGAATTCGAAATCTATGAACCTATTCAAGTTCACTGAAGCACTGAAGGGAAATGATAAAAATAATGATAAAAACAACTTCAAAACCTTTCCATCTTCCAGGTGAAGATAATGGATCTTGATCTCTGAATAAATCTAACAGTTAATTCAAACTTCAGTGAGTTTCTGGACCTCATATGAGTAAGACCAGAACTCAGAGACCAGAGTGTGGAACAATGACCTGAGTGATTGGTGTTCAAATCATGAATGTCCTCGGGGTGGCAGATGAGCTTGCCACTGTTCATTCGTCTCATTCATAGTTGGGGGGTAAATGGCACACAGCGCTTGGGAGGAAGCACACATGAAGAGCCCTCAGCCACTGTCCTGTATTTACCTCAGAGCCCAGGTATCTGCTGTAGTTGCTCTCCATCCAGCTCAGGAGGCCGCTTGGCCTGGGTCTTCCAGGACCTTTGTGAGCTTAGCCCTCAGGCTTTGTGCTGCTCATTCAAGAAAACAGTGATATGGTGGTTTTGCATTTAATACTTCAAAGATTTGAAAATATACACCTTCAGTATGATAGCCATTATTAGAGTTACAAGAGTTAAGTCAGAAACCAAACCTGGTTAACTTGGGGAAAGGGGATTTTGTAAGAATAGCAGAAGCTCAAGGATTGAAGGGCAGCCTGGATCACGTTTAGAAATACAAGGAAGGCAGCTCCTGTGAGTTAAGGAACCCTGGATCGCAGGAGTGGTCTGCTCAGGGCGCCACTGCTGTGAGCGTTCCCCCTTTTCTTTTATCCTTAAGTCAGCTGCTTCAGATTCAGTTTCGCAGATGAGAGCCACCGGCCATGTGAACCTAGGTCACTTGCCTGTTCCTGGGCACTTAGAGGAAGGGTCAGTTAAAAGGAACCTCTAGGGGCTCTTTGGTTTGTGTGATCACAGGCCTAGATTTAGAACCAACAGGGGAAGAGATAATTCCCCAAAAAAGGAATTTGAGGTTGCTGGGTTTGGGGAATAGGTGCCAGGGAGCTCCTCTAGAGGGCTACAGACAATAAATTCTGTAGTCAAATGTATTAAGTGTATTCTCTGTGTTCAGGGCTTTACGTGAAATATTTCTTATTCCTCAAACTTCTGAGTCAATTTAATAGGCAGTTTTGAAAAGGACGCTCAGGTGATGAGCCATATCATCAAAACCCCTCCCGCCTCCTCTACCTTCCAGCCTTCCCGAGAAACGCCCCTTCCGCAGGATGGGCTCTCGGGAACTCTGACCTGCTTTTCTCACCCCCACGGCAGCTGATAGAACCACTGGAGAGACTTCCTCATGCTTTCTGCAGGTGATTGGGCAAGAAGCAAACAGGAGATCTCAGGGACCTTGTTTTGACATGTCAACATTGACATGTCAACCGAGAAGCAAAGAACTGGTTTGCAGGGAGAAGAATGAAGCAGACATCCAGAGAAAGGTGGGAGCATTCCCGGTTCCCGCCCCTTTCTGAGGCTCAGCTGTGTTCCTGCCCTTGAGTTCCAAGAGATAACCCATTATTTTTATCATTTCCCTTCGGTGCTTCAATTAACTTGAATAGGTTCATATTACTTGCAGCTGGTGTCCTAATAGGAAAGTCTTGCCTTTATTACCGTAATTTCATCGATGAAGAAATTAAGAAAAAGGCAAGGGTCGTTTTTAGGGTTCGGCAGCCTCAAGTGGCAAAGCTGTGATTCAAGCCCAGGCCCTCTGGACCTGAGTGAGTTAGGGAAGGTAAGGGTTTGGAGGCAGTACCAACATCTAGGGGAGCATCGAGATGGGAGCATCTGAACAGTGTCTCAAAGAGTGAGGCAGTCCAGGATTTCAACAGGGAGGAGTGGATGGGCTGACGGAAGGCAAGGAGTGTAGTCCAGGCAGGTTCCCTAGCGTAATGGAACCATGCGAGCAGTAGGAATTGATGGTTTCATGATTGTGTATAAATTTAACAGGTTACCAGGGTCCAATAGGTAGAATCTCCTGCCATGTCTATTAGGGGGAATGGTTCTCTGCACCACATGTCTTTCCCTGTGGGAGGGACCTACCATTTGGTAAGATTCCTGGCCTCTGCCCTTTACTCAGTATTAATAACTTTGCTGAATGAGTTAATTTAGTTCTTCTCCAGCCAGGAACTGAAGATATGTAATAAAATCCTGCTTCATGGGGCTCTCCTAGTGGGGAGAGACAGGCAAAAGTAAATACAGGTATATGTCTATGCATGTTTACGTATTAAAGGGCTCCTACTGAAAATGTCACCATCTCAAGCCCAGAGATAATGGAATCTGACCATCAAGAGCCCTCTGCAGCATCCAGGGGCATCTGTGGGTGAGAATTACTGTGTCCTAGAGGTACTGAGTAGGTAACATTCAATATAAAAACCCGTTGCCTCTAACGAGTACTTCGCCGACCATTTCAGTGGAGGTGCTGTACACACGTCACAGTCGTGCGCAGCCCGCTGAGGGACTTAGGCTTGTCCTTGTTGTCTTTCTTGGGGTCCCTTTCAGTCACCTTGCAGTAAACCCTGGGCACATGTACACAGGGCAGGGTGAGGGGCTGTGAGCTGTGGGCGGTCGAGAGATGACTACAGGACAGTTTCTGCCTGGGAAAGCCCATCTGGAAGCAGGCTGTGAATGGGATGCTCACGTGCCAGGAGGACTCGACTTACGTGGGCTCTGGGAAGCTTCCAGAGAGAGCCCCTCCTCAGAGAAGAGCCAACCCTGGTGGAGGCCGGGATAGAGGAGCAAGGCTGAGGGGTGGCGGGAGCCCTGCAGGGGCCCTGGTGCCCACACCACAGTTTTCTGCCATCTCTGCTGGTTCGATTAAAGGGTGGCCTCTCCCTACCCGGGGATGCAGCTGGAGGGAGGTTGCAGAGGGAGGAAGGCAAGAGTTAGAGTCACGTAGGCTCATTCTGAGACACCTATTAGACTTCAAGTTAGAAAGGCAAGTAAGCAGGTAGATCTCCAGATCGGGATCTCAGGGCGCTCTGTGCTGGAGATACACGTTTGGAGTCAATCGCATGTAGACGGAGTTTAAAGCCATCAGCCTGATGAGATCTCGGGGGAGGAGAATAGGTAGAAAAGAGGTCCAAGACCCACCCCACCCCAATAGTCGCTGTTTGAACAGTGTTTCTCAAACTTTTTTGTGCTAGACTCCCCCAGGGGAGAGTGTTGAAATTTGAGTCTGACTCTGTAGGTCAGTGGGCGTGGGTCTTGAGATCCTGCATTTCTAATGATGCTGCATTGGTAATGCAGGTCTAGAGACCCCACCTGGGGTAGCGAGGCCCTCACTTACGCCCAGACAGAAATGGGAATGATTGACTAAAAGAGTAACATGCCTCTTTGATTCGTAAAAGTGATCGTTTCTAGCTAACATCATTGTTTTCCAAGTCAGCATTAACTCACTAATCATGGTTTTAGAATTAGCCTTATTGTTTTTGAAGCACAGAATCAAGATTTCTCTCTACCCTTGAGAAGACCTTCTGTTACCACATCGCAAATGGGCTCATCACATTCTCCTTACAGGGCTGATAATGCGGCCTGTCTAAAGATCGAAGTGCTCATGTGCAATCATAGTCACGAGGCACAGAGGCCTGCGTTACGTAACCATGTGTCATAAACTCCAGAGCCTTAGCGCATCCAAGACGAAAGTTAGAGGGATGCTGAAGGGCGCCTGAGTTTTAAAACTCTTTGATTTGGGGGGGGGGGGAAAACCCTCATTTTTAATTGGGTTCCCTTACTCCTGAGTGCAATTCTACAAATTCGGAGAGACTAAATTATCATAAAAACCTAAAACCCAAATGAGTGGCATCTGGGTGCTAATGAGATTTCAGACAGACAACCCTCAGAGCTGAGAGAGGCAGACCCTTCACTTAAGCTTCTCCGCAGAGAAACTTTCTGTGGCCTGGCTCTAAGAAGGCCATGTTTTCTTCCCCTCCCTGTGATTTTAGATTCAAATGGAGCAAACAATACACAGGTTCTTTCCAGGGATGGGATATAGACGCCAGGTGAGCAGAGAAGCAAAATAGAGTGAGAGATCCTCAGAAATGTTACGGGCCCAAAGGTGCACGTGCGCGCACACAAACACACACACACACACACACACACACACACACACACACACACACACACACACACACACACACACACTCCTGCTCTGATAATATTTCAACCAAACCTAGGAGTCTTTTTTTGGAATGTGATGTTTAACGTTTTCTGTCTGTCATGTGATTTCAACACTAGCCAAGTGTGTGTAAAGAGCAAAGCTTTGGGCACGTTTACTGGAGTTTGGTTCACCGAGGACAAGCAGAGAAAGACTTGGCTATGTGTGCTGGTGTTGGAGCCCAGGGCAACCTGAAGTTTTGCTTTTGTATTTTTTCCTTTTTAACCTTTGTCACAAATGTGGAGGTATTCTAAAAGGTGGAAAGCAGCATGTTAAAGCATATGAAATACTTTGCTTTCTGAGCTGTTAGAGAAACATGTTTGCAAGCCCGCATTTTATTAGCTAAATGTGAGTGGTTTATTACAGCGTGGCTTTGGAGCATTGTCCATCCCTTTTACTCACTTGACACGGCTGATTACCCCCCTCAGCTCTGAGACTCTCTTTTCTCTTGGCCTCCAGGACACCAAGCTTTCTGGCTGTTCGTTCTCAGCCTGTCTTGCTGGTTGCTTCTCAGCTCCCCAGCCTGCAAACCTCGGATGGTCCCAGAGCGAAGACTGATCCCCTCCGCCTCCCCTACTGTATACTCCCCCCCGTGGTCTCTCCCATCTCAGATCTTTATGGGGGTGACTCCTCAGGGCATATTTCCTGACTTCTCACCTGAACTCCAGAATTGTAGATATAGCTGCTTGCTTGGCACCTGAAGGCTCATAGGCATCTCAGGCTTCGATCTGAAACCAGCTCCTGTTTCCTCCCCTCCCCCGCCTCCAGCCGCTCCTCCTCACCCAGCCGTTCTTCCCCTTTCCCTACACGGAGCCTCCTCCGCGGTTCCAGTTGCTCAGGGAAAGAAGCTCGAAGGCAAGGCTGACTGCTTCTCGCTCTCGTGCCCCACCTCCAGGCCATCAGGAAAGCCAGCCAGTGGCTCCTTCAAAATATGTTCAAACTCTGACCACTTCTCACCACTTCCACCACCGAGAGCCACGCCGCCATCGGCTCTCACGGGGCGTATTACAGCCGCTTTCTGACGGCACCTCCACCTTCCTACCTGGCCCTCTTGCAGTCTACTCTCCACAGCGGCCAGAGTGGGTCTTTGAAAATGTGTCCCTCTGCTGCCTAAAGACCTCCACTGGCTTCCCATCTTGCTCAGAGTAAAATCCACAGTCCTCCTGGTGCCCCTCACCTTCTGCCTTGCTGCCTCTCGGTCCTCATTCTCTGTTTCTTGACTTGTAAATTTAAACATTATCTGTCAACTTCTCTGCGGTGGCAGCTGAGAATTTTGCTTGCCTCCACCCTGATTCCCATTCCTCTCTTACTTTCCTTCCTCCAAATATAATACAGTTTTTATTTAAATCATTGGTCAGTGCTTACATTACTATGGTTGTTTAATTATTCACTCTTGAGAGTATATAGTAATATAGATAGGACACTATAATTATGTTTCCTCTTTAGTATAACTTTTTGTTTTTTCTGAAGTTAATACAAGCGACATTTTTCTCCCCCACTACCCCTACTCAGTTTTCTATACACCTACTCTCTCTTTATTTCCAAATGTTCCATAAGATTCATTAAGTCTAAATTTTCACTATGTGCCAGGCACTGTTCTTGGCACTGAAGATCAGCAGTGAGCAAACTAATTAAATCCCTGCCTTCGTGGAGCTTATATTTGTTTAAATAAACATCATTGTTATTTTCCAAATATGCAAACATGTCAGATAATCATTAAAACCATTATTTTTTCTTAGAAAGTCATCCTTCCAGAGACCTCTAACTGCTGTTTGTCCTATGGGCCTTTTCCTTTTTAAACTGTCTTTCCTTACAGTTGATTTGTGTGGTTCTATTTATTTCTTTGTTTTCCCCCTCTCTGGGAGATTTTAGGATTTTTTTCAATCCTTGGTTTGTAAAATTGTACACTGACATACATGTGTTGCTGTACACTTTCTTTTTCAGACACATGTTAGACATTCAGTGGTTGCTTTCAAAATAGATATTTATGATGCCACGGAGCAACGAAGCCCATGCACCACAACTACTGAGCCTGCGCTCTAGAGCCCGCGAGCCACAACTGCTGAGCCCGCGTGCCACAGCTACTGAGCCTGTGCTCTAGAGCCCGCGAGCCACAACTGCTGAGCCCGCGTGCCACAACTACTGAAGCCCCCACGCCTAGAGCTCGTGCTCTACAACAACAGAAGCCACCGCAATGAGAAGCCCGCGCACCGCAAGGAAGAGTAGCCCCCGCTCGCTGCAACTAGAGAAAGCCTGCGCGCAGCAACGAAGACCCAACCCAGCCAAAAATAAATAAATAAATAAGAGATATTTATGAACTTTGCTGGAGTTTTCTTGTGTTATGTCTTTGAAAGTTTGTTCTCCTCCATTATCTCTGTTCTCTCTTTCTGGAATTCCTACCAGTCAGATGACCTTCCCAAACCACCACCCTGATTGCTTCTTTAATTTTCTTATCTTTATCCTGTTTTCCATTTCTTTGTCTTTTTATTTCATTTTTCAGAGAGATTTCCTCTAGTTTTCCTTTCAGCCCTTCTTTGTATTTTTTCATTTTGGCTCTCTTTTTTTTTTATGTTTTCAAAAACTCTTTCTTGTTCTTTTTTTCATAACATTCTGTTCTTGGTGTATGTTATGGATACAATATTTTCAAATGAAGTATTTATTGTAAGATCCATTTTAAGAGAGTTTCTTTTTTTTTTTATTTTAATATTTAATTATTTGGCTGCACCGGGTCTTAGTTGCAGCACACGGGATCTTCTTTGTGGCATGCAGGATCTTTAGTTGTGGCACGCGGGATCTTTCTAGTTGCAGCATGCAAGCTCTTTGTTGCGGCATGTGGGCTCTAGTTCCCTGATCAGGGATCGAACCTGGGCCCCCTGCATTGGGAGCATGGAGTCTTAGCCACTGGACCACCAGGGAAGTCCCTAAGAGAGTTTCTGACTCAAGAGATCTGGGTTGGAGCCCAAGAAATTGCATTTCTAACAAGTTTCTAGATGATGCTGACCCAGGGATCTCACATGGGTCAAGGAGTGTTGACCCACATCTGCTTTTCCTTTACAACTTTTCCTCAACTGTGATTTGGTACAAAACAAAAACAGAAACTACTCCCCATCCCCCATCCCCACACCGGACAACCTGGAATGCAGCTAAGAAGTTCAAAGGGCAAGATATAAACATTCCTTTCTTCCAAAAGTCAGTTTTGAAGAACTTGAACCTGTACTTGAAAGAGCATGAACATGGACTGAGTTTTTCACTAACACATTGTCTGACCACAGGAAGTTCATCTAAACTCTCTGGCCTCTATCTCCTCATCTGTAAAGTGAGGGGACTGTAAAACATGGTCTTAAAGGTGCTTCTAGCTGGAAGATTCTATGATCTGACTCTACCATCAAAAGCTTGAATGCTGTTACTAGAAAATAGAAGTTGGTGCTACTTGCTGAACATTTATGTGCCAGGAATATTCTACATAGTTTACCTGCTTGATCCCATTTTTAAAGCTCTCAAGAACACTGGGGAGCAGGACTTACTATTCCCATTTCATAGACAAGGACACTGAGGCTCAGAGAGGCTGAGTAACTTGTTCAAAGGCACATTGTGAATTATGTCAGAGTTGGAGAAGGCAGCATGGACAGGGAAAGACCATGAGCATTAGAGACACAGAGACGTGGGCTTAAGTTCAGGTTTCCTCTTTCACTACTAGCTAGCTTTGAGGTCTTGGACACCTCACTTTATTTCTCTAAAGCTCAGTTTCCTCATCTGTAAAATGAAGGGAAGGATATCTGCTTCACTGAGGTTATTGATAAACATAAAAATGCAATTAAATATGTAAAGTGGTTGGCATAAAGTAGGCATTCATGTAATGCTGAGTTTGATTTGGGTCCCATGGAAACCCAGCTACACATTTAGGCGGGAGCCAGTGGCTTGGAAGAGAAGAGGCAGACCTGTCATATGTTTGAAGCCACCTGCATTTTCACCTCACTGAGATCTCATCTGTGGGAAACCTGAGGGCGGTTTCACCTGTGTCTGAGCAGTCATCTGAATTCTCTAGTAAGAAGGGTGAATGCTCCCTGTTCTCAGCCTCCCAGGAACCATGTTAGTCACTGTGAATAGGACTGCACAAAATTCAGGAGGCCCCTGGAGTAGCAGAGAATAGAAAAGTTGAACTGGGAGGAAATTAGGCAGATTTCTCCATCTCTGCTGTAGCAGCGGACTCTCTGTTAGGATTTTGAATTCTGGTAAAAAAAAAAAACCCAGGCATTTCAACCCATAGAAGGCTAGAAAGGGTTTTTTTGTTTTTTTGTTTTTAATGGAGGGAATGAATCCTGGAGGGAACTATACTCTGTGCAGCAGTGACAGTTAGTGTTGCAGTACAGCCGAAGGTCAAGGACACAGAATTCAACCGGGAGGTGGAGACTGAACCCGGGCTCCGCAGCCCCCCAGCAAGAGCCTTCTCCCCCTGCAGGCTAGGAGGCAGCCTTCCCTGGGGAGCAGGTGAGGTCACCAGCAAGCGTTTTTTCTAAACAACTCCATTGGCGCTTTCATCTCAGGAAGTTTGAAGGTGTCCTAGTCAGCGCGAGATAAGCAGGTGGGTGAGGGTCACACAGGTGTGCAGGATCTCACAGGGGCGGAGCGCCTTAGAATAGAAGGGCCCAGCATCCGGGTGTTCCCACACTGGGCAAGGACAAGCAGAGGCAAACAATGAAAAAATAAATAAATGAAAAGGGTTCAAAAGCAAATGTAGATGTTAAACAGAAGACTCCTTTGAACCCACAGGAGGACATGTGTAGCCAAACACAAGCCAGGCTCGGCCGGGGAGCCTGAGGGGATTAGCAAGATCGACTGTTCATTTCTTTTTGGAGATAACGCAGTTACAGGTTGACGATAAAATTGCATCCCAGGGGGGTCCCATCAGCCCGTCTGGGTCGGTGCGCCCTGGTCCCGGGGGGTGTGGGGTGGCAGAGGGACTCACAGCCGCGGCACCGGGTGTCTGGCTTCCGAGCCTGCCCGGGACTCACGTGCCAGGGACACTGATGGGAAGAGAAACTGCCACGTCTGAAGCTGGAGCCTGGCGCTCGAGGAAGCTGCCCGGGCAAATGAGATGCAGTCCCTGACCCTGCTGGGGCTCTTCCTCTCCAAGAGCGCATTTATATAAATGCTCTTGACTCTCCAAGTGCAGGGGCCTGGGACCAGGGGGCGGGGGACATGCAGGCCCCAGGGCACAGCCGCTTAGAGGTGGACAGAGCGGGACAGGCCACTGTTTTGTTTTGAAGTGCCTCCTGTGTCACCAAGTAGGGGAATGACGCCCTCATTCCGCACGCAGGAGAAAGGAGAGCGTGGGTCAGTGCAAAGACCTGCAGGTGTTCAGAGCAGGGGTATTTATACTGTCCCCAAACTGGAAACAACCCAGACGCTCATCGGCTAGTGAGAGAAGAGACAAACTGTGATCTATCCATATGTAATAGGGTGCATGGCAGCCCCCAGAGGTCATATTTGTGTGCTGATCCTTGAACCGGTGAAGGTGACCTTTTTTGGAAAAAGGGTCTTTGCAGATGTAATTAAGGATCTTGAGATGAGATCACCCTGGATTATCAAGTGGTCCCTAAATCCAAGGACAAGAGGGAAAGAGGAGAAGGCCATGTGAGGACGGAGGCAGAGACTGCAGTGATGCAGCTACCAGCCACGGGACCCCTGGCGCCTCCAGAAGCTGGAGAAGATAAGGACATGAACCTCCCAGAGCGCCTCTGGAGGGGTCGCAAGCCTGGCCTCCAGAATTGCGAGAGAATAAATTTCTGTAAATAAATTTACAAAAAATAAACAAGTTCATGGTACTACATCATACAGTGAACTGCTACTTAGCAGCAAAAAGCAACAAACCATTGATACGTGCAAAATTAGATTGATCTCACGTGCACGTGCTGAGTGAAAGAAGCCAGGCACAAAAGGCTCCATGCTCTGTGATTCCATCAGAAGACCTCAAAAAGGCAAGACCCTGGGGACTGACATCACACCAGTGGTTGCCAGGGAATGGGGGGAAGGGAGAGGATTGAATACAAAAGGGGATCCAAGGAAATTTTGGGGGTGAGGAAAATATTCCATATTTTGACTGTGGTCACACTTACACAACTATAGATATTCGTCAAACCCATAGAATTATGCACATAAAAAGACTGAATTTTACTGGAGGTAAATGGTACCCCAGTAAATCTAATTTTTTTCAGGTGAAGAAATGCCAAAAGAGGGTTCTCAAAATTGTGGCATATTGAATCAATCAACACTATTGACACACCCAGAATAAAAACAATGACAGCATCTGCCCTAGGCGGAGGTCACGTTCAAAGTTCTAAATTTGTGGACTGTGTGAAGATGTTGACCTAATTTATCATCCAGAGTAACATTCAAACATTTTGATTATATTTGGAAACAGTTTGTAGTTTTGATTTTCTCCCTTGGCTAGGATTTGGGGGTATGCCTGATGATTGCCAAGAAACTGTGACCATTTGCAAATTCAATGTATTAATTATACATGTAGCTAGATAATTTGAAAGGCGAAATGATTAAAATATTTTCAAATTAAAAAAACCCTACAAAACCATGTTTATATGAATGTGGGGCATGGCCTCCAAGGACAAGTGTCTAGGACCCATGGAGTCTTAGGATTGTCCTGGATGAGAGGGGTGAGTAGAAAACACATTTCTGAATCCGCTTTGGTCCCAGAGCTGTCTTGTTGACTTGTGTCCTAAACATTGCTTGACTCTGTCCATGCTACCTCTTTCCACAGTCATCAGTCTCGTCCAAACGTCCATCATCTCCTCTGTGGATTCCTCCAATAGCCTCTTAATGGTTCTCCCCTTATCCATTCTGGTTTTCCCCACAATAGCCAGTGGGACTTTCTAACATAGAAACTGAATCACAGCTCTTTCTCATAAACCCATACCCAGGACTAGATTTCCAGTGTCCTCTAGTGAAAGACAAAATTCCCAACAAATCCTACAAAGTCCTGCAGGGTCAGGCCCCTCCTGTCTCTCCGGCCCCATCTCTCCTTCCTCCCCTGATCTCTGCAACACCCGCACTGCCTCTGTCAGTCCTTCTTCACCACCTTGGCCCTGACTCTTCCTTCTGCCTGACTGCCTTTCGCCTCAACCCACTTCACCTTGAACTCCCCCTTGCTCTGCTGAGCTCAGCTCAAATATCACTTCTTCTGGGAGCTGTTTGCTGTCACTCCCTCCTCCACTGCCAGCCCTACCTCTGCCAGCTGCCTCGTCACATGCTCTCTTAGCTCCTGGTCCTTTCAGTGATGTGTGTGATTATTTGGTTAATGCTTGATCCCCCGAGAGTCTCAGCTTCATAGGAGAACGAGCAGGTGTCTTTTGGGAGGAGGGTGTCAGGAAGGAATCTTGGTCTTCCTCTTTTTAATGCCCCAGCAACTGAAAGAGTGATTAGAACTTGGTTAGTGTTCAAATAAGTATCGGTAATAGGATGGATAAGGGGAGTGAGTGAGTGAGTGAATGCTGTATGTATTACTCCCATCCCTTGGTGGTCCACTTCAGACCCTAGCACAGGGCCTATTTAGAGAAGAAGCACCAACCTGCAGAGCTGTGAATTCTAAGCTGGACCCCGCAGACACCCTGGCCAGGGGAGGGGCTGGCTCCAGACCACGGGCTTTCTCTGTCCCCACCATCCCCAGGATCCAGGGCCATTACCTGGGCTCTGTCGGGAAGATGCCTGCTTAGATCTACGAGTCTGCAGCACGTGGAACCCCGCAGCCCCTGTCCCCTGGCAAATAGCTTAGAGATGGTCTCTGAAGGAAGCTTTCCCAGAAGAGCAGAGATGAGAATTGGTATCAAGACCACCCAGAAAAATCATTTCTGGAAGTGCTGCCCAGGGTAAAAATGTAAGGTGGATGAAAGAATAAGAATCCTCCCTAAGGTGGGGTGGAGAGGATATTTCTTCCAATCATGACTGCTTCTTTATTTTCTCCTAAAAATCAAAATTGTTAGCACCCACTATGGACCTCCAGCTTAGGAGGATATAGAAGTAGTATAAAGTATTTTCCCAGAAATCAAGTCACTTGCAGTCTGAGGATGTCAAATGCATGTGGGTGAGACCAGGGCACCATTTATTCATTTGACAAATAGCGTTTATTATGGGTCAGGGCTCTGCTTGGCACTGGGTATCAGCTGAAATGCTGCCCACTACTTTGTCCCCTTTCTGGGCTTTCTCAGCGGTTTTTTACATAGGCTGTGGTTGAGGGCATGGGCTTTGTAGCTGGATGCCTCGGTCTGATTCCTGGTTCTGCCATTTTATAGCTGTGTGAACTCGGGCAAGTTAATTAACCTCTCTAAGCTGCTTGCTCTGTGAAGTAAGGACTATTGATACCACCTACCCATCACATTGTTACCAGAACTGCATTAACACTTGTAAAGTGCTTAGAATGGGACCCAGTAGAAGTTAGCCCTCTATAAATGTTTGTCATTATAGTTGCTATTATTTCCATCTCTCTGTCTCTGATGGTACAGATCATTTGTATTTCTACCCAATATAAGGTCCTCATAGGGGATCTTCCTCTCCCTCTCTGCTCATCCTTGAGGTCAGTGTGGGGCTGTCATTCAGGAATCTGGGGTGAAGCACATGACCCAGATTGAGGCCAATCAAGACACTGCATTTCGCTGCCCATGACGATTGGCTCAGGGCTGGTAATATGATGTAAGCTGGTCCAATCAGAGTGATTCCCAGGACCCTGTCTTTCTCTTGGGAGGTTGGGTGGGAACTGAAGCTGCTGCAACCATCTTACCTGAGAATGAAACAAATATGGTGAAAGGCTGAGCTCAGACCTGGCAAACCCAGAGTTCTGGGTTCACCATAGGAGCCCCGTGTCCATTGGGTGAAAAGCCCAATCTAGTTCCCATTTTTTTCATTACCAGGTTAAGAAATTTTCTTTCTTTTGGAAACCAGAAAATTTCTGCCCCTTGCAGCAGAAGGTCCCAATAGACATATCACACGTCCATATTACACCTATTTATTGAGTGCCTTCTACCTGCCAGGACCTGTGCTAGGTGCTGAGGGGCTGGGGGTTGGTGTGTGACATAGCCAACACTGCTCTTCTCAGGAACCTTGGGTTCTAGGATGAGACAGTAAGACCCAGGCACCACCCTCCCCCCAAGGGCTACGATCTCTCAGGGCATTTAGGAAAGAAAGCCTTTGTCTTACATTCGCAGCCAGCTTAGCTGCAGACCACAGGGCTCTCTCTGTTCTCCCTCTGGACCCTCAGAACCACCTGCCTTGACCATCTCACCTGCCCAGGGGAGGCAGGGGTGTGGGTACTCCACTCTTCCATGACAACGTCCCGTGCAGCTGCACAAACCCTCGGACTTCACAGAGGGACCGGGTCGTTAGGACGTGTGGGTCTAAGTGGAGAGAAATTTAAAATGACACGCTTAGTGTAACTGTCCCTGTAGTCGTACAAGAGAAAACACACATACACACACACACACAAACACACTTCACTGGGAACCCCATAGGCACACCCTAGGTGTTCCTTTTCCTTTCCTGTCCACTGATACACCCTCTTCTAAAAGGTTCTCTTCTACAAGTCTCCCCAGGAGGAAAGGAAAGCACCCTTTATTCCCGAAGACTGGTTTGGTCCTGGGTTCTATCTTCCACCCCTACTCACCACCCACACCCCTCAGCTCTTCCAGGTAATACCTGGCACTTGTTTCTTCTCATATCAATTCAAATTCTTTAAGAGCTTGGGTTCTACAGCCAGATACCTGGGTTCCTTGCCTAGCTCTGCCATTTGCCGGCTGGATGACCTTGGACAAGGTACTTAACCTCTCTGAGCCTCAGTTTCGTCATCTGTAAAATGGGGATAATAATAGCACTTATTTCTTAGGGTCTTCGGAAAGATTATTTGAGGTTATGTATGTGACGTGCATTTTTTTTTTTTTTTTTTTTGGTTCCTTGAACATACCAAGAGATTCCCACCTCTGGGCTTTTGAACCTACTGTTCCTTCTGCCTAGATCACTCTTCCCGGAGCTCCCCACGGCTGTCTCCCTCACTTCATTCAGGTGTCTGCTTTTTGAGAAAAAGATGGCCATCCTAATAAGTCTCTCTCCTCCAGCTCCCCAGCTCATTCACTCTTCATCTCATTCCCTGTTTTATTTTCTGTGTAGCGTTTACTGCTCCTGAATTTCTGCACTTGTGTATTGCCTTTCTCTCCTGCTAGAAGGCAAGAGCCAAGAGAAGGGAAGCACTGTTTGCCTTGTTCAGTGCTGTGCCCCCAGAGCCTAGAACAGTGTCTGTAAAGGCTCCGTAAATATTTATTGGATGAGTTTGAGTCCATCTTCCCAGCTCCATAAATATTTATTGGATGAGAACCACACTCTGTGGTGGTTGCCTGGCAGGTCACTGGGCAAGGGGGACGTTGGTGAGCCCTGCCAGTGAGAAGCTGTGCAAGAGGCAACTCTTAGCTCACACACACACACACACACACACACACACACACACACACACACACACCACTCTTCTGTTCTCAAGGACAAACAATTCTCAGAGACACTAAATCTGTTTTCAAGGAAGGGAAATGTTTCCTGGACTACAGTGTAGTCTCCCTGCCTGCCCCTGGCCAGAGGCATCTCTCTGTGGTCCTGTGGGGCACTGGTGGCTCGGAGCAGTCTAAAGAATCACCAGCCAGGGGCTTCCCTGGTGTCGCAGTGCCAATGCAGGGGACACGGGTTCGAGCCCTGGTCCAGGAAGATCCCACATGCCGCGGAGCAACTAAGCCCGTGTGCCACAACTACTGAGCCTGCGCTCTAAAGCCTGCGTGCCACAACTACTGAAGCCTGCATGCCACAACTACTGAAGCCCGCGAGCCACAACTACTGAAGCCCGCGTGCCACAACTACTGAAGCCTGTGAGCCTAGAGCCCGTGCTCCGCAACAAGAGACGCCACCACAATGAGAAGCCTGTGCACCACAACGAAGAGTAGTCCCCGCTCGGCGCAACTAGAGAAAGCCCGCGCTCAGCAACAAAGACCCAACACAGACATAAATAAATAAATTTATTAAAAAAAAAAAAAAAAAGAAAATCACCAGCCTGAATTTGGATCCCATTCCAGAACCATCAGCTTCTCAATGGCCAGTCTTGAGCCACATTGAGTCTCAGAAAAATCTTTGAAATTAGAGGTGTGTGTGTGTGTGTGTGTGTGTGTGTGTGTGTGTCTGTGTGTTTTCTTTCTGGGAGAGTTTTACTTATGGACCCGACTTACCTTTCATATGCAGCAGGGAACAGTGTGAGATCTATTGTTCTCCAGTGCTTGCAGTTCAGATATTTTAAAAGCTTATCAAACACACACACACACACACACACACACACACACTTTATTGGAGGGGAGCCAGGAAGATGGACTTCCTAGTAGTATCTTCTACTGAGTGGGCAGCTGTACCTGCCGGACTTTTCTGAATGTGTACATTCTGGGCCTGAGTAACTTCAGGAGACATTCTCTGACTTTCAGACTCAATATGCTTTTTCCCAAACTCACAGACTATGAAGGAGGAGCCATAAAACCCAGAAAAACAATATATCCATCCATTGAGGGTATAACATAATTTATTGATTGGAAATTTCATTGTGCTCTAATTTATAATCTAAGATTTTAAAACACTTAATCCAAAACAGTTTATGTTTATTCTTCTGAAATGGGATATTACTGCCAGATCCTTATAATAGATCATGTTCCCATAATTTTCTGCAAATGTTTTAAGTTACACATGGGCTTAGTTAAAATTTAAATGTACGCAGGTAAATATAATGTCAAGGGTTGGCCAGTAGATGGCAGCAAGTTTGAACTTGACCTGGGAAAGATTTTCTCGAGTTTGCTGGAACAGGATATGAAAGTCAGCCTGAGCACAGTAAAGGTTTGAAAGCTAACAGCTCTGGATAAAAATGCGAGCCCAATGTGCCCTCCAGTCCTCATCTTGATGAGCAACTTTGTAAAGGCCATTTACATCTCTATGCTTTTTGGCATTTATTAAGAAATATATATCGAAACCCCACTTTGTGCCAGGCGGAGCCATCATGGCAGACAGGATCACCGCCATTCTGAAGTTATGTTTTAGCACCATCATTTGGGTTACCGTCCCAACAGAGATGGTCTCTAAACAACGTTGAAAGCAGGTGTGCTGAGGTGCAAAACAAGGAGTTACAAGGTGGTGTGGAAGGCATTCTTATTTCAACTCCCTGAAAACCCCAAATGAGTACAGTCACCAAGACTGAACAACAGGTTCCACACCTCACTAAAGTGAGTTCTGCAGCAACTAAGAAGAAAATTTAGTTTCTGGAAGGTCTGATCATATCCTAAAAATGAAGAAACCAATTTTTGTGACACCCTAAGATCAGAGTTGATTAATGAGCAATTAGCATAGACAGGCCTGGAAAATGTTTGACAAGCGAGTGAGAATTGGTCCTCTCTTTTACCTCTGTCTTTAGGGTTTGTTGATATGGTTGATGATTCACAGATAAGGCCGCTTCCCACAGTTACACAGAATCCCGTTCCGTTCTGTTTCCTAAGGTACAGCAGGTGAGCCAGGAGGATTGCAAAGGAGAGAAGGCACCTCTCACAGGGCGCTGTGACACTGGTCAGCGAGCCAGGCTCTGGCTCTTCTTTTGCGCGATGCTACTGGACCCTCCTGAGCCCAGCTGATTGGTCCAGTGTGGACATCCAGTGGGGTGGCTGTCAATCTACTGGGGGCCCAGCTAGGGTTGGCAGGTATCTGAGTCATGGCAGCCAGGAAACGGACTAGCAGCAATGTTTGGAAGCCCAGGCAGCAAGCACCAGAGTAGTGGGCTGGGGTCCATGTGTTTGGAGCAGTATGAAGGCTATAGACCCTTGGACTTGAGCAGGCTTCATCTATCTCGACTTTCTCTTTGATGATAAGAATCATCTGGGATGGAGAGGGGTGCTTATTAAATACACAAATAAGCAGTCCTCTCTTCTAGAAAGTCTAATTCAGTAGGTCTGGGGTAGGGCCTGAGCTTATTTATTTCTAGCAAGTTCCCATGGAATTCTGATGGGCTAGTCCTTGGACCACACTTCAGGTAACAAGGGCTTAGAGACCCTTTCAACTCTAGATTCTACAGTGGGTTCACGTCACTAGAACAACTCTGATTTTGTATGTAGTGGGGAAAGAAATTTGGACACCAGCATTTCTGTAGGACCTATCCGATGGCGACCTTGCTCTTGACTCTTTACAAAAGCTATTTCATTTAACCCTCTCAATACCCAACCTGGTGATTGTCTCATTATCCTCATTGTACAGAAAAGGAAAATGAGAATCAGAGAAGTTAAGTAACTTGCCCAAGGTTGAACAGTTAACAGGTGAAGGATTTAGAATTCAAACCAACGTCAGATTGGTCCAGTGCTCATTAATTAATTAGTCAACATGTTCATTGATCCAAAAAAGAATTATTAAATATATCTATGAATTAAGTACTGTATGAGGTATTAGGACACAAGGTTAGAAAAACAGATGATGCACAAGCCCTCACGGAGCTTTAGCAGGAAAGGTGGCTTTTGAATGAGAAATAACACCACAGAGTGGAAACAGATCCCAAAGCTTTTCACTGCGTCCAGAGCTGCCACTCTGGTTCTAGAGGACTGCGCTGGTCTCCTTGTCCAACTGAGGAGGACACTTTTCCCCAGATCTTGACATGGCTGGTCCCTTCCTATCACCCAGACTTCGGCTCCACCGTCACCTGCTCCGTGAGGCAGTATGTCGCATAGCAGGTGAGAGTGCGGACTGCGGCACAGCGCCTGGGCCTGCATCCGGCTCCTCCACGTACTGGCTGTGTGATACAGAGCAGGTTACCTCACTTCCCTCTGCATCAGTTTCTTCATCTGTTAAAGGGCAGTAACAGTACCTACCCCATACAGTTGCTGTGAACATTAAATGAGTTAATATACACAAAGTACTTAAAATAGCGTCTGTCAAAGGGTAAGCAGCATGGAAACTTCCACTTCTGGTATTCCCTGAGCACCCTACCTAATCGTGATGTACCCCCTTTTATTCGCACATATCCTATCACCCTGTTCTTTCTTCCTAGTCCTTGTGACCAAAGCTCTCTGTGTTTACTCGTGCGTGCTCTGTGTCTCCACCTCCAGAGTCTAAACAGGGGACCTGGGCATTGTCTACACTCCATGTGCCTCCAGGCCCTGCGGCCAGGCCTGGCACCCAGCAGGTTCTCCATAACTCTTTTTTTTTTTAAAGATTTATTGATTGATTGATTGATTGATTGATTGCTATGTTGGGTCTTCGTTTCTGTGCTAGGGCTTTCTCCAGCTGCGGCAAGTGGGGGCCACTCTTCATCGCGGTGCGCAGGCCTCTCACTATCGCGGCCTCTCCTGTTGCGGAGCACAGGCTCCAGACGCGCAGCCTCAGCAGTTGTGGCTCACGGGCCCAGTTGCTCCGCGGCATGTGGGATCCTCCCAGACCAGGGCTCGAACCCGTGTCCCCTGCATTAGCAGGCAGATTCCCAACCACTGCGCCACCAGGGAAGCCCCCTCTTTTTTTTTTTTAAAGGTATATATATATATTAAATTTATTTACTTTATTTATTTATTTTTGGCTGCTTTGGGTTTTTGTTGCTGTGCGTGGGCTTTCTCTAGTTGCAGAGAGCGGGGGCTACTCTTCGTTGCGGTGTGCAGGCTTCTCATTGCAGTGGCTTCTCTTGTTGCAGACCACGGGCTGTAGGCGCTCTGGCTTCAGTAGTTGTGGCGCACGGGCCTAGTTGCTCCGCGGCATGTGGGATCTTCCCGGACCAGGGCTCAAACCCGTGTCCCCTGCATTAGCAGGTGGATTCTTAACCACTGCGCCACCAGGGAAGCCCTATAACTCTTTATTAAAGGAGTGGACGAGTGAACATGAAGTCTGGGTTCCATGGAGAACAGAGCTGTGTTCTCTAGCCCAGGCCAAGCTGTCAGGAACAGCTGCCTTCCACGGAAAGTAACTTAGAGTCAACTACGTACTATACCGCAACATGAAAGCCATAGCCTCTGCCATTAAGAACAGGTGATGGAAAGAAATAGATGGGCTTTGTTGGCCTCCACTGACTTCTCTGGTGAGTTGTTTGAGGCTTCCTGGAAAATCTTTCGAGGTTTTAAGCCCACAGCCAGAACATGAAGAACATCTCTTTGTTGAAGATTAGAGGCAGCAGTCTGTCTTAGCTAATGCTGGTCTGTGTCGTACTTTGACATTATATTTAAACATGGATTTTTATGTTTAATAAATAAAAGTTCCCTGAGAGAGTCTCCAGAGCCTCCTGCTAACGTTAATCACCTTCCTGAACACATGCTGCCATGTGCACTGGGGAGCTGGCCAAACTTTAATGGAGGGGTGGGCAGCTAGAATCGCCAACCCATGTTGTCACTTCTTGTGAGCAAATGATAGAATGAAGCAGATGTGTGGCTTCTGTTGAGCCCTTCTTTCAGTATTTTGAGCCTTCTTGAAAAATCAGCTATTTGATGGGGTGTGCCTCACCCTGGCTACTAGGAGTGTGAAATCAGGAGACATAAAAAAGCGTGCCCAGTCTGTAAATGCCTTTTTCACCTGCTTGCTGATTCCTGAAATCCTAATAGCAAAGTCTTTCTTTTTGCAAACAGACAATGACTTGGAAAGCATATATATATTTGGGAGGGGAAAGTCTGTAATTAAAATTTAGTTTAAGTGATAAGAAGTTGACCTCAGGCCTTTTAGGTTGGAATATTTTGATAGATATATGTATATGTATAACCAATTTACTTTGCTGTACACCTGAAACTGACACAACATTGTAAATCAACTATACTCCAAAAAAATGTTAAAAAAAGAAATATTCTGATTGGGAGAAGACATAGGAGAAAGGATAGGAGACACACAGAGTGAGGTGGTAGGAAACAGGGAAAGGGCAATGCATCAGTCAGGTATTGCTACAGTAATGCTGCATAACAAATCATCCAAAACCTCAGTGATAATATAATAAGGGTTTATTTCTTGCTCAAGTGTCCATTGGTCAACTTGGGTTCAGCTGATCTGTGCTAGGCTGGGCTCGGTTCCAAGCTGTGGGTAGAGTCCAGATCTGCTCCATGTGTCTCTCATCCTTCTTGGACCAGCTGCAAACTGAGGAATAAATGGAAAGCCTCAACGCTTCTTCAGTCATAGGCTCAAAACTTGCTCACTGTCACTACCCTGTCCGCAAATTCTTTTGGCCAAAGCAAGTCACATGGCCAATCCCAATATCCGTGGGGCAGGGATATGCCTCCTGCAGAGGAGGTGGCAGTGTCAAGAGAAAGAATATTGGCTGAACAGTAATCTTTCACAGGCCTGGGTATCAAAGGCCACTTTTACCAACCTCGCAGTGAGCCTCCCATTGCACTAAGCCTTCTCATGTTTATTGGGTCCTCACAGAATTAGGACAGTGAATTGCAAATGGGCCTCAGGGTCTTTAAGTCATGTTACCCTCTCATGCACCCTAATTTTATTCTGCAAAGGACTCCCCTCTCCTCAGCGCTCCTCCCCTTGCCACCCCTCACTCCAGACTCCAGGACCGCATGCTCCACTGACTCTACTTTTTGGGCTCAAATTGATCAGATTCCATTTCCCTCTCTGGGCCTTTTTATTCTTGTTTCAGATCCTAGGGGGCCAACACTACCACCCTCCCCAATAAAAACCAGCCATTGTCCAGTATACTTGAATTTCTCAAAATGCCCCTTTGTAAAAAAAACAAGAGGTAAGGGGACCAGGAGCTACAGTTTCAGACTCACCTTAAAGAGATTAGCTTTCCCACAGGAAATTCACTTATAACATTATTTTCATAGTTAATAAGTGTATGTTGTTAGTGCTGTGCTAAAAGTAAGAAACTGACAGATCAAGACTGACAACGGCCGACCTAAACCAATGTTTCTGGTTGCCCTGCAGTGCGCATGCACGGAGCCTCCCCCCTTTGGCTTTGATCTCATAGCAGCTGGCAGCTCGGTACCCACTTAGGTAAAGGGGAGGAAGGGGACCAGCCAGGGCGGCGAGCAGCAGCGTTTTTCTTCCTCTGGAGTTGCTGGTTCCTGACCACAGCGGGCAGGAGCAGTGTGCCTCCTGCCGTCCCAGACCCTAGGGAATCAGCAAGACCCAGTTCACACCCAGTGGGAGAGATGGATGGCCCGGAAACCTGCCCAGCCCAATGCCCAGCAGGGGCCAGGGGCCAGGGGCTCACTCCCCCCACCCTTTGCTCCCCTCCCCACCTCCTCCTCTTTCAGTGAAACACTGAAGATTCAAATTAGATATTTAAATGAAGTGGCCCCATATTTAAATTGAGCTAATTTGAAATATATTTTTTCCAGTACTTGACATTTTTATAATCTGAACCCATATACAATGGCAGCCCACTGTCTGGATCCACTCTGGTACCACTTGGGGGTTGGATGAGAAAGGAGGGGGAGGTCACAGGTGTTCATCAGTAAAGACATCAGGATAGTGAAGTAGCCTCAGAATGAAGAATTAGCAACAAGACTTTCCAGTTTCATGGGCAATGAAGCCCTGGCGAGTCCGTTTTTAAAGTGTGAGGGGAAGGACTAGGGAAGATGATATAGCTGTCATGGGATCCATCTCCAGCTGGGCTTCTGTTTGTTGGTACCTATCTTGGGCAAACCCTGTGTGAGGATCCTGGAGAAGATCAAAGGACACTGCCCTCCCTGTGCTTCGGATCTGGGGGTGGATACAGGAGCAGCATGCAAGCAGGCAAGGCTTACAAACACACACGTAACTGATATTTATTGAGCATCTAGTATGTGCCCCTTTCCTCTTTATGGACTTGCCAGAAGCCAAAGTAACAATTCCAACCAAGACTCATGGGTTAATAATTTTAGCTAACGCTTTTGAGCGCCTTTGATATGGTAAGTGCTTTTTAAAAGGATAACCTCCTTCCTTCTCTGTAATTTCCTTAGAGGCAGACACTGGGCTTCTCCCCCCAATTCACAGACAATAGCACTGAGGCACAGAGAGGTTGTTCACCTGCCCTAGGAAGAATCCACAGCTAACACAGGGAAGAATCCAGAATGAACGCAGGTGGTCTGACTCTGGAGTCTTGCTTTTGGTTGCTGCACCATGCCCCCTTTCTCCTACTTCCCACAAGAATGTCTCTGCATTAGCTCGGATGGGGCCTCAGCTCGTGGGGCGTCTCACCAACCACCCCCGCCATTACTTTGCAGTTCTTTTGGTCTAGCAGGGGGCCTCATGGGTGCAGCCTGAAAGGGAGAATCGGAGAGTGGAGCTGGGAGAGCGAGGTGACATTGTGCACGTCCGTGTCACCACTCTCTCTGGCAGTGCCACAATCCTTCTGTATTCCATCACGGAAAAGAAGACCACCCCTGCTTCCTGGCTCGGACCACTTGACTTCTTGGTCAGTACCAGCCTGTGACTCAGTTGCCCCCCAAGTGGCTCATGGCAGGGGGGCTGTGGTGAGATCTGTTGCCCCATAAATCCTTATTTTGGGTAACAGGGACTCAAACCTTCTAAAGAATAGAAAGTTGCAGAACAAAGATTCTGAAAGTGCATCTCAGAACCACCTGTGTAAATACCACCCGGGGAGCTTGTTAATAATGCATATTCCCGAGCTCCACACCAGATTCTAAGGATGCAACCCAGGATCTGAGGTTTTTGGGGGTTTTTTTTGAATTTTATTTTATTTTATTTTTATTTTATTTATTTTTTTATACAGCAGGTTCTTATTAGTCATGCATTTTATACACATCAGTGTATACATGTCAATCCCAATCGCCCAATTCATCATCCCCCCCTCCCCCTTGGTGTGCATACGTTTGTTCTCTACATCTGTGTCTCCATTTCTGCCCTGCAAACCCATTCATCTGTACCATTTTTCTAGGTTCCACATATAGCATTAATATACGATATTTGTTTTTCTCTTTCTGACTTACTTCACTCTGTATGACAGTCTCTACATCCATCCACGTCTCTACAAATGACCCAATTTCATTCCTTTTTATGGCTGAGTAATATTCCATTGTATATATGTACCAAATCTTCTTTACCCATTCGTCTGTCAATGGGCATTTAGGTTGGAGGATCCTGGCTATTGTAAATACAATACAACCTTTTCAAAGAACCAGCTTTTAGTTTTTTTGATCTTTGCTATTGTTTTCTTTGTTTCTATTTCATTTATTTCTGCTCTGATCTTTATGATTTCTTTCCTTCTACTAACTTTGGGTTTTGTTTGTTCTTCTTTCTCTAGTTCCTTTAGGTGTAAGGTTAGATTGTTTATTTGAGATTTTTCTTGTTTCTTGAGGTAGGCTTGTATAGCTATAAACTTCCCTCTTAAACTGCTTTAGCTGCATCCCATAGGTTTTGGATCGTCGTGTTTTCATTGTCATTTGTCTCTAAGTATTTTTTTATTTCCTCTTGGATTTCTCTTCAGTGATCTCTTGGTTATTTAGTAACGTATTATTTAGGCTCCATGTGTTTGTGTTTTTTACGTTTTTTCCCCTGTAATTGATTTCTAATCTCATAGCTTTGTGGTCAGAAAAGATGCTTGATATGATTTCAATTTTCTTAAATTTACTGAGGCTTGATTTGTGACCCAAGACATGATCTATCCTGGAGAATGTTCCGTGTGCACTTGAGAAGAAAGTGTAATCTGCTGTTTTGGGATGGAATGTTCTATAAATATCAATTAAATCTATCTGGTCTATTGTGTCATTTAAAGCTTGTGTTCCTTATGAATTTTCTGTCTGGATGATCTGTCCATTGGTGTAAGTGAGGTGTTAAAGTCCCCCACTATTAGTGTGTTACTGTCGATTTCCTCTTTTATAGCTGTTAGCAGTTGGCTTATGTATTGAGGTGCTCCTATGTTGGGTGCATATATATTTATACTTGCTATATCTTCTTCTTGGATTGATCCCTTGATCATTATGTAGTGTCCTTCCTTGTCTCTTATAACATTTTTTATTTTAAAGTCTACTTTATATGATATGAATATTGCTACTCCAGCTTTCTTTTGATCTCCATTTGCATGGAATATCTTTTTCCATCCCTTCACTTTCAGTCTGTATGTGTCTCTAGGTCTGAAGTGGGTCTCTTGTAGACAGCATATATATGGATCTTGTTTTTGTATCCATTCAGCGAGCCTGTGTCTTTTGGTTGGAGCATTTAATCCATTCACGTTTAAAGTAATTATCGATATTGTATGTTCCTATTACCATTTTCTTAATTGTTATGGGTCTGTTTTTGTAGGTCCTTTTCTTCTCTTATGTTTCCCGCTTAGAGAAGTTCCTTTAGCATTTGTTGTAGAACTGGTTTGGTGGTGCTGAATTCCCTTAGCTTTTGCTTGTCTGTAAAGCTTTTGATTTCTCCACTGAATCTGAATGAGATCCTTGCCAGGTAGAGTAATCTTGGTTGTAGGTTCTTCCCTTTCATCACTTTGAATATATCATGCCAGTCCCTTTTGGCTTGTAGAGTTTCTGCTGAGAAATCAGCTGTTAACCTTATGGGAGTTCCCTTGTATGTTATTTGTTGTTTTTCCCTTGTTGCTTTCAATAATTTTTCTTTGTCTTTAATTTTTTTTTTTTTGGCAATTAAAAAAAAAAATTTATTTATTTATTATTTTTGGCTGTGTTGGGTCTTAGTTTCTGTGTGAGGGCTTTCTCTAGTTGCGGCAAGTGGGGGCCACTCTTCATCGCAGTGCACGGGCCTCTCACTATCGCGGCCTCTCTTGTTGCAGAGCACAGGCTCCAGACGCGCAGGCTCAGTAATTGTGGCTCACGGGCCTAGTCACTCCGCGGCATGTGGGATCCTCCCGAACCAGGGCTCAAACCCGTGTCCCCTGCATTGGCAGGCAGACTCTCAACCACTGCGCCACCATGGAAGCCCTGTCTTTAATTTTTGTCTATTTGATTACTATGTGTCTCGGCATGTGTCTCCTTGGGTTTATCCTGCCCAGGACTCTCTGCGCTTCCTGGACTTGGGTGGTTATTTCCTTTCCCATGTTAGGGAATTTTTCAACTATAATCTCTTCAAATATTTTCTCGGGTCCTTTCTCTCTCTCTTCTCCTTCTGGGACCCCCATACTGTGAATGTTGTTGCATTTAATGTTGTCCCAGAAGTCTCTTAGGCTGTTTTCATTTCTTTTCATTCTTTTTTCTTTATTCTGTTCTGCGGCAGTGAATTCCACCATTCTGTCTTCCAGGTCACTTATCTATTCTTCTGCCTCAGTTATTCTGCTATTGATACAGAATACACTAGAGTGCATTTTTCTTTTCAGTTATTGTATTGTTCATCTCTGATTGTTTGTTCTTTAATTCTTCTAGCTCTTTGTTAAACATTTCTTGTATCTTCTAAATCCTTGCCTCTATTCTTTTTCCGAGGTCCTGGATCATCTTCACTATCATTATTCTGAATTCTTTTTCTGGAAGGTTGCCTATCTCCACTTCATTTAGTTGTTTTTCTGGGGTTTTATCTTGTTCCTTCATCTGCCAGAAAGTCCTCTGCCTTTTCATTGTGTCTATCTTTCTGTGAATGTGGTTTTCCTTCCACAGGCTGCAGAATTGTAGTTCTTCTTGCTTCTACTGTCTGCCCTCTGGTGGATGAGGCTATCTAAGAGGCCTGTGCAAACTTCCTGATGGGAGGGACTGGTGGTGGGTAGAGCTGGGTGTTGCTCTGGTGGGCAGAGGTCAGTAAAACTTTAATCTGCCTGGAATTCCCTGGTGGCACAGTGGTTAAGAATCTGCCTGCCAATTCAGGGTTCAAGTCCTGGTCTGGGAAGATCCCACATGCCGTGGAGCAACTAAGCCCGTGTGCCACAACTACTGAACCTGTGCTCTAGAGCCGACAAGCCACAACTACTGAGCGCATGTGCCACAACTACTGAAGCCCGCGTGCCTAGAGCCCATGCTCCACAACAAGAGAAGTCACTGCAATGAGAAGCCTGAACACTGCAATGAAGAGTAGCCCCCACTCGCTGCAACTAGAGAAAGTCCCCGTGCAGCAACAACGGTCCAATGCAGCCAAAAATAAAATAAATTTAAAAAAAAACCCTCCAAAAAACCCTTTAATCTGCTTGTCTGCTGATGGGTGGGGCTGGGTTCCCTCCCTGTTGATTGTTTGGCCTGAGGCGACCCAACACTGGAGCCTACCTGGCTCTTTGGTGGGCTAATGGGAGACTCTGGGAGGGCTCACGCCAAGGAGTACTTCCCAGAACTTCTGCTGCCAGTGCCCCTGTCCTCATGGTGAGCCACAGCCGCCCCCTGCCTCTGCAGGAGACCCTCCAACACTAGCAGGTAGGTCTGGTTCAGTCTCCTATGGGGTCGCTGCTCCTTCCCCTGCGTCCTGATGCACACACTACTTTGTGTGTGCCCTCCAAGAGTGGAGTCTCTGTTTCCTATAGTCCTGTCTAAGCCCTGCAATCAGATCCCGCTAGCCTTCAAAGTCTGATTCTCTAGGAATTCCTCCTCCCGTTGCCAGACCCCCAGGTTGGGAAGCCTGACGTGGGGCTCAGAACCTTCACTCCAGTGGGTGGACTTCTGTGGTATAAGTGTTCTCCCGTTTGTGAGTCACCCACCCAGCTGTTACGGGATTTGATTTTACTGTGATTGTGCCCCTCCTACCGTCTCATTGTGGCTTCTCCTTTGTCTTTGGATGTGGGGTATCTTTTCTGGTGAGTTCCAGTGTCTTCCTGTTGATGACTGTTCAGCAGTTAGTTGTGATTCCAGTGCTCTCACAAGAGGGAATGAGAGCACGTCCTTCTACTCCACCATCTTGAACCGGACCTGAGTTTTTATTAAACTCTTCCCATGTCCTCCTGAAACAAATGTCTGAGACCACTATTTTTCCTCTCTCTACTTTTACCAGGGGATTCCTGTAATGCTGCTCTGGGCTGGGGAAGGGGAACTGTTTATCTAGTTATAAGGATCTACCTTTTCAAAGGGCAGGGTGGAATGGCCTCTGGGAGCTTAGAATGGGGAATGCCAAGCTGTTGTGTCCGTCTGGGTGTGACCCAAGACCGCAGGCATAGATACCTCTGTTGTTGGAAGCTGACCTCCCCCTACCCTCATGCTTCCCACAGCTCAACCTACAGTGAATTATTCCCTGGCTGGTAGCACTTTTTGAACCTCAAGGAATTTGCCAGAAGATTCCAGACCCAGGCATCTGCTCAGTTCTCTACTGGGGACTCAGTTTTCTATTGGGGATAACTCTTGGTAAGCCCTAGTCCTCACTCACTTGTCCCTCTTTTGAAAGAGCCAGTGGAAGTGAGGGTCCCAAAGTGTGACTTCCTGCTCTGCCCTCATGAGTGATGTGGTTCTGGCAGCTTTCTCAAACTCTTAGTCTTGTTTATAAAATGAGGTTAATGATACACACCTCAAGGAACCGTGAGGATAAGGAAGAGACACGCACATCTGAAACTGCATTCTGCCACGAGCTGAGGAAGCAGAGGGATTAAGCATTTAATGGAAACACACTGAGGGAGATGGGTGAATACTTCATGGGTAGACTTACTTATGCCCATTTCACTGAGAGCTGTGGAATTAGGAGACTTGAAGTCTCTAAGTCACTGTTACAGGTTGAATTGTGTCCCCTCCCAAATTCATGTGCTGAAGTCCTAACCCTCTCCCCAGTACCTCAGAATGTGACCTTATTTGGAAACAGGGTCACTACAGATGTTAGTAGTTAATGAGGTCATTAGGGTGGAGCCCTAATCCAATATGGCTGGTGTCTTTATTAAAAGGGAAATTTGGACACAGAGGCATGACCACAGAACACCAGGTGAAGATGAAGGCAGAGATGGGGTGATGTATCTACAAGCGAAAGAATGACAGACATTCCCAGCCAACCACCAGAAGCTAGGAGAGAGGCATGGACCACACTTTTCTTCATGGGGCTCAGAAAGAACCATCCTTGCTGACACTTTGGTTTTGGACTTCTAGCCTCTAGAACTGTAAGAAAATACATTTCTGTTGTTTAAGCCTCCATGTTTGAGGTCTTTTGTTACAGCAGCCTTAGCAAAGGAGCACAGCCACTAAGATTCTGAAGAGTCAGAGCCTGTGTCACCAAGGGTCTACACGTGGAGCTGTTGCTAAGATGGTGCAGGGCTCAGGCTACCCCAGGGCTGAGACATTGAGAGAAAGCATACTGTGCTCTCTCCACCCAAACCAAGGGAGACCTGGTTGAAAGCAATATTTAAGGCAGCCTTAGGGTGTCAGAAATGCCCCCACAGGGTAGACTGGGGAGTATATTCAGGAGGCCAGACCTGAGTGTGTCTACTCATTTTAGTTTCAGATTTACATTCTGTCTCCTTCCCTCTGCCTGTCATGTCCATGCCTGAGTCTCAACCCCTAGTACTCAACACCTTGAGTTTTGAGCACCATCCTTGTATATATCTAGGAGCCATGAATCCTGGCCAAAGTCTGTTTTTTCCTAATAGCAGCCTTGACAAGGTGGCAGAAGCCACAGGGGAGAAACACTGGCAGATAGAATAATGGCCCTGCAAAGATATCCATGTCCTAATCTCCAGAGCCTGTGGGTATGTATGTTATCATGATCCAGGTGGACCAACGTAATCACAAGGGTCCTTATATGTTGAAGTCAGGCAGATCAAAGTCAAAGAAGGAGAGGGATGATGGAAGCATAGAGGTGGCAAGGAGAGAAAGGAAATGGAGAGGGGGCGGGGGAGGACAGAGGGAGAGAGAGAGAGAGAGAGAGAATTGAAGGTGCTATGCTGCTGCCTTCAAGATGAGAAGGCCATGTGCTGGAAAAGGTAAGAAATGGGTTCTCCCCTAAAATTTCCAGAAGGAACGTTGTCCTCCTGACGCCTTGGTTTTAGCCTAGTGAGACCTGTTTCAGATTTCTGACCTCCAGGGCTATAAGATAAGAAGGTTGTGTTATTTTAAGCCACTAGGTTTGTGATAGATTGTTACAGCAGCAACAGAAAACGAATACAACTGGGATGCTTTGACTTGACTCCAAATGAGGGGCTGCAGGCTGGGATGGTGACAGTCTCCAGCCCCACCTGCTCCGGCCAGAGCCACATCACCCAGAAGCACTCCTTTCCTTCTTCTCAAATTGGTTCAGAACCTATGATGTGCCAGTCTCTGCCGTGTCTTCCATCTGTGCTGCACGTGATCATATTTAATTTCTTCCCTCTCGGTTTCCTGACATTCTTTCTCTGCCCCAGCACCTGAGACCCCCTGGATGCAGTTGCCAGATATAGCTGATAAATACAACATTGCCCAGGACGTGCTTATACTAAAACATTATTCATTACTTATCTGAAATCAAAATTAAATGGTGTCTTGTATTTTATCTGGCAACCCTCCACCTGGAAGGCGCCCAGGGAAACACCTGCTGAATTAGGTCCTGGGATCCATTGGCTCCACCTGGGGAGTTTTTCAGCTGGGTTGAACCTGCTCAGCCACTACTCCTGTTCTCACTTGCCCAGCTCATTTATTTGCCCCACCCCCCAGCCAGCTGTTTCCTTATTGCAGCTGCTGCTTCTGTGCTTGAGGGATGTAACTGAAATTAGGGCCCAAGAGGGAAAGACAGAGCAGTTGAGGGAGAAGAGACCTAGGGGCAAGTGTGAGGACTTAGCTCAAACTCTCAGAGGTTCTGGTGGTGCCACATAAGGGGCATTTCTGAGGCTCTGTCTTCTCTGACCAGTTTGGACTGGTTTTGGGCCTTAGGAATGAGAGTGGCCTTCTGAGCCCTGCACTTTTGGTTGGGGGAGGTGTATTAGTCAGCTAGGGCTGCATAACAAAATACCACAGACTGGGAGGTTTAAAAAACAGACATTTATTTTCTCACAGTTCTGGAGGCTGGAAGTCCAAGATGAGCAGAGTTGGTTTCCTCTGAGGCTCCTCCTTGGCTTGCAGATGGGCTCTTGCTGCCTCTTCACGTGGTTGTCTCTCTGTGCACGTGCAGCCCACGTGTCTCTCTGTGTGTCCAATTTCTTCTTATAAGGACACCAGTCAGATTGGATTATGGCCCACCCTCACAGCCTCATTTTAATTACCTCTTAAAAGTCCTGTCTCCAAATACAGTCACATTTTGTGGTACTGGGGGTTAGGACCTCAACATATGAATTTTAGGGGGACACAATTTAGCTCACAACAGGAGGCATGTTGGACCGGGATCTCCTCTCAGCTAAATGCTGTGGTGTGTTGAGTGGTCTGCTCACTCGACAAAGCCAAGGGCACAGCAAGTCTGGAAATCAAGACCCTAAACTTGTGAGGCCAAGCTTAACTGCAGTCACTGGCTAGTCCTGATGGAAGACAGGCTGATATTGCAGGTCCCAGGATCACAGGTTCTTAGTCTTGAAATTGAGTCAAATTAGTGGTTTTCAAACCCTAGGGGGTTCCACTAAGATTTCAAGGAAGTGTCTCAAAGCCCTCAATCTTTCATCTCTTTCCCATTTGGGCTTCCATACAGAATTGCTTGGGGAGGTGGGGAGGAAAGAGGTTCCTCTCTGTTAAAATTTTAAATCCACTAATCTAGACCCAATACTTTATTTTACAGGTGAGGGATTCACTCATCAAACATGTTTTGAATGCCTTCATGTATGATCCTCTGTGCTAGATTTGGGGTTGTTCATTAATGAAGCACAAGGCAACAAAAATTGACCAATAAACCCAGAAACCCCAAGCAGACTTTCCTTACTTTTCACTGGTGTCTTAGTCTGTTTGGCTGCTATAACAACATACCACAGACTGGGTGGTTCAAACAACAAACATTTATTTCACACAGTTCTGGAGGCTGGGAAGTCCAAGATCAAAGCACCGGCAGATTTGGTGTCTGGTGAGAGCCTGCTTCCCGGTTCATAGATGGCCATCTTTTTGCTGTGACTTCACGTGGTGGGAGGGGTGAAGGATCTCTCTGAGGTCTCTTTTATTATTTATTTATTTATTGATTGATTGATTTAATTTTTACTGGAGTATGGTTGCTTCACACTGTTGTGTTAGCCTCCACTGCACCACAGAATGAATCAGCCGTACACATACAGATATCCCCTCCCTTTTGGACTTCCCTCTCATTTAGGTCACCACAGTGCATTAGGTAGAGTTCCCTGTGCTATACAGTATGTTCCCATCAGTCTATTTTATACATAGTATCAATAATGTATATGTGTCAATCCCCATCTCCCAATTCCTTCCCCCCCCCACCGCCTTCCCCCTTAGTATCCATACATTTGTTTGAGGTCTCTTTTATAAGAGCACTAGTCACATTCATGAGGGCTCCACCTACATAACCTAATCATCTCTCAAAGATCCTACCTCTTAATACTATCACATTGGGGGGTAGATTTCAACCTATGAACTTTGAGGGACACAGACATTCTGTCTATAGCTGGGATGGCATCTAGTCCCTCTTTTCAAATGTGGGACAACTTGCCAGCCCTGTCCACAGCCACAATCTGAGTCTGTGAAAGTCTGCTTTAATATCCTTTAATGTCATTTTAAATTTCATATCATCAATGTCCTTTAATATTATTTAATATCATTTAATTCTCCCAAAAATCCTCTGAGATAAGTACTACAGATGAGGTCTCTAAGACTTGGGAGCAGAGAGATTGCCTGCTATCCCCCAGCTGGTAAATGCTGGGTCTGGGATGAGAATCCAGGTCTTTCTGACTCCAAAGTTCAAGTTCTCCATGACTTCCTGATACCACCTTTTAAAAGATGAGTCAGATTTTGAGCCTGAGAATCTGAGCAAGTGGAGGTACCATTAGCAAGCAGACAGAATCAGGAGAGGTGGTTTGAGATATGACAGATCATTCCATTTCAGATGATGAATTTGGGGTGGGGACATCTTAATGACGGTCTGTAGATAATAATAATCTGTAGATTTAACTGGGGAAGGGGGATTTGGTAGAAAGGTAGCAGGTGAAGGGACAGACCAGGAAGCTTCACATGGCAAGCTGACAGATAAATTGGCCTATATTTGTCTCCTCTCTGATTTTTCTGAGAAAATAGACCTACCTTAATAATGTTGGTAATTTGCCCACGAGGTGAAAGCTCATTGACTGATAGCATCTCTCGGCTTCCCCGTGATATGGCAAAGTGTATTATCTTCCCTTTAAAAATAAACATAGAGATAGAAGCATCCAAGACACATGTGCAAAATGCCTGCTTTCAAATCCTCCACATTCAGGGAGCTCAGAGCGAGGCCATTGGTGAGTGAGTTTCGGCGGGGGGGCGGTGGGACAGAGACGGGATTTCTCATCCTTAGGCTTGTGTAGCACCAGGACTAGGAACCGTGAAGCATTATAGGAAATGAAGTCACCAGCTATTGATTACTTAGGTTACTGAATGTCACCTAATCCCGACAGCAGCTTGGTGGCATTAGAATGGGCCCAATCTGTCTCTGCTGTTTACTAGCTGTCGGACATTGTACACATGGTCACTCCCCTGAGGCTCAACTTACCTGTGAATTGTGGAAAATGATGTCTCACACGTTGTTTTGAGATTTAAGTAAGAAACCAGATGCTGCTTCGCAAACAACCTTCTCGGGGCCTTCCAGGGTAAAATCTGAAACCGGCTTCCTTGGTAGAGGGCAGGGAAAGACTGAAGACAGAGGCAGCCCTCCAGATTGGTTGTGGCAGGTGTAATAAGCAAGGGGGCTTTCTTGGGTGGCAGCAAGATGAGTAGATCTCCACGCGTGCCCGCCAGACTCTTAGAAGTTTACTCAGAGGCCTTCTCTGCATAGTCCAGGAGTCTCAGCACCACATTTCTATCTCAAGGCTGTATCCTTGGAGCAGCTTCTGGGAACAGGGAAGGCAAGTGGAAAGCATATTCCAAGGACAGGGGAGAGGAAAGGGAGCCTCCAGCTCAAGGGTCAACTGGCGGTAGCATCTTTTTTGAGGGCCTCCTTTAACCCCATATAACCAGACATTCATTCATCCTTCCATGAGTGTATATTGTTACCCGCTGTCACCAGTGACTTCACAATGCATAAAGCAGGCTTTAACGAATGTTGGTACTTCTTTCATCTAGGAAAAATTTGGTTTGGGAGTGGATTTTTCTGCCTGCGTTTCAGTGGGAATGTGGCTCGTGTTCCAGGGACCAGCCTCACACAAGTTGCTCTGGGCAGCTGTGACCTAGAAGGGGCTGAGAGCTTGCACATTCCTCTTTGAGACCTTTTCCTTCTCACCCTGGCCGCCTTCTCTCAGAGGTGCCCTGGAGATCAAGCCTTCCTCAGAGGTGGTTATGTGCTTGGTGTCAGGGAGCTTTTCTGATTGCAAAGACAACGGGAAGCCAACGAAATTAAGGGAGGGTATGGAATAATAAAAGCACATAGCAAATTCCGACCCACTGAATCCCACAGTACCAAAAATGGAGTGACAACCCGTCATTTTGCAGGAAGGAATTGATACCCAGAGAGGGTGTGTGACCTGCCTGGAGCCACACAGCAAGTTAGGGACAGGGCTAAGTTTGGGACACAGATTTCTGGACTTGGGGTCCAAAGTATATCGTCTTTACCCACAGAGGACGTGTTTATGGTCGGCGAACTCGAAAGCAGTTTTTGCTGTACTTCATGTTCAGCGTGGAGGATTGGAAACAGAATGAGGCTGCCCAGTCAGCTTTACCTCTTGTCAAGCACTACCTACTGCACACTCTGGGCAAGCTGCCTCTGGTTAGGATGGTGCCATCCCCAAAGCAGCCCGGAAAGGCCCGGCATTGAGGAAGGACTCCATTCAAATGTGTTCATCCATTCACTCATTCATTCACCCCCCAGACACTTACTGAGCACCTGTTATGTGTTATGTACAAGGGTGGCTGCTGGACAATTCATATCTGTCTGATCTCTCTTCTTGAGCAAGAAAGAGGACCTGAAATTCTTCCCAGGCTGGTCTGCTCAGAGCCAGGGTGTGGGGTGGAATTGTGGGGCTGGTACTCAGCTGTGGCAACAGGTTTAGGAAATGTGGAATCTATGTTCCACTTGAGGGTGACCAGGAAGCCGGGGTGGCCATAGAGATCCGAATCAAGGAAGCACCTTGGCTGGAGCGGAGAGCCAGCCACAGGGCTCAGAGGTAGGGTTGGGGCGGGGGGCATGGCCCAGGAAGATGCCCAGAGGTACCCAGAGGAGCCCTGCAGGAGAGCAAATAGATGGGAGGTAACAGCTACGGGCGCCAAGGGGGCTTTGATAATACTTAGCAGCCCTAACGAGTGAGTGTAGTCCTTAAACATGGATTAGGAACACAGTGATGGTTATTTTTACTGTTCTCCTTAAAGAGAATGAGGGTGGGAAGGAGCAAAACCAAGGGATACTATAGACCAGTGCTTCCCAACCCCCTTCCCCCTTTTTTATTTTGCTAAAAAACACATTAACTTTAAATTTACCATCTTAACCATTTTTAAGGGCACAGTTCAGTAGTTTTAAGTATACTTACATAGCTGGGCAAGAGACCCTAGAACTCTTTCATTTTGCAACACTGAAACTCTACACTGGCTAAACACTAAATCCCCAGCCCTTGGTAATCACTTTTCTGTGTTCTGTTTCTATGATTTTTGACTACTTTAGATACCTCATGTGAATAGAATCTTACAGTATTTGTCCTTTTTCCCAGCCCTTTAAAAAAATCTGTGTCCTGGCACTGTTCACAGGCGTGACAGCATCCCATTGGTAACATCTCCAATTATACACACACACACACACACACACACACACACACACACACACGGGGGAGAGCAAAAGGGAGGGAGAGATGGCAACAAATGCTCACACAGCCAAGTCTTGGGTAGGGTACATGCAGAGTTGGAAAAAGCCCTCTAGAAATTCTGATACTCCCCAAGAATATGCCCCCCTTGTTGAGACTCACTGTTGTGGACAGAAAAAGAGTTCTCCAAAGCACTGGAGGCAGAGCAGGAGTCAGTCACAATATTTATTGAGCACTCATGGTGTACAGAGTACTGGGCAAAGCACTGGAAGGAAATACAGTGGAGATTCAACAGCTACTGTCGCTCGCCTCATGATTACATTTTACGTGAAAGGAGAAGATACACACATGAACATGTATAAACTAACATCTAGACACATGCATTTCTTATTCAGCACTGTAAGTTATCATGAGAGTTTACTGAAGTAACTAGGGCATGAGAAGCCATTGGGACACATGGGCTAAGTAAAAATCAAAGATACATTTCAGTGCTCAGGTTCAAACTTACCACTCTGGTGATGAGTGGAAGCTACCAGAAGACACTAGAAAATACCAGAAACTTGGTGAATCTATTTTTTTAACTCTATTGGTCATTGTATTTCAAATTTAAGAATTCAGCTTACCATGAAATAAAGGCAATTGACTCAACAAAGTACTAGAATAGCTTTATGTTAAAAACATTTTTTTTTTAAAGTAAAATCAGCCTATTGATAGTACCATTTCCAAAGGTCAGGCACAGACTCTGAAAGTTAATAGCATTTTTCTTCTTTTTAAAAAAAGCTTCCATTATGTGAAAGACTTTCCAATAAATTTAGTGAACAGAGGCATTTTATTGCTCTACATTATATTTGGGAAAACTTGTTTATATTCTTACATGCTTTTAAAGTTATTTTAAAGTAGGGTTGCTAGATAAAATATAAGATATATTTTAGTGCATGGGACATACGTATACTAAAAAAATTATTAATTGTTTATTTGAAATTAAAATTTAACCGGACATCCTGTATTTTATTTGCTAAATCTGGCAACCCTATTTTTAGGTTAACATACCTTTGGAATTTCCAAAGGTTTCCAATAAGGTGTGGGGAGCAAAGAGGCTAATTTAGCTTCATTTATATGCTAACACTGTCAGAGGGGAAGGCTTAATTCTTCTGGCAGGAAAATGGTAGGCTTTGTAGGATTTACTCAAATATTGGAGACATCTTCATTTCTTACACCTTTTATCATTACTATTTTAGCAGTGCACATTTTAGTCACTTGAATTTTTACCTTGAAATTTTTGACAGAGATGACTGGTTAGAATTATTTAAATAAGATTGTAGTCTGAGGAATAGAAAAACTAACATCTGGCTTGAAAAGTCCCCTATAACATATGTTCACATCCTCAATAATTTCTTCTCTGTTAACACTTTATCCCCCCAACCCGCAAAGAAACAACAATGTCAACACTCACATCTTGTTAAATTATACAACGTCCCTTCCCCTATTCATGATCACTTCCTGCCACTCTCTGCCCCTCCCCTTTCCATATTGATTTTTTTTGATAATTGAAATCACTAGCCCTTGTGCACCACAAAGAGTGTCTGTCAGGCATGGATCCATGGGTGGTCATGGACCCAAGAAAACAGGAAAAAGAAAAGCTCACCTCTCAGAAGCTTGGAGGCATGAAAACTATGAAAGAAAGTGGTGGGGAGGGAGGGAGGAGGGCTGGTAGACTGGATTGACACATTCTGTTCTAGAAATGCACTTCCTTGTATCTAAATGTACAGCTCATGTCTTATTTTAAGTTGAGAGTCTACACTGGAGGAGAGAGATTTCAACACCAATTTTGCAAAGAAAAGAAGTTCATGAAACTCCAACTATTGTAGAGGAATGTAGAATGATAACACTTTCTGAATTCCAACCTCCATTCACTATTCTTTTTTTAAACACACCGAAGAGTATATCTATATGTAAAGAATGTACTTCTCTGTTCATATTCCACATACACATAAAATTACTATGAACATTAACAAACACGTAGATTGTATTTAAAGGCATATACAGCCTTTGACTTTCAAAAGCTACTCGTTAATTGAGTCCAAGTATGGCAGTTTTTATTCTGGGCCTGACTCCACCTGTTTCCAGCTTGGCCAGGTGCACATAGGTTACAGCTCTCCTTTGTACCTGGAGGTCTTTCCAGAAAAGAGGATGAGTATGAGAAATTAAGTTGAGGCAAAGAAGCCACGGGGTTTCGTATCACCATATAAAGGTGGAGTTAAGCAATATATATTATTAAAGTAGAAAAATATTTCTCTGCCCCCTCTGGCATTTAACATTCCTTATGCTAAGACAGCATTCCATCCAGCTACTTGCCACATACTCTTTTCTTTTCAGAAATGTAAGTTACGAATTCCATCGTTTAGACAACTTTCCATATGCTGTTCTGATGACGACATAAACTTATGTCTCTGACTGCCCCTGACCGACCTCAAGAACAAGTCAGGCTGTTCTTTTATTACAGAAAACGGCCGGAAGAGGGTTTGCTTTGTGTTCCCATTTGTGGTCATGATGAGGTGGGTGGCTACAGAATGTACGTGAAAGAGTGATGGACTCCCCAGGGGCAAAGTAGCCCCCCAAATTTTGCATCAGCAGAAGCAGCAGTGCACAGAAGGGTGTCCCTATGGGGAGTGAGAGCCCATTCTAAAGCCCCACTTCTAAAGCTCATTAGGGTCCGCGTCCCAGTTTGAACACGTGCTTGGCAATTGCATGTGCAGGAGGAGTCCTGCTGGACTCCTGTTACTGGCCTGCTGAGGTTTTTCTAATGGTGACTGGTATGGAAACTGCCTGCCTGGAGCTGCCCGGAAACCCAGTCCCGGCCCCGCCCTAGTAGCGTTCCCCTGGCACCCGGACGAAGGATGCCAAGCAGACAAGGAATAGTTCCCACTGGGGATGGCGCCTTCCTTCTCCTTCACTTCCTGCCTCCTCTTCCTCCTGCTTTCTTCTTTTCCTCCTTCTCTGCTGCCCTGCTCGGTCCCCGCTCCACCCTTTGGCGCTCGCGGCCAGGGCACAGCTCACGGGGGCGGGGCGGAGGCGCTCGCGTGGCTGTACGAGCACCTGGACAGAGAGGCCCGGGTGGTCCTGCTCTCCACCTCCTCCCCCGCCTCCCCTCTCGCTCCTGGGGGCCCAGAGTTGGGGCAGCAGGGGAACGTGGCCATGAAGCCGAGGCGGAACCGCTGGTTCATGAAGCAGTAGATGATGGGGTTGACGCAGGAGGAGGTGTAGGAGAGCAGCAGGATGAAGGAGATGGGGGTCCCGGAGAGGCGGCGCTCGGCAGAGGCGGTGTCAAAGGCCCGCCAGGCGTTGGCGCTGAAGATGGGCATCCAGCAGAGGAAGAAGAGAACCACGATGACCATGAGCATGCGGATCACCCGCTTCTTGGCCATCAGGTTGGCGGCGGGGCTGCTGCTCCGGATGCGGCTGAGCCTGCCGCTGCTGCTGGTGGACAGCTGCTGCAGCTCCAGCTTCCCTGGGGGCTTGGGCCGCTGCAGGTAGCACCCATCGCTATCCTCGTATCTGCCGCCGCTGCCAGGGCGCGGTTTCCTTTCTGGGTGGGCAAGGGACATCACTTACTTTTCGGGATGGGTCATGCCAGAAAGAAGGCATGGAACCCCTGCCCCCTGCATCAAGGGGCTAAACCACACTTGAACTGTACTCTTGGCGACCTTGGGCCTGCCCTGACATGGGTGGGTATTGTTTACACTAGTCCTTTCCTTCAAATGAAAAGCTACTTTAAACTACTAAAATAATGGATAGTATCTGATGTACATAATTTATAATAGTAAAATCATATTTTACATATGTAGATTATAAAGATAAAAAACTGTTAAAGAATGAATAGGCACACTCGTCTTCCAGCTCAGGGGAGGAGAGAGGGTGGCGCCTGGAATTACAATTTGCTTTGGTTGCAGAAGGGGGTCCATCTGAATGCAACAGCACAGAGAGCCTGGGACCCATGGGCCCTCAGCTTGTAACTGGGCGATGTGTGTATTATGTCATCTTTTTCCACTCAGCACCCTTTTGAGAGGAATAATTTCCTCATTTTACAGATGAGGAATAGAGACACTGGGTCTCATGACTGTGCCTTATGACACAGAGTCTCCTAAGAAGACTTTTGAAAACCTCTAATATACTCTATACACACTCTGGGTACATCTACTTAAGTTATAGAAAATAAGCTTTTGTAATCCTTTGGCGTAAACATACAGCTAAGAGATAGTTACCTCTAGCAGACTTCTTCTGACTAGCATCGAACTTTATTCCCTGGTAAAGTTCCAGAGAGATTAATCCATACGCCACCATCATCACAATTCCAGGAATAAGAAAGAGGATGAGTAACAGGAAGGTGTGCCTAATAAAATAAAAAGCAATCCAATAACCAGCATCTCTAGCATTTCAAACTCAGATGGGATGGAATAAGCAGGGTTCATCTCCATTTTAATGAGTCTGAGGAAACACATTAATTACTAGTATTTAATATCTTTGGAAATTCCCCATCTGGAGGGTCAGTCATTAGAAGTTGCTCACTGCTTTTCTTTCAGATAAAGTCTCTTATGAAGGACTAGTTAAATTGGAAAAGTTTGCTGTAAGTCTGTGCCTGAAGCAAGTCTACATTTAAAACAAATGAGAGCTTAAAAAAGAAAAAGAAAAACAAGCCAATGAGAGTAGGTGAATACCTCAATAAAACGGTTTCTGAAATAATAATAATAATAAGAGCTTACATTCATTGATGACTTATTCAATTTCAATATAGTATATATATATTACTATGTCTAATTCCCATAATAACTTTTGAGGTAGGTACTATTAACATAATACCCATTTTACAAATGAGGAAACAGACTTAGAGACAATAAGTAATTTGTCCAAAGTTACACAGCTCATGGCAAAGGTGAGATCTGAACCCGAGCAATATGATTCTAGGACTCATGATTTTAAGCATCACAATATACCATTTGTTGACTTTATAGCAACAGAATCATCTAATGCATAGGTAGCAATGATGGAAAACCTCCTTGGTTTTGCAAAATAAGCATTCTGGCTGTTCTGACCCACTGGCACAGTGGCAAGAACATTCTAGTGCCTGGCGGGCCAGAGCTATGCTTTCTCTAAACATGTTTGATTCCTGAAGAATTGCAGCCTCCTTCTTTATGAGTCTGGCCCCTAAATCACTTTTGCAGTCTGGCATGTGTAAGGTTACACGATTAGGCCATAAAATTGTCAGAGGCTCACGGTGGCTAAGCCATTTCTCATTTCAATTGGACATGTTTTGATAAGAGTTCTTTTCGAGTCTTGGAAAAGTCCCTCATTTGCAACATAACTCTTTTTGTGTGTACGTGTTACTTGGTTGAAATGAGAAAAAGGAAGGCAAAGAAAGCAGAGATTATCTCAGTTTTAGCCATTTTTGAATGTCTAGCTCCCTGTTTCTAAAACATGCTGGGAACTGGTAAACATAATGTCCTGCATTTGTGTAGCCTTTTTAAAGATATTTAATGACATTTTCATAAACATGCTCTCATTTGAATCTCACATCCATCTAATGAGGTAGATAAAAAAATATCTTTATTCTTAAATCTTTGTGTAGATAAAGAACTTGAACGTCAGGGAGGTTATATGAACTTGTCCAATATCACCCACTAGTAAACAAAGAAACAGGTACTAGAACCTTGCCTTTTTATTTCCAGTACAGTGTTCCGTGCAAGTACCACAGCTGCAGCCCTAAGAAAAACCACATGGGATTTGGGACTCATCTTCGGCTTTACCTCCAGTTCTTGGAAAATCAGAGCTCTTCCAGATGCACACTGCATAGTGGTTAAGACCAGATGCTCTCTTATCTCTTCTAGGTTTGGGACCTTGAGCAACTTGCTTAACCTCTCCATGTCTCAGTTTCCTCTGTAAAATGGGGACAATAATAGTACCCACCCTATAGGGTTTTGAAAGGATTAGTTGAATTTATATATATATATATATGGCATTTAAAACACAGCACTCTGTTTGCTGTCACTGTTACTCTAGAAAGAGGTTAGAGCGAACCTTCTCGATAAGGCTCCAGGAGACTGATCCCCCAGACACTGGACAATACATTCCAGTTTTTATTAAAACTGCAAAATTATATCAAGTTGTATTAAACAAATAAACCCATGCAGCCTTACCAGGACTGCTGCATGACATCATTTGGCAGTAGAAAGCGGCACATGTTCGCGGTCTGATTGTTATTTTTGGTAAAAGACACCAAGTTGCTATAAATCGGGTACGGAGTCATGATGGTAAAGGAGAGGCACCAGGTAGCGGCAATCACCTTCAAAGCGTGGGATTTTGTCTGCCAGACGCGGGACTGTAAGGGTTTGCAAATTGCACCATATCTCTCCAGCGATATGGCTACCAGATTAAAGGTGGAGACACTCACAGAGGTGCCTGGAAAAGGAACAAAGAAGCTGGTTATGCAGGCTCTGAAATCCAAAGTTTATTTGCACAATGAGCTTAAGCATACCTGATCTGCGCAGGTTTGATAGATAGCAGAGGAAAACGCTCAGAGGGTAAGAATATTGTGTATGTATATCTAAAAAAAATGATTTATTCCCAGCTTTGTTCCCAAAACGATTTGAGGCAGGTAAAGAAATGTGTTTGCAAATACATCTTATTGCCAATTTTTAGATAAGTTTATTGAACTTTGATTACAACCAACTCCTTCCTAGGCTGAAGGCGCTCATTAATTAATAACCAAGTGGATGAAATATGTTCCTATCCCACAGAAGAGGTTTCTGAGTGACCTGTAGAATAGCTTTAGTTTTGAGCATGATCTGCGTAGTTAAGTTGACCTTTTAACCCAACATTCTCAAGGACTGTGACCCTGAAAATTCAGTGGGGTCTGAGCTGGGAGCATTAAAATTCTTCCTAAAAATTTCTAGTACAGACTTTTTTTAAAAGATTTTTTTGATGTGGACCATTTTTAAAGTCTTTATTGAATTTGTTACACTGTTGCTTCTGTTTCATGTTTTGGTTTTTTGGCCACAAGGCATGTGGGATCTTAGCTCCCTGACCCGGGATCAAACCCACACCCCCTTCACTGGAAGGTGAAGTCTTAACCACTGGACCGCCAGGGAAGTCCCCAAACTGTTTTTAAGAGTGAAACATTCTAAATTTCAAAATGGAGCGTTGAAAAAATACCTAGTGAAAAAGGAAGAAGGGGAAACTCTCCATATTATAACTAACGTTTTTCTCTGGGTGGAAGGACTAGGGCCTTCTTTCTCATTCTTTTTGCTTTCTGTATTTTGTAAAAGGAACATGCATCATCAGGGAGAAAGACGTCAAAACACCTCATTCAAAAGGATATACTTACGCATAGTCAAAAAAAGATTAATTTTCCTTATTCTTTGTATTTTGTGTGTGTACATACTTATTATAATCTCTTATCCCCTTAAAATTCCCTTTTATTCTTCATCCATATATTCAACTGATTCCTCTCTTATCTCTTACCATGATGGAGGAGTTCTTAGCCCGGGGCCTTTTGTGAAACTATGTATAAAAATATTCTTTTTCTAGGGAGAATATCCATAGTATTCCTGAGAGACTTAAAGGAATCTACAACCCTGAAACCATTCTATAAGAACTTATGTTCTGAGACAGGATTTGCTGTGTTTTATAGGGATTTACTCTAAGGAGTTGATGACATTTGAATTAGAGAGTACAGCCCCAAACTCCTCAGAGTCAAGTCTATACAGTGGGTCCACTGTAATTATAAACCCACCAACAGGCAAGCACTCTTTTTTTTGGCTATGTATTAGGAGTTTAATGAGTGTTAACTATTAGAAACAGTATTGAGGAGAACATAAAATTAAGGGAAGAATTGAAATCACTGGAATCAGAAATCCAACCAAACCATTATGGTATTGCAAACACTTTCAGAATTATCTTGCTTTTCATTTTCTAGAACAGTCTGTCCTAGAAATTTTCAGGAAGAGTTTTAAGGCTCCTTGCTCAGACCCCAGCTATTTTAAAACATTTTTGGTTGAGGTGAAATTTACATAACATAAACTTAATCATTTTAAAGTGAACAGTTCTGTGGCATTTAGCACATTCACAATGTTGTGCAACTACACAAGCACTCTTTTTAAATCTCCTTCCACAAACCCTGGTTAAGATTATTAAATATTATCATAAGATATATACAGACAGGTCTTGAAAGCCTAAAGCACTACGAGATGTTGGTTATTATTATTGCGTCATTGTTTAACAATGATCCTTTTCATTTGTGAGTCCGTTTTTCTTTTCAGAGGACTGGACCCAGATTGACACTTTCTTGGTTATTTGTCCGTGTCACGCAGATCAGTTATTCATCATCATTTTGTCACTGCTGGATCCTGCTTCCTCAATTGGGAGAAATAAAGGCTTTTAAAGCTTTCCGGTCATTGAAGGCTGCCCTAGCCCAACTCAGCTCTGCATATTTTGCCCAGCTTAGGTCAGAACAAACAACAACTCCTTCCTCATTCCCCGCCTCTCCTCCTCCTCTCCCAACTAATTCTCAGAATGGGCAAGGGACAAAGCATTTTGGCAGACAGAGGGGACAAAGAGACATGTTTTGTTTCAGCCTTAGAAGAGCCAAAGCAGTTGGCAAAGCGATGCCATATACTCACCACTGTGGTGGCTACCGATCTGGGTTCAAGTCAGCTCTGTAGCTTACCACCTGTGTGTCCTTGGGCACATTATTAACCTCTCTGTGCCTCTTTTCCCTCCTCAGTGAAACAGGGAAGGATAACTGTATATTCTTTATAGGGTGGTTGGGAGATAAAATATGATCATGGAAGTAAAAACTTAAAGCAATTAGGAGAATATCTGGTGCTCAAAAAAATGCATTCAAAAATATTAGCTCTTGTGATTTTTCTTATCATCACCATCATTTTGATTGGCAAAGGCAGAGAGCTGCATATCTCAGCCAACCAGTGTCAGCTTAGCGACCCACAGGCTCTAGGAGCAAATTCAATTCCTCGGCTAGTGGCAGAGGTCTCTCTCTCTCTCTCTCTCTTTCTGTGCCTGAGATGGTCCCAGACCCTGGGAAAACAGTCTGGGAAGTGAATCCTGAGAAGGGAATCTAGAACTCTGATGAAACTGGTTTTCAAGTAGCCCCTGTTCCCTAGGAAAGCCAGAGCAACGGCAGAAAGAGCCCTCTTCCAGCACCCTGGCCACCCCAAAAGCCATGCCTTGGGTTGGGTAGAGCTCAGAATACAATCAACGACCTCCAGGAAGGAACAGAACAGCATGCATCTGTCTTACTTTCTAACAGAATCAAGCAAAACCAACCTCTTCTGTGGCTTCTTACCAACTTATTCCACTTTGAGAAACTGACCCCTAAAACTGGGGACTGACTTCTGGGGAGTTATGAGGACTGACCACCCCCCACCATAAAGCCAGCTCCTCTGTCCTTACACCTAGCCCCACACAGCCAGATGTTTTGTTTTGGCTGTTAGGAGTTGGGGAAGGTCTGGGGCTGAGTGGGGTCTGGGGCGAGCTCCAGAAATAGGCACCAGCAGCAACTCACCCATGAAGTAAGTGGTGGTCTTGCAGACAGCGCTGCCAAAGATGAAATCCTTGAGCAGGTTGGGGATGAGGTTGAATGGCATGCAGAAGAGGCAGAGCATGAGGTCACTGACAGCCAGGGAGAGCAGGAAGATGTTGGTGACCGTTCTCATCCTCTTGTTCCGAATCAGCACCGTAATGACCAGCGTGTTTCCCAGCACACTGAGCAGGAATATCAAGGAGTACAAGAGAATCTGCACGGCTGGCTGCCACTCTGCGAGGAGGAACGCGGACGAGGGATGGAGGTTATGAGAGCAGAATGTTAAAACCTAGCACGCGCAGCAAACACTTATTTCCTGCCGATTTTTTTTTTTTCAGGGGCGGACATCATTGAACCCAGCTCTCCCTGTACTTACAATATTTTGCAGAAACAAAGTGAGGAGAGCACAGAGTGATTCAGTTGCTTCTAAAAGGTTGGTCTGTTAAAGGATCACTCACTCGGGGAGCCACTTTTTCTTAAGAACAAAGCTCCTCTAGTGAATAGTGATTGCTTTCTTTCCTAGCTGCTGAGCATTATTTCGCTATAATCACTTCTTCACACTGATTTCCCCCAAGAAAAGGCAACAGCTAGATTGTGACAGCACCTTTTCTGTGATGCTTGTAAGTTCAAGCTTTTACACTTGTACTCCCTTCTGGCTCCACTTCAGCTCCTCCTCCCACTGCTTTTGTGCCCCCAAGTCCTGTACATTAATCCCAACTCTCCCCTGGGGAACAATAAGAGCATTGGACTCAATTCTGCTTTTTGATCTCTTATCCAAACTTCTGAACAGATGACTTTATCCAGCCTTGTCTCACGAGGACTTTGTTATATTTTCGCAGTCAGCCTCGCCTTTGCTGATTTCTTCCCCCAACTTAATAGTTTTCTGAATTAAAGTATCAGCCTCTGACACCTACCTTTGGAAGCATGGGGCTGATCCAAGCAGAAAAGCGTCTCGTTTTCGATCCCCAGTTCGCAGGGAGCTGTCATGTTGCTTCCATTCAAGAGAAGGCTGTCCACATCCATCCTTGCTTGCTGCTTTCCACCAAGCGCTGGCGAGCTGATGAACGGCTCACTCTCGGCTCATTCCTCTAATGACCGACTGGAGAGTTTCCCAAATGCAACCTGCCGTGGAGGGGCAAGGGGGTTGGGGGAGTGATTGCCAGGTGTGGGCTTCTGAAGCCATTCTTAAAGGCGACTGGAGTTCCACACACTCAGGCCAGCTGGGCAAGCATTTGCACTCCTGTCTTGGAAAGAGCAGCTGATGCAAGCCAAGCCCGCTCCACCTTCCAGGCCCACCCCATTCCTGGGCCAGCCATGGGGCCCTGAGCACAGACAGCCTGATTGTAAGTTAACCCTTCCTGGAGTGTCGCTGCTTTTCCACACACATGCACACAGGTGTGGACACACACATACATGGACACATTACCTCTCTTCTCTGTATAGGAACCTGTCACCGTCCCAGACCTAGACAGAATAAAGCCCCAACTGGCCAAACCTGTCACCATCGCAGACCTAGGCAGAATAAAGCCCAGACTGGCCGTGTGAGACAGGAACAATTAACACCGTAACAGATACCATAATGCAGAGCATCAGGACCAAAGGACACGGAGGGACTGTTTCTACCTCCTTATATAAAAGCAGTTAGTGCCTTTTTAGCTTTGGATCCATGCCCAGCAATGTGTGTGGATATAACTGCCGGTTGTTAAGTTCTTACCAACCACAGGGTTATTTCTCTGCCCTTGGAAACTGAAAGAAGGGGGGTACTTTGACTATAGGTGCCTGGATTCTTATTACAGAAACACTTTAGTAAGATTTTCCATTCGTTCATTTATTCACTCGTCCATTCATTCAGCACATGTTCATTGAGAGTCAGCCATTTGCCAGGTACTTTTCTAAACACATAAGCAGATAATGAATAAGATTATTTCAGATGTGTAAAGCACCACAGAAGAAGTCAAGCAGGAAGGCGTAATGGAGAGGGATGGATGGGGGGGTGCTAATTTAGGCAGGGAGGTCAGGAAGGGCCTCCCGCAGGAGGCGGCTATGATCAGAAAGCTAGATGACAAGGAGGAGGACAGCTTGTGCCGATCTGGAGAAAGCTGCTTCTAGGCAGGAGGAGCGGTCTTCTTGGCAGCGGTCACAGAAAGAGCGAAGGCCCTGAGGTGGGAATGAACTTGACCTGTTTGAGTTCAGTTAGAAGTAAGGATGAGGTGGGAGATTAGGATAGAGAGGGGGACCTGGCCGGGAGCTCTGGGTTTTCTGTGAGGCTTTGTGGTGCTGGAAAACTCCTCCAGCCCTATCGTACACATGCTCTCCTCAGTTGAGACCGTTGGGACAGCAGGTGACAGCAGAGGGCCCTGTGTTTCTCACATGTTGCTTGGCCCAGCTGAGACCTGGTCTAGACGCCTCTGGGACCCCTTGTGTTTTGACAGCAATCTCAGTTGACAGAGCTACGTGTTATATATTTGCTGAATCCCTGCCGGACACAGATGAACTAATGGACATTTTCACCATCCAGGCTCAGGATGTGGAGCTGGGAAGAGAGTGGTACCTCTTTTCTTTGAAACCATGAACAGCTCACGTTGAGGCACTTAGTCATAAGAACTAGAAATTCGAGGAATGTTGGAGAAGCTAACAGTAATTATTAAGAAGACAAACTTTGGCATCAGACAGACCCAGGATCAAATCCTGGCTTCACTGGTTACCTGCTGGGAAATACTGGGCAGGTTTCTTAACCTAAGGCTCATTTCCTTCTTCTGTCAAATGGGGACCAAAATGACCTTGTAGATATTTGTTATGGAGATTGATTGCCTCAGGACAGTGCCTGACACAGAAAACGTGTTAATAAATCACAGATAATAATAACTATTATTTTTAGTTTCCTTTTACACACAGGGAAATTGACCTAGAGTGGCCATGTGATTTGCTGGCGAGAACCAGCTGTGGATACTGACCGGCGGCCCCATCCTTACTCCTCTTCCTGCAGCACAGAGCTTTCTTCATCGTTCTAGTGTCCTGTAGCCCGTTTGGAGCCAGAACCCGTGTCTCTGCCTGTCATTCCTGCCTCGGTTCCTGTTTGAACCTTCTCAGTCTGCAGACTGATACGGACCCTGCCCACTAGGAGGGGACCCAGTGCAATAGTGTCCTGATTTGGAAAGGGATAAACATTCAGATTTTGAGCACTGAGTATAGCTAAATTTCACTGCACTGCTGTTCCCAGCAGCTGACTGCTTCAGCTGCTTTAAGTGGGCTGATAGCACTCTCCATAGCGGTGCTTCCTAAGGAGGTTCCTCAGGCCCATCGGCTGCGGCTCCAGCCCCGGCAGGGATCCTGCTGCTGAGGGTCCAAGAGCAGAGGAGCAGAGGGCTGCTGTCCACCTGCCCTGAACGGAAATGGAGCCCAATTTGGAGCGTTTCTCCTCCCTCCCTCCCTCCCTTCCTTCCTTCCTTCCTCCATTCCTTCCTTCCTTTTTTCCTTTTATCCTTTCTTCCTCCCTTCCTGCCTTTCTATTCTGTTCTGTTCATCCGTTGGCAGGAAGAAAGGGTGGAGTGCAGGAGAGTGGGTCCTAGAAGTTTTGTAAACTCACAAGGAGTAAGTGTGGCACATTTGAGTGCTGTGCTTTACAAACTTCGGTGCAAATCTGATCACTGGGCTTAGTGGTTAAAAAATGGGGATTCCCAGGCTCCCTTCCCAGGGATTCTGATCCTTCAGCCCCAAGCCTGGGAATCTGCACTTTTATCCAGCATTCCTGGTGATTTGGAGGCCAGTGATCACAGGATTACCTCTCAGGAAGCTCCCTGGAAGCTGGTAAGTGTGTGAGAACAGGTGTCAGATGGTGGGAACCTAAGCCTGAACTTCACCCCAGTTGTGAACACGAACAAATTACTTGACTTTTCTGAGTCTCAACTTGTTCGTCTGTAAAACAGGCATAATATAGCACTACCTCTAAACAAAGCAACACATGGAAAGCACCTCGAAAAATGCCTAGAACATATATCTGGACTCTAATTGTTATTATCAGTGGATAAGAGTAATCCTGGGAATGCTCTATTTATCCCCATTATCATGGCCAGGTTAAGGGTTTGTGTCTCCAGTACACCAGCACAGTGCCTGGCATACAGTATGTGCTTGGGGAATGGGAATAAATAAGGAGTGAAAAATCAGGAGAGCCAATATCGCATTGCTTATTCTATCCTTCTATATCTCTATTACATCGGCTTTTTTCCTGGCCAACTCTGGATTTTTCAGTCTGACTTTCTGAGCCAGTGTTACCACAGAGTTAAATTAAAAAAGAGAGAATTCCAGCAAGAGACATTAGGGCTTTCAAGGGGAGAGCTGATGCATTTTTCAGGGTGTTAGCCCTTACTTCATTCGTCAGCACACATTTATCGAATGCCTTCTAAGTGCCAGGCAAGGTGCCAGGTGCTGGGGATAAGCCATGAAGCAAGTGGATGGAATCCTGCCCTTGGGAAATTCTCCGTGTACTATGAGAGGCAGGCGATAAATAGTTGGGGCAAAATAAAAGTAGCCTTCTTGCCTCGGAGCCCTACATTCTGATTGAGCACAGGCCCAGGAGAGTTGATAAAAATTTACTAAACTGAGTTGAAATGGTTTAAGTGCCTCCCCTCTCTCTGAGCCACAGACTTTGGGTGTCTCCTGCAGTCCCCAAAGCCCTGTGGGTACTGAGGGCTCTTTTCTGGCAAACACTCCCCTAGGAAGACAGAACATGAGCAATCCTGATGGGGCCCTGGATAAAGAAATTGGTAGCTGTTCCCCAAACCATTCTCCATCTTAAGAAACAATTGTTCTAAAACACATAAAAGAGTTATTTGGATTTTTTTCCTCATTATAACATGAATCATATGCTCATGATTCATGTTATGGAAATTTTTTTAAATAAAGAAAAATAGATAAGTAAAAATATTATACAAATACATTTCAGAGCCCCACATGATTTATCCTCAGAGAAACACAGTCCAGAAGCCAGAGGTAGTTAACAGGTAATGGCATGTTGCAGGATTCCCAATTCTTAGGGCAGCCTGACATTTCTTCAAATGCTCTTGCCTCCCCGCTGCAATTTTCCCCCTCTCTGCTGCTCAGAATGTCACTCTCTAAATTCCTTATTCCTCATTCTCTTTCCAAACTCACCCAGACTGCTGCCTGCTAGGGTTTTTCTCTTTTCCTCCCTGTAACCATCTCGGATTTCTGGAAGAGCCTGACTGGGGCTCACCTCCCTCCTCACCCTGCACTGGCCACGTATGGGTTCCTCAGGAAGGTAGATGCGCTGAGCCCTGCTGCCCTCAGAGGCTTGTGTGTAGCCCCCTCTGAAGTCCTTCTCCCACTGGCTGCCCTTCTTGAGAAATCATATTGGATCCTTTCTGACAAGTGAAAAACCCCTCCTTGCTACAGAGGAGGGCAGACACCATGTCTGTGTCTGATGAGGCTGTCACTTAGCGAGTCACGGCTGAGTTTGGGCAGGTAGCTTTGCCTCGGTCTCCATTTCCTCACCTGTAAAATGGGTTAACAGAGGTAACACCTACCTCAGAGGGCTGCTGGAATATTACATGTCACAGTGTGTGTAAAGCATACAGCAGAGTGTTTGGCATGTCATAAGGGCTCAGTAAATAACAATAATGATAGCAATATTAATAGTAATAATAATAATAGTACACCATGTTTCATGTTGATAGGAACATTAAAATCATCCTTAATACCACTGCCTCAAGATAGACGTTTGTTTGTTTTTAAACATCTTTATTGGAGTATAATTGCTTTACAATGGCGTGTTAGTTTCTGCTTTATAACAAAGTGAATCAGTTATACATATACATATGTCCCCATATCTCTTCCCTCTTGCGTCTCCCTCCCTCCCACCCTCCCTATCCCACCCCTCTAGGTGGTCACAAAGCACCGAGCTGATCTCCCTGTGCTATGTGGCTGCTTCCCACATCTGAGAGAGTGGCATGGACATATATACACTACCAAAGATAGACATTTGTTAAAGACTTGGTAGCTATCCTTCCAGCCTTTACCTCTAAACACAGTTTTTAAAAAGCAAATTTGAACTCCTACTTTATATACAGTATTCATCCTACTTACCACTTTTTGAAAATGTATTTTTAAGATAGAATTTTCTCTCAAAATGTGAAATATGGCTTTTGTAGGGTTCTGGAAAATGTATTTATTTTTTTAAAAATTTAGACAAGAAAATTAAAAAAAATTACAACTCCATCACCCAGAGAGTTTGAAAAGTGCTTTACACATATACTATTTTGTATATTCATTATTTTCACTTAGTATTTTTTCATCATCCTGTTTTGGTACTTCTCTATGATATTATTTTTAGGGATGGCTATTATTTCATTAAGAATACGTACTCCAAATGACTAAAGTATTTCCATACAGTTGGGTACTTAGTTATTATTTGTAGCCTTCTGCTTTTATAAGTGACACTGTAGTGAACACTTGTGCATATATATATTTTGAGGCATTTGATGTACACTGGCAACCTCGGGGCTGCCACCAGCACCACTCCAAGGGCAGTGCTCACGTTGAAGGCACTGTCACTGCCACTTCTTAGAGCTGCCAATGAACGACGCCTGGCACTGGTGGCCTGAGGCCTGGGCAAGTAGCTTTCTAAAGGATCAAACTCGTTTATAAGGCTGCTGTTTATTAGTACTGGTTTATTATCCTTTTATCAGCATTTGATATTATGAGTTCACATTTTCATTTTGCTAATTTAATCATTGAAAAAAAGCACCTCGTGGTTGCTTTAATTTGCACTTTTTCTTTTAATTGAAGTATAGTTGATTTACAATACTGCATTAATTTCAGGTGTACTACATAGTGAGGCAATATTTTTGTAGATTATAATCCCTTTATACTTATTTTAAAATATTGGTTATATGCCCTGTGTTGTACATTACATCTTTGTATCATATTTATTTTCTACCTAGTAGTTTGTACCTCTTAATCCCCTACCCCTATCTTGCTCCTCCCCCTATCCTTTTCCCCTCTGGTAACCACTAATTTGTTCTCTGTATCTGTGAGTCTGTTTCTGTTTTGTTATATTCATTCGTTTGTTTTATTTTTTCAGATTCCACATGTAAGTGAAAACCTGCAGTGTTTGTCTTTGTCTGACTTATTTCACTTAGTATAATGCCCTCCAGGTCCATCCATGTTGTTGTAAATGGCAAAATTTCATTCTTTTTTATGGCTGAGTACTATAATTTGCATGTCTTTTATTACCAAAGATACTCCATATTTTCCATGGGTTTGTTTGCTAGTTGTATTTCTTCTGTCACTTATGTAAACCCAGGATAAGCCAGAGCATTTTTTATGAATTGTTTACGTGCTTTGTCCATTTCTTTGTTCAATCGCCAAATATTTATTGAACACCTAGTACATGGCAGGAACTGATGTAGGTACTGTTCACAGCAGTGAATAAAACAAAGTCCCTCCCTTTACTGAGCTCCCATCCTTGTGAGGGACGCACAATAAACATAGAAATAAATAGAGCACATGATATCAGATAGTGATAAGTGCTATGCAGGGAAACAAAGCCAGATTAGGGGATGGAGAGTGATGGGTGACCAGAGAAGGCCTTCCTGAGGAGGTGACATTTGAGCAGAGATCAAAATGAATTGAGGGAATGAGTCTCATGACTATCTGGGAAAAGAACATTCCAGACGGGGTATTATTTGTCATCCTAAAAAGTTTTTCTCATCACTTGACAGGAATCCTACCTAAAGAGATGACAGTGATATTTAATTTACAATTTACTGTCATAAACTGCTGTGTGTAGCACAGACTGCTTCCCTTCCCCCCCCTTCTTATATAGTAATTGAAGCCCCAATTTTTAATTGGGTGCGTGGCTGCCTAGAATTAATGTTATATATTTCCATTCTCCTTTGCAGCTAGATGTGGCTGTATGCCAAGGTCTGGCCAATGAGAAGTAGGCAGAAATGAATATACAGCTCCTGAGAAGTATCTTTACAGAGAAGGAGCATACCATTTTCTTTCCTTTTCATCCTTCCTCTAACTAGAATGAAGATGTGAGGACTGGAGCTGGAGCAGCCATCTTGTACCCCGAGGTGGGTGCCAAGAATTGAATGTAGCAGAAACTTGGATACTAATAGAAACCTAGATTCCTGATGGTCTTAAAATTTATACGCTAGCCAGACCTAGACAGCTTACCTCCCCACTTCATTTATGTGAGAAAGAAAAATTTATTTTATTAAGCCAGTGTTATTTTGGGTTTTCTGCCACTTGCAACCTAATCCTAACTGAAACAGTGTGAACTAGAGTCTGCATATTTAATTTCTGATCTAGTTTCACACGATTCCTCAGTTGCACTCAGGATGCATCATGGTAGTGGTCACCTCACCGACCGGGCTTGCCAGCATATCTGACTCCTTCCCACCTAATCAGGGTTTACCATTCTTCAGGGCCCAACTTCATCCCATCTCCAAGCAGCCTTCTCCAGTTTACAGCCCTCATGACTCTGCCTTTTCATTTCACTTCCACAGCCTTTCCCACTGATCCCACCCATTGGGACTTAATCAAATTGCCTTATTCTTTCTCAGGTTGAAGATAAATTTGTGTCCCATTATTTCACATCTCTCCATCTCCACTGCTCTACCCCAGTCCACGTGACCCGTAACTGATGTTCCTACTTTCCCTATGACTTCTCCTATCCCTTCTCCACGCAACAACCTGAGCTGTGGTTTCAAAACATAGACCAGAATGTCATTGCCTACCTAAAATGCTCCAGCCCAATCCAGAATAGATGGTCTCTGCCTCCCTCCATGGCTTCATCTTACACTATTCCCCACCCGCTCCCCGGCTCTGTGTGTGCCGACACACTTTCTTCTCCTTCCTGTGCCAGGCTCCTGGTCCACTCTCTTCCCCACAGTGTTTGCCCACATTGTTCTCCTGCCCGGGCTTTTCTGCCTGCCTGTTATCTCACCCTCACTTACCCCTACCCACTGATGCCACCTTCACAGGGAATTCTCCCCTGGACCCAGACTAGGACGAGTTTCCCTGTTGGATGTTCATACAGCCCGCAAGACTCTTCTTTCACTTACTATGTACTTACATAGCACTTACTGTAGTTTTGAATGTTCCATTTGTGTGATTGTGTGATCATCATCTGTCTCCCCATTAGCCTGAAGCTCTGTGAAGACCAGGGCTGTGTCTGTTTTGCACATCACTATAGTAACTCCCCAGTCGAAGTGTCCAGCACCATTCCTCGTAAAGACTCTAGGAAGTAATAATTATCTATTACTATAATTTCCTTTTGCAGATGAGGAAGATAAGCTACAAAGAGATTGGAAATGCAACATCAGTGTTCAGCCCCAAGTAGGATTGGGGCCAACATCTACACTTGTTTCATTACACGACTACAGTATAAATACCACCTAACAATTCTCAGAATCTTATGGGAAAAGAGACCAACAACTGACTGACTCCCACCCCGTCTGGTCCTCAGCACTGTTGTGGATGGGCTGTGAGTCTTTAAGACCCAAGGACATGACTCTCAGAATGGAATTTCACAGTGATGACAGACACTGGGCGAGACACGTGGGGGCAGAGGATCTGGTAACTTGAGAGTCAGCAGGAAGATGGAATTAGCTTAGAACTTTCCCACTCTTTCTTAAGGTCTCCAAGGACCACTCAGAGCAGGACATCAAGGGATGAACATGCCAGGACCCCTGCATGTGTCTTTACTGTGCCATCTCCATGATCTGGCCTCAGTTGGGCTCTACCCTTGATCTTCATGACTCTGAATATCCAGATCCTCATTCATAAAGTACTGATTATAATAGGAAGCTCACAGGGTCCTATGAAGATCCCGTGGGATGGGGTACATGTGTGAAAGTTCTGTCTGAACTCTAGAGAAATGTGTGAGTGATACAAGCACCACTTACTGAGCATGAACCCTCTTCTGGGTGCTTTATTCTGCCATTTCTATTCCTCACCCAACCTTGTGAGATGGCTTTAATTATCCCATTTTACCAGTGAGGGACTCAGAGTTCCAGGAAATAGAGCTGCTGTCCCACCACGGAGCGTCCTCCAGTTATGTGTGGGAGTCCTCAAAGCAGGGCTCAAGGGCACCTACACACCATTCTCTTAGCTACCATTCCCTCCTGATGTCTATCATTTTATCTCCCACCCTGGATCTCACCATGGACATGTACTACCCTTGCAGCCACAGGCTATGGAAAAGACACTGTCTCCATATATTCCCATAGTGGCCAGTCCTTGGGCAGAGGTGGGGACCAAGCACCCAAATGGCTATTTGGGCCAGAACCTCAGAAAGCCTCCTGTGAAAAGGGTTTCATCAGCCCCAGTCCCCGAATCCCGTCCAAAGACCACCCTGACCCTCCATCTCCCTATCTCCCGCTCTCCTGCTCTGCTCCACCACCCAAAAGCCTTTCTCCCCCCCGAGTTAAAAGACCACAGCCCCCAGGGACTTGCCTGGTGGTCCAGTGGGTAAGACTCCACGCTCCCAATGCAGGGGGCCCAAGTTCGATCCCTGGTCAGGGAACTAGATGGCGCATGCATGCCACAACTAAGAGTCTGCATACTGCAACTAAGAAGCTCTCACGCTGCAACGAAAATCTCGCGTGCCGCAACTAAGACCCAGCACAGCCAAAATAAATAAATAAATATTAAAAACAATGAAGTCAGTCCCAAGGTTGTTTTTTTTTTTTGTTTTTGTTTTTTTGTTTTTTTAAATAAAGGACCACAGCCCCCAGAGATATCAGTGGCTGTGAAGAGCTGGATGTGCCTCCTGGGTGGTGGAGGGTCTGTGTCCCAACTCTGCCAGCCAAATGTCCTATTCCATTATTATTATCATCATTCAGTAAGATGTTCCAGTTATGCCAGAACAAGGCTGCTGCACACCATTAGGTCACTAAAAACTCCAGGTTCACGTGGCTCAGGGGTGTGCGGAGCCGTCAACACTGCTCTTACAGGAACCTCTTAGAGAGTTGTGCCTGCTGGCATCTGATCCACCCACGTGTCCACTTGCTATCTGGGGACTGGAACAGCTACTGAATCCATTAACTGGACTAAAAATGAAAGCAGTTGGAAGCACAAGTGGCTTGAAATGTTTAAGCACCATAATGCTGATCTGGCTTCATTACTGCCAAAAGTAGGGTCAGAACAGAACTCTTGATCTCAGCCCTCTTCGTGGCCCAATACATTAAAGGAGAAATGTCAGATTTAAGGATTAAAAAATATGATTTCTATGCCTGTCAATAATAAAAGCTTGGATTTGAAATTCGGTTATCTTAGAAAGGTACTAACAGGTCACAGAGCGCTTACAGCACCTAAGCGCCCAGGCTCAGAGCTTATAATTCACCTTCCTTCCGGCTCCACGAGGTGGAGGGGGGAGGGGGTCCGGGCTCCTTGAGGGCAGGGCCCTGTCGGCCACTTTTGCTGCAATTTTATCTCCAGCTGTTCCTGCAATATCTAGTGCATTGTAAGCGTTCACTAAATGTTTGGGTAAATGCATGAACAGATGGGAGGATTGATGTCATTTTATCATTCTTATAGACAGAAGAAAATTTTGGAGTCTGAAACTGAGATTTTCCAGACTGGATGGGATCATCTTTCTTATTTTACTTTTGATATAACTGTTTAGAGAACTCAAGTCTCTTGAATGAAGGGCTTTTTCGAAGCCATTAATAATATAGCAGCAACAATGAAAGTAATAATAATAATACCTAACATTGATTGACTTCTGTTTCATGAGCTTCATAAACATTGACTCTTATAATCCTCATATAACCCCTGAGGGAGGAACTACTATGACCCCCATTTTCTGGAGAGGCTGAGTAACTTTCCCTAAGACCACAACAGAAAAGGAACATGTTCCACTAGGGTCATTCATGACTTTCTTTGGGTCATAAATCCTCCTTAGGAATCCGACATTATGAGTTTCCACCTAAGGAAAAATGTGCACTCCTCAAAACATACACTGTCGTGCACAGTTTCAGCAAGTGCATGAACATGCCAAAATCTATTCATAAACCATAGGTTAATAACCAGTGTGACAATATCCTTAGGTTTTGGAATAAGACACACCTGGTTTCTTTCTCTTTTTTAAAAGTAATAATTGTTAATTAAGAACTAATACTGGGGACTTCCCTTGTGGCGCAGTGGTTAAGAATCTGCCTGCCAATGGAGAGGACACGGGTTCGAGCCCTGGTCCAGGAAGATCCCACATGCCGTGGAGCAACTAAGCCCGCGAGCCACAACTACTGAGGCCATGTGCCACAACTACTGAAGCCCGCACACCTAGAGCCCGTGCTCTGCAACAAGAGAAGCCACCGCAATGAGAAGCCCACGCACCGCAGTGAAGAGTAGCCCTCGCTTGCCGCAACTAGAGAAAGCCCGCACACAGCAAAGAAGACCCAACGCAGCCAAAAAAAAAAAAAAAACAACTAATACTGAAGTACATATTCTTTAGTGAAAATCCAAACATTAGAGGTAATATCTAAATTCCCTTTGACCAGTTAATTCCAGGACCCTTCTTAGAAGCAACCATTCTTATCAGTTCACTTTATATCCATTTTCTATACATTAAATACCTATCTATGTACCCATGGAAATTACTTCGTATGGTTGCATGTTACTGGGGAGTTTACAAAAATGATATTGTATTGCATCTTTTTTCCTACAACTTGCTTTTTTTCACTTAAGAATCATCTTAGAGTTTTTCAGCCTATATAGATCTGTCGTATCCTTTAAGCGACTGCATAGTACTCCACAGTGTGGACACATTACACTATTACCATTTTCTTATTAAGTGACTTTAGATTGTTTCTAGATATTTTCCTCTTGCAGAGAAAGCTACGGTGAACACTTTTATACATACTTCTCAAGCATGTGAGCAGTTGTTTGTCTTGAAGAACACCAAAAGTCTGGGATTGCTGGGTCATAGAATATGTGCATTTTTAAAATATAAACAAAACCACCAAATTTCCCTGGAAAATGGTGCTGCCAATTTGTACCCTCTCCAACAATGTACACAATCCATTATTTATCCACATTCAACCATTACTTTAACCAATCAGTCCAGCTTTCCCTAATCTGATAGGGGGAAAAAGGTATTTTGTTTTATCTTGCATTTTTGATTACTAGTGATGTTGAACATCTTTTTGTATTCTACTGATCGTTTGTATTTTTTCTTTTGTGAATTACCTGCTCATTTCTCTTGCTCATTTTTCTATGCATTTTCGTCTTGACATTGATTTATGAGCTCTCTCTCATATTCTGATACTAAACATTTATTAACTAATGTTACAAATATTTTCTCTCCAACTATTTCTTGTGCTTGTAATTTACACACCTGGATTAAAATCCCGGCACTAACACTGACTTCTGGATGACTTGAATAAATACTTACTGCTATGAGCCTGAGAGTCCTCATCTGTGAAATAGAAGTAGCATTTACCTTTAGGGTTGTTGTTAGGATTAAATGAGATAATGACTATAAAATGCTTGACTCAGTACCTGGCACAGAATAAGTGCTCAAAGGTAATTAATGTTATTATTATTATTCATTGCTTATCTTTAAAAGATTCCCCCATGTTTGAGCTAAAATAATGCTTACCTTCAACTTTTACCCAGTGGTTTCAGACCTACAGGAAAACAAAAATGAAAGTTTGAAAGATCTTTTAGGATGAATGGTAGAAAAAACATCACATCTGACTTTAGTTTATAACTTCTATTATAGCTCTGTTTTATTTTCACTTCCAGCCAATGTTGAAGAAATCAAATTGTTAGCACAGCAAGGGAAAGCCTAAACAGAAGTAAAAATTGAAAAAAATGTTTCAAGCAAATTTATAAAAACACTTTTCATAACAGCTTGGAAAGATGCACAGACATCCTGTCTTCTTCCTGCTATGATATTACCTACAACATCATTGTTCTTAAGACCACCCATTTGTTCCTAAAGATCAAACAGCTCCTTCTGAATCTGAATAATCATAGGACTTTTTGTATAACTTTGCTCTACAGGTCACAGACTGTCTCATGAACTTGATTCCCCCGTAAGCTTCTAGAATAGGTAAGACAGGAAGAACTCTGCCCCTCCAAACTTCCACATAAGGAAACAGAGGCTCTGAGGCAAAGTCATCTCTGACTTTCCCAGTCTGACTTGGAGTCCCCTCCTAGGCACCTCCATCCCACCATGTACCTACCTCTATCAAACCACCTTCAAGTCAGGTATATATGTCTTGGTTTCCTTCACTAAATGAGTTCCTCGTGAGCAGAAACTCTACCTTCTGTCTGTGCATCCTTAATCCCTGCCTAGCATGAATGCATAGATGGATGGATGAACAGATGGATGAATTGATGGATGGATGAATGTATGTCATACCTGCTAAAAAGTGGTACCCAGGTCTCCATAAGCCATGCAGAGCATTTCTTTTTTAGATGTATTAACAAAATTTTTTAATGTCTTAAATGATCATACAGTACAGTAGACTTTGGGGGGAGTGTGTATATAGAGTTCTATGAATTTTAGGACATGTATAGATTCACATACTCACTGCCACAATCAAGTGACAGAACTGTTCGATTGCCACTAAAAACTCCCTTGTATCACCCTTTATAGTCACACCCTCCCCAACCCCTGGCAACCACTGGTCTATTCTCTATCACTAGCATTTTGTCTTTCCAGAATGTTGTATAAATGGAATCATACAGTATGAACCTTTTGATACTCTTTTCTTTCATTCAGTATAATGCATTGGAGGCCCATTCCAGTTGTGTGTATCAATAAGTTGTTCTTTTCCTTATGCTGAGAAATACTCCTTTGTGTGGCTGAACCACAGAGCCTTTATCCATTTGCCTATAGAAGACCATTTAGGTTGCTTCCAGTTTGGGGCAATTATGAGTAAAGCTGCTATGAACACCGAAGTCCAGGTTTTAATGTGAACCTAAGTTTCCATTTCTCTAGGGCAAATTCCCAGGAATGGTATTTGCTGAGTCTTATGGTAAGTGTGTGTTTAACTTTTTAAGAAATTGCCAAACTGTCTCCCAGAATGACTGTATCAAGCATTCTCACCTTTGTACCATAAAAACTTAAAAAAAAATAACGCTCCTTTTTTTTCCTCTCTTGGGGTAGGATCCCTTTCCCAGGCTCCCCTCAACTAATTTCCCCTCCCTGCACCCTTCAGAATGCTGGGTGCCTCCCTGAACTCCAGGACCAACGAGGCAGCCGCCACAAGGGACATCGATGGGGAGATGAACCCCCTCAAAGCCTCTCCCTCGTGGGAGAGCACCAGATTCTATCTTTCATCCTTGTTAAAAAGCAGATGGTCAGGACTGGGACACGATGGCCTCTTATCAGACTTATTTTTCTTACAACGAACCACATTCATCGTTTTCCCGAGTATGGACTTGGTACAGGAAGTAGAAAAACGTTGGTGGGCGGGGTAACTGGAGGGACTTAGGGGAAGGTAGAGGGTTCCCAGCGCTGTTTGTCTGTCAACGCTGTTTGTGTGAGGCAGCTTTGCTGACTTACACTCTGACTCTTAGCAATGGGCCAGGGTGACCCACGCCCCACCCCTTCTTTTCCCTATAATCTTCTACCAGTTCTCCCCTCTCGTTTCACCACGATGAACACAGGGCAACTGCTTCCTTGCACTCAACCTTTCATATTGTGTGATTAGCACAGAGACCCAAGCTAGACACTTTTAGATTAAGGGATTATCAAGTCTCAAGGACAATGGCGTCTCACATCATGGCTTCTCTCTACAGGTCTAATCACGTATCCCTCCGAATTTGACACCAAGATGGTGGTAGGGAGGCAGCGGAATCCTGATATCACACAGGCTACAAGATGGAAGAAGGTCCTGCCCCCCAAAACTTTGCAAGAGGCACCACGGCCTCTTAGAATAATCTACGTGTCATATTTCAAGCCTCATGCTCTTTATTTTATCTGTGATTTTAAACACTGCCCGGCAATGCGATATGATGATGTCAGACCTCACAGCCACAAATCATGATGTTATGTGAGTTGCTTCATTCTTGACAAACTTCACAAACACAGGGGATGGAAAGAAGAGGCTCTTTTTGTCTTTCTCTCTTTGTGAAATCTTGACACCATGCAGACCCACATTCTTCTAATGGGCCTTTGGCCATCATGGCGGTGGTGCCATCTGGCAGTGGAGCCCACACTGGCGCTGGTCTCTGTGAAGCCGGAGGGCTACGTGGGCCCAGGGCCTGCTGGTGCTTGCTCGCTGGAGGTGGTGCTTCAGATAGATCTGCCCCACCGATCCCGCTGACCCTCCTGCCCTGCTGGCTGCCTCCCTGACTGGCCTGCTGGGCTTTTCTCATTTCAGGAAGCAAATTGTTCATAGGCTTCGTTGCTCAGCATCCTGCATGCTGCGGCCCCTCCTACACTGATGGGGTAACAGGCACACCAGAAGCTCCTTTGTGTCCAGCTGGGCCTCACTACCTTGTCTCTGGGGCTCATAGGCTAGACAGCAGTGAGGAGGGAGGACCAGTGTGTGGGGTGAAGGTGTTTCCGAGGGTGGTGAGTCTGATGGGGTCACAACACAAAGATCCCATAGTGGGAGGGTGAGGAGAAAGCGGATGGAAGCTATAGAATCTACTATATGCTCTTTTTTTTTTTTTTTAAATGAATTTATTTATTTAATTTATTTTTATTTTTGGCTGTGTTGGGTCTTCATTGCTGCGCGCGGGCTTTCTCTAGTTGCAGCGAGCAGGGGCTACTCTTCGTTGTAGTGCAAGGGCTTCTCATTGTGGTGGCTTCTCTTGTTGTGGAGCACAGGCTCTAGGTGCACGGGCTTCAGTGGTTGTGGCACGTGGGCTCAGTAGTTTTGGCACACAGGCTTAGTTGCTCCGCGGCATGTGGGATCTTCCCAGACCAGGGCTCGAACCCGTGTCCCCTGCATTGGCAGGAGGATTCTTAACCACTGCACCACCAGGGAAACCCCTACTATATGCTCTTAATCCCCACCCATTCTGAATGACCTTGACAATGAGGACCAGGGAAATGGCCCACGCCTTTCGCTGCTGGGCCCTTCCTTCATCAGTGAAGCTAACTGCTTAATGAGGGGGAAAGGTGACACTTAAAATGTGTTCTCCAAACAAGCTAAAGCAGAGATCAGCAAACTTTTTCAGTGAAGGGGCAGATAGTAAATATTTCTGGTTTTGTGAGCCAAGTGTTCTCTGTTGCAACTACTCAACTCTACCTGGAACGTGAGGGAAGCCAAGACAATATATAAATGGGCATCGCTGTGTTCCAACAAATCTTTACTGACGCAAACAGACAATGGACTGGCTTTTGCCCATGAGTGGGTCATGATTTACTGACCCCTGCTCTAAGGGATGGCAAATAAGCCAGAGAAAGATTCCAGGTTCCTATTCTATCAGTTCTGGATTACTTACATTTAGTCTGTTGGGTGAGAGAGAAATGAATATCTTTCTTGTTTAGGCAGCTGTTTTGTGGGTCTCTTTCTTACAGCAGCCTATCTGGTCCTTGCTTGGCTCATGCCCTTACTTTATTTAAAACTTGTACGTGAATGGCACCTTCACAGAGATATGCTCTCTGACAACGTCATCTGAAATAGCACTTTCTAACATCTCTAGCCCCTTGAACTGCTTGATTTTTTAATTGTATCTGTTACTATATATTTTAAATACTTTTTTTTTTTTACTACTTATAAATCCCAGTAAGTTCTAGGAGGGCAAGGGAATTTCCAATTTTAATGTTGTATTCACACACCTGGACAGAGGATAGCACGTAGTAGACACTGAATGAGTATTTGATGAGTGAATGAGTGAAACAATGAATAACCTTAAAGGATCTGGAAAGCTCAAAATATGAGAGACTAAAACAAGTTTCCAAACTTTTTTCATCTATCCCCCATCAGCCAATATTTTTTGAGCATGTACCCCCACTATAGGACTATTTATTTATTTCTCAGTTATGTCAAAAATTTTAAAGGATGAGATGAAATGAAGAAATAGAACTTCCTAGGTATCAATGAAGTGTCTCATGCATCCACTTTGGAGTCCACTGAATTAAAGATGGTGGTAAGAGGAGAAGGCCTAGATCGAAGTTGACATTGGGGATGGAGAAAGAATACAGGTACCAGTGCAAATACAGCAGTGATTTATTGGATCCCACAAAAGATCTTTGAGGGCATTGTCTTTCCTCAAATCTTTGCCGTTGCTCCCTCTGACCCTGGTGAATGGTTCAAGGAGGTGACCCTTCTGAACAACCAATGTAGAATCTGGGAGATGACCCCAGCCATAAAATAACAAAAGCATATGCACAGGTTTTAGAACTAGAAAACTGTATACTTTCCTTTTTTTAAAAAATTTATTTATTTTTGGCTGCGTCGGGTCTTCGTTGCTGCACGCGGGCTTTCCCTAGTTGCGGTGAGCGGGGGCTATTCTTCGTTGTGGTGCGCGGGCTTCTAATGTGGTGGCTTCTCTTGTTGCGGAGCACCGGCTCTAGGCGCGCAGGCTTCAGTAGTTGTGGCACGTGGGCTCAGTAGTTGTGGCTTGCACGCTCTAGAGTGCAGGCTCAGTAGTTGTGGAGCACGGGCTTAGTTGCCCCGCGGCATGTGGGATCTTCCCAGACCAGGGCTCGAACCTGTGTCCCCTGCATTGGCAGGCGGATTCTTAACCACTGCACCACCAGGGAAGTCCTGTATACTCTTCTATAGTGCAGGAGCTTGGGGGTGGGGATGGTCTCTTCTGTCCTTTAATTTCCAAATTGTCTAGAGTGCACGTGTGTACTTTTAAATAAACTAGCTCTCAACTCATTTATTTTTAAAATATTTATTTATTTATTTATTGGCTGCATCAGGTCTTAGTTGCGGCATGCGGGAGCTTTCATTGCGGCGCATGGGCTCTTCATTGCAGTGCACGGGCTCCAGAGCGTGTGGACTCATTAGTTGCAGCACGCAGGCTCTCTAGTGGTGGTGCATGGGCTCCAGAGCTCGTGGGCTCTGTAGTTATGGCGCGGGTGCTCCAGAGCGCATCAGCTCTCTAGTTGTGGCACATGGGTTCAGTAGTTGCAGCGCTCGGGCTTAGTTGCCGCAAGGCATGTGGGATCTTAGTTCCCCGACCAGGGATCGAACTGGCGTCCCCTGCATTGCAAGACAGATTCTTAACCACTGGACCACCAGGGAAGTCCCTCAATTCATTTATTAAACACAGTCCACATGTCAGGCACCTTGCGAAGCTGGGAGTTGAAAGCAAAAACAAGGTTCTCAAAACCTAGGAAACACCACCTCCCTTTACAATGAGAAAAAAAAAGCAGGAGGAAAACACACATACGGAATGATCTTTGCTGCTTACAGACCATAGAGAGCATGCTCTGTAAGACACTGAATATTCTAGAGCCTAACTTTGGTGTTAGCACTGCAGGGAGAGGTGAGCAGCTGCTCCCTCAAATATTTACCTTGCTATCCCCTTGGCCGCCTCCTGCTCCTGTCATATTGGCAATTTGCCTCTCTTGCAGGAACTGACTTTTCGGCCCATCTCAGCCTGCTCTGACTTCTGGCTGCATTGAGTCTCTCATGTTTTGAGCTTTCCAGAGCCATTGAGGGGCTTTATTTATGATTAACATTTTCCACACTGTGTCTGTGCCCTGGATGTCTCTCTTCTTTGCTTTATTAAAACTGGATATGTTAACACTAGGTGTTTTCATCTTTATTAATATATTGAAAAACAGCTTGTTTGTTATAATTGCATCTTCCCAGGACTCAGGGGTGAGTCCCTGGGTGCTGGGTCAGAGGGCAGACAATGGAAGTGACTATGGGATCTCATGTTGTGTTCAAATCCTCCCTCCACGCTAACCCTGCTGAGCTTGGATCACACCTGCGTACTTGACTCTACCCTGGGACAAGAGTTTTCCCAGGAGGATTTTCTATTCCTCATGTTGATAGGGTCTTGATATGATTCTCTCCACTACTCTTCCAGATGCAACTGAATCCTGGAGTAAAAGCCCATGGGAGTCCCTGCAAATATACTGGCACACAAGAGTGTTACACAGTTTTGTTGAAATAGCACGGGCTTTGCTGTCAGCTGGAGCTGGAATTGAAAGTGATTTTATCATGTGCTCAGTGTGTGACCTTGGCCAAAGTACTCAACCTTTCTGAGCCTTGGGTCCCTTATCTTCATGTGACAGAGAAAGAAGGAAAGATGTTAGATTATGACTATTTGCACTCCCCCCACCCCGCCCCACACACTCCACAATACAACGCACCTGAAATGAGCAAGGATTCTTTGCCTGCTATTGGGCTCTGGATTGGTTCCACCAGGGTGAGAGGTGGAGAGGAGAATTAAAGAAACCAGAGGCCAGATTGCATTGTTTAAGAAAGATTTGAAGGGGCAGTGGTGAGCCGGAAGGGAGCAAGTGGGAGCCTTTTTCATGGCCAACTACAAGGACATGGGAGCTTAGGAGCTGGGGCTTAGACGTGTCATTTTTCATCTTCTGAGAAGCAGATGTCAAGATGGAATTAGAAGTACAGAGATTTATTAGGGAAAATGCCTGTAAAGTAAAAGAGAGAGGAAGCAGGACGAGCAGGAGGGAAGTTTGACACCTGTGAAGAAAGAGTGGGAAGGAAGGAGGATTGAATAAGAGCTTCAGTCTGCAGTACAGCTCTGAGGGAGTCTTGGCCAGGCTGATGGGAGCCCCAGACCAAAGACTGCCCAGTAGAGGAGCCCCCTGTTGGGCAGGAATGGCCAAGTTCAGGTACCCCCACCACCCACATTGGCTGGGAGCAGCCCAGGGAGGGCAGTGGTGGGTCCAAAGCCTTACTGACGCTATGGTGGGTCCAAAGGTGCTGCAGCACGAGGCTGTCAGCTACAACAGGTTCTCTCTTGAAGGGAGATCAGAGAGGCATGCTCCAATGTCTGCCATAGACCGTGGTGTAAAGATGGCCCTACCCCATATACCCTCGTGGCTGCAGGGTTGATGGTCACAGCTGCTGTGTTACCATTGCTGCTCTTGACAACTACCAAAAACTTAGTGGCTTGAAACAACACACGTTTATTATCTTATAGGTCTGTAGGTTTGAAGTCCAAGAAGAGTCTCCCTGGGCTAAAGGCCAGTGTTGGCAGGGCTGTGTTTCCTTCTGGAGGATCTAGGGGAGAATGCATTTCCTGGTCTTTCCCAGGTCCAAAGGCTCACAGTCTGCTTCCTCCATCTTCAAAGCCAGCAGCAGCAGATGGGCGCTTCTTACATCCCATCACTCTGACCTTTTTTCTGTACTCACATCTTCCTCCGTCTCCTCTTCTGCCTCCCTCTTCAACTTTTATGGACCCGTGTAATTACACTGGGGCCACCCAGATAATTCTAGAAAATCTCCCCATCTCAAGGTCCTTAACTTAGTCATATCTGCAAAGTCCTGTTGGCTGTGCAGAGCAGCATAGTCATAGGTTCCAGGGGTTGGGACGTGGACATCATTATTCTGCCTCTCATGGTGGCTGTGAGTTTTGAGTTTGGATTCTGTGTCGCATCAGAAACACAGTCTGTGGAGCCAGCCATTGACAGAGAGGGAAGCAGGCAGGTTGTGTGGCAAATAGATGAACTCCAAAGTTGGATTTTTATCAAGAATTATGTGAGAAGTTAATGATGGATATTTCTTACAAGCCATGTACTAAAAATAGTTTTGTTCAGGCAAAAATGGGAAGGGGATGATCAATTTGAGGGCAGAGGTAACGCTAACAAAATTTCATCTACAAAAGAAAAATACAAGTGTAACAAGTTTGTGGGATGCTTTCATCTGAAGTTGGTTCTTTTTGTCCAGTAGCCTTTTCCCACAAGGAGAATACCTAAGTATCCTCCACATAATCAAAATTTCAAAAGAAACATATTCACAGTAAAGCACATATCTGTTTAAGAAGAAGAATCTTGAAATGTAGTGAATTTGAAACAGATTAAATTCTTTTGCTTAAAAAGAGTAAGTTCATACTGTGGGGAATGCATTGAGAATAAGGATTATGGGAAGGCCTTCATCAATGTTCAAAATCTTATCAACACCACAGAATTCATAATGGAATAAAAATCTGTGAATAAAATGAATGTAGGGAGATTTTTAGCCATGGCTGTCATCTTACTCAACATCAAGGACTATATGCTGTAGATATAATAAATGCAAGAAGGCTTTTAGCCGATGCTCAATGTTTACTCTCTATTGGAGAATTCATATTGTGGATAAAGCCTATGAATGTAATGGGCATAGAAAAGCTTTTAGCAAGTTCTCAGACCTTACTAGGCACCAAAGAATTAATAATGAAGTTGAAACCTATGAGTTTCATTACTCTAAGGCCGGAGTAATGACTGTGAGAAAACAAGACCTTCAGCCATGCCTCCAGCCTTGCCTAAAGTGAGAGAATTCATGTTGAAGAAAAGCCCTACAAATGTAATGATTGTAGGAAGTCCTTTAGACAGAGCTCAAACATTGAGCAACATTTCAGAATTCTCATGTGAGTAATGAATGCAAAGAAGACTTTAATAGATACTGGCAATTCATGCATTGAACAAACCCTATAAATACAAAGAATGTGGGGACACCTTTAGTCTGTGTCACTCCTTACTCATATCAGAGAATTCATATTGGGGAATGAAGGTGGAGCTTCTCTTAGTTATAAATTTCATTGATTTAACATAAAAAAAAGTCACAGCAATGAGAAACGTCTGAGTTTGGCAATATGTCTTTTGTCATAGCTCAATCTTATTGACAAGCAGAGAATTCTGATCTGGGAGAAATCCAAATCACAGAGCAAGTGAGTAATTTGAATACACAGGTAAAGCATGAGAAATGTGAAAAGATCCATTTGTCTGTGTAAATACTTGGTTTTCATTTTCATTTCACAGAAAATATTGGTAAATAAAGCCAAAGAGCAAGGATATTGAGGACTTTTGTCTTAGAGTCAAAATTAATAGAGGTAGCGGCTGCAGACAGAAGGCAATTTCTCTGTTATAAGGAAAGCCTAGCACATTTGTTTTTAAAAGCTTTGTCTTTTGGGACTTCACTAGTGGTGCACTGGTTAAGAATCGGCTTTCCAGTGCAGGGGACATGGGTTCGGGCCCTGGTCCAGGAAGATCCCACATGCTGCGGAGCAACTAAGCCCATGCGCCACAACTACTGAGCCTGCACTCTAGAGCCCGCGAGCCACAACTACTGAGCCCTCGTGCCACAATTACTGAAGCCCATGTGCCTAGAGCCCCCGCTAAGCAACAAGAGAAGCCACCGCAATGAGAAGCCTGCGCACTGCAACAAAGAGTAGCCCCCACTCGCTGCAACTAGAGAAAGCCCACACGCGGCAACAAAGACCCAACACAGCCAAAAATAAATAAATAAATATTTTAAAAATTAATAAAAATAGATAAATAAAAGCCTTGGCTTTTAATAATGTGTATTGTAGGAATCATGAATGAACTCATTTTTTAATGGATAAAGTTTTTTTGTTTTTTTAAACATCTTTATTGGAGTATAACTGCTTTACAGTGTTGTGTTAGTTTCTGCTGTATAACAAAGTGAATCAGCTATACATATATGTACATCCCCATATCCCTTCCCTCTTGCGTCTCCCTCCCACCCTCCCTATCCCACCCCTCTAGGTGGACACAAAGCACCGAGCTGACCTCCCTGTGCTATGCGGCTGCTTCCCGCTAGCTATCTATTTTACATTTGGTAGTGTATATATGTCCATGCTTCTCTCTCACTTTGTCTAATGGATAAAGTTTTGAATCTATTCCAAATGGCTCTGAGGAGACAGTGAAGAACGAATCATCCAGAATGAAAAGCTTCCAAGTGAAAGGTCTTGATACACGGGAGGAGCCACCCTTTTGTGATGATGGGTGTAAAAAGGAAGATGTAGGAGCAGAATGGGGGAACCTAGTGATTTTAGAGGAAACAGTAGACTCACAGTGGTGGTGAGCATTGACTCATGGGGAGAAAAAACAAGGACAAGCTTCAGGATGGAGGTCTGTGGAATCTGAGGGAACTATTTTCTTTGCTGTCAGAAACCACGTAGAGAAGCAAGTATGACCAAGGCAAATGGGAATGAAGGGCCAAGGTCCTCGGGGGAGACTGCGGCAGGACTATTTAATCCACAGTGAACATGATCATTGGGGATTACGTTATTGTTTCACTTGAAAGTAATTTAATATATTGTATAAATGAAAAGACTTTTATTTTGGAAAAAAAAAGAAGAATAATATTGGACTACCACTGTGGGGAAAAGATTTGCAAATGGAGAGAAGAGAGGGCTGGGGAACACCAGGTGGCTGAGAAAGCAGGGCCCTGTGGAGAGGGAGAAGAGGGGAGGAGATATGCAGATCCTTGAGGAACAGGTTTTAATTACGGAGAGCAATGTAATCCCTTCTTTACTTCCCCATCCTGCTCCCACCCTAATACAACCTTCAGTAACGTTCACATTGCTTTCAGTGCCAGCAGATCAGATTCGTGCTTCTTTTAAGGTGGGCTTGTTTTATTTGGGTTATGTGTAAAAGCACGATTAGCATCTACCTTTTGGTTATAAGGGATACATAAAGCGAAGCACGTGGAATTGCTTGACAGCATACTGAGCATCTAAGATGTACCTGTCACTATTCTATGTGCTAGGAATGGAGCGATAGACAGGACCGTCTTGCCCTTGTGGGTCTTCATAAGTGGTCATTTTTCTTATCTTCCTTCTCAGGAAACATTCACTTTAGGAGATAATGCAACCAAAAGGACATGTAGGATCTCTTTGATTTCACACCTGCATAGACAGGCAATCCCCTTGAGGGGTATGATATTGACTAGTTATGATAATAATCTTGGCTAATATTTGTTGCTTGAACTTGAGGAGTTTTTATGTGTGAATGTGTTGAATCCTCACATCATGCTCATAAAGCAAGTATCTGTGTTACCCCCATTCTAAAGATAAGGACGATGGAGCACAGAGGTCTTGAAGCACTTAGCAGGGATTTGGCAGAGGTGAGATTTAAACCAGATGTTGGCCTTCAAAGCTGCCACTCTATGGAGACACCATTCTGCCACTGGAGTGAAAAGACCTATTCCCTCCGGAGAAGTAAGCGTTATCTAATGACCCTACCCACGCAGCCCTTAATGAGTTAACTGCTGGACAAATGTTTGCTTTTCATAAAACAAACTTTAATGCCTTTATCTTTCCAAATGTGTGTAGTGCCGACAAGGCCATTCAGGGAGCCAGGGAACAGAAGCAGGCCGAGTAGGCCTTTATTTACGTTTTGAGAAGACAGTTCAGCATTTTTCTTGTCTACAAAAGCACCCTAATATCTGTCCGCAGAGCTCGTTCTGGGTTCCCGCCACTGTTTGCTACTGAAGCTCCCCATCCCCGCTGCCAAGATAGAGTGTCCCTTTCATCCTCAGGATGCTGAGACTGCCCTTGCTCCCAGTTCCACACAGATATTTTCTGTGCCAATGCCAGGAATAATTCTTCAGCAGATTGCTGTATTAGTCCTTCATGTGTGGCCCAGGTTAATTTTTTTTCCCCACTGCCATTTTCATTTCTCCTGTGAATGACATACCTTTTTCTGGATTCATTTCTGTCTACTTTTTTCCTCTTTTGTTTAGTTTTTTCTTCCTGTTATTCAAGGTTAATAGTGATATTAATATCTTCTATTTGCACAGTGCTCTCTGAATTGCAAATGCTTTTGTTTACTTACTTTAATCCTCTCGATAGTTTTATGAGATGGGCATTTTACACCCATTATAGAGATGAGAAAACTGATACTTGGGTATTTTTGGTGATTTGTCCAATGTGATTGTAGCGGACATTTGTTGTTCGCCTAGCATCTGTTTCCCCTTTTTCTAACACCGTTCCAATTTTTATTACAGTTGACTTCCCCAGTCTTAGGGCGTGAGGTCCTTGTGAAGCTGAGTCAGCTAATGGTTCCACAAATGGCTATTAGAGTATTATACCACCTGAGCATCATTGAAAATTCGTCAGTGACCTCCATAGAGGCGACAAAAGGTCATCCTGGGAGTGATCTGGAGAAGGGCCTTCATTTTTACTGAACATGAATCTTTGAGGACCCACAGGAGAAAAGAGACGACTGAAAATGGAGTTGATGCAGAAGGACGCAGAGCTGAAGACAGTCAGTGTCTTTCTAAGCTGGATCCTGCTAGAAGTTCCGGTTGAGAGAGCCAACACCCACCCCTTCTGACTTAAGCCAGGTGAGTTAGGTTTCTGTGGCCGAGTCCTGATCACACCCCACATGCTCAAAGCAGAAAGCTGATGTGACCCGGCTCACCTGGCTCCACACCTAGTGTGTTTGCCCCTGCTCAGAGTCACATTCAAAGGACCAGTGACCCACCCATCTGAGTGTGAGTGGAGAGCATAAGGGGCCACTTCATTACAGTGTCACCCCCTTCGTGCACACCCCCAGAACTTCGTCTTTATCCCGGCAGCTGCATTTCTACTTAAGGATCTTCTCTAAGATTTTTAGAGGTCTTAGTGATTAAAAACAGAGTTAAAAATGTCCAGCCTGTAAACCCAAGGTCACTCTTTTTTCATTTTGAGTGGAAGGGTGATCTTCCTCATTTTCTGAGTTTCCTTTATCCTTCTGAAGAACTACAAAATAATAGTTAATAGATTTGCAGTAATATCTTCCCATTCCCTGAATTCCTTAGAATAAATGCCGTCAAGCTTGGCTAATTGGAGTGTGTTCAGCTTCTAAATATTCTCTGTCATTCTTTCATTTGCAGAGACAGAGATTAAAGAGAAAACAGTTAAGGGCTGCCAACTTTAGTAATGCTATTTTTTGTCTATCTCTTTTACATTTTGTTTTGTTTTTCTCTGATTTTTATTACAAAATTAATACATGCTTCCTGCAAAAATTTAAAATAAAGAACGTAATATTAAAACCATACTCCCACTCTCCATTAGCCCACCCTTCCCAGTTCAACTCTCAAGAAATAATCACAGAACAGGGAATCAAAAAACGTAACAAATTATATTTGAATCTTTCCTAATTTTTTTAAATGCATTTCAAACGTATTCTTTGGGAAAAAAAGCACATATATGTATAGAAAATACTCCTTTTCTCCATTCTCAAATTTCACTCCCTTAGGGTAGCAATTGGATATTTTATACTGTTCTGTGATAATTTTGGTTTTTACTTAAGAATATATGATGGACACTTTCCAGATTAACATACATAGTTCTACCTTATTCTTCCCAAAGGCCGCATGATCATTCACAGTCTATTTATACTATAATTTATTTAACCATTCTCCAACTGATGAGCACTTAAATTGTGTCTATTTTCCATGATTATGAACAATAAAGCAATAAATATCCTCATACATGTATCTTTATACACACTGACACAAGTATTTCTGAAGGCTCAATTTCTGAAAGTGGAATTTCTGGGTCATAGATGAAATATATATATATATATATATATATATATATATATATATATATATATATATATATATATATATATATATCCTTTTTTAGATGTTGTCAAGTAATGCTCCAAAAAGGCTTTAGCAGTTTCTATTGCCATCAAAGTATATAAAAGTGCCTGTTTCTCAACATGCTTGCCAATACCAGAGGTAATCAATTTTTTACATTTTGCCAGACAACAGGTAGAAAAAGGAATCTTGTGGCTGTTTTAAATACTCTTCTTTTACTATTAGGAGGAGTTTGCTCCTTTTTAATATGTACTTACCATTAATATTTCTTCAGTGAATTTCCTTAATATACCATTTGACCATATTTCTATTGAGTTGTTTGACTTTTTCTTATTGATTTTGTAGGAACTCTTTATATTATTTATTTGTTTGTCCTTTTGTCTCACATCCCCTGAAAGCTTTCAGCTTATTGGATTATTTATATTGTGATCCATGGTGACTCAGTTTACTCTAATTTTCCAGATAGACGATTTCCCCCTTTTTTATGTACTCAAATTTATCTGTTTTTCCTAATATAGTAGTCTTCTCAGTTTCATTTCATTATTAGGAAAATCTACTGCAATTAATAATTGATTTTTCTCCAATATATTTGTTAACCTTTCTTAGTTTATTTTTATTTTATTTGGTGTGAAGTAGGAACTTCATTTAAGTTTAACAAACTGGTTGTCAATTATTCCAACACACTCTATTGAATAATTCACATAGTTTCTTCTGATTTGAAATACCACCTTTATCATATTTCCTAAACCTGTCTTTATTCTAATTCTGGACTCCCTGTTCTGTTCTAGCAATATATGTGTGTATTCTGAACAAGTGTTGCAGTATATCTATGCTCTAAGTTATCCATCACCTGTACTACAGAGTTAAAAGCACAGGCTCTGGAATCAGACTGCCTGGCTTCAAATCCCGGCTACACCACTTATTAGCTGTGTGACTTTGGGGCCGGGTACTAAATCTTTCTTGCCTTTGCTTTCCTCATCTGGAAAATGTGACCAATAATAGTATCAGTCCCACGATGTTGTTGTGATGCTTAAATGAGATAAGATATGCCGAGCATTTAGTTGAATGCCTAGCCCATTAAAAGTAGTACATTCCTAGGGAACTTCAAGTCTGAGACCCACCAAGTGCTGTGTGCTCCTTTTACAGATATGTTTTTTAATCTCCACTTAAAAAATAGTGATAAGTAAGATTTAGAAATTTTAAGAAACTTGCCTGATGTGTGATGTGGTGGAATCCTGATTCTAAACTATGTCTCATTGTAAGACATGTGCCCTTTCCACTGTATTATTCTCCTTTTAAACAACAGGCACTTTGCAATAGTGGTAATTTGTGACTCACCTCCTTCCTTTCTCTTTTGAATTTAATTTAATTTAATTTTTTTATATAGCAGGTTCTTATTAGTTATCTATTTTATACATATTAGTATATATATATATGTCAATCCCAATCTCCCAATTCATCCCACCACCACCACCCCCAACCCGCTTTCCCTCCTTGGTGTCCATATGTTTGTTCTCTACATCTGTGTCTCTATTTCTGCCTTGGAAACCGGTTCATCTGTACCATTTTTCATATTCATTTATATCATAGTCTTATTGCTAGTCCCATTAGCCTGAAATCGGCTTTCCGAAAAACCACTGTTTTTTACCCTCTCTTGACTCCCTGGCTTCCATGCTGAGGAAGGATGCCAGTGTTAAAGTTAGTTCTCCTAAGGGACTTCCCATGCACTAAGAATTGGGGACAACAAACGAGGCCTAAAACATAGTAATACATTTTCTCTTCTGGTGCTTTTCATAGCTATGTCACCCAAAAGAATATTCAACATAGTCTGTTGGCCAAAGCTTAAAATTATTTTAATTCCTCTGACATTTTTTTTTTTTTAAGATTGATTGATTGATTGATTGATTGCTATGTTGGGTCTTCGTTTCTGTGCTAGGGCTTTCTCTAGTTGCGGCAAGCGGGGGCCACTCTTCATTGCGGTGCGCGGGCCTCTCACTATCGCGGCCTCTCTTGTTGCGGAGCACAAGCTCCAGATGCGCAGGCTCAGTAGTTGTGGCTCACGGGCCTAGTTGCTCCGTGGCATGTGGGATCTTCCCAGACCAGGGCGTGAACCCATGTCCCCTGCATTAGCAGGCAGATTCTCAACCACTGCGCCACCAGGGAAGCCCCCAATTCCACTGACTTTTAAAAATGATATTCCTAGTAATAGGTTTGGTCATGGTGCTCTTGGTGTGCCCTCTGCTCTGAGTCTCCAGGACATCCTACGCCCTGCCGCCCTCTACTCTCTTTGAAAGTTTGTTGAGCATCCCCCTCACTTGGTTCCAGTGCTTCTAGGATCGTTCTTTCCTAGATTAGGGATCCTTTATGTTGAAAACCCACTGCAGCAGAGACCAGCTAGATATTCACCAATCCAGTTTCCTCTTCTTAGACACATGGGACAATTATATTCCCTGCCTTCCCTTATGGGTAGAGCTGGGCCTTAGGATGAATTATGGCCAGTGAAATGTGGTCAGAAGTGCTACACACTACTTCCAGGTCTGACAAGAGTAGACTGTGTGTGATGGTTAATCTTATGGGTCAACTTGATCAGGCCACAGTTCCCAGATATGTGATCAAACATTATTCTGGATGTTTCTGTAAGGGTATTTTCGGATGAGATTAACCTTTAAATTGATGGACTTTGAGCAAAGCAGATTGCCCTCCATAATGTGGGTGGGCTTCATCCAATCAGTGGAAGGCTTTAATAAAACAAAAGACTGGCCTCCCCCAAGCAAGAAGAAGTTCTGCCAGCAGATGGCCTGCAGCACCAACTCTTCCCTGGTCTCCAGCCCACCCACCCTACAGATTTTGGAATTGTCAGACTCTATAATTACATGAGCTAATTCCTTAAAATAAATCTTGTTTTCCTCTCTCTACACACACATTCTATTGGTTCTGTTTCTCTGGAGAACTCCAATTAATACACTGTGCCATTCTCCATGCTATTTTGTTCCCCAGCTGCACGGCTAGAAGTAAAGTCCTCCAAGATGAGGGAGCCACGTGACAGAAGGAGCTTGGATCCATCCCTGCCTGAGTCACCATAAAAGGCATTCTGCCCAATAACATCATCTGGCTGTATCAGGCTTTGTATGAGCTGGAAATAAATGCTTTTTTTGTTTTGTTTTTTTAAGTCACTGAGATGTGTTACAGCAGCTGGAGTTACTTGTCCTAACTAATATACACACTTATATCATTGTTGTCTAGAAAATCCAATGAAAATGTCTGACTTTTCTGAAGCCCTTTCTTGAAACTAGGAATTTTGCTTGGAAGCTATCCTGACCCTGGGGTTCTATCACACTTGAGTGATAATACTGGTGCTCAACTATGTGATCCTAATAATTTTTTTCTTCCAGTTTTATTGAGATATAATTGACATACAGCCCTGGATAAATTTAAGGTATACAGCATAATGATTTGATTTACATACATCATGAAGTGATTATCACAATAAATTTAATGAACATCCATCATTTCACATAGGTACAAAATTAAAGAAATAGAAAAAAAATTTTTTTCTTGTGATGAGTGATCCTAATAATTTTGTCATATTTTCTATAGTAGACTAATTAAATTATCTACAAACATTATTTTATTAATTTATTCAAGAAATATCTACAGAGTGCCTATCAAGTTCTAGGCATTGTTAATGTTAAGGACACAGTGGCGTATAAGATATGTATGATGCCTGTCCCATAGAATATACAATCTAGTGGGGGATTTATGTCTCTCAGAACCTTGCAAGGTTCACATTATCATCTCTACAGATGAGAAAAAGGAAGCACACAGAAGTTAGGTGGCTCTATTAAGCTCTTTCTGGGTAAGGAGATCTCTCTCATTGACTCACTAAGCCACCCTAGATGTGGGCTTCCAGTGAGCAGTACCTATTTCTGGTTTCAGCTTCCAGTAGCATTTGATTCAGGAGGAAAGCATTGTTTACCACTTCTCTTGCACGCTTATTCCTGAGCTCCTCCACTTTCCATACAAAATTTAGTGTCCAGCGGGCCAAGGAAACCATAGGCTTCATCTCTACTGGTGTGCACATCCAAATGTATCGTCAAAGCTTGTGACCGCAAGCAACAGAAGCTAAGTTTGGTTAACTAGGGCAGAAAAGAGAATCATTAGAAGGATATTCTATTTCCAACAGAAATGATGGAAGATTTAGAGAGCAAGTTGAAAAAAAGTTGCAGGAACCCAGGTTAGCAGAAACATAGCCATGACCATGTCTCAGGAACTTTCTGGCAAGGCTACCATTGCCACTGTGGCCACTGGATTAAAAACTGCCATTTTTGCTTTGAATACTATTTCTGCATCTTTGTGTCATCGTCTGGATGGGATAATTGAGTTTCAAAATCTGGGCCAGGAATCCATGCTAAAGTAGCCAGGGATCAGGGAGAAGGATCCCTTTGAATAGAAATGGTGTGGTGAACAGATTCTGGGTAGCCAAAAGTAATGAATGCCCACTCCATCAAGACAGTCCCAGGTGAGACTGGGGTACAGAGGAAAGCCATGACCATAAGAAACTCTCAGCATTGGTGACCCCAGAAGCCAGGCATTGGCAGGGTTTTAATTCTGGGGTAGAGGGGATCCATCAAGTGTGAAGCAGTAGTAATCAAAATTCTGAGTTTCAGGAAATAAAAACAAACTCTTTTACCTTAAGCAAAAAGGGGAATTTATTGCCCAATGACATGAAAACGTACAAGAATATTTTGGCTTTAAATATGTCTTGGTCCAAAGATTCAAATGATGTCACTAGAATCCAGTCTTGCCATCTCTAAGCAAACTCTCCTGTATGTTTACTCTATTCTCAGGCTCTACTTTGTGGCAAGATGGCTACCAGCAGCCCCAGGCCCACATTCTCCCAGGTTCATAATCAGCAGAAAACAGTGTGTGCCCCTCTCCAGAAAGTTCCAGTAGAAGCCTAATTATGTCTTGTTGGTTTCTACCGGTGACATGCCCATCCATTAAATCATCAGTATGGTCAGGGAAAGATGATATCTGATTAGCTAATCCCAAGTCACATGCCCACCCTACAGCTGGAATAGAGTTAAGTCTATTTGGCACAAGGACAGAAAATGAGGGAGGAACTGGCCCTTCAGAGAAAAACCAGAAGAGGGCAAATGCATGTTAATAGCTAAAGCAAGATGTCCACTTTGAAGTAGGACCCCAGACAGTGGTGGAACACACAGGCTAGAAGGTCTAACCTGGCAGATAAATAGGGGGTTCGTCCAAGTGGGGAACCCTAATGAAAACCAAGGAGGTGATGCAGAAGGGACTTGGGAATTGAGCAAACACAGAGAAGGCTTATGGACCAGAAGCTGGCCTGGTGGTCCAGAGCTTCCTCAGGCAAAACGTATACTTGTCCTGCAAAACACGTTTTAGAATCCAGCTGCTAGTCAGTGTGAGCTGATTGTCTGGTAAGAATCAACCCAGGGACTGTAAGAGAATGAGAGACTGGGCTCCTGTGGAGCCAGAGAGGCTGGGGCCCAACCCAGTTTACTCAGGAAGCAGGAGGGCAGTGTAGGTATCTGCATCAGTAGCACTAGCCCAACCTCCCTTGGTCCTTTGCTTATATTCATACTTCTCCAAGTATCCCTGCCCTTCCACTTAATCTTGCTGACATCCTCATTTCTCCCTCTTACCCTATTCCTCTGTGATGAGCTGGGTTTCTTGCTCCCCTCACTTAGCCATCTGGCTCTGACTCATAGCTTGTTTTGGCTACCAGGCAACCAGATGAGAACTCAGGAATCAGGCACTGACCTCAGCCAGACTCTAGTCTTTGATGTCTCCTTGCTCCTTGTAATGGATTGAATAGTGCCATCCCCCCAGTCATGTCCACCTGGAACCCCAGAATGTGATCTTATTTGGAAATGGATTCTTGACAGATTCAAGTAAGTTAAGGCTCTCAGAGTGAGATCATCTTGGATTTAGGGTGGGTCTTACATCCAGTGACAGACATCCTTATAAGAAATGCAGAGGATGCAGAGACACACATCAAAGAAGGTGATGTGAAGATGGAGGCGGAGACTGGAGTGATGAGTCTGCAAGCTGAGGAAGGCCAAGGATTACAGGCCGCCACGGGAAGCTAGGAGACAGGCCTGGAACAGATTCTCCCTTTGAACCTCCGGAAGGAACCAACCCTGCCAACACCTTGATTTCAGATTTCTGACCTCCAGAACTGTGAGAGAACAAATGTTTGCTGTTTCAAGCCACCCAGTTTGTGGTAATTTGTTATGGCAGCCCTAGGAAATTAACACACCCCTTCAGGCCCTGCTGTGGCTGTTTTTCTGTATACATTGCCTGCTGCTCAACATTAAACAGCCGGTTAGTGGTTGAATAGAGTTTGAAGCTGGTCCTTATGATACCTGAATTAAAACTCTTGCCTCTACCTCTTGAGGCTTTAGGAAGCACCTGATTAATGTGGAAGATGAGGCAGCAGGGAGCAAAAAGCCCCTGATATCATCAACCCTGACCACTATCAACTTCATCACGGACTTTCTGGTTCAGTATACTTGTTGCCTAATTTCCAACCTTCCTCCAAGGCGAAGAGAGACAGCGGTCTGCACAACCTGTTCAACACAATGAAAGGCAAAAATTCTGTTCACCACCCCGGTTTTTATTTTCTAGTTCCAAACAGCTAAATAACAGGATTCTCTAACTGCCATCAGGATGTGTTTGCTTGGCCCAGGTATGGACAGGCTCAGATGTCTCCATAGTTGGCTTTGTTGGAGGAAAAAAATTAGAACGGTGACTCAATGCAAAAATCACATTACTTTAAATGATATGAATAGCAGTCAAGGCAAGAATACAATTATCTGCAGGTGGAATCAGAAAGCAGAGGTTCACTGTCACAGTCCAGAAGGAGGTTTGTGGTCGTCTGAGTTCCTTCCTCTTCCAGACAATTTCATTGACTGTTGATCAATCAAACACAGACGAGAACACAGAAACTGACCCCAGTGTATCTAAGAAAATAAGATGGTGTCTTGGTCTGTGTGGGCTGCTGTAACAGAATACCATGGACAAAGTGGCTTATGAGCAACAGAAATTTATTTCTCACAGTTTTGGAGGCTGGGAAGTCCAGGATCAACGGGCCAGCAGATTCAGTGTCTGGTGAGACTCCACTTCCTGGTTCATAGACAGTTGTTTTCTCCATGTCCTCACATGGATGAAGGGGCCAGGGAGTTCTCCTGGATCTCTTTTTAAGGGCACTAATCCTATTCATTAGGGCTCCACCCTCATGACCTAAGTACTTCCCAAAGAGCCCACCTCCAAATATCATCACATTGGGGATTGGGATTTCAACATATAAATTTTGGGGGGACATAAACATTCAGTCTATAGCAGATGACATTTCAAGTTAGTTGAGGGAAAACAGATTATTCTTATCATTCAACAATTCATATAGGAGCAACTGATTATTTGAAAAAAGTTAAGTTCTATTCTTACTGCACAGCATACTTGAATTAGTCGGTGTACTTGGATACAGACAATAGAATCCTCTCTAGTTAGTTTAAGTAGAAAAGGAAATGATTAAATTACTGAAGGATATTAAGTGGCCCTGAGACTCTCTTAAGAAGATCAGGAATCAGGCCTGAGGACCATGTGGCCAGGGAATAACCCAAATTACAACAAAGCCCAGCTCGAATGGAAATCCTATTGCTCCCCTCCTAAGTATGGACTTCCAGACTTCACCACTGTAGCTGTGCAAAAGTTGGTGACCCCAGAACCTCTGCCATCGCTGCCTCTGAGATCTGGAGGCCTGTGCCGCCACCCTGCTCAGAGTGGATCTTTAGAGGCCTCTACTCCGATCATCACTGGTTTCTAAGTTGAAATTTCACATGGATTGGTAAAGCATTGCTTGTGCCCTATTTGCAAAGGCAGCTGAACATCAAGCTTCTGGCTTCTACCATGAGGGAAGTGCAAACAGATAAGGTGAGAACAGCCCCTAAACACACACACACACTGGAAGGAGTGTGTCCAAGTTGCTGGCTAGTCAAAAACATGATAAATATTCACTATAATACTTCAGAATAAATTCTAGGAATTACAGAGTTAACTGTAAAGAAGGGAGCCCTAAAAAGACTGGGAGAAGATACAGGCAAATATTGAACTGATCTTGAGACAAGGAAGGACTTCCTGAGCATAAAAGCAATAGAAGAAATCACAAAGGAACAGATCAATAGATTCAGCTATGTAAAAATCTAATCCTTCTTACATCAAGCAAACCATGAACTATTTGACTGATCACCCCATGTGGCATTTGCCTCCTTTAAAATACACACATGTAAGGCCAAAGTCAACTGAATAAAATATATTTGGAAAGTCATCAGAGATCACACAATTTGAGTCCAAATGAAACTATTTCAGTCCTCTCAGATTGCCTAAAAACCAGCTCTGTTCTACTCCAGAGGATTATTTATATTTCTAAAGAAGAAGCTTTTGTTTTTCCCAGTCTCTTAAGAATTGCTCTTATATATTAGGAAAGTTTGTTTATTTTTATTGTCCAAATTACTTTCTGCCTTTTAGAGGAATTTAAGTTAATCCATGTCTAGACTTATGAGATTCTTTTAATTAGAAAGAGAAATGACTTGGTTACAATGTCGATTTTTCCTGCAGTTCCCTCAGCTCTGTTTATAAGGTTATTGCTGAATGTATTATTGCTAAAGTGGAGACCGATGTGGGGCGGTTAAAAGGAATCCTCTTTATTCCTTTTCTTTACAGCTACTGGAGAATGCTGGGACTCGGCTTTTGTGGCTAGCTGGGCTCTGACAAGTGCTTTTTACTGACAATATAAAATATATGTTTTTTGATTCCTTGTCAGATTTCAAATGTATCATTCAGATGATAATAAACTTAATCTGCAAGGAAAATGAGGAAAGAAGAGCAAATCAGGGTCTTGACACAGAGATGTGCTGATGTATGTGAGGCTGGTGGTCTGAGTCTAGAGCAGTGCAGATGTGGGGGGACACATCCCACACGCTGACCCACTCACTCTGCGGTAGGTGAGGGGATAAACAATATCCCACAGATGTGGAGGAGATAAAGAAGGGCTATCTGATCAATGTGATCTTAATTGTTTTGGAGTTTGTGATCTACGATTAAGCAAAAAAGGGTACTTGTAAGCAGATATGAAAACCAGGGTCTATTCCCAGCCAGTAGTTTCCATCCTGTGCATTTCTACCCCTGTAAGCCTACCAATACCCATTTCATTGCAAAACACAGAAAAAGTCAGAAAACTTTATTCTGGCATCTATATGCCAAGCACTTTGAATAGGTAACAGGAAAATAATTTTGCTGTTGACAACACTTTTTTCAAGATGACAGGTGTGGTGGATTAAAGATGGTGCAAATTCTAATCTGAGTTGGCTCTAGCTTTGACCAATAGAAGGTAGTATAAGTTTTTACCTTAGAACATCCAAGGCTGAGCTTTTTTTTTTTTTTTTTAAACATCTTTATTGGAGTATAATTGCTTTACAATGGTGTGTTAGTTTCTGCTTTATAACAAAGTGAATCAGTTATACATATACATATGTTCCCATATCTCTTCCCTCTTGCCAAGGCTGAGCTTTAAGAGAGCTGCAGCTTCTGCTTTCAAGTGTTGGGAATGTTCCCTCTTGGAATCCAATTGCCATACTATGAGAAGCCCAAGCAAGTGGAGAGGCCACATGAAGGGGAGCTGGGTGGCTCCAGTTCAGCTCCCAGCAGAGACACAGCACCAACTGCCAACCATGTGAGTAAACCATCTTGGACATTTCATCCTCCTGACGCCGGTAAGGCCAGCTGACCCCATGTGGAGCAGGGGAGCCACATGGCTGAGCCCAGCCAACCCACAGAACCGTGACAGAGATAATAAATACTTGTGGTTACGTTAAGCCAGTGAGTTTTGGGGTGGTTTATGCAGCAATAGGTAATCAAAATAGCAAGTCCTGATAAAATGACTGGAGGACCCTTTGTTTGCTGAGCAGTGTGTCAAGTTTACATGTGGTGTTAGTGTAAAATTCAGACCTGGCTTAGAGCCAAAGTCATATGGTAAGAAAAGTTTGATAGAATTATTTAGGGTGAAAGATCCTGGAGGGAGAGGAGTAGAGGCAAAAAAAGAAAAAAAAAAAGAGAGAAAGAGAATGAGAAAGGAAACGAAAGATAGATGGATAGAGAGAGATCGAGAGAGAAGCTCTCCCCCCATCCCTTCTGGTGGCAGGTTAGCAGAGAAGGGAGTTGGAGAAAGAAACACTAGGTCATTCGCTATAGTGGGTAATATGCAAAGCTCTTCTTCATTGCCCCTACACAATTTTCATTAAAGTCTACATTACTTGCAAATGCTTCTGCACAAGTGCAACAGTCAGACACAGTGGCTGCCTACAGTTACTCCAGAGCCACAGGACAAGAAGGCAGAGTGCAGGGCACAGGCAATAGGCAGCATCTCATCTCATCAGCCGCCCTGTGAGATAGGTATCATTCAACTCATCGGCAGATGAGCAAATCGATGCTTTGAGATGTGATGTTTCCAGAGTAGTGCAGCGTAAAAGTGACAGCAGCGGGATGATTCACCTCTAATACCATTCTCTCTAATACCATTGCTTGAATTCTTTCCACCTCACCTTGTTTTCTGTGCCTCCTCTCATCTTTTACTGTTCAGATAAACAATCTTCAAGACTTAAACAGGGGTTTCATATGCCTTTTATCCCTTGGTTTCTCAAGCCTTTTATTCTCTATAAATGCAATTCCCTAGTAGTATTTAAATGTTGTTTGAGAGGCTATTAGCCTAATGGCCACATGCATAGATTCTGGAGCCAGACTACCTTGGTTCACAGCTCACGTCTATCACTTACTGACTTTGTGATATTCGGCAAGTTCCGTAAACTTTCTTGTGCCTCTGTTTCCTCATCTGTAAAATGGGGATGATATTTTTTAACCTCTTCAGGTTGTTGAACATTTTCAATGAGTTAATGCCTAAAGTTCTTATGGCAGTACCTAGCACACAGTAAATGCTATGCAAGTATTAGCTATTGTTATTACGCTACCCACACTGTATCAGCACCTTCTGGAAGATGGGAAACTAAATTTTTCCAGTCATTCTGATGTTTATTGCTGGTATTCTTGGTTTGTATTGGAGATGAGAGGAGGCAGGATGCCCTCTCCTTGTTGCGAGCTGCACTGCCTGCTGAAGTGGTCAGCTTGTCCCCAGCGAGTGGACAGTGAATTCTGTCACAGGACAGCAACTGAGGACCAATGAAGAAGTCCATTTAAAACTTCCTTTTTCTTTGTGGGAAGAAAAGAAATAAGCTCCTCTATAATTTAAGGAGACATCAGAAGAGCAAACAAACAAGCGTATTAAGCAAAAGCTCTAAACAAATTTCTGCATGACACTAATTTTCCTTCATTAAAGGAAAAGAGACAGTGACTTTGGTTGGCATATCTCATCTGTTTCCACGTGAAGGAAACAGCATTACAAGGTCATGTCAAAGATCTCAGATGTGATTTGGGGATTTGTCTCCAGGATTCCCCCATGAGAGGAAATGTAAAAACAGTTCAGGAAGACTATTTATCAAAATACTAAAGGTGAGAAATTTGAAACTTTCTAAGATCAGGTAAAAGATGTCCCCTCACACAACTCATTTTCAACATCATACCGGAAGTTCCAGCTAATACAATAAAGCAAGAAAAGAGAACAAAAGATATACAGATTGGGAAGGAAGAAATAAAACTATCTTTGTTTCCAGATGACATGATATGGAAAGTGTGAGAAAAAACTCCTGGAACAAATAAGTGAATATAGCAAGGTTGCAAGATACAAAGTTGTTATACAAAAGTCAATTACTTTTCCACATACCAACAATGAACAAGTGGAATTTGAAATTAAAAACACAGTATCATTTACATTAGCATCCAAAAAATTCAACTTACGTGTAAATCTAACAAAATATGTACAAAATCCATATGAAGACAATTACAAAACTTTAAGTAAAATCAAAAAAGAATGAAATGAATGGAGAGATATCCATGTTTATGGATAGGAAGACCAAATATTGTCAAGATGTGAATTCTTCCCAACTTGATCTATGGAGTCAATGCAATCCCAATGAACATTCCAACAGGTTATTTTGTGGATATCAACAAACGAATTCTAAAGTTTATATAGAGAGGCAAAAGACCCAGAATAGCCAACACAATATTGAAGGAGAAGAACAAAGTTGGGGGACTGACACTACCTGACTTCAAGACTTATTATAAAGCTGTAGTAATCAAGACAGTATAGTATTGGCAAAAGAATAAACAAAGAGAACAATGGAACAAAATAGACCCCTGCACCATAACTCATGCCTGAATGACTCTTATTTATTTATTTATTTATTTATTTATTTATGGCTGTGTTGGGTCTTCATTGCTGTGTGCGGGCCTTCTCTAGTTGTGGTGAGCGGGGGCCACTCCTCGTTGTGGTGCACAGGCTTCTCATTGTGGTGGCTTCTCTTGCTGCGGAGCACAGGCTCTAGGCACGCAGGCTTCAGTAGTTGCAGCTCGCGGGTTCTAGAGCGCAGGCTCAGTAGTCGTGGCGCATGGGCTTAGTTGCTCCGCTGCATGTGGGATCTTCCTGGACCAGGGCTCGAACCCGTGTCCCCTGAATTGGCAGACGGATTCCTAACCACTGCGCCACCCCGGAAGTCCATGCCTGATGACTCTTATCTCACACATGTATTTTCTCTACAGGGCGTAGCACAGCCTTCTTGCACTTAGGGACACGAGACATCACTTCACCGTTACACATGGGGATTATTGTAAACAGACATCACCAAAAAAAGCAGAAAAATGCAAAAATCTTGGCACTAAATAGACTGCAAAAGGCGATAGGTTACAGTATGAGAGCTGAAACGAGGCAGAGCATTGCCTGGTTCAACCTCAGCTGGAAACGTGATCATTGAGTTCCTCCTTAGTTTAAAGAGACAAATACATAGCAGAGGAGCAAATAAACATTTAGCTAAAAAAGAACTCCTTTATATTATTTCTCAATTAGCCCAGAACTTACTGGGCCCTGGCATGTACCCCAACACACAGTAGGAGCTTAATCAAAATCCCTGGAATTTGAAACAGTTGAAATTTTCATCTCTGATTCCTGAAATTGTCTGAGCTACCCCTTTGTCAAACACATAGAGTTTTTCAGAGAAAGGAGATGCTTTTTACAGCAAACTATTACAGAAGCCACCTAGCAAGTCACAGTAACCCTTCAGGCCTGGCTTGCAATTTCATTGCATTAACTACATATGCAGGGGCTGGCTTTAACACATCAGGACCACCCATTTCACTGTCCTTGGCACACTGACTTAACAGGGCTCCCTGCTTCTATCAGGACTAAATGATATTCAAACACCGACCAGGAACCGGGTTGGCCATTGCAAGCTGGATATATTTTCTTCGTTTTGTTTCAGAGCATATTGTCAGTCTCCCCAGGGCACTTTATATTCAGAAAAGATCTTCCCTGGGAGCAGTAGGTAGCTTTTACAATTTGGCAATGTGTATACAGTACTGGGTTTGAGGTGGCTGAAATGAAGTAAAATCTAAATGTCACTTTCATTCCAAGCTCTTAGTTTACCTTAAATCAGCAGCAGGCTGCCTACGAAATAAGAGCATTTAATCCAGAGGAACATGAAAGGGAAAGACCAGGTTAGATTTTCTAGCAAATTCATTCTCTTGTTAGGGTCCCTTTTGAAAGCTTTTTGTTAATTACAAACATAAACCTAAAACCATATTTATTTATTTATTAACACTTTAGAAGCAGTTTAGACATCTCTGTTCTAGAATAGAATGATGGCGGAAGATCTTTCTTGTTGAACATTTAGTCTGTCTGAGCACAGTCTTAGGCACTTTCACAGATAATATTCCATTTAACCTCCACAATGACTCTGTAAATTGCATATTATTACCCCATTTTACTGGTAAAGACACCAAGGTTTAAACCTGTAATGTAATGTGCCCACAGCAGCTCAGTTAGTAATGGGAGAAATGGAAGGAGAATCAAAATTTCTAAGACCGGGAGTAGGATGAGAATTTTTTTTGGACCCAGAGTCAAAAGCATCACAAATTTGACTACATTTAACAAACAAACAACAACAAAAACCTTTTACAAAAACACTATAAGCAAAGCAATATGTCAAGAGCCCCTACATTTCAAAGTGAGGTGCTGGATCAAATATGCAGGACTTGCAAAAGGTATTTAGAAAAAATTATTTTGTGACCCCAAAGTGAATGATCTGGAGAGTCAGCGTTGGTGAGAGAGTTGCATGTGCTGTGCATTGTCTTCCTTTGATGAGGGCAGGGAGGAGAGCGCTGTCTTTCCACCGTAAGCCACATTCTGCAGGTTGCAAGAGAGCGTGGCATGTGTCCCCTGGAGTTGAAGGCGCACAGGGATTTGTATTTGACCCAATTCTGAAAAATTTACAGACAAGTGCTGGGTGATGCCGCTTGAGGCAACTGAATAGAAAGGTCCACACTGGGAGTGAACTACAGTTCACTGATGGGGAGCACAGATGCTTCCTAGGGGACCAGCTGGGGGACAAATTGGAAGGTTCCAGCTTGGAGTCATCTTGGACTCCACGTGAGAGAACCTTCCAGAGGCGTAATGTGACTCCAACAGAGGGAGTGGACAGCCAGATGCCCACAGGCTTAGGAGGAATTATAAGTAGCCAGTGAAAGGAGGGAATTCTCTACATTAAGGAAGCTGTGATCACATGGGGCATCTCTGGAAATCCATGAAAGCATCCCATGAAAGAAAGAATCAGCGCTGGGAATCTCCATACAGTAGAGACAGTGCTATGCATTCCAACTCCCGGGTACCCAGACCACATTTCCCAACTGCACTTGCAGTTTGGTGGGATCATGTGACTGAGTTACAGCCAATGGAGTGTGAGCAGGAGTGGTACCACAGACACCTTCCCAACTAAAATACATCCACAGGATCTTCTGTGCTTTTTCTCTTTTCCACCAACAGCAGAGCAGGATAATGCCCTAGAAAATGGAGAAGCCACAGACTGAAAGAAGTGGGGCTTTGAGTACTACCAAATATTGCTCCTCTTCTGGCTTGTAACGTCCCTCTACCTCACTCTTATAAGGACACTAGTCATTGGATTTAGGGCCCTTCTGGATAATTTAAGATGATCTCTTCATCTCAAGATTTTCAACCTAACTATATCTGCAAAGACTCTTTTCCCAAATAAGTTAACATTCACAGGTTCCAGGGATTAGGATGGAGACATGTCTCTTTGGGAGCCACCATTCACCTCACTACAAGTTGATTAAAACTTTAAAAAATCTTTACTAACCTTATAGATGAAAAAATATGTTCTAGGTATTTTTGCTGAAATCATGTTTGCCACAAGCATTTTTGTCACCTAAAAAATGCTATTTTTCTTACATCTGTGGGCTCACACCTATGCTCTTCCTCTCCAACATATTTAGTTCTCTTTGGTGCCTCTTCCTTTCTATTCAAGCATACACACCTCCATCCTCTCTTGAAATCAAACACATAAGAGCATCCTCATTTAACCCTGTAACCTCCTCTGGCTGAGATTCTATTTTTCTCCTTTTTATTGCTAAATTTCTGGACTAAGTGGGCATCAAATGGTCCCTCTGTTGCTTGAATAATTGCACCTTCATTGCCATATTTTGTCATAAAAGATAAAATAATGGAACTTAAAAGAGGGACATTAAAAAGTACATAATGAAGCAAGAAAAACGAATAACAAAATTAAAAAGGCTTCCTTGCAAAATACAAAATATCTGAATACATTTAAAATGTGTGCAGATTCATGGCAATACTGTGCAAATAACTGATTGTATTTTGTGGTTCATACCTAAGCCCTTGTCTTCCAAGTCTTTTGTTCATAGTATTTTATACTTTTTTTTCCTGCTTATTGATTTGTGTCCTTGTTTGGCATCACACTTTTTCTTTTTTGCTAAAATTTCTCCCTTCATTAAGAGAGGTATTGGTTTCCACTACTGAATCAGAATCAGCATTTTAACAAGATCCCCATGTGTCAGACGAGTATGAAAGTTTGAAGAAGCACCTGTCATATTCCACTCTCCTTACTAAAAATAAAATATGTGTTTCCTCATTAAGAAAAAGAGAGGTATCAGTTTCCACATGAGAGGATGCATGTGTGTAACTGAGCTTTGTGTTGCATTGTGAAAGCCTACACTCTTGCTTGTTCTTGGCATATTGTCACATGTCCATTGATAGATGTTCCAAAGTTGTATGGGAAAAGGGGTTCAACTCCATGCCTTTGAGGCCCTTGGCCTCTTTCTCCTTCAGTGTAGTGTGTTTCAAAATAAGAAACCCACCACTGGGGCAAATCATCATCATCTGTCAGCTCAATAAAGCCATCAGTAATGTTACTAACTGGAGGAAATGCTAGCATATTTCAACCAGTTGAAACCAAACTGTCAACCCATTAGTTATCTTTCATGGAAAAATTGCCTTAGGCCAATTAGCTAAGTGGCAAAAATTCCTTGTGGTAAAAGTGTTTATGGCAAAGAAACTTAAGTGAAAATACCAGACAGACAAACAAAAAAAGATTATCTCTATATACTCCTCCCTTCTTAAAATGCCCTTGTTCCTTGATGTGTGCAACATCCCTCTCTCGAGTCCTTTTCTGGCTGTTCCTTTTCAGTCACATTTGCTGGTCTCCCCTCATTTCCTCCTTTATCTCCCCAGGAGATACTCTTTAAAGCTCCTGTCTCCTCTATCTTCATGCTTTTCCTCCATCTGACCTCAACCAGTCCCATGGTTTGAAATACCACCTTTCTGTGCCCACGCTCCTACAGTTATATGTCTTGCTCCAATTTTTCTCTGTACCCTAGTCTATGCTGAGACTCGACATTTCCACCTGGATGTGGTGCCCCGACAAGCATATTGGCGCCTAAGGCAAAAGGAAACAGGTGAGCCCCTATATATGTTTATCAAAATATATGCTAGTGTTTTGAACCAAGTGAAAAAAATGTTAAAAGTTCTACATTTAAAAAAATGAGTATCTGTGGGACTTCCCTGGTGGTCGACTCCATGCTTCCACTGCAGGGGGCACAGGTTCAATCCCTGGTCAGGGAGCTAAGATCCCAAGTGCTGCAAGGCGTGGCAGAAAAACACAAAGATTATTTGTAAAGCTTTGTGTTGCGTCATCTGTTCAAATGCCATTGTCAACCCTTGCAAAGTGGGGTAAGGTGTTCCCTGAGGAACCACAGGCTGATGGAAATGATCACTCCTGTTGAATAATAGTGCAGGGTCTTAAAGCAAACAAATAACAACAGTGTACCTTCGTTTAACATTTCGATATTTTGTTCAACATCGAGTTTTGCATTAATTTTGATTTTAAAATACTGTATTAAAATATTATTTATACTGATTGTTGAGTTTTTTGGTGGCCCTTAAATTTTCTGCCCAAGGCAAGTGCCACCTTTGTTTCCCCCTGATCCTGGCCCGGCTTGATATGTGAAACCAAACTCTGTATTCGCCAACCCATCCCCTTCCACCCCACCCCAATCTCAAACTTGTTCCTTGTTCATCTCCGTAAATGTTGGCTGATTCTCCTGAAATTCCTTGAGTCATCCTTGAGGCCTATCCTCCATATCTAATCCATCAGTAAATCTTGTCAGTCCTACCTCCAAAATTACCCACAGTCTGCGCATTTCCCTGGACTTCCAACACTACCCACTTAGTCTAAGCCACCACGGTCTCTCAACTGTATCACTGCAAAAGCCTCCCAAATGGTCTTTCTGCCATTACCTTCTAGTGACTTCCAGGCTAACACAGAACAAGATCCAAAGCCATTTTATGTCTTAGTAGACCCTTACATGATCCAGGCACCCACACTCCCACTCTACCAACTCTCTGACTTCATCTCCTCCTCCTTCCTTCTCCTATCCCCTGCCCCCAGGCTCCAGCCACACTGGCCTTCTTACTATTTCTCAAATATGGCAAGCTACTCCTGCCTCAGAGCCTTTGCACTTGCTGTCTCTCTGCCTAAGAAGCATCCCTACAGCACTCCAATAAGACCTCTGCTCATATATCACTTCAAAACAGTCTTCTTGGCTATTATTTCTAAAATAATACAATCCCCCCACCTTCTACCCCCATTATTCTCTACCCTATCACCTGCTTTTATTTTCTTCATAATGACCAATAACCACCCAATATCATATATATATTCATATGTTTATTTATTTCTTTTGTTGCCCATCACCTCTCACTAGATTTGAATCCATGAACGTGGGGAATTTCTATTATTCAGTCATATATCTCTTGTGCCTAGAACAGGATCTGACTTGGAGTAATTTCTTGGAGCAAATATGCTCAAACTTGGCTCTCACCCTAAAAGCAGTTAAATATATTATTCTTTGTCTTATTTCTAGCTACCTACATGGCCTACTGAAGTTTATGTATTCTGGATGTCTCTCTTTCTGTAAGCAAGATCAGATCTTTCTGGTGTTTCTCTCTCTCTCTCTCTCTCCTCCTTAGCACTCCTTTAGGAAGTTAATAAAAATCTGATGATGATAATGATTTTCTCATTACATCAAGAAGATGAAGTACTGGTGGACTGAGAGCTGGCTGAAAGTCACCCTGGAGAATCACGCTGATTTGTACCTCGTGAGTTAGAGGTCAAAATGATTTAGTTCTTATTATGTGAATGAAAACATTTCAAAGCTTGTTTATATTGCTTATTGATTACTCCACTGAGTCTTGTTGTTAACACATTGGGGAAAATAAATGTAATTCAAAGTCACCTTTACCAAAGAGAAAATGATCCATCAAAAATAAAAATAAACTCCAAAGGGAACAAGTGAGATATTTTTGGGGGAAAACAAATGGCAGTGAGTCAGGTTGTGAAAGACTTGATTGTACAAAGGACAGATGGAGGCTTGGCATCTTAGTGCAACTCACACTGGACCCAACCGTCTAGCAAGAGAGCAGCCGGCATTCGTTGGGTACTTTTTAAGAGACGGACACAGTGGAATCCTATAAAATAGGTAATGATATCACTCCCATTTAACTGACAAGAAAACTGAGGTTCACAGAGGTTAGTAAATTCTCCCAGGTCACAAGGCTATAAAGGGCACACCCAGCCTGGAACTGAATATATGCCCAAGGGAATCACAAGCAAACCGAGGAAGCTGTTCTTATTTTGAGTTAGAGCTTTGGGTCCAAATTTATTCTACTTTAGACAGAATTTGACACAACCTGAGAAGGAGCCAAAAAAAAAAAAAAAGGCTCAAAGGAATGGAAATGTGTGAAGAAAGCATAAAAAGCAATCTATTCGTGGTAAAGGAAGGGAAGAGTTGAAAGGATGTTTCCTAAACATTTTTGCTCTAAAATGATTTCTTACCTTGCAACTGAGAAAAAGGCATGCTGACTGGCTAGTTTATTTGAACTTATGAATGGTCAGACAATAGAATAGGAAAGGGTAATTGAAAGATTGTAAAAACTGCACTGCTTTTTAAAGTAAATTGTCCACCTGCACATTTGGGGTAGTCAGAGGACAGAGGCAAATGCCATTTAAATACTAGTTCTCCATGAATTTTAAATGACAAGATGAGATTGGAATTATAATGTAGTGGTAGAATTACTGTATCCTGTATATAATTTTGTCATTGCTCTTGCCATACTTTGTTGTAGCTATTTGTTGAGTGTTTCTTCTGTTAATTGTGAGCATCGTAATAACAGCACCCACTTCTTTTTTATCTCATAGTTCCTGTGCTATACGGTTTGTTGATTTCACTTATAATAAATAATTGGCACCAATTTTCATATTAATTAAAGAAAAATTAGACACTCTCCCCGCCAAAAAAATCTGTGAATTGTGGTTGAGCCAACCTGTATTAGTCAGGACTCTGTCAGTTGTTAGGGGCAGAATTTTAACTCAATTTGGCTGAAGTTAATCATGGATCCTACAATAGGTGGTTCACGAAATTAAAGCAAGCCTTGTAGAAATCATGGCAGCTCCAGGGACATCTGGGATTGGAACTAGACCCCGAAGCCCCAGGACTCTACATCATCTGCCCATCATATTTCCAGTCTCTCTTTACTCTCACCTATTGAAGATGAGCTTTCTCCATGTGGAAGGGAAGAGGGCCACCAGCAGCTCCAGTTCCACATTTTTTACCTCCTGTACTTTCAACTGCAAATGGAAAAATCCCAGAGAAAGGCCATGTTTGGCCCAGCCCGGTCACTTTCTTACCTTGGAACCATTCTCTGTGGCCAGGGGAATGAGAGACTGTGGCCTTCCACAGAGGAATGGCTGAGGGACTGGGGAAGGGGGTAAGGGAGGGGCATCGCTCAACTGGAGAAGGAAGGTTCATTCCTCTACTTGGAGGAGGTGTCCTACATGAACAAAAACAATAGATAATCACCTCAGAAATGTCTTATTATTTGGAATAAATCTTACATCAATAGATACTTACTGAGTTTCCAAAGGTTGACACTGAAGGTTGGGAACAGCAAAAGTTTGAGACCCAACGTCAAGGAGCTGGGGGGCCCAAAGCACATGCTGATTTCACCAACTCATCCTTCAGACATCAGCTCAAATGTCAGTTTCCTCAGTCTCTAAAATGAGGCCTATTCCTTTGTTATGTACTCTTGTAGAGTTGTGTCCCTTTCCTTAAGGTAACTTGCATTGATATATTTCCTCTTTGGCTCTTCTGAATAAGTTGGTGCCCTCTAGAGTGTAAGCCCCATGATAGGAGGCAGGGCCACATTGGTTTAAACTCCGTTGTATCCCCAGCACTGAGCACACAGTACTTAGAATAAAGGATGGATACAATTGCTGAAGATGCCAACATGAATAACCTATTTGAGGAAGTGTGAAGAGATAGCAAAGCTAAGAGCCAAGGACTGAGCTTGGAGAGGGCCTAAATTAATTTGAGTAAGAGGAAGAAGAGACGAATGGTGAGCCAGACAGAGATGAGCTGGAGAAGGGAGATTTGGCTTCCCAAGCCAAGATAGGATAGACTTTCATTGAAAATGGAGAGGTGGCAATGTTTACTGCAGTGAATCAGAAAAGGATAAAGACAATTTTAAGTCACAGCCTCCAGGTTTGTTCTGGAAGAGAGAGATGAGACTCAGCTCACCACCACGGTCCCTCTTGACCCAAATCAGAACTGTTCCCCCATGGATGAAGGAAAGCTCTCCCACTTAGAAAAAGCCTGAGCACTTGGCCTCGAGCCCAGCCTATGAATTTGATCTGGGGTCTTTGCAGCCTTTAAGAAAAATGAATAATTTCAAAGCTTCTGCTGGTTATTTGTTTTGTTTAAGGTCATCAGTTGGATTCACTTCTAGTGAAAGAAAGGAGAGATCAAATCTCTATGCAAAAAAGAACTCAAACTCATACTGGAATTGAGAAGCTGAAATAGTGGGCAGGGAAGCTGGGACTTCTTTACTCTGGCTGCACATTAAACCACATGGGGAGCTTTTAAAACATAACCATATCCTGACCCTGATTCAGAATCATGTGAATCAGAATCTTTGCAGGCACAGTCCAATCACTGGCATTTTAAAAAAGTCCCAGGTGACTCTAGTGTGTAATCAGGATCGGGCTAAACTTAACTAAACTCTTTTATGTTTGTATGAGCTTTTGGAAGTTTACCTTCCTCTGCCTGGGGCTAGAGGTGGGGAGCTAGAACTTGGGAGAGAGAGAAGATAAGAGGGGGCCTTTTATCTGATTGAGGAGGGGACCCTCAGCATCACCGTGACTGGCCTTGGACTAAGGAAGTAGACAGCCTATATTGGATGTCCCCCCAGTCCCCTCTCCACCCTTGCCCCCCATGAAAGGGCCAGTCGGTAAACTTTAGGATTTGTGATTTGTAACTTATGACTGATATATAGTTAATTCTTTTGTCTTCTGTGATAATTCCTCACAGTAAACTTGTGTTAGCAGGGCCATGGGGAATGAGAGAAGGGGCTGTGTCCACACCTGGGCAAGAGTGGCAAGATGGCAAGAGGTACCCACCAGAACAGCCTGGTACAACCATCTTGAGGGTGGTGACAAGCATCTTTCATCAGTAATCTTCAGCTAGATCTGGCAAGACACTGGATTTCTCATAATACTGCAGAACGAGGGCAAAAGATTTTATCTGAATATAGTTTTTAAAACTAGTCCAAAAGAGCAATAAATTTGATTGGGGACAAGGAGATCAAGGACCAAGGAAGGATTTTTAGATTTGGCCTTAAGATCTGTGGGAACATCCAAACCATCAGTTTCAGAGGAATGGAGTCATATTTGTAGGGTCTTACCAACAGGGTCTGTGTGTGCACGCACTTGCTGGGGATGGTGGTGAGGACAAAAAAAAAAGCAATGAAGGTGCAATTATTCAAGCAACAGAGGCACCATTTAATGCCCACTTGGTCCAGGAATTTGGCAATAAAAAGGAGAAAAATAGAATGTTAGCCAGAGGAGGTTAAAGCATCAAATGAGGATGCTCTTATGTGTTTGATTTCAAGACAGGATGGGGGTATGCATGCTTGGAAAGAAAGGAAGAGGCACCAAGGGGAACTAAAGATGTTGGAGAGGGAGGGCATAGGTGTGAGAAAAATAGGCTTTTTTTAGGTGCGTGGTCTTGAAACTTCTGATTGTGCCATTCCTATCAATATAATATGTTTGAGGGTTTACTTTGAATTCAACTATGTTTATTTACTTATGAGTTGCTTATGTGACATTATTATTTTATATTATATTATATATTAATAAAATTGGCAAATGGGTATTTTTAAATGATGATATAAAATAAAATATTTTAAAATAGTTTTAATTATTTATGATATTACATAAATCTTTTGTTTTCAAAATATTATTTATATCCATGACTACATATTATTAATAGTAAAAATATTTTTAATCACAGCAAAGTAATCAAATATGCTTCACTATTTTTGAAAATCTTGATTTAACTTTTTGTATTATGTAATTCCAAGGTCTGGTTCTAATTTCAGCTTATTTTGATACTTGATTTTATGTCTGTGAGAGCCAAAAAAGATACCTCACAAAGATACATAGATCTGACTGGAAGTAGTGTATCATTTGCTTTGCTTGTCAATTCGTGATACTCATTTTTTATTGCCACCCATCAGTTATGCAAGGATTGTTCTTGAAATTCAGCTAGGAAATTTTCATCTTCCCTGATGTCAATCATTTGTTCTTGTAAACTAATTGTAAGGCATTCTGTCTCTATTTTTAACAAATGGGTTTAAAATCCACTGAAATTATTTGTTTAGGGAAAAACTTCTGTTTTACTGAGTGATAACACACATGGTAAAATACACTGATCTTAACCTCAATAGAGAATTTTTAAGCAGTAGAAAATTCAGTTTCCAAGTTTTTCAAGTGTGCAAATATGGCTGCTTTTACAGGTAACAAACATAAATCGTTTGGAGCAGCGACATGAAATAATTGTGGGAAACTCCCAATACCAGTTTCCAAACTGATCCCTCCATAGCAGCAATACATTTTAAAAAACAATGACTTTTTTTTCTCATCATTAAAAATCTCCCCTGCTTTAAAGGGGCAGATTAAACAGATTTACTTGTTTCAAAAATATTTGCTAGGTAGCATTCTAGTGACATTTACTTGTCATCACAGAAAAGGTCAGTAGATTTGTAATATTTATTTTTTTTTGTAAAAGAAAAATAAGTATCATCTTTAAGTTTGACAGTGATTTTGCTTTGAGATAACTGCTTTGTATGTGGGGTACCAAATTAGTCTACTGTTGCTGCAATGATGCTGAGTTACAAACAACCACAGGACCTCAGTGGTCTAAGGCATAAGCAGTGTTTCTTGCTCACATGTCTGGGGAGACCCTGGTCCTGGTAGTGTGTGAATGAGCTTGGCTCTGGGCCGCTTCATGTGTCTTATTCGGAACTCAGGCTGCCAGGAAACAGCAATTTAGGGCATAGTCTTCTCATGGCTGTAGAAATGAGCAGGGCTTGCATCTTAAGCCTCTGCTCATGTGACAGCCTCTAACACCATATTGGCCAAAGCGAGTCACACACTAAACCCACAATCAAGAGTGGAAAGAATACTCCGTCCATTATGAGTCTAAGTCAAGTGTATTGAAGTTAATTTTCCAGCGGCAGAATGTAGAATTGAGACCAATCATTCAGTTCACCACAGGCTCCCAAGATTTTTGTGGTCATTTCTCATCTCTCTAAAACATATTATACAAACACTACCACAGGGAGTGCTGTATTTGTAATCTTTCCATAGAATGTGTTTACATATTCCTATCAATGCTCTGGTCCCATCAGTAGTTTGCACTTACACAGCTTTAACTAAAACATCTCTTTCTCTCTCTCTTTGTTTTTGAATGGAAGGCATTCCTTTTTTTTTTTTCAAAGCAAACAACTTTTTATTGAAGTGTAGACGATTTACAATGTCATGTTAGTTTCAGGTGTACAGCAAAGTGATTTAGTACACATAATATATATTCTTTTTCAGATTATTTTCCATTATAGGTTATTACAAGACATTGAATATAGTTCTCCGTGCCATACAGTAGGTCCATGTTGTTTATCCATTTTATATATAGTAGTGTGTATTTGTTAATCCCAAACTCCTAATTTATCCCTCCCCCAAGGCATTTCCCATTGAATTCACTCTTGAATTCTTCTGCTGGATGCCTTTCCTTAGAGGTTCTCGCACACACACAAAAGTAGTCAGTCCTTCCTCTGTTCTTTACTGAAACAGAAAACCCCCAAAATATTGTCAAGTGAAGCGTGCTGGCGTGACTGTGTTTTCCTTCGACAGAGTAGCAAACTTCCCATACTGCTTAACTTGAACTAATACTAATTTATTCAATTTTGCAGCAGTTTTTGGTTATATATTTCAACAATATTTTCTGACAGATGAGTATGTATTGTTTGTAATCCTATTGCTTTCAACATATCATTTCAGCCATTTCACCACCACGGGAAGAACAAGTGTTTCCACCTATGGTGTGTAGCTCGTTTGTTTTCAATCTAAACATTTCAAATGAGCATTCTAAATATTTATCATTCAATTTAACAAAATGTCATAAAGTACTAAATTGATATCACATGATTTTAACTATTGCTGAAAATTAGTAGGGGTCTTTCATGTTTTGCCTGCTTGATTTTTTTATGTGACTTGGTGTACCATCAAAGGAGAATATCCACTATATCTGGTAAGGATACTAAAACAATCCTCCCTTTTCCAGTTACATATCTGTGTGACACTGGATTTTTTTCGTCAACCGAAAACAATGTAGCACCAAAGACTGAACACCATAGCAGATTGGAGAATCCAGCTGTCTTCTGTTAAGTCAGACATCAAAGAACTGTGCAGAAATCTAAATGACTCTTTTCTCACTAATTTTTGTTTCTGAAAATACATTTCTTTTAAATAAAAATATGTAGGTTAATATATAACAGTTTGTTATTGTTATTTTTAAATGAATTAATAAGCAATTTTTTATTGTGGTAAAGTGTACATAACAAAATTTACCATCTTAACCATTTTAAAATGTACAATTCAGTGCTATTAATAAACATTCATATTTTTGTGCAACTATCACCACCATCCATCTCCAGAACTCTTTTTTCATCTTGCAAAACCGAAACTCTATACCCATTAAACAAAAACTGCCTTCCCCTCTCTCACCAGTTCCTGGCATCCACCATTCTACTCTGTCTCTATGATTCTGACTGCTCTAAAGTACCTCATGTAAGTGGAATCATATAGCATTTGCCTTTTTTGTGCCAAGCTTATTTTACTTAGTATAATGTCTTTAAGGTTCATCCATATTGTTGCATATGTCAGAATTTCCTTCCTTTTTAAGACTGAATAATATTCCATTTTATGTATATACCACATTTTGTTTATTCTTTTATCTGTCAGTGGGTACTTGGGTTGCTTCAATTGTTTAACTATTGTTAACAATTCTTCTATGAATGTGGATGTAGAAGTACCTCCTCAAGACCTTGCTTTCAATACTTTAGGGTATACCCAGAAGTAGAATTGCTGGGTCATATAATAGATCTCATTCTTGGGCTGGCATCTTCCAGTAAAGTGAGATATTTCCAGTATAATTCCCAAGATTTAAAAGCTTCTTTTTCCTTCTTTTTCAAGGTCATGTTATCTTTGTGACCTAAACAAAATAATCTGTACAGTACAATTTAGAAGTTTCTTGAATTTTTTGTGTTTGGCTACAATTTGTACCTTTGAAAATGGGCTATGACTTTTCTTTGCTGTTTATGGCAGAACTATCTATTTTGCTAATTTCAGCTCCGGCCAAGTCGAGAAAGTCATTTAAAATTAGTCATTTTCTCCTTCCTGGGCTTAATAGACACCTATTTATGCAAAGACAGAGAATGGATCTTTGCATTTCCAGGAAATAGGGACAATTATGAGACTGTGCAAATAGTGGTCCCAGACAACACAGTGGTCCCAGTGGCTAACAGAATTTTATGCCATTCAGGAAATAGGAAAGCAACATGAGCAAGGTAGAGAGCAAATTATGGATAGATTTCTTTTCCTAACAAAGTGTCCAAAGAATTAGACAAGGGACATTAAGCCCCATAAGGAGAATGAAGAACAATTTGACATAATAGACCCTGAATTATCGGGAAATGAGGAAAGTTTATCTTTAGCCATCCAGCCTCCTCCTTTTATTAATGACTATCTCTAATATCTTTACAGCACTTTGCAATTTACATAGAGCTTTTCTTGTTGGTGGCACCCTCCTCCTCATGTTTTCCCCTGGTCCCCCTGGGCTTTCTCCAAATCTGATCTCAGAAATGCAATTGCACGACTCATCCCCAGAAAGCAGCTTCAAATCCTTTACGCAACAAGACAGGGTAATATTGGAAAAAAAAAATTCATTCAAACAAAGGTAAAAATGACTGATAATGTTTAATATGTGACCTTTCCAGAGGCATTTGTATTTTACCCGAAGATAAGGTCTTAAGTTAAACAGATGATTCTGTAATTCTATAGGTCAGGCAGCAGGAGAGATTTTCTGGGGAAGGGAGGGCATAGGATTTGAAGTGTCTTTTTTGATATCTCTAAAATGAAACTATTTAGGAAGCCATTTTGCTCTCTGGCAAAGTATTTCTCTGTCTAGTTCTGTAAAACTGATGGTGTACATTTCTTAGATTAGTTGAATTTAATTGATTAGAATCCAGATTTTCAAACCATCCAAAAATATAGACTCAGAATTTTAGAGATTGGGACTACAAACAGCAAATGCTGGAGAGGGTGTGGAGAAAAGGGAACCCTCTTGCACTGTTGATGGGAATGTAAATTGATACAGCCACTATGGAGAACAGTATGGAGGTTCCTTAAAAAACTAAAAATAGAACTACCATACGACCCAGCCAATCCCACTCCTGGGCATATACCCAGAGAAAACCATAATTCAAAAAGAGACATGCACCCCAATGTTCATTGCAGCACTGTTTACAATAGCCAGGTCATGGAAGCAACCTACGTGCCCATCGACAGACGAATGGATAAAGAAGACGTGGTACGTATATACAATGGAATATTACTCAGCCATAAAAAGGAATGAAATTGGGTCATTTGTAGAGACGTGGGTGGATCTAGAGACTGTCATACAGAGTGAAGTAAGTCAGAAAGAGAAAAACAAATATCGTATATTAACGCACATATGTGGAACCTAGAAAAGTGGTACAGATGAACCGGTTTGCAGAGCAGAAATTGAGACACAGATGTAGAGAACAGACGTATGGACACCAAAGGGGGAAAGTGGCTGGGGGGGGGGGTGGGGTGGTGGCGGTGTGATGGATTTGGAGATTGGGATTGACATATATACACTAATATGTATAAAATGGGTAACTAATAAGAAACTGCTGTATAAAAAATAAATAAAATAAAATTCAAAAAAAAGAGGAAATATCCCAACATGCTTTCAAAAAAAAAAAGAATTTTAGAGATTGGGAGAATCTTACAGCTATTTTGAACAAACCCCTTATTTTATAAATAAGAACATTGAGAGCAAGAAAGTCTAAATCTGATTAGAGCCACAAGATCCAAATGCTTTAATAATCAAAGAAGCCAATAATGTAAAGACTAAACCTCAAATTTGAAGAAAACCCCAGAGGCCAGGTTTTGTATGTTTGGTTGTGGTTGTGGTTCCATAAATCCAACTGAAGTGCATCTGAGCTGTAGGTGTCATGGTTCTAGTGCTATCGAGGTGTTGCTTTGATCGAGCACAATCATTACCTTTTGTCCCTAGATTAATCATTATTACTTACATTAATCTTTTACTCTCTCTACATATTTATGAAATTTAACATATAGCAGGATACTAGAGAAGTCAACAGATCCTCTTGAATACTGAGTTCTTTCATCACATTACCAAAAATGTCCTTCCTTAAAATACAGTATTGTAGACCTGCTGGATTCCTTGCTGGCTTTACACCGTTACAGATTTTTGATGGAAGATCTTTAAAGATCATCTTGTTTAGACACATGTGGCTAAACAGATGAGACACTGAGACCCACAGAGCTGCATGCCTAATTTGTAAAAGAACCAGAATTGAAAGTTTGGATGCCCTGTATCTGCGTCCGGGTCTCTGTCCGTCGTGCCACGTGGCACCATTTTCAACAAGCCCAGAGGCCTCTGGTGGCTCCAGAGAGACACTTATCCTATATACTTCAAAACTGGGGAACGTTGACCGTCATGATCCCTTTGGAGTAAATCCAGTTCTGGAAGAGGAGAGAAGACTAAGGTATTCTTTTGCCAGGCTTTATGAGATCACTGGAAATGTTCTCAGATGATGTGTTCGTCTCTAAGAATTTGATTTTTTTCCATTTAGCTCCTTTTTGTTTTGCTTGGCCTAACAAGGAAGGAGAACACTTAACTGGGTGATAAAACCAATAACATCTAAATTGGCTGCTTGTTTTATGTTTTCCTCATTCAGTATTTCCATTTGTGTTTAAAATTCAGAAGTTCATCTTAAAGAGCAAAGGTTACATTCAAGACTAATGTCAAAGAATTACTAAAATAACTGACTGAACTACCAAGATCCTGGTCCTTGGAGGAGCTGTGTTTTCCAAGAAAAGCCTGATGACTTGTATTGGTTGTAGGAGTTTGTAATTTGCCATGAAAATTGAGCATTTATGATTTAAAGTTTTCCTTGGCTACATCTACCCTGAATTATCTGGAGGAAAATTGGAAAAAAAAAACAAACCAAACGGTCAATTGTCTGGGTATTTGGGCTACATAATGACAAACATATAGCTGTTCTGCAAGTATCATATGACCGCCTGAATTTTTTATCACGCAGATTTACAGTCATGCACACATTTGAATTCAAACCTGCATTACCATCAAGGAACAATTTGTTTCTACCTGGCATATAATTGGAAATTTAAGGCACAGATTTTGATGATTACTAGATTTAAGGCACAGATTTTGATGATTACTAGCTTAATGAATGAACATAGCTTAGTTGAATATGAAACAGCACGACTCATAGAATCAAAAATTAGTTGAAAGAAAAATATTATGTCAGAGAAAGGATTGAAGCAATCCAGCTGCAACTTATAATCAGAGCCAGCGTATTGTCCACATAATGAGGTGTATTTTAAACCTAAATGTTTATTAAGACAATCATTTGAAAAACTTCAATATAAAGGCAGGGTCTCTGGAACCTAAGCCCTGAGTTCTACTGATTACTAACAGGAAGGAACATCCACACGTAACTTGCAGGTCAAGGGTTCACACTCATCTGTCTAAGAGTTCAGCCAAGGAATCCCTGGTGCCCAGAAAACAGGGGAGAAAAAACACACGAAAACAGGAAATTGTACTAAATGAGAAAGGTCTGTTCTGAACCACATCTATTCATCGGTCTTCAGAGGCTTTACTGCTCATAGCTACCAAACTTCTAACCACTAGCAGCTTGGGCTTTGTTTCTTTTGTTTTTCCATTTGTTCATCCAAGCTAATACCTTTAATTTTGTATCATATTAATTATTTGGATGACGAATACAATTTGACGTTGATGACTAAGTAACCTGGGTCAGCCTTGTCAAATATCACTGCTTAGAGATCACTGATTAGAGATGCCTTCCCTAATCACCCAATCTACATATCAGACACCTCTACCCATCACAGTGTTTTATTTTCTTCAAAGCAACCATGTTTATCTAAAATTGTCTTTTAAAAAAAATTGGTTATGCATTTACAGTCCATTTTCTAGAGTGGAACTGTAAGATCAGCGTCCTGGATGGTCCAGTTCATTGCTGGGTATCTAGTGTCCAGGACCTAACCTGGTACATGAAAGACACTCAATAAATATCTGTTTAATAAATATCTGCCTAAGGCACATGGCCTTAATTAGATCTCTTTCTTTCCTTTGGAAGGGAAAATACCCTCTAAGACAAACTGAGAAATTGGAAAAAAGTTAGGAATAAGTAAAAACAAGACTGAATAAAACAAGCAGAGCCAGGTGATTGAAAAATAAATAAAATTCAATGATTATTAATTATTATTCAATGATTAGGAAATAATTTATTTAAGTGATTTTACAGGTAAAAATTCAAAAGATAGTAAAAAGGCAAAAAGTAGAAGTAAATTTGGCCAAAAAAAAAAAAAATAAAGATAAGATATTGGGTGGAAGTTTTGAACTGCAGGCTTGGCATATTCCCTGCAGGGATCCTCAGAAATTAGAATCCTGGATGGGCCAGAAGCGCGGAGGATCTGGATCTTCCTGGCACTGTAAATAAGATCCCAGTCATTGGAAGCAACCCAGATTCAAATCCTGGAAAGTGTAGATAATTCTGAGATGAACCTTAAGTGAGATAAACCTGTATAGGTCTTAGCACTATACCTGCTTATTAGCGAGTATTCAAAACTGCCAGTTCTTATGATTTTTTTAAAATCAATAAACAGGCTGTGACGAGCAGAGATGTTGGACCTCCCTGCCTGCCTGCATCCCATCAGCCACCGGGTTGCTCCCAAAGTTGAAGGAGTGGAGATTTGTCCAGAACATCAACGACATCTTGCAGGCAACATTTTGTGCTATCCCCTTTCCTCACTATTGGGTACTTGAGTTTCCCAAGAACTGTACATCTGGAATGGAAAAAAATTCACAAGAAAGGTTCCACTTATAAGTTCTTATTCAGACACATGTAACTGATCATGAAAGGCTTCCCCACCTCCTGTGCTATATTTTCTCCATAATCTCTCCCTGCTTCTGTTATGGCACTTAGCACCTGCAGCTGTGTTTATAACCGTTTCTCCTAGAGCAAATCCCTCCAGGACAGAAACATGTGTTACTCATTGTTATGGACTGAATTATGTCTCCCTGCCCCCAAATTCATATGTTGAAGCCCTAACTCCCCGTGTGACTGTATTTGAAGATAGACCCTCCAAAGAGGTCATTAAGGTTAAATGAGGTCATAAAAATGAGGCCCTAATCCAATAGGACTGACTTCCTTATAAGAAGAAGAGATGCCAAGGATGGTCACGTGCACAGACGAAAGGCCATGTGGGACACAGTGAGAAGCAGCCACATGGAGCCAAGGACAGAAGGCTCAGGAGAAAACCAAAACTGCCAGTCCCTTGATCTTGAACTTTCTGCCTCCAGACTGCGAGAAATAGATTTTTGTTGGTTAAGCCATGCAGTCTGTGGTATTTTATTCTGGCAGCCTCGGCCGACTAATACCTCCATCTATGGTGGAAGGGGTAGATTGGCACTCAGCATCCCTTGCAACCTCCTTCCAGTGTGTCCTCCTGTACTGTAGAGGAAGAGAGCTCGAAGTGTTTTCAGTCTTGAATGTAAATGAGTTTCCTCAATCAGAGGCCCTTATGGGAGATTTGGAAGGTGGAAGCGAGGCAGGGGCTGTCTTCTGGCGGCTGAGGATGTCGCTGGGACAAGCACAGTCAGGAAGATGCTGAGTTGTTCTGCCATAGCATTCTAGTATCCGGAACTTAGTTTCGAGGGCATTGAGAGATAGCTGTTGGCAGTGGTTGAGATAGCCTCTTGATTGCTAGATGGCCACTAAGGCAGTGTATCCTCAAACTCAGCTGTTCCTGAGGGCGATCTGATTCCCCCTCCCCTGACTGCGGCAGAGGCTGCAGCTGCCTTGGTGGGTCCCCTTGACAATGTTGTTCTGAGAATCATTTCTGGAGCCCTGGTTAGAACTTGCTTCTCAAGGCTTTCCTGTTTCCCAAGTATTTAATGGTCTGGATAAAATCTCCCCCTGCTTAAGAAAGCTAGAGGGGTTTCTGTTCTCTGCAACTGAATCCAGACAGATGCATTCTCCTCTGTGTCTTTGGCCTTGAGCACAATGCCTGGCACGTGTAAAAGGTGAACACATGTTTATTGTTGTAGTCTAAACTAACGGTTCTTAATCTTTGATGTGTATCATCAACACCTGGAAGGCTAATAAAGAACACGAAGTCCCAGGCTCATTGAGGTAGAATAGAGCCCTCATTTTTATATTTTTATCAAGTTCCTTAGGAGATTTTAATACTCACCAAAGTTTGAGAAGCTCTGGTTGAAACATTCTCTGAGGCCTCCCAGGGACCAGGGCATGCTTCTAAGCACTTAATACTCAGTGACTCATTGAAGTCTCGTAATAGCATTAACAGTTGGAAGTAGTATTATCCCCATTTTACAGATGTGAAAACTGAGGCATAAAGAGCTTAGAAAAGTCTCCCAAATGACACAGCAAGTGGTAGATCCTAGCATCTAACCCCAAGCATCAAGGAGCTTAGACCATGAGCCCAAGCTCATGACCACTATAGTCTTCTCTTTGCAGAGCCTAAAGATGAATCTCATTTAAATTTACATCATATTCCTCCAAGTAATTTTTTAAAAACTTAACAATATCTCTGTCTCTCTGACCAGGTCCTTCAGTTACTAAAGAAAACTATCGAGCTAACAAAAATCTTTCCAGCAAAACAATAGTCTCTCGGATAAATGCCAACATATTTCAAAGTCTAATAAAACCCATTTAAATCAAGGAATAGCTTGAAGGAATAATTGCCCTCAGATACAAAACTAATAATTCCCTGAATTTTATTATCTTTGAAGTGAAGAATAACAAAACTGACCCTTAGGTCCAACCATTTATTAGAGAAAGCATTTATACATTTTCAAGAAGAATATATCAATATAGTATTATTTAGCTACAGAGTCTCACACTCCTTTTTCCTTACTAATCATGTTCCTTACATTCTCAAGATTGCATCTCTAAGATTTAATAAAATCTGATTATTTCTCTAATGCCTAGAAATTAATAATGTCAAAAAAAATATTAGACGATGTCTAGAGGAACTTCTTATAGAGATGTGCACAATGAATAAAAGGAAATATTCTCCCCTCACATACTTTGTAACCTCTTGGTCAAGAGAAGTTCTCACATTTAAATTTTATCATTATTAAAAGGGAGGATTTCTGAAAACTTTTGAAATTTTCATTCCTATCACTAGTGGGGATTGTAAGACAAAAGAGGGACCTGGATATTTCTGAGGCAAAAATTACCCTCATTTTTCCCAGAGAGGAAATGTGAGGCCCAACAAGCTGGGTTCAAATCCCAGCTCTGTTATTATGAACTTTATTGTGACTTTTGACAAGTTACCTAAGATTCAAGTTTTAGTTTCTATAAAACTTAGGGAGGGACTTCCCTGGTGGCGCAGTGGTTAAGAATCTGCCTGCCAATGCAGGGGACACGGGTTCGAGCCCTGGTCTGGGAAGATCCCACATGCCACAGAGCAACTGGGCCCGTGAGCCACAACTACTGATCCCGCGCGCCTAGAGCCTGTGCTCCGCAACAAGAGAAGCCACGGCAGTGAGAAGCCCGTGCACCACAACGAAGAGTAGCCCCCGCTCGCCACAACTAGAGAAAGCCTGCGTGCAGCAACGAAGACCCAACGCAGCCATAAATAAATAAGTAAATTTATATATATTTTAAAAAAACTTAGGGAAAATAACCCAGACCTTATGAGGTGTTACAAGGGTTAAGTGAGATAATATTAGTTTATTTCCCTCCATGTTGAATCTCTGCAGCTCTGAAGCAAAAGAAGGAAGGAAGGAAGGAAAGAAGGGAGGGTAGGAGGGAGGGAGAGAGGGAGGGTGGAAGGAATGGAAGAAAAGGAAAGAAAAAAGATAATGACAACAACAAACCCCACTCACCAAAATAAAAACTCCGGAATCATGGGAATGCATGGGGTAGATTGTCAGAAAACTCGGGTGTAAATTTGGAGCTCTGCCTCCATCTTCTTATGTGACTTGAAGCAGTTCTTTAACTTTACTCTTGGAAAGAGCAAATTTTCACTCTTGTCAAAAGGAAATGAAATTTTTGACCTCCCAGCTTTGTTCTAATTCTGACAATCTGTGCTGCAGAAACATAAAAAGAGATCCTTAAAATTTATTTTAAAATTTCCACCTTTACTCATATCCTGAAAACCTTAAAATGTGCTTTTCAACCATCCACATTTCCTGTTCCTTTTCTTTATTTGTACTGTCAAGGGAAGTTGTTCCAGCAAATGAGTCAGTTGAGATGGAAACATTTATTTTTCTGATATAACATGTCAGTGATGCTCTTTTAAAGTGTTTCCTGTATGTTTTGACATTAAGTAACATCTCACACACACACACACACACACACACACACACACACAGTCTGACTAAAATACTAATGGTAAATCAGAGCCACTGTTCCCTTCTCCTTAGGGACTCCAGTTTGATTTTGCCACCTTCCCTTTCTCTTAAAAAAAAGTGCTGTTTGACATACATTTCACGTTTAGTTCTATGAATTAAACTTTGTTTTGCTTTGGGACTCTCATACATTGCTTGGGACCCAGCAAAATGGACCATTGGGCCCAGATGCCCAGTCTTGGAAAGGGCTGTGGACCCAGCTCAAGAGGTCAGTCCCCAAAAGTGCAGTCCAATTCAGCAGGGACACACCAAGAACAAAAGAACAATGCAGCAGGGTAAAGCGCCAAAGACTCCCACAAAACAGAAAATCAGAATGGAAATTCTATAGAGAGAGTCAGGATGTTAGGGAGACAATGAGGGGTCAAAGTATAATGAGACTTCATGGAGGGAGGTATGTACAACAAGGGCTGTTAAAGACCTATGTTAAGAACATGAATACCTCTTGTGTTGGTTAATTTTATGTGTCACCCTGGCTAGGCATGTCCTAACACTAATTTGGTCAAACACTAATCTAGAAGTTGCTGTGAAGGTCTTTGGTAGATGTGGTTAGTATCTACAATCTGTTGACTTTAAGTAAAGCAGGTTGCCCTCTATAATGTGGGTGGGCCTCATTCAATCCGTTGTAGACCTTAAGAGCAAAAACTGAGGTTTCCTGGAGAAGAAGCAATTCTGCCCCAAGACTATAACCTAGAAATTTTGCTTGAGTTTCCAGACTGTTGCCCTGTGGATTTTGGACTCACGATTACCACATCAACTCTTACTTGAATTTCCAGCCTGCTGACCTGCTCTACAGATTTCAGACTTTCCAAGCCCCACAATCGTATGAGTCAATTTCTTAAAATCAATCTATCTGTATCTGTATCTGTGAGTATAGATCTCTATCTCTATGTCTATGGGTTCTCTTCCTCTAGAAAATCCTGACTGATAAGCTCTCTGTTGTCATTGTTCTTCTCTAATACAAGGATATACAGTTTGGAAGACTCTTCTGGCCTGAAAGTTTGGGTTTAAAGCTGCAAGACTCCAGCCAAGCAGCCCCGCCTGGAGAGAATTGGAAATGGTCATTTTTTTTCTTTGACCAGCCCTTAAGAAATGTCTGCTACCTTCCAGGAACCGTATTTGGTGCCGGACTTATTTTGGTTCTCCCCAAAGCAGACTCTGAAATAAGAATTTGAGTGTAAATAGTGTGGGGAAGTAGCGAAGCGAGACAGGATAGGAAGACAAAACAGGGTATGTTAGTAAGTAGGGTACAGTTGCAGGCTAAAGTTCAATGCCACAGAGACTTCTAGGACACTGTGTGCTCTGGGGGCATACAGCTGTGTATCAAGGATACAAAGTTTGCATTAATTTTCTAGATGTTGCACTATTTAAAATATTTTTATATTAAAATAAACAGAGGCATATTTTGGAATACCTACACAGTCTTGTGAATTTTTGAGATAAAGCATGAAAACTCAAAGGTATTTTGAGCTATTTGAGAACCACTCTTTTAGTTCAGTCTTTGTCTTTTCCCCTCTTTATCAAACATGTAACTCGGTTTCCCATTTGAAGGCTTCTCCTTGCTGTGACACCCACTTTGTTCCACGTTCATGGCCTCGCTCCTTCCACTGCATAGAGCTTATCTCAGGCTTAAGTCCTGGTAACAGACCTGTCAGCCCCCTCCCCAGGACCCCTTCTTGTTAACAGCCTCTGCAGTGGGCCTACTGGTTATTCACTAGAGGGCCGTGCTCTGCCCCTCACTGGCTCTGCTCCCAGGTGACTGGGTCTCTGACATATTTTTTTAATATTCTTCCTAGGTCTATAACTTGATCCTAATTCCTCATCTGCATCCATAGGGACAACTTGTTCCCTTCCACAGTGGATAGAGACAGGCCCTACTACGATCTTCAATTGGATCTCTAGGACTTAATATTGTAGCTGTCTTATTCTGATATATATGCTTGTCTTGTATATGTCACTATGCCTTCAAGAAAACTGCAAAAACAACAACAACAAAAAGATGGCAAGGAGGTGCTGCAGGGAAGGCCACATAAAATGGAAAAGAAGCAGAGCTGTAATCATAGAAATGAAGAGAAAACGAGCTGGGTAGATCCTACTCTACTCAGTTACCTGAAACTTAGAGGAAGAGCCTGGAGAAACTAGGACATCAATTGGCAGCAGTAAATCTCTTTCTCCCCAAGCAGTGCAGCTTGTATTGAAGAATAGATTATTTCTAATGTTCACTTCTGCTTGTACCACCAGAAAGAATAACCTAGAATTTCAATAGAGTGATTTCTAGATACAGAGAGCCCTTCATCGAAAGTCATTTATGCACAGAAATATAGATCAATGGAACAGGATAGAAAGCCCAGAGATAAACACATGCACATATGGTCACCTTATCTTTGATAAAGGAGGCAAGAATATACAGTGGAGAAAAGACAGCCTCTTCGATAAGTGGTGCTGGGAAAATTGGACAGCTACATATAAAAGAAGGAAATTAGAACACTCCCTAACACCATACACAAAAATAAACTCAAAATGGATTAAAGACCTAAATGTAAGGCCAGACACTATCAAACTCTTAGAGGAAAACATAGGCAGAACACTCTATGACATATATCACAGCAAGATCCTTTTTGACCCACCTCCTAGAGAAATGAAACTAAAAACAAAAATAAACAAATGGGACCTAATGAAACTTGAAAGCTTTTGCACAGCAAAGGAAACCATAAACAAGATGAAAAGACAACCTTCAGAATGGGAGAAAATATTTGCAAATGAAGCAAATGACAAAGCATTAATCTCCAAAATTTACAAGCAGCTCATGCAGCTCAATATCAAAAAAACAAACAACCCAATCCAGAAATGGGGAGAAGACCTAAATAGACATTTCTCCAAAGAAGATATACAGATGGCCAACAAACACATGAAAGGATGCTCAACATCACTAATCATTAGAGAAATGCAAATCAAAACTACAATGAGATATCATCTCACACCGGTCAGAATGGCCATCATCAAAAAATCTAGAAAGAATAAATGCTGGAAAGGGTATGGAGAAAAGGGAACCCTCTTGCACTGTTAGTGGGAATGTAAATTGATACAGCCACTATGGAGAACAGTATGGAGGTTCCTTAAAAAACTAAAAATAGAACTACCATATGACCCAGCAATCCCACTACTGGGCATATACCGTGAGAAAACCATAATTCAAAAAGAGTCATGTACCACAATGTTCATTGCAGCTCTATTTACAATAGCCAGGACATGGAAGCAACCTAAGTATCCGTCGACAGATGAATGGATAAAGAAGATGTGGCACATATATGCAATGGAATATTACTCAGCCATAAAAATAAACAAAATTGAGCTATTTATAGTGAGGTGGATGGACCTAGAGTCTGTCATACAGAGTGAAGCAAGTCAGAAAGAGAAAAACAAATACTGTATGCTAACACATATATATGGAATCTAAAAAAAAAAAAAAAAAAAAAGGTCATGAAGAACCTAGGGGCAAGACAGGAATAAAGTTGCAGACCTACTAGAGAATGGACTTGAGGATATGGGGAGGGGGAAGGGTAAGCTGTGACAAAGTGAGAGAGTGGCATGGACATATATACACTACCAAACGTAAAATAGATAGCTAGTGGGAAGCAGCTGCATAGCACAGGGATATCAGCTCGGTGCTTTGTGACCACCTAGAGGGGTGGGATGGGGAGGGTGGGAGGGAGGGAGACGCAAGGGGGAAGACATATGGGGACATATGTATATGTATAACTGATTCACTTTGTTATAAAGCAGAAACTAACACACCATTGTAAAGCAATTATACTCCAATAAAGATGTTAAAAAAAAAGTCATTTATGCAGAAGCTGCTTTCTTCACATGTCACCAATTTTTGTCTTCTTTTTTTTTTTTACAATAACATTTACAGATATTTTGCTCTTGCCACATAATCTTTTACTCATAGACCTTATTTTACAAGTGGGTCTTACTTGTTTTTAGCTTTTAAAATAGCATCATGATACTGAGAAATTGCTACATTGAGAAGTACTATAATTTAGATTCTGGGTCTTAAACTGCACACAATCAACTCTGTGTGAATGGTAAATGATCTGAATATTGCCTAACTTTAACGATTTTAATTTATTTGTAGTCTGACTGGCCCCAATATCAGTCAGGGAAGTTCATTTATAAGTGTTCATATCATAGTAAAATTTTGCACTGAAGTCATTTTGGACAATATAGCAGCATCAACAAGCAATCCTTCTCCTTCATCTTTCTCCCAGGATTGAGAATAAAGTACTGAATTACTTCTTGCCAGACTCTCTTGTAGCTAGAGGTGGTTTTGTGACAGAGCTTCAGGCAATAAGTAGCATGGAGTATTCTTCTTGGGGGCTTCTTGGAAAAAAATAATTTTTCCTCAAAAAAGAGAGACATACACAGTCATTGAGAACTCTGATTTCCTCCCTCCCTGCCTTTGTAGGCATCAGTAGGAGAACATGTTACTTGGAACTGCAGTAGCCATCCTGAGACTGAAGCAATAAGCTAGATGGTGAAAGCCAGCATGCTAAAGATGGCAAAATGGAAAAGAAAAGAAGAGCTCAGATTCTTGATGATATTGTTGAGGCACTGAATCAAACTTGGGACACTCTTCCAGATTTGTTGTTAATAATAAGTATCCTATAATTTAAACCACTGTTACTTGGATTTTCTCCTGAGAGTTTTATAATTTACAAGGAGTCAACACAGTTCCTGAGATTGCTCACAGAGCCAGTAGCCCAATCTTCCCGTTTCACACACAGTTGCCTGGGACCAGAGGAAGAAAAAAAAAATGGGGAGTGGAGGATAGCGCGGTCTGATTCTCAGCCTGGACTTAGAAATGAGGTATGGCCACCTTGTAAAGAGAGGTGGCAAACAGAATCAAAGGGGCTTTTTTCATGGGGCCTTTGGTGACCCTTGGGATTTAAGCACCTCTGGTGTTTTGCAGCTTTGGGATCACCAAGAAGCAGCACCCTGGACTGTGGCTTGGTGGCATCAGACATCACCCAAGCAAGCAGAGGAGGTAACGAGCAGAATTTTTCTTAAGCACACCTGTGTTGTTTCCTAATGACTCTCAGGAGTGATAGGAAGAGACTTTGAAGAGGAGCCTGAGGTCTTGTGCTAGCATGTGGGGCTACATATCCATGAGAGGTAGTTGATATCTCTATGAGCTCATTTGTTCCCAAAGACAGCGAGATCTGTGACATTCGTGATACACACAACACACATAATAATTGTTATTTAAGTCAACTCCTGCCGACATACAATTCAATCCATTCTGCAGACACAACATGCTAAAAGCAGTCTCCTTCTAAAACAACAGCTGAAAATCATTTTCATTGTAGATTGTAGAGTTTATGCAAGACACACTCATGTGAATAAAGTAAGGACATGTTCTGTCATACCCTGAAGCATGCCTTATTTTTGCGTTAGGCTAGCAGGGTGTTTTTGATGTGGTCCACACCCTTGCCTCTGTGAGGTTACTGGTCAGTGATTTTAAATGCATCCCCTCACCCACAGTGTAATCTGACACTACATTGTATGTAAAATAAATCAAAGCAGCGCAGGTCTGAGAAAGTCAAGATTGGGTACAGGGCCTTATACATGTTGGCCCAGAGTACCTCTGCTCTGAATTTGAGGCAATTTCAAGGAGACTTCTCTCTGCATCTAGTTTGCTGTTGTCTCCGTTTATACAGTTTTAACCATTCGGATTATTTGGACCCCTTTTGCTATCATTTGTTAGTCTGGGTCATGGTTCACTCTAACATGTCAGAAATAGAGTGTTTTCCCAATCCTCAACCACACTAGGTAGAGTAAGAATTTCCAAGGCAAAGTTCTCCCTTGAGGGATAAATATGGGAATCTGCACCTTCAATGACTTTAAAGTAATAAAATGTCCAGATACACAGGTGGGAGGGGCCTGTCTACCATTCCAGCTCTTTATGTGCTGGCCTCACCATCACTTTGGGTCTGAGAAGTCCTTGAGAGAAGGGACCATTTCTTACTTGTATTCCTTGCCATTCCTAGCACAGAGCAGGTGTTCTGAAAAGTTTGGCTAAATCGAATTGAAAAAAAAAGAGAACCGAGGGCATTCTAGAATTGAATTATACTCCAATACACCCGCTTCTATGTATGTGAGAAACACTTTTTTAACGTTAGAATTAAATTTTGTTTTTGCTTGGGCATGCCTTCAGAATCAAATCTGAACTTCTTAATTGCTGCTTTAAGACTGAAAATTGTTTTCTCCTTAAAAGAAAAGTTTTTAAAGCCTCTATCTGTGCAAAGAATTGTGCTGGGTACTTTCACATGTTTTGCTACATTTCTTTAGGTACTTTCTATTCCCTTGTCAATTGAACTGAGCAATGTTTTTGCCAAATTATCTCAATTTTAATATTTACTGATTTTTAATACTAGGTACACTATCCCCTCAGGTGGGTATTTTATCCTCTTGTTACAGATGAGAAAGCTGAAACTCTGATGACGGAAGGGACTCATGCAGTTCCAAGGGTACAGAGTAGGAGGGAAGCTAGACCGTCTTCCGACTCTAGGCACCATGCCTCTTTGTTTGGCTCCACGGTTTCATTTCTTCCCCTTCCATGCTTTATGACTCTTCTTAACCTAACATCCTTATCTCTTTAGTTATTAATCACTTCACCCTTTTCAATCTCAAAAGAACTTTCTCCACAGTTTTCTTTTTTTGTTCATAGTGATGTTTGTGCTAGAGATTCCTGAATGGGTGGGATGTTGGGGTGGGCGGACTGTAGAGAGTTGAAGAGATGTACTCATCTAGAGTCTGAGAAATTCTGAGTTGTGGGAGAATGTTTTGTAAAGTCTGTCATTAATTGCCTTAAGTACTTTTTTTTTCCCTTGTCTGCCTCATTCCAAAGATGTTTTAATAAACAAACCTGACCAAACAGGTTATTTGGAATTTGTATTTACCATCACAATATTCTGAACAGTTGTGTTGTGAAGGCCAGGGTATTGTGCATAGATGCCAGAGGTCCGGTCCCTTTGAATTGTTATTGTTTACCCGGTTTAGTCCTTTGCTATTCAGAATATAGTCCTTGGGCCACCAGGGTCACCATCTCCTGGGAGCTTGCCAGAAATGCAGATTAGCAGGTCCCACCGGAGGCCTATTGAATCAAAAGGTCTCTCTTGATGCCTAAGCACATTAAAATTTAATGCAGTTAGACTAGTTTTTGCAGCAATCTTGGTCTGTTTTCTTGGAATCTACATCTCTGCTTAAAATATATGCACACACACATTTGAAATTAATTCTTGATTATTTTGGCGAGGTTATTCTAATACGTATATTATTCCATAGGCCTTATATTAGCTGGCTTTTGGAATGCCATTCAACTAATTAAATCAGCTACTTCTAGTTCTCTTAAAAAATTTTGCTATGTTACTTTGATGTCAAGAACCATGTTTTATTTACCTTTGTGTCCACACTGCTTCTTGTATGTAAATGCTCAGTAAGTTGAAAGCTGAATGAATTTTGAATTGATTTTTGATTGAACGAATGAGTGCATGGAAGAAGAGAAATCTAGATGGCACATTCCTTAAGGCTGGGACAATGTCTTAGCTATCCTGGAATTGCCAATGCTTCACAGAAAACCTATCAATAAATGCTTCTTGGTTAAGTTGTAGCTGTTAGATAAGGAGATGCTGTCTATTTATTCCTGGCATAAGATCCCAGAAAATAGAAAGAGAACGGGGGAAAAAATGGAGTGCTTAGTACAGTGCTAGAACCCCTCACAATCGTTTCCTCAGCTAATCATCAGAGTATCTTGTCAACTGGGTATTATTTTACTGAGGCGGAAACTGAGTTCTGAAATTTAAGCACCTCGCCCAAGTTCACACAGCTAGCATCAGAGCCTCATAATTTTTGGAAGTCATTTGCCATGTTGTGTGCACTGCCCTGTTTCTGTAGAGATTGGAAGGTTATTATTTTCCTTTATAATATTTTCCTATTATTTTTCTTTATAATAAAACACAAAATACACAACTTTCTGATTTCCCCTGGTGCATCAGAGGCGCTGTGGCTCTAGAGGAAAGAGCTCCTCTGCTTGCCTTTCAACAACAGACCAAGCAGGAACAATGGAATGAAAAGCTACTCCCCTCCCCCCACCCCGCAGGTCGTTTTCTGCCAGCGGAACGCAGGTGCTGGAGCCTTCAGGCATGGGGGGGACCAGAGAGGAACGGACACACGGCCCGGCAGTTGCCTGGTAACCCCCGCTGGAGGAGTCCCTGCGTAATAAGTTCCCCGAGAAGTGTCACTGGCCCTGAGTGGGACCTCGTACGTAGCCGGTTCTCTCCCCGCTAGCGGCCTGCCCCTGCTGCTTGGCGGGCTAGGACCGGGGAAATGTTGCAGGAGGAGTCGGATCTCGCTCTCATTATTGCCCAGATAGTCCAAAAGCTCAAGGGCTCCAATTTGTACGCTCAGTTGGAACGGCAGGCCTGGGTAAGTGAGGCTGAGTGGGAAGGGATGGAGACCAGCGGGGCCGTGGCGGTGCTTCGGCTCTTTCTGCACCCCGCTGACCTAAGCCGAAGCCCGCCTCGGGTCTCTCCAGCTCCGCTCCTGGGCAGGGAAAAACCTCCCTTCCAGGTGTAAGCTCCACTTGCTCAGCCTCGGGCGTGGAGGTAATAGATTTTTTTTTTTTTTTTAAAGAAAGGTGGGTCACATCACGCCTTTCTTCAGGCCAGAGAACCGCTGAGGCTATTCATTCATATTGTAGTCCTTTACAGGGTCTAATTTTTTAAGCTGCTGGAGTCAGTGGAGGTAGGTTGGACTATACCTTCCTTCACTTTTTCCACCCTGTAGGTGGGTTTGAGCCCCCAGGTACATTTTGGCTTTCGCGTCTATTTATCACCTTTTTGCGCTCTACCCTCCCTGCAATGATTGCCCGTCTAACCGTCCACTGGGCGCTTATCGAGTATTTTCTAATACGCTAAGTTCTTTGGATGCAGAGATTGATCAGGAGATCTTTGCCTTTTTTTGGTGAATGTGATAAATGGAATCATACAGTATTTAAAATTTTGTGCTTGCTTTCTGTCATTTTGCATAATGCTTTTGAAATTCAATCGTGTTGTTGGTATTTCAGTAGTTCTGTTCCTTTTTATTGTTGAGTAATATTTCATTGTTTGGATGTACTACGATTTGTTTATCCATTCATTGGTTGCTGGGCATTTTTGGTTATAGAGTTATGGGTTGTTTCTGTTTATAGAGATTATGAGTAAAGCCGATACATGCTTTCTGGTATAGGTTTTTTGTTTTGTTTTGTTTTTTAGTTTTCTTTTCTCTTGGATAAATATCTAGGAGTGGAATTGCTGAGTTGTATGGTAAGTGTATGTCTATAAGAATCTGCTAAACTTTTCCAAAGTGGCTGTATTATTTTGCATTTCCACCAGCAGTTATGAGGATTGTTCTGCATCCTTGCTAGTGCTTGATGTCAGTGTTTAATTAATTAATTTTTATTTATAATTACACTCCTCTAGTAGGAGCATAATGATATCCCATTGTGGCTTTAACTGCATTTGCCAAATGACTAAAGATATTGAGCATCTTATCAAATGTTTATATCTCCTTTGGTGAAGTAGTCTGTTCAAATCTTTTGCCTATTAAAAAAAATTGTGTTTGTTCTCATATTGTTGAATTGTAAGGATTCTTTATATATGGCATAAGTCCCTTATCGGATATGCAGCTTGCAAATATTTTCTCCCAGTCTGTGGTTTATCTTTTCATTTTCTTAACTGGGTCTTTCAAAGAGCAGAAATTTAGAATTTTGAAGACATACATTTTTATCAATTTCTTTCATGATTTGTGCTTTTTGTGCCCTACCTAAGAATCTTTGCCTCCCCCAAGGTCTCAAAAAGTTTCTCCACAGTATGGAGGTTCCTTAAAAAACTAAAAATAGAACTACCATATGACCCAGCAGTCCCACTACTGCACATATACCCTGAGAAAACCATAATTCAAAAAGAGTCATGTACCACAATGTTCATTGTAGCTCTATTTACAATAGCCAGGACATGGAAGCAACCTAAGTGTCCATCAATAGATGAATGGATAAAGAAGATGTGGCACATATATACAATGGAATATTACTCAGCCATAAAAGAAACGAAATTGAGTTATTTTTAGTGAGGTGGATGGACCTAGAGTCTGTCATACAGAGTGAAGTAAGTCAGAAAGAGAAAAACAAATACCGTATGCTCACACATATATATGGAAACTAAGGAAAAAAAAAAAAAGGTCATGAAGAATCTAGGGGCAAGATGGGAATAAAGACACAGACCTACTAGAGAATGGACTTGAGGATATGGGGAGGGGGAAGGGTAAGCTGTGACAAAGTGAGAGAGTGGCATGGACATATATGCACTACCAAACGTAAAATAGATAGCTAGTGGGAAGCAGCCGCATAGCACAGGGAGATCAGCTCGGTGCTTTGTGACCACCTAGAGGGGTGGGATAGGGAGGGTGGGAGGGAGACGCAAGAGGGAAGAGATATGGTAACATATGTATATGTATAACTGATTCACTTTGTTATAAAGCAGAAACTAACACACCATTGTAAAGCAATTATACTCCAATAAAAATGTAAAAAAAAAAAAAAAGGTATCATGTCAGGGGGGAAAACCAGAAAACAATAAATTCCATATGTTTTAAAAAAAAAAAGAAAAAAAAGTTTCTCCTATGTTTTGTTCTAGAAGTTTTATTAGTTTTAGCTTGGACATTTAGATCTAGAATCCATTTTAAGTCAATTTTTGTATATGATGTAATGTAAAGCTTTTTGTTGTTGTTGTTTTTTGCATGTGTATGTCCAATACCATACCTATTTCTAGTACTTATTGGTTGACAAATCTATCCTTTCTCCACTAATTTTCTCGGCACCTTTGCTGAAAATTGATTTAGTATACACACACACAGACACACACACACAGACACACATACACGTGCACACGCGTGTGTGCACGAATATTTCTAACTCTCTATTCTGTTCCATTGATCTATTTGTCTATTATTATGCTAATACCACACTATTTTGATTTTTATAACTTTATAGTAAGTCTTGAAATCAGGTAATTAGTCGTCCAACTTTGCTTCTCTTTTTCAAAATTGTTTTGACTACTCTAGGTATTTTGCTTTGCCATATGAATTTTAGAATCATCTTGTAAATTACTACAAAAAACTTAACTGGGATTTGTATTGGGGTTATGTTGAATGTAGAGATCAATTTGGGGAGACTTGACATCTTAACAATATTGAATTTTCTGGCCAATGAACATGCTTTGTTTCTCCATTTATTCGTATCTTCATTTTCTCTCATCAGTGTTTTATAGTTAAGTACACAGATATTGCACATATTTTATTAAGATTTTCCCCAAGTATTTCATGTTTTTTTGATACTATTAACATGCTGGCTTTTTTTTCTTGTTTCAGTTTCCAATTACTTGTTGTTAGTATACAGAAATAAAATTGATATTTGTATATTTACCATGTATCCTGGGGACTTACTAAACTTACTTGTTAGATATAGTACCTTTTTTGTAGATTGCTTAGTATTTTCCAAGTATATGTGTCATTTGCGAATAAAGATGTTTTACTTCTTCCTTTCCAATCAGTGTGCCTTTTAGTTCTTTTTCTTGCCTTGTTACAGTGGCTAGTGACTCCAGTGCAATGTTGTATAGATGCTTTTTGTTAGGTTGAAGAAGCTCTCTTCTATTCCTGGTTTTCTGAGTGTTTTATTACTAATTGATGTTGAATTTTGTTAAATACTTTTCTTGTATCTGGAGAGATGCTCATGTGATTTTTTATATATGTTGATATGGTGAATAATACTAATTGGTTTTGAATGTTGAACCAATTTTGCATTCCTCAGATAAGTTCTACTTGGCTATGATGCATTATCCTTCTTATATATTTCTTGATTCCATTTGCTAATACTTTGTTGAAGATTTTGTGAGTATTTTTATAAAGGATATTGGTTTATAGTTTTACTTTAACATCTTTGTCTAGATTTGATATCAGGTAATGCTGATCTCTTAAACTGAGTTGAGAAGTGTTCCCTTCTCTCCTGTTTTCTGGAAGAATTTGTATAGAATTGATATTATTTCCTCCTTAAATGTTTGGTAGAATTCCCAGTAACGTTATTGGGGCCTGGAGTTTTCTTTGCGGGAACATTTTTTAATAAAAATTTTAATTTTTAAAACATGTGCGAGGCCATTCAGGTTATCTTGTTGAATGTTCCACATGCCCTTGGAAAGCATGAGCATTCTGCTGTTACTGTACTATACATGTCAATTAGGTCAAGTATATTGACAATTTTGTTCAAGTGTTCTATATCTTTACTGAGTATGGAGGCTTCAGTCAGTACAGTCAGGAGCCAAGCTAGGCTTGAGTTTTGTTATTACTGTCATTAGCTTCAGTGTACCACAAGCTTCAAATTCAGTGGGCTGCTGTAACTTTGTGCTTAGAAATAGTCCTGGGGTACTGGAGGGTTTTTCTCAGTGTCTGTATCCTCAGTTTTCATTTGTCTCCTTTGCCTGTGCCACAGAGGGAGGTCTCTCTCCATGCTCTGATCCCTTCCTCAGCAGTAGTCTGTTGTTTGTTACTCAGTCCTAAGCTCAGGGTAGATACAGGTGTTTTCTGTCCTCCTGGTCCTGTCTCAGTCCAGGTGCCTTGGGAGTGGTTCTTTGACAATGTTCCTTTCTCTTCTGCTTTTGGCAGCCAAACTTTGCCTTGTGGCAAATAATGGGTGAAAGAGAGATTCCTGCCTCTTGCTAGTTCTGGCTTACCTCTGCTATGTACTGGTACAGGATTTGGGGCCCATGAGAGTTTTCTTACGTTTCCATGAGGAAGACAGTTTTTGTATCTATCTCACCCCCAGAAGCAACAAATTATTGCCTCCCTCAGAGGTATAAGGCCTCTTCCTCAAATGAGAGGAGAGTTTGGGCATGGTTGCATGCTTGTTTTGTAGTGATAGCCTATCGTTTCTTGCACACCTGTGCCACAGAAGGGGCCTCTCTGCAGTTCCTGCTCTGCCCTCAGTCCTGATGGAGACCTATGGAAAAGAGCATGCAAGTGAGTGTGAATTCCCCTTGGGTTTTGAGCTCCCAGTGTTTCTCAACTGACATGCTAGCCCACATCTAATCAATAACAGTTAACAATTTTAGCTGAATTCTTCTTTCTTGCTTGTACGGTAGCCTCCTTTTCCTCCTGTGCTTTGCCAAATATGAAATAGTTTGGAGTCCCATCTGTCTTTAGAGGGGCTTGTTACTCTTTGGAATTTAGTTCACTTGATCGTCTTAAAACTTCAGTTTTATGGTGAGTTCAAAAGTTATGATTTTGTAGATTATACCACTTTTTCTCATTGTTAGGGTGGGAGTGATATTTCTTATTCTGGCTGTCCACATCCTATGCATTAGCAGAAGTCCAATAGTAAGTGCTGAAGGATTGAATCTATGTCAGTGAGAAAGATTGGTCTGTAATTTTCCTTTCTTGTAATGTCTTTGACAAGTTTTATATCAAGGTTATACTGGCCTGATAAAATGGTAGGGAAGTGTTCCCCCTTTTTTCTTTTCTATTTGATATAAAAATGTTATGAGACTGTGTTATTTCTTTCTTAAATGTTTGGAAGAATTCTCCATTGAAGCCTGTGTCTCAGATTTTCTTTTGAGAAGGTTTTTTATTTTGTTGTGTTTTGTTTTTAATTAGTGGACTTTATTTTTTAGAATGGTTTAAGGCTTACAGAAAAATTGAGCAGAAGGTACAGAGTTCCCATACATCCCCTTTCCTTATATACTGTTTCCCTTATTATTAGCATCTTGCATTAGTGTGGTACATTTGTTACTATTGGTGGACCAATCGATATTGATACATTATTATTAAAGTCCACAGTTTTCATCAGGGTTCACTGTTTGTGTTACACAGGTCTATGGGTTTTGACAAATGTATAATACCATGTACCTACTATTCCATTATCTTACAGAATAGTTTTACAGTCCTAAAAAAATCCCCTGTGCTCCACCTACACATCCCTCCCTCCTTCCAAGCCCCTGGCAACTACTTGGTTTTTTACTGTCTCTATAGTTTTCCCTTTGAGAATGTCCTATAGTTGTAATCATAACAGTATGTAGCTTCTTCAAATTGACTTCTTTCACTTGGCAATGTCGATTATGTTACTGTATGTCTTTTTGTTTCTTGATAGCTTTTTTTTTTCTGAATAATATTATATTGTGGGGATGTATCAGTTTGTTTATACATTCACTATCTGTTGAAGGACATCTTGGTTGCTTCCAAGATTGGCAGTTATGAATAAAACTGGTATAAACATTCCTGGGTAGAGTTTTGTGTTGACATAAGTTTTCAACTAATTTGGGTAAATACCAAGAAGCATGATTTCTGGCTGATATGGTAAAAATTTGGTAGAAACTGACAACTTGTCTTCCATTGTGGCTATACCATTTTTGCATTCCCACCAGCACTGATTGAGAGTTCCTGTTGCTCTACATTCTCACCAGCATTTGGTGTTATCAGTGTTTTAGATTTTGGCCATTCTAATAGGTGTGTTGTGATATCTCACTCTTGTTTTAATTTGCAATTCCCTAGTGACATATGATATTGAATATCTTTTCATATGTTTATTTGCCATCTGTATGTCTTCTTTGGTGAGGTGTCCCTTCAGGTCTTTTGCCCATTTTTAATTGGGTGTTCTTATTGTTGAGTTTTAAGAGTCTGTTTTATGTTTTGGGTACAAGTCCTTTATCAGATATGTGCTTTGCAAATATCTTCTCCCAATTTGTGGCCAGTCTTTTCATTCTCCTGGCAGTATCTTTCTCAGAGAAGTTTTTAATTTTAATGAAGTCCAACTTATCAATTTTTTTCTTTTATGGATCATGCTTTTGGTGTTATGTCTAAGAATTAATCACCAAACCCAAGGTCACTTAGATTTTATCCTATGTTATCTTTTAGAAGTCTTATGGATCTGGGTTTTACATTTATGATCCTTTTTTTTTTTTTTTGCATGTGGATGTCCAGTTGCTCCAGTACAATTTGTTGAAAAGACTGTCTTTGCTCCATTGAATTGCCTTTGCTCTTTTGTCAAAGATCAGTTGACTATATTTGTGTTGGTATTTCTGAGTCTCTATTCTATTCCATTGATCTACTTGTCTGTTTTTTTAACATTACCACATTGTCTTGATTTTGGTAGCTTTATAATAAGTTGAAGTTGTCAGTCCTCCAGTTTTGTTCTGCTTCAGCATTGTGTTGGAAAGATTTTAAAGAACAGATTCAATTTTTAATAGATATAGGAGTATTCAGATTTTCTATTCCTTCTATTGTCAGCTTTGATAAATTGTGTTTTTCAAAGAATTTGTTCATTTAAATGATATAAATAATTGGCTTAAAGTTGTCTATAATAAATTTTTATTTCTTTTTAATGTCTGAAAAGTCTGTCACAGTTTCGGATTATAAAAATTTGTGTGCATGTGTGTCTTTGAACAGTTTTGCTAGGTGTTTATCTATTTAATTGATCTCATCAAAGAACCAGTGTTGGGTTTGAAATTTTCTCTTAATTTTGGATCACATCTTTATTATTAATTTTCTCCTATTTTCTTTGGGATTGATTTGCTGTTCTATTTTTAGTTTCTTGAGATGGAAACTTAGATCATGGATTTCAAGACTTTTTTCTTTTCTAAAATACGCATTAAGGCTATGATTTTTCCCCTAAGCACTACTTTAACTGCATTCCACAGTTTTAACGAGTTATATTTTTACTATCCTTTTGTATAAAACATTTCCTAATATTTTTTTGTCATTTAAAAAATTTGGCCCAAGGGGTATCCTGAAGTATATTGCTTAATTTCCAAGCAATTAATATTTTCTTTTTTTTTTTGGTACTTTTTTCGAAGTATAGTTGCTGTACAATATTATATGTTATAGGTGTACAATATAGTGATTCACAATTTTTAAAAGTTGTACTCCACTTATAGTTATTATAAAATATTGACTATATTCACCATGCGGTACAATATATCCTTGTAGCTTATTTTATACCTAATAGCTTGTACCTCTTAATCCCCTACTCCTATATTGCCCCCTCTTCCCTCTCCCCACTGGTAACGACTAGTTTGTTCTCTATATCTGTGACTATGCTTCTTTTATGTTTACTCACTAGTTTAAAAAATTTTTAGATTCCACATATAAGTAATATCATATAGTGTTTGTCTTTCTGTATGACCTATTTCACTTAGCATAATGACCTCCAAGTCCATCCATGTTGCTGCAAATGGCAAAATTTTGTTCTTTTTTATGGCTGAGTAGTATTCCATTGCATGCACATATATATATATGTGTGTGTGTGTATGTATATATATATGTATATATATATACATACACACACACATATATATATATAATCTCCCATCTTCTTTATCCATTCATCTAATGATGAACACTTAGGTGGCTTCCATATCTCGGCAGTTGTAAATAATGCTGCTATGAACATTGAGGTGCATGTATCTTTTTGAATTAGTGTTTTTGGTTTTTTTGGATATGTACCCAGGAGTTGAATTGCTGGATCATATGGTAGTTCTATTTTTAGGTTTTTGAGAAACTGCCATACTGTTTTCCATAGTGGCTGTACCAATTTACATTCCCACTAACAGTGTAGGAGGGTTCCCTTTTCTCCACAACCTCGCCAACATTTGTTACTTGTGTTCTTCTTCATGATAACTATTCTGACAGGTATGAAGTTTCGATGTGCATTTCCCTGATGGTTAACAATGTTGAGCATCTTTTCATGTGCCTTTTGGCTATCTGCATTTCCTCTTTCAAAAAATGTCTATTCAGTTCTTCTGCCCATTTTTTAATCAGGTAGTGTTTTTTTATATTGAGTTTTATGAGCTGTTTATATATGTTGCATATTAATCCCTTATGAGACATATCATTTGCAAATATTTTCTCCCATTCAGTAGGTTGTCTTTTTGCTTTGTCAGTGGTTTTCTTTGCTGTGTCAAAGCTTTTAATTAGACCACATTTGTTTATTTGCTTTTATTTCCTATGCTTTAGGAGATGGATCCAAAAAATTATTGCTGTGATTTATGTCAAAGAGTGTTCTGCTTATATTTTTCTCTAGGAGTTTTATAGTATTTGGTCTTACATTTAGGTCTTTAATTCATTTTGAGTTTAGTTTTGTATATGGTGTTAGAGAATGTTCAAATTTGTTTTTTTACGTGTAGCTCTCCAGGTTTCCCAGTACCACTTATTGAAGAGACTGTTTTTTCTCTGTTGTATATTCTTGCCTCCTTTGTTGCAGGTTAATTGACCTTAAGTGTGTGGGTTTATTTCTGGGCTCTCTATCATGTTGCATTGATATATGTGTCTGTTTTTGTGCCAGTCCCATACTGTTTTGATTACTGTAGCTTTGTACTATGAAGTCAGGGAGCATGATTCCTCAGCTCTGTTCTTTTTCTCAAGATTTTCTTGGCGTTTTGGGGTCTTTTGTATTTCCATACAAATTTTAAAATTATTTGTTCCAGTTCTGTGAAAAATGCCATTGGTATTTTGATAGGGATTGCACTGAATCTGTAGATTGCCTTGGGTAGTATGGTTATTTTGACAATATTGATTCTTCCAATTCAAGAACACGGTGTATCTTTCCATCTGTTTGTGTTGTCTTCAGTTTCTTTCATCAGTGTCTAGCAGTTTTCTGAGTATAGGTCTTTTACTTTCTTAGGTAGGTTTATTCCGATATATTTTATTGGTTTTGATGTGATGGTAAATGGGATTGTTTCCTTAATTTCTCTTTCTGATTGTTTGTTGTTAGTGTACAGAAATGCAATAGATTTCTGTATATTAATTTTGTATCCTTCAACTTTATTCTATTCATTGATGAGCTCTTGTTTTCTGGTGGCATCTTTAGGATTTTCTATGTATAGTATCATGTCAATGTTATTGATTTCCAGCTTAATGTCAGTGTTGTCAGAGAACATTCTCTGACTGATTAAATATTTTAAAATTTGTTGAGGCTTGCTTTACAATCTGGTATGTAATCAATTTTGCTGCATGTTCCACATGCACTTGTAAATAACGTGTATCCATCACTGTTGGGTCAGGTAGGCTATATATGTCACTGAAGTTCAGGTGTCAGTTATGCTGTTCAGCTTTTCTATAATCTTATTGAATTTTTTTCTGTTTGTTACCAGTTATTCAAAGAAATATGTTTAAATCTCCCATCATGCTTGTATATTTGTCTATTTCTTTTAATTCTCTAAATTTTTAAATTTTTTTAATTTTAAGGCTATTTCATTGGTTGTATATAGCTTTATATTGTGATAGCTTCCTGGTGGATTAACCCCTTAATCTTTATGAAATGTCCTTCTTTATCTCTAATAAGGCTCTCACCTTAAAGTCTGTTTTGTCCAATGTTAGTATAGCCACAACAGCTTTTTTTGGTTAGTCGTTGCATGGCATGAGTTTTTCCATACTTTTATTTTCACCCTTTCTGCATCAGCATCCTTGTATAGTTGTTTTTTAAATCCAGGCTGACAAACCTTTTTATTTTATTATTTAGTATATTTACATTTAATGAATTTACTGATATATTTGGTTTTATATTTCTGGTCTTAATATTTGGTTTTTTAATTTGATACATTTGCTTCACATTCTGCTTTCTCTCTTTTCTTGTATTCTTTTGGATTATTCAGATTTTATTCAAATATTTTTGTTGTTCTATTTTTGTCTCCATTAATGTGATAGTTACACATTATTTTACTGTTATTTATGTAGATACCCTAGAGGCTACAGCATTTATTCTTGATTAATTGTAGTCTTGAATAAACTAATTTTTTTTTTTTTTACTATTTCCCTGTAATGTAATGCTAGAACTTAGAACACTTTACTTATTTACACCTCTTTTCCCTTGTGTTATTTTTGTTGTGCATTTTATTTTAAATTCCACAAGACATTGCTATTATTCTTCTGTAGCATAAGTATTTAGTCAATATTTGCTGGGGGATTTTTTTGGGTTTTTTTTGTTTTGCATTTTAGTATTTTTAATGGTATTGCCAGAATCAGTGCATTCATTATGTGATTTTTCAGAAAGGAGTTGAAATCCTCTGACCTTGATTCTGATTGTTTCTGATTTGTAGCTGAACTGCCTGAATGGGAAAGTTAAGACTATCTTAAGAAAGAAAAAAAATAATATTTACTCATTTTTAACCAATTTTTATCCTTTTTGTTTCTCATTATTCCCTCCTACTTTTCTATATTTACACTGGGATTATTTTTCTTCTGCTATAACAACTCTTTTTAGTATTTGTTTCAGTGCAAGTTTCCAGATGACAAGCTCCTCAGTTTTACTTGTCTGATGATATCTTTATTTCATCTTTATTTTTGAAGGATTTTTTTTTTTCTGTGCATAAATTTCAAAGTTGTCAGTAATTTTTTTGTCAGCCTGTTGAGACATTTCATTGCCTTCTGGCCTCTTTGTTTTCTGTTGTGAAGTCAGCCATCAGGCTTTTTGTTATCCACTGAATGTATGTCCCTCACCCTCACCCTGGCTGTTTTAACATTTTCTGTCTTTGATTTTCAGCAGTCTTGTTAAGATGTGCCTTGCTGTGTTATTATTGTTGTTTGCATTATTATTATTATTATAATCATTTAATTTATTCTGGTTTGAGTTTGTGGGCCTTCTTAAATCTGGGGTTGATATCTTTCTCCAGTTTTGAAAAATTCTTGGTCATTATCTGTTTGAATATTTGTTCTGCCACATTTTTCTCTCCTTTCTTTCTGAGACTCCAATTTGTACATCAGTTAGATTTTTCACTGAGTCTTACTTATCTCTAGTACTCTTTTTCTTTACTTTACATATTTTTTTTCCTCTGTGCTTCAGTTTGGACATTTTCTTTTGACCTTTTTTCAATTCACCAATCCTGTTTTATGCTATTTTATATCTCTTGGTAAATCCATCTAATGAATTCTTATTTACATTTAGTGTATTTTTCAATTCTAAAATTTCCAAATGGTTCTCTTTTATTGATTCCAGTTCTCAGGTAAAATTACCTGCTTTTCATCTACTTTGTCCAGTTTTTCTCTTTTATAAAAATATAACTCAATTGTTTTAAAGTCCTTGTCAGTTAACACCAAAATCTGGATCATATGTGGATCTCTGTCTATGGCGTTATTTTCTCTTATCTTTTATTCATCTGATTTTGTCTGCTGGCATGCCTTGTAACTTTTATTTGTTGCCAGACATTGTGTCCAAAAAACTGTAATGCCTCCTTTCTTGAGGGTTCAGTCTCCCCTCCACTGGGCAGATAGTCTTGTGACTGATTCCCTTAATCCAGTTAGGGAGTGTGCTGGGTTGAGGCTGAGTTTTACTTTCAGGCTCAATTTTCCTCTGGTTCTTTCCTGGCTCTCACAAGTTTTCAGCTAAGAATTTGATATACTCTAAGGGTCCTTTCCCCTTTGGGTCCCAGACTCTAACCTTTTTCTTGTCAGACTGCTAAGAAACTTTTTCCCAGGTTTCATGCTTAGGGTTGTAACCTTCTACCCCACAGAATTCTAGTATTCAAAAAATTTCTTGAGAAAACTGGCCATGTGCTTAAGATCTCCAAGTCTATGCCACACCTCTGCTTATTTCTCTGTCCAACCTTGGTAGCCCTCCACCAGGCTTTGTACTGGGTTTGTCCTGATTCTCAGCCTTCTGTTCATGCTCAGAGTAATGATCCCAGGGAAAATGTTGCTACAGAAGCCAGTTCGTCTCTCAAGATTTTTTCTCTTTCTGTTTCTCTAGTTCTTGTTCTCTCAACAACTCTTTTCTGTCTTCAGATAGTTGGATTTTTGTTTGTTTGTTTGGCTCTACTAGTTGTTCTACATAGGGATGCTGATCGGCCACCAGCTCCTACATACAACTTGGAAACATAAAGCCTATTTTGTGAGGATTAAGCAAGATAATATGCCAGGCACATAGTAAGTACTCAATAAATAGAAGTCTGAGTTAAAAGTCCAAATGAAATATCACTCCTTTTTTAAAAACCCCTCAACGCTTTTCATTGCCCTTGGAAAAATGTACAGAGTCCTTGATTAGGCCTGCAAAGCTTGGTGGCACTGTTCTTCACGCTCTACTCTTCAGCCATAACTGTCTAAGCTTTATAGGTTTTCCATAACCTTCCAGTTTAGTTTAGGTACTTCTTCTTTTGTGATCCATAGTACCTGGAACTTTATTTTTTGTAGTATTTAAACATCTGCCTTCCCCGCTAAAAATCTGTTTCATGAAGGCAAAAAAAGACTGTGTGTCTCTTGTCCTGCTGTTTTTTACACCTAGCATAATGACTGGCCTGAGAAGGGTGCTCAACATGTCTTTATTAAATGGAAAAAATCCCAATTCTTCTTTTTTAATGTTCATTCTAACAGTATATATTAAGTACTTACTATGTGCCAGATACTTTACTAAGTGATAAAAGAATACGAAAAGCATCTTTACCTTAAGGAATTCAAAGTCTGCTGTGGCACTCTGCTTTTCTTTAAAAATGTTTTTCCTTTAAATATTTCTTTTTATTCTAATTTGGGATCTAATAAGTCAATAGCTGTTTCTCAATTTTGTAAGAAAGCCTGAAGTTTCAGAAAATAAGCAGTAATGACAAAACTTTTTTCGAAGATTTTTGTATTTCACAATTGCAAATAAGAGATTCATGACCTATATAAATTATAACTTCATTTGGAGATTACTGCCCTGAAGACATATTCTTGTTCCTTTCTGTTTTGAACTCCACTTCTATTAATTCAATGTGATTCTTTATTTTGATTATTCAACAAATATTTATTGAGTATTTACTATGTGTCAGGCACAATTCTAGGCCCAGGGGATAAAACAATGAATAAGATAAAGTTCTGCCCTCATGGCAAAATGATAGTATTACAAATAAATACAGGTCCACAATCCCTTATCCAAAACCCGGGGGCAGATATGTTTTGGAATTCACATTTTTCAAATTTTAGAAAGGTAATTCATGCATATTTGTATGTTATTTAATATCCTTACCATTGTCTTACAGCACCTTGTAATTATACACATTAATATTAATGTAGCAAAATGTATGAATTTTTACACTAAGTGTGATAAATAAGGACTATAAATAGTCTCATGTCTATTCAGGTCAGATCAGATTTTGCTACCAAATGAGTTCAAGTCAGGACAGATTTTTGCCACTAATTCAGTTATGAAAAAACTTTGGTTTTCAAAGCTTCTCAGGTTTTGGAATTTCCAGTAAAGGATTATGTATCTATGTAACATCAGGCAGTTAATTGCCTTGAGGTAATAAAAAGTAGAGCAAGGAGGAAAGATAAAGGAGGGTAAGGAGATGGTTACATGGGAAACTCAAAAACACGTATTTGGCTGATTCTTAAGGTAAAATAAGAGATCTATAACATTATAGATTCATACTTTAAAAGAATATAATTATAAATCCTTTAAAAGTAATGTAATATAGTCTTGGACTTGAAAAAATATGTGATAACAATTTTGCCTTAGTTTATATCCAATAGCTCAGACATTTAATAGAAATCTGTTAACTCTTAAAAGGCAACTTTATAATCAGCTTTGGTAATATACATTTAAACAACTGGCTGTTAATTTGTTACATGCCTTTAAAAATGTAATCAGGAGGGCATTTTCCTGCCACGAGCATTTTCTGTACTGCCTTCATTTTGTCTGAGTATATCCAGAAAGTGCTACAGCAGTGTTGGCCCAACTTAATTAGAAAAATAAAAATCACACAGAGTACTTCAAAGACAAATATAAATGATTTTCAGATTTTTCCCTTGTCACTAGTGCTTCTTTTTTAGTATTAAACATTGACTTTATTTTAATGTATCCTTTTATATATTGAAGTTTAATTATTTAAGATCTTGGTATAATAACATGGAATTTTGTGTTTCTAGAAAAAGCTTATGGTTTTTGATTTCTGAGTTTTCCTAAATTATGAAGTCAACCTACATCTTAAAATTGAATTTGTTCACTCATCCTCTAGACATTAGAGTGATAGCCTAATTCCAAATTTGATCTCTAGCACCAGATCAACATTGTTATTTTGTATCATGCATTATTTGTGTTTAAAATGGATGTTGTGTAAAACCTCAAATGTTATTTCCATTCCATTAAGTGCTTAATAAGTCTTGTTGCTCATATTGTTATTATAAATAATAGAATTGTGAAAGGAAGGAATCTGAAAGAAGATAAGCTTTGGAGAGAGAAGGAATAATATAACTGATAGGATGTTGTCATGAGTCTAGGACCCCATAGCATCTTAATGCTGGTGTCCCTTACTAAAAAACTTATGAAATCGTATCTCAAATATCATTTGTTTATTATTCATTGTTATTAGAAATATGTACCATGTATAGAGAATTAAGAGATCGTAGAAATGAGAGTAGAAACTGACATTTATTTATTATTTATTTTAGGGAAATGAAAATTAAATAGATTTAATTAAATAGATTTTAATTAAATACATTTTCTGTAAGGCATGGATGGATAGAACATATATAAAGTCCTGTGCCATGATTAGAGCTTACTATCTTCTGTCTTTTTTTTCTCTCTAGGGTGGGATTGGTATATACTAGGGGAAGTTCCATACTGAACTACTGCATCTGTTATATAAATTAACAATTCAGTGACTCTGATTGTGTTTGATGTGAGCCAGGGAGTGGTATCATCCTTACCAATATCTACCTTGGCTACTGTCATGTCCTTTCATCTTGGAAAGTAAGACAGTGAAGAAATGAATTATGGTATACAGGATTTCAAAATAAGGAACCTCTTGTCTCCATAGAATTTAGGTACTTGAGGGATTAGATAACTATTAAAATGTGGATTTGCTTTGTGTAAGTAAGTACATCTCTTCATGTTTTATTTCAGTACTGAGTTGCTTAGAGAAGGTCATGTAGGGTTCTTGAATTAGGTAAGGCCTAGTCGAAGTGAGAGGGAAAAGTACAGTATATTATGAAAGGAGGCTAAGAAGTAAAGATGTAGAGTAAGGGGCATAAGACAGTCAGTGCTGGCAAAGAAGGGGGTCAGCTTGGGGACATCAGCAAAAGAAAACCAGTGAAGGATCCATCCTTAGGTGAGAGAAACCAGAGCAGAGTTCGAATTATACAATACAGATTCAGTATTAAGGCATGGTCAGCTTGCACAGAGCCAAAATTTCCAATTTGAAACTAAAACTCATTCTTGGCTACAATGCACGTCCACTGGAACTACTGGACTTACAGAAACAAATCTGGTTTACAGTTTTAGAAAGAACCAAAAGTATTAGGAAGAAAAGGGGGTACCCAATTCAACACGTTTTAATTGAGCCTCTTTTCTGTGGTGGTGATGGGCTCTTGAGAAAAATTCGACGAAGTACAAAACAGTTACGTTAATGATAAGAATGTTTGCGTTTGATGTGGGAAAGGGCACTATTTCCTTTTTTTTTTTTTTCTTCTCCCTTAGCTTTTCGTTTACCTCACTAAATACGTTTTGAGTTCCACAAGAGTGAGGGAGGACTATGTGTTGGTTTTCTTTTTATACTGAGGAACTGGCATGTAGGACGTGTTCAGTTAATTATTGAAACAAGAATGCAAATGAATAGGCATATACTAGGGTATAGCTATACTAAAAGGAGACCCCTGGGATTGGAGAAGGCTTGGATGGCACTCAAGGTGGGAAGATGGGAGTGAATTCCCAATGTAGGAACAGTGAGAAGGCTAAGCAGAAGGTTTCTGTTGTAGGGCACTTCTAGAGAGATGAGATTATATAAATTGGGTGGGACAAGATTTTTAGAGGTTTGTAAATGCCAGAATGGGTTTGTCTTTATTTTATAGGCAGTGAAGTGGTCATTGAGGTATTTTGAGGAGGGTGAAGACATAAAGATGGCTTTTTGGGACACTAGTCAGGCACTGGTGAGCAGGATAGATAGGAATGCAGATTGTTCCCCCTTGATCCTCCACTTTATTTCTTCCTACGTTCTATTGGAACTTTGACTATTCTACAAACTGATGGTGCACAAGAACATTCCCATGCCTCTGCTCAGTCTGTCCTCTCAACCTCTACGCATTTGCTCCCCTTTTCCAGTTTCTTCAGTTAGAGTTAATTGTTTCTTTCTCTATGGATGATACCTCTGTTGTAACATATTTTCTTATAGCTATCTTCCTTTTTGGACTAAAAATTCCAAATATAAGGACAATGTCTTATTCATCGTGTTCCCCATGGTTTTGTTTTATGCACTTTTATTTGTAACCTTTTTTCCCTCCTATTTGGTTTTGTTGTTGTTGTTGTTTTTTGCTGTGCCGCGCAGCTTGTGGGATCTTAGTTCCCCAACAAGGAGTTGAACCTGGGCCACAGCAGTGAAAGCGCCAAGTCCTAACCCCTGGACCACCAGGGAATTCCCGTTCCATGGGGTTTTGTAGGTGTAGGCCTAAGGAATCTTTAGTGTAATGCATTCATTGAAAACATGTTTATGAAGTACTTACTATGTGATAAGTATTGCTTGGGTATAGAGATGAAAGACAAGTCCTCTAGAAACCTATAGTCCAGTGCAGTGGTTCTCAAAGTATGGTCTGTGGACCCCTGGTGGTCCCTAAGACCCTTTCAGGTCAAAACTATATTGTAAAATACAAGGGCCTTTTTAAAAAAAATTCACTGCACTGACATTTGCACTGATGGTACAAAAGCAATGGTGATGGGTTTAAATCGGGGAACTAGTACCAAACTGTACTAGTAGTCATTGTATTCTTCACTGATATACATTCACAGTTAAAAAAAAAAAAAGTTTAATTTGTGTGTACTTGATCAAACAGTAAACAATTATTTTATTAAATCTCATTTCTTGAATACACATCTTTTAAGTATCCTGTTTGAGGAAATGGAAATTATGCGTAAGGCACTACTGCTGTATATTGAAATAAGATGATTATCTAGAGGAAAACCACTCTAGTGATTAAATAATTAACTGAGGTACAAGCTGAACTGCTTTTTTTTTTAAATGAAACATCTTTACTTATAAGAGTAAACTATTGACAAACTGTTATTCAGACTTGGATATTTGGAAGATATTTTCTTTAAAAATGAGCAAAGTGAGCCTATCACTTCAAGGAAAACTGTTATGTGTTGCCAGTGATAAAATCCAAGCTTTAAATAAAAATCAGATTCTGGAAAACTTGCATTATCACTGTGACTTTGATGGCTACTTAATACTTAAAGACTTTTCTGATGATATTGATGGTGATATTAACAAATGCTACTTTTTTTTTTTAATAACTCACTTTTTTAAAAAAATTAATTAATTAATTTTTGACTGTGTTGAGTCTTCGTTTCTGTGCGAGGACTTTCTCTAGTTGCGGCGAGCGGGGGCCACTCTTCATCGCAGTGCGCGGGCCTCTCACTGTTGCGGCCTCTCGTTGCGGAGCACAGGCTCCAGACGCGCAGGCTCAGTAGTTCTGGCTCAGGGGCCTAGTTGCTCCGTGGCATGTGGGATCTTCCCAGACCAGGGCTCGAACCCGTGTCCCCTGCATTGGCAGGCAGATTCTCAACCACTGTGCCACCAGGGAAGCCCGGCAAATTCTACTTTTTGATATTGTTTAATGAAATGTGTCCACGGCATCACTTAGTATATTTGAAATGATCAGTACATAATGTTACAAAATCATGTGTAGGTAGAAGATTGATTCAAAGTGCAAGGCAGATTGCTACATGTTTTTCTAATAAAGTATGAAAAGTTTATTGATGTTCAGATTCCACATTGCAACTAATCTTTAGGAAACTACTACCTGTCAAATTTAGTGTACTATCAAAGGAGAGCATCCACAGTATCTGAAAAGGATATTAAAATATCCTTCCCTTTTCCAGTTGCATATCTGTGTGACACTGACTTTCATATACATCAATCAAGAGAGCATAGTGCCGTAGATGAAGTATCACAGCAGATTGAAGACTCCAGTTGTCTTTTACTATCCAAACATCAAAGACATTTGCAAAAATGTAAAACAGTGCCTCTTTCGCACTAATTTTTGTTTCTGAAAATACAGTTCTTTTAAATAAAAATATTTAGGTTAATATACAATGGATTTACATTGTTATTTTAAGATGAATTGACAAATTTTTTTTTTTTTGGCTGTGCAGGCTCTTTGTTGTGGCACGCGGGCTTCTCTAGTTGCAGCACATGGGCTTAGTTGTGGTATGTGGGATCTTAGTTTCCTGACCAGGGATTGAACCCAAACCCGCTACATTAGTAGTGCAGAGTCTTAACTACTGGACCACCAGGGAAGTCCCAACAAATATTTTTATTGTGGTAAAATAAACATAAAATTTAGATTTTAACCATTTTTAACTGTACGGTTCAGTGGCATTAAGTACATTCACATTATTGTGCAACCATTATCACCATCCATCTCCAGAACTTTTTCATCATCCCAAACTGAAACTCTGTACCCGTTAAACACTAACTTCCCATTCCTTCCTCCTCACAGTCCCTGGCTATTACCATTTTACTTTCTGTCTCTATGAATTTGACTATTCTAGATAGCTCATATAAATGGAATCATACAGTATTTGTCTTTTTCTGACTGGCTTATTTTGCTTAGCATAATGTCCTCAAGGTTTCTCCATGTTGTAGATGTGTCAGAATTGTCTTTCTTTTTTAAGGCTGAATAGTATTCCATTATATATACAACATTTTCTTTATCCATTCAATTATCTGTGGACACTTGGGTTGTGTCCACATTTTAACTATTATGAATAATGCTGCTTTGAGCATGAGTGTACAAATATCTGTTCAAATCCCTGCTTTCAGTTCTTTTGAGTATATATGTAGATTTGGAATTGTTGGACCATATGGAAATTCAATTTTTAATTTTTTGAGGAACTTCCATACTAATAAACAAATAGGTTTAATTTTTCTGTATTAATTTCTAATACTGTAAATATCAGTAGATCTAATCCACATAAACAAAAGTAATCTTGGATCCTCAGTAATTTTTTTTTTTTAGCAACTTTATTGGAGTATAATTGCTTTACATTGTTGTGTTAGTTGCTGCTGTATAACAAAGTGAATCAGCTATATGTATACATGTATCCCCATATCCCCTCCCTCTTGCATCTCCCCCTCACCCTCCCTATCCCACCCCTCTAGGTGGTCACAAAGCACCGAGCTGATCTCCCTGTGCTATGCGGCTGCTTCCCACAAGCTATCTATTTTACATTTGGTAGTGTATATATGTCAATGCCACTCTCTCACTTTGTCCCAGCTTACCCTTCCCCCTTCCCGTGTCCTCAAGTCCCTTCTCTACATCTGCATATTTATTCCTGACCTGCCCCTAGGTTCTTCAGAACCTTTTTTTTTTTTTTTTAGATTTCATATATATATGTGTTAGCGTACGGTATTTGTTTTTCTCTTTCTGACTTACTTCACTCTGTATGACCGACTCTAGGTCCATCCACCTCACTACAAATAACTCAATTTCGTTTCTTTTTATGGCTGAGTAATATTCCATTGTATATATGTGCCACATCTTCTTTATCCATTCATCTGTCGACAGACACTTAGGTTGCTTCCATGTCCTGGATATTGTAAATAGTGCTGCAATGAACATTGTGGTACATGACTTTTTTGAATTATGATTTTCTCAGGGTATATGCCCAGTAGTGGGATTGCTGGGTCATATGGTAGTTCTATTTTTAGACTTTTAATGAACCTCCATACTGTTCTCCATAATGGCTGTATCAATTTACATTCCCACCAACAGTGCAAGGGGGTTCCCTTTTCTCCACACCCTCTCCAGCATTTATTGTTTGTAGATTTTTTGATGATGGCCATTCTGACCGTTATGAGGTGATACCTCATTGTGCTTTTGATTTGCATTTCTCTAATGATTAGTGATGTTGAGCATCCTTTTATGTGTTTGTTGCAAATCTGTATATCTTATTTGGAGAAATGTCTGTTTAGGTCTTCTGCCCATTTTTGGATTGGATTGTTTGTTTTTTTGATATTGAGCTGCATGAGCTGCTTGTATATTTTGGAGATTAATCCTTTGTCATTTGCTTCATTTGCAAATATTTTCTCCCATTCTGAGGGTTGTCTTTTCGTCTTATTTATGGTTTCTTTTGCTGTGCCAAAGCTTTTAAGTTTCATTAGGTCCCATTTGTTTGTTTTTATTTCCGTTTCTCTAGGAGGTGGGTCAAAAAGGATCTTGCTGTGATATATGTCATAGAGTGTTCTGCCTATGTTTTCCTCTAAGAGTTTGATAGTGTCTGGCCTTACACTTAGGTCTTTAATCCATTTTGAGTTTATTTTTGTGTATGGTGTTAGGGAGTGTTCTAATTTCCTTCTTTTATATGTAGCTGTCCAATTTTCCCAGCACCACTTATCGAAGAGGCTGTCTTTTCTCCACTGTATATTCTTGCCTCCTTTATCAAAGATAAGGTGACCATATGTGCGTTGGTTTATCTCTGGGCTTTCTATCTTGTTCCATTGATCTATATTTCTGTTTTTGTGCAAGTACCATACTCTCTTGATTACTGTAGCTTTGTAGTATAGTTTGAAGTCAGGTAGCCTGATTCCTCCAGTTCTGTTTTTCTTTCTCAAGATTGCTTTGGCTATTAGGGGTCTTTGTGTTTCCATACAAATTGTGAAATATTTTGCTCTAATTCTGTGAAAAATGCCACTGGTAGTTTGACAGGGATTGCATTGAATCTGTGGATTGCTTTGGGTAGTACAGTCATTTTCACAATGTTAATTCTTCCAATCCAAGAACATGGTATATCTCTCCATCTGTTTGTATGATCTTTAATTTCTTTCATCAGTGTGTTATAGTTTTCTTCATACAGGTCTTTTGTCTCTTTAGATAGGTTTATTCCTAGGTATTTTATTCTTTTTGTTGCAGTGGTAAATGGGAGTGTTTCCTTAATTTCTCTTTCAGATTTTTCATTATTAGTGTATAGGAATGCAAGAGATTTCTGTGCATTAATTTTGTATCCTACTACTTTACCAAATTCATTGATTAGCTCTAGTAGTTTTCTGGTGGCATCTTTAGGATTCTCTATGTATAGTATCGTGTCATCTGCAAACAGTGACAGTGTTACTTCTTTTCCGATTTGGGTTCCTTTTATTTCTTTTTTTTTCCTCTGATTGCTGTGGCTAAAACTTTCAAAACTATGTTGAATAAATGCAGTGAGAGTGGGCAACCTTGTCTTGTTCCTGATCTTAGTGGAAATGGTTTCAGTTTTTCACCATTGAGAACGATGTTGGCTGTGGGTTTGTCATATATGGCCTTTATTATGTTGAGGTAAGTTCCTTCTAGGCCTAGTTTCTGGAGAGTTTTTATCATAAATGGGTCTTGAATTTTTTTCTAAAGCTTTTTCTGCACCTATTGAGATGATCATATGGTTTTTATCCTTCAGTTTGTTAACATGGTGTATCACATTGATTGATTTGAGTAAATTGAAGAATCCTTGCATTCCTGGGATAAACCCCACTTGATCATGGTGTATGATCCTTTTAATGTGCTGCTGGATTCTTTTGCTAGTATTTTGTTGAGGATTTTTACATCTATGTCCATCAGTGATATTGGCCTGTAGTTTTCTTTTTTTGTAACATCTTTGTCTGGTTTTGGTATCAGAATGATGATGGTCTCAAAGAATGAGTTTGGGAATGTTCCTCCCTCTGCTATATTTTGGAAGAGTTTGAGAAGGATAGGCGTTAGCTCTTCTCTAAATGTTTGATAGAATTCACCAGTGAATCCGTCTGATCCTGGGCTTTTGTTTGTTGGAAGATTTTTTTTGTTTAATAAAATTATTTATTTATTTATTTATTTTTGGCTGTGTTGGGTCTTCGTTTCTGTACGAGGGCTTTCTCTAGTTGTGGTGAGCGGGGGCCACTCTTCATCGCGGTGCGTGGGCCTCTCACTATCGCGGCCTCTCTTGTTGCGGAGCACAGGCTCCAGACGCACAGGCTCAGTAGTTGTGGCTCACGGGCCCAGTTGCTCCATGGCATGTGAGATCTTCCCAGACCAGGGCTCGAACCCATGTCCCCTGCATTGGCAGGCAGATTCTCAGCCACTGCACCACCTGGGAAGCCCCTGTTGGAATATTTTTAATCACAGTTTCAATTCCAGTGCTTGTGATTGGTCTGTTTATATTTTCTGTTCCTTGCTGGTTCAGTCTCAGAAGGTTGTGCTTTTCTAAGAATTTGTCCATTTCTTCCAGGTTGCCCATTTTATTGGCATATAGTTGCTTGTATTAATCTCTCATGATCCTTTGTATTTCTGCAGTGTCAGTTGTTACTTCTCATTTTTCATTTCTAATTCTGTTGATTTGAGTCTTCTCCCTTTTTTTCTTGATGAGTCTGGCTAATGGTTTATCAATTTTGTTTATCTTCTCAAAGAACCAGCTTTTAGTTTTTTGATCTTTGCTATTGTTTTGTTCATTTCTTTTTCATTGATTTCTGATCGATCTTTATGATTTCTCTCCTTCTGCTAACTTTGGGGGTTTTTTGGTTCTTCTTTCTCTGATTGCTTTAGGTGTAAGTTTAGGTTGTTTATTTGAGATGTTTCTTGTTTCTTGAGGTAGGATTGTAGTGTATAAACTTCCCTCTTAGAACAGTTTTTGCTGCATCCCATGAGTTTTGGGTCGTCGTGTTTTCATTGTCATTTGTTTCCAGGTATGTTTTGATTACCTCTTTGATTTCTTCAGTGATCTCTTGATTATTTAGTAGCTTATTGTTTAGCCTCCATGTGTTTGTATTTTTTACAGTTTTTTTTCCTGTAATTGGTATCTAGTCTCGTAGCGTTGTGGTTGGAAAGGATACTTGATACGATTTCAATTTTCTTAAATTTACCAAGGCTTGATTTGTGACCCAAGATATGATCTACCCTGGGGAATGTTCCATGAGCACTTGAGAAGAATGTGTATTCTGTTGTTTTTGGATAGAATGTCCTATAAATATCAGTTAAGTCCATCTTGTTTAATGTGTCATGTAAAGCTTGTGTTTCCGTATTTATTTTTATTTTGGATGATCTGTCCATTGGTGAAAGAAGGGTGTGAAAGTCCCCTACTATGATTGTGTTACTGTCAATTTCCCCTTTTATGGCTGTTAGCATTTGCCTTATATATTGAGGTGCTCCTATGTTTGCTGCATAAATATTTACAATTGTTATGTCTTCTTCTTGGATTGGTCCCTTGATCATTATGTAGTGTCCTTCTTTGTCTCTTGTCATATTCTTTATTTTAAAGTCTATTTTGTCTGATATGAAAATTGCTACTCCAGCTTTCTTTTGATTTCCTTTTGTGTGGAATATCTTTTTCCATCCCCTCACTTTCAGTCTGTATGTGTCCCTAGGTCTGAAGTGGGTCTCTTGTAGACAGCATATATATGGGTCTTGCTTTTGTATCCATTCAGCCAGTCTGTGGCTTTTGGTTGGAGCATTTAATCCATTTACATTTAAAGTAATTATTAATATGTATGTTTCTATTACCGTTTTCTTAATTGTTTTGGGTTTGTTATTGTAGGTGTTCTCCTTCTCTTGTGTTTCCTGCCTAGAGAAGTTCCTTTAGCATTTATTGTAAAGCTGGTTTGGTGGTGCTGAATTGTCTTAGCTTTTGCTTGTCTGTAAAGGCTTTAATTTTCTGTTGAATCTGAATGAGATCCTTGCTGGGTAGAGTAATCTTGGTTGTAGTTTTTTCCCTTTCATCACTTTAAATATGTCCTGCCACTCCCTTCTGGCTTACTGAGTTTCTGCCAAAAGATAAACTGTTAACCTTATGGGGATTCCCTTGTATGCTATTTGTTGCTTTTCCCTTGCTGCTTTTAATATTTTTTCTTTGTATTTAATTTTGATAGTTTGTTTAATATGTCTTGGCATGTTTCTCCTTGGATTTATCCTGTATGGGACTCTCTGCACTTCCTGGCCTTGACTGACTATTTCCTTTCCCATATTAAGGAAGTTTTCAACTATAATCTCTTCAAATATTTTCTCAGTCCCTTTCTTTTTCTCTTCTTCTTCTGGGACACCTATAATTCGAATGTTGGTGCATTTAATGTTGTCCCAGAGGTCTCTGAGACTGTCCTCAATTCTTTTCATTCTTTTTTCTTTATTCTGCTCTGTGGTAGTTATTTACACTATTTTATCTTCCAGGTCACTTATCAATTCTTCTGCCTCAGTTATTCTGGTATTGATTTCTTCTAGAGAATTTTTAATTTCATTTATTGTGTTGTTCTTCATTGTTTGTTTGCTCTTTAGTTCTTCTGGGTCCTTGTTAAACATTTCTTGTATTTTCTCCATTCTATTTCCCAGATTTTGGATCATCTCCACTATCATTACTCTGAATTCTTTTTCAGGTGGACTGCCTATTTCCTCTTCATTTGTTTGGTCTGGTAGGTTTTTACCTTGCTCCTTCATCTGCTGTGTATTTCTCTGTCTTCTCATTTTGCTTAACTTACTGTGTTTGGGGTCTCCTTTTTGCAGGCTGCAGGTTCATAGTTCCTATTGTTTTTGGTGTCTTCCCCCAGTGGGTAAGGTTGCTTCAGTGGGTTGTGTAGGCTTCCTGGTGGAGGGGACTGGTGCTTGTGTTCTGGTGGATGAGGCTGGATCTTTTCTTTCTGGTGGGCAGGAATGCATCTGGTGATGGGTTTTGAGGTATCTGTGAACTTAGTATGATTTTAGGCAGCCTCTCTGCTTATGGGCGGGTTGTGTTCCTGTCTTGCTAGTTGTTTAGCATAGGGTGTCCAGCACTGGAGCTTGGTAGTCGTTGAGTGGAGCTGGGTCTTAGTGTTGAGACAGAGATCTCTGTGAGAGCTCTTGCCGATTGATATTACGTGGGGCTGGGAGGTTTCTGGTGGTCTAGTGTCCTGAACTCAGCTCTCCCACCTCAGAGGCTGAGGCCTGACACCCGGCCTGAGCACCAAGACCGTGTCAGCCACACGGCCAGGTACGTGGGGAGTTTCTTGCCTTTTGGGAAGTGTGAGGTCTTCTGCCAGCGTTCAGTAGGTGTCCTCTAGGAGTTCTTCCACATGTAGGTGTATTTTTGATGTATTTGTGGGGAGGAAGGTGATCTCCACGTCTTACTCCTCTGCCATCTTGAAGGTCCTCCCAGATCCTCCGTAATTTTTAAGAGTGAGGGTCCTGAGACTTAAAAGTGAGAATCAGTGGTTTAGTGGAATGAGTGAAGTAGAGTGGTAGGTTAGGAAGTTACTACAGTAGAGGACAAGCTGGACTGCACTTTGCTCAGACAAGAATGGCCAGGGTGGTAAGGAGAATCTCTCATATGAAGAGATCTTGGAGAACCTAGAAATGTATGTGACCTTGAGAAGCTTTCAGGGAAGACACAGTAGTTAAATTCGAATATTTGAAGATCTCTCACAGGAAAGTGATTCAGCATATTTTCTGTGACCTTGGGGTGGGTGGGGGGGCACACATGGTGGTGGCAGATGTTAAGGGTAATCAATTTTAGTTCATAATAAAGGATTTTCTAGCAGAATAGTTCAAAGATGGAATTGACCAAAGGTGGGGAAAGCTAGCTTAGAGTTTCTAAGAGAGAGTTTCTAAGCTAGAAAATCCCTTGGAGAGGAGAGTCAGTCATTAAATGGTTAGTCGACCTAGAAGAACTCTATAGTCCCTTCTAACCCTGAAATTCTGTGATTCTTCGGGCACAGATAGATGAAGCCCAGGATTGGCACAGTGGCATCATGAGAAGTGGAGAGGATGGGGCATCTTCAGAGAGAATCAGAGGGTTTTTGGAACCCTTTTTGTAAACCTTCCTCTGCCTTGGTTTGCACTTTATGAGTATTTAGCCTTAGTTTATCTCCTGGCTTTTTTGACCCCACCACGACTTCATCCACTTTGCTTCTCCAGTTTCCTTCAGTCACCAAGTTTAGAAATTTAAGATTGCCAGTGAGCAATGCTTTGGACTAAGCCTGTTCTGGTGGAAGTAGAAAGAAACTGGGTACGTATGTGTGCGCGTGTGTGAATGTGTGTGTGCTAGTGGGGTTGGGGTTGGAGTGGAGATGGCCAGGTGTTTTTAGAATGCAGAATGGTGGAGGATGTCAGAAATATCAACATAAATGAATTGGTAAATTGTATGCAGGGCCATGGCTAGGAATGTACTATACACTCTCTTGCTAATTATATTTTGAACATATTTTTTACCAGCTCTTTTAGTGAGCTAGAGGCATTTTGTATAAAAGAAGGTTTAACTTTTGTTATAGATATTTTAAAAACCTCTACCTCCAGTCAATCCTTCCCTGCCAACCTTCTACATTTAGTCCACTGCCATCTGGGCACATCTTATAACACAATTTTAACTTCTATTGGACTTCCCAGCCTAAAAATAACTTTGACAAATTTTCTGATTGAGTCTCCTGATAACCTAGCTCAGGTATTATATTCCTCATTAAATAAAAAAGAAAATTGAGACAGAGAGGTTAACTTACTGGACCAAGGTAACAAATAAGGCCGAGAGATGTTTGCAGGTCCTCTGATGCCAAATCTCACTCTCATTTAGTCCCAAGTGGTTTTAGAACTATGCTCTGTTATATCCAAGGATTCTGAAAACATTCTATTCACTTAAAAAGACTTAATTTAGGGCTTCCCTGGTGGCGCAGTGGTTGAGAGTCCACCTGCCAATGCAGGGGACACGGGTTCGAGCCCTGGTCCGGGAAGATCCCACGTGCCGCGGAGCAACTAAGCCCGTGTGCTACAACTGCTGAGCCTGCGCTTCTGGAGCCTGTGTTCCGCAACAAGAGAGGCCGCGACGGTGAGAGACCCGCGCACCGTGATGAAGAGTGGCCCCCGCTTGCCACAACTAGAGAAAGCCCTCGCGCAGAAACAAAGACCCAACACAGCCATAATAAATAAATAAACAAATACTTTAAAAAAAAAAAAAAGAAGGAAAAAAAACATTAAAAAAATACTTAATTTAATCATTATATTAAGAAACAACGCTCTTTCAAATGTGTTGTTATATCAAGTACTCCATAATCCACTATTGTGATTTCACATTAACTTGTTTCTGCATAGATCCTAGAGGAAGAAAAAGCAAAACCCTGTTTCTTTCATCTCTTCATATGTTTGGACACTTAGAAATGTGTCATTGGTGAGGAAGGATGTAAATCTGCACTGGTCTTTCCAAATATTTGGGCTTGTACATGTCCACTCATGGTACATTGTACAAGTGAGGTAGTACTGCAGGGGGTATACAGTGACAGGCATGGGCCAGGCTGAGTGAAAGTGCATCTGCTCAACGTGAGCCCCCATCCTGGTGCACTGCTGAGATATGGGACAACATCTGATGTGAGAACACGTCACGTGGTAGTAATACTATGGGATGCATAGTTTCAGCAGTTCTAAGTATCAGAAGCCCTTTTCTGATTTTTGTATTTGTGATAAATACTTTTAGTGATTTGTCTTCAAAATAAAAAATTCCAACTGCAGCAGTTTTGATTTCCTGCAGCAGTTTGTTTGGGAGTGTGCTGAGGTTGCCAGAAGGGCTGTTAACAATGTAAACACCTATCTCTGTGAATCAGGATCTTTTTTTTTAATTGAACAAATAAAACAAAATACAAAAATAAATTAGGTATTGAGACCATAGCAGAATAAAGCTGTACCTTTTTAATGTTAATCATACCTTAGTCAATGAGAAAAGACTCATTGTTTTCATTGTCTAGTAATATCACTTTCAATGTGTTTTATGTAATTGGGTTCCAATAGGGTTCAGATTTCATTTGAAAAAAAGGATTATGCTGCTAAAACATGTTTGAGAATTGCTGTGCCTTATCACGTTGTCCTCCTGTCACTGTCCTGCTTCTGAGTCTCAGATTTCTCAAGATTCTTATAATTAGCTTAGATGATTAATGAATTTTGATTTGCCTTTGATATCAAAAAGTATATCTAGGAGGACTTCCCTGGTGGCGCAGTGGTTAAGAATCCGCCTGCCAATGCAGGGGACACGGGTTTGAGCCCTGGTCTGGGAAGATCACACATGCCACGGAGCAGCTAAGCCCGTGTGTCACAACTATTGAGCCTGCGCTCTAGAGCCCGTGGGCCACAACTACTGAGCCCGCATGCTGCAACTACTGAAGCCCGTGTGCCTAGAGCCCGTGCTCTGCAACAAGAGAAGCCACTGCAATGAGAAGCCCACGCACCGTAACGAAGAGTAGCCCCTGCTCGCCACAACTAGAGAAAGCCCATGCGCAGCAACGAAGACCCAACACAGCCAATAAATAAATAAATAAATAAATAAATTTATATTTTAAAAAAAGTATATCTAGGAGATCTAGCAACTTGAAGTATTGAAAATGCTTAGGAGGAATAATCATTTTTTTCTCTTGAAATTCTTTAAATTTTGCTACTTCTGAGTCATTTCCAAATACAGACTTAGTAAAAAGAAAACCTATTTCCTTTTGCCTTGATACTCTTGAATAATAAGAAGGGTTTTGCACCTTTTAAAATCCTAGGAATTACAGACTGGAAACGAGTCTCTTCAGTTAAACATAAGTTTTATAAAGTTCCTTGTTTATTTGAGGGGAAATTAGTTGAAAAGGATAGAACATGGTTTGGTCAATACAATTTTGTCAAGCAACAGTTAATGCCAAGTAACACTTGGGATGCAGAAATGAAGACATGGTCTTGCCTTTGAATTTAAGAGTTAAAAAGAGAAATAGGTGAGCTGAAAATTACACTGTAATTGGGTAAGTGCTCTCACAGAGGAATAGCATGTACTGTCTTTGCAGGTAGCAGGTGGGGTAGTTGGGAAAGGAGGTGATATTTGAGGGATGTATGGAAGTGGAAGCTAGTAGGTATTTGCCAAGGTGTTGAGGGAGCTCTTCCATCTGAGGAAACAATATGAACAAAAGCCTGGAACCCTTACAAGCCTGGAACCCTTAAAGTATTTGACATTTGGGGTATCAGTGATTATAGCTCACTGTGGCTAGAGTGTAGGGTGTCAGGGAGGAGGTGTGAGAAAAGAGAGGATGTTGTTGGCTTGGTGGAGCAGCAGCTGATGAATTTGGAGAGACAAGTTGGTCTACATTGTGAAAGTCCCAGTGTGTCCTGTTGAAAAGTTTAGACTTCTTATATATGCTGTGGAGATCCACAGCCGAGAAGGACTTACGTTTTAGGAAGAAAATGCTGGAATATGGACTGGAAAAGGGAGAAATTGGTTCATTTATTCAATAAACATTTATTGAGCATCTGCTATGTGAAAATAACTATTCTAGGCACTTAGGATACAAAGGAGAACAACAAAAAAAGATATCTGCCCTGGTCGAGCTTACCACTTCTAGTGTAGGGAGATAGTATACCAATAAACATAGTAAATAAATCATACAGTATATTAAGAGGCATAAATGCTAAGAAAGAAGAAAAAGTAGAGTAAGGGAGTGTGAAAATGCCAGGTGGGGGGTAGTTGCAATTTAAATAAGGTGGCAGCACTACTATATATAAAATAGATAACTAATAAGGACGTACTGTATAGCACAGGGAACTCTACTCAAGACTCTGTAATGGCCTATGTGGGAAAAGAATCTAAAAAAGAGTGGAGATATGTATATGTATAACTGATTCCCTTTGTTGTACACCTGAAACTAACACAATATTGTAAATCAACTATACTCCAATTAAAAGAAAAAAAGAAGAAAGTACCAGATGGGGAGCTGGCCATGTTTCTTCCTCCTTGACCTATAAACAAAAAAATCAGGTTGCCTTAATAAAGTAGGACTTTAGAATGGAGAGAAGGAATAGATTGCGGGGATGTATTTTTCTTTTTTCTTTTTTTTGCCCTGTTTGTTGTAAAGTAAAACACAAACAGAAGCTACACAAATCTATAATGTAATGAATTATTATAAGATGAACGACCTTAAACAACCACCCTGGTAAAAAAGTGAAACGTTGCCAGCCACATCAGAAACCTCTCCATTTGTCTCACCCCAGTCACAAGTCCCTCCCTCCCAGAGGACCTGATTTTTATGGTAATCACTTTCCTGCATTTCTTGATAGTTTCATTAACCAAATGTGTATCCCTGGAGGCTCTGAGTTTTGCCAACTAAAAAAAAGATTCTTTGATATACCTTTTAAGTCTTTTAAAATCTACAGGTTTTCTCTCCTTCCTCTCTTTTCCCCCCTTACAATTGATCAGCTGAAGAACTGGGCCGTTTGGCCTTTAGGATTTCTCACAACCTGGATTTTTCTGATTACACACTCATGGTGCAGCTTGTATGACTTGTAAGTTGACAGTTGGACCCAGAGGCTTTGATCAGGCTCAGGTGCCATCTCAATGACCACGACTATTGGCACTGGAGTCTTCTTTCATTGAGAAGCACATAATTGCTGATTGTCTTTTTGCAAAGTTAATAGCTGTTTCTGCTCAATGCCTAGAATTGATTAGGGATTGCAAAACGGTGATATTCTAATTATATCATATCTGTTTTAGTTATTAGCTGGAATATTTTTATAAAGAGACATTTCTCCTTACCTATTATTTGGTTACCAAGTGGTACAGTTCCTGTAGGAAAGGCAGGCTAGATAAATGCCTTTTCATTTATTTATCAGTTTTCAAGGTAGTAAGTTGGTTCCCTGTCATCCTCAATTTTTATTACTCTATCAAGTTTTTCTCCTCAGAAAGGGAGAAAGGGAGCCCTGACCGGTCAGTTTCAAGAATTCATAGGTGCTAGGCTGTGCCAGTGTCTTCAAACCTCATCCGCTATATTGGATTAGACAAAACCCCTCCCATTGTCAGCTCCTGTTCTAAAATTAGCTCATCATATGTTCCAGTGAATACTTGCTGGCTATTTTGGGGTTCTCCTCTTTTCATATCTATCAGATACCCCTCTGCTTTTTCCTGTGTAGATGCTAATACCATACAGGTCATGTGGCTGTTGGTTTGTCCACAACTGCTTATATTTTAGGTTTGTGAGGAATATCTTATCACCAAGTTTGGTTGTAAATGTTTTCCATGGAATTTTGGTTTTGCTGTCTAGTTGCTTGGTGTGTTTCTATGTGGAGATCAGGAAGATTACAAAAAAAAACCTCACTGCCACCAATGCCATCTTCCCAGAAAGGGGTTGAATCGTAGAAGAATTAGAGTAGAATTGAGAATAACTAAAGTTTCTGAGTTGGAAGATTTGGTGAATGGTAATTTCATGGATGAGGATTAAAAATAGAAGAGGAGAAAGGTAGTAAGTGGAAAATAAGATCAGTTTTTGATTTCTTAGATTTAAAATGCTTATGAGATACCCTAATAGAAATGCCTTCTTAAAAAATATGCTTCTAGAATTTGATAGAGAGAGCTAGGTGATGAAAGGTGAACACTTTGAAGGTAACTGAAGCCATTATAAGTTGGAGAAATTAGTATTTTTGGTAAAAATTACAGTGTGAAAAACCAGTAGAATAGAAATCATGCAATTGAAGATGAAAGAGACACTAATAAGCATTTGTGAGTGAGTAGTTTTATGTATTTTCCATCAATATGTACAAAAAAATGCAGGTTTACAGAGCAGCGATCCAAAGATGACACTGTTCAAAGCTCCAGTTATATGGACGCAACAGAGCTTTTGGTTATGAGGTGAATGTAGGTGCTATATATGCTAAGTATAATATTAAGAGAATGAATTTATAAAATCTGAGTATTTTTCCTATTAGAAAAATAGATGTTAAATGTTCATAAAAGTAAAATGCTTAGGTGAAGATGTTAACTATTCATAAGCTGCAAGATTCAATATTTTAAGTAGACTCTAGTATATTATCACAGGTCCTCTATTTCAAGAGTGGGTGAAAAAGTCTTCTCTCTTATGAGCTATTCCAGATACTCAGATGCTCTGACCTCAAAGGGGATTTTTTAAATCGTGTGCACATTTGGACATTCCTCTTTAAAACTTTCATTAGCATTAAATATCATCCCAAATGACTTACTTTTGACCTCTATCTTTTCCTTTCTTCTTTTCTTCTTCTTTCTAAAATTAGGCCAGTCTTCAGAGACCTGAGATTAAACTTGAATCACTAAAAGAAGATATTAAGGAATTCTTTAAAATATCAGGTTTGTAAGTTGCTTTTTTTCCCTTCTCTGATTCTTTAAGGCAAAATAAGGAAATGCTTTATTTTGAGGGAATGCTGTATCCACAGCCAATTACTCATCCAAAATTGTGAAACAGTGGCTGGATAGGTTTCTATTTGGGGAGAATTAGAACTTTCAGATATTTCTGCAGAAATGCTGCAAAAATTCAGGAACGCTGTGGGAATGACTGCTTTACATTAATCAGTTTTAAATACTGTTTACCTTCCTGGTCAAAATACATCCCGAATGTATTAAGAATCTCCCTAGTTAAGTAACTTGTCTTTTACCTTTCATTTGTGGCTTTTTTCCTTCTCTGCTTCTTTTCTCTCCTATGTTTCTTTTGTCTCCTCTTTTGTACCCTTTCAAAGAAAACAGAAGAAAATCCCAACTTTTTTAGAGCAAGCTGTTGAGCAGCCCTTGCACATGGGAACTGAGATATTAAGTGGTTTACTTGCCCATATAAGTTCAAGTAGTTAGCAGCCAAGCGAACTGATCTGACTGATGGTGCCTCATAATAATCTACTTCTCTTGTTTAGGAGTTTAATGACTAGTTAATTGTCACGAATTACTTGTAATCTTTGTCAATGCCTGACTGTTTCTTGCCCTTCCCTTGGCACATTTCTCACAGCTCTGGTAGTGCGATAGCCAAAGATTTTGGCATTCATTGAGTACCTTAACAGTGGAAGAAGGAAATATTCTTCTCATCTTAAGAAAATGGTGCCATAGTTTTATAATAATAAATCATGTTGATGACTTTGCTACTTAGTGTTAGCCAAGGGATATTGGTAAATATATAAGAAATAATTCCTGGTGGGTGACCAGAAGCTGGAAAATAATTATATCACAAAAGTTCTCCCACAGGACTGAGAGTTCTGCCCCCACATCAGGCTCCCCAGCCCAGGGGTATAGCATCAGGAGGAGGAGTCCACAGAGCATTTGGATTTGAAGGGCAGCAGGGATTTTGTGCAGGAGCTCCACAGGACTGGGAGAAACAGAGACTCCACTCTTAAGGGGTGCACACAAGGTGTCACATACATGGGGACCCAGGGCAAAGCAGTGACTCCATAAGAGCCTGGGCCAGACCTATTGTAGAATAACTATAAATAGAGTATAACCTTTAAAAATTGTGAATCACTATATTGTACACTTGTAACTTACATAATATTGTACATCAACTCTACTTCAATAAAAAATAAAAGGGCCACAAAAAAAAAAAAAGAAATAATTCCTTAGTATAACACTTTACACAGCAACCGGAAGTTGATAAAGTTCTTGCACAAATGAATGTGATGTTAAAGTTTTTGTGAGATAAATTTAATTATAATGTATGTTTATTTTTAAAACTAATATGTTTGTATATTTTATTCCTTTTTTTAAATAGGTTGGGAGAAGAAACTTCAGAATGCTGTGTATAGTGAACTGAGTGTGTGAGTTTTTCCTCCCTATTTTGAGATACTCTTATGTTTAGCTGTATGTGCTTTGTAAGTAACGAATATAGTATTGCTATGTGTACTCATTGTTATTATTTCTCATTAGTATTTATATGGCATTTCAAGTAAGTTAATACTATTAAAAATTACAGTCTTGCCTGAGAATTAATAGGTGGGGTTTTTTTATTGCCAAAATTTTTATACTAATTCATTTATCCAGTGTAATTAGGAAATATGATATTTCTCATAAGTTAATATTTAGGATAATTTAAGCTTACCAATATTCTTTTTATTGTTGCCATTTTGGATATTATCCTTCTGTCTTTGTAAACTGATCATTTTAAACTCAATTAACTTTTTTTAAAAAATTGGTGTCATTATTAAGAACATTAATGTTGTTATTTATCTGGATTTGTTCTCAGAGTCTGCTGAAGTGTACAGACTATTTGTCATTACAAAAAATATAGATCCCAAATGTTAGCTTTTGTAGTTTATTTACTGTTCCATTATTCATCAGTTATTTATTTCTAGCACTATGCCAGGCACTGGGAATATAGCATAGAACAATGAACGCAATTTCTGCCTTCATGGAGTTTATAATCTAACAGAGTTCTTAACTCTTTTTTTCTTTTTTTTTCCTGCTATCAATGTGTCTCTAGCATTCTCTAGTTTCTCACACTCCCATTTCCAATTTGCTCCTTCTAATCTGCTGTTAACTGGGAAATGAGATAACCCAGTTTACCAGAATTGTCTCTAAAACAAAGAGCTCAGATGAATGCTTGTGGATTTGTGCTTAGACACACGTTTTTAAAATTAGTATTTGCTTCTTTGGTTATTGCTATTTTCTGAGTTGGTTTTTGACCTCTTAAATAACATCACATATAAAATGCCATCTATTAACTAAAGTTGATTGTGATCATGCCTTTGGTTCTAGTCACCAAAGGAAAAGACATTTATCATGACAAGTAAGGTTTTAAATTTCCCCAAATGTAATAGAAATACTACGGGTTGATTAAACTAATATGGACATGGTGATTTATCTCTCTGCCTGTTAAAGCTTGTAACTTCAGTGTCTTTGTCTCTGATATGGGCAGAATAAAAGCATCTGCTGTGTATAATTCCAAATATTAGATTCTCATCTGAGGAGATATTACTGATGATTGCTATTTTTGTGGCATAATGCATTCCTGAAAATTGTTCTATAAGACAGAGTGCCTTTTTACTTGCTGGCAGGGACAGTATTTCATTCATGTCATATCTTTGATATCCTACATAATAGATGTTAAATAAATATTTTATTTTGAATATTTTGAATAACTTGTTGAGATATTTGAAGGAGCCCAATAATAGTACCTTTTTCCTCACTTGGGTTCTGAACAAATTGAGAAAATAAAATAAAACATAAAGGCAAATGGGGGATCAAATCATACTTTTATTTGTGGTAAAGACTGGGTAGGAGGACATAGCTTAGTGCAAGAACAAAATAAGCTGTTTAACTGAACTCCAGGCTTAAATAGACTTAACCTTCTAGTTAAATAGCATTGGTGAGTGTGTTCCGCTTGTTCTTCCAAAATTTAAAAGTTGGAGAAGGCACTAAACCTCTTCTGTGGTGTAATGAGCAAAGCCCTGGAGAGAGGCCAAGAACGTTACAGTGAAGGAGCTCTTTTCATGTGGAAGGGCACGTCTGGAGTGGGGAAGAAGTGTTTCCTAACATAAGTCAGAAGAATAAAGTGGACTTAACATATTCTGTTGCATTTTTCATTGGCAAAAACCACGATGGATAAGTAAAGAAAGCAAAAGTGAAGTAGAAATATTTATTGTTAAGTAATTGGAACTGAAAAAAAATCCATACTCATTACTAATAGAAGTGTGGACAAGTGAGCTCTACAGATCACACATGGAATTTGCTCATGTCATTTTACTTATTTTAGCAAACATTCCAAATATTTTAGTCAGATTTTTATTTAACAAATATAGCAGAAAAATTTCTGTATTCTGTTATTACATGAAACTTGTAACTGTAGCCCAGGTTAGTTCTTCCCACTTCAAAACTGCCTACTTTGTTTAACTATTATTGTGTTAATAACTACTTAATATTATGTTGATGATAATTTACATTGATTGAATGCTTATTTTATGTCCAACAGTGTGGTAAGCACTTTATAGGTGTTGCCTTGTATTAGGTAGTCTTTATAACCACCCTATGAAATAGAATTTATAATTATCATCATTTTACAGAGGAGAAAAATGAGTCTTAGACCACTTAAATAACTTGCTGAAGATCGTATAGCTAGTAAATGGCAGTGCTAGGGTTTCACCTCTAGCTGTCTGATTCTAAAGCCATACATTTTATTACATCTCACATATACAGTAAATCCCCTACATATGAACCTTCAAGTTGAGAACTTTCAAAGATGCGAACGTGCCTTTGCGTGTCCAATCAAGTAAGTTAGTTCACGTGTCTGGCATACATTGTCACATGCGTGCATCCTCTACAAGTGGTTGTGCTTTTGTGTACTTTACTGTACAGTACTGTATAGAGTACAGTAGTACAGTATCTTTATTTCAAGCTAGATCTGCAAAAGGACAACTTCATTGAACTCCTTGCTGTGCAACAAGAGGAGCTTTCTAATGAAGACCTGATGGAATTGGAGGCCCAGGGAAAGGACGAAGAGAGACAAGAGGAAGAAGAAATAACTGAAAAACCGAAGAGATTGATGACATAGAAAATGGCAATAGGATTTTCTTTATTTGAGGAGGCACTGTTAGTTTTTGAGGCACAGGACCCAAACATAGAATGGTACACGAAGGTTACAGCAGCCGTTCAGAATGCAATCCAGTGCTACCGTGTCATCTTCGATGAGAAAAAAAGAGCTACTACCCAGACATCACTGGATCCTTTTTTCAAGAGGGTAGATAGAATTGAATCCAGCAAGGAACCAGAACCTGTGCCATCAATGTCAGGCGTGAGTGAAATTGCACCTTGCCCTCCGTCTCCTATTGCTGATGATCCTTCAGCTCTACCATCTCCCACCTCCTCTCCCTCCTCCAGTCAGTAACTCTTCTTGCCTGTTCACTCGATGCCAGACCCTGTATGCCAGCTGTTGTACTGTACTACTGTACTTTTCAAGGTGCTGTACTGTTAAGATTAAAAATGTTTTCTTTATTTTTTATGTTTGTTTTTTATGTATTATTTGTATGAAAAGTATTATCAACCTATTACAGTTCAGAACAATATAGCTGATTGTATTAGTTGGGTAGCTAGGCTAACTTTGTTGTTCTTACGGACAAATTGGACTTATGAACGCACTCTCGGAATGGAACTCGTTCGTATGTAGGGGACTTACTGTATTTACATCTTGTTTCTTACCTAGATTAAAAGTGTTCTGAAACAAGAATTATGTCTTACATTTCTTTGAGTATCTCCTATAGCATCAAATAAATGACGCTGAGTCAGCAAGTAGTTACTGAGCCACCCACCAATGCTGGCACAAAATAAATATTTGTTGAATTGAGGAAACTTAGTGTAACTGTTAATCCTAAACTTACTGTAAAGATTTAAGAAAGTCATTACATTGAAAAGGTACCGATTTCTTTCTGTGTCCTATTCTTTACTGTATTTTGTGTAGAGTATTTTATAAAGAATTAGAAGACCTATTGTTTTCCCTTAAGGAATATAAATTAAAGAAATATATAAACCTTTTTAAACCTTCTGTATATGTATATATTATAGAAAAACATGTACTGTAGTCTACTGCTATAGTAGATATATGCACGTGTCTACCATACCTTGGAGAGGTATAAATGCTGAACTACAGTGGGCCCAAAATGGAAAGATTTTAGATAATGAGTACCTTACACTAGACCACAAGATTGGGTAAGTCTTTATAGACATTCACAGTGTTCTCTGGAAGAGTCCTCAGGTGGTAGACCTGGGCACCTCCAAAGTGTCCTAATCATGACTCTTCTTTGCCCTCTTAGTTGTTTGTTTGTTTGTTTTTTATCTTTATTGGAGTATAATTGCTTCACAATACTGTGTTAGTTTCTGTTGTACACCAAAGTGAATCAGCCATATGCATACACATGCCCCCATATCCCCTCCCTCTTGAGCCTCCCTCCCGTCCTCCCTATCCCACCCATCTAGGTTGTTGCAAAGCACCGAGCTGATCTCCCTGTGCTATGCTGATGCTTCCCACTAGCTAACTATTTTACATTCGGTAGTGTATATATGTCAATGCTACTCTCATTTCGCCACAGCTTCCCCCTCCCACCCTGTGTCCTCAAGTCCATTCTCTATGTCTACCTCTTTATTCCTGCCCTGCAACTAGTTTCATCAGTACCATTTTTTTTTTTTTTTTTAGATTCCATATATATATGTGTTAGCACACGGTATTCGTTTTTCTCTTTCTGACTTACTTCACTCTGTATGACAGACTCTAGGTCCATCCACCTCACTACAAATAACTCAATTTCATTTCTTTTTATGGCTGAGTAATATTCCATTGTATACATGTGCCACATCCTCTCCATCCATTCATCTGTCGATGGACACAAAGGCTGCTTCCATGTCCTGGCTATTGCAAATAGAGCTGCAATGAACACTGTGGTACATGACTCTTTCCGAACTATGGTTTTCTTAGGGTATATGCCCAGTAGAGAGATTGCTGGGTCATATGGTAGTTCTGTTTTTAGTTTTTTAAGGAACCTCCATACTGTTTTCCATAGTGGTTGTAACAATTTACATTCCCACCAACAGTGCAAGAGGGTTCCCTTTTCACCACAACCCTTCCAGCATTTATTGTTCCTAGATTTTTTGATGATGGCCATTCTGACCGTTATGAAGTGATACCTCATTGTGCTTTTGATTTACATTTCTCTAATAATTAATGATGTTGAGCATCTTTTCATGTGCCTCTTGGCCATCTGTATGTCTTCCTTGGTGAGTCTAGTTAGGTCTTCTGCCCATTTTTTAATTGTATTGTTTGATTTTTGACATTGAGCTCCATGAGCTGTTTGTATATTTCGGAGATTAATCTTTGGTCTGTTGTTTCATTTGCAACTATTTTCTCCCATTCTGAGGGTTGTCTTTTTGTCTTACTTATGGTTTCCTTTGTCGTGCAACAGCTTTTAAGTTCAATTAAGTCCCATTTGTTTATTTCTGTGTTTATTTCTGTTACTCTAGGAGATGGGTCAAAAAGATCTTGTTGTGGTTTATGTCAGTGTGTTTTTCCTATGTTTTCCTCTAAGAGTTTTATAGTGTCTGGTCTTACATTTAGGTCTTTAATCCATTATGAGTTTATTTTTGTGTATGGTGTTAGGTAGTGTTCTAATATCATTCTTTTACATGTAGCTGTCCAGTTTTCCCAGCACCACTTATTGAAGTGGCTGTCTTTTCTCCATTGTATGTTCTTTCCTCTTTCTCGTAAATTAGGTGACCATATGTGCGTGGGTTTATCTCTGGGCATTCTATCCTGTACCATTGACCTATATTTCTCTTTTTGTGCCAGTACCATACTGTCTTGACTACTGTAGCTTTGTGGTATTGTTTAAAGTCATGGAGCCTGATTCCTCCAACTCTGTTTTTCTTTCTCAAGATTGCTTTGGCTCTTCGGGGTCTTTTGTGTTTCCATATGAATTGTAAAATTTTTTGTTCTAATTCTGTGAAGAATGCCATTGGTAGTTTGATAGGGATTGCATTGAATCTGTAGATTGCTTTGGGTAGTATAGTCATTTTCAGAATATTGATTCTTCCAATCCAAGAGCATACTATATTTCTCCATCTGTTTATGTCATCTTTGATTTCTTTCATCAGTGTTTTATAGTTTTCTGAGTACAGGTCTTTGGCCTCCTTAGGTAGGTTTATTCCTAGGTATTTTATTCTTTGTGCTGCAATGGTAAATGGGATTGTTTCCTTAATTTCTCATTCTGATTTTTCATCGTTGGTGTATAGTAATGCAAGAGATTTCTGTGCATTAATTTTGTATCCTGCAACCTTACTGAATTCATTGATTAGTTCTAGTAGTTTTCTGGTGGCATCCTTAGGATTTTCTCTGTACTGTATCATGTCATCTGCAAAGAGTGACAGTTTTACTTCTTCTTTTCCAATTTGTATTCCTTTTATTTCTTTTTTTTCTCTGATTGCCATGGCAAAACTATGTTGAATAAGAGTGGCGAGAGTGGACATCCTTGTCTTGTTCCTGATCTTAGTGGAAATGGTTTCAGTTTTTCACCATTGAGAACGATGTTGGCTGTGGGTTTGTAATATATGGACTTTATTATGTTGAGGTAGGTTCCCTCTATGCTCATTTTCTGGAGAGTTTTTATCAAATGGGTGTTGAATTTTGTCAAAAGCTTTTTCTTCATCTATTGAGATGATCATATGGTTTTTATTCCTAAATTTGTTAATGTGGTGTATCACATTGATTGATTTGCGTATAGTGAAGAATCCTTGCATCCCTGGGATAAATCCCACTTGATCATGGTGTATGATCCTTTTAATGTGTTGTTGGATTCTGTTTGCTAGTATTTTGTTGAGGATTTTTGCGTCCATGTTCATCAGTGATATTGGCCTGTAATTTTCTTGTTTTGTGATATCTTTCTCTGGTTTTGATATCAGAGTGATGGTAGCCTCGTAAAATGAGCTTGGAAGTGTTCCTTCCTCTGCAATGTTTTGGAAGAATTTGAGAAGGATCAGTGTTAGCTCTTCTCTAAATGTTTGATAGAATTCTCCTGTGAAACCATCTGGTCCTGGACTTTTGTTTGTTGGAAGATTTTTAATTACAGTTTCAATTTCATTGCTTGTGATAGGTCTGTATATATTTTCAAATTCTTCCTGGTTCAGTCTTGGAAAATTGTACCTTTTCAAGAATTTGTCCATTTCCTCGTGGTTGTGCATTTTTTTGGCATATAGTTGTTTGTAGTACTCTCTTGAAATCCTTTGTGTTTCTGTGGTTTCAGTTGTGATTTCTCCTTTTTCCTTTCTAATTTTATTGATTTGCGTCCTCTCCCTTTTATTCTTGATGGGTCTGGCTAAGGGTTTATCAATTTTTTATCTTCTCAAAGAACAAGCTTTTAGTGTTATTGATCTTTGCTATTGCTTTCTTCATTTCTATTTCATTTATTTCTGCTCTGATCTTTATGATTTCTTTCCTTCTACTGACTTTGGGTTTTCTTTGTTCTTCTTTCTCTAGTTGTTTTAAGGGTAGGGTTAGATTGTTTACTTGAGCTTTTTCTTATTTCTTGAGGTGAGATTGAATGGCTATAAACTTCCCTCTTAGAACTGCTTTTGCTGTGTCCCATAGGTTTTGTGTCATCATGTTTTCATTGTCATTTGCTTCTATGTATTTTTAAATTTCTTCTTTGATTTCTTAGTGATCTCTTGGTTATTTAGTAGTGCACTATTTAGCCTCCATGTATTTGTCTTTCTTACAGTATTTTTTCCTGTAATAGATTTCCAATCTCATAGCATTGTGGTCAGAAAAGATGCTGGATACGATTTCAATTTCCTTAAATTTTCCGAGGCTGGATTTGTAACCCAAGATGTGATCTATCCTGGAGAATGTTCCATGTGCACTTGAGAAGAAAGTGTATTCTGCCACTTTTGGGGGGAATGGTCTATAAATATCAATTAAGTCTATGTGGTCTGTTGTGTCATTTAAAGCTTGTGTTTCCTTATTTATTTTCTGTTTGGATAATCTGTCCATTGGGGTAACAGGGGTGTTAAAGTCCCCTACTATTATTGTGTTACTGTCGATTTCTCCTTTCATGGTTGTTAGCATTTGCCTTATGTATTGAGGTGCTCCTCAATGTTTATTGGGTGCATAAACGTTTATAATTGTTATATCTTCTTCTTGGATTGATCCATTGATCATTATGTAGTGTCCCTCCTTATCTCTTGTAACAATCTTTACTTTAAAATCTATTTTATCTGATACGAGTATTGCTACTCCAGCTTTCTTTTGATTTCCATTTGCATGGAATATCTTTTTCCATCCCTTCACTTTCAGTCTGTATGTGTCCCTAGGTCTGAAGTGGGTCTCTTGTAGGCAGCATATATATTATGGGTCTTGTTTTTGTATCCATTCAGTCAGTCTGTGCTTTTTCGTTGTAGCATTTAATCCATTTACATTCAAGGTTATTATCGACATGTATGTTCCTATTACCATTTTCTTAATTGTTTTGAGTTTGTTTTTGTGGGTCTTTTTCTTCTCTTGTGTTTCCTGCCTAGAGAAGTTTCTTTAGCATTTGTTGTAAAGTTGGTTTGATGGTGCTGAATTCTCTTAGCTTTTGCTTGTCTGAAAAGGTTTGACTTCTCCATCCAATCTGAAAGAGATCTTTGCTGGGTAGAGTAATCTTGGTTATAAGTTTTTCTCTTTCATCACTTTAAGTATATCCTGCCACTCCCTTCTGTCTTGCAGAGTTTCCGCTGAAAAATCAGCTGATAACCTTATGGAGATTCCTTTGTATGTTATATTTTGTTTTTCCCTTGCTGCTTTTAATATTTTTTCTTTGAATTTAATTTTTGTTAGTTTGATTAATATGTGTCTTGGTGTGTTTTTCCTAGGGTTTATCCTGAATGGGACTCTCTGTGCTTCCTGGACTTGGGTGACTATTTCATTTCCCATGTTAGGGGAGTTTTTGACTATAATCTCTTCAAATATTTTCTCAGACCCTTTCTTTTGCTCTTCTTCTTCTAGGACCCCTACATTCAAATGTTGGTGCGGTTAGTGTTGTCCCAGAGGTCTCTGAGATTATCTTCAATTCTTTTCATTCTTTTTTCTTTATTCTGCTCCTCAGCAGTTATTTCCACCATTTTGTCTTCCAGCTCATTTATTTGTTCTTCTGCCTCAGTTATTCTGTTATTGATTCCTTCTAGTGTATTTTTCATTTCAGTTATTGTGTTGTTCATCTCTGTTTGTTCTTTAGTTCTTCTAGATCTTTGTTAAACATTTCTTGTATTTTGTCAATCTGTGCCTCCATTCTATTTCTGAGATTGTGATTCATCTTTTTTTAAAATTTTATTTAAAAAAATTTTTTTAACATCTTTATTGGAGTATAATTGCTTTACAATGGTGTGTTAGTTTCTGCTTTATAGCAAAGTGAATCAGCTATACATATACATGTATCCCCATGTCTCCTCCCTCTTGCATCTCCCTCTCACCCTCCCTATCCCACCCCTCTAGGTGGTCACAAAGCACTGAGCTGATCTCCCTGTGCTATGCAGCTGCTTCCCACTAGCTATTTATTTTACATTTGGTAGTATATATAAGTCCATGACACTCTCTCACTTCGTCCCAGCTTACCCTTCCCCCTCTGTGTGTCCTCAAGTGCATTCTCTATGTCTGCATCTTTATTCCTGTCCTGCCCCTAGGTTCTTCAGAACCATTTTGTTTTGTTTTGTTTTTATATTACATATATATGTGTAAGCATATGGTTTTTTTTTTTTCTCTTTCCGACCCACTCAACTCTGTATGATGGTCTCTAGGTCCATCCACCTCACTACAAATAACTCAATTTCGTTTCTTTTATGGCTGAGTAATGTTCCATTTTATACATATGCCACATCCTCTCCATCCGTTCATCTGTCAGTGAACACCCAGGCCGCTTCCATGTCCTGGATATTGCAAATAGAGCTTCAGTGAACATGGTGGTACATGACTCTTTCCGAACTATAGTTTTCTCAGGGTATATGCCCAGTAGTGGGATTGCTGGGTCGTATGGTAGTTCTATTTTTAGATTTTTAAGGAACCTCCATACTGATCTCCATAGTAGCTGTATCAATTTACATTCCCACCAACAGTGCAAGAGGGTTCCCTTTTCTCCACACCCTTTCCAGCATTTATTGTTTCTAGATTTTTTGATGATGGCCTTTCTGACTGGTGTGAGGTGATACCTCATTGTAGTTTTGATTTGCATTTCTCTAATGATTAGTGATGTTGAGCATCCTTTCATGTGTTTGTTGGCAAGTTGTATATCTTCTTTGGTGAAATGTCTATTTAGGTCTCTTGCCCATATTTGGATTGGGTTGTTTGTTTTTTTGATATTGAGCTGCATGAGCTGCTTGTAATTTGGAGATTAATCCTTTGTCAGTTGCTTCATTTGCAAATACTTTCTCCCATTCTGACGGTTGTCTTTTCATCTTGTTGATGGTGTCCTTTGCTGTGCAAAAGCTTTTAAGTTTCATTAGGTCTCATTTGTTTATTTTTGTTTTTAGTTTCATTTCTCTAGGAGGTGGGTCAAAAAGGATCTTGCTGTGATTTATGTCATAAAGTGTTCTGCCTATTTTTTCCTCTAAGAGTTTGTTAGTGTCTGGCCTTACATTTAGGTCTTTAATCCATTTGGAGTTTATTTTTGTGTATGGTGTTAGGGAGTGTTCTAATTTCCTTCTTTTACATGTAGCTGTCCAGTTTTCCCAGCACCACTTATTGAAGAGGCTTTCTCTTCTCCATTGTATATTCTTGCCTCCTTTATCAAAAATAAGGTGACCATATGTGCGTGGGTTTATCTCTGGGCTTTCTACCCTGTTCCATTGATCTATATTTCTGTTTTTGTGCCAGTACCATGCTGTCTTGATTACTATAGCTTTGTAGTATAGTCTGATGTCCGGGAGCCTGTTTTCTCCAGCTCTGTTTTTCTTTCTCAAGATTGCCTTGGCTATTCGGGGTCTTTTGTGTTTCCATACAAATTGTGAAAGTTTTTGTTCTAATTCTTTGAAAAATGCCAGTGGTAGTTTGATAGGGATTGCATTGAATCTGTAGATTGCTTTTTGTAGTGTAGTCATTTTCACAATGTTGATTCTTCCAATCCAAGAACATGGTATATCTCTCCATCTGTTTGTATCATCTTTAATTCCTTTCTTCAGTGTCTTATAGTTTTCTGCATACAGATCTTTTGTCTTCTTAGATAGATTTATTCCTAGGTATTTTATTCTTTTTGTTGCAATGGTAAATGGGAGTGTTTCCTTAATTTCTCTTTCAGATTTTTCATCATTAGTGTATAGGAATGCAAGAGATTTCTGTGCATTAATTTTGTATCCTGCTACTTTACCAAATTCATTGATTAACTCTAGTAGTTTTCTGGTAGCATCTTTAGGATTCTCTATGTATAGTATCATGTCATCTGCAAACAGTGAAAGCTTTACTTCTTGTTTTCCGATTTGGTTTCTTTTTATTTGTTTTTCTTCTCTGATTGCTGTGGCTAAAACTTCCAAAACTATGTTGAATAATAGTGTTGAGAGTGGACAACCTTGTGTGTGACTCATCTCTACTGTTTTTTCTCTGAATTGTTTTTCAGGTAGATTGCCTATTTCCTCTTCATTTATTTGGTCTTGTAGGTTTTTACCTTGCTCCTTCATCTGTCACATATTTTTTTGCCATCTCTTTTTTTTTTTTTTTTTTTTGAGTGGCATTGTGTTTCTGTCTTACTGGTTGTTTGGCCTGAGGCTTCCAACACTGGAGTTTTTAGGCTGTTGGGTAGAGTTGCGTCTTGGTGCTGAGATGAGGACCTCTGTGAGAACTCACTCTGATGAATATTCCCTGGGGTCTGAGATTTTCTGTTAGTCCAGTGTTTCGGACTCGGAGCTCCCACTGCAGGAGCTTGGGCCCAACGCCCGGCTCGTGAACCAAGATCCCGCAAGCCACATGGGGTGGCAAAAAAAAAAAAAAAAAAAAAGAGAGAACTATAACCAAGTTAAAAAAAAAATTAGACTAGGAAACTAACAGATATATTAGAAAGAATAAAAAAATAAAAATATAGATGAATCAACAACCAGAAGGTACAACAGTACCACAATAATAAAAAAGAGGAGGAGGGAAAAGAAAAAAAAAGGGGCAGGTGGGGAAGGCCTTGGCTCTGGAGGGCGGGACCTAAGCAAGGGCAAGTTTTGGGCAGTGGGCAGGGCCTATGCTTAGGACCCACAGGGCTGGAAAAGGCCCTGTGGGCTGTGGGAGGGGGGGCGTAGGCTCAACAGAACAGAAGGGGCCCAGTTACGCCCCCCACCCCTGGTCTCAGAGGGCGGTGGAACTCACCTGGGAGCCCAGCAGGCTTCCTAAGCCCAAGTGGGTGGGGCAAACACCCTCCTCTCCTCTCCTGTTCCTCTGGTTGCAGAGGGGCCCTCCCGCCTGCCTCTCCTTTTCTCCCCTCAGCCTCCTTCCTATGCCCCCAGGACCAATGTGGCCATGGGAAGTGGAGGCCCTTTGAGGGCAGGGCACTGGCTTTGGAGCTCAGCAGTCTCCCCGTGCCCAAGTCGGTGGGGCAAATGCCCTCAGCTCCTCCTCCACTCCTCCCTGAGGGCCCCTCCCATGTGCCTTTCCTGATCTCCCCAGCCTCAGGGGCGCTGATCCTGTCTGGCCTCCACTTTTCCTACCCCCTCAGTCCCCCGACGTCCTACCAGTTCACTTGGGGGTTCCTCCCATCTCCTTGGGCATTAGGGTCCTCCACCAGCGGCCGGCAGGGAACCTAATTATGGGGAGATGCTAACTCGGCGTCTTCCCACACTGCCATCTTGACTCCACCCTGCCCTCTTAGTTTTAAATATTACTATGTGCTTGTTATGTGTTATGTACAGAGCTAGGTGCTGGGATAGTGAACAAGCTAGGCAGATAGTCTTTGCTTTTTATGGAGCTTACATCCCAGTGGGGCACAGAGAATTTAAAGAGGCAATTATAGTACAATATAGTAAGCGCTATAATAGGGTAAGTACAAGGAGTACATAGGGAAGGCACCTAACTCAGATTGGGGATGTCATGATGACTTATCACAGGAAATAATACTCAGACTGAGATCAAAAAGCTGAGCTGGATTTAGTCAGGGGAAGGGGTAGAGAAGAAAAGTGCTTTAGGCACGAGGGAACAACAGGTTCAGAGGTGTTTATAGGTGGAAAAGAATGCAGTATATTGGAGGAACAAAAGTCATACGGCAACAAAAGTTGGATGGTAGAGAGGAAAGGGGCATAGGAAAGGATTATGCTAGATCTGTAGGCAAGGATGTGCTTCTTACTCAAGGATTTGTAGACTGGATCCTAAAAGCATTTGGGTGCCATTTTAGGATTTTAAGCAAAGTAGTGACATAACCACATTTGCATTTTATTTATTCAACAATGTACTGGATATCTAGTATGTGCCAGGCCTTATGCTAGACACTGGAAATACAATCACCGGTGAATAAGGAAGACACTGCTCCTGACTAACCACCAGGGAAATTGGCAAATAGGTTGAAAATAGTGTGGAAGCAGGGGAGACTGCTTATGAATCTGTCAGATGAATGCAGGCGAGAAATGTTGGTTGCCACACAGTGTCACTGGGGTAGAGAAGATGAGTGGCATTTATGGGGATTTAGGGAGACAGGAAGAGGGAGGAGTCAAGAGTGATATGCAGGTTTCTGCACTGTTCCTATCTACTGACCCTCATCTCTTTGTATTACTAAATGTAAAATATGGGAGGACAGAGATTTTATTTTATTTTGTTTTATTCTGTTCTATTGTATTCTATTTCATTTTATTTTCTTTTTTGGCTGCGCGATGTGGCATATGAGATCTTCCCCGATGAGGGATCGAACCCGTGCCCCCTCCATTGGGAGCATGGAGTCTTAACCACTGGACCTCCAGGGAAGTCCCAAGGACAGAGATTTTAACATGTTTTGTTCACTGCTGTATCTCTATTACCTTGAACTCTTAGTAGGTTCTCATTAAATATTTACAATTGAATAAATATCTAACTTTATTTTGGTTTAATATGAATGATTTGGGGTTGTCACTTCTTACCTTTTATTAATGGATAAATTTCTTTGAGCATTAAATAACCCTTAAGATCATCAGTAAGTGCTCTCAAGTTTCAATCCTAAATTTCCAAGTTTTATTAGGTTTAGAAATAATTACCATTAAAATGGAAGAATTTTTAAGAGTTATATTTAATTATAAATCACATGTCTCTTTACAAATGATGTAGTGAGTGGTGTAAAATATATAGCTTTTAAACTATCTTGCATATGAGAAGAAATACTGAGGTATCTAGAGATTATCAATTTTTTTTTCACTTGTGAGTGGGGAAAGGTGATTTGTTTAGGTACATGGAATGCAGATTCTAGTAGAAAAAAAACAATTAGCCAGAAATAATCAGTTAGTGAAACTGTCTGGTGTCCCCCTTTGGACGTCCCCCTTTGGATGAGGAATTTCTTGAGAATTCAGTGTATGGTTCTTGATTGTTAGAACATGGTTGCTTTGCTGTAGGTACAAATTATATGATTAATTTCAATGGGGGCTATATGTTGTGAAAGAGATTGAAAACGCTAAGTAAATGTTAAATTGTTCTGTTCTCCTATTGCCTTCTCTATGATTTTATATCACTCTGTGCCTCAGTCATTACATTTCAACCATCCTGGCTTTTTCTGATTTTTAAACATTCCATATTTTCCCACCTCAGAGTCTTGTGCTTTCTGTCCTTTTACTTGGAATGTTCTTCCCCCAGATCTTTGAATGGTTGGCTCCTTTTCACTCATGTCTTGGTTCAAATATTAGCTTTTCTAGACACCTTCCCTGCCCTTCCAAATCACTTTTGACTCTATCCTGCTCTCATTTTCTCATGGCACTTATTACTATTTTATATTATTCTATTGATTTATTTGTTTTTATAAATATTGACTCTTTCTTCACTAGAATATTAGGTACATAAGAACAGGAGATAACTGTCTTAATCCTACCATATACTTAATACTTAGAATGGCTCAAATATTTGTTGAATAAATAAATCTGTTTTCTTAATAAAAAACAATACATTTTGAATATAAAATGTAATGTTACATAGAAAACATAATTTTTAAGACATTAAATTTTCAAAATTTTATTAAATTTGTGAATTAATGTAGTATGTAATATATTAATACTAAAACATGGCTATTATAAAAGAGAGTATTTTTACTATCATTTCAATCCTATGGAAAAGGAAATTGGGAGAAATGAGAAAAGTTGATATATTAGTAAGTTAATGGACTTTTTTAGACTTCAGACTTTAAAAAATTTCTCTAAGTGTTATAGTAGTTACATACTAAAATTAACAGTTGTGAAAATTTTCATATGAGCACTTACAGAGCTAAATAATTTTAAAATTACCTAAATTTATGAATTCACTTTAACTTTTAACGAGTCATTAAATTGTTAATTTAAAACTACAATACTAGTAGGATAAGAATTAAAGTTTTATTAGGTTGTTGTACCTTGTGTAAACACATAGAACTGCTAACAAATATCTATTTCACTTATATCATGGACTACAGAGGTAAGTAATTTCTAAACAGGCGAACTGATTAATTATTAAGAGTAATGTATATACTTTTCAATTCTTAGCATAAGGGAAAATTGTATCAAATACATAGCTCTGACTTCTTTTCCCCCTATATATGCTTTTGTGGTGCTTTTGTAGTTTTTCTTGCCTGCCTTCTGGTTTGTAAACCTTTTGAGGGCAGGGGTCTGTTTACCTGTATATAACCAGTACATGGCAGTGGGCTCTCAGGTCTGTGGTTGTTGAGTGAATAAATAAAAACATGCATTCTTTGTTAAAAAAAAAAAAAAAGAGTAATGTACTCAGCTCCCTCTTTTTGTCCCCAGGTTTCCTTTACCCAGTCATCCTGCTGCACCTCCTGAACATCTTAAAGAACCTTTGGTATACATGAGGAAAGCACAGGTTGGCTACTGTTCATTTTAATTTTATTTTTCCATACCAAGTTATATAATGCAGAGTGAAAGATCCTTATTAATATTAGGACTGTATTTATTATATGAAAGACTGGGTAAAGACCACTAAAGTGAGGTGAATAGTATTTGCATACTCTTTATTTTCAGTAACCAAGGATTGCACTTACTTAACTGTAGTAATCTTGAAAATGTTGAGTAGAAGAAAAAAAAATCATGTACTATACTAGCCTAAAATTTAAAATATCATAAAAGTAAATATTATGAAACAATTTGTTCCTAATGTTCTGTGATATTAAAGGAATGAAATGGGAATGAACTGACTCACTCTTCCCTTAAAATTTTAGCTTTTGACACCAGTGTTACTGATACTATATTTGAAACATTTGTTTTCACAGCAGGTTATACATACTAATTGTATTCTGTTACAGAACCCAAATGAACCTTGTATCTAAAATGCACTGAAAACAACTAAAAGTCACTTTAAAAGCATAAAATAAAATAACTTTAACAGAAAAACTGTAAAAAGCTGTTAAAGTAGGAACTTAATAAGTTCTGTCACATGCCCCTAATTCTTTTAGCTGGCCTTTGCCTTGGCCCTGTGTGGTCTGCCTGCCTGTGAGGTGGCACTATTCATGAGCCTTCCTCACAGTGCTGGGGACTCTCTAACTGCCACTGCTGAGGCATTTAATGGACCTCATAAGTCAACCTTCTTTCTCCATCAGAGTCTCAGAAATTATTATGAAAATTTTCAGATACACCCCAAAGAACTCCAGTGAACCCGTCACCCAGCTTCAACAGTTATCATAGTAGCTCTGCTGCTCCTGAGAAGTGTTCTGCTTGCTTTGAGTTACCATGCTCCACAGTGGTAGATGTTAGGCAGGTTTTTCTTTTTCTGCTTTTATTTTCATTTTAAAAACCCTCAAAATTAGAGGGTGAAAGGAAGCAATATAAACAAAAAACATGGAGATATTTGAGGAAATATGTAATATGTTTCTATCTCTAGGCGGTATTTTAGGGCTAGCAATCAGACAGTATTTATTATCGATGTGTCATAAATCATAATCATCACATGATACACGTACGAAGTAATTGGTCTTTTGTTGTAAAGATATAAACTCAAGAAAATAAAACTAAATGCTTGGGTCTAAGTATTTTTTGGCAAAATTTGAAAATTTCTGAAAGTTTTAGAGAAAGTATCAGTTTTAGCATAAGTATAAAAAACAAAACACAAAAGTTGGTTTCCTATTAAGACTGAAGAGATACAGAGATAAATAACAGGTCTGTTCTTAAAGCCTACTGCTAGTTGCTGAGACTATATATGAATGGTAAATATATGTATTGTGTATACGTATGGTACTCCTCTCTTTTCTCTCCAGGCTTACCTGCTAGATCCAGAGTTGGCACGCTACAGCCCATGGGCCAGATCTGCCCTGCCACCTGTTTTTGTATGGGTAGCAAGCTAGGAATTTTATTATTTTTTTTAACATTTTCAACTGGTTGAAAAATCAAAAGAAGAATAATATTTTGTGACCCATGAAACTTATAGGAATTAATAAAATATGTTTTATTGGAAAAATAGTCATGCTCCTTTATTTACATACTGGCTATGTCTGCTTTTGCACTATGTCAGACTTAAATAGTTGCTTTAGAGATGTTATGACCTGGAAAGCTTAAATTTTTTACTATCTGCCTTTTTATAGAAAGTTTGCAGAATCCTGCACTAAATTAGTCCCTTTAAGAGCGGGGACTGTGCTTTTAATCCTCAGCATCTAAGCATAGTACCTAGCCCACAGAACACTCTCAGTAAATGTATGCTGAAATACAGTTGACTCTAGAACAACGTGGGTTTGAACTGCATGAATCAACTAATATGTGGATCTTTTTCAATGCTAAATACTACAGTACTACACTAACCTGGGCTGGTTGAATTTGCAGATGCAGAACCACAGGAATGGAAGGCCAACTGTTAAGATATACTCGAATTTTCCGCTGTGTGGAGTGTTAGCATCCCTAACCTCCGAGATGTTCAAGGGTCAACTGTAATTGATTCTTTTTTGTTTGTTTGTTTGTTTGTTTGAAATTCAAGAATTTTTTATTATTTATCAAAGTAAGGGAAGTGACATTTTTACAGTCTTTTTATGTGGGTTTCTAAATCTGCAAGACTGAAGATTTTTGTTGTTGTAATTTTTTTTTTTAAACATCTTTATTGGGGTATAATTGCTTTACAATGGTGTGTTAGTTTCTGCTTTATAACAAAGTGAATCAGTTATACATATACATATGTTCCCATATCTCTTCCCTCTTGCATCTCCCTCCCTCCCACCCTCCCTATCCCACCCCTCTGGGTGATCACAAAGCACTGAGCTGATCTCCCTGTGCTATGTGGCTGCTTCCCACTAGCTATCTATTTTACATTTGGTAGTGTATATGTGTCAGTGCTACTCTTTCACTTTGTCCCAGCTTACCCTTCCCTCTCCCTGTGTCCTCAAGTCCACTCTCTACGTCTGTGTCTTTATTCCTGTCCTGCCCCTAGGTCATCAGAACCTTTTTTTTTTTTTTTTTTTTTTAAGATTCCATATATATGTGTTAGAATACGGTATTTGTCTTTCTCTTTCTGACTTACTTCACTCTGTATGACAGACTCTAGGTCCATCCACCTCACTACAAATAACTCAATTTCATTTCTTTTTATGGCTGAGTAATATTCCATTGTGTACATGTGCCACATCCTCTCCATCCATTCATCTGTTGATGGACACAAAGGCTGCTTCCATGTCCTGGCTATTGCAAATAGAGGTGCAGTGAACATTATGGTACATGACTCTTTTTGAATTACGCTTTTCTAATGTTATATGCCCAGTAGTGGGATTGCTGGGTCATATGGTAGTTCTGTTTTTAGTCTTTTAAGGAACCTCCATACTGTTCTCCATAGTGGCTGTATCAATTTACATTCCCACCAACAGTGCAAAAGGGTTCCCTTTTCTCCACACCGTCTCCAGCATTTATTTATTTATTTATTTTTTAATTTTATTTTATTTTTGTATTTATTTTTGGCTGTGTTGGGTCTTCGTTTCTGTGCAAGGGCTTCCTCTAGTTGCGGCAAGCGGGGGCCACTCTTCATCGCGGTGTGCGGGCCTCTTCACTATTGCGGCCTCTCTTGTTGTGGAGCACAGGCTCCAGATGCGCAGGCTCAGTAGTTGTGGCTCACGGGCCTAGTTGCTCCGCGGCACGTGGGATCTTCCCAGACCAGGGCTCGAACCCGTGTCCCCTGCATTAGCAGGCAGATTCTCAACCACTGCGCCACCAGGGAAGCCCTCCAGCATTTATTGTTTGTAGATTTTTTGATGATGGCCGTTCTGACCGTTATGAGGTGATACCTCATTGTGCTTTTGATTTGCATTTCTCTAATGATTAGTGATGTTGAGCATCCTTTCATTTGTTTGTTGGCAATCTGTATATCTTCTTTGGTGAAATGTCTATTTAGGTCTCTTGCCCATTTTTGGACTGGGTTGTTTGTTTTTTTGATATTGAGCTGCATGAACTGCTTGTATATTTTGGAGATTAATCCTTTGTCAGTTGCTTCGTTTGCAAATATTCTCTCCCACTCTGAGGGTTGCCTTTTCGTCTTGTTTATGGTTACCTTTGCTGTGCAAGAGCTTTTAAGTTTCATTAGGTCCCATTTGTTTATTTTTGTTTTTATTTCCATTTCTCTAGGAGGTGGGTCAAAAAGAATCTTGCTGTGATTTATGTCATAGAGTGTTATGCCTATGTTTTCCTCTAAGAGTTATATAGTGTCTGGCCTTACATTTAGGTCTTTAATCCATTTTGCATTTATATTTGTATACGGTGTTAGCGAGTGTTCTAATTTCATTCTTTTACATGTAGCTGTCCCGTTTTCCCAGCAGCACTTATTGAAGAGGCTGTCTTTTCTCCATCGTATAGTCTCGCCTCCTTTATCAAAGATAGGGTGAGCATATGTGCGTGGGTTTATCTCTGGGCTTTCTATCTTGTTCCATTGATCTATATTTCTGTTTTTGTGCCAGTACCATACTCTCTAGATTACTATAGCTTTGTAGTATAGTCTGATGTCAGGGAGCCTGATTCCTTCAGCTCTGTTTTTCTTTCTCAAGATTGCTTTGGCTATTCGGGGTCTTTGTGTTTCCATACAAACTGTGAAATTTTTTGTTCTAGTTCTGTGAAAAATGCCATTGGTAGTTTGACAGGGATTGCATTGAATCTGTAGATTGCTTTGGGTAGTAGAGTCATTTTCACAATGTTGATTCTTCCAGTCCAAGAACATGGTATATCTCTCCATCTGTTTGTATCATTTTTAATTTCTTTCATCAGTGTCTTATAGTTTTCTGCATACAGGTCTTTTGTCTCCTTAGGTAGGTTTATTCCTAGGTATTTTATTCTTTTTGTTGCAGTCGTAAATGGGAGTGTTTCCTTAATTTCTCTCTCAGATTTTTCATCATTAGTGTATAGGAATGCAAGAGATTGCTGTGCATTAATTCTGTATACTGCTACTTTACCACATTCATTGAGTAGCTCTGGTAGTTTTCTGGTAGCATCTTTAGGATTCTCTATGTATAGTATCATGTCATCTGCAAAGTGACAGTTTTAATTCTTCTTTTCTGATTTGGATTCCTTTTATTTCTTTTTCTTCTCTGATTGCTGTGGCTAAAACTTCCAAAACTATGTTGAATAAAAGCGGTGAGAGTGGACAACCTTGTCTTGTTCCTGATCTTAGAGGAAATGGTTTCAGTTTTTCACCATTGAGAACGATGTTGGCTGTGGGTTTGTCATATATGGCCTTTATTATTTTGAGATAGGTTCCCTCTATTCCTACTTTCTGGAGAGTTTTTATCATAAATGGGTGTTGAATTTGTCAAAAGGTTTTTCTGCATCTATTGAGATTATCATATGTTTTTTATCCTTAAGTTTGTTAATATGGTGTATCACACTGATTCATTTGTGTATATTGAAGAATCCTTGCATTCCTGGGATAAACCCCACTTGATCATGGTGTATGATCCTTTTAATGTGCTGTTGGATTCTGTTTGCTAGTTTTTTGTTGAGGTTTTTTGCATCTATGTTCATCAGTGATATTGGCCTGTAGTTTTCTTTTTTTGTGACATCTTTATCTGGTTTTGGTATCAGCGTGATTGTGGCCTCCTAGACTGAGTTTGGGAGTGTTCTTCCCTCTGCTATATTTTGGAAGACTTTGAGAAGGATAGGTGTTAGCTCTTCTCTAAATGTATAATAGAATTCGCCTGTGAAGCCATCTGGTCCTGCGCTTTTGTTTCTTGGAAGATTTTTAATCACAGTTTCAATTTCAGTGCTGTGATTGGTCTGTTTATATTTTCTAATTCTTCCTGGTTCAGTCTTGGAAAATTGTACCTTTCCAAGAATTTGTCCATTTCCTTGTGGTTGTCCATTTTATGGGCATATGGTTGCTTGTTGTAATCTCTCATGATCCTTTGTATTTCTGCACTGTCAGTTGTTACTTCTCCTTTTTCATTTTCTTATTCTATTGATTTGAGTCTTCTCCCTTTTTTTCCTGTTGAGTCTGGCTAATGGTTTATCATTTTGTTTATCTTCTCAAAGAACCAGCCTTTAGTTTTATTGATCTTTGCTATTGTTTCCTTCATTTCTTTTTCATTGATTTCTGATCTGGTCTTTATGATTTCTTTCCTTCTTCTAACTTTGGGGGTTTTTTGTTCTTCTTTCTCTAATTGCTTTAGGTGTAAGTTTAGGTTGTTTACTTGAGATGTTTCTTGTTTCTTGAGGTAGGATTGTATTGCTATAAACTTCCCTCTTAGAACTGCTTTTGCTGCATCCCACTGGTTTTGGGTCGTCGTGTTTTCATTGTCATTTGTTTCTAGGTATTTTTTGATTTCCTCTTTGATTTCTTCAGTGATCTCTTGGTTATTTAGTAGCATATTGTTTAGCCTCCATGTGTTTCTATTTTTTACAGTTTTTTTTTTCCTGTAAGTGATATCTAGTCTCATAGAGTTGTGGTCGGAAAAGATACTTGATATGATTTCAATTTTCTTAAATTTACCAAGGCTTGATTTGTGACCCAAGATATGATCTATCCTCGGGAATGTTCCATGAGCACTTGAGAAGAATGTGTATTCTGTTGTTTTTGGATGGAATGTCTTATAAATATCAGTTAAGTCCATCTTGTTTAATGTGTCATGTAAAGCTTGTGTTTCCTTATTTATTTTCATTGTGGATGATCTGTCCATTGGTGAAAGTGGGGTGTGAAAGTCCCCTACTATGATTGTGTTACTGTCAATTTCCCCTTTTATGGCTGTTAGCATTTGCCTTATATATTGAGGTGCTCCTATGTTTGCTGCATAAATATTTACAATTGTTATATCTTCTTCTTGGATTGATCCCTTGATCATTATGTAGTGTCCTTCTTTGTCTCTTGTCATAGTCTTTATTTTAAAGTCTATTTTGTCTGATATGAGAATTGCTACTCCAGCTTTCTTTTGATTTCCATTTGCATGGAATGTCTTTTTCCATCCTCTCACTTTCAATCTATATGTGTCCCTAGGTCTGAAGTGGGTCTCTTATAGACAGCATATATACGGGTCTTGTTTTTGTATCCATTCAGCCAGTCTATGTCTTTTGGTTGGAGCATTTAATCCATTTACATTTAAGGTATTATCGATATGTATGTTCCTATTACCATTTTCTCAATTGTTTTGGGTTTGTTTTTGTAGGTCATTTCCTTCTCTTGTGTTTCCTGCCCAGAGAAGTTCCTTTAGGATTTGTTGTAAAGCTGGTTTGGTAGTGCTGAATTCTCTTTTGCTTGTCTGTAAAGTTTTCAATTTCTCTGTCGAATCTGAATGAGATCCTTGCTGGGTAGAGTAATCTTGGTTGTAGATTTTTCCCTTTCATCACTTTAAATATGTCCTGCCACTCCCTTCTGGCTTGCAGAGTTCCTGTTGGTTCGTAATTCCCATTGTTTTTGGTGTCTGCTCACAGTGGGTGAGGTTGGTTCAGTGAGTTGTGTAGGCTTCCTGGTGGAGGGGACTGGTGCCTGTGTTCTGGTGGGTGGGGCTTTATCTTGTCTTTCTGGTGGGCAGGACTGCATCCAGTGATGTGTTTTGGAGTGTCTGTGAACTTAGTATGATTTTAGGCAGCCTCTCTGCTAATGGGTGGGGTTGTGTTCCTGTCTTGTTAGTTGTTTGGCATGGGGCGTCCAGCACTGGAACTTGCTGGCCGTTGGGTGGAGCTGGGTCTTAGCATTGAGATGGAGATCTCTGGGAGAGCTCTCGCTGATTGATATTACATGGGGCCGGGAGGTCTCTTCTGGTCCAACGTCCTGAACTCGGCTCTCCCACCTCAGAGGCTCAGGCCTGACATGGCCTGGAGCACCAAGACCCTGTCAGCCACACAGCTCAGAAGAAAAGGGAGGAAAAAAAGAAAGAAAAATAAATTTTTAAAAAATAAATAAATAAAATTATTAAAATAAATAATAATTTAAAAAGAGAGTAACCAAACCAATAAACAAATCTACCAATGATAACTAGCACTAAAAACTAAACTAAGATAAACATAAAAATCAGAAACAAGTCAGTCACAGACAGTAAACCCCAAGTCTACAGTTGCTCCCAAAGTCCACCACCTCAATTTTGGGATGTTGTCTATTCAGGCATTCCACAGATTCAGGGTACCTCAAGTTGATTTGTGGGGATTTAATCCACTGCTCCTGAGGCTGCATGGAGAAATTTCCCTTTCTCTTCTTTGTTTGCAGAACTCCTCGGGTTCAGCTTTGGTTTTGGCCCCCTGTCTGTGTGTGGGTCGCCCTCAGGCATCTGTTCCTGCCCAGACAGGACAGGGTTAAAACAGTGGCTGATTAGGGGGCTCTGACTCATTCAGGCCTTTTGGGAAGTCTGAGGTCTTCTGCCAGTGTTCAGTAGGTGTTCTGTAGGAGTTGTTCCACATGTAGATGTATTTTTGATATATTTGTGGGGAGGAAGGTGATCTCCACATCTTACTCCCCCGCCATCTTGAAGGTCCCTCACTACTAACTTTTATAACTACCAACTTTCAATCTGTCTTTCTCCTTATGTACCCTCAATACTATTAACTTTAACCTCAAGCAGATGAACCCTTATAATGTATCTCACTGCCTTCTAACAAACCTTCAGTGATTGCCAATTGCCTAACAAATGAAGTTTCTACTCCACAGCCCACCATTTAAGAGTTTTTACTATCTGTCCCCAGCTGCTCCTTCCACTTTATCAGTCTCTGCTGTCTTATAACTGCAGTTTGTGCCCTTCCAAGTGAATCATTTTGCCTTTCCTCTTGCATCTTTAACACTTAGTTTTCCTGTCATGGAAAGCCCTCTGCCTGCTTTACATTATGTAAATCCCATCTATTTTGTGTCAACTCAGATGGCATCTCTTCTCTGACGTTGTTATTACCCCTGTTGAAAAGGATCTCTCCCTCTTTTGGACTCTTGTAGCACACTGTCATTTTATGGCCTTCATTCACAAATTGCATTCTATTATAGTAATTTCTGTACGCATCTTTCTATCTTTTCCTATAAGCCTCTGGAAAGCAGTAACAATTTTAAAAAGACTTTTGTGTAGCTGTTACCTCTAGTATACTGACCTTTATGTAGCAGGAATTTAGTAAGTTTATAATGAATCAGTAAGTAAAGGCATTTACCATCCTTTCTAGCAATTATTACAATACTTATTTAAAAGATATTTACTGAATGCCTGCGAGTGGAAGACACTCTGCTATGTGCTGTGAAGATTCAGAAATAAATTAGATACAGATTCTGCCTTCAGGTAACTTCATGATTTAATAATTGAAATAAGACTTGGACATATGTACCTATAACATAAGGTAGAAAGTGCTGGGTGCTATAGGGAAGATGGCTAGGAAGCTTTCTGGGCTGATGAGGGGAAGAGGCTCCTTATACTGCACCAGCATTTTCCAGAGTGTTTTACGCTGAATCCTAGCCCTGAGAGATGCTCCATAAAAGGGGGTTCCAGGGACAAATAAGTTTGGGGATGGAAGCACACATTGCCTTCCTCTTGGTGAATCACAATTTATTATTTTTAGTGGACTTGATTTTTTACAAGAGTTTTAGATTTACAGAAAAATTGAGAAGACAGTACAGAGAGTTCCCATGGAACCCGTACCCAGTTTCCCTATTAACATCTTACATTACTATGGTACATTTGTTACACTTAGTGAACTAATATTAATACAGTATTAATAACTAAAGTTCATACTTTATTCAGATTTCCTTAGTTTTAACCTCATATCCTTTTTCTGTTTTAGGATTCCATCCAGGATACCACATTACATTTGGTTGTCATGTCTCCTTAGGCTCCTCTTGGCTATGACAGTTTCTCAGACTTTCCTTGTTTTTGATGACCTTGACAGTTTTGAGAAGTACTGGTCAGGTATTTTGTAGAATATCCCTCTCTTGGAATTTGTCTGATGTTTTTCTCATTATTAGACTAGGGTTGTGGGTTTTTTGGAGGAAGATCACAGATATAAAATGCCATTTATATTCATTAAATTATATCATGGTATATACTATCAATATGATATATCACTGTTGATGTTGACCTTGATTGCCTGATTGAGGTATTATTTGTGAGGTTTTTCCACTGTAAAGCTACTCTTCCCCCCTCCCCCCCCCCCTTTGTATGTATACTGTACCCTCTGGAAGGAAGTCATGGTCCACACTTGAGAAGTTACGTTCCACCTCCCTGAGGGGGGGGGGGTATCTACAGAAATTATTTGGAATTCTTCTGCATGGAAGAGTTGTCTCCTCTCCCCCATTTATTTATTTATTCAATCATTTATTTTTATCAGTAGGGACTCATGGATATTTATTTTATACTTTTTTAAAATCTAATACTCCTTAATTTTGTTGCTTATAATTTCTTTTGGCATGTTAACAGCTCAGAGAGGTTCTGCAATAAAGAAACTGTTTAATTTGTATTTAATCTAGTGTTGTTCAAACTTATGTAATCTATTTCCATGTAAAATACTTTGGGAACTATTTTGCTACACCTTTCACAGAAAGCAATATTTGAAGAAACTTATATGCAGTGTGATAAATATAAGTGCATAAGTTTTCTTGTGAAATAATAGTAGTAAGCACATAGAGCTCTAATTATGTGCCAGGTACCATTCTAGTGCTTTACAAGTATTCACTCATTTAATATTTATGCTGACTCTATGAAATGAGTTACTCTTATGGTCTTAGATAGGGCCAACTTTACCAAACTACTAAGTGGAAGACCTGGAATTTGAATCTGGACAGCCACTCCAGAATCTACACTACCTGATGATATTCAGCCTATTTCTGTATCCAGTCCAGAAATGCTCAGACAAACTCAAGGTGTGCTGCGTGGTTGAATTTATCCTATTCACTGTCAATCCAGTAACCTTAGCAAAAATGAGAATTTTGCTAGTTTTATATTACTTCAATTCACATCCCCTTCCTAATTGGTCTTTCTGCCTTCTGTATTGTCACTCCATTTCTTAAAACTTCTAAGACTTTTAGGATAGAGCTCCAATTCCTTACTTTTGCTTAAAAGACTATAAATGATCTTGCCCCTTTTTACTGTTCAAGTCTCATCTTTTGCCTCCTCACACTGTCCCTCCCCCTACTGCCACTCCCATGCCCAATTCCACACACATGTACGTTCTCTCTCTCTAATCATACTGGATCTCCTCAGTTGTTCCCCAACAGGAGAACCTGTGCTCATGCTGTTGCTTCTACCCAAAACTGCCTACCCTCAAATCCCACATATTTTTGGCTAACTTCTGCATATTCTTCAGGTCCTGTGTTAGATGATAGTTTCTTTAGGAAGGACTTCTGACCCTTAGTTCTCAGATACTCAGATATTTATCCTGTTTCTCCAGTCTTCCACATGGGAGGCACGCTATACTTCCCACCACAATACTTGGGTTGTCTGTATCATCACTAGATTCTGTAGAGCAGGGCCAGTGTCTCTCTTTTCACAATTGTATCTGCAACATCTGGCATAGTGCCTAGCCCATGGTAGACGCTCAATAGATATTTTTTTAAAATAATGAATGATTGAATAATCAAAAACTGCAAAGTATTCCCTTTTAGAAAATATTCATACCCTTATCCCTAGTAATTTCATTTCTCAGACCCTAAAGGAAAGAATCAGAGAAACACAGAAATTCATGTTCATGATAATAGTAAAAAATTTTAAAGCATCTAAATGAACAGCAATAGGGCCTGCTTAAATATAACATGGAAACTCCAAAAGACAATGTTATACAGGCATCAGAAATGACATTTTTGAAGAAATATAATGACATGGGAAATTGCATATGATATAATCTTAAATGGAAAAGCAAACTATAAAAACAAAATAATTCTACTTTAATTAAATGTATATATATGCGTATGTATATTCATACACACATATACATCTCAATTGTACACATACATGCGTAGAAAAAAATGAAGAGAATAAAATAGTAACAGTGGTTATTTTGGCTGATTGAAATCTATGAGTGCTTATTTATTATTTTATTCTTTACATATTATTGTTTTTCCAACTATCTTGAATAAATGTGTTACTTTTATAATCAGAGAATTACTAAAACCTTTTTCCATTAGATAGCTGGATGATTATTATTTTGTTTTACTTTATTCTTTTCAGGGTGAAGAAAGTAATTTTAAACTTTATAATTTCATAGTTGTTTACATGTTATATATTTATTATATATTTTTTAATGACTTATTTATTTTCATTACTATGAAAAAGTAGCAAGGTGATAGTTAATACCCATTTAAAGATTTCAATACAGTTGCAGTTCTTTTGTGAATCTTTTGCCTCTCATGGCTTAGAAACTACTGTATTTATAAAACTCTTGAAATACTTTGAGTTAATACCATAGATTCCAATTATTAGGGAAACTGATTAGAATGCAACAATAATTTCATTTAGAGAGGATATGGGTTTAGGTAAAAGGTAATATCTTCCTATTTAAACATTTTAAATGTAAAATGCCATTCATTTTCCTTTTAAACAACATTTTAGAAGATCTTTATTTTATAAGTCTTTGGAGTAGAAACTATTACTTTCTTCTTATTTTGTATTAATGTACTGTCATTTTTCAATAACTTATGTGCTACTTCTACTTTTTTTTGGTGCTAGGTACATACTGAAATTTTTACTTAAATAATAGCATAGAAATAACTATGATTTTTTTTGAGCATTTAGTTTTGAGACTTAGGGCTTATTTATTCACCTCCAGAAATAGGACCTGAGAAAAATTAAGTCTCTGTAAAACTGGAGCTAAAGTGGACCTTCACATTTATCCAGTCCAACCTCTAGAGTTCATCTCCTTTTGGTGGAGAACTTCTGGAAACAGGGAATTCACAATTTCACTGACTTAACCCGTTTTGATTAAGTCTTCTTACTTGTTGGAAAGTTTCTTTCTTGTGTTAAATGGTTACATGCTCCTTATAAGATTTACTCACTGGTCTGAGCTTTGTGCTTTATAGATAGAAAGCATTCAGTACATGTTGGTCAGTGAGACAAAGGAATGAATGAATACCACTTACTCAAGATTAGAGTTCTTGAGGGAACCTAAAGGATGACCCAGCTTAAAAGCAGCCACTTGCTTCACCTTGGATTTCTCCTCATTGTCAGGAAATCTTATTACTATTTCTGATGTCTGAGTAAATGATTTCTCTGACCATCCAAGACTTCTATGAAATGACTTCTGACCATCTGACTGAAGTTCTTGCAAGGCGTACCTTGGAAAAATCCTGCCAACCTTGCCATAGATATGGAACAGGGAATAGGGAAGTGGCCAACCACTGGGGTCGCTTTTCTTTCATTATTTTTAGGATTTTCAAGGAAGTGGTATGTGTTCTGTTGTCAACTAGAAGTTTTGATATACCTGGCTTCCTATTGCTTGCTTATTGTTTTATGTTTTCTTTGGTTTATGACATATAGACTGGTGTAGCCCTTATGAACTTTTTGCAGCTTATATTATTTGTTTCTGTCTTATCCTCCCCACCCTCACTACAGGGATGCTGTTTCATTCATCTTTTAGTGATATGTGTTTAATAGGTGCACAATAAACATTTGTTGGATCTATGTCTTTTCATTATTTGAAAACTCAGCTGTTACCCCTCATTTCCCCCTTTTCTAGCCATAAAAATTTGATTTTTTCTGAATTGAACATCTTTTCCTCTTTCCTTCTCTCAATTTTAAGTTGTTCTTCTCTTCTGGATCATTTCCAAGTTTCCTTTTTTTTTTTTTGGCTGCATCAGATCTTAGTTGCGGCACGCGGGATCTTTCGTTGTTGTGCGTGGGCTCTTTGTTGAGGTGCATGGGCTTCTCTCTGGTTGTGGTGTGTGGGTTTTCTCTCTCTAGTTATGGTGCGCAGGCTCCAGAGCACGTGGGCTCTGTAGTTTGTGGCACGCAGGCTCTCTCGTTGAGGTGGGCAAGCTCAGTAGTTGTGGTGCGCGGGCTTAGTTGCCACATGGCTTGTGGGATCTTAGTTCCCCAACCAGGGATCAAACCTGCATCCCCTGCATTGTAAGGCAGATTCTTTACCACTGGAAAACTGGGGAAGTCCCCATTTCCAAGTTTCTGCTTTAATTGCGGAGCACAGAAAAACTGATAATTGAATAAAACTTTGTGCAGCATTGCTTCAGTTCTTAATATTCTTTTCCATTCTACTCTCAGGTGTTCTTTTAAAACGTTTCCTCATTTGTAAAATGAGGGTAATGATACGTATCTCACAGGATTAATAAAATAACATATGTAAACACATGAAAATCACATAGCTCTGTTTCCTAAATTATTTTCATTCAGAATGCTTTCTTCTAATATCTAATTTCTTTTCTTTGTAACTTTTTTCTTAACTAGTTTCTCTATATATTACATGTAACATTAAATTTAAATTTGGTAAGTTGAAATACTTGGTAAAGTGGGATATCCATTTAGGAGAACTATGATTAATCACTTAAAATTGTACTTTATTGAAAACACCTGAAGAGATGTTTTTGTTAGAAGAATTTTTTAAAGGATAAGATAAATATGTTTCAGAATATCTTATCAAGGTATAATTATAGAAAGTATCATTCTATTTTAAATGGACTTCATGTTTGAGTTTTTAGTAGGTTTTATGCTGTATTAAAATTGTGTATTGCAGTCTTGAAAATATGCACAGTGTATAAGCCACACATTGATGTCTGTTGTAACTTTAATTTTGTTTTTATATCTTAGAGTTATTTTCTTTTTATCAACTCAAGAGCCCTCTTATTAGTGGTTGAAAATGAGAATTTTTGGAATCATAATTCAATAGCTAGAAATTTAGTTCTTTATATAATAGGATAAGTAATACAAATTCAGGGATTGACTTCTTAATCTTTACACAAATTTTATTTTTATAGTAATGACTGAATTAAAATTACAGTTTTTTAAATTAAACTTTCTCATACCTGCTCCCCCAACAATCTGGAGTTGGGGGAGTAAGTGACAGAAGGCTTATTAGAGGAAATTATTTTTAAGCTGAGATCTGAATGTTGAATAAGATTTATCTAGTTAAATTGAGGATAAGGATGTTGAGGGTGAAAGTGGGTTATATTTATATTTTAATAATTAAAGTTTGGTCATGAATAATGTACCCAAATGTATTTTAAGTCTTGGATCTAAAAAAAAAAAAAAAAGAGAAAAGAGAGAGAGTTGAAAATAAGCCAGTAAATGGAATTCGTTTTGGGGGTATTTCATGCAATTAAAAAAATTTTTTTATTAATTTTATTTATTTATTTGGCTGCGTTGGGTCTTTGTTGTTGCGCGCGGGCTTTCTCTAGTTGTGGTGAGCGGGGGCTACTCTTCGTTGTGCTGTGCGGGCTTCTCCTTGCAGTGGCTTCTCTTGTTGCGGAGCATGGGCTCCTGGAGTGTGGGCTTCAGTAGTTGTGGCTCACAGGCTTCAGTAGTTGTGGCTCACGGGCTCTAGAGCGCAGGCTCAGTAGTTGTGGTGCACGGGCTTAGTTGCTCTGTGGCATGTGGGATCTTCCTGGACCAGGGATTGAGCCCGTGTCCCCTGTACAGTGCGCTCCGGGTCTGCCGGCGGTGGGGGGATGGCCACTCAGGCCCTGGCAGGGCACCTGCGTTTCAAACTTCTCTGCAGCCAGGGGCCACAGCCGGGGCGGGGCCAGGTTGCCAGCCCTGGGTGGGAAGGGGGCGGGGTCACATGGTATGGGCAGTATTTCCTGCAATATATTAAGAGTATTCTTTTATTCTTGAAAACCTATTTCTACATATTTAGTAAATTAAGCCTTATGCATTTCACACAGCTCTGTATTCCTCCTATAGAAGATTTTTTTCCTGTTCATTCGTTGCTTAGGCAGTTGTATCAGATTATTTTTAAATGCTTGCAACATAATTTAGGGTAAAATCTGTTCAATTATTGAGAATTTATTACGTGCCAGACAAAGTGTGATATGTGCTGTGATAGGTGAAGGAAGAGGTGCTGTGAGAACCCATAAGCAAAGGTACCGAATATTATCTGGGATGAGGGGCCAGGTAAGAGAAGCCTTAATAGAGGTAAAGACCTGAAAGCTGAATAAAATTTATTCAGATAATGCAGGAATGAGTATGTTGGGATGGGAGGAGGGCATGGAGGGTTTATTCCAGATAGAGAGTAATGTATTTAAATATGTGTATTAAAGAAGAAGCTCTGAATAATGTAGCTGTAGTAAAAGCTATCAATTATTGAATGATTATTATCATTATTGTGTCACAGTTCAAAGTACTTTAATCTTTATAACAATCACATAATGGAGCTATTATTATTATTCTATTTTTATTGTCTGGTTGTAACTGTCCTTTATGGATAATGTAATATATAGTTCTCTCCTTTTCTCCTCATTTGGTCTAAATTTTGGAGCTTTGGCCTTATTTTATTTTGGTTTTAGTGAGTCAGAAGTGGTCTGTAGGCATATTTTAATAAAAAGACCAAAAAATTATGGTGTTTTAGCTTGGCATTAAAAAGAATAGTTTACTAAAATATGGTATATATGGATAATCAATTTATGACTGACCATTAAAATTAACTTATTATTTCAAGTTTACAAGAAATGTAATAAATACTGTGAAAAAGTAGTAAGACCAATCCAGATTGTGACACATAAAAGACGAGTGGTCTGGACTCCTCAAAAAAGTCAATATGAAAAAGAAAAGGATGAAAGCACTCTAGATTAAGGTACAAGGAAAGAGACATAACAACCAAATGTAATGTAATGCATTCAATTTTAATGGATCCAGGATTTTTAAAAATATAAAGACATTTATGGGGATAATTGGAAAGTTTTGAATATGGACTAAATATTAGATAATAGGAAATATTATTGTTAGTGTTTTTAGGTGTAACAGTGGTAATGTGGTTATGTAGGAGAAGGTTCTTATTCTTAGAAAATTCATGATGAAGTATTTAGGGTAAAATATCATGTTTGGAAAAATTATAATGTAACAATTTCTGTAAAATTTTATTTTACTAGGTCATTAATGGGATTCTTGAGTATCAAACATTTATAAAATGCTTAAATCTAACTTACCTTTTTATTATCTGCTGTTTTCCCTTGTAATGTTTATCACCATCTGATTGTTGATTTATTTTTTTTGTCTATCTTCATTCCCATCCTCCACTAGAATGTCAGTTCCATGAGGACGGAGACTTTCTGTTATTCACAGCTTACTTCACAGCACTAAGGATAGTATCTGGCACATAGTAGGCAGTAATCAATATTTGTTGAGTAAACTAATGAATAAAGATAACCAATCTCAACCAACTTCACCATTTCTATATAGCTCATAACATCTTTAATGTTTTAAAATCAGTTTTGGTACTGTTAACCAGAAATAATAATAGATTGTTCCTTATGTTTCAGGGAAGTTGGGAAAAAAGAATTTTGAAGAGTTTAAATAGTATGTGCACTGAACTGAGTATCCCATTGGCACGAAAGGTACTTTTTTTTTTTTTAATTGGAGTATAGTTGCTTTACGACGAAGTGAATCAGCTATTATGTATACATATATCCCCTCCCTCTTGGACCTCCCTCCCACCCATCTAGGTCACCACAGAGTACGGAAAGTACTTTTAACATTTAAGTATTTTTTTGTGAACCAAGTACTAGGAAGTATCATGAAATAACTGTCAGGCAGATTTATCTTTTTTTATTACTAGTATATCAGTTTGTTTTGAAACAAAAATCTGTAAAAGGCCAATTATGTGGATGTAGTTTATATAGGTTTCTATTATGTATGCTGTAGTGCTTTTTGTAATAAACCTATATCTTGAGACTAAATATAGACTCTGCAGTATAGGTGATTTGGAGATTTGTCTTATAAATACACTTTAAAGATTTTAATTACCTTTAGTCTCCTTACTTGAATGATTTGTCATCTCTGCAGAGCTATTTAGATCTAATACTCAACATTTATCTGTCACTCTGGGCTTCGAGAGGGGAGAGGTGAAAAAGGAGAGAAAAGCCCCTTGAGAAATATTCTGGATTCTTTATAGCTGCTCATGAGTAGGAGAGAACGTTTCTCTTCACTTCATTCTCCCAACCTGCTATTTGTTTCCTGCTGTTGGACAGGATATAGTGAATGTACTTTGGATAATATCCAAGCACAAGTCACTGAAGGCACCAGAAGGATGGTGTAAAAAAAAAGATAAATTTATAGAAAAACTGTCTAAGTATGTAGTATTGTATAATATACTGTCTTGCATATAGGAAGATGATGCTGCTGACTCAAGGTCACACTCCCTTGGCCAGCCCCCCTTGCAGTGCATTTCTGAGATTGCTGGATGGGGTAAGAGATGTAGTATGTGGCTGAGGAGCAGTTTTTCTTTGTGAAATTTTACTAGCCAGCACAGATCATTTGCCTTCTATTCTTGGACTCATTAGCACCACATCGTAACTGAGCCACTGAGACTACGTATAATGTAATAGTTAAATAATGTAATTTAAGTGTAATTCCCTAAAAAAGCTAACCGTATGTAATGAAATTATTTTTTCTTGTGTTATGGTAGCTTATTTAAGCTTTTAGATAAGGTATTGATTCTTATTTTTCGGCTGCATTGCTTAACTTCACAAAACGAAACCAATTTTAAAATTACCTTTTTTAGAGGCCAGTTGGAGAACAGAAAGAACTTCTCAATAAATGGAATGAAATGGGAACTGATGAGCCAGGTATATGTAAAACTCTTTTCAAAATGTGGTAGTGGGGAAAAAAAAATTGCCTCCTTAATTGTGAATCCAAAATAACAATATTAACAATTTTTTTGGAAAGATAGCAACTTTCCCTCTCCACTAATTTACTATCATCTGATTTTTTTTGCTTAAACTTCTACTTTGCAGTTGAAAATTCCTAACTTTGGTCAGTGTTCTCCATTATTTTGAGGATATTTAAATCAGTTATCTTTTTTTAAAGCAGCAGTTGAAAACATTTTTATAAAAGAGTAAATTAAATCATTCAGTGGATTTCATAGACAAATCTTTTTCAAACTTTAATTACATTGAGATGTTAAAGATGGATTAAATGTGGAAAAGTTTGTTTTTTTTTTACTAGTCCTGCCAAAGCAAGGCCTCAAAAAATTTATTAAACACTCAGATTTGTTTCTCTCCACGAAAATCTTTAGTAAAAGGCAAGAGATTTATTTGATCTGAAGAGAAACCAGAGTATATGTGGAACAGTTTTAATACTTCTAAAATGTTTTTAAGAATTTATTTTGGTTCATTTTAATGTTTAAAACTGAGTCAATCAATTTTATAAACATATAATGAGTGAGAACTCTAACATTTACTATGATAAACAGATACATATATAAAATTGTTTAGGTAGACATGTACATAATTCCTCACCACTCCTTCTTAAAAAAAAGTTGAGGGGGGTGGGTACTGGGCAAGAAATTGTGCCATATTAAAGGGAGCAGTGTGTTACAGAAGTTCAAAAGGGAGAACGGTTCAATACAACTACAGGAATTCACTAAGAATGCATTGTTTGTATTCTAAGTACTTTGAGAATTCTCATATAGAATTCTCTGTTCTCATATAGAACTTTCATATTATACTGACATTGTTTTTCAATTCAACTACAAATAATCTATTACAAATTTATCAAAGGGGGGGACTCTTTATTTCTGCTAGAGTATGTCATCTAGGCTGTCAAGGGAAGGGACTATCTTTTTATTTTTATTGGCCCAGTACTTAACACAATGTATGACAAATAACTGATATTCTGCAAACGTTTGAATTAATCTAGCTGAATAGCAACATATGAAAGAATCATTAAAATTTATTATTAATAAGAATTTTTATGTTATAATTGAAATTTTGTTTTAATCTATCTTATTAATTCTAGATTTAAGCCTTTTCAGGCCTGTTTATGCACCTAAGGATTTTCTCGAGGTAGGTTCTATTGACTAAGTATATATATATCTATTAATGAGGTAAAAATGCAAAAGAAATGATGGTATAAGAACATCTCCAGGCAGAGGAATCACCATGTAAAAAGCCCCAGAGCCATTGAAGCGGTGGAATAACATGATTATATTATATTTGGAAATTGCTCTTGGAAAATACATTGGAGTGTGGAAAAATTAGAGGGAAGTAAATCAGGAAGATTTGATTAAAAAATAGTGACTGTAAATCATGTAGCCTGCTTCCTGGCACATATAGGTGCTCAGTGAATTGTTTCCTTTTTTACTTCCTCCCTGTTCTAGTAGTTCAGGCAAGGCATGATAAAGGTCTGAACTAAGAGAACAGCATTCAAAATGGAAAGAATTCAACAGACTTGAGAGATTTTAAGGAAGATTTGGGAACCGATTAGATCTAAGGAGTATGAGAAAAAAAGAAACAAACGTAAAGATAACCTTTAAGTGTCTAGATTGGGTAACTGGGCAGAGGTAACTTGCCCTTGAGATAGAGAATACAGGAGGAGAAACAGGTCCATTAGTGAAGATGATGAGCTTAATTAAGTTTGAGAGGCATATTGAGCATTCAAGTGGAACTCTTCAGTAGGCAGTTACAACTCACTAATTATTTTAATTCACCTGTCTTTGATTCCACTTTTTCTCTTGTACCTTACATGTAATCCATCAGCAAATCCTTTCAGCTTTACCTTTGAAGTATATCCAGAATCCATCCACTTCTTACTACGATCATTCCTATTTCACTGGTCCAAGCAGCCATCTCTTGTCTGAACTATTTCAGTAGCCTCTTAATTGCTCTTTCTGCTTCTAAGCTGCCCACCTAGAATCTGTCCTTTTGTTCTTAGCAGAGTTTCTAGAGGAAGACTTGTAAGTACAATTCTGAAGAAGCCACTCTTCTGGTATCCAGTGGCTTCCTATCTCCTTCTACTTAAAAACCAAAGTCATGACCGTGGCCTAAAACATCCTGCTTGGTCTGTTACACCACCACCTCTCTGAGTTCATCTCCTATTACTTTTTCTCCTGATTTGTTCTACTCCAGCTATTTTAGCCTCCTTGCTTTACCTTGGCTTCCGCCCATTTGTGAGGGCCTTTTGCTCCTTGTTTTCTCTGCCTTCAGTGCTTTTCCCCCAGATACTTGTGTGTACATTCCCCTCACTCCTTATGTCTTTGCTTAAATGTCACATTCTCAACATAAAGAATATGGTCAATAATATTGTAATAACTTTATATGGGTACAGATGGTTACTAGACTTATTGTGGTGATCATTTCACAATGTATGCAAATGTCAAATCACTTTGTAGTACACTTGAAACTAACATAATATTGTACGTCAACTATATTTCAATTATTTTTTATTTCAATTAAAAAAAAGAACATTCATGGAAAAAATTCAAACACATACACACACATAAAAATGTCACCTTCTCAGCAAAGCCTTCCCTGGCTCCCCTGGTTGGAACTCCTTATAGCCCTTTCCTACTTTGTTTTTCTTCATAGCATTTAGCATCATATAACATACTATTTTCCTATTTGGCTTATTGCCTGCCTTATCCTATTAGCTGGAAGTTTTGTTCACTGCTGCAACAATTACAGAGTCAAGTCAGATAACTGGAAAGGCTCAACAAGACTTCACCCACAAGGATACACCCACATAAGGCTTTCTTTCAGCAAGAGAAAGAAAATACATGCAAATACAAAGAGATAGGAATTTCCAGACACATCTCCCAGGCCCCTTTCTCAGGTGCACAGGATGCACTTTGTCTTTGGGTTATGAATCTCCAAGGTACATGCAAGATACTTCGGTCTTGGGAGTCAAGGCACAAGTTTTCTGAGGGGTCTTTTATACCCCACTGGTAATTCAGATGTAAACCAGCAATCTGTACATTTTTTTCAATAAACAATGTAAATAAACTGATATGGAGTTCCTCCAGGGGACATTAAATAGCACATTATAAATGACTAGTTAGTGCATTTTACCCCATCTTGGCCGAGGGTTACTACTAGATGTCCAGGTATCCGTGAAGATAAGATAGAGCTACCATAAACCAGCTGCAGCTGCAAGCTGATCCTATCCTTAACTGTTCTCTCTCCAACAGGTAGAACAGTGCTTAGCACATCATGGCTCAGTAAATGTGTTGAGTTAATGAGTAAACGAATGATTGAATCTTTCACATTTTATTTTCATTTCTTTTCTGAACCTGTTGTCTCTGATACCAGTTTGCCAGCATAGAACATTGTTAGAAATTATTTCAGGCCTTTAGAATTGTAAGCAGTATCTTTTTAACTTTGAAGAAAAATTACTTTGGTTTGAAACTGCCTTTATGGTTCTAGCATTATTTCTCTTAGCTCATTAAAGATTTCTCCCAAACTCTTTCCTTTTCTAACACTTAAATTTCATGTAATTTTTTTATGGTTGTCTTTAACTATGTTTTCTCCTTAATAATCATAGTGTTCTGTGGCCTTCAGGACTGTTGCTGAATTGATCCTTTTATTAGTCATGCTGAGATTCTTCTTTAACTCTAGCAAATTTTCTATAATCACTTCCTTAGTTATAGTTTCTGCTTTTCTAATATTTTCTCTTTTCTATTGCCCACATATTCGTAGTTTCTTTTTCTTTTCAATTCTGTGTTTTTGAGTTTCCCATGCAAGTATGATCCCTTATTTGTGTAATTAGACTAAAATTGTGTTATTCTATATTAGTCTGTATTTAACACTGTTGATTCTTTGCTAAATCTTTTTTCTTTTTTTTTTTAAACAAATAACTTTGATATTTTTAGTTTCAATTTAGTGTTTGCAATTTTAGGAAAATCTTTTGGCCTTATAGCATATTCCATTTTATCAGCCATTAGTTATCAGTTTATGAATGCCTTCTTCAGATATGCTAGTGTTTCTGTCATTCTAATCTCCTTCCTTGGATTCTTGGTGGTTTCTTTCCCTCAACAGTTTCAATTTTTAAATATTTTTGAAATTATTATTATTCTCTCCCCAAAATGTGTGTTGTTAGAAAAATAAGAAAACATATGTAAGAAGAAAATTTAAAACAAAAATTACTCATAATGCCATCATACAGCAATAAATACTACTATACTGTAACTTTTTAATTTAATAAACATATTGTGATATTAATTGAGGCATATTACACTGCATTTTGTATGAATTAAACATAATTTATTTAGGTAATTTCCTCTAATGGAATGTTTAAGTTGTCTCATGTTTTTCTGTTTTATAAGAGAACAGTACTTCCTTGATGTTTTTTTCTGCACTATCTCTGCAAACAGCTTTAATTATTTCCATAATCATACTGAAAGAAGTGAGATTCCTAGAGTAAAGCCTGTGCAAATATCTAAGGTTTTTTTTAATCTAGTTAATTTTGAAAAATATATAAATCCGTCTTTCTTGTTAGCTTGGCTTCTGAAAAATGTTTTTTCCCTTTGGGTTTGGTTTAGCGGCAAAACCTTATGATGTTATTCACTGTCTTTCTATAAACCTTGTCAGTATCTGTTTTTTTTTTGTTTTTTTTTTTAATTTATTTATTTTATTTATGGCTGTGTTGGGTCTTCGTTTCTCTGCGAGGGCTTTCTCTAGTTGTGGTAAGTGGGGGCCACTCTTCATCACGGTGCGCGGGCCTCTCACTATCGCGGCCTCTCTTGTTGGGGAGCACAGGCTCCAGACACGCAGGCTCAGTAATTGTGGCTCACGGGCCCAGTTGCTCCGTGGCATGTGGGATCTTCCCAGACCAGGGCTTGAACCCCTGTCCCCTGCATTGGCAGGCAGATTCTCAACCACTGCGCCACCAGGGAAGCCCCCAGTATCTGTTTTTGAAAGAGTTAGAGTTGGTTCTGCAATTTTCCCTGGCAAATATTACAATCAAGCAATTTAAATTTTTCTGTCATTTTCCCTGGTAAAATATTATAATCAAACAATTCTTTTTACCATCAGAACGTTTTTCTTTCTAACTAAATTTTTAATTTTTTAGTTTTATATGGTACATCATCTGTTGGAATATTAAATTAAAAACATATTTATAGTATTTTAACATTTTAATGCAATTTTATAGTTTTCAGAATGTAATTAAAGTATATGCATAACCGAGATAGTTTTTAATCTTGTGATATATACTAAGATTATTACTGCCAATTTTATAAGTGTAAATAGTCAATAAAGAAACTAACCAATTATGTTGGATTTGTTTTTAAAGGTATTAATTAATCTTCGCAACCCAAATTATGAAAATGGTGATTCTCATAGTTTCAGGACTCATTTGGGTTTAATCCAAGTTCCTCTAAAAGTAAAAGACATCCCTGAATTGGTAAGTATAGGCATTTAAAAATAAATTAACATATTTTAGAGGGCAACTATTAGAAATATATTCTAGTGCGGCATATATCTAAAGCAGTAGGACAATCTGCTCATTAAATAAATGAATAAAATGAAAAGTTTCTTTTTTATTGTAAGTATGTTGTATAGAGAGTGAGTTGCTTTGCTAGTAGGATTAAAGATGAGCTTTCCTTGACCTATAAATGCTTTTGCTTATTTCTTATTTTAATAAACAGCATAGATTCATAAGACAGCCTTGTTGGAATTTGGGTGCCTGATGTCTGGCTATAAAACTGATTGAAACAAATTGTGAATTTTATAAAAAAATTTTTTAAAGAATGTACATTTCATTTAATTCACCCAACCTTTATTAAGCTCATAACATGGTGAGACACTGAGGGAGATAAAAGAACATAAGATGAGTTAAAGGCTGTCTTTGCTCTGGAGACTGTCACGTTTTGATAAGGACATTAGTTTTAAAATAGAGTAATTATAGAAAGGTGGGAAGATTTCCTGATAAAGGAGTTAAGAAATTACCATCACTCCTTCTTTTGTTAATTACCCCAAAATGATAAGGAGCACAGAAATGTAAATACTGTCTTTGATGAAAGTAAGAAACAACTTGTAACTCTAAGCTTTAAAGTATTGAGATAGAGAGCTGATGGGAGAATGAAGAATGACGCAAACATGAAGATGGTCAAGACTTAATGCCTCTAAAAGGTGGGAGGTATGGATGACAAGTGTGACAGTAATCAATTTATTATCTTTCAGCTCCAAATCTACCTTTTTAAAAAATTGAAGTATAGTTGATTTACAATATTGTATTAGTTTCAGGGGTACAACAAAGTGATTCAGTTATACACACACACACACATATTCTTTTTCAGATTTTTTTCCATTATAAGTTATTACAAGATATTGAATATAGTTCCGTGTGCTATACAGTAAATCCTTGTTTTTTATCTATTTTATATATAGTAGTATATATCTGTTAATCCCATACTCCTAATTTATCCCCCTTTGGTAACCATAAGTTTGTTTTCTATGTCTGTGAGTCTGTTTCTGTTTTGTGAATAAATTCATTTGTATTATTTTTTTAGATCCCACCTATAAGTGATATCATATAATATTTGTCTTTGTCTGGCTTACTTCACTTAGTATGATAATCTCTAGATCCATATCTATTGCTGCAAATGGTAATATTTCATTCTTTTTTATGGTAAGCAATATTCCATTATATATATATACCACATCTTCTTTATATATTCATCTGTTGATGGTCACTTAAGTTGCTTCCATGTCTTGACTATTATAAATAGTGCTGCTATGAACATTGGAATGCAAATATGTTTTCGAATTAGAGTTTTTTTTTTCTTTTCCTGGTATATGCCCAGGAGTGGGATTGCTAGATCATATGGTAACTTTATTCTTAGTTTTTTAAGGAACCTCCATACTGTTTTCCACAACGGGTGCACCAATTTACATTCCTACAAACAGTGTAGGAGGGTTCCCTTGTCTCCACACCCTCTCCAGCATTTATTATTTATAGACTTTTTGATGATGACCATTCTGACCAGTGTGAAGTGATACTTCATTGTAGTTTTGCAAATCTGCCTTTTTTGCTCTGTTTTATTATACTGGAGCTGGACCTTATAAACATTTCTTTTTTGCCAACTAACTTGATGTTAGGCTTTGTCAATAGAGGATTCTGGAGGGACATTGCAAGACAATAGCAGGACAAAGGGACTTTCCATGTACAGAAGCCAGCAGATCAGCAAACAGAAGACCCAGTAGCACTCACCTTGGCAGCCCTCAGGCAACCAGCTCCAGCCTGTACTCTCTGGCAAGGTTTTTCTTCACCTCTGGTCTGCACATTCCTGCGGCAGGCATACCCTCTCCTTAAAAGTCTGAATCTCAGTCTTGAGGGCGTTGGGGGACCCTTTCCTGAGTTCTTAGTTCCTTCTTGGTTCACCCTCCTGCTTAGAAGTCATAGTTCCTTTCTGCATTTGCTTATTTTGTTTTTCCCTGTTCACATTTCTGGTATGGTTTCTATTTCTTGACGGGACTCTGACTGATACAAAAAGCCAGATGATTTTTCTCCCTTGAACTTTGGAAAGGATCAAGAATTGGAGACACCACATGTTATAGAGTCGCTGAGGAGACATAGGGCTGAAAGTGGAGATTGTGTGAAAGTCTGTATCAGGAGGGGTTAGACCCCCAGACTCTTCTCATCCTGCATATTCCGGTGACTCCTCCTCCCTCACAGAAGACCAGAGGTGTGTTAATCACTACGGAAACAGAATCAGAAAGGCTATAAACTCAGTGACCTCAGACATAGAGCTGAACAGGAATGAGGCACGGTATTGAAAACAGAGGAATTAAGTGAAAGTTGACCGAATAGTGAACTAATACCCTTGTCCCCTGCCACCACCACTATGCCTGACCAGTCTCTCATTCTTCACCCTCCACCAACTTTAGAATGCCAGAGAAAAGGCTAACAGAGATTTGGAGAACCCTTACTGGCTGCGGGGGCGGGGGAAAGAAAAGAAAAATAGCTGGCTGGCTATAATTGCTTCACAGTGAAGTCCACCACACTCTGCCCAGTTTTCGCAGACAGAGCTTCCAGTCAGTCGTTAATCGCCTCAACCCTAAATATAACTGACCAACCTAGGATCTCCAGATACTTGAAATCTTCCAATTTTAAAGGCATAGGTCAAAACTAAAACAAATAAACAAACAAAAAAAAGAAGAAGAAATAGCCAATTTAGGGAATGAGTGCTTATTATGGCCACCAATAGTTATTTCAGGCTTGAATTTACATCTACACTCACAAGATACAATAGGCCAAAACCTGGTGCGACGTTCATCTAGATTTGCAAAATGATACAGGACAGAAAACATGGCATGTCAGTATATCACGTAGATCTTCACTGGAAGTCCTTGCAGCCAACCAGATGCTACTTCCTAGCCCCACAAGGAATGCATGCAGTTGGAAGTGCCAAGGCTACATAGGCACAGCATAGGAAAGTCTCATATGCAGTAGGAACTATTTCTTATAATGCACATGAGCATAGCTTCCAAGTCCTCTCAAGAGGCACACCAGGTAGCTAAGGCCTGTGTTTTCCATTAGATTTTTATAGTCCACTTACAGTCCTCCATTTCAGATGTAATTTACCAGTCAAGGGTCATATTTTTTCAGTAAATTATATTGCTTAGTAATATAGCTGGCTTTCCTCTCCACAGTTTTTTTGTGTGATCCAGTACGTTTTCAGGTCAACAGTGCTGGGAGAAGGTAAACCCAAGGTTATCTTCACATGGACAAAGAGGTTAGCCTGTTGTTAACCATTTCTCCCCAATAGAAGATGTAAAGCAAAGCATTAATATTCTCAGAGAGAAGATATTACTCATTAAACAAGAATAGAATTTCATTAAAACAACAAAACAAAACATTAGAAAATGAAAAAAGAGCTTATAGGACTCGATATGCCAAAATACGATATGCCAAAAAAAAAAAAAAATCAGTAGAAAGCCCAGGAAATCTCTATCAGAAGACAGAGCAAAAGCAAAAAAGCCAAAGAGATGAAAAATAAAAGGGAAAAGTTTATTTTTTAAATTAGAGGATCAATCCAGAAGGGCTAAATCCTGACCAACAGGAGTTCTAGATAGAGAAAACAGAGGTAAAGGAATGATTAAAAATTTTAAGAACTGAAAGACAGGAATCTTCATTGTGAAAAGGCCCACCCAGTACCCAATTCTGTGAATGAAAGAAGACCCAAGGCACCTGAATAGGAGAAGACTAAAAACTTTTTATGGAAGAAAAACAGAGTATATATAAAGTTTCAAGCATCTGACTGCTCAGCAGGAAGACCGGAAGCCAGAAGATTTTTAAGTAAAGCCTTTAAAAATCTGAATGATTTCAAGCCTAGAATTCTGTATGTAACCAACAGTCAATCAAATGAGAATTTGAAATAGACATTTTCAGATGTATGTGATCTCAAATATTTACTCTTATTAAGGGAGCTATTGGTAGAAATGCTCCAAAACAAGATCAAAAACAAAAAGAGCAAAACAGAGGATCCAGGCAATGGGATTCCAACCTAAGAGAAGAACAGTTTCCAAAATGACAGTGAAGAGAGTTTCCAGGACAAAGTTTGTGCAACAGGACCAAAGCAGAGCGATTCCAGATTGGAGCAGAAGGTTGGAGGGTTCCAGGATGAGTGCCTGCAAGAAAAACACCAAAAGTAAAGATGATCTGACAGGTTTAACCACATGCAAAATTGTATTGTGGAGGGTCTTTTCAGAGTTGTTAAAGGGTAGAGGAAGGAGGTAAGTGATTACAGAAAATTGCATAAGTGAAAAACTGGTTTAATTATAAACTGTATGAAAAAAATACATATTTTAGGAAAGGAAACATATTAATAGCATACTCCTTGCCTCAGCAGTGAATAATTTTTAAATAGTAATAATAATGTAAACTCTTAATATGGATTTAATCAAGAATTGATATATACTGATAATGGAATGATGGAGGGAGAATGGAAGAGAATGTACATGAGCTAAAAATCCTCATTTATTATAAAAAATTAGTAGATATTTGAAACTGATAAATTAAAAATAACAATATATACTTGTTACTTGAAATATGGGTGTAAATACCAGAAAAAAGCTGAAAGTGGTTGTTCCTGAATAGTGGGCTAATTATGATTGTGTGTATGTGTGTGTGTTGTGTGTGTGTGTGTTGGGGAGGAGTGCATAAATAGAGAACTGCTGTTTTGTTGTCATTAAGTCTTTTAGCTGATTTGACTTCTATTTATTGCCTGTAAAGATAGTATAGTGTGGTGGTTAGGTGATTAGATTCTGAAGCCAACTAACCTGGGTTTAAATTCTTGCTCTGCCACTCACTGGCTGTGTGACCTTGGGCAAGTTTTTCTTAACCTTGAGCTTTAGTTTTCTTATTTAATATATGGACAATAGTATCTTTTTTTAATATAAATTTATTTATTTTTATTTTTATTTATTTTTGGCCGCATTGGATCCTTGTTGCTGAGTGCGGGCTTTCTCTAGTTGCGGCGAGCAGGGGCTACTCTTCGTTGCGGTGTGGGCTTCTCATTGAGGTGGCTTCTCTTGTTGCGGAGCATGGGCTCTAGGCGCGCAGGCTTCAGTAGTTGTGTCTCGCGGGCTCTAGAGCACAGGCTCAGTAGTTGTGGCGCATGGCCTTAGCTGCTCTGCGGCATGTGAGATCTTCCCAGACCAGGGCTCGAACCCGTGTCCTCTGCATTGGCAGGTGGATTCTTAACCACTGCGCCACCAGGGAAGCCCTGGACAATAGTATCTCATAGAAGTGCTGTGCAGATCAGTAAGTTAAGATATAAGTTATGGGTTGAATTGTGTCCCCCCCCAAAAGATATGTTGAATCTTGACATCCAGTACCTGTGAATGTGACCTCATTTGCAAATAGGGCCTTTGCAGATGCAATGAAATTAAGATGATGTCTTACTGGAGTAAGGTAGGCCCAAAATCCAATATGACTGGTGTCCTTATAAGAAGAGGAGAAGAGACACAGAAGAGAGACACACAAGGAGAATGTCATATGACAGGCAGAGACAGGAGTGTTGCGTCTATAAGCCAAGGAACACCAGAGATTGCCAGCAATACCAGAAGCTAAGAGAAAGACATGGAACAGATTCTCCCCTAGAGCCTTCAGGAAGAGCATGTTAATATCTTGATTTTGGACTTCTAGCCTCCAGAACTGTGAGAATGAGTTTCTATTGTTTAAAGCTACCCAGTTAGTGGTACTTTTTGTACCACTGGCAGCCCTAGGAAACTTATATATAAATATAAAGCATATAGATGGTCCTTGGAAAATAGTAAGCAGTATATAACTATTAAACATTACTACTACAACTTTCATTAAAAAATAATTTTTAAGAAGTTATTTTTAAAAGATGTTAGAAGCCCTATTAGTAGCTGTTTATACAAAGTGATATGGCTGTACAGAAGAGGAAGTGACAGATTCTTTTCCTAGAGGTGGTGGGAGGTCTTCTCAAAGGTACTGCCATGTGAAATAGTTTGAAGGAGTTTGCTAGATAAAGAAGCAGGGAAAGGATAATGTATGAAAAACTTTAGCATGTGCGTAAGTGGGGCTAATTATGCCTTCTGTCTGTCTGAGGGGACCTGGAGCTGGTGTGGATTCATTCTTAGCTATTGGAGAACCAAAAGCCTGTGGCAAATTTTTAAAAAATTGTGACTATACCTAATGTCTGCAGGCATGAGGGATAGTTGTCCCCATGTTTCCTCAACCATGTGACCTTGTGATAATGAGTCTGACCTGATAATGCATGGTTTATCTGTAACCCTGATCTGTCTGTGTGAATACTGAACTTGGTGAGACTCAGTTAGTCTCATATGATGCCTCAGTAGATGGCCCTCAAACCTAGTTCACAGTATTAGGGTTAGACTTATCCATATCAAAAGGGACCCACGCAGCCTGGAGGTAGCTTTGGAGGGCAGGGGATCGGCTCAGGGAGCCTGCTGAACTCCCAGGCCTGTTCCCTGCCCTCCAAGCCCCCCTGCACCCGCCTTGGCCACACTGGTCTTTGGGGGCACAAGAGGGAGGCTGGGGAGATCAGGAGAGGCAGGTGGGAGGGGCCCTCCCAGACCGGAAGAGCAGAAGAGGAGAGGAGAGGAGGGCGTTTGCCCCGCCCACTCAAGCCAGGAAGCCTGCTGGGCTCACAGGTGAGGTCACCTGCTCTCTGAGACCAGAGGAAGGGCACACCTGGGCACCTTCTGTTCCTTGAGCCTAAGCCCCATGCCCCACAGCCCCCAGGGCCTTTTCCAGCCTTGTGGGTCCTAAGTATAGTCCCCGCCCACCACCCAAACCTTGCCCTTGCTTAGGCCCTGCACTCCACAGCCAAGACCTTTCCCCCCGTTTTTTTTTCTTTTGCCTCCTCTTTTTCACTATTGCGGTACTGATGTATCTTTTGGTTGTTGATTCATCTATATTTTTATTTTTGTATTTTTTCTAACATATCTTAATTTCCTAGTCTAATTTTATTTTTTACTTTGCTATTATTTTATTTTATTATTATTATTTTTTTTGCCGCCCCACGCCGCTTGCGGGATCTTGGTTCATGAGCCAGGGGTCGGGCTAAAGCTCCTGCAGTGGGAGGTCCGAGTCCGAACCACTGGACTAACAGAGAACCTCAGACCCCAGGGAATATTCATCGGAGTGAGATCTCACAGAGGTCCTCATCTCAGCACCAAGACCCAGCTCTACCCAATAGCCTACAAACTCAGTGTTGGAAGCCTCAGGCCAAACAACCAGTAAGACAGGAACACAATCCCACTCATTAAAAAAACAAAAAAATGAGATGGCAAAAAAAAATGTCACAATGAAGGAGCAAGGTAAAAACCTACAAGAACAAATAAACGAAGAGGAAATAGGCAATCTACCTGAAATGGAATTCAGAGTAATGACAGTAAAGATGATCCACAATCTCGGAAATAGAAATGGAGGCACGGATTGAGAAAATACAAGAAAAGTTTAACAAAGATCTAGAAGAACTAAAGAACAAACAAACAGAGATGAACAACACAATAACTGAAATGAAAAATACACTAGAAGGAATCAATAATGGAATAACTGAGGCAGAAGAATGAGTAAGTGAGCTGGAAGACAAAATGGTGGAAATAACTGCTGAGGAGCAGAATAAAGAAAAAAAGATTGAAAATAATTGAAGACAATCTCAGAGACCTCTGGGACAACACTAAATGAACCAACGTTCAAATTATAGGGGTCCCAAAAGAAGAAGAGAAAAAGAAAGGGTCTGAGAAAATATTTGAAGAGATTATAGTTGAAAACTTCCCTAACGTGGGAAAGGAAATAGTCACCCAAGTCCAGGAAGCACAGAGAGTCCCATTCAGGATAAACCCTAGGAAAAACACACCAAGACACATATTAATCAAACTAACAAAAATTAAATTCAAAGAAAAAATATTAAAAGCAGCAAGGGAAAAACAAAAAATAACATACAAAGGAATCCCCATAAGGTTATCAGCTGAGTTTTCAGCAGAAACTCTGCAAGACAGAAGAGAGTGGCAGGATACACTTAAAGTGATGAAAGAGAAAAACCTACAACCAAGATTACTCTACCCAGCAAAGATCTCATTCAGATTGGATGGAGAAGTCAAAAGCTTTTCAGACAAGCAAAAGCTAAGAGAATTCAGCACCATCAAACCAACTTTACAACAAATGCTAAAGAAACTTCTCTAGGCAGGAAACACAAGAGAAGAAAAAGACCCACAAAAACAAACCCAAAACAATTAAGAAAATGGTAACAGGAACATACATATCGATAATAACCTTGAATGTAAATGGATTAAATGCTACAACCAAAAGACACAGACTGACTGAATGGATACAAAAACAAGACCCATATATATGCTGCCTACAAGAGACCCACTTCAGACCTAGGGACACATACAGACTGAAAGTGAAGGGATGGAAAAAGATATTCCATGCAAATGGAAATCAAAAGAAAGCTGGAGTAGCAATACTCATATCAGATAGAATAGACTTTAAAGTAAAGATTGTTACAAGAGATAAGGAGGGACACTACATAATGATCAATGGATCAACCCAAGAAGAAGATATAACAATTATAAATGTTTATGCACCCAACATAGGAGCACCTCAATACATAAGTCATATGCTAACAACCATGAAAGGAGAAATCGACAGTAACACAATCATAGTAGCGGACTTTAACATCCCACTTACACCAATGGACTGATCAACCAAACAGAAAATAAATAAAGAAACATAAGCTTTAAATGACACAATAGACCACATAGATTTAATTGATATTTATAGACCATTCCACCCAAAAGTGGCAGAATACACGTTCTTCTCAAGTGCGCACGGAACATTCTCCAGGATAGATCACATCTTGGGTCACAAATCAAGCCTCAGTAAATTTAAGAAAATTGAAATCATATCCAGCATCTTTTCTGACCACAACGCTATGAGATTGGAAATCAATTACAGGAAAAAAACTGTAAAAAACACAAATACATGGAGGCTAAATAGGGCACTACTAAATAACCAAGAGATCACTGAAGAAATCAAAGAAGAAATTTAAAAATACATAGAAATAAATGACAACGAAAACACGATGACCCAAAACCTCTGGGACACAGCAAAAGCAGTTCTAAGAGGGAAGTTTATAGCAATTCAATCTCACCTCAAGAAATAAGAAAAATCTCAAATAAACGATCTAACCCTACACTTAAAACAACTAGAGAAAGAAGAACAAAGAAAACCCGAAGTCAGTAGAAGGAAAGAAATCATAAAGATCAGCAAAGAAATAAATGAAGTAGAAATGAAGAAAACAATAGCAAAGATCAGTAAAACTAAAAGCTGGTTTTTGAGAAGATAAACAAAATTTATAAACCCTTAGCCAGACTCATCAAGAAAATAAGGGAGAAGACGCAAATCAATAAAATCAGAAATGAAAAAGGAGAAATCAAAACTGACACTGCAGAAAAACAAAGGATTATAAGAGACTACTACAAACAATTATATGCCAATAAAATGGACAACCACGAAGAAATGGACAAATCTTGGAAAGGTACAATTTTCTAAGACTGAACCAGGAAGAATTAGAAAATATAAACAGACCTATCACAAGTAATGAAATTGAAACTGTAATTAAAAATCTTCCAACAAACAAAAGTCCAGGACCAGATGGCTTCACAGGCAAATTGTATCAAACATTTAGAGAAGAGCTAACACCGATCCTTCTCAAACTCTTCCAAGAAATTGCAGAGGGAGAAACATTCCCAAATTCATTCTACGAAGCCACCATCATCCTGATACCGAAACCAGAGAAAGATATCACAAAAAAATGAAAGTTATAGACCAGTATCACTGATGAAAATAGATGCAAAAATCCTCAACAAAATACTAGCAAACAGAATCCAACAGCACATTAAAAGGATCATACACCATGATCAAGTGGGAATTACCCCAAGGATGCAAGGATTCTTCAATATATGCATATCAATCAATGTGATACACCACATTAACAAATTAAGGAATAAAGACCATATGATCATCTCAATAGATGCAGAAAAAGCTTTTGACAAAATTCAACACCGATTTATGATAAAAACTCTCCAGAAAATGGGCATAGAGGGAACCTACCTCAACATAATAAAGGCCATATATGACAAACCCACAGCAAGTAACATACTCAATGGTGAAAAACTGAAAGCATTTCCACTAAGATCAGGAGCAAGACAAGGATGTCCACTCTCACCACTCTTATTCAACATAGTTTTGGAAGTCTTAGCCACAACAATCAGAGAAGGACAAAAAATAAAAGGAATCCAAATCGGAAAAGAAGAAGTAAAACTGTCACTGTTTGCAGATGACATGATACTATACGTAGAAAATCCTAAAGATGCCACCAGAAAACTTCTAGAGCTTATCAATGAATTTGGATACAAAATTAATGCACAGAAATCTCTGACACTCCTATACACCAACAACGAAAAATCAGAAAGAGAAATTAAGGAAACACTGTCATTTACCATAGCAACAAAAAGAAAAAAATACCTAGGAATAAACCTGCCTAAGGAGGCAAAAGACTTGTACTCAGAAAACTGTAAAACACTGATGAAAGAAATCAAAGATGACATAAACAGATGGAGAAATATACCATGTTCTTGGATTGGAAGAATCAATGCTCTGAAAATGACTATACTACCCAAAACAATCTACAGATTCCATGCAATCCCTATCAAACTACCAATGGCATTCTTCACAGAATTAGAACAAAAAACTTTACAATTTGTGTGGAAACACAAAAGACCCCGAATAGCCAAAGGAATCTTGAGAAAGAAAAATGGAGTTGGAGGAATCAGGCTCCCTGACCTCAAACTATACCACAAAGCTATAGTAATCAAGACAGTATGGTACTGGCACAAAAACAGAAGTATAGATCAATGGTACAGGATAGAAAGCCCAGAGATAAACCCATGCCCCTATGGGCACCTAATTTACAACAAAGGAGGCAAGAACATAACAATGGGGAAAAGACAGCCTCTTCAATAAGTGGTCCTGGGAAAACTGGACAGCTACATGTAAAATACTGAAATTAGAACACTACCTAACACCATACACAAAAATAAACTCCAAATGGATTAAAGACTTAAATGTAAGACGAGACACTGTAAAACTCTTAGAGGAAAGTATAGGAAAAACTCTCTTTGACATAAACCGCAGCAAGATCATTTTTGACCCACCTCCTAGAGTAACAGAAGTAAAAACAAAACTAAACAAATGGGATTTAATTAAACGTAAAAGCTTTTGCACAGCAAAGGAACCCTTAAACCAGACAAAAAGACAGCCTTCAGAATGGGAGAAAATATTTTCAAATGAAACAACAGACAAAGGATTAATCTCCACAATATACAAACAGCTCATGGAGCTCAATCTCAAAAACACAAACACTCCAGTTAAAAAAATGGGAGGAAGACCTAAACAGACACTTCACCAAGGAAGACATACAGATGGCCAAGAGGCACATGAAAAGGTGCTCAACATCACTAATTATTAGAGAAATGCAAATCAAAACTGCAATGCGGTATCATCTCATGCCAGTCAGAATGACCATTATCAAAAAATCTAGAAACAATAAATGCTGGAAAGGGTGTGGTGAAAAGGGAGCCCTCCTGCACTGTTGGTGGGAATGTAAATTGATACAACCACTATGGAAAACAGTACGAAGGTTCCTTAAAAAACTAAGAATAGAACTACCATATGACCCAGCAATCCCACTATTGGGCATATACCCTGAGAAAACCGTAATTCAAAAAGAGTTATGTACCACAGTGTTCATTGCAGCACTATTTACAGTAGCCAGGACATGGAACAAACCTAAATGTCCCTCGACAGATGAATGGATAAAGAAGGTGTGGCGCATATATGCAATGGAATATTACTCAGCCATAAAAAGAAACAAAGTTGATTATTTGTAGTGAGGTAGATGGACCTAGAGTCTGTCATACAGAGTTAAGTAAGACAGAAAGAGAAAAACAAAAACACCGTATGCTAACGCATATATATGGAATCTAAAAAAAAAAAAATGGTACTGATGAACCTAGTTGCAGGGCAGGAATAAAGAGGTAGACATAGAGAATGGACTTGAGGACATGGGGTGGGAGGGGCAAGCAGGGCGAAGTGAGAGTAGCATCGCCATATATACACTACCGAATGTAAAATAGTTGGCTGGTGGGGAGCAGTAGCATAGCACAGGGAGATTGGCTCTGTGCTTTGCGATGACCCAGAGGGGTGGGATAGGGAGGATGGGAGGGAGGCTCAAGAGGGAGAGGATATGGGGACATGTGTATGCATATGGCTGATTCACTTTGTTGTGCAACAGAAACTAACACAGTATTGTGAAGCAGTTATACTCCAATAAAGATCTATTAAAAAATAAATTAATAAAATAAAATAAAATACTGGCTATATCCCCTGTGTTGTACAATATATTCTTGTAGCTTATTTATTTTATATGTAGTAATCTATATCTCTTAACCCCCTATCGCTTTTTTGCCAAAAGGGAATTTCTTGAAACTGAAATTTATTAACTCTAAAGAGAAGTTGCTGACTAATTCCTGTTCACTAATTCAGTGTTGTAGAGACAGCAGGTGGGAACTAGAACTCAGTAGTGTGGTTCACTATTTACTGACTCCCCACTGTTATGTGTCACTTAGCACTGTGCTAAGAACGGGAGGTGCAAATGTGTGTAAGAGATAGTCTCTGTCTTCCAGGAGCTTCAGGCTAATGAGGAGATGGACAGTAAAAAGATAATTTCAATATGGTGTGATTATATGCATTGATAGAGGTTGAAAAAGGGTAATACATGTTAATAGAGAAGGAAATCTGAGATTAGGGCCCAGGTCTACTGACATAGAGTAAAAAATATCCAAAGCAGTGAATTTTTACCACTTGAGTCATTAAAAATTGGTAACATAAGTTGCAGTGCTTCTTAAAAGTATAGATTAAAATTAGTTTAGTTAAAAATTGAAATATAATGGCAGTTATTTAAAATTGATACAAAAATGAAATGTGTGTATGTTAGGCTGAATAACTGTCTTATGAGGGACACAAATAACTTAAATAATCATAGATAATTATGAAGGATTAAAACTAATTCCATTTTTTAAAGGAGAAGGAAGTTTGGTTTTAGCAATTAGAATAGTAACAAAACACTGAGGCAAATATTAATAGAAATATTTAATTACTTAGGGAATAAAAATAATGTGAATACTATGGGGTTGTTTTTTATATATTTATAAAACAACAGACAAACATGATTACTTTCCTTAGACATTAAGGAAGTAGTAGAGGAAGTCTGGAGAATAAATCTAATTTATTCTTATTTTAGCAGAGTACTTGATAGTCTAATTTTACTTAAAAATTAATTTAAGTTGTTTTGGATATTTGCAGTGTTTATTTGATTAAGAGCTGAGTGAAGTACAGTACCATAGAAAGCACAGATACAGAATTATATTGGTAATTTTAGACAATGAATTTAGAAAATAAAATTGCTAAGTGCTACATATGCTGTATGTGTACGTATGTTTCAGGAGAGATTTAAATTTTATTATTCTTTCCTCAGAATAATTATTCCTTACTTTTACTGATTAGTTTGTTACCTAAAAAGGGAAAATTTGGACTAAAGCATTACTATTTAAAAGTTCAATAATATTCTTTTCTTCTTTAGATATTTGAATGAAGCAAAGATTTATTTTACATTGTGATTTTCATTTAAATTGATGTTTAGGTGAAGGTGATTTTTTAAAATAATGTGTAGCAAAGTCTGAGATGCATGGTAATTCTGTGTGTTATTTTTCAGAAAGAATTCTTTGTGGAACTTGGCTTAACTGCAGGACAACTTGGTGTAGATGACTCTACACAAGTGCCTCCTGGTTAGTATTTCTCCCATATGGCATATACTAAATGAAAATGAGAGTGAGGTTAAGGTTTATCTTGCCATTTCCAAATTAATCTAGTAACTTTTTCATATCTGACAACTAACATGCTTTTTGCCTCTCTTTGGTTACTATTAATTATTGAATAGAATCTTGTATGTTACAATTATTAGAGTTCAACTAGATTTTGTCTCTTTATCTGAGGGTCTTTAAAATAATTTTGAAAACTCATTAGACATATGTAAGTCATTTTGTTGGCAAAATTCTAAGAGAATGGCTCAATAAATTTGCATGAATTGGACACATCTAATTAAATTACCACCCAGATAAATAAACTGAAGCCCCTTCCTGCCATCTTTCAATCTTTATCCCCTGTGTCAAGGATAACCACTATTTTTACTGTTCAAATCTCATCTCTTGCCTCCTCACACTGTCCCTCCCCCTCCTGCTACTCCCATCCCCACTTCCACACACGTGTGTTCTCTCTCTAATCATACTTGAGAAACTGCTGCAAATTTTTCAAGTGTCCAGATTGATGGCTCTACCTCCTCTAAATCTTCTGCATCATGATCATCACCATCACCATCATCTTTAGAGGATTTCAGCAGATCTTCAAGTTCCTTATTGGTAAGGGTTTCTCTACACTCTTCTGTGTGTTCCTCAACATTGTCTTCGATCATGTCAGAGAAGCCTTCCCCACCAAACTTCCCTTGCAACATTCAAAATACTACTGACTTCTGCATCAGTAGTGGAGAAGCCCCTGAAATCACTAATCACCTCACTCCAGAACTGCCTCCAGCATGCATTGTTGCTCTCAGGCCTTAAGGCATCTACAGCCTCTGCAGGAAGCAAAACTGCACCTGCAGTTGTGAAGCTCTTTCGTAAATCGATAATGCTGCTCAGTCAGGTTTAGCATCAGGGGCAGCACGAAACCTCCTGAAGGCGAAGTAGGTGTTAATTCACCTCAGTGCGCTGCTGCGGGAGACAGGAACATCACGTCCACATGCTCGCCAGTGAAGCAGAGAACGTTGTCAGTTATGAGGAGGACCTTGAATGGCAGCCCCTTCTCTTCATCCCTTTACTTCAGGAATGAAGCACTGATGGAACCTCTCCAAGAACAAAATGGCCATCGCCCAAGCCTTCTTGTATTGCTAGAACATGGGCAGGCAATTTTTGTTTTTGTTCTTAAGGGCCTGGGGATTGCTTGCTCACTAGATGAGGCCTGGCTTGATCAGGTGACCTGTTGCATTGCCACACAGCACCAGCCTAAGGTGATCTTTCCAGGCCCTGAACCCTGGGGCCTGCTTTGCACTCTTATGGATATAAGTACGATTGGGCATCTCCTTCCAAAACAAGCCCATTTCATCACAACTGAAGATTTGCTCTGGAAGGTAGCCATTCTCTTCTGTAAGTTTTTTGAGCTCTTCTGAGAATGCTGAAGCTGCCTTGGCATCAGCCAATGCTGATTCTCCCATGATCTCTAAGTTCTTGAGGCTGTAGCACTTTACATAGTTAGCCAGCCATCCCTCACGAGCCTTAGACTCCTTCATTCTCCTCAACCCCGTCACAGTAGTATTCACAGAGGCTAAGTGCTTTTTCACACATCATTTTGCCATGAACAGGGATATGCTCTTGTGACATGTCCTCCAGCCACATACTTGACGCCTTTGCAAGCATTTTGTCATGAACGAGAGACCATTTTTGCTGTTGTAGGGGCAGCACAAACACTTCCACAAATTTCAGCTTCTTTCTGCTTTATTTTGCAAATGCGCAGTTTGTTCTTACTGACCTCATGGCCCACCTTGGCAAGAAATATGCCACTTTTCAAAAGATCTAAGATTTGGGCTTCCCTGGTGGTGCAGTGGTTAAGATTCTGCCTGCCAATGCAGGGGACACGGGTTCGAGCCCTGGTCTGGGAAGATCCCACATGCCGCGGAGCAGCTGGGCCCGTGAGCCACAACTACTGAGCCTGCGCGTCTGGAGCCTGTGCTCTGCAACAAGAGAGGCCGCGATAGTGAGAGGCCCGCGCACCGCGATGAAGAGTGGCCTCCACTTGCCACAACTAGAGAAAGCCCTCACACAGAAATGAAGACCCAACACAGCCAAAAATAAATAAATAAATAAAAATTAAAAAAAAAAAAAAGATCTAAGATTTTAATTTTCTTGTTGAGAGATAGCACTTAACGCTCCCTCTTAGCCTTTGAGGGATTGTTTAGCTTTTTAAAAAATTATTATTATTATTATTTTTAACATCTTTATTGGAGTATAATTGCTTTACATAGCTTTTGAGGGATTGTTTTGACCACTTAATTGCTCTTTAGGAGCCATTTTTCCACAGAAACAAAGGGTGCACACCACGTAAGTGACAAATAAACGAGACACAAGGTGAACAATACTCAAACACAAGTGCTGGAGACGGAGGATCCATGAAATGGCGGGAGACTACAGCAGGGTATGCCAACACATCAGTGCATTCCCACAGATTCAGTGTAGTGCTTGGCACACAGCAAACTCAAGTTTTGCTTTTTGGAACTTTCTGGAATTTGTTTTCAAATGTTTTCAATCCGTGGTTGGTTGAATCCACAGACATAGGGGGCTGACTATTATCAATAGTGCTTCTGTGAATATTCTTGTGTAAGTCTCCTGGTGCACATAGGTATACATTAAGATGTGCACCTGAGAGTGACATGCTGCTGTCATAGGGCGTGCATATATTCAGTGTTAGTAGATGTTGCCAAACAGTTTTCCAAGATGGCTGTACCGATTTACACTCCTACCACCTTTGTATGAGAAGCTCATTTGCTCCATTTCCTTTGCATTTAGAATTGTCAGTCTTTTTCATTTTAGCCATTGTGGTGGGTGTGTATTTCATAATGGTTTTAATTGCATTTCTCTGGTGACTGATGTGGTTGGGCATCTTTTCATATGTTTATTGGTCCGTTGGATTATCTGTTTTGTAAAGAACCTGTTCACAGCTTCTGCCTATTTGTGTCAGATAGTTGTCTTTTTTAAATTGACTTACCGGGAGTGCTTTATATGTTCTAAGTACAAGTCCTTTGCTGGATATATGTATTGCAAATATAGTCTTCCACTCTGTGACTTACCTTTTCACTCTCAGTGGTATCTTTTGATGAACAGATGTTTCTTGGTTTTAATATGATCTAGTTTAGGAGGTTTTTTCCATTATGATTGGTACTTTAAAAACAAATCTTTGTTTCTCCCATACAGTCTTTTTAAATGGCATTCGTATAGTGGGATTACCTATATAGTATTAAGGCTTTTATTAGATTTGCTTTTTGGTAGAATAGAGTAGAAGTAGGGGTTTGCAAATAAAGCTATCAATAAGTTTTGTTTTGTTTTGTTTTTAGGAAAAAAAGTTAAAGATGAATGGACAGAAACATTTGTGTTGTGAGAAGATATTCTGTATTATTTTAACAAAGGAAAATTAGTTTATCAATCTTCTCTTCTGATTAAATATACTTCCTTTTCATTTCTACAAACTTGAAATAACTTAGAAAAAAGATTTTTCTACATATAAAGATAAATATTCTTATAGTTTCCTGGAGAGCCATTCAGCTTTGAAAATAATTAAAAGCATCAACACCAGAAAAAATTTACATAATATTGTTCTAAATGTGGCTGATTATATTTGTGTCTAATAATTTTATTTTATTTTATCATTTTTAGAACTTTTTGAAAATGAGCATGTACGTATTGGGCAAAAAGGTAAGCTTTTGATTATACTTATTTTAATTTCTGAAAATGAGATAGTCTCAAGTAAATGTATCGTATACCCTCAACTAAAACTTAATCTCTGAGAAGCTAAAGACCTAAAAAGGAATAAAATTTAACAATGTAGATAAAACAATGGGAATCTTTATAAAGAGGGGAAATGCATCAATTTGGCTTTATCAATAAATGTCAGATAAAGAAGTACACAGATGGTTCACTAAAAAGGAAATGATAAATGCAGGCACGCGTTTCTCAAGGATATTAGCTTAATCCATTCAACAGTAGAATTTCATTTTAAAATCAAAGAGCCAGATTCTCTCTTTGATGTGCCCACACCCTTCTCATTAGTGTTAATAGGAATATGCTCCTGCATCAGGAGAAAATAATAACTGTCACACTTCCCAGCGACTGTTCACCATGGTAGGGCTTAATAACTGAAGCAGCTGTTAGCGTTCTGGAGAATAAATTTTCCCCATCTTTTTAAGATTCTTTTCCTTATTTTTATAAATCCTGTTTTGTCTTTGAAATATGAAGTGCAGGTAAGTCTTTGTGTCAGAATAAATCTTCTATGGCAATTATATTATCATGTTCTAAACTCCCTATTCAATTTTTCAGAATCCTATTTATTTAGAAGGCTGCATTTGTATGATTTGATATTTTCATTAAATACAATTGCAAGTTATCATGTGGTCCCTTTGTTTCATTTTCATTTAGTGTAAGATTTTTTTCCTTTTTCTTTTAAGAAGAAAATATAAGAAAACAAAACTGTTTGACAAATATCAGCAGTTGTCTAGTATTTCTTCTTTTGTTTTTATTTTTTTATTTTTTGGTTTTGTTTGATTGTTTTGGAGGGGGGCTTAATTTCCAGACTTAATAGCTAGTATTTTCATTAACATAAAGATGAAAACAAAAGGATAATATATTAATTTTGTGAACTTGACTGCTTATGAATAATTTTTGGCCTTTTTAAAAGGTTATCAGATCTTTTTTGTTTTTACTTCTTTAAAAATTCCTCTTTTCTGTTGATTTTGGCAGATAGCTAAAAAGTCATCTAATAGAATGGATATCTACATTCTTTAGAATTCTCAGTCATAATACTTCAAATAGCATACCACTTCCAAATACGAGAACATTCATGACTTAGTAGAATATGCATAAGAAATTTAGGGTTTCTGTAGCTATGACTTCATGTGATCATGAAATCCAAAAGTTATTCTATATATGCATCACAAGTTTCACATCCGTGGAGCTATAGTTAAAGCACAGTGAAATCAAGGTACCTACATTAAAAACTTTCACCTGGTTGGGTAGGAGGTGGAGGAGCTTACGGCTTGAAACTTACAGGGCTGTAAATAAGGCCACATCAAAAATCCGAGAGTAAAAGACGATTGTCAAGATATGATGCAATTAGGTTAGACATAAAGATGAAATGTTAGCTTACCAAAAGATTTTTAAAGATTTCAGTGTTATTTCTTACATTATGAATTTTCTAATGAGATTTTAATATACTTTTGACAGTTCTATCAGAACAAGATAGTGCTGCTGCCCAACAGTATATCAGACAAGGAAGTCCCACAGCACTGAGAGCTGAATTATGGGCTCTCATTTTGAATATTTCCAGCCAACCTGAGGTAAGAAGAAAAAGGACGGGCCAGATTTGATATTTGTTTTTCAAAGACCTGCATTCAAAGTAGAAATATTTTTTTCTTAGTCTAATATTTACTCCCTTTTTAATTTTCAAATTCACTGTAGTTTAGAGTTCTAAGATAAGATTAACATATAATTTAATCACTGTGTGCTTAACATAGACGTTTTTGTTATTAATAATTAGTTGGATAGTGTGAACCTATACATACAACAGAACAATAAGTAAAATGTTAAGAAGTGGAGTCCACCAATTTAAATCAGTGAAGATGTGTGGTAGAACTGGGAGTTATAATAGGGAGAAATAAAGATGGACAGCTCGATATATGTAAATGACTACTTTGTCCCTACAGTTACTTTCAAAATATGCACGATTTTTATGGTTTTAAAAATTGACAGATTATGTGGGAATGTTATTTTTCTAAGTATAAGAACATTTTATTTTAGGAAATAAAATGAATATGAAGAGAAATCACCAACAGACAGGTAATAGATTCAGTAAAGAAAAAACTGTAAGACATTGATTCTTTTTGAAATATTTTGGAGAATTTTTTTTTTTTTTTTTTTTTTGCTGAAGCTCACTGATCCTATAAGTCATCTATTTAAAGATTTTAATAAATAGCAAACTAATAGTTCCTTAACCTAGCGGTTAAAAACATGGGTTTTGTTTAGAATCATATGACCTAGTTTCAACTCCTAGCTCCCTCAACTTATTTGAAATAAGTCATTGAGTGAGTTAAATATCTTCAGACTGCAACTTACCCATACTTAGATATAGGTAATAATTTTTATATCCCAGTGTGGTTGAAAGAATTAAATGAAATCTATGTGAGTCTTTTATTAACACAGTACTTGATGTAACAGGTCACCATTGATGGTAGCAATAATAATTACATATTACATGTAATTATGTTATAAATTAATTATAATTTATAATAATGCAGTTTTTAAGAAAATCAAACATTATTAACATATATTATAAAAACTACACCTGTAACCTTTGCAAACTATGTATGCATGCTTGTGTGTGTGTGTGTGTGTGTGTGTGTGTGTTTTAAATCTTGCACTCTGAACAGCACTATCAAAAATCACTTGCTTCCTTTTTGAAAGAATGAACCTTGTGATTTATTTTAGAGCAGTTTTAAACCAAATGATACTGCTGATGTTTTGAGGTGACACTTTAAAAGTAACAGTTTACAAAACAGTTTTGAGTGTACACTGGGCATTTTTTGTGAGTGTATCAACTCTTGTAGAAGAGGTAGTAATTCTTGTCCTGACCTAACTGTGTAGATGACCTACCAACTTCACTGATCAGGAGCTAAGTTAGCAAGTCCTGTCTCTGCAGAGGAACTACTACCATTTCAAAAATAGATTTAGAATTTTTCCAGAAGTATAGTTGTAGAATAAAAGTAGTAATCCCAGATAATGATTGTATAAAGTTCAAAGGCAGTTTTTACACTTGAATTCTGGAGTTGTTATCTTGATTTTCTATATTCAAAATGACAAATCTGTAAATAGAAATTAATATGATCAGAAGGCAATCTTGATTTTATTGAATAAAACATTTTCTATCGCTTACACTTATTTTCACTGTAAAAGTGTGACCTGGACAAACTATAGCGGTTCCGAAATAATTGTTGTAGGTGGTACATTAGAGGGTGGAGGGGGAGAGAGTGAGAGACGGAGAGAGGGAGAATACTTACTTCTTATGAAGAGTACTTTATCAGAACTTTTTGTTCAATTACTTTTCAATCACTTAAAATAAGCTGCACATACAAATGCATCATAGTTGAGGAGTTAGAGAGATAAATGGAATATTTCAAATTTCACACTCATAAAGCTATTTTTAAACTCTTACCTCAATAGAAAGACTTGGGATAATGCTTTAAGTCCCTAGCTGTTAATTTATTTAGTACTTTTACTAGAACATTATTTAACTTTGATTTTTTTCTCTTTTTAAGAACATATGTGATAAGTTTAAAAGAATTGCTTTTATATATTTTCTTTTCTACAGCTCTCTAGATCTCTGGATCAAAATATCCATATATAGTAAACATTCATATTTAAATTTTTTTGCTTAATTTCAGTTTGCTAATTAAAAGTAGAAAATTGTCTTATACTTTGCTCTAGGTTCTTGCTTACTGATAAGATAGCCAAGATGAGTATTAACATTTAAGATTTCCTTTAGTGATTTCGCAATAAGGTTCTCCACAACCTGACCTAAAGGTCTGCAATAATGCCTGACCATCCTAGATCTTTCTGGTCAGCTCACCTAGTCTTCCCAGTGCCTGTTTCTGTCCTTCACTCTCCTCAGCCACTTATTTCAGAGTCTTAGCAAAAGATCTCACCTTTTCCTAACCAGAGAAAACAGAAGTCATCAGAAGGAACTCATTCAAATTCCTTCCACCAAACATGTAAACTTACTTGCATCAGCACCTGTTCTTGCCTCTACTTTTACATCTAAACCTTGTGCAAGAAAAGTCTATGCTAGATGCTCCTACTTCCTTAACCCCATTAATCACTCAGTCTACCATAGTCTGGCATACACCCTGCTACATGACTATAACTGTCCTAGCTAAAGTTACCAAGGAACAGTGGATACATTTTAGTCTTTACATCTACTGCATTTGATACTATTATCTACTCTGCCCTTGAAATATTCTTGGTCTTTAATTTAGTTCATCCTGTTTTCTTAGTTCTTCTTTCCCTCTTTTTCTTTTTTTTTAAGTCTGCATTTGGGTTCGCCTGCTAGACCTCAAGTGCTTGTATTTCTCAGAATTCAATTTTGATCCTCTTTTCACCCTGCACATTTTCCCTGGACTGTCTCATCCACAGTCACCTTTTCCATAATGGCTTCAACTCTGTTTTCAACCAAACTTTGTCTTAAGCCTAAAACTTTTATTTCCAGTTTCCTGTAGAACTCTAATACATGGTCTGAAAGTGTATCAGACTCATGATATCTAAAAGAAAAGGTATAATCTTTACCTCAATATGTTTGTGGTCATCCAAGAGATGCTGAATTGTCTCTCTTCCCACCATGCTGTTCTCTCCCTGAAAAAAAAAACCTTGTCAGACTTTTATCTTCTTGGATATTCTACTTTTCTTTCATGTACAGTTTATTCCATCACCTTTTTTGAGAAGGCTTCCTAACATCTCCTTTACCTTGTATTCTCCCAACTCCATCACTGCTACTCTTAGATACTTCCTTCATTTTTCTCCCAGCATAACCAGTGCAGGAGCAAAGACCTAAAGATGGAGAAACATATACCATACTTCTTACTTTATTTGGCTGCCTCCCTTTCTAGATTGAGTACCTGAGGACAGGGATTTTTTTCTTCTTCATCATCTGTAAAGTCAGTATCTTGTACAGTGAGTGTCTGGAAATGGCCAGCTCATCTAAATGCTTAATGAACAATTAAGTATAAACTGTTAGGACTGTTCTGTGAGTTCTTTGACTTCCTGAGAGTATATTTCCTTTTTTCTTTAGTTAAAGAGATAGTGTAAGTCTGCATAAAATATAAAATAGATACATATACTAAAATTTAAATATTCTCTAATGCTAAAAATTTGGGCTATTTTGCTTTTCAAAGATTGCTTTTTATAATCATAATTTATTATTGTTAAATATCTATTTTGCCAAGGCTTATAGAAAATACTCTTGAAATATCCTATTATATTATTGGTAATTGTTATATTTTATAAATTCTTGTTTTATAATGTCTTTGGTATTAGGGTAATGCTGACCTCATAGAATGAATTAAGAAGTATTCCCTCTGCTTCTGTCCTCTGAAGGAGATTGTAGAAGACTGGCAGAATTTCTTCCTTAAATGTTTGATAGAATTCACCAATGAGCCCCTCTAGGCCTGGTACTGTCTGTTTTAGACAGCTATTAATTATTAAATCAATTACTTTAATAGATGTAGGCCTATTCCTATTGTCTGTTTCTTCTTGTGTGAGTTTCAGCAAATTCTGTCTTGTTCAAGTAATTGATCCATTTCATCTAGGTTATCAAATTTGTGGGCAGAGAAGTGTTCATAGTATTCCTTTATTATCCTTTTAATGTCCATAGGATCTGTAGTGGTGTACCCTCTTTCATTTCTGATTTGGGTAATTCGTGTCCTTTCTCTTTTTTTTTTTAGTTAGCCTGGCTAAAGGCTCATTAGTTTTATTGATCTTTTCAAAGAACTAGCTTTTTGTTTCAATTATTTTTCTCTATTGATTTCCTGTTTTCAATTTCATTTATTTCTGCTCTAATTCTTATCATTTCTCTTCTTCTGCTTACTTTCAATTTAATTTGTTCTTCTTTTTCTAGTTTCCTAAGGTGGAAACTTAGATTATTGATTTTTAGATCTTTCTTGTTTTCTAATATATGCATGCATTCAAATCTATAAATTTCCATCTAAGCACTGCTTTTACTGCATCCCACAAATTTTGATAAGTTACCTTTTCATTTAGTTCAAAATATTTTTAACTTTCTCTTGAGATTTCTTCTTTGACCCATGTGTTATTTAGAAGTATGTTGTTTAATCTCCCTGTATTTGGGGATTTTCCAGTTATCTTTTTGTTATTGATTTCTAGTTTAATTCCACTGTGGTCTGAGAGCAGACATTGTATGATTTCTATTCTTTTAAATTTGTTAAGGCTATGTTTTATGACCCAGAATGTGGTCCATCTTGGTGAATGTTCCGTGTGAGCTTGAGAAGCATGTGTATTCTACTGTTATTGGATAAAGTAGTGTACAGGTGTCCATCATATCCAGTTGATTGATGATGTTGTTGAGTTCAACTTCGACCTTACTGATTTTCTGCCTGCTGAATCTATTTCTGATAGGGAGGTGTTGGAGTTTTATTTCAATTGGAAATGCATGGTTTATTTAATAAATGATGCTGAAAGCCATCCTTCTGAAAGAAAACTCAGACCTTTGGCTTACCATATACAAAAATAAATTCCAGGTAGGTTATAAACATTTAAATTAAAAATATCAATTTTAGAAAAAACTAGAAAAATATTTGTATAAACATGTGATGTAGGAGAGCCTTGCCTAAGGGAAGCAAGAAAATCCAAAGCCATAAAGAATTTTTAAAAATTTGTCAATGTATACCATAAACAAAAATCAAACACCACATATTAATTTGAAGAAAAAGTATTTGTAACACAAATGACAAAAGGTTAATCCTCATTATCAATAAAGAGCCTGACAAATTAATAAAATAAATGTAATCTAATAGAAAAATATGTAAGTCATTGAAGTGGAAATTCAAATGACCAGTAAGCATATGAAAGAATGTCAACTTTATTAGTATTTGGGAAAGTGCAAATTAATACAACAATAAGATAACCATTTTTCATCCATAGAAAAGTTAAAATGGTGAGGATATAGGTAAACTTTGTGCTCTCATGGGTTGCTGGTGGGAATTTGAATTGATACTTTTTTGGAAAGTAGCTAGGCAATTTGTAGTCCAACTAAAGATATATATGTGTGTGTGTGTGTGTGTGTGTGTGTGTGTGTGTGTGTGTGTGTGTGTGTATATGGCCTTCAGCCTACAATCCTACCTTTGCCAGTTTATCCCATAGATACAAAAGCATATGTGCATGAGGATATTTATTGCAGTATTTGTAGTGACAAACAACTAGAAACAACCTGAGTAGCCATCTATAGGGGAATGGTTAAATAAATTGTGATACATCTGTAGCACAGCTTTAAAAATATTAAAGTGTATGTAGTTATTAAAAAGACATAGAGAGATGACCATGATATACACTAGAAACTGAAAAATAAGTATAGAATGATTCTATTTTATGTTAAAAAAAACAACTAAAACCCTTAAATATGATTATATATTTGTATAAGCATGGAGAAAAGTATGGAAGAATAAAAATTACAAATAATGTTACAAATACAATACAAATAACATTAGTTTCTTCAGTGTGGTGGGAGGGAAGAAGAAAAGATTATTAACTTTTTCTTTATCCAGCTTTATTGTTTCACTTATTTTAATGGTCATATATCAGTTTGTAATTTTAAACTCATTTTATTTTTAAAAAGAGACATAACTCTAAGCATCTTAGCTTTTCCACTGTGTTCCCTAGAAGACATTAAAGTATAATACTATGCCCTTTGCCAGTTGTCAAGGATTGGTATTTGAATTAGGTGCTGTTCCTGACTTTAAAAATGTTTTTTTGTTCTAGCCAGAGAGATGGATTTAATAAATACAATAGAAGGTAAATAAAATAGTAAAATAATTTTGCTTTAGGTAAGAAATCAAAACAACATGAATGAGAACAAAGTAAGGCTTTTTAATTAAAATTAAAATGACTAAAAATAGCCAGTAAATCCCCAGATTATCTTTATGCAAAGAGCACTTTGCCTCAAATCAGAGAACTGTGTATTAAGCATCTTTCAAGACAAAGAAATCGTGTTTCAGGAAACATAGGGTTGGACACCACCCTGCCAAGGCAGCTGCATGCAACAGACATTCTTCTTTTTCCCAGACGAAACTGTCCTACAACTCTTATTTGAGGGAATGTCTTCGGAAAGAATCACGTAGACTGGGGTGTACTGATGGAGCCAAGCAGTATTTGGATATGGGTGGAGACCAGGGCTAAAATGCCCAAGAGATGGATGGAGGGATTCGGAGGAACACAGGGATCAGCTGAAGTAGTGAGATGATATTTCCAGCTCTCTTTAACACAACCACTACCCATTTAGTCTTAACCTCTTTTTTTCAACCTTTATTATTTATTATGAACACCCCGACCAACTATTAGCCTGATGCTTAACTGGATTACGTCTTATGTCCCTACTCCCTCTCTCCCTTCCCCTGTCTTTTCTTCTTTTTCCTTTCCTCCCCTTTTCTCTTCTTCCTATCTTTCCTCTCTTCCTTCTTATTTCTTATTCTCTATTAAATTAAACATTAGCCAAATCTTATCACTGTTTAGAGTTAGATTTTCTAATATAATACCATATTCTCTTATTTTTTTAAAACTGATTTTTTTGCTATTACAATTTTTTTAATTTTTATTTTATATTGGAGTATCATTGATTAACAGTGTGTTAGTTTCAGGTGTACAGCAAAGTGATTCAGTTATACCTATACATGTATCTATTCTTTTTCAAATTCTTTTCCCATTTAGGTTATTACAGAATATTGAGCAGAGTTCCCTGTGCTATAACTGATTTTTATTTACTTTTTTAAAAACCTGGACTCAGATGTAAAGAAAAGTACACTGCTGATTCTATTGATCAATGTCATTAAAAGTCCTAAACCCTTATTATTGTCCATTAGCCAGATGAGATGAGAGCATTTCTCATTATCTCTTGGAAACTTACATACCTTCTCAAGCTGTGCGTAAATCACGTACAGGTTAACTGCATAGGATTCTGTATAGTTATAATCATTATATTTTGAACTAAAAAATGAGTAATAAAGGATTTTTCATCTAAAAAAAAAAACCCTGATTTTTTTCGTATGCTCTATGATTACTTTTACTACCAGGGCTGATTTAGTATGTTTAAACTTTTTTATTTTATAATAATTTAGATATTAGAAAGGCAGTATAGTGTAGTCATTCTGGGTCTTTATATAGGTTTTGGGGCTTTTCCGGGATCAAATCTTACTACCTTTGTGGCCTTGGACAGCAAGTTACTTCTTTCTCTGGGCCTCAATTTCTCAAATGTAAATGGGAATAATAATCATTGTTGAACAGTTTTATTTTGTTGGTATGGGATTAAATAGATTCACTCATGTGTAGTGGGATTAAATAGATTAACTCATGTGTAAAACAGTTCCTGACACCTAGTAATTACTTAATAAATACTGCATTTGCTATCTTTTTCTTTTTCTTTTTTTAATAAATTTATTTATTTTGGGCTGTGTTGGGTCTTCGTTGCTGCATGCGGGCTTTCTCTAGTTGCAGAGAGCGGGGGCTACTCTTCGTTGCGGTGCGCGGGCTTCTCATTGCAGTGGCTTCTCTTGTTGCGGAGCACAGGCTCTAGGCACTCGGGCTTCAGTAGTTGTGGTACGCGGGCTCAGTTGCTCTGTGGCATGTGGGATCTTCCTGGACCAGGGCTCGAACCCGTGTCCCCTGCATTGGCAGGCGGATTCTTAACCACTGCACCACCAGGGAAGTCCTGCATTTGCTATTAAAGTTAAATTACAGTTAATCAATTTAGCAAACATTGATTAAATACCCACCAGGTACCAGATTTTATCCTAAGGGATGGGAATCGGTATATTTATTGATCATCTACTATTGGTCAGGCATGGAGACTGTAGTAGTGAATAAAAAAAAGTCCTGGGAACTTCCCTGGTGGGGCAGTGGTTAGGAATCCGCCTGCCAATGCAGGGGATAGAAGCTCGAGCCCTGGTCCGGGAAGATCCCACATGCTGCGGAGCAACTAAGCCCGTGCACCACAACTACTGAGTCTGTGCTCTAGAGCCCGCGAGCCACAACTACTGAAGCCCGCGCGCCTAGAGCCCATGCTCCGCAACAAGAGAAGCCACCGCAATGAGAAGCCCGTGAAGCCACCGCAGTGAGAAGCCCATGCACCGCAACGAAGAGTAGCCCCTGATGGCCGCAACTAGAGAGAGACGGCACGAAGCAACAAAGACCCAATGCAGCCAAAAATAAACAAATTTTTTTAAAAAAGTCCTTATCCTCTTAGTGTTTATAATACTATTAATGATCGTTATTTATTAAAGGCATTATTTATTTGAGGCTGACTTTAAAATGTGATTGACTTTTAATGTTTTTGTTTGTTTAACTTTTAAATCTAGGATATCTTGTATTATGAGCAGCTTAAGACTAATGTGATACAACATGACCTTTTGGTGGACAGTTTAATTTATAAAGTAAGTAAATGTATACATAGCTTTTCCATTTCATTAATATCATTAAGCAATTATTGAGTCTTCAGCACGTAAGGACTGCACTATGCATGATGATACATATTAACCTTGAAAAATAATTTTAAGTGATCATTATAGTTACAAAGTTAAGTTTGACCTTCAAAATTTGCAGTTTCTATTCAGTGTTATCTTCCTTCCCTTTGAAACTGTCCTCATAATCCTTTCCTGACCCTCCCATTTATTGATTAAGAGAATGATAAACATTTCCTGTCCTTAATAAATTCAAGTTTTCCACACAAACTACATAAAAAAGAAACTAAAAGGAAAATGAGATTATGGATTTTTTATCTTATTTGTCTCAGAATCTTTAGGGCCTGCTTATTTATTATATTGAAGTCATGTTTTACTTTTAATTTCTTTTAGTTTCTAGACATATAGTTAAGCACATCTCAAGTTTTATGATAAGGATTTATTGAGTTTTTGTTTCCAGGCATCTCTTATTGAGACGAGATGCAGATGCTGAAAACGTGGTATAGGATATGACTGATTCTGGATTAATAATTGGGTTGTTTAAAAGACTTGGATTTTAGATTTAGAACTTGTAAGATAGAGGAGAAGGGCATATTATTCCAGATCTCAGAAACAGGGGAGAGAAGAACCTAAAGATTTGTCTGGGTAGAACATAACCAAAGTTAATAATAACAATGACTACTAGCATTTAATGATTGCTTACTATGTGCCATACATTGTTCCAAACTCTTTATATAGATTGTCATCTGATCCTGTTAGCTACCTTGGGTGGTAGATACCAGCATTTGGGCTGTAAATGATAAATGCATTTTTTCCTGGAAAAAAACTTGTATTCTGCAAAATCATGCATTAAAAATAACAGCTTATAGGAAAAATAGCACTTTTGTAACTAAAGTGCTAACAGAAACAATAAGTGGGAGATGAATTGGACAACTCAGGCAGGCTGCCCCTGCAGGAGTTATTAAAAATGTACAAAAATAATAAAGTGTAAATGCTAAAATAACACAGATGGAAGTGGTGCACAGTGCCACTGGGGCTGCTGTTCAGGTGGGCACAAGAGGAAGTGCAGAAGCTAAGAGATGTGCAAGGCTGGGGGTGTGCCTCTCTGGAGAGGGGGCCCCCGTGCAATAATTCATTTTCTGCTCTCCTGAAATACAGTTATAAGGGCTCATGCCTGTGGAAGACTTTGTCCTTTCCTGCTGAAGGTTATAATTCTACTTCTGCTGTTCTGGCTTCCCTTTTTTAAAGAAAAATTGCTTATGAACCAACACAATTTTCATGTTATACTGCCATTATCCCTTACTCACCAGCCACATATTGATACATGTGTTGTAGCAAAACAGGAAGTACTATCATTTTACCATTTTACAGATGAGGGAACTGAGGTAAAGAAAGAGTAAAGAAATTTGTTTAAATTCATATATTAAATAGCAAAGCCAAGATTTGAATCTAGGTAATCTGACTTCACAACTGTACCTTTAACCACTGCGCTCTACAGAGAGGGAAGATGAGGAAATTTAAGAGGATGCAGTCTTCTGATGAAAAGTCTTGACTCTCACAGAAGTTTTTACATAGATTTGGATCACAGGTACTACTATTAACTTTGAGGTCAAATGATTGTGCTCAGGGGATGATTTTAGCAACAGCCTAAGAGATCTTTTGGGCTTTAAGACCTTCAATCTCCTTTCTGTTCAAATGAGAGAAGACTCACAAGAGAAGTTGTTCAAAAAATCCAAGAGTGCTAGCAAGAGAGTTCTCTTTGCTACCAACAGTTAGAATTTCAGTTAGAATCAGTAAAAAAAAAAATCTGTCAGTTTCAGATTTCAGTTAGAATCAGTAAAAAAAAAAATCTGTCATGAGAAAGAGGTAAACAGTTTGTGTCTGAAGAATTGAAAATAAGTTCTGCTAGAATCAATCCTGACTGTCCACAACATGAGTGTTTTAAGGAAGATATCTGTCTCTGGTTGTTTCTGACTTGTGTTAGTTGAGCTCTGCTGATCTTGTTGGAGCAACTCCAAACATTATTAAAGTCAGCCCTTGAGGAAATGAGCATTTTAAAATTGTTTGAAGTTTCATTACAAGTCCCTTTGGCAAAGACTCATTTTTAATTTAACTGAAAGTAAAGTAGAATTATTTTAGTGATTAAAGGAATTAATGAAACAAGGCAATGCTTATATACAGAACACCATCAAACCCTCCCTAAGCTAAAATATCTAATGGTTCTCTCTGGACTGTGTTTTTTTTCCACAAACTTGCCTTGAATCCACACCATCTACAGTTTTCCACCACTTGCTATGATGAACAGTTGATCTGTCAGTTTATATCAGGGTTTCTCAACCTTTTCTTCATTATTATCCCTAAAGAGAAAATTTTCTCTAATATAAAAAAATTAAATACCAAAGAATAAGATTTTGGTGGGTAAGGATAAGCTTTGGAGGTCCACAAACCATTGTACTATGTAAAAGTTTTTGATCCCCAGGAATGAAGTCTCACCCCTTAGAGGCAATATCATCCTCATTGAGATTGCGTGATCTCTACCTCTGCCCACGTTGTGACTTAGACTGGCTCCTTTCTTTTCTCTTAGTCTGCGTCTTTCAGCTTTCCCAAGCTTAGCACACATTCACTACCTCCAGAGTCATCCACAGCTCATTTCATCCTCCTGTAATTGCTGCTTTGATCAATAGTCTGATTGAATTTTGTAGGTTGAGCAATATTATCATAGATTTCTGCAATATTTCTTTGTAACTGTTCCAATATTTCTACTATGTATGTTTTCTTGCTGGTGAGATTGAAGATAAACATTGTCTAGTTTGTTTGTTTGTTTGTTTGCTAACAAGCAATGACTTGCAAGTGAATAATCACAAAAACATGAAAGATTTTTGGTATTTTGAGGGAATGGCAAAAATGTGGGTTTGAATAGTGGAAGATGAGATTGGAACAGTAATTTGAGGCCAGATTGTTATGGTTGCTTTTGGATGTTGTGATTGCATCTCCTTTTCTAATTTTAAGACACCTAAATATTAGATTTAAAGGAGATAAAATTGAAATAAATAATAAAGAATTACTAATGGAACCAAAAAAAGTGTGAACAATTTGAAGTCAAATAATGTGTCACTTATATGAGCCAAGTAAATTTATAAGTTTACCTGTGATAATTCCAATGATAAAATCTAATTGAGAAGTTTATAATCATACATAAAAGTAAAATCATTGCAGTATTATTTCTAGATGTTGCATTTATGTCTTAGTACTATAGACATATTCATTTAGGTTCTCTTCAGTGCTCTCTACTTTTATTTATAGGATGTGAAATTGACAGCAAGCAATGATGATTATTATTTTGTATTTGAAGATTATTTATATCAGGTAAGTTGAAAAATTAAAATATGTAATGTTCTTGTTTTAAGTTCTCTAACTCAGGATACTTTAGAAGGTATCTCTTTTGTTAACTGAATCTTCCTGAAATCCACTATGTTTATTTTTTATCGAATTAAATGTTCTAAGTTTGGGATAAAGTTGATTTTTGTTCTTACATGGGACTAGGTAGTAAGAGCTACATATCTGCTCCAACCAGGAGAGGTATATGCACAGATTTTTATATTTATATATATATATATATATATCAACTCTTTTGTAGATTCTATTCCCATACAGGTCATTTCAGAGTATGAGCAGAGTCCTCTGTGCTGTACAGTAGGTTATTATTAGTTATCTGTTTTATATATAGTAGTGTATATCTGTCAATCCCAGTCTCCCAATTTATCCCTCCCCCCATAACCATAAGTTTGTTTTCTACATCTGTGACTCTATTTCTGTTTTGTAAATAGGTTCATTTGTACCTTTTTTTTTTTTTTAGATTCCCCATATAAGCAATATCATATGATATTTGTCTTTGTCTGACTGACTTCACTCAGTATGACAATCTCTAGGTCCATCCACGTTGCTGCAAATGGCATTATTTCATTCTTTTTTATGGCTGAGTAATATTCCATTGTATATATGTACCACATCTTCTTTATCCTTTCCTCCATCAATGGACATTTAGGTTGCTTCCATGTCCTGGCTATTGTAAATAGTGCTGCAATGAACATTGGGGTACGTGTATCTTTTCGAATTATGGTTTTCTCCAGATATATGCCCAGGAGTGGGATTGCTGGATCATATGGTAACCCTATTTTTAGTTTCTTAAGGAACCTCCATACTGTTCTCCATAGTGGCTGTACCAATTTACATTCCCACCACAGTGTAGGAGGGTCCCCTTTTCTCTACACCCTCTCCAGCATTTATTGTTTGTAGAGTTTTTGATTAGGCACGGATTCTTAAATTGAATGTCCAGTTCATATTTCAGTCATCCCAGGATGTTCAGAGAAAGCATTTTACATGATAGTTTTCTATTAAAGGCCTTGAATAAATAATTAAATGTTTTGAAATCAGTTTGAAGCATTGTGATTACTCTTTGATCATTTCATATGCTGATATTGTAGGTGTTTGGATTTACCTAGGTCTTTTTCATATCTACTAAAATAGAAACATCTTATCACAAATAGGAAATATGAAATTTATGTAGACTTGCTTAAATGATACACTTTTTTTTAAAGATCACACACACATAGATAGATAGATTAATAATTTGATTTTGAGTGAATGTCAGCATGTGTCATGGAGAAAATATCTAGATTCCACATGACAATTTCTGCTTCATTAAATGTAAATCAGTCCCAGCTGTCTGGATTAGCAGGTTTCTAATTGGTAATAGTGGTGGTAGTTGTGTGTCTGTTTAAGAAAAGAGTTAAATAAGATTCTCTCAAGAAGGTTTAGTTAATCATATATTCCAAGAACTAAATTCCAACGATTTTATAAAATTTATTTATAAAGCTAAAATTTGAAATAACCCTGGAAACAATTTTAAGGAAGTTTCGGTGATTTCAAATCTGCCATTAATTTTTTTTAATTTTAAAAAACAGTAAAGATTTAAAATCCCATTCTTTAACATAATTAAAAGTTGGAAAATACAAAAATCTAAAAGTTTATTTACTTATCTAGCTAATATGTAGCCTGGTACCTAATTCTTAGTACTCAGTAAAATTTTGAATGTACAGTAAAGTTAATGCTTCATTTATATATTAATGTTTGTTTCCATACTTAAGAAATATTGAGTGGAAATGATTAGTTTTGGTATTGTATCACAAGGAGGTCCACAGAACCATCCCTAGCAGAAAAGTCAAAATCAGTGAAAATTATTTAAAAAACAAAAATATTTAAAGTATCTGGAAGCTGTGTTAAGGCCATACATGAAGACAGCAACAAAAAAAAAACAAAAACAAAAAACATTTATTCAAGAAAAGCTACTAAATCTCAGAACAGTCTGTAGCACTTGAGTCGTGATGCACTCTCTCCCTCCCCTCACCCCCAGATCATCATGATGGAAGCTTCAATTCAGCTGAGTGTGGCCAGGAAGATGGGGTTCCCTTTCCCTATAACTTCTAGTCAAGGGCTGCAGTATCTCTATATGAGGTTCAGGTAACCAGTATTTCTCATACTCCTCAGCTCTGTGTTGCAGATGCTAAATTCCAGAAGAATGCTGCCAAGAAGTCAGGGGTTCCCTGCCTCCAACTCATAGGGCAGACCTCTGTGGAGAGCAGGTTTGAGTAACCTCCATATTTGTTTTCCGTAGTGGCTGTACCAACTTGCGTTCCCGCCAACAGTGCACTAGGGTTCCCTTTTCTCTGTACCCTCCCCAATACTTGTCTTTCTTTGTCTTGTCTTTTTGATGATAGCCATTTTAACAGGCCTGAGGTAATAACATATTGTGGGTTTGATTTGTATTTCCCTGATGATTATTGATGTTGAGTACCTTTTCATGTACCTGTTGGCCATTTGTATGTCTTCTTTAAAAAACTTCTATTCAGTTCCTCTGCCCATTTTTTAATTGGGTTTTTTTGTTTTTTGCTATTGTGTTGTAAGAATTCTTAATATATTTTGGATATTAACCCCTTATCAGATAGATGATTTGGAAATATTTTCTCCCATCCTGTAGGTTGCCTTTTCATTTTGTTGTTTCTTTCTTTTGCTTTATAGAAGCTTTTTAGTTTGATGTAGTCCCACTTATTTATTTTGCTTTTGTTGCTTGTGGTTTTACTGTCATATCCAGGAAATCTCTGTGAAGACCAGTGTCAAGGAGCTTTTTTTCTGTGTTTTCTTCTAGGAGTTTTATGGTACAGGTCTTACATTTAAGTCTTAAATCCATTTCACATTCATTTTTGTGAGTGGGGTAAGATACGAGTCTAATTTCATTCTTCTGCATGTGGTTATCCAGTTTTCCCAACCCTACTTATGATTGAAGATACTATCCTTTCTCCATTGAGTATTCATGGCTCCCTTGTTGACTATAGTTGACTATTTATGTGTGGTTTATTTCTGGGCTCTTGATTCTGTTCCGTTGGTTTCTGTGTCTATTTTTATGCCAGTGCTATACTATTTTGATTACTATAGCTTTGTAGTATAGCTTGAAATCAGGAAGTATGATGCTTTGTTATTCTTTCTTGAGATTGCTTTGGCTACTCAGGTTCTCTTGTGGCTCTATACAAATTTTAGGATTGTTTTTCTATTTCTGTGAAAAAAATGCCATTGGAATTTTAATAGGGATTGCATTGAATCTATAGATGGCTTTGGGTAGTATGGACATTTTAACAATGCTAATTCTTTGGATCCATGAACATTGGATATTGTTCCATTTGTTTGTGTCTTCTTCAGTTTCTTTCATCAAAGTCTTGTACTTTTCAGTGTACAGATCTTTCACCTCCTTGGTTAAATTTATTCCTTAGTATTTTATTGTTTTTGATGCTATAGTGAATGGAATTATTTATTTCTTTTTCAGATGTTTTGCTGTTAGTGTATAGAAACACAGCTGTTTTCTGTATGTTGATTTTGTATCCTGCAACTTTACTGAATTCATTGTTTAGTTCTAGCAGATTTTTGGTGGAATCCTTAGGATTTTCTACATATAAGATCGTATCATTTGCAAATAAAGATAATTTTATTTCTTTCTTTCCTGTTTGGATGCCTTCTTTTCTTTTTCTTGCCTCATTGCTCGGAGTGGTCTTGTAAAAACACCAATCAATTCATGTTACTTGTGAGATTAAAACCAAAAAGACCAAAATCCTTCATGAAGCCTACATGACCCTGCGTGCACTGGTCCACCTGTTCAGCCTCATTGTTCACCTCTGCCCTGACACTCTGGCACAGTGTATTCCAACCACTTTGATCTTTTACTCCTCAAGTTCACGCTACTTCTTTCTACCTCAGGGCCATGAGACCTGCAATTCCTTTGATGTAAAAGACTATTACCCTCCCCTCTTCCTCTAATAAATTCCTATTTTTCCTTCAGCTCTCAGCTAAAATATCACTTACTCACAAATACCTTCCCTGACCCACTCCCTGCTTCCCAACACAAACACACACACAAAGTCATGGCCATCTGAAGTATGCTTTTAAAGTCCTATGTAGTATTTTTCATACTTTTTATTTATAGTACTTTTTATAGCTTATTTGATTATTTTATAATTTCCCCCCATAAATGTTTAGTATTATGACACTAAACATGAATACATAAATTATAATATCAACCAAAGGCCAATAATCATATGATTTATAGTGTGTTGACTATTCCACTTCAGTGTGTGGGTAGAAAAAGTGTAAATTTGACAATTTCATCCCCTTTGGTGACTGGAAAGAAGAGGATTATCAATTTTAAGTTACAACTACAAAGGCTTTTTGGTGGTAGTAAAAGGGATTTGCCAGGCAACAAATCTGCCTCATTTGATGAACAGGGTCAGTAAGGATATCATTTTAAATGAGAGTAGTAACAATTTCTCCAAATAGTGCCAGAATTGGCCCTTGAGGATATATTCACCTCTGTGTACCCCATAAACTTGGGAAACATAACTTATAAGTGAGTCTGACAAACAGAACCATTTATAAACAATGGATGCATTCTCTGAGAGAAAGCAGATTGATCATCAGTAAATATTTATTGATTCTTATATGTAAATGATACCACCTTTGATGGGCTTACATTCTAGCTAAGGAGGCAAAAATGTTTTGAAATTGTTTTAAAGTGTTTATGTAAAGCATTGGATATTAAATTAATTAATATCACAGATAGTAAGTACTATAGGAGTGTGCTTTAACCTTTATTTTCCATTTTTATCATATTTTAGTCCAAATTGTATTATTTTTAGATTTCACATAATTTTTTCAGTCATACATCTCCTGGCCTCTGCTACTCTTAGTACTTTGTAAAGCTTTAATGTGGATCTTTATCCTTATAACATAAATAAAAGGATAATTATAACACCTAAGTTCTGTCTTTGGGAATTATGCAGAATTAAATTTTCCTCATGTGGATACTTTCCATGATCATACCTTTTAGTAATTAATTTTACAATTAGTCTGACTTATCAGAGAGAAGTTCATTTTAAGTAATAAAAATTATAATTGTATGTATTGAAAACAATATCATCAGAAATTGAGTTCTGATTTTTCAATGGGAAAAAAATTTTATCCCTATACGTGTGTTGTGCGTGCACACTTGTATGTGTATGTATGTATGAGATAAGAAAGAAGAAAGGCTTTTCTTGTCACTAATTATAGGCTTTCCTTTGGCAGAGCTGCCTAGCAACACAACTGCTCTGTGGGAAAATTGTTGATTGTAATGGAGTGAACTTAATGTTTCTGGCATGCTCTGTGTCATAACCAATTTATTGGGTTTTGTGACTAGGCTACAAAATTAGATAGCACGTGGCATTGCTGTGTCCATATATAGATGAGAAAACCTCCAGTAATCCCTCCTGAAGGAAAATCTGGGCCTATGCTACAAGGATACACAGGCACTCTTCTGAGTGACTCATGTTAGTTACCTAAATTTTATAAGCAACAACACTGAGCATTACAGAAATAATGTTTTGAGTAATAAGTCAACTTTTTTGTATTCCAAAGTTTAGTTTTTATTTTGCATGAAATTCTTAAAAATACTTCGTGTGCTGAAAGTTTAAATTATGTCAGAGTTTTAAAATGTGTTCAAACAGAAGACAACCCTTATTCCATGGAAATATATTGGGTAGTTTGACAATATCATTTTCAGGTTCTAGTACTTAATAGCATCATGACAACCTATAAAAGTTAACTTATTGTCCAAAGTATATAAAATATTTATAGGGGAGAATTTTTATATAGTAAAGAGAAGACATGGGAATTAATCTTTCTGTTGGGTGACAAATTCTCTACCATACGCTTGGCTTATCTAGCATATGCTTAGTAGGAATACTGACATATTAGAATATGCCATAGTTATACATATTTTAATGCCATTGAATGGTGTTCAAGAAAGGCCCAGGTGCAATCAGATATCCTTTATTCATGTCAAATTATTGAGTGTCTGTTCTGATACAGGCACTGTGTAAGGTGCTGCATAAGATGTTTATTAAGCTCACATTTCAGTGAAAAATGAGGTAAAGGCAAATACATAGTTATAATTTGATAAATGCTCTGATAGACGTTTATGCAATGTTGCATGCAAATACAATTAAAGGAGAAATAAATTCTGGGAGTAGTTCAGCTTAGCGGTGGCTTCAGAATAGAAATGTTATCTGAAATGTCTGGTTCTTTTTCCTTTAATTTAAAAATTAAAAATTTTTTTTATCGAAGTATGGTTGATATACAATAGTATATTATTTTCAGGTGTACAACATAGTGATTTGACATTTATATACATTACAAATTTATCACCGTGATAAGTCTAGTAACCATCTGTCACCATACAGAGTTATTCCAGTTATTATTGACTGTATTCCCTGTGCTGTACATTATATCCTCATGACTTCTTTGTTTTATAACTGGAAGTTTGTACTTCTTAATCCTCTTCACCTATTTCACTCAACCGCCCCACCCACCTCCCCTCTGGCTACCATCAATTTGTTCTCTGTATCTATGAATCTATTTCTGTTTTATTTTGTTTGTCTGTTTGTGGTTATTTTTTTTTACGATTCAACATATAAATGAAATCATGGTATTTGTCTTTCTCTGAGGAAATGTCTGGTTCTTAAAGGCAAGGAATTAGGAGACTGAGAAAAACAAAAATAAACATGAGCCATGTGCATATGGTGATTAGTGAGGAGAGATTAGCTTTTCATGGCAGTGAACAACTCTGGCGGTTCAGGCTAACCTTAATGAGCACTTGATATAGAACAAGGTCTGTGTGAACAGAGAGAGAGAACAAATGTGAAAGACATGTCAATACCATGACCTATCATTATAATCACTTCCTCCTGAATACATGTTCAACTCCCTCACCCTTCTCCCAATTTCTAGTAGTAATTACCTGACAAAACCTTAATCCTGGTTAAGTACAACTCTCCACCAATTCTGTGGCTGCAGTGTGCATTTGAAAGTGGCTGGAGAAAATCATGCAACCATGATAACTGGTTTGATTTAAATTCATGACCTTTAACCTCAAGAGAGTCCTTACTTCTGCTCGGCATTTCTACTCCATTTCCCTACTCCAGTCATTCATCCATTCTCCTAGAGGACTTCTCATACCTCCTCTCTCTTCAGATCTCCACTTCTTCTCTCTCAGGTAATGACTTTGAGTCCTGTTTCTGAAAAAAATAGAAGTTCTGAGAACCGCCCTCCACCACACGTATTCCAACTACCTGCCTCTGCACCCATATATTCAGCTTTCCCTTCCTCTCATTATGGATAAACTGCCCGGGCTTTTATTTATAACAAAACCAATCCCTGCATTTGGACACTGAAACTCATCTTCCCTCGGTACTCAAAGGCAGTGCAATTGTTAGTTTTTCCATCGTCAATTTTACCATTTCTATTGGATCACTCCTCTTAGTATACAAATGCGTGGTTATTTCTCTCAATCTGAAAAACAAAGCAAAATAAAGTGAAACAAAAATCTTCCTTATCCCTTCCAGCTACTGCCCCATTCCCCTGTTCCCTTATTTGGCAAAACTTCTTTTAAAAAAATCTGCAGGTATTGTTTCTAAGTCCCATCCTCCTATTCTCTCTTGAACCTTCCTTAATCAGTCTTTTTTTGCCCAGCTGTCCTACTGAAGATCACGAGTGATTTCATATTGCTGAATCCAATGGTCATTTCTCAGTTTTCACCTTACTTTATCTGTTTGGTCACTCAATCATGCCTTCTCTTTGATTCTGTTTCTTCAGCTGGCTTCTAGGATATCATGCTTTCTGGTTCCCTTCTATCTTACTGTCTGGCATTCTCATTCACCTTAGCTGATTTCTCTTCATCTCCCTGTCATACCCTGGAGTACGCCAAGGATAAGTCCTTGGACCTCTTTTTTCCCCCCATCTTTGCCATTGGTGATCTCATATATTCTCCTAAGTTTAAGTACCATCTGTACACTGACAACTTCCAAATTTATATTTATCTTTAATTTATATTTGTCTTTTTGGGCTTTCTGGACCTCTCCCTTCAACCTTAGGCTTATTTATCTGGTCCCAGTGACCTGTTCCAAAATCTTATTATCCCAGGCTTATTTCCTGACCACTTTTAGGTTCCTAATTAAAATACACATCAAACTTCTCCCAATATATATATACATGTGAGTATGCGTTATCCCTCTTGTCTGCATTATTTTTCTCTGTAGCACTTACCACCATATAACATACAATATATTTTGCTTCTTTCCCTCTGTCTTCCTTCACAAAAACATAAACACTATGAGGACAGGGATTTGTTGTTGTTGTTGTTTCATTCATGGCTGTATTCTCAGTCTTTAGAACAGTGCCTGCCACATAGTAGGAGTAAATACTTGTAGGTAGGTAACTAGGTAGGAAGGAAGGAAGAGAGGGAGGGAGGGAGGCAAGGAGGGAGGGAGGGAGGAGCAAGGAGAAAGGAGAAGGGAGGGAGGGAGGGAGGGAAGGAGGGAGGGAGAGAAAGAGGAAGAAGGAAGAAACTATCAGAGGTAGAATCAGGAGGATTTTGGTAATTGGCTAAATATGCAGGTTGAGAGAGAAGGAAGAATCAAGAATGACTTGAGTTTTCAGGCTTTGGATAGTTATAAGCATGGTGATAACAAGAGTTAAGATTAGAAAAACAGGAAGGATGTGTAAGGTTGGAAGTCAGGGGGATGGAGCAGAGAAAGATTTTTAAAGTATATTTTTCTCCATAAGAAGGTAACAAGAAGATGAGAGCCCATGCCCAAGCAAGAAGCTAGACCAGAAAAAGTCTTTGTTTTTTATTTTTCTCCCTGTATTCTCTAATGATTGTAAGTGAGATTATCAGCACTATCTGTGTCATTTATTTATGGAGTGCTTATTAGGTGCCAAGGTCTGCTCTAGACACTTTACGTACTTTACAGCTAATTCTTACAACACCCTGTAAGGTAGCTTTATTTCTGTTTTACAGATGAAGAAGCAGAGGCTCAGAGCCCAAACTCATACAGCTACCAGGACCCAGGCTAGGTCCATTCAGTTTCAAAGCCCTGTAAGCCACATTGCTCTTTGATTTATGAAAATTTAAGTCAGGGCAGAGTGCTTCAAAAAGTGATTCTTGAAATTTTATCGTTCAAAAATTCTCCAGATTAGTTTGGATAGAAATGCAAGAGCACCACAAATTTAAAAATTGTGTAATAGTTGTAAGTTAAAGTGATTGCCCAATTGATACACATTGTTTCTTAATTGCTTTTTATTACATAAATAACTTATTTCTCAAAAACATTCATTATAAACATATTTTCAAAAGACTAAAGAAAGCTATAGGCCCATGTAAATCTTTTACAGCTGTACGTAGAAACGTTAGGTGTAATTCTGCTATATAAACTGTAGTTCAGACTTACACATCCAACTTGTGCTTCCACTTACAGCTTTCAAAATAAAATAAATCATTACTATATATACCCTCATCCTCATAAAGTTCAATTTTTACTTAATCAGTGAGTAATCAAAGTTAAATTTTCTAGTTAATTTGATTGAGACTGTCATCTTCATATAGTCACATTTCTAGCAAATTTACAGTTGAACTATCACTTCATTACAGATACAAAATTGGAATATCAGAAGTTAAAACAACAACTCAGGTTAGAACAGGAGTTGGTAGCTCGTTGCTTGCATGCTAGGGTTGCACATCAGTACATAATGTGTAACATCCCACCTCTGGCTTATCACACTATAGTCACCAAGGTTCTCTCAAGAACAGTCTCAGATATCTTGTCTGCTCTAAGGCAATAAGGACTTGAGAGGTATATATTTAAGCACAGAGCTTCTCCTAACATCACTATGTTCCCACCAGTTTCTAAGGGAAAGTTGATACAAACATTTTTTTAGGAATTGTTTTCCCTCTAGGCAATGGTAGAAGGATATTTGTAAGTATACTTTTCTTTTGCATTATTTTACTTTAATTGTATTAGCTTATTAGTAGCTGTATTAGTTTGTTATAATTATATTAATTGTATAACTTTTTTAGTTATATTAATTGTATTAGCTTATTATTGCTGCTATAACAAATTAACATAAATTTAGTGGCTTAAAACGAAACAAGTGTATTCTCCTACAGTTCTGTCTGAAGATCGGGAAGTCTTTTGAAATGGGCATTAGTGGGCTAAAATCAAGCTCTTGTCAGGGCTGTCTGTGTTCCTTCTGGAGGCTCTGGAGAAGAGTACATTCCCTTGCCTTTTCCATCTTGTTGGGTACATCTGCATTCCTTGGCTCATGATCCCTTTCTCCATCTTCAAAGCCAGCAGACAGCATCTTCAAATCTCTCTTTTTCTGACTATGCTGCCTCTCTTTTTCATTTATGAGGATTCTTGTGATTACACTGGGCCTAATGAGATAATCTAAAACAATCTGATTATCTAAAGACCTTCAGTTTAATCACATCTGCAAAATTCCTTTTGTCATGTAAGTTAGCATGTCCACAGGTTGCAGGGATTAAGGTGTAGGTATCCTTGGAGGCCACAGTGGTACTGGAAGGTTTGACAAGAGAAGAGACTAATATTATTTACTGGTTTGATAACATTTCATGGATTTAGAATTTTTTAGAACCTAATGATTTACTAAATTATTTGCAAATATTTATCACATTTATAGGTCTAAAAATAAAAATGATTATGATAATTTCACAATATATACAAATATTGAATCATTATTTTATATACCTGAAACTAATATAATGTTATATGTCAATTACATCTCAATAAAAAAACTATATGATTATGTCAGTAGATGCCCCAAACATATTGAATAACATTTATTCAACATTTTTTAAAATTGTGGTAAAAAAACCGCTTTATAAAATTTACTATTTTAACCATTTCTAAGTGTACAATTCAGCAGTGTTAAGTATATTCACATTTTTATGAAACCTAACATCCTTTTTTTGTACTAACTCTTTATACACTAGAATGGAAGTGTATTTTATTGACTTATGAATAATATTTTTGTGAAACCAACATTTGCCATCTTAATGTAAGTTAATGTTATTTAATGTTGAAATATTAGAGATGTCCCCACTAAAGCAAGGAAAGAACATGAGTCATTTTGGAATTTCTAGCCAATGAATAAGATAAGAAAAATAAAATGATAGATACCAGAAAGGATACAAAATTATTATCAAATATAGAAATTCAAAGGAATTAACTGAAAACCATTAGAACTATAATTCAATTAAATGCCTGTTTATGAAATAAAATATTGAAATCATTTACTCTTTTCAACATGAGAAGTAATCATTTGGAATATATAATGGAAAATAAAGAGCCAGGCAACATAAATCCTTTATTCCTGAAGAGGGATCTGGGTGGCACATCCCAGTGACCACTACATACTGCTACCATCTTAGTCCCAGCCACTGTCAATGGTCTTCTATAGGGCCTCCCTGCTTCTGCCCTTGTCCCCCATGGCCAATTCTCTTCACAGTGGCTAGAGTGATCCTTGTAAAATAAATTAGGTCATTTCACTCCTCTGCTGAAAACCCCGCAGTGGATCTCCATTTCACTTCCAATAAAAGCCAATACCCTGACAATGGCCCACAATGCCTTGCATAATTTGGCCTCTTTTTACCTCTCTCATATATCTCTTTCTACTCATCTGCTCCAGCCACACTTGTATCCATGCTGTTACTCCAGTACATCAGGCATACTCCTGCCTTAGCACCTTTGCAGTTATTGGTTCTTCTGCCTGGTGTGCCCTTCCTCCAGATATCTATGTTAACTTCCTCAAGTTCTTTCAAGTCTTTGATCAGATGTTACCTTCTCAATGAAGCCCACCCTGACCATCCTCTTTAAAATGGCAATCACCCTTCCCCATTTCCCCTTTGCTTTTTTCCCAATAGCACTTCCCACCTAATACATTATATGATGTAAGTATTTATAATGTTTGCTATTTATTACCCCCCACCATAATTAAGCTCCACAAGAGAGGTTTTTTATTTATTTGTTTGTCTGTTTCCTTTGTTGTATCCCAAGCACCAAGCAGCTGTAACAGTACCTGGTACATAGTAGAAACAAAAAGAAAGAATTAGTATACTGATTAAAATAAAAGTCTGAGGAAGTTATCCAGAATGGAGCATAGAGGGATGAAAGTAATTAAGAGATATGGCAGGTTGAATAAGTGTCGGTCAATCTTACATCTACAGGAATCAGGTAGAAGTGAATAGAGAATGTGAGAGAGGCATCATTCAAAAAGATAGTGTCTGAGAATTTTCCAGAAATGAGGATAAACAAAATTTCAAGGTGAAGAAACATGATAATCTTAAACCATAGAAATAAAAACAAACCCAAAATTAAATATACTGGTGGGGGGGGAGGAACTACAGAATATAGAATAAAATTTAATAGTAGTAGTGGTGGTAGTAGTAATTGCAGCTAACATTGTAATAATACCATGTGCTAGGCACTGCTTTACGCACTTTATGTATATTAATTAATCCCCACAATAGACTTTGATGTAGGTATTATTATTGTGTGCAGAGAGGAAACTGAGACACCAAGAAGTCCAGGAACTTTCCCAGTGTCACACAACTAGTACATGGTAGGGCTAGAATTTGAATTCCAGCAGTCTAGTTTCAAAATAAATTCCAGATGGGTTAATGATTTTACCACAAAATGAATCTATCAAAAATGCTAGACAAAATTTCCTGTTTTAGTCAGGATGCACTAGATTATACTGTGGCAACATGTAAATCCAAAATCTCAGTGGCTTAAAACAGCAAAAGTTTATCTCATGCTCATGGTTATGTCCATCCCAGATAGGATGGGGATGTAGTTCTGTGTCATCCTCACTCCAGGACCCAGGCTGATGTCATACCCACTATCTGGAACACCGGTGGTTTCCATGCAGGGGGAAAGAGGGAACCTGGTTAACTACTCTGGTTCTTGAAGCTTCTGTTCAGAAACTTTCAAGTGACATGTATCTCTTTCATTGAGTAAAGAGCAAATCACATGGCCACACCTAACACCAAAGTGGCCAGAAAAGATAAGCTAACATATGTTCCCAAAGGGGAAGAACCAGAAATATTTGATGAAAAACAACAATGGCTTTCATAATTTAGGTGAATATATAGAGAACATTATAAATGTGGGAAGGGACTTTCTAAGCATGAAAGTATTGGTAGATTTGAGCATATAAAAATTTAAAATATCTCTGTGTCAAAAATAATTAACAAATTATTGAGCAAAGCCATTTATAATATATAATTAGACCAAAGTTTAACATCCTTAATATATAAAAATTTAAACAAATCAATAATTTAAAAAATATTAATTTTAAAATGTACTAAGATGATAAACTGGAAAATAACAAAAGAAATGCAAATGGAAAGGTGTTCAATCTCATTAGTAATTAAAGCACTGTGCCATTTTTTACCTATAAGATGATAATAAACCACTTTGATGAGAATAAGAGAAAATGTGCACTATCCTACTGCTGTCTATGTTAAAAACTAAAACAAAACCTTTCTGGAGGTTGAACTATCACTTCATTACAGATACAAAATTGGATCATGTATCAAAATTGGCAACATGTATCAAAAGTTTTACATTTAAAATACCCATCACTTTGACCAGACAGCTAGTCCAGTTTTAAGAATTTAAATAAAGGTGTACATAAATATTTAGCTGTAAGGAAGTTCACTGCAACATTGTTTATAGCTGGGGAAAAGTGGAAATAATTAAATGTTCAACAATAAAAGACAGGTTAAATAAACTATTGTTCATCTGTATAGTGGATTATTCTGCAGCATTTAAAAATGTGGGTATAAAATACTTATTTTATAATTTTTTTTTACAGATTTATTTACTTTATTTATTTTTAAAATTTTGGCTGTGTTGGGTCTTTGTTGCTACGCATGGGCTTTCTCTAGTTGCGGCGAGCGGGGGCTACACTTCGTTGCGGTGTGCGGGCGTCTCATTGCAGTGGCTTCTCTTGTTGTGGAGCACAAGGCGTGCGGTCTTCAGTAGTTGTGTCACGTGGGCTCAGTAGTTGTGGCTCATGGGCTCTAGAGCACAGGCTCAGTAGTTGTGGCACATGGGGTTAGTTGCTCCACAGCATGTGGGATCTTCCCGGACCAGGGATCGAACCCGTGTCCCCTGCATTGGCAGGTGGATTCTTAACCACTGTGCCACCAGGGAAATCCCTTATTTTATAATACTGAGAGAAAGTAGAGTAAAGAACAGTATGCATAATCCTATTTTGTTGGAAAAATTTATGTATGTATGTATAAGAACAGCCCGGAAGGATATACATCAAAATATTAACACTGGTGGGATTGTGGGTGTTCTTTCTCCATTTTTTAATTATCTCTATTTCTAATTTTTTTTCTAATTTTTATCATAAACATGTATTGCTTGCATAGTCTTTTAAAATATAAAAATAAATCAGAGCAGTGGTTGGTACGCATCTCACCACTGCGCCTGACTGATGCCCAGTCTCCATATCTATCCTGTTTCTAAAGCTGGGCCCCTTTCTTGTGTCTTGAACTCATGGTTCCCTCTCCATTCACTCCTGCTGCTAGTCCAGCCCTGATTTTGTTCCCCAGTTCTGTTAACTGGGCTTCTGCCTTTTTCTGTTATTTCTGAATTCTTTTCTCAGTAACATCTTTTGAATCCCAGGACTTCTAATACCAGGACCTAGATTTCCTGTCACTAATCACCTTCCTGGGGATTGGTTCCCTGCCTCCAGGCTGGTATCAACAATCCAGTTCCTCCTACTGGACATCTTTGATTTTGACTTTCTGCCCTACCTATTTTCCTCTCCAGGTAGAGTTGCCATATCTACCTGCTGGTCAGGACAACCAGCTTCTAACCTGTGTTGGGCTGCCACTTGTTCTACTGCTGCTAATCCCTTCTAGATACCATGAATTGCCTTCCCTCCCACCCTGACATGCCCACTGCCAGCTGCTGCATCCCAGCAATGAGGCTGGTTCCAGTTTCCTGCACTTTTCAAACTGCTCTGTGCCATCGTAGTTACCTAGGTTCCCCCCTCTACATTTCTTATCTTATTAAATTTCTTCAAGTTGGTTCTTTTTTCCAGATTAAAAATACACTAAAAGAATCAACTGGTCAACATCACTAATTATTAGAGAAATGCAAATCAAAACTACAGTGAGGTATCACCTCACACCAGTCAGAATGGCCATCATCAAAAAATCTACAAACAATAAATGCTGGAGAGGGTGTGGAGAAAAGGGAAACCTCTTGCACTGTTGATGGGATGTAAATTGATACAGCCACTATGGAGAACAGTAGGCAGGTTCCTTAAAAAACTAAAAATAGAACTACCATATGACCCAGCAATCCCACTACTGGACATATACCCTGAGAAAACCATAATTCAAAAAGAGTCATGTACCACAATGTTCATTGCAGCTCTGTTTACAATAGCCAGGACATGGAAGCAACCTAAGTGTTCATCGACAGATGAATGGATAAAGAAGATGTGGCACATATATACAATGGAATATTACTCAACCATAAAAAGAAACGAAATTGAGTTATTTGTAGTGAGGTGGATGGACCTAGAGTCTGTCATACAGAGTGAAGTAAGTCAGAAAGAGAAAAACAAATACCATATGCTAACACATACATATGGAATCTAAAAAAAAAAAAAATGGTAATGAAGAACCTAGGGGCAGGACAGGAATAAAGACACAGACATAGAGAATGGACTTGAGGACACGGGGAGGGGGAAGGGGAAACTGGGACGAAGTGAGAGAGTGGCATGGACTTACATATACTACCAAATGTAAAATAGATAGCTAGTGGGAAGCAGCTGCACAGCACAGGGAGATCAGCTCAGTGCTTTGTGACCACCTAGAGGGGTGGGATAGGGAGGGAGACGCAAGAGGGAAGAGATATGGGAACATATGTATACGTATAACTGATTCACTTTGTTATAAAGCAGAAATTAACACACCATTGTAAAGCAATTATACTCCAATAAAGATGTTAAAAAAAAAAAAAGAATCAACTGGTCGTTAGTAACTTGCATTTTCTGCTGTTGTTTAAGGTTTAGGTGACTAACAGTGAGAAATCTTTGGATGAACTTTGCCCATCGCACTTGGTATCTACTGTAACACTTACCATAGGTGTACCAATAGAGGGCACTCTTCCCATTGAGAGGCACAGTACTGAACTTGAAAGATTCTACCTCAGTGCCTCTCAAGCAGAAGTAGCAATGAATTACCTGTTATAAAACAGTGCTTACATATATATGGAATCCAAAAAAAAAAAAAAAAAATGGTTCTGAAGAACCTAGGGGCAGGACAGGAATAAAGACACAGATGTAGAGAATGAACTTGAGGACACGGGGAGGGGGAAGGGTAAGCTGGAACGAAGTGAGAGAGTGGCATGGACATATATACACTACCAAATGTAAAACAGATAGCTAGTGGGAAGCAACTGCATAGCACTGGGAGATCAGCTCTGTGCTTTGTAACCATCCAGAGGGGTGGGACAGGGAGGGGTGGGATAGGGAGGGTGGGAGGGAGACGCAAGAGGGAAGGGATATGGGGATATATGTATATGTATAGCTGATTCACTTTGTTATACAGCAGAAACTAACACAACATTGTAAAGCAGTTATACTTCAATAAAGATGTTTAAAAAAAATAAAATAAAAACTACACAAGTTAACACAACATTGTAATTCAACCATATTTCAATAAAAAATAAAGGAAAAAAACCAGTGCTTAATTGTTTTCTCCAATGTTGTACCCAGGTATTACTTTGTTTCTCCCGAGATACATCTGTGTTGGGTCACTTTGCATACAGCAGTGCTTCACCACCGAAATCATACATAAGAGGTAAAATTTTAGTATATAAAGGAGGTATTCTTTAACACTTACATAATCATGCCAAGACTGCTTATTTTATAGCATATATTAGTTGTCAAAATTTTTGTTGTAAATTATTTAATAAGATGTCTCTCAGGTTATTTTAACCATCTTTCATTCCCACTTAAATCAGTGCCCAAGCCACTTATCTCAGATCACAGGAAAGTGGTTCCCAAAAACAGCGTTTAAAATTACTTCTTTATTTTTCCTGTTTGCTCTCTCCTCTGTTGCTATTTTTGCCATATCTGTTGACTTTTATTTACCCTTCTAACTATGAGTTTATCAGTTGAATTTGCTTTTTCTTTTTTTTTTTTTTTGCTTTCTTTATTACTTCTCTCAAAATGTTATACCACACTTAAAGTTTGATATAATTTATATGCTATTAGCTTTCTTAATTCTAATTTTAGTGCTTTCTTCTCTTTATCACTAGCTGCCTACAAGATAATGCTATTTCAGTATCCTGCTATCACCTGGCAATTGAACTAATTTCAGCTGGAAGCCTTTCCCCGATTTCTCCTTTTTATTAAGTAGTGAACACCCAGCACTGAAAGCTTATAAGCCTATTGTGTATGGTCATTCTGCTGTTCCCATAAAGAAAGATGCTGTTTGTCCTGTATCTCCTAAGTCCAACTGTCTGCCTCATTACTACAACCCCTGCCCTAAGACAGGCCCACATTCCCAGTACTGGGATCAGGCTCCCCCCACTTGGGGACTCTCTTGATAGAGACATTTGGTTTACTTGTTTGTTTCTTTCACATCATCTGCTGAAAAACTGATTATAGAACTTATCTAATGGACTTACCTCTAAATTCAGCCAAATTTTAATTCAGCCCTCCATCAGTTGATCCTGTCTTAACCTAGCTAACTTTGATTCTCTGTTTATTCCACATTACCCCATTTTCATTCTAAGCCTCTATATATTCCCTAAACATGGAAGGATTCCCACTCCTCCGCCTCCAAAATCATAGGTTCTTGAAGAACTAGCCTATATCTCACAGTATCAGAAAAACTCAGATTATTTCCTTCTATGTAGGGAAAAACCCAATTCTTTCCTACTGTGTTTTGCTCCTGTGTTTTTAATTTACTACTCACACAAAGCGCTTCACTTCTGACACTTTTGGTCGCACATATGTGGGGACAAATAACCACAATAACACGCTAGTCTTGACACCACCTGGGTATGCTACAGTTTAACTCAATTCTAACACTGTCTACCTAGAGATGCTGTCAGATCCCACAGGTTAAGGACTCAGTTCTCACATACATACACACACACACACACACACACACATACACACACACACACACACACACTTCAGACACCAGTCACAAGTTTAGGTTATCACCTGTTCTGACCAACTGGCTTTAGATTGGAAGTTCCAACAACCCTCTCCTTGGGTTTGACTGATTTACTAGAGAAGCCCACAGAACTCAGGGAAACACGTACTTACATTTACCAGTTTGTTAAAGGATATGATACAGAATACAAATGAACAACCAGATGAAGAGATACATAGGGCTACGTCTGGGAGGGTCACAAGCATAGAAGCTTCTGTCCCCATGGAGTTGGAGTGCGTCTTCTTCCCAGTGTTGATGTGTTTGCCCACCTAGAAGCTCTTCAAACCCCCTACTTCTGGGGTTTTATGGAGTCTTCCTCACAGAGGCGTGATCAATTATTAAACTCCATTTCCAGTCCCTCTGGAGTATGAGGGGGTGGGACTTCTAATCAAGGCTTGGTCTTTCTGGTGACCAGCGCCCATTCAGAAGCCCACTCAGAGTCACCCCAATAGGATAAAAGATGCTCCTAATGCTCTTATCATTTAGGAATTTGCACGGGTTTCAGAAGCCTTGTGTCAGGGACAGCATCAAAGACCAATATTAGAATGAGAGATGCTCCTAATGCTCTTATCAGTTAGGAAAGTACAAGGGTTTCAGGAGCTCTGTGCCAGCAACCAGGGGCAGAGACCAATGCACATTTTCCATTGTCTCACACTCACCAAGTCCACCAACCCATCGTCAATTTCCCTCTCCTCTAAACCTCTAAAGCACTTAAAGCCTGTGCCAGAAAATTTAGCAAACATATCTTAATGTTTCCTGTTGTAGTCTGGATTATAAGCCACATGGTTCAGACACCATATCTTATATCTACTCTGGTCACCTCTCAGCACCTAGCCCAGTATTGAGTACCCAGCAGGTATTCTCTATCATCCATCCGTCTACCTACCTACCCGTCTATCATTTCATTCTCTTCTTACTCACAAGATCAATCCTTGTTGTCTCCACCCTAACCTAAACTGCTCATGCAGTTCTTCATTTCCTCTCTCCCACCATTCCCAACCAAAAAATATTTTTTAAATTAAAAATCTTACCTTAGAGCCAAGTGCAAAAACGCATGTGACTTTTCAGTAGACTCAACAGTGTTAGAAAAACTGTCCAGATAAGAGCTACCTACTTTTTCCCACCTCAGTAGAAGGTGGGAAAAAACTCAGACCTTTAAAAGTTTTGAGGAAAAACTTTTTAAAACTCACTTAAACATTTAATTATGGTGAATATACTTTAATTTTCTGAGATAATCCTGATTTCAAATATTTAGCCTCATTCTCAGACCATATCAATTGTTTAGGAATTCAGAAAATATTACCACCATACAGTGAAAGACATTTAATTTTAACTTTTTAGCTCATTCCATAAAAATGTAAACTAATGAGGTGTTGCAAAACTTAGGACTTACTTTAATGACTAGACTAGAATTACGTATAATTAACACAATTCTAGGCTTACAAATAGATGCTGCTCTTCTTAAGTGCTTAAGGAGCTTGAAAACATTTGTTCTTTTAATTATTTTGTATCACTTACCTTGTAGTGCTTAAGTTTATATTACTGACTTTAATTGATGAAAGGATTTGCTAATACCAAAAGATTGGCTGGCATATTTTCAAATTAATTCCATATCATAAAATGAAATGAAAGGAGATTATACTCTAGTAGTTTTTAAAATTCCATTAGTTTTTAGTATATTCACAAAATTAATTTTTAAAGTTGTTTCTATTTTATCTAATCATATTGGAACTCTCTCTGGTTTTCTCTTACAGGAAAACTAGGACTAGAAGAATATGCCGTCTTTTATCCACCAAATGGTAAGAGCAATGCTATTGCTTCCTCTAGTGGGAAATAGGAAAATTACAACTTTTATAATAGCACTGTGACTTTCTTATTCTCTATCTTTAAATGGATAATAATTTATCATCTGAAATAAACCTTCTATAGAATAACTATTCTAATTAATTTCATGTTTGTGGTAGGATTTTGCTGAACTGTGCATATCCTTTCTGATTTTCCTTGAGACCAGTAGTAACATTTGTGAGAAAGCTAAGAAGACTCAGGTGCCTAAGTCCAGGGTGCTTAGCTTTCCTCTGAAGGACATTAACTCGTCCATCTAGGACCTTCCTTTTGGCTTTATTGGAGCAGTGCCCTAATGAGTGGATTGCCTTGGGTTGCACTTTATTGTTCTCATGATTTGACAAGTGTAGTATTGATGAAATATAAATATTTCAAGAAATACATCACTGAAAAAAGTATGTTTTGATTAAAGTGATCAAAGGTATAGTGACCTCCTTGAATATTAAGTATTTCTTTGACATTATCAGATAGTTTTAAGATATGCCACTTGGAAAAGCAATATATAGCAGTCCTTATTATGATACTATAAAGTTGCATCCTGAAGAAGTTCTTTTACTCCAGCAGAGTTAAGAACATGGGCTTTGTAATCCTGCAGACCTGGGTTCAGATCCCAGTTCTGCCAGCTCACCCTATGACCTTGGGTAAGTTATACATCTTCGCTGAACTTCAGATTTGTCATCTATAGCACATGGGTAACAGATTAAAGGAGATAACACTGTATGAAACAGCACCGGATGTGTAGTGGGTGCTCACAAAATGCAGCTGATACAAGTTGCGTTTAGCTTCTTTACTGACCAGCGCATCTGAAACTCATCCTTGGCTTTCATGGCACTGTCCTCTCCTTGTGCCTCTCAGTGTGCTGTCCCAGGTTCCCTCACAGGCTAGCCTCCTCTATCCCTCTTTAAGCACTGGCATGCCAATGCCCCACCCCACTCTTGTTCTGCTGCTCTTTTTTTTTTTTTTTCTGCTGCTCTTCTTTTCACACATTTTCCTAGGACTTCTTATCTGCTCTCTTGCTTCTATTTGTTAATTACTCTAAAACTGATATCTTCAATTCTGACTTCTACATTATTTAACTCAGATTTAACCTGAACTAATTAATCTTCATATGCCCACTATTTAAAAAAGAAAAAAACAAAAGCAAACTTAAATTTAAAAAACAAAACGACAACAACAAGAAAAACCAAACACTGTCCTCTTTCTCTCTCCCCTTAATTGTACTCTCATTTAACCAGTAATTCAAGGCCTAAAATCTGATAGTCATCCTTGATTCCTTTCAATCTTGGACCCCCTTCATCTAATAAATCACCAGGATCATCCAATTTTATCTTCAAACTACATCTGGAACCCTCTCCACCTCACCATAACTACTACCTTGCCCTCATTCAGGCTTTACTCTCTCTAGTTTATTAATTGCAACTGACACCTAACTTGTCTCCCTTCCTCCAGTCTTTTCTAGCTTTTCTCTGTCTTTTACAATGCTGTCTCAGTTATACATCTAAAAGGAAAGTCTGAAAATTGCCATTTTTCTCCTTAAAGTTTTATTAATGGCGCCCCATTTCTTTATAAGCAATGTCCAAGCCTCTCAGCATGGCATAAGAGAACCTCTCTTGACTCTGGCCCCTATTCAGTCTAACTCCTAGCTTCATTTCTCACCATTTCACATTTCACTTTTTTTTTTAATCGCAACAATATCAAATTATTAATTCTTTACACAAACACAGCTACATACTCTCAAAAAAGCACTATGCTGCTTTCCTACCTCATGACTTCTGTTCCTATGCTTGTAATAGTGCATTCAACATTTCTTCACCTGGCTGCCCTCTGGTTCAGCTCAGGCGTGATCCTCTTCAGGAAACTTTCCTTGGAACCCCAGGTGAGGTTAAGGGCCCTTCCTCTAGGCTCCCATAGTACCCAGTGTGAATATCTTTGGTATCTCTTACTATATTATCTTGGCATTAATTGTTTATGCTTTATCTCCCCCTCTAGATTGCAAACCTCTTGAGGTTTAGAAGCATATCACTCATTTTTGCTCCTCCAGTATCTAGCTATAGTAGGACCTTAATGAGTATTTATTTGAACTAAATTAGAGGCTTTTTAATCTTAACATTTATGTGTAAACTTTGTTACATCTGTCTCCCCAGAAACTTAATTTTCATATAACTTTTTATATTTATATAAGAATCGGAAAATAAGGAAAAATAAATACCTCTGAAAGGCCAAATGAGTTGTCCATGGAGTCAAGTTTCTTTTCTCTATTCATATATAGGAGAGCTTTTCCAACTTAGTTTAGAATATATTCGCTTTTACTTAACACACATGCCTAACAAACTTGGTTTGCTGGTTTTTATGACCCCTGTAACAAAAGAAGTGTGGAAAGAAACCGATATACATAGGAAAAATGATTAACAACAGTAGAAGTGAAAATCAGAGACCTCACAAAGGAAAATAGAAAAGCTATAAAACAGCATATAAAAGCATTCCTGCAAATCAGTCTGGGACCATTTTATGTAAAAGCCAATAACCCTCCACCCTTTAAATCATTGGGTTGTAACATATTATAGTAATTTAAGACTTTTATAGTGAGCTAAGGCACCAAGAAAAAAAATATTGCTATAACAATAATAGTAATAGTAGTCATAGCAGTAGCAGCTAACATTTTTCCATGCAGAACTATATACTAAGCAGTGTGCTATAAGTACATCCCATGTATTAATTCATTTAATCCTTACAAGAACCTTCTGAGGCAGCTACTAGTATTATCCCTATTTATAGATAAAGAAGCTGAGGCACACAGTGTTAACTTGCCCAGCTGGTGAGTGGCAAAGCCAGGCTTTGAACCCAAGTTCTTTGACTTCAGAAAAGAAGTCAGACTTTTTTTTTTTTTTTAACTTTCTTTTTAAAAAAAAAAAATGTGTTTATCATTTATTTTAGGCTGCGTCGGGTCTTAGCTGCAGCATGTGGGATCTTCGTTAAGGCATGCAGGATCTTTCATTGCGGCACACAGGCTCTTTGTTGCAGTGCTCAGGCTTCTCTCTGGTCGTGGCGTGCGGGTTTTTCTCTTCTCTAGTTGTGGCACGCAGGCTCCAGAGCATGTGGGCTGTGTAGTTTGCGGCCCGCAGGCTCTAGTTGAGGCGCACGAGCTCAGTAGTTGTGGCATGCGGGCTTAGTTGCCCCGAGGCATGTGGGATCTTAGTTCCCGACCAGGGATCGAACCTGAGTCCCCTGCATTGTAAGGCAGGTTCTTTACCACTGGACCACCAGGGAAGTCCCAAGAAGCAGTATGCTTAATCACCATGCCCTACTACCTCAGAAAAATGTTACTGAGTTCATTGTAGTATCTTTTAGAAGAAAATTAAGTGGTTAATATATTGAAAAAGTTGATATATATATAACAGGTTCTAGAAACAATTTCATCCAGAAAAAAAAATAGTTTAATGGGATAAACCCATTTATTATAAACTTATGAAAGAAAAATGCTACTGAATTTTGGAAAGAGCAGATTGTGGTATTTTAATTTACCCACCTTTTTTGATTCACAATCTATATTTCCCCCTCTGGCATGAGAAAGCTGCACCAGGAATGTGGGCAGTTGTCTTTATAGCCACCAAACTATAGAGAGTGGGGGGTAATAGGTGGGTAAATTAAAAGCTGTTCATAAGCTGTTCATAATCTTAATACTTAAGTATCATTTCTTGTCTCAGGTAGTTTTAGAACCTTACCAGAATCAGAGGAGATTCTTCTCTGGGGATTGAGTCTGAAACTGCAGAACAAGAAGAGACAAAGAGCAGTCAGTCCACTGTCCCTTTGCTCTTTACTCAAGGCAATACCACGCAACATTTTTATATTACCCGCCCTGTTTTTCAACCTCTGCCAAAGATGGGATTACTTTGAAATCTCAAGGACACCTCTCCCACTGCCACCAAAAGTGGCCTGGCTTTCGTGGTCACAGGGGCTCACCCAGAGAGCTTTGCCTGCAGCTCACTGACACACTGTCCACCCCTGACCCAGCAGCTGCTTAAACGGGGACAGAGGTTTGCTCACTCACTTCCCCACCTGTGATCTCCTTTCCTAGGATGGAAATAACAGGCCATCGTGGCATCGGACATTACCCTGTCACCTTATTTGAAGCCTTGTCAGTGGAAAGACTTTCTCTAGTGGATTTATTAAACAACTGGTGAGCAAAAATTTCTGAGCTGAAGGAGACTCCTCACAGGAAATTTTTAAGCTTTTCTTGTTTTTATTCTTTGTTCAACATGTATAACTTTATTTATTCATTTAATAAATACTTATTAAAGGACACAGATAAAGTACCTGCTGCCAAGGAGCTTACATTCTAGTGAGGGAGACATACAATAAACAAGTACATAAGTAGCTACCATAAATAAATAACTCCAAAAATAATTTCAGAGAGTGATGATGTGAACAATTAAAGGGAACAGAAATTGATAGTAGGTGGGGAGGTGGGGGAAGGGCACAGCTGTTGTAGAGAAGGAAGTCAGAAAAGATGCCTCTGAGGAGGTAGAATGTGAACAGAGCCCAGAATGTGCAGAGTGAGCTGTGCAAAGGAGGAGGAGAAGAGCACTCCAGAGGGAATGCACAGCATGTTTAAAGTCCTAAGAGGAACATGCCTGATGAACTAAAGAATAACAGGATGGCCAGTGTGACTCATGAGAGTGAGCAAAGCATAAACTGGTACAAGGTGAGGTAAGAGAGGTAGACAGGGGCCAGACCAGTTAGGGGGACAGTTGATCTACAGTTTTGTCTAGTAAGTCCAATGTCTAGGCTCCCTTAGGGGCAGTTTCTATTAATTTCTTGTTTTGCTGTGAATAGACTATACTTATTTCTTTGCATGCATAGTAATTTTTTTGTTGTTGATAACTGGATATCTTGAGTATTACATTGTGATAACTCTGAAAAATCAGATTTTCTCCCCTCCCCAGAACTTGCTGTTGCTTGTCGTGGGTTGTAGTTTTTTAGTGACTTTTCTAAACTGTTTTTGTAAAAATTATCTTTTTTTGTATTGAGTGCCCCCTGAAGTCTCTGTTCCATTAGCTTAGTGATCAATTAGTGATTTGACAGAGATTTCCTTAAATGTCTGAAGCCAAAATCAGTCTTTACTGATATACCCTATGTAGGGAGTACTCCTTCAAGGCTTAGCCAGGCCATTCACGGCTCTGCCTTAGCTTTCACTTCCTGCTTGCACACAGCCCAGAAATCAGGCAGAAACGAAGGCTGAAGTTCTTCTCAGGTCTTTTCTAGATTCCGCTCATTACAGAGGAGCTTTTCAAAGCCTTTATCCCTCCATATTTATGCTTCTCTAGTCTCTTCCTTCCGAGGCTTTTCAGTCTGCCTAGTCCTTGCCCCATCTGTTATCCCTTGCTACCCCAGGTGGCTAAGGCTAATACATTTGCTTTTATTTAAAAAAAATAAATAAATCTGATAAATATCACCTGGCTGGCCACTTCAGCCCAATCCCTCAGGTAGCTACTAGACAGGTCAAAACACACAACCACAATTTTTTGATTCAAGATCTATATTGCCCCCTCTGGCATGAGAAAGCTGCACCAGGTATGTGGACAGTTGTCTTTATAGCCACCAAACTAGAGAGTGGGGGGTAGTAGGTGGGTAAATTAAAATATCACAATCTTCTCTTTCCAAAATTCAGTAGCATCTTTCTTTATTAAGTATTTCCTTGGTTGTTGGAAGTTTTTTATTAGATTCCAGAATTCAAAAAAGTTGATTCTAACAGTTCTAGCCAGTTTAACCATTGCTATAGCGGAGGGATGGAGTTTTAGAGTTTTCTACTTCACTCTTCTCAGTGACATCTCTCCTCCAGTTCCTGATGAATATTTTTAAAAGATCATCCTGACTGCTATGTAGATTAAAAGTATAAGCTCCAAGAGAATAAGGACCTTAATAGTTTTGATGACCAACATTATCTAGCATCTAGAATCATGCATGGCATAAAGTCACTGATCAGGAAACATTATTGAATGAGTGAGCTAGGGAATGAGGGAATGAATGTAGAAGAATATAGAGGAACAAGAATAGAAGCAAGGAGGTGAGACTTATAGGAAAAATATACATAGATCTGACTGAGACTTAAAATAAACAAACATCATAATTTGCTAATACCATTTGTTTCCTGCAAGACAAAATAAGTAATTGCTAGTGAACATTAAGGAGAGGAGTGTTAGGACTCCAGAGCAGTGGTTCTCCAGTAAGGGCAATTCCATCCCCTTACCCTCCAGGGACATTTGGCAATGTCTGAAGACATTCTGGTTGTCAGAGGGGAGGGATATACTACCAGTATCTCCTGGTTAAAGGCCAGGGTTGCTGCTAAACATCCTACAGTGTGCAGGACAACGCCTCACAACAAAGATTAGGAAAGGCTCTTGGAAGAAATAACAAAAATATATCATTTTAAATCTGCCTGCAAGTGTCAGGTTGATAAATAGCAGTGTACTTTGTTATCTAACTTAATTAAATAAATTTAAAACATCTCATAATCCAAAATTCATTTCATGTGTAACTTTGGACATAAATTGAAAAACTAATTATTTAAAGTATCATTTCTAGATTGATATTTAAACATGGTTATGTTCTGATGTTTTGGGAACTTTTAACTACTAAAATAAAGTAACAAAGTCATATTCTGAAGTTCCAATTCAGAAAGATAGCAGAAATAGCTAGAAAACAATTTGACCATTGTCCTAATCCCTATGTTTACTGACCTGTAGGCTACATGTGAAATGAGAATAAACAGAGGAAATGATTATTTCAACATTGAATTAAATAAACTGTACTAAGTAATCCCAAATGAAAGAATGTAAAAATTTGCTTTCAACTGGAATGATGTTAAAGTGAATCAGATATGAGAGTTATGGTACAACTATAAACGCTAAGTATTAATAGAGACAGTGAGGAAATGAAGGGAAAATATTTAGTAAGTGCAAAGCTTGTTAATATTTGAGGTGTTTTCTGAGTCATATTTACTATTTATATCTCATCTAGTTCAAGATTTATTTTTGTTGATGATGTTTACCATTCTGGACTATGTCAAAGGCCCATTAAATCATTACTTTATAAAGTTATTTCTGTTGAATGGAGTAGGCAGTTAATATTTTAGACTTTCTTCAGTTAGATAGAGGTAGGCTAAGATCTTAAAATAATTACTCATAGCAGACTTGTAGAACTCTGAGGCCAGATTAGCGATGGTGTCCCAAGCATCCCAATGCCTGTTAAAAGTACACTCTTGGATGAAGGCCAGGGATGAAACTTGACCCTTGAAAGACTGAAGTGGTGAGAGGGAAAGGAAAGGATTTTGAAAAACTGGTCAAGAACATGACAGCCTCTGAGATCAAAGAAATGTTTTAGGTGGTATGTGCCCTAGAGTGTTAATGAATTCACTGCTTCTTATGCCTCCTACTTTTGTTTGCCAGAATCTGACTTTGTCCTTCTTCAACAGAGCAAACTATGTACCCTCTTCTGGAAACTTAAGCCCTGGTTAATCTTGATTAAGCAGAAGTGAACCTTTATTTAATACTGACAAAATTTTTTTTTCCTTAGGTTTAAGCTGATACTTAAATGTGGTACTCTCCCTTCTGAGAGCATAAAATAGCTATAGTTAGTGAGCATCTGCTGTGTACTAAATACTATACTGGTATGCTTTAAATACATTAACTCGTTGGTGCTTTAGTACAACCCAGTGAAGTTAGTATTATTTATCTCCATTTTCAAAAATGAAAATAGAGACTCAGAGAGTGTTGGTAACTTTCCTGGAGACACACAAGACTCGAATGCATGTCTGTATGACTTTGTGGGCCATTTATAATTTCAACACTGAGTTATTGAGAGCCTCCTGTCCTATATGTTAATTGCTTATTCATAAATGAATCTAATACTTTAGTATCTTATTTATAAGCTGTGATTATACTTATAAATGCTTGAATTTCCATCATTAACAACATATATTGAACATCTCACTTGTAGAAAATACTATGCTGGGTGCTGAAGACGATACACAGTATGAATTGTGGCCCTTGCCTCAAATAGCTTATAACCTAGCTGCTTATAGAGCAGCTATAGATTTCAGGACTTGGGGGAAATATGGTGAAAGTGTGATTAACCATGGGTCATCTTAATACACGCATCCCTTTTGCTTCTTGGCAGTTCACTAATTCATTCACTCTAACCTTCCTAACGAAACGCACTCTGTCCTGATTAAGGTAGTCCTATACTTAGGACATCTTTCATTAATATTTGTAGAAGATGAAAATAATAATAGTAAGGTCTTCATTTCTGACTACTTTAACATGCTTGTTTAAAGGTTTCTGCAGTACTTAATAGAGGAAGGAAAAAGTGTTTTTGCAGTAAGAATATAGGGGTTTTGTATAATAGCAACCTGCTTTGATATTTAGTATTTAGAAAGATATAATGTATACTTATATTTTTGTAAGATATCAAAATATGCCTTCTATTTATGAACTTATTTTTCTGTCTTAGTTTTTCTTTCACATGTCAACATGATTAGGCGAAGATGAATTTTAAAATTATTTGTTAAAAGTTTATAATCAATAAAGGAAATAAAATGAAGCTGAAATTAGGGAAGATAGAAAAAGATGGGTGTTCACAAGAAGAAAAAGAGACTCAACCAAAGATATAAACAAAGAGAGAAATTAAAGAAGAAAGATGGTCTTTGGGCCCTCCTAAGTATTCCATTGAACTAGAGCTGGTGGCTATAGTGTCATTAGGAATATTGACTTTCAGTGTGTGTATCTAATCTGGTTTTGAACTTTTTGTTTTTAGAAAGAAAAAACTTTTAAGTTGGTAAAGAATCTTAACCATTGGAAGATTCTCATATGTCCAGTTTTCTTCAAGTCTCACAAATTTTTCTGTATTTGCCCTAGACATAATTGTTGAACATAGAACTCTAGAGTTAGATGATATTTCAGAGACAATCTTAGTCCCTTTTAATGACAACCAATTACTGAAGCTCAGGAGGTTTGATGACTTTCCTACAGTAACCCAGCTGGTTTCTGATAAGCCCACAGTGGAATCCTGATCTCCCGCCTAGAGACCAATAAATTTCTTGTTCCTTCTCTATTCATCATTAACTTACCCATCTACCCATTCATTCTTTCAGCAAAACTATATTCATTATCAACTATGTGGCATCATAAAATGCATACAAAAATGAATAAAACATATTTCCCGTCCTCTGGAGCAATCTGTTAAACAGCTAATGACAACACAAAATACAGTGAAATTATAGTGATGGAAATGTGAACAAAGTGCCATGAGAATGCAGAAGAATGAGCATTTAATTGTGATTAAGAGATTTGGTATGTTTCTCTGAGATGTGACTTGTCCTTATAGCAAGGTTTTGTTAGACATTAAAGCAATTCATGGTACAGAATTACCAAGTTCAAAGCTACCAAAGTATGAAAGTGCATGATGAGTTCTGGTGATGATGAATAATCTAGTGTGACTGTACCACAGTCGGTATAGAGTCAGGGTGACAAAGGGGAGGTAGATATATCTCAGGTTGCCATCATGAATGGTTAAGATCAGGTCAAGGTTTTGAATTTCACTCTGTAGACACTTAGCCTATATTATAAGGCTAGAATGTGAATTCCATAAATATAGAGAAAATGTTATATTCATTTTAATCTCTCCAGAGGCTACAGAGTAGGTTTTTGAACGTTGATTAATTGTGTGAGTAGGAACTCAGCAAATACTTGGTGGATGGATGAATGGTCAGAGGAAAATCCTCGATAGATGTAGAGGTCTTTTTCATGCTCTCATCAACCTTTTTAGAAGATAGCCTGAACCATTACAAAAGTTTGTTGAAGGGCAGAGAGTTTTGGTAAAGGGATACCAATTAGGAGGCTCTTGCAGGACCATAGGTAAGAGTTCGTCAGAGCCTGAACTCAGCCCTGGCAGTAGGAAGGAAGTGAACAGTTGAAAAATGGTAGAGGTAGATTCTCTAGGACTGCATATATTCATTCCACAAACATTTAATGAGTACCTTTTATATTCGGGGCAATAAGCTTGCCTCTGGGGATAGAGATAAATAAGGAATAGTTTTTATACTCAGGTAATTTATTTCATTGGAAGAGAGAAAAACTAAAATGATTGTATGATAAGAGAATGAAAACATCATTTGTTAAGTACTGACTTTGCATCAAGTGTTGTGCTAGGCATGTAACATACATCATCTTATTTAATTTTCACAACTTCATTGGTATTGTCCTCATTTTGCAGCTGAAGGAAAGTCTGTTCCTAATTTTTGCAGGGTCCAGGGCAGGAGTACAATTGGAAGCCCACCTACTATAAGTCTAGATTTTTAGAAGTTATAAATCAGACTAATAAACTGATAAGTAAAGTCTACTTTGTTTTCTTGTCTTGAAAAATATACCTTTGTAACAGTCTGGAAGGCCAGTTTCAGATTCAGAATTCGTAGACTCCTCAGAAGTCCCTAGCTTGTGGTATCCCTCACCCACTTCTTATCTATGACTCTACCCCACACCTGGACAGACTTCATGCATGTGGACCCACTAGCCTGTAGGTCCAAGCTCTGTTCACATCTTCCTCAAATAACCATCCTTTGCCCACCTCTCCATCCTGAGGAGAGCACCCATCAAGAAGGTAGCTTCACCTAAGAGGCTGTGCAGACCCTGGAAGCCGGCTAGGAGCCTTTGGGCTGCGAATTTCAGTCTTGGGTGTCTGGGTTGTGGTCTGAAAGGAGGGACATGAACTCTGGGTGAGGGGTATAGTCAGAGGGGGGCCAGAGCAGGGCCCTTACTCCAAGCCCGCCTGCCTTGGTCTAAGAGCAGTACTGGATGAGGAAACAGGTTAAGTAAGTGACCTAAGTGTACACAGATGGAAAGTGGAACCAGAATTGCTCAGGGCTGTCTAGGCTCACACAGGAGAAAGGGTACCTCAACCAGTCAGGGCAAATCAGCTGATACAAGAGTACTGATTAATGAATGATTGGGGGGTGGAGAGTCAGGGGCTGTCAGGGAGATCTTTCTAGGAGGAGTATTGTTTAAAATCTCGAAGGGGGCTTCCCTGGTGGCGCAGTGGTTAAGAATCCGCCTGCCAATGCAGGGGACACGGGTTCGAGCCCTGGCCCGGGAAGATCCCACATGCTGTGGAGCAACTAAGCCCGTGCACCACAACTACTGAGCCCGCGTGCCACAACTACTGAAGCCCACATGCCTAGAGCCCGTGCTCTGCAACAAGAGAAGCCACTGCAATGAGAAGCCTGCGCACCACACTGAAGAGTAACCCCTGATCGCCACAACTAGAGAAAGCCACGCACAGCAACGAAGAACCAAAGCAGCCAAAAAGAAATAAATTAAATAAATAAATTTATTTTTAAATAAATAAATAAATAAAATAAAATCTCGAAGGGGTGGGGCTGGGGCACAGCTAGAGGTGTAGGAGAGCATGGCCTACAGCGCTTGTCCTTAAGCCCCAGAGGCTGAAGCGTTGGCAGTCAGTTTGGCAGGGTTAGAGTTGTGCTTGCGGGGTAGGGAAGAAAAACGAAGCTGCTGATGTTAGACTGTGGCTGAATCCTGAAGAGTTAAGCATTCTTTATCTTAAAGGGACAGGAAAGGAACACAATCACATTTAGGTATAAGGGCTGAGGGAGGACTAGAAAGCACAGATGACTCAAAGCTTTCTTCCTTGAAGCCTAGGGAGTTAAGGAGTTGTTTACAGAACTAGGTAGTCCAGAGGGAGGCGCAGGAAACTGGGTTTTTACTGTTTGAATTACAGGTTAACAATGAGAATACTGGTGGAAGGAGAGGGAAAACAAGTATGACAGAGTCTTGGAAAGTAGCTATATTTAAGGAGTGTGCAGAAGAGAGAACTAGTCCAAAAGACAACAAAACAAAAACAGCAACTGAGCAGCAGAAGTTTCTGAGGCAGGGAGCCTGATCTGCACAGCGTCGTCAGTGCCTGGTGGGCTCAAGGTTGAGAAGGAACGTTCGGTTGGTAGGGGGCCAGGACACACACAGAGGGGAGATGCCTGGATTCAGCCATCAGGAGTTGGGGTGAGGGGGTGGGAACCAGTTTAAGGAACTGGGGATATATATAATGTGGAAATAAAGGAAGTTACTTTGAACAGTTTTTTAAAAGTTAAGCTTGGCTTCAAGGAAAGAGAGATTAGAGATTTGTTTGATGGGAAAGTAAGGTTCAGGGAAGAAAATGGACAAGTCCCCCTCCTCCTCTTCTTTGGTGTCATTATTATTAGCAAGGGTATTTGTAATATCTTTGGCTGAAAGGTTGCAGTGAAACAGGAGAGACTGGAGAGAGGAGTACTTTGATAGGACCTACCCACGCCTTGCCTCTGCTCCCCCACTAGTAGGGGTGAGAGCTGATGTCACCACTCTCCGCCTTCAGGCCATCGACCTCAGGAAGCTTATCCCGGTTCACAGCAATCACCACGCGAAGCCCAGGGCCTCCGGTCACCTCTTACCAGGTGACTCTCGTCTACTTAGCTTCAATGGCTCTTTTATCAGTAAGACCTCCTCCCTCCCCCAGCCTTTTCCTCTCTCTCCCCCTTCCCTCCATTATTTCTCTTTGTGGCACTTATCACTGTCTGACATATATTCACTTATTTTATCATGACTTTCCTGTCCCTAATAAAAAGTAGGCTCCAGACCTCAGAACAGTGTCTGGCACATAGTCGAGGCTCAATTCCTATTTGTTGAATGATGCACACAAAAGGGTGAGGAGGAAAATTGATGGGGCAGGATTCCAAAGCAGAGGTTGGCAAACTTTTCTGTAAAGGGCCAGATAGTAAATATTTTAAATTTTGCTGGCCGCAAACAGTCTCTGCCACATATTCCTCTTTGTTGTTTTTTAAAATAATCTTTCAAAAATGTAAAATCCATTCTTAGCTCACGGGCCAAACATAGACAAGCCACAGATCTGACCATAGCTTCTATGAGAGAAAGTGAAGGAAACAGGATTAAGAACACAGGTGAAGATGGTAGCTCTGAAAAAGAAAAAGGAAGAAACATCTTCCTCCGAAGACCTCCCTAAAGGGAAGTGAGAAAACAGATGAAATGTGTGAAGAACATTTGAGGTAAAGAACAGACAAGTGAGAATTTATGTCTGTGGCATCAGCCTTCTAGAGAGGGGGGAAGTGAGTTCTGCAATTGAGTGTGAAGCATTTGAAGAGCAGGAAGGTTCTGAAAGAACAGGGTAGCTAATCAAACAGAGATAAATGGGAAATGATAAACAACACAGAATTCAGACACAGTTGGACAACATGAATCATCTGTGGTGTGTTCTAGAAGACTAGGGAAAAATGGGAAAAGGTGGATCCTGAGAATTACAGCTTGTGAAGTTTAAGAGTGATGCAGCACAAAATTCTAAAGGTGGTTGACCTGGCATACTAGTTCAGAATAATATTGGATTTTCCTTGTACTTTTTTTGATAAAATTACTTCTAGGATCATCAAAGAAATATGAGCTAATTTGTGAATAATAATATCAATAATTAACTTTTATTGAGTCTAAATTATTTATTTATTAATGGCTGAGCTACAGTCATTATCTCATTTAATCATTTATGTAGTTCTAGCATTGTCTCTGATTTATGAGATGAGGAAACTGAAGGTTAGGGGAATTAAGGAACTTACCTAAAGGGCACACAAAGTTCTTAAACAACAGAGCTAGATGAACCCAACCAAGTCTGTCTGACATCTGGTCTGTGTTCTTAACTTACCACAATAGGGTGCTGATCAATGAATTACTATCAGTATGGAAGGAGGTCTCTAGTGACAAGTCCTGTCCTCACTCTGTCTTGTTCAACATTTTTATAATGCTCTAGATGAGGACATAGATAGTGCATTTATCAAACTTTCCAGTAATGTGGACCCAGGAAGAAGAGGGAATACATTAGATAACAGGATGAGAATCCAGGATTATCTCATATTGGAACGGTTCACCAAAGAGGAAATATAATAGAGATAAGAATACAGTCCTTTACTTAGGTCAGAAACAGCTGCACAAGCACGCTGTGCTTTAGCTGTGGGGTGTGTAGGGAGGAAAAAGACTTAGAGGCTTTCATCACCTCACTTTAAGGACTGTGGTAAACTACAGCTTGTCCAGAGGAGAATAGAATAGAGAAGGTATTCAGGACCACTTCATCTGAGGAACTGTTAAAGAAACTAATAAAGTCTCAGAGCAAAAAAAAACAAAAAACAAAACAAAAAACCCAACCTGGTGGTGATGGTGATAGGGGTGGGGGAGAGAACAATGTCCTCCAGTATTTCTGAAAGTTTTCATAGGAGATAAGTTAGGTGTGTTCCATGTGACCCTTGTGGTCAGAACTAGGAAACATAAGTGGGGATTACAAGGAACCAGAGTCTCACTCCGTATGAGAAATAACTCCCCCCCAAATTAAACCTGTTCAAAATTGTAATTGGTTGTATTGTGAATGAATGTGCCCCCTATTGCTGGATGTTTTAGACTGAGACTGAACTATCATTTGTTAGAACTTACCCTAGGTGACCTCTGAAGGCTCTGCCAACACTAAGTTTTTGTCTCTGAACATGTCTGATGAATGAAGCATTTCTGTGCTATTTTTCAAAAAGTAAACTTCTCATCTTTCTTTTGTGTTTGCAGCCTGATTTAGTACTGTGTTAGATATGTGGTGGTGTATACATTACAGAACTTCCATTTTGAACCTAAGCTGTACAAGTTCTAATTTTTCACTTAGAGTGTGACAAGATGTTTAGCATACCAAGTTAGGCTTCAAGTGTTTTCTTTTAAATGGATGTGCACTTTACTTGTGTATAATTCTTGCCAAAGATTACACTGAATTTGTACCATATTCCTGCCAATATTTTTTCTAAACCACATCCTGTGATGTAATTTGTGGTAAGTTTATAAGGGAATGCATCTATACAAGAGGTGCCTTGAAATGCTCACTTATTTTTTAACAGATGGGACTCCAATATACAGGATGAAGTTGCTTCAAGAAGGACTTATCTATTGACTTTCTGAGACCATTGTAGTTAGTTCTTAAACTTAGTTCTGTGATCTGCCTTGTTCTGTTTTTTGTAACACATATTCACAGTCTTAATTTTCAACTTTATCAATAGAAAGTTAACTGGATATATATTGAAAACCTCTAGATTGCTTTTTTAAAGGAATTAAAAAGCCTATCGTTTTGTTGGTGACCCATCACTAAGTCTTTCTGACATGCATGAACAAAGTTGAAGCAAAAATAGGAAACCTCACTATTTTTGGATTTAATCCTCTAAAGTTTACCTAATAATTCAGTGGGTATACTAATTGAAAAGAAATACTTTTTTATTTTTTTAGGTGTAATCCCTTTTCATGGATTTTCAATGTATGGTAAGTTGGGCTTTAAAATATTCACTGTTTTTATTACACTTTAGAAAATTAAACATGAAAATCACACTTTATATTACATCACCCACACACTTAACAATGTTATTGTGAACATTTTTAAACATTGGATTTGATATCTGTTTATATGTCCAATTAAAAATTTTTTCAAATAAAGGGGCATCATAATTGCTCAGATGGTGATTGCTTGTCAAATTAGAATTGAACATACCAGGAAAATGGTTCTGTGGTTTACCATTTTCTAATTCAATGGAAATTGAGCTACACATTGATGTTTAGTTCTAATAGATGTAAAATGAGATTGCTTAAATTCCTAAACTAATTCTCATTAAGTCTTTAAAAAAAATAATAGGTCAGAAAGAATGCAAAGGGAGGGACAACACTGAGTGTGAGTCCATGATTTCTCCAGACCGGCTGGTGTGCACAGCAACAACGACACTGAAGCATCCAGTCATCCTGAGGCACACGTGACAAACGCACGTGCAGGTTTGAGAGCCCTGAGCACCTTTGTGGCCTCACGTATCATTGAATGAGGAATGCAGGAAGCGTAACAAAGATTAGCAAGAGGAAGAATGCTCTATGCCTTAAGTGCCACTTAATTTTTAAATTTTCATGCATTACATATGACCTTGTTGAAGATTGTTGTCCCAACTATTCCTACTCCCCAACCTTTAGACTAAACAGAAATATATATTAATGTTTACTTTTGTAAAAAGAATCAGCAATAAATTAACACTTTTCTTTGTAAAAAAAACCCCTCAAGTGTTCAGCATCAGACAGTCATCATGAATGACATAATATAAAACTTTTAAAACCAGCATACAATGAAAAGGATTCAAAGTGCCTAGGAATTTTGCATTATGCTGCCCTTGGCTTTATTCTCTTGAGCAACCAAAATTTCATAATGTAACACATAATGTTATAGTGAGGTTCCAGCATATTTCTCTTTTATAAATATGTGAGGAATTTAAAATAGATAACCTAAAAAGGTTAAGAATATAAATTTTTACCTTTAATAATAAAAAATGTTATTAACCCTTTTATTCTTTTATTTTAATAATTCCAACTGCAAGCATTTTTCAAGTAATTAGTTTTTAAAAGGTGTACTTGAGCGATTTGGAGAACAGTTAATAATGTCAGGAAAGTTTAAATCTTCTAACAACTCTCAGGGTACAAAATACATCTTTGACTCCTGCCTATTCACATTTCTGGTCGTTTTAATAGGTTAAAGTTTATACACGCAAGGGGGAAACGTTCGCTAAGGAAATAGGTGATGCAAAATGTTTGATATACAGTTTATACTATTTTAGAAAAATATGTTAAGAATCCACAAATAGTTTAGAGCAGCGACCACTTATTTAGAACCAGTATACTAGCATAATCGCAACTTATCCCCAGGAACTCTACATAGTACTAGGCCATTTTAGTTTTAGTTAATGTATTTCTTTAAAATTATAATACTTACCTCTTTTAAAAATTTATTCAAAACTTTTCTCTAATTTAAACTGGCGTTCTCCTTTCCCGCATATGTAGATTAATGAAGTTTTTTATTGTAAGTGTAGTATATTATGATTTCATAAATAAATTCCTATAGTACATTACTTAATTGGTTAAAAAGATGATGAGCTAATTCATTTTTATGGAAGAACCAAATAGGGAAAGATGCTTAAAATGGAAAATAAAGTCATGTAGAAGATTTTTTACATATTATATGTAATGGACTAAAACTTTTCCATTTCATAGCTGTATAAGGGAATTCAACATCAACAATTGTGGCATCTTGAATAATAACTGATTATAACGTTTTCCATATTATATATGTTTATAGAAGAGTGCTGATTTTAAAATTCTCTTTCATTCCTTCACTGGAAATGATCATTAATGATTGCTGAATCTTTAAAATCTTTAGATTCAAATTACAAGTTTTTAAATGTCAATTACTTAAGAAGTTGGAGGGGAGAATATGCATCATCACAAAAAGTAAATGAATTCCAAACCTTCATTTTGAATTTGTAATAATACCATGTATTTGTGCCACATTGCTTTTTCTTAGGTTGTTGCAATTAGAATGTGAGTTATTCTTTTTAAATATATAGAATACCTCAGTTGGGGCTATTTAAATAAGTAGGAATTTATTTTGATAGTAAAATAATTTTTTAAAATTAGTTTTGAAGTGAAAGGACATGGCTGTTAGTTTTTAAACATATATATATATAACATAAAGGTCTTTTCCTATACATATATATAAAAGGAATTTTTTTTGGATGTATTTAGATATTTACCACCCTAAAATTGATTTGTTTCTCTTTTGCCCTTCAAAAAGTGAAATTTCTCAGTTGCAATGCTAGTTTTTGATAATTTATTCATCAGTAATACTGTGCACCGCCATTTATCCCAGATAATCGAATTTTTGTTTTGTCAGAATTTAAAATTTTTTATCATTTTTTCCTTTCACATTGTCAGAAGGAAGTGAGCTGAGTTGGCTCATTGGTTTCCCTGCTTACTTAATGCCTACTGCCCTCAGGGCATCACTGACATTATAGAGCCCAAGACCTTCTTACCTGTCTGATCTATATCATAGATGAAATTACCCAATAAGTAAGTCACTTTTATTAAAATTAATATTTAGGTAATGCAGTTTTATATATCTGCATTATAAGTGTATTTATGCTGCCTAAAATTCTTGAGTCTTGAAAGGATGAAAAGCATGACCACGTTCGCAAGTACAGAATAATCAGACTGTCAGGTCAGCATCTGATTTTAAAATCTGACTTTCTGACAGTCAGCTATGGGCTGTCTGGTTGAGTTGACCCACCTGTGCTTAATTGCCATGAACTGGGTACAAAAGAAAACTTAATTCAAATTCATTAGAGAAATAAATTCTTAGAGTTGTTTTATTTTAAGCCTATGAAAACTGTCTAGATACATATTGATATGCCAATATAGACCAATAGCCTAAACTGTTAATCAAAATTTTAATTTTCAAATTCAGTTAGTTGAAGACCATCATTCTAAAAGCTAGTCGTAAATCATCTTATATTTTACTTACCTGACTTCAACAATTAAAAATTTCAAAAGATCCTTTGTGGGACAAAGTAAAAATGAATTACCTGATTGTCACTTTCTTATTATTGCAATTGAAAAAAAGAGAGACTTGACTTTATGTAGTTTTTAAAAGTTACTTTGAATTTTCAACATCCCTATATAGTTCCATTGTGTCATTCTTATTCTACTGTTGAGATTATAATATTTTATAATTTACTTCCTTCTTTTTAATTTTTAATGACTCAGTTTTTTACGTGTGCATATATTCCCTTTTCAACATGAAAAAAGAATATATATATGATTCTAAACTTTTCTATGAATGAATATTATTACTAGAAAATATTCTTTCATGTTTTGTGAACTTATTTTTTTAATTTTAGTAGTTCTGCAATATTATTAATTAATTTTTTTGTTCTTTCAGTTGCACCACTTTGTTTTCTGTACCATGAACCTTCAAAATTGTATCAGATATTCCGTGAGATGTATGTGCGTTTTTTCTTCAGACTTCATTCCATCTCTTCTCATCCTTCTGTAAGTTCATTAAAAAAAAAATGGATCAAACCAGACTCTAATCTGTTTTTTCTTTCCTTAAGAAAAACAAATGTTAATTTGTGAGGTCAAGCAACACTTTTCTATAGAATAAATGAAAGAGAAGAAGAAATTGATATTTAAATAGTTTTAGTAATAATTAGAGAGGAAAAAGCCTTTTATCAATTGCATTTAAATTATCTTTTATATGTTGAAAGAAAAAACATAGCAATGTCTGTATTGTTTTCTTTGACAAAGGTGGCTAACTTCTTTGAATGCTGGTTTCCTCATCTCTGAAACTCATTTCAGAGTTAATAATGAGTTTCTGTGGTGCTGTAGAGCAGTGTACAAAGCACCTGCGTAGCACTTGGCTCGTGGCAGATGTTCAGTAAATAGATGGCTGCTGTTTTTATTGTTGTCGTTATGATTATCATCATCATCATCCTCTTTTCTTTGTTAATGAAAAATAAACATCTATTTGTCCCTTATTTTTCAATTTGGCTAATTATCAGTTATCAAACTAGATATCTCCTTTGTGTTTATTCAATAGATGGCTCCCTGGCCTTAACATGAAATTCAAAGAGAAGCATACTGGGAGTTGAGTATTTGTATCTGTTTTATTTTGTCCAGTCCTTTATCATATCTTCCTTCCCCCACCCCCACCCTCCTTAGCCTGAGTAAAAGCAGTGTTTATTTTATTTCAGTTATACTTTTTCTGTCTTTGAGCCTGCTTTGGTCTGCTTGTGGGTAACTTGACTGACTCTCCAGAAAAAACATTAAAAATTGGAATGTGTCAGGGCTACCAAGTTTCCCAAAAGAGGAAGCTGTCACTGCCACCCAACTAAACAGCAGCTCATTATCCTCCCCGCGCCATTCCTGTGTATCCCTATTCCGCCTTCCTGTCTCCAGTGCTGCTCTCATACATTGCTAGTGAGAGCGGGCAAATAACAGAAACCCAGGATGTCACGGATGAGCAAATGAAGTACCACCAATTATCTTGGGTTTCTTCTCTCTGAGACAACTTGATTTAGTGCCTATATTGCATGCATATTTAATCTAGAATAACCAAGAATATATTAATAATTCTTTTTTCTTAGAACTCATCCTTAGCCTCAGATTTCTTACTCGCATATTCTGTACCATTTTATGCTTCAGAGTTTCAAAAAAATGTTTTTAACTGGCTGCCCAGTAGATACCCGTGATGTTTTCCCTGTGCAGACCGCTGATGCTTGCCACTGAGCAACTCTGGATATGCCTTCTCTGTATCCGCGCTGACCCTAAGGTGTCCTTTTTCAGCTGATTGATTGGGACAGCCCTGCCTCTGCCCGTTCTTTATTCAGTGAAATAAAGACTTACAGGCAGTCATCTTTTCTGGCTTGCAGCCAGACTTAACTATTTGGAACCATGACAGCCTTATTTCTTTAGAAATTCAAAAAGAGGATTAGAACTTCCTTACAAAGATCAACCCTGAGGAATGCTGAGCTGCAAGAAAGACTTTATTCAGAGCTGTCAAGTAATAAATGCACTTGAAAAACCATCTACTTTGTACTCTACAGATAATGCCCTTTTAAAAAAGTGGATTTCAGTTTTTAAAAAAGTTATCCTTATACTAAGTAATCAAACATTCTTGTTTGATAACTTCCTGGTGCAAATTTCAAACAGTTAGTCTTTCCCTGGGGATGGATTTCAATGAAAGAGTTAAAAAAGCAGGAAATATTTTCCCTGATGGATGAGACAGCTGGAAGGGAAGGGACATATGGAGGAGAAAGTGAAGGGTGTGGCTATAGCACCAGAGAAATACCTGGAAACTGGAATGCATCCAGAAAAAACTAATTTTGCTGGGCCTACGTGATACTATATGACTTACAGAGTAGCAGGTTTTTCTATAAAATGACGTTTTCCTTGAATTCCTAACATTACTACATGCCAGGTTACGTGGGGAGCCTATCGTTGTTAAAAAGGAAAAAATATTTATATTGATAATCTTTTTCTCATTTCCATTTGAATAATTTAATGGCAGAGTTCATTTTTAAATACTAAATTATGCATTTCTCTTGTGATTTATTATTGTATCCAGGGTATTGTGTCACTCTGTCTGCTGTTTGAAACTCTTCTTCAAACTTATCTCCCCCAACTCTTTTATCATCTACGAGAAATTGGGGCTCAACCGTGAGTATTTTTCTCTCCTAATTGAAGAATAAATTGATATCAGAAGGCTCTTTTTCATCATCAAAGATACAGTAATTTTTCAGAGACATTAAACTAACAGTTTCCCCAATAAAACAACAATTATCAAGTAGTAAATTATAACTCAACATTGTGCCAGAAATTCTTGAGAGACTTACCAAAATCCTAATAAATTCTTATTTGCTTGGATTTTTGTGCTTGGTACAAGAATCACCAAAAGAACTAATTTCTATTCATAATGAAAGGTGTTGGCCAAACTGAGGCAAAAATTTGTGGAAACAAATACTACCTGAGAAATGTGATAATACTAAAATTAAGTCAGTTTAGGCCAAACTTATCAGAAAACAACTTATGAAAGACAGAAAGGTTAAAGTTTGCTGGCTTTCATTAAAGGAATCTAGACTGATTATTTACCAATGGTTGTACACTGTGATTTTTTTCTTCTAAAAGCTTGAATTTTTGTTCATTTATCTCAGTATGAGTTATCAGTGAATATATAGGGTACCTGTGGACCTCATTATTATTGGTTCTCTTTTCTCTTTTTTAATTAACAGTGTCTTAAGGCAACAGAAATTTCCAAATGATTTATCAGTGTTTTGTTACTGGCTTCCTTTCTGTGTAACCATTTTCTCCTATGTAAGGGCATATTTGAAAGGAGCACTAACTCTTAGAGACCACAAAAGTAGTTAATGGTAAATAGAATCCATAGCTGATGGATGGATGGATGGATGGATGGATGAGTGGGTGGGTGGGTTTAAGAGACAGACCCAGATTCAAATTCTGTCTCTACTAAACTATATAATCCTGATAAAGTTATCTAATTTACCTAAGCCTCAATTTCTTTCATTAAATCAAGATAATTTAATTTATTCATCTTTAAAATCAAGAGAATTCCTACCTCATTCGTACATATGGAGTTGTTTAAAGATTGAATATGTATATGTGTATATATTGATATATATATGTATATATATATATATATACATATATATCTCCATTCTAAAATCACCATCGAATTTCAGACATTTTTAGATCTTAGAAATGCCATTTATAAAACAACACCTCATATCATCTGTTGATAACACCTAGGTGACACTCTTTCTTTTCTAGACATTAAAAAACAGGATTTCATTAATAATTAATATTATAAAACAAGAATATGGCAGAAATATTTTATATTACATACAAGTCATTTTTTCTTGTGATAAACTGACCTTTATTTTACTACTGTGAAATGAATATTTGAATATAACTATGCTTTTCCTTATTAGAGTGACGACATTTAGTTTATTGCTAGAAACTAAAATCCTGATTTTTTTCTAGTCTATTTATACACTTTAATCATTAAAAGGAACAAATTTATTTCAGTGAATTATGATAAACATTAAAATTCTGATGTAAGAGAAAATATAAAAATTTAATTATCGGGCTAGAAATCAATTATTAAAAGGCTTTCATGAATTAAAACTAATGCTATGGGAAGGTTTTTAATTTAGAATTTAATTTTTTTACTAGATATAGGACTCTTCAGGATATCTCCTTCTTCTTGAGCACTTAGTGCATTTTATCTAAGTTATCATATTTATGGACATAAATTATTCATAATATTCCATAATAATTCTTAATTAGCCTTTTAATATCTATAGAATCAGAGTGACATTACCTCTCTCATTCCTGAGATTGATATTTGTATCTTGTTTCTCTTTCTTGATTATTCTGGCCAGAGGTTTATTGATTTTATTCTTCTTTGAAAGAATCAGTTTTTGGTTTCATTGATTTTGTTTTTCTATTTTCAGTTTCATTGAGTTATGCTCTTTTATTTGTTATTTCCTTCTGTATGCTTGCTTTAGTTTTGTTTTGGTCTTGTCTTTCTACTTGTTTAAGGTGAGATTTAGATAATTAACTTGAGACATTTCTTCTTTTCTAATATAAGCAATAATGTTATAAATTGCCCTCAAAGCACTGCTTTACCTCCACTCAACAAATTTTGATGTGTTATGTTTTCACTTTCATTCAATTCAAAATGTTTCTTAATTTCTCTTGTGACTTCCTCTTTGACCATAGTTTATATAAAACTGCATTGTTTAATTTCTAAATATTTGGAAAGATATTATATCTTTCTGTTATTGATTTCTATTCTAATTCTGTTACAGTTAGACAATGTGCTTCATAAGATTTTAGTTCTTTTAAATGTGTTGCAGTTTGTTTTATGACCCAGAATATGATCTCTTTATGAATCTTCCATGTACACTTGAAAAGAATTCGTATGCTGCTTGTGTTGAGCAGAATGTTCTGTAAGTGGTAATCAAGTCAAGTTTGTTGATAATGTTCAAGACTTCTATACACTTGTTAATTTTCTGTCTACTTTTTCTATTGATTATTGAGAAAGAAGTGTTAGAGTCTCCAATTATAATTGTGAATTTGTCTTTTTATTTCTGCATTGCTATATATATTTTTACTTCATGTAGTTGACTCTGTTTTTAGGAGAATTGATCTTTTTATCATTATTTAATGTCTTTTCCTAGCAATAAATCTACTATGTCTGATATAGCCATTCCAGCTTTCTTTTTATTACAATTTGTATAGTGTATTCTTTTCTGTCTTTTTACTTTCAATGTATTGATTATCAATGTCTTTACTTTTCAGGTGGCTTTCTTGTCAAAAGTATATTTGGTTCTTTCAGTGTGGCAGTTTGTCTTTTAATTGGTGTGTTTATTCCATTTACCTTTAATGTAATTGATATTATTGGATTAAAATAATATCAATTGATATTATTTACTATCTTGATAGACATTTTTTTTGTTTGTGCCATATGCTCTTTATTTTTTTTTTCCTCTTTTCCTGCCTACTTTTTTTTTTTTTTTAATATTTATTTATTTATTTTTGGCCACCTCGGATCTTAGTTGTGGCGCACGGGATCTTTCATTGCAGCATGCAGGCTTCTCTCTAGTTGTGGCATGGGGATTTAGTTGCCCCGTGGCATGTGAGGTCTTAGTTCCCCGACCAGGGATCAGACCCACGTCCCCTACATTGAAAGGCGGATTCTCAACTACTAGACCACCAACGAAGTCCCTCCTGCCTACTTTTGTTTGTTTGTTTTTATTTTATTTATTATTTATTTATTTATTTTATTTATTTTTGGCTGCACTGGGTCTTAGTTGCGGCACACGGGATCTTCGTCAAGGCATACAGGATCTTTCGTTGCAGCATGCGGGCTTCTCTCTAGTCGTGGCGTGTGGGTTTTCTCTTCTCTAGTTGTGGCGCGCAGGCTCCAGGGCAGGTGGGCTCTGTAGTTGTGGCACACAGGTTCCAGAGCATGTGGGCTCTGTAGTTTGTGGCACGTGGGCTCTAGTTGAGGCGCATGAGCTCAGTAGTTGTAGCACATGGACTTAGTTGCCCCACAGCATGTGGGATCTTAGTTCCTTGACCAGGGATCAAACCTGTGTCCCCTGCATTGTAAGGTGGATTCTTTACCACTGGACCACCAGGGAAGTTCCCCTCCTGCCTACTTTTGAATTGAATAATTTTTTACTCCATTTTATCTCCAGTATTGGTTTATTAGTTATACCTTTCTAAAAATATTTTTTGATAAGTGTCTGTCTTAGTTCAGTCTCCTATAACAAATTACCGTAAACTGTATGGCTTATAAAGAACAGAAATTTATTTCTCACAGTTTTGGAGACTGGAAGTCTAAGATCAGGTTGCTAGAATGATTGAGTTCCAGAGAGGACCTTCTTCTAAGTTGCAGACTGCTTCTCATTGTATCCTCACATGATGGAGAGCAGAGAGGAAAAAGAAGCTCTCACATGACTCTTATGAAGGCACTAATCCCAAACATGAGGACCTACCTTCATAACTTTATCTAATCCTAATTAACTTCCAAAGGCCACACACCTCTTTCCTAATACCATCACATTGGGGGTAATTTCAATATATGAATTTGGGGGTGGGAGTGGGGACACAAGCATTCAGTCTATAACTGTGCCCTAGGATCTACAGTATACATCTTTAATTTATCACCTTCTACTTTCAAATAAACTCCAGGCCTGGAGGGTTTCATGGGCAAATTCTACAAAACATGTCAGGAAGAAATAATATCAATTATTGTTTTTCTGTGGCTGCTGTCAAGATCTTTGTCTTTAGATCTTAGCAGTTTGATTATGATGTATCTGGACATGGATTTCTTGGGTTTATCCTGTTTAGGGTTTGCTTAACATCTTGAATTTGAGGCTTATTTCTTCTGCCAAATTTAGGAAGTTTTCAACCATTATTTCTTCAAATATTTTTTTCTGCACCACACTCATTATCCTTTTCTTCTGGGACACAAATATTAAAACTTTTAGTCTTATCCCACAGCTTCCTGAAGCTCTGTTCGTTTTGTTTTCAATCCTTTTTACTCTGTAGTTCAGATTGGACACTTTCTATTGATTTATATTTAAATTCACTGGCTCTCTCAATGGTTATTTCCATTTTGCTATTGGATCCATCCAGTGAGGGTTGTTTTGTTGTCATTGTTATTGTTTTTGTTGTTTTTGTATTTATCAGTTCTAAAATTTCCATTTGGTTCTTAACAAAACTCAGAATTGTGCATTAATAAGGGCAAATTCTACTATACATAAATTATACCTCAATAAACTTTATTTCTAAGAAATTGAATCTGTATACTAGGGAGCAGGAGGCATGATGTGTGGTGCTGTTGTTCTAATAAGACACTGAGAGATCCAGTAAAATGAAACTAGTTGAAGTTAATAATTTAGACTTAAAAGTTAGTGAATTATTTAAATTTAAAATAATCAGTGGCTAAAAGTTTCTTTGGCATCTATAAACAGATATTCTAAAACCAACCAAAAATCTTGATTTATCAATACTACTGCCTACATGTACTTTGTTATATTAGAACAATAGTTATCTAGTATTGAGGAATTTCTGAAACTTGGGGGTCCTTTTTCAGTCTTAAGAAAATTAATATGACACCAACAAAGGCAATCTCTCAATCCCATTTTCTCTTTTAAGAAAAAGTACGGGTATTTATGTATATAACAATTTTAACAAAGAATTTGGCTAGAACCTCTCAGGGGCAGTCAAGTGATGTTTAATTGCCAATAGGTAGTACAGAAATTGAGAGACTATTTTATCTCTTCAGGCACCAAAGCCAAAGAGTTTGTTTCCTGATTCTAGAGATAAATTGTTATTGTAACATAACCTATTTATGAAACAGTAGGATCTCATACTTCTTAGGATTTTTTTTTTTTTTTTTCTGCAAAATGGAATTTAATTGAATTTTCTGGTTGATTTTTCAGAGTTCTGATGACCTCCTCTATAAAACCAAGGGTTTCAAATCAGAGATCTATTTCTAAGGCCCCTTATAGCTTTTTTTTTTTTAAGATTTAATTTAACTTTTTATTTTTAGCTGCGTTGGATCTTTGTTGCTGTGCACGGGCTTTCTCTAGTTGCGGCGAGCAGGAGCTACTCTTCGCTGCGGTGCGCGGGCTTCTCCTTGTGGTGGCTTCTCTTGTTGCAGAGCACGGGCTCTAGGTGCATGGGCTCAATAGTTGTGGTTTGCGGGCTCTAAAGCACAGGCTCAGTGGTTTGACGCATGGGCTTAGCTGCTCCATGGCATGTGGGATCTTCCCAGACCAGGGATCGAACCTGTGTCCCCTGCATTGGCAGGCAGGTTCTTACCCACTGTGCCACCATGGAAGTCCCCCTATAGCTTAAAAACTAGTTTTCTTTGTCTTTTTTCATCCTTTGTAGCCATTTGAGTGAAATGTAGGAATATAATTTATTGAATTGGAAAAATATGCAGCTATCAAGCTCTTTCAAGTATCTTGAATAAAAATTCAAATGTTTTTGGCTTGCCTGGAACTGTTAAGATCCAATATAAGATCACCTCATTGATAGCTAATTAGTACACACCCTGAAAAACAGAATGTAGAAGTGAGTTTTCTAAAGAATGAACTATAACATAAAGTAGGACCCAGGAATATAATTCTTTCTCTTAATGCTTTTGAGACCACTAATTTGAGAACTCATGGTTTCTCACCATTGCACTTTTTACAGCTTTTAATAGAGTACTTGAGGTTTTTCTTAATTTAGTTTATTGAAGTATAGTTGATTTACAATGTTGTGTTAATCACAGCAGTGTTTCAATTATACGTATATATACATTCTTTTTCATATTCTTTCCATTATGGTTTATCACAGGATATTGAATATAGTTCCCTGTAGGAACAGTAGGACCTACAACAGTAGGACCTTGTTGTTTATCCATTCAATACCATAATAGTTTGCATCTGCTAATCCCAAACTCCCCATCTATCCCTCCCCCCTCCCCCTTGGCAACCACAAGTCTGTTTTCTATGTCTGTGAGCCTGTTTCTGTTTCATAGATAAGTTCATTTGTGTCATATTTTAGATTCCACATATAAGTGATTTCATGTGGTATTTGTCTTTCTCTTTCTGACTTCCTTCACTTAGTATGATAACCTCTAGGTCCATCCATGTTGCTGCAAATGGCATTATTTCATTCTTTTTTATGGCTGAGTAGTATTCCATTGTATATATGTAGAGTGCTTGAGTTTTAAATGCCCATGTGATTTTTCAGACCCACAAAGGAGTTACCTAATAATGGAACTGGTTGAGTTCTTCTGATATTGCTTTTTGACGAGAAAAAATTCCACTGGTAAAAGTTCTTTTTTTTCTTTGCTTACAGACTTCGCATATCATTTAAATGGATGGTTCGAGCTTTCTCTGGATACTTAGCTACAGATCAACTCTTACTTTTGTGGGATAGAATCCTAGGGTACAACTCTCTGGAAATTCTTGCTGGTAAGAGTAAGTGCTTGTTTGTAAAACACATGCTCTTTCTATAGTAAAGCCCCTTTCCTTTCTAACATTCACCATCTGTAATTGGAATTTGAGTCTACAGTTGTCTGTCATTTCTAATTCATGAACATTTAGTAGATTTATCTGCCTTAGAAGACAAGCACTGAGATTCTGCAATCTAAATACGTCTGCATAACTGCCCATCACGTCTATTCCCAGTCTTTTTTCGTCGCTTCTAGGAATGTCCAGCTCCCCTCCCCTGCTTTTAGTCCAGCCAGGGCTTATGGTCTCAGCACCTGTGAGGTTTGCACAGCAGAGTGTAGGTATACTTCTGTTCTCTTCCTGACTCCTCTGACTACCTTAGTGTTCTGTTCTGTGCCCTTTCTCAACTACTACCTAAAATCCAAACTGAGACTGAGCCTCCCTGCATAGTTGAAATCTCAGCTCTTCTGGACTTCAGTTTATACTGAACTCAAAACCTTTTCCTTGTTGCTAACAGTCTCTGACTCCTGCCCTGGTAACTGAGTTTCCCCTTTTACATATTCTCTTAAGCCGAAAAGAAATTCATCTTTTTTTCAGAGAGCCACAAATCCATCTCTTATTTAATAATTAAGTTCTTACAACAGATATACACAGAGGGCAACTGTGTGATAACACATAGGGCACAGATTTCTTATTATATTATTTTGCTCCTCTGTGTGTAAAATAGACTCAATTATTTTTATCATTGAAATTATCAGGGAATTCAAATAAGTATTACAGGGTTTTCACATGGATGGAGAGCAGAGAAGTTGGCAGAGTGCTGGTTCCAACCTTCTCCAGTTTTGTGATATTGAACAAGTTATTTAATCTTTACCCAGTGATAGCATTGTAAAGACACCTCTCTGGGCCATTTGGAAATAATGCTTAATTGATGACCCTTTTCTTGCAGAAGATTCTCTAGGTACCATATTAACATATTTTTGAATGCTGAGAGTTCGAGTAATTAGGTGGAATTTTGAAAAGGAAAATTGAGGTAATAATAAAGTGCCGTGAAGATAAATGTTGCCCCTGGTATAATGAGAGATATCATTTACTGGGGTTTTTAACAACTCCCAGTATCCTTCTATCTCAGTTGTTTTTAAAGCCCATACAAATATGAGTTAGGAAAAAATGGTCTGCCATCACCTCTTTTGGCTGAATGGCAGTGATACATACAATCTAGAGACGGACGGGAATCCTAGAGGTCATCAGGTACAACTTCTTTTAAATATTTCTGACAGGCAGTCCTTATCCTGTGTTTGAACATTCAGTGTTGGATAATCCCTGTCTTACCAAGTAGCCCATTTCATTTCTGGATAATATAACTTTTTTCCTTTTTTTGCCACGTTGCATGGCGTGTGGGATCTTAGTTCCCCCACCACGGATCAAACCTGCACCCCCTGCAGTGGAAGCGCGGAGTCTTAACCAGTAGACCGCCAGGGAAGTCCCTGGATAATATAACTTGTTAAAATGTACTACTGTTAAACCAGGATCATCATCATGTTTTTTCTACTCTCTCACCCCCTCCTTTCCTCAAAGTCTTCTATTTTCCAGGCTAAGTAGTCTTGTTTTTTGCTACCATTTCTCAGGTAACAGGATTTTAGATTTTCTACCAAATAACTCTTCTGGGTAGGGGATAAATTTTGAAGAGTATTGTATGTAGCTTTTTGTATCATTTCAAAAAACATTAGAGCATGTTAAAGAAATGGGCTCAGTATTAGAAAGTACTTTCTAATAATTAGGACTTTCCAAAAGTAGAATGGGCTTTTCAACTGTCATCTAAAGGGTTAAGAGGTTTTCTATCTCGAAAGAAATGTTGAATTGGAAGACCTTCAAAGCGTCTTCCAATTTAAAGTCTCCCATTCTGTGACTTATCACCCCTCAGCAAACTGAAGTGAAAGAGAAATGAATGCTGAATGCTGCATTTGCTCTAAGCCACGTACTCTGCTGTAAGCTTAATACGTTAATTAAAAAGTTATTGATGTATAGGTAGAAATGCAGTTCACACTATTGCATCCATTCACTTTCTCTTGAGTGTTTTTAAAAAATCAACAGAGAAGAAGTGTAGAACATCTAGAAATGGAATTAGACTAATGGGAATTCCTACCATGGAATTCAGATAAAGAGCCATAGGTAGGTAATTGCATGTAGATGGGTATATAAGTTAGTTTTGATTATTTTATACATTTTTTGGTCTGAATATTTTGCGACCACCTTTTTTGCTCAAGTGAGCTTATATAGTCTTTAGAAATATTTTAGTAAATATTACTGGTTTCAATTGTGAACTAATTAGGGCCTTTTGAAGAACGGTTTAAAGCATAGGTGTCTTAATGTTCATGATAGAGTTGCTTAAAATTAATGAAAACAGTTTAAAAGACCAAAAGTAAATATTTGAGTTTCTATATTTCATATGAAGCATGACTTCAGTTGAAAATATCCCAGGACTTCCCTGGTGGCGCAGTGGTTAAGAATCCACCTGCCAATGCAGTGGACACGGGTTCAAGCCCTGGTCCGGGAAGATCCCACATGCCGCGGAGCAACTAAGCCCGTGGGCCACAACTACTGAGTCTGCATTCTAGAGCCCGCGAGCCACAACTACTGAAGCCCGCGTGCCTAGAGCCCATGCTCCGCAACAAGAGAAGCCAACACAATGAGAAGCCTGCGCACTGCAACAAAGAGTAGCCCCAGCTCGCCGCAACTAGAGAAAGCCCACGCTCAGCAATGAAGACCCAACACAGCCAAAGATAAAAAAAAATTTTTTTAATTAAAAAAAAAAAGAAAATATCCCAAAGTATAGACCTTTTCTCCTTGGCAAATAAACCTGCTCTGAGGAAGGACTGGGCAAAGCAATCATGAAGCAGACGGAAAGGAACTTCTGTGATGTGACGCCAAGATAAATAAAGGTTGTGAGCACATAAGCATTTTGGATGCTGAAGTCAATTAGTAACTACTCTTTTATTCCCCCTCTTATCTACCTTTGGAAAAACTGTATATTTCCCACCATGTAAAACTCTTTCCTGCTACAGTGGAAAATTTGACCATCCTGTCAAGCTTTCACCAACTCCATTAAATTATACTCAAAAAAGGAAATAGTGACCACAACCCTTAATGGAGACATTTCCTAAAATGTCTCCATTTTCAAATATGATTCCAGATATTAGAAAACTATAAAGAAGTTGTTGGTCCACAGAAATGGTTTTCTTTGATATTCTTGTAAAAATGGAAGCTGAGGGACTTTAGGTACTTAAGTTTTCTCCATTTCAATTAAAGGGTAAATTCTTTGCCCCAGGTCTCTTATATCCCTTGTTACATATTAAATAATCCCAGCTGATGACTTTTTAGATTTTGTTTTACCACTACCATCTTTTTTCCTCCCAGAATTTTCCTAACTAGTTCTAATGCTTTTTTTGACAAACTGTCCAAAATCTGTTGTCCCCTCGAAAACTGCCTGTGCTTCCCAGTCACCCTGCCTCTATCTGGGGAAATTAAGAGACCTGGCTCCTGACTTCTGCTCCATAGGCATGACCCCTATCAGGTGGTCCAGAGCCCAGGACCACCATGCATCATCCTTCAGGCCACCTCTGGAAAACCATTCTTGTTTTTTTTTTAATTGAAGTATAGTTGATTTACAATGTTGGGTTAATTTCTGCTGTACAACAAAGTGACTCAGTTATACATGTATATACAGTCTTTTTTATATTCTTTTCCATTATGGTTTATCCCAGGGGAAAACCATTCTGAGGGACAGAAGAGAAGGTGATTCTTAGGAAAGCACACAGATTTCTATATCAGGGATGAGTCATTAATGCTTGCCTTCAATCTCAAAAATGTCATCACATAGTGGTTAAATGCTTGAGCTCTAGGGCCAGAGTTGAGTAGTCACTCTGCTATTTTCTACCTGTGTGACTCTGAATATGTCATCCAAACTCACAGTGCCTCAGTTTCTACATTAGTAAAATGGGGCTAACAATAGTACTTAACTCATTTTTGATATGAGAATTAACTGCTATTATCATTATTATTACTTCCATAGTAAAAATGTATTTTAAAAAAGCATTTGCATTATCTATGCAATATACTTAGGAACCAGTCTTCCAAATAATTTTAAAGATTCCTTACCATTCATTTCCTAAACTTTAAGGACTTGTTGGGTAGGGAATGTACTACCACTACTGGTGATGAAAAAAAATGGGGAAAAGTCAAGAGTCACCTCCAGGCAGTCCCATTTCCTTATCAGAGTTGCCTGAACCTATTACATGGTCCTTCCATTGTTCATGATGACTCATCCACTTTCACAAAGTTTTATGGTAGATTATATAATAAGACATAATGCATGTCAGCATTACTCTCTTTTCATATGCAGATGATTAATGGGAACAAAAATCCAAATGTTTTCTACTCAGTATATATTATTGACCTTCAAGATGTTCTATAATGGTTTGGTTTATTTTCTTTTCAAAGTTTCAACTTCTTTTTCTGTGGCCAACATTAATGTAAAAGTCAGGATCAATCCCACAGTAGCCCGCCCCACAGATGTATCCATTTATGACACTCTAAGAAAGTCAGTGCTGAGTATAAAAATATTTTTAAGGAAAGACTTTATTGCCACATTTTTATCAGGATACCTCCTTGGTACATATGAAACATCATCTGATATATTTAAAAATTCAGTCTGCACATAACTTTTCAGAAGCCTCTCCATTGCATCAGTAAGAAACACCTGCATCAAAATACATCTTTATTTTTAAGATAGTCATTAGATCTTCATGCCATTTAAAAATTGTTACAATTAAAGTTATAGGTATGAAACAATTTATAAAATGGCTTTTTTAAAACCACTAAAATTTCCCTTTTTCCCAAAACTGTGCCGTCAAGCCACTGTTCTCCAGAGGAGACAATTTCCATTCATCACAAGGCCTTAACTCAGAATGCAGGATGCAGTTGTGAAGCACTAATTCTGAGCCCTCACAGTGGGTTGTGGGTATAGCAGTAAAATTGTCTGGCTGATGAGTAGACTAGCAGTTGAAATAGTGTGCATTCTTTTCCAGTCCTGGCAGCTGCTGTGTTTGCTTTCCGAGCAGTGAACCTGATGGAGGTGACATCACTGGCTGCAGCTGAAGTAAGGATAAGTTTCACTCAGATGGGATGGAAATAGTTCCTGAGAGATTGCCAGGCTCGGCCACTTTAGTGTCAGATGCATAGGACACACATTACTCGCAGCCTAATTTTTTAAGTTGGGTAAAACCCATAAGTTTTGAGCTAAGTAATATTAAGTATTCAGAATTCCTTAATTACTTGAAAACAATGTTCTTGTGAAGGAGTCATAAACAAGATTATTATGGGAAACCACTATAACCGTTACAGGAAACAAGATACCTAGTAGTTTTAATAGAAACTATTGGGGCTTATGTTGCATTTTCTTATAATTGTTCATATCCATGTGTTATGCTCCTAGAACAAAGACAAACTAGTTGAAAGAATTAAAGAGCATGTGTTTGGATGATATAGTAAAGATATGTGGGCTTTTTGGTTAGTTTTAGTTGTGAGTTAATTATTTAAAACTCGTTTCTTTTCAGTAGTATATCTTACACCTGAAGCATGGTTCAATTAAACAGTGGCTTACAGTAATACTCTGTTATCTCTCATAGAAATGTAAATTTTATCCTTAAAATAGCTGCCTACATTCTTTGTTTAAAGGGAAGAGGATGTTTAAGCATCTTGCAACTGAGTAAACATTAGTTCCATCTTAAAGTGATTTCCTGAAGTCAGTTACTCCTTAGTATAACGGGACTAGGATTCATAATGTACGTTTATTTATAGAAGCAAGTTGAAATGTTAGACCTCTTATAAACTCATGCTACCTTGTATATTTGAAGAAGGCTCAAGGCTAAAGTCCAGATTATTTTCTACTGCACATTTGAGTATTTTGCACGTGTTCTAACATTAAGATGTTCAGAAAAGAGAAAGAAGGTTGTAGCTTCAGTACAGAGATTTGGGACCAGTCTGAAGAACTTAGAGTGTGTTGATATCAGAATTACATTGTAAAGGTGTTTCTGTGTTTATTTCATAGGCTTCACTTTGCTGATCAGAATGCGGATATTAATCATTCCTTTTGTTTTTTTGTTTCAGGCAGTTCTTGCTGACCTTTCTACTTTAAAAGTCATGCCTCTTCTTCAAATTTTTCTGTTTGCTACTGTCACCTGATCTTCTTCAAGGTCACTGACAACACATCTAGTTTTTCATTAGAAAGTAATCATGAACTATGCAAACTCTGCATAAAACCAAAATTAAACTTTGCATATAAGCCAATAAAGATCATGTTCCTCCTCAGTTAAACCTAAGTAGTTTTTCCCTTTTTGAAACAATAACTCTGCACACCACATATTGCATTGCATGCTGCTGATTTTCAAGAGAGAAGCAATAGATATAACTTCTGCTAAATTGAGCATACATAGCATAGATAACCCTGGCTTGTAAAAGGCATGTAACAGTATATGCAATAAGAACTAAAGATACTGTAATAAACTTGAATAGGTAATGTAGCCTCTGGGACAGTTCTCTTATGTCAGTTTGTAAATTTATCTCTAGATAATGAATCATTTTGTCTTATAAATTGCTTTTCACTCAAAGCCAGGGGTGGGGTAGCATGTGGGAAGACTTGAAAAAGATAATGCTTTTAAGTAGGAATTCAAATGTACTTTGGTGTTTTTAACAACTTTTCTCTCATCAGAGATCTTCTAGATCCCTCTCCATTTTATCTCTCCCTCTATTGGGGAAGGTCAAATACAGTTGTCTCCACCTGACAGTGTTTTATTCATCACTTTCTGAAAAAAGAAAACAATAGAATGATCCCTTTAAATTTCTCAACCTTCCATCTCTTAGTTAGAAGACTTGACACTGCTGAGATCTGTTGCCAGATTCCATTACTTTGGAAGTATACAAAGAGGACACCAAAGGACTCAATGAAGGGAGTGAAAAATCAAAACCATATGCACTTTTACTGAAGCTTGGTTTAATGAGATTTACTTCTAGGGCAGAGCAGCTTAGCGAGACCAGAAGTAGGTATTATACATTCATTCTAGAACTGAAGACATTATGCAAGGCATCAATCTTATTTTGGTCCTTATTGTAAGTGGAGGGTCTTATTTAATGTTACTTCTTAGAGACCTAGCATTTCTATAATGCAGAATGATAGAATGTGAAAAAAAATCCAAAAATCATTGTCTCAATTTTATACTCAAATTCAAGATGCTGATCACTTCAATAAAATTCTGAATCAATAGATTGATAGTCTTACTGAATGCTTAGAATTGTATTAAGTTTTATCAAAATCTATTTCCCGAGTCTTTTATTTAGAGAGTATATTTTTAGGAAATGTATGAGGTTTAGCACAAGACTGCAAGTGTGGTGGAATTTTATATAACTACTAGTTATTAATTTGAAAATCTATATAAATGCTTTTATTCATCAGGTACTTGTTGACTTATTGAGGACTAAATAATCATTTATTCAGTGATTGATTCTTAATAAACTCCATGTTATTGCTTTTGAAGGCGATACAATTATAATCATACACTTTGCCATTCTGTGTATACAAATGCACATTCATCACAGGGATAAGCATATACCCATGACTGTTAGGAAGAGAGAGAGTTTTAAATGATTAAGGTCAAATGTGTTCAGATACACCCACCTTTGGCTTTTTTCTTTAGGAGAATATTCATAAGCTTTTTTAAAAGTAGCAATGTAGTAATCTAGTAGGAGAAACATTAAACTGGAGGAGTTCTTGTCCTAGCTTGAAGTCCCCACATAATCTAATCTCTCTTATCTGTAATTTGGGTGGGGTATGCAGAGGAGAGGACAGGCAGCAGGAAAGTTTTGTATTTGCTCTGTTTACCTTACAGGGTTGAGTAAGACCAAATGAGAAAATACATTTGAAAGTGATTTTTTTTTTAACTACAAAGCACCAAGCAAATATAAGAGGTTGTCAGTAATTAATTTTATTTTGTTTTATTTATTTATTTTTTGGCTGCATTGGGTCTTCGTGGCTGAGTGTGGGCTTTCTCTAGTTGTGGTGCGCGGGCTTCTCATTGCGGTGGCTTCTCTTGTTGCGGAGCACGGGCTCTAGGTACGCAGGCTTCAGTAGTTGTGGCTCGCGGGCTGTAGAGCGCAGGCTCAGTAGTTGTGGTGCACAGGCTTAGTTGCTCCGCGGCATGTGGGATCTTCCTGGACCAGGGCTCGAACCCATGTCCCCTGCACTGGCAGGTGTATTCTTAACCAATGCGCCACCAGGGAGGTCCCAGTAATTAATTTTAAATATGACATTTTAAGATCAAGTGGTAGAAGATAATATGTGAAGAATGCCCAACTTCATTAGCATTTGCATGACTTTATTTGATAATTTGAGACTTCATCTATATCTATAAGAAAATGAATGGACCATGGCATAGCAGATCCTTTCATTTGGAATAGGTGGCTCTAGCCAGTCATTCTGAATCTGAATCCCAAAGCCAAACCTGGTAGGCTGCCACACATTTCGCTGCTGTCACAAACCCCTCTCAGCCATATGCTGCTCTTGGCTGCTTGTTAAAATACTGCACTGAGGGCAGTCAGGTTGCCTTGCCCACTCCATCTCTACCCTCCTCACACTACTTCTCTTGGCCTCCTCCCTCCAGCATTCTCCCACGCCATCTCCTACCAACCCCTGGCAGCCCCTCACATAGGCTCTGCCAGTGATCACAATGATCTGGGTGACCAGTGATCATTATTCTACCTGTGGCATTCTTACTGATGGTGAAATAGCCTAATAGACGAATGGCATTTGGCTCTTCTGGATTTCAATTCACTCACTATGTATGTATGTAATATGTATGATCTTATATTGTGGAAGAGTTTATTGAACAATCTTTTAGATCAGAATGTTTTGGTAATGCAGCCTTCTGGCTAATTGAAATTTTCAGTGTATCTTAAACACATAGCACCCCCTTACACTATGCATGTACTCTCTCTGCCTATTTCATAGAGAAAATAGAGACCATTAGGCTTGAACTCTCTCAGGCTTCCACTTCACAACTTAGCTTTATTCCCCTATACTTATCTTCTTCCTTGTCTCAGGAAGTATCTGATCTGTTCTTACAGCTGTCTAAATACAGGTTGTGTCACTTACATTCTTAAAAAATAAACAATACCACATTGCTTAAAGGATAAAGTCCAGGCTCTGTAGCAGAGTGGGGGAAATTCACCACAGCCTGATCTTTCCACTCCTGTTCTCTCACACTGATCTGTGATCCTGTGCTTCATCCTCACCAGATTACGTGCTCATCCTCAACCAGCTATGGCCTTGTACTTTATCTCTGCCAGAAGGACCTCCATTGTTCAAGGCCCCACTAAAAAACTCTCCTCTACTGTAAGATACCCTGGAGCCTATAAATTAGAATTAATGACACCCTTCTCTTTGTTCTCATAAAACTGCTCATTTACTAATATGGTGCTTAGAATATTGAGTGATAGTTTTTTGTATATGTATTGAGTCTCACATCACTTTGTTCTGAAGTCAATTTTCATTGACTAGTCCTAGGAATGGAAGATGAAAGAAGAAATTTGTCCATGTGTGTTTGTACCCCCAGACTTGTTCTAAAAATTGTTGGAATCTGTTCAACAATTATGTTTTTCTTAAAATATAATTCCTCCTAAGTATCTATAGTCTCCCTTCTTCTGCAAAGGCTCTAATTTTTATTTGGAGATCTACCCCTCCTCCATGCACTTCAGATGAGGCTGACTCTCACCTCCAGGACCTCTGGGTCCTGGCCAAGCCATCATTATGTACCATCTCTCTGGCCACAAGGATTGTTTCAGGATCCGTGCAATACCTACGACTGTGCAAAATCAATGAAACTTGATTATGAGGCTTTGGTTTAATCTTTCAAGGAAGCAGGATATGAACAAGAGAGGATATAGGGTCTGGAGCTGCTGCAGCCTAGGAATGCAAAAAGCGAGAAGCTGCTCTGTTGACCTTGTTAATTCCCAGGTCACACTCCATCAGTCTACCCCTGGACTGTTTTGTTACATGAGCCAAAAGATTCTCTTTGCAATAGAAAGGATCCTAACTGAAGTTATAGTTATTTTACCTTTTAGGTGATCCTCTACAACATGGATATCATTCTTTGGTACAGGACCCCTATCTACACACTGGTTAAACTAGCGGAATCTTTTAAAACTTTTTTTCAGTCAGGACACAAGGATGAAATCTGTGTTCCAGATATACTAAGCAACCAGCAGTACCTTAAACATGTGGTATGTCTCTCTCTCCTTTGGCCCGTTGCCCATACAGCACCTTCTGCTTGGAATGCCTTCTCTTCCCTCTCTACCTAACTCTTACTTGTACCTCAAAACCCAACTCAGGTGTTGCATCATCAGGGAAGATCGCTTCTCTTATGAATTCTCCTCATACCCTAAATATACATAAGCAGTATCCTAATGATATGTTAGCTTGTCTTTGTCTTCCACTAGACAGATTCCTTAAGGGCAAAAATGGTTTCTTTTTCAGCTTTATATCTTTAGAACCTGGCATATTTCTTGCCCATAGTGAGCTTTAGTCAATGCTTATTGAATGAACAAATGAAGTCATCTAATTCACTCATTTTACTGATGAGGAAAATTGCTCAGTTCAGAGTAATAACTCACTTGTTCAGTGTCACTCAGCTATTTTATCTACTAAGTTGATTTGTGGAGTTGCCTGTTGAAGTCCAAAAAGGAAGAATATTTTGAGAGAAAAAAATGTACACGCTTCAGCTCACTCAAGTTATTTCACTTAAGTCAACTTTATTAAGATATAATTTATGTACAATAATATATATTCATTTAAATTATACAGTTCTATAAAGTTTGACAAACGTATAAACCCACATCACCACCACCACAGTCAAGGTACGGAGCATTTCCATCACCTGAAACAATTCTCTTTATGCTCCTTCCAGTTTGATCTTCCATATGCACATTCATTCCAAACAACCATTGATCTGCTCTATCCCTAAATATTACATTGGTCTTTTCTGGAGTTTCATGGAAATGGAATCATACAGATGTACTCTTTTGTGTCTGACTTCTTTTGCTCAGCATGATGTTCTGAGATTCATCCATGTTGTGTGATTAGTTTTCCATTCCTTTTTATGACTTAGTAGTATTTCATACAGTTTGTTTATCCATCATTGTTAACGGGCATCCATGTTGTTCTCATGTTTTCGTGTATTATGGATACAGCCACTATAAACATTTGTGTGCAAGCCTTCATGTAGAATATCTTCATTTCTTTAGGGTAAATACCTAGGAGTAGAATTGCTGGGTCATATGTAAGCATAAATTTAACTTTCTAAGAAACCTCCAAACTCTTTTCTGAAGTGGTTCTACCAGTTTACATTCCCACTAGCAATTTGTAAGAGTTCCAGTTGCTCCAGATCCTCACCAACACTTGGTATTATCATGTTAGTCATTCTAATAGGTGGTTTTAAATTTGCATTTCCCTAGTTACTTATGATGTTGAGCATCTTTTTATGCTCATTTGCCATTTATACATATCCTTTTATAAAGTGTCTAAATCTTTTGCCCGTTTTTAATCAGTTACCTGAAGTTGTAAGAATTCTTTATTCTGGTTACACTTCTGGTTTGTATAATTTTCTCTCAGCCTGTGGCTTGTCTTTTAATTTTTAACTATCTTTTAAAGAGCAAAAGTTTTAATTTTGTTGAATCAGTTTATCCATTTTTTTATGGTTCATACTTTTTGTCTCCTATCTAACAAATCTTTGTATAACTCAAGGTTACAAAAATTTTTTCCTATGTTTGTTTCTAGAAATTTTATAGTGTTAGCTCTTACATTTAGGCCTTTGATTCTTTTTTTTTTTTTTAGTTAATTTTTGTGTATGGTACCAATTAAGGGTTGAGGGTCACATTTTGCATATGGATGTACAATTGTTCCAGCACCATTTACTAAAAAGCTATCCTTTTATGTCAGCACCTCTGTATAAATTCAATTGATCATTTATCTATGGGTTTATTTCTGGACTCTTTATTCTGCTCCATGGATTCATGTCTATACTTATTCCAATATCACACTGTCTTGATTTTTGTAGCTTTAGAGTAAATCTTGAAATCAAGTAGTATAAGCACTCTAATTTTGCTCACCTATGTCAAAACTATTTTGGCTGTTTTAAGTTATTTGCATTTCTAAATCTTAGAATCAGCTTTTCCATTTGTACCAAAAAAAAAAAAAAAAAACTGCTACAATTTTTATTTTTATTGAGGTAGCATTAAACCTATAAATAGGTTTGGGAACAGTTGATATCTTAACAATATTGAATCTACCAATCCATGAACATGGACTATCTCTTCATTTTCTTTAGGTTTTGTTTAGTTTCACTCAGCAATATTTTGTGGTTCTCCATGTAGAGTTCTTGCACATATTTTGTTAAAATTATCCCTAATTATTTCACTTTTTATGCTATTGTAAATGGTATTTTTAATTTCAATTTCCAATGGTTTGTTAATATATAGAAATACAGTTGCTTATTTTATATTGACCTTGTACCCTGAGATCTTGCTAAACCTACTACTTCTAGTATCCCTTTTTTGTAGCTGCTCTAGGATTTTCTACATATACAATGTGTCACCTATAAATAAAGACACTTTTACATTTTTTTCAAATCTATATGCCTTTTATTTCTTTTTCTTCCTTTATTCACTGACTGGAACCTGCAGTAGAATATAGAAGTGCTGCAGCTCACCTAATTTTAAATTAAATGTACTCCTTTCTTGAATAAGTGCAACAAATATTTTAAATATATGTCCATTTACTAGTTTGGTCAGTTTAGGGATAACACAGTGGAAGGAAATGAGACAGATTCAGAATGAGGTGGGGAGACATATTGGTACAAAGTGAAGATAACTTTGTTAAGTTTTATTTTGCTGATGATCCAAATCGCTTCTTCAGATCATTTAATTAAACAGTTGGCCTCAGGTATTAATGTCTTTGTTATGTTAATTAGGTGCTTATTTTATATTACTTCAACTATTCTTTACCCTTAAAACTTTTTTCTTAGATATGTGGTATGCATGTATTTATTCAACAAACACTAAATGCTTCCTCTGAACAAGGTACTATTCTGGGTGCTCATGTTTATATGTATTTGTATGTTTGCTTTTTCAGTAATATATGTGGTAAGAGACATTACTTTTTCTGGAACTAGAATACTAACACCTCTTTTTTTGAAGTAATGGTGCTATCCCTTCTATGATAGGAAGAATAATGTTTCCCCAAAGATTTACATGTCCCAATCCCTGAATCCTGTGAATGTGTTACCTTACATGACAAAAAGGCATGTTGTTTGTGTGATTAATATAAGGGATTTGAGATGGGGCTATTATCCTGGATTATCAGGTGGATTCAATGTAATGACAAGGGTCCTTATAAGGAAAAGAGGGAGGCAGGCAGGAGTATCAGAGTCAGAGAAGGGTTTGAAGATGCTATGGTATTGATTTTGAAAATGGAGGAAGGGACCATGAGCCAAGGAATGCAGGAATGCATAAGGCAAGGAAATGGAGTCTCACCTAGGGCTTCTGGGAGGAACTTGGCCCTGTTGACACCTTGATTTTCAGACTGCTGACCTTAGAACTGTAACATAATCAATTTGTGTTATTTTAAGCCACGAAATATATGGTAATTTATTACAGCAACAGCAGGAAACTAACCTACTTCCTCTCAGATAAATTGTGTTTACCATATCGACTGTAACCTATGACAATAAATTCGCATTGCTTCAGTTCTCTTACCTAAAAAATAGGTGATTCTACCTGTCGAGTTCCTCTCATGTGGTTTTTATAATATTCAAATAGGATAAAATTTGTGAAAGTATTTTGAAGACAACCTTCTATTGCTCTGGTGCTGACAGGGAAAAGACCCCAAAAGGCTGGGATTTATAAGGCAAGTGTAACGGAGGAAGAGACGTGTTGGGGGAAATGCATTGCCAAGTCGCAATGTTTCTCTCCATTTGGAGGGAGTTCACTGGTGTAATGCTTCTCACTCTCTCCTCCCATAGAGAGGAGTGAATTATATTATTGTTGAGGTTGGGATCAATGAGTGGGCATGTAAAGAAAGCCAACCCCTTTCTCTCACCTTTCTTTTAGGGTCTAGCCGCCCAGAGCAAACGTATGTTCTGTACTGTTCCTCTATGCCCTAGCTTTAGAAGTCTGGATCCTGTGGTATGGGGAGAAAGTGGGGTAAGGGGGTGGCTGCAGTTGTTCAGGTCATCACTGAGTACATAAGCCCAAGACACACTTTTGAAAAGCCTGTCCTTGCTGCAAAATTAAGTCACATTTCCGGGATTAACTTTATCAGTAGGAAAGAAGATACATCATCTTAATCTGCTTTTATTTACCTAGATTTTCATTTTACCTCTCAAGTACTCAGAACTCAGGCAGGAAGAAGGGTGCTGTTTATTGGACCTCCAAACTTCATTCAGTAGGGCAAAGAGGGCACTTCTCTGGCGGTCCAGTGATTAAGACTCCACCCTCCCAATGCAGGGGGGCACTGGTTTGATCCCTGGTCGGAGAAATAAGATCCTGCATGCCGCAACGCATGGCCAAAAAAAAGAAGGGCAAGGAAGTTAAGGGTTTCAAGGAAAAAACTATAACAATGGGTCATGGAATATAAACTAGAAAAGAAGAAATGAGGGATAAGGAGGGGTTGGTGATTGAGGGCTTTTATTCTCTTATATGAATAAAGAGAAGCGGATGGATTAAAGGTCACAACAAAAAAGTGAAAGCACTTTTGAAGAAAGGGTGCTTTAGCAGGTAGCTTGGAAGAATAATATTTGTAGCCAGGATGAGATATTTGCATTTGAAATTTTGGGGATTGTGCCATTTTTGTTGATGCTGAGATCTAAGGCATGGTGGATAGCTGAGGTAGGGTAGAAGAACACATCATTGAAAATATGAGGAAGTCAAGAAACCAAGAATCTGTAGTATTGGATGAATCAATCATCAGCCTACATGTTGAAATCAGCAAGAAGGATGACAGGGGTAGAGATAAGAAGAAAACTGAATTGCGAGTTAGTTTTACTGAGAATGAGGAAGAAAGACCCAGAGGCTACTAATTAGTGACTGTAACATGGAGGAAGAAGAGTGGTACAATTGGATGCTGTGAGCCTCAAAGGAGCAGAAGGGGTTTGCAAGAGGGAAGGGGGGATAAAACTCCAACTGGCATTGAGGAGTAAGGCTGATGCTGAAGCACTTTGGGTCTGAGAGAAAAGAAAGAATCCATTTGAGAGGGCTGCATAGAAACCATGTCCCCAGGATACAGCCACTGTCAGTTAAGAGGTGAATACAGTCTTCAGAGAAAGGGCTGAAAAATACAAGGGTTCATTGATTTCACATTGGGAATTAGGAATTTTAAGAGACAAAGGGGGAGGAATTTACTAGGGAGAGGAATGAAGGGTGGATGGGAATTAGGTCCGAATAAGGGAAGAAAGTTTAGGTTAGTAATTGATGACTGGGAAGCTTAGAATTCTGATGGAGAGAGGAATAAATGGAATCCTCTCAGAGATGATTGCTGTGCTCCAGACTGTTTTCTGTGGTGGAGCAGCTGCTCCCTCAGGGAGCCTGGGGTTGGTATGGTCTAATTATAGTCAGCTGCTTCTTCAGTCAGCAGGAGTTGTGGTTGTCTCTGTGCCAGTACTGCACTAGTTTGGTGACTTAACTATTTTTTTCCCCATCCAGTGAATTTGGTTCTCCTCTCCCTCTTTGGGCTTTTGCCTATTCATGTTTCAACTTATTCATGGCTTAGGGAGAGATTATTTTAATTACTCAGACAAAAGGATCCTTCCTTTATAAATGGAATCACTGCAAATTTTCATGAAATAGAAAGCAACAAATTATCTCTAGTTACAATTTAATTTGCACCCATTGTACAAGTGATGGATTGACTCATTGAGAGACAATGTGTGTATGTGAGAGAGAGAGAAAAAATGAATGAATGAATGAATGAAAGGATGAGAATGTCAATGTTAAGACTGTATATGAAGAAACTCTCTCACCTTTCAAAGGACTGTGTGCCTTACCTTCAAAGAAGGGCATACTATTTTTTGTGTTGATGGGCTTCCTCCCCTTATTGTAGGAGAAAAGTGGCTGAATAATTAAACATCTCGTGTGTGAGAGCCTAAAGAAAATGGAAAGACCGGAATAAATGTATGGGAAGAAAGATTTAGATCTGCGGACAGGCCTCTAGGACCCCAACTCTGACAGGGCTCTGACATTGCCAGGCTGGTGGCCAAGTTCACAAATGTCGTAAGGGGACACCGTATGAGGGACAAGAACTCCCCTGGACAGAAGGCCAACCCAGGACTTCAGCCCTAGGACAAGGTCAGTGGCCTCACTTTATTTATTTTTGACTGCATTGGGTCTTTGTTGCTGTGCGCGGGCTTTCTCTAGTTGTGACGAGCGGGGGCTACTCTTCGTTGCGGTGGCTTCTCATTGTGGTGGCTTCTCTTGTTGCGGAGCAGAGGCTCTAGGCACGTGGGCTTCAGTAGTTGTGTCACGTGGGCTCAGTAGTTGTGGCTCGCGGGCTCTAGAGCGCAGGCTCAGTAGTTGTGGTGCACGGGCTTAGTTGCTCCATGGCATGTAGGATCTTCCCAGACCAGGGCTCAAACCCATGTCCCCTGCATTGACAGGAGGATTCTTAACCACTGTGCCACCAGGAAGCCCCCCATATTTTTTTATGCTCTGTTAGACATAAACTTTAAGCCCAGCTCCACCATTTGCTAGCTATGTGACCTTGGTGAAATTACCTAAACTTTATAAGCTTTAATTTCTTCATCTATAAAATGCTAATTAGAACCAAATAGGACTGATTACTCTGAAAATTAAATGAGACAATGCATATAAAACATTTCACATGACACTTTACCTACAAAGAAGAAAGGAAACTGTTCTTTTCCTCAAGAGGTATAGAATTAATAGGTACATAGTCACACCAAAAATAACAAGTCCTGAATAGAAGGGCCCACCAAAATCTCTGCCATTTTTAGGATTTCATGATCAATACATTTGGGAAATGTGTACTACAATATCTTCCTTTTGGAGATTTACACTGCCATTAGAGACTCTGAGAACTCTTGCAATAAACAACCTGATTACTTAGCCCTTGGTTTTTCAACATCGTATGTACACAGACTATTAACATCTTGCAGATTTAGTCTTCCCCAAAGCACAGTTTGGGGAAACTTCCACTTCTGTCCAAGGTGGTTGTTATTGACTGTTTGTGTTGCCCCCAAATTCATATGTTGAAGCCCTAACACAGAATGGGATGGTATTAGGAGGTAGGACCTGTGGGAGGTAATTAGGTTTAGATGAAGTCATGAGGGTGGAGCCTCCTGATGGGATTAGTGTCTTTATAAGGGGAGGAAGAGACCAGAGCCCTCTCTCCAGCACAAGGAAGAAAAGGTCCTGTGGGCACACCAAGATATATTAGCCACCACAAGCCAAGGGAAGAGGCCTTAGAATGAAGTCTACCTTGCCAGAAACTTGATCTTGGACTTTCCAGCCTCTAGAACTGTGAGAAATAAATTTCTGTTGTTTAAGCCTCCCAGTCTATGGTATTTTGTTATAGCAGCCAGTTAATGAAATAATTGGAAACATATTTACTCTCTCCCTAAAACAACTAAAAAACAAACTAAAACAACAGGTCTCAAGACATGTGGGACATCAGACACTAAGGACAGTGAACCTTACATTGTCCCAACTTACTGCCTATAGAAAGGTCTCATGATGCAACATAGGAAGGGGAAACCCAGTGAGAATTTGATGGTCTCCCTGAGTTGAAGAAATGGAACTAGGAGGCCAAGGAGGCCAAGGCAACACGAGTTTGCAGGACAGAGTACTGGAGAGGAGAACGATGCACAGAGAAGTGAAACTAAGGATCTGCAAAAAAATCCTTTTCAACTATCCAGCTGAGAGCTTTCCTCAGAGCATGCATGTGAGGAAAGTACCCAAGGCCAAGGAAAACAAAAACTACCCAAAAGTATTAGAACAATCCCTTGAGCTCACACAGGGCCAGGATGGTGCCTGTTCCCACCAGTCAAAGTGTAAAACCTCATAATTCATGGGGCATTAGGCAGAGTATTCAAAAGGGGTTTGCCTCATTAGTGGAGAATATTAATCCTCAAACCAATGGTGCTCTGGTCCCACCTAACAAACCTTAACAGCAAAACTGAAGATCAAATGGTTTCCAAGTAACTTAACCCTATCCCAAAAGAGAGTTCAAGAATATCTATAGGAATACGAATATACCCAGCACCCAACAAGGTAAAATTTACAATATTTGGCATTTAATTTAAAAATTACCAGGCATGCAAAGAAGTAGAAAAATTCACTTCATAAGAGGCAAAAAACCAGTAAATCAAAACTGATTGAGGGGCTTCCCTGGTGGCACAGTGGTTAAGAATCCACCTGCCAATGCAGGGGACACGGGTTCGAGCCCTGGTCCAGGAGGATCCCACATGCTGCGGAGCAACTAAGCCCATGTGCCGCAACTACTGAGCCCGTGCACCTAGAGCCTGCGAGTCACAACTACTGAGCCCACGCGCCACATCTACTGAAGCCCACACGCTCTAGAGCCTGTGCTCCGCAACAAGAGAAGCCTGCGCACTGCAACGAAGAGTAGCCCCCGCTCGCTGCAACTAGAGAAAGCCCGCCCACAGCAACGAGGACCCAACACAGCGAAAAATAATAAATAAATAAAAATAAATAAATTTATTTAAAAAAAAACTGATTGAAAAGACACAGATGATAGAATGTGTGAATAAGGACATTAAAACAGTTTTTTATAACCGTGTCCTATATGTTCAAAAAGCTAAAGGAAAAACTAACCATGTTAAGTAGAGACACGGAAGATATTTAAAAGTTCCAAATCAATCTTCTGGAGAAAAACAAAAATACAGTGAGATGAAAAATTTCTGGATGTTTTAACATAAAATTAGACATTTCAGAAGAAAAGATTAGTGAAACATGAAGAAATTGCAATAGAAAGTATACAAAATGAAATACAAAGAAAGAAAAGACTGGAAAAAAAATGAAAAGATAAATGAGATATATGTCAGCTTCAGACAACCTAATATACTTGTAATTAGAATCCCTAAGGTGGGGGGTAGGGAGGATGATATTTGCAAAAATAAAGGTAAAAAATTTTCCAAATTTGATGAAAAATAACCTCATGTGCAAGAAGATCAACAAACCCCAAGCACAAGAAATATAAACAAACCACAACAAGACAAATCATAAATTTGGTTAAAAGCAGTGATAAAGAAAAAATCTTAAAAGCAGCTGAAGAACTCCCATTCTATGCAGAGAAATGAGGTTAAGGATGACAGCATATTACTTGCCAGAAACGTGCCACCTAGAAGACAGTGGAGTAATATCTTTAAAGTACTGAAAGAAAAAATATTGTCAATCTAGAATTTTTTACCCAGTAAAATTATCTTTCAAGAATGAATGGGAAGGGACTTCCCTGGTGGCACACTGGTTGAGAATCCGCCTGCCAATGCAGGGTACACGGGTTCGATCCCTGGTGCAGGAAGATCCCAAATGCTGCAGAGAAACTAAGCCGGTGCACCACAACTACTGAGCCCACACACCAGAACTATTGAAGCCCATGTCCCTAGAGCCCATGCTCCACAACAGGAAAAGCCACCGCAATGAGAAGCCCACACACCATAACAAAGAGTAGCCCCCGCTCACCACAGCTAGAGAAAACCCTCGCACAGCAACGAAAACCCAATGCAGCCAAAAATAAAATTAAAATTAAAAAAAAATCTTAACACTTAAAAAAAAGAAACTGTTAAAAAAAAAGAATGAATGGGAAATAAAAATTTTTTCACACATTCAAAAGCTGAAAGAATTTATCACCAGCAGACATGCCTTAAAAGAAATGGTAGGAGGCGGAGTCAAGATGGTGGTGTGGGAAGACGTGGAGTTACCATCTCCCCACAACTAGACTGCCTGCCGGCTGCTGGTGGGGAACTCTGACGCCCAAGGAGACAGGAGGAACCCCAAAGTGAACCAGTAGGACATAGGGGGACAGAGCAGGGAGGAAAAGTGAAGCCAGACAGGATCAGCGACCCTGAGGCTGGGGACATCATGAAAGGCAGGCGGGAGGGACTCTCCAGGAAGAGCGGGAGAGGAGTGGAGGGCAATCACCTGGCCCATTCGGGCCAGGAAGCCTGCTGAGCTCCCAAGCCAGTACCCCCCCCAAAGCCCCATCCAGGCCATGTGGGTCCTAGGGGCATAGGAGAGAGGCTGGGGAGATCAGCAGAGGCAGGTGGGAGGGGCCCTCCCAGACCAGAGGAGCAGGAGAGGAGAGGAGGGCATGTGCCCTGCCCACTCGAGCCCGGGAAGCCTGCTGGGCTCCAAGGTGAGGTCCCCCGCCCTCTGAGACAAGGGGTGGGGGGCACACCTGGGCCCTTTCTGTTCCTTGAGCCTAAGCCCCACCCCCCACAGCCCCCAGGGCCTTTTCCAGCCCTGTGGGTCCTAAACATAGGCCCCGCCCACCATCCAAAGGTCGCCTTTGCTTAGGCCCTGCCCTCCACAGCCAAGGCCTTTCCCCCCCTTTTTCTTTCTTTCTTTTCCCTCCTCCTCTTTTTTACTAATGTGGTACTGATGTACCTTCCTGTTGTTGATTCATCTGTATTTTTATTTTTATATTCTAACATTCTGTTAGTTTCCGAGTCTAATTTTATTTTTTACTTTGTTATTGTTCTCTTTTTCTTTTTTTTTTGCCACCCCACGTGGCTTGCGTGGTTCACGAGCCGGGGGTCGGGCCGAAGCTCCTGTGGTGGGAGCTCCAAGTCTGAACCACTGGACTAACAGAGAACCACAGACGCCAGGAAATAGTCATTGGAGTGAGGTCTCACAAAGTTCCTCATCTCAGCACCAAGACCCAGCTCTACGCAATAGCCTACAAACTCCAGTGAAGGAAGCCTCAGGCCAAACAACCAGTAAGACAGGAACACAATCCCACTCATTAAAAAAAGAAAAAAATGAGATGGCAGAAAAATATGTCACAGATGAAGGAGCAAGGTAAAAACCTACAAGACCAAATAAATAAAGAGGAAATAGGCAATCTACCTGAAAAAGAATTCAGAGTAGTGATAGTATAGATGATCCACAATCTTGGAAGTAGAATGGAGGCACGGATTGAGAAAATACAAGAAAAGTTTAACAAAGATCTAGAAGAACTAAAGAACAAACAGAGAGATGAACAACACAATAACTGAAATGAAAAATACGCTAGAAGGAATCAATAACAGAATAACTGAGGCAGAAGAACGAATAAGTGAGCTGGAAGACAAAATGGTGGAAATAACAGCTGAGGAGCAGAATAAAGGAAAAAGAATGAAAAGAAGACAATCTCAGAGACCTCTGGGACAACACTAAACGCACCAACATTCAAATTATAGGGGTCCCCAAAGAAGAAGAGAAAAAGAAAGGGTCTGAGAAAATATTTGAAGAGATTATAGTTGAAAACTTCCCTAATGTGGGAAAGAAAATAGTCCAAGTCCAGGAAGCACAGAGAGTCCCATACAGGATAAACCCTAGGAAAAACACACCAAGACTCATATTAATCAAATTAACAAGAATTAAATTCAAAGAAAAAATATTAAAAGCAGCAAGGGCAAAACAAAAAATAACATACAAAGGAATCCCCGTAAGATTATCAGCTGATTTTTCAGTGGAAACTCTGCAGGCCAGAAGGGAGTGGCAGGATATACTTAAAGTGATGAAAGAGAAAAACCTACAACCAAGATTACTCTACCCAACAAGGATCTCATTCAGATTTGATGGAGAAGTCAAAAGCTTTTCAGACAAACAAAAGGTAAGAGAATTCAGCACCACCAAACCAGCTTTACAACAAATGCTGAAGAAACTTCTCTAGGTGGGAAACACAAGAGAAGAAAAAGACCCACAAAAACAAACCCAAAACAATTAAGAAAATGGTAATAGGAACATACATATCAATAATAACCTTGAATGTAAATGGATTAAAGGCCCCAACCAAAAGACACAGACTGGCTGAATGGATACAAAAGCAAGAGCCATATATATGCTGTCTACAAGACACCCACTTCAGACCTAGGGACACATATGGACTGAAAGTGAAGGGATGGAAAAAAATATTCCATGCAAATGGAAATCAAAAGAAAGCTGGAGTAGCAATACTCGTATCAGATAAAATAGACTTTAAAATAAAGACTGTTACAAGAGATAAGGAGGGACACTAAGGATCAACCCAAGAAGAAGATATAACACTTATAAATGTTTATGCACCCAACATAGGAGCACCTCAATACATAAGGCAAATGCTAACAGCCATGAAAGGAGAAATTGACAGTAACACAGTAATAGTAGGGGACTTTAACACCCTACTTGCACCAATGGACAGATCATCCAAACGGAAAATAAACAAGGAAACACAAGCTTTAAATGACACAATAGACCACATAGATTTAATTGATATTTATAGACCATTCCACCCAAAAGTGGCAGAATACACTTTCTTCTCAAGTGCACACAGAACATTCTCCAGAATAGATCACATCTTGGGTCACAAATCAAGCCTCGGAAAATTTTTAAAAATTGAAATCGTATCCAGCATCTTTTCTGACCACAATGCCATGATTTTGGAAATCAATTACAGGAAAAAAACTGTAAAAAACACAAATACAAGGAGGCTAAACAGTGCGCTACTAAATAACCAAGAGATCACTGAAGAAGAAGAAATAAAAAAATACATAGAAACAGATGACAAGAAAAACATGACAACCCAAAACCTATGGGATGCAGCAAAAGCAGTTCTAAGAGGGCAGTTTATAGCAATTCAATCTCACCTTAAAAACAAGAAAAATCTCAAATAAACAATCTAACCCCACACATAAAACAACCAGAGAAAGAATAACAAAGAAAACCCAAAGTCAGTAGAAGGAAAGAAATCATAAAGATCAAAGCAGAAATAAATGAAATAAAAATGAAGAAAATAGCAAAGGTCAGTAAAACTAAAAGCTGTTTTTTGAGAAGATAAACAAAATTTATAAACCCTTAGCCAGACTCATCAAGAAAAGAAGGGAGAGGATGCAGACCAATAAAATTAGAAATGAAAAAGGAGAAATCACAACTGACACTGCAGAAATACAAATGATTATAAGAGACTACTACAAACAACTATATGCCTATAAAATGGACAACCACGAAGAAACGGACAAATTCTTGGAAAAGTACAATTTTCCAAGACTGAACCAGGAAGAATTAGAAAATATAAACAGACCTATCACAAATAATGAAATTGAAACTGTAATTAAAAATCTTCCAACAAACAAGAGCCCAGGACCAGACGGCTTCACAGGTGAATTCTATCAAACATTTAGAGAAGAGCTAACACCAATCCTTCTCAAACTTTTCCAAAAAATTGCAGAGGGAGAAACACTCCCAAATTCATCCTATGAAGTCACCATCACCCTGATATCAAAACCAGAAAAAGACATAACAAAAAAAGAAAATTATAGACCAATATCACTGATGAACATAGATGCAAAAATCCTGAACAAAATACTAGCAAACAGAATCCAACAGCACATTAAAAGGATCATACACCATGATCAAGTGGGATTTATCCCAGGGATGCAAGGATTCTTCAATATACACAAATCAATCAATGTGATACACCACATTAACAAATTAAGGAATAAAGACCATATGATCATCTCAGTAGATGCAGAAAAACTTTTGACAAAATTCAACACCCATTTATTATAAAAAAGTCCCCAGAAAATGGGCATAGAGGGAACCTACTTCAACATAATAAAGGCCATATATGACAAACCGATAGCAAGCATCATACTCAATGGTGAAAAACTGAAAGCATTTCCACTAAGACCAGGAACAAGACAAGGATGTCCACTCTTGCCACTCTTATTCAACATAGTTTTGGAAGTCTTAGCCACAGCAATCAGCGAAGAAAAAGAAATAAAAGGAATACAAATTGTAGAATGGGCATCATAAGAAAATCTACAAAGAACAAATGCTGGAGAGGGTGTGGAGAAAAGGGAACCCTCTTGCACTGTTGGTGGGAATGTAAATTGATACAGCCACTATGGAGAACAGTATGGAGGTTCCTTAAAAAACTAAAAATAGAATTACCATATGACCCAGCAATCCCACTACTGGACATACACCCTGAGAAAACCATAATTCAAAAAGAGACATGTACCACAATGTTCATTGCAGCACTGTTTACAATAGCCAGGACATGGAAGCAACCTAAGTGTCCATCGACAGATGAATGGATAAAGAAGATGTGGCACATATATGCAATGGAATATTACTCAGTCATAAAAAGAAATGAAATGGAGGTATTTGTAGTGAGGTGGATGGACCTAGAGTCTGTCATACAGAGTGAAGTAAGTCAGAAAGAGAAAAGCAAATACCGTATGCTAACGCATATACATGGAATCCAGAAAAAAAAAATGGTACTGATGAACCTAGTTACAGGGCAGGAGTAAACACGTAGACATAGAGAATCGACTTGAGGACATGGAGTGGGAGGGGGAAGCTGGGCGAAGTGAGAGTAGCATCAACATATATACACTACCGAATGTAAAATAGTTGGCTGGTGGGAAGCAGCAGCATAGCACAGGGAGATCGGCTCAGTGCTTTGCGATGACCTAGAGGGGTGGGATAGGGAGGATGGGAGGGAGGCTCAAGAGGGAGAGGATATGGGGACATGTGTGTGCATATGGCTCATTCACTTTTTTGTGCAACAGAAACTAACAGTATTGTGAATCAATTATACTCCAATAAAGATCTATTAAAAAAAACCATAATGAAAAAGAATATTATATATGTAAAATTGAGTCACTTTGCTGTACAGCAGAAATTAACACAACATTGTAAATCAACTATACTTCAATAAAGTTAATTTTAAAGAAATGGTAAAGGGAATCCTGCAAGCAGAAGGAAAATGACATTAGAAGGAAACCTGGATCTACACAAAGTAATGGAGAGCACTGGAAATAATAATTATGTAGGTAAATATAAAAACTTTTTTCTTATTATTTAAATCTATTTTTAAAATAAACCATGTCAAGCAAAAATAATAAGAAATTATGAGGTTTATATAGAAGTAAAATGCATGGCAATAGCACAGCAGCAAGTAGGGTAGAAATGTAGTATACATACAGTTTAAGGTTGTCCACATGAGTGGTATGAATATCACTGGAAGGTATACTATGATAAGTTTAAGATGTGTATTATAAATCCTAAGGCAACCACTAAAATAAAACAACAGTTATTATAATAAGCCGAAGGAGATAAAGTGGAATCATAAAAACATGCAGTTCAAAAGAAGGCAGAAAAAGGAGTAAAAAAGATACAAAATAGACATGGAGAAAATAGAAAATAGCAAAATATTGAGCCAAATCAATAATCACATTAAAATGTAAGATTTAAATGTAAACATTTCAATTAAAAGGCAGAGATTGTCAGATTAGATAAAAAACAAGACCTAACTATATACTCCTTTTAATTAACCCACATTATTATGAGGGTATATTTAGGTTAAAAGGATGAAAAAAGATATAGCATGCTAATACTAATCAAAAGTAACCTAGAGTGGCTGTATAACTATCAGACAAATTAGATTTCAAAGTAAAGAAAGGAACGTTACCATAATGATAAAAGGTGAAATCATCAAGAATATATAATAGCCCTAAATGTTTACACATACAAGAGTTTCTAAAATTATGAAGCAAAACTGATAGAGGTGCAAGGAAAAAGAGACAAATCTAAAATCATAGAGATTTTAGCACCCCTCTATCAATTATTTACAGAAAAATTACGCAGACAAATCAGGATGTTGGTGTTGGTAGTTTTGTGCTGATCTTCTGAGGTTCGTTCTGTGCTCTTTCAACACATAATTTCAAACCTTTTTTTTTTTTTTAATTTCAAGAAAATTTTCTTGAAATATAGTGTTTAGTATTTGTTCTGTTTCCTTGTTTTTGGTTTTCTTCTACAGGAAACCCTGGGATAGTAGACCCCCTGATATCTTTACATAGCTCTATTAGATAAGCCTTCTTCACTTTTCAGTGAATGAAACTGATGATCAGAAAGATTATGCAATTTGTTCAAGCTTCCACAGCTTGTAGGAATAGAACTAGAACTCTGGCCTGCTCAACTCTGAATCCCGAGGTCTTTCTCCCACACTACCCTGCTGCCTGGATCCAGAAATCGGCCTTTCACTGTGTTTGTTTCACTGCCTTTCCTTCCCATGGTCACTCTCATGTGTCTTAAAACCTTGCTTCTCAAAGTAAGGTCCTTGGACCAGCAGCATTGGCATCACCTGGGAACTCATTAGAACTGCAGAATCTCCCTTGCTTCAGGACTTCTGAATGAGAATCCGAATTTTTACAAGATGGCCTGGTGATTCGTGTGCCGTTAAAATTTGAGAAGCACTGCTCTAGGAGAAATATCTGAAGGTGCTTCATGCAGCGGTTCTCAAACTTTTACTGCCCATTAGAATCACCTTGGAATCATTTAAAAATCCTGATACCCAGGCCACAATTCCTACCAAGTAAGTCAGAATCTCTTGGGATGGAGCCCATGCATCAGTATATTTTAAAACTCCCCAAAAGTACAGCCAAGTTTGGACACCAGTGCTTAAGGGAGAGCTTTTTAGTTCTTAATGTTCCTAGGAATCACCCGGGAGCATCTTAAACGACAGATACTGATTTAGTGGATCTGGGGCGGGGCCTGAGATTCTGCATTTCTAACAAGTTCCCAGATGACAGATGCTACTGGTCCGAGGAGTTTCTGGAGCAAAATGAAACTCCCTGGGGTTTCTTTCAACAATACCAATAAACGCAAATAGCACAGAATCAAGGCAAGCTTATCTAAGGCACAGTCCTGGCCTGCTCATCTCTGAGTGAGATGCAATAAGGAGCTCTGGGAGAAGGGAGCGGGCGCTTCAGGCTCTTCTGTGGCCTTCCCGCTTGCTTCACACCTGGTGCTGGGCCGGGCAACCACACCAAGCCCGGGCTGATGGGCCAGCCAGCATCGGGCTGCTGCACGGGGGCCCCAGGGCGGAGCTCTTGCAAGTACGCGCTTCTCCTTTCTGGCTGCCTGTGCCTTCACGGGCCATCTACCTTTTCTTCCCCTAGTTATTCTCTCGCTTCTCCCTGGGCTCCTGCGTCTAGGCTTACCAGCAGGCCCTGGGACACTTGCTCGGCCCCGTGTGTGCTTACTCGGGCTTTAGACTACGTCAAAACTGCAAAAGTTCAGGCCATAACACTGAGGAACTCAAGCCAGGAGAATAAGGGCCACAGGATGAGTGACGAAGAGACCCGGAGTGACGGAACTCGATTTGTTGTTCATCCCGGCTCCATGCATGGCAGGCAAGGTTCGGTCTGACGACTGGAGCTTGGCAGGACTTAACACACACTGTGCTCACTCCAGCTTCTAATTTACATATTTTTCTCCCTTGGCAAGACCCAAGCAACTGTCATCAGCAGGTTGCGTGGGACCTGCCGAGTGCGAGGCAGGCCTGTGTTGGGTCCAGAGTTTTGACTCAGATCCCCTGGCCTCCAGCAGGCAGGGCTGGGTTGGTTGGTTGTGACGCGAAGGCTGAGTAAGGGGTCCCTCTGGACACACTGAGGCTGAGGAAGCCCCCTGGCCCTGTTTCTAAGAAGGCAGGACACTTACCCAAAATTCCAGTGGGCCCAAAATTAACCTATACAACAGAGCAAACTAATTCACTTTTCTCTAGGGTTGGCAGAAAAAAAAAGAAAAATGGGAAAGGAAGGGAAAACTGAGACCTTAAGATGTCTAGTGCACAGGCCGCCAAGTAGGGGATTCTTTCTAACTGGGATTATCCCATGTTTTTTATTTGGGGCTTGTTCACTGATGTTTCTAAGCCCTACTTACAAGGCATTTTACCACGTGCCACATAAAACTAGTCATCAGAACACAAACTGTTCGCCCTCTGCAATAACACCTGCCCACCCCCCGCCCTTCCCACCCTCCAGATTCTTGAGACTCTCTTTAATTTCCTGCCAGTTTCCAAGGATTTAGAGAAAGCCACTCTGGGAATTAAAAGACTTAATGTAGCTCAAAGGCTGAGCAAGTTTCTCCTCTCTACTGATAGCATAATTAATCCTTATTGTTCCCCAAAGGATAGCCAAGGGAATGCTTCATTCCCCAGACGCGGGTGTTCAACAACCTCCCAGAGGCTCTGGTCCCAGCTACTAAGTGGCCAAATACCCACAGCGCAATCAGTGGGTTGGACCCAGCCTCTCAGATGGGCCTCTGGTCTCCCATGGCCAGTCTAAGTAGATTTAGTTTCCTGTCTTCACTTCCCCAAGCCTAATAACACCCCCTCGGGGGCACTATTTAAATGTAGGCATTTGAGGGTGGAAACAAAAGAAGAAATTATTTCCTGGCGAGTGAGTAATTGGCCTAGTGAAACCTCACCTGGGGGTAGCTAGTTAACCAGTAGAGAGCAGAGGCGGAAGCAGCTCTGGAGGGAAGTACCCAACAAGTGGAGAAACAGCCCAGTGTGTGGAGATTGTCTGTTTATGGGACTGGAAGTTTCAGCCTGGCCACTGGGGCCCTCTGACAGCCCTAAGCATCCAATAAATTAGAGGAACTTCTTAAGGGCTCTAAGACCCAGGCCTTGAGCTGTCTGCCTTGGAAAGCCCGAGTTAAGGTCCTGCTCTCACCCACTTGTTCTCGGTGTGGTTGCTAAGGAGCAGCGTCCCCATCGCCTGGGGATTTGTTAGAAATGCACATTTTCAGGCACCGTCCCAGACCCGCTGAGTTCAAATCTCTGGTGGTGGCATCCAGCAATCTGTGACTTAACAAGCCCTCCAGGTGATTCTGGCACAGGCTCAAGTACGAGGACTACTGCTCATCGTTTATTCAGCCCCTTGACATCAGGCTGCTTTGGGACCATCCAGAGGTAATGGATGTGACTTTGGGTCACAAAGTGGGGCTTCCAAGTTAGATTGTCAGGTTCTGAATATTAGCTCTGCAACTTCCTAGTCATGTGACCTTGCAAATTGGTTCCCTCGGCTCTAAGATGGGGGAAATAACACCTCTTCCACAGGAGGTCATGAGCATATAATAGTTTCTGTCTCTTTCCCACTCCACTGTTTCTGATAGGAAATTTACAGAACAAGACCTACTGTCCTTAGAGTGAAAATCGGCAAGACAGGAAATGGCCACACATGTATAGGATGCTAATGTTAATATATTTTAATTAACATTTTTTAATGGTTCTAGGTTTAAGAGTTCAGTTCAGCCTTTGAATCCTGAGGATAAGGATTTTTTCTTTTAGCAGAAATATATTTCCTCATGCTGACTTTCATCCAAATAGTTTCAGAGATTAAATTAAAACTTTCCTAAAAAGTGAAACTTAACTTCATGCAATGATGCTTCCCTTTTTTTTTTTTTTAATTTTAAAGATATATTTATTGGAATGTAATCTTGGGCCAAAGAATATGAACTCTCTCAAGGATTTTCATATACATGTATCGCCAAAGTACTTTCCATAATCTCTATGTGGCTCTGCAGTCATGCACCTCTTTCATTTAATAACTTTTCAGAATGAGGGAGTTGATTAACTCTCAGCTTCACTTCCTAATTGAATAGAACACAGGAGAGTGAAAGGTAAAAACACATAATAAATGTCCCATTTGGGGCTGAGATGTCAAGGAGCACAGGTGGGCAATGATGTCCCTGAAACAAGACTGTGCCCATAACCGTGATACCTAGTCATTCACTGTATCGTTTGCTGGGACTGCCATAACAAAATACCAGGTTGGGTGACTTAGACAACAGAATTTAATCTTCTCGCAGTTCTGGAGGCCAGAAGTCCAAGATCATGGTGTTGGCAGGCTCCTTCCGAAGTCTCTCTCCTTGGCTTGCAAACGGCTGCCCACTTGCTACCTCTTCACATGGTCTTCCTTCTGTGTGTGCATCCCAGGTTTCTCTTTGTGTGTCCAAATTTCCACTTCTTTTTTTTTCCAAATTGTTTTCTTTTCCTTTTTTTCTTTATTTTTGTATACAGCAGGTTCTTATTAGCTTTCTGTTTTATACGCATCAGTGTATACATGTCAATCCCAATCTCCCAATTCATCCCACCACCACCCCCGCCACTTTCCCCACTTGGTGTCCATACGTTAGTCCTCTACATCTGTTTTTTTTTTACTTTTTAAGAGAGAGAGGAAGCTTAATTTGGGCTTTTCGTATATATAATTCAGGATCAGGCCAAGTTAACAAAACTAATCAAAACAATGTGAGCATTTTCCTTCTCTCTTAAGGCACAACATTTTTGATTCTATATTGCATGCTACATTGTTTTTTACTTACATATTAAAAAGTATATCTTTATAGCAAGAATTTTAGAAAATACAGAGAACTATGAAGAGGAAAGAAAACACCCATATCCTACTGCTTAGAGATCATCACTCAAGTACTGTTAAGGTTTCAATATATTTCTCTGTGGTTTGGTTTTCTGCTCACAGGTGTAACTATTAATATGTGTACATCTAGAAAAACTTTTTCATAGGAGCTCACTGTATTGTTGTGATCACCCCAACTCAAAATTTGGTTCAATGTCAAAACTGATGATGCCACACCTGCACCAGGAAGACATGAAAAGGTTTATTACTCACACTATGAGGTATTCTGGGGAATGCAGGGCAGGCTTCAAAGGAGGTCCAAAAATGGCTCGAAAGAGTAGAGAAAGGAGACTGGCTTGGGGGTTTTAGTGTGGTCAGAAGGGGGTGCTGGGTGAGGGTTCCTGCACGGAGACTGGAGCCTTGCATGGTTTGAACTTCCTGCTGGTGCCAAAGGAGGTTGCACCTGGGCGGGCTCCTCAGCTTGCCCAGCCGTGGGCCAGACAGGGAAAGGGAGAGGGGCTTGAAGGTTGTCGGCAGACAAACCTCAAAACTGGAGTTAGACTCCATTACTTGCACAGTTTTGCATCTTTGTCTTAAATTTAGCGTTGCGCGTTGTACTACGGTTAATGGTGACCAAAAGCTTTATTGTCAGATTAAATTTCTTTTGACATTGGTGTCTTTGGCAATGCCTGTTTTCCCTGTAACTGATCGTTTATTTATTCATATTCCAGAAGGATGTGTAGGTTAAAAAACAACATTGATTTTTTTTCTTATAAAACAAATTTTTAAAGATCATGGAATATACACACACTGCTATATATAAAACATAAACAACAAGGACCTACTGTATAGCACAGGGAGCTATACTCAATATTTTGTAATAACCTATATGGGAAAAGAATCAGAAAAAGAATATATATATATAAATATGTATAACGTACTCACTTTGCTGTACACCTGAAACTAACACAAGATTGTAAATCAACTATACTTTAATTAAAAAATAAAGTAATTAAAAATAAATAAAATAAAATACAAATTGAAACAACAGCAAACCATGGAAGAATAAAACATAGCATATATCCTGAAAACAAGGCATTAATAAGTTTTCCTTGAAAATAAATACAGATTGCTCAGGGAAGAGAATACAAATAGTTTTCCTGTTTGTGAGTATATTTGCATTTTTTATGATCACACATTCTACATTCTACAGAATGTGTGTCACATATCTAATCTGCTTTTAAATATTGGTCCTAAAGAATATAAGTACTTATAATCCTACAGCTGGAGTCCACACCTTGTGACAACAAAAGACAACTCAAGTCAGCTTCAAACAGGAATTATAACTAACCTCAGGGCTATTTTTTCCAACTGTAATAAAGAATGTTCCAACATCTTAAATGATTGAAGATAATCCTCTGTCGTCATGTTGTGCATCTAGGATATAAAAATATACGCACTGCTTTGAAGAAAGGTTCAGGTCTGCTGATGTCAAGTGAAGGTCAGATTATGGAAAACTGGCATTGTTTCAACAAGAAATGAAGCCTGCTTATGTTTCTCTTGGTATTTTTTTTGTAACATCTTTATTGGAGTATAATTGCTTTACAATGGTGTGTTAGTTTCTGCTTTATAACAAAGTGAATCAGTTATACATATACATATGTTCCCATAACTCTTGGTATTTTTGAATAAAGAATCTCACTACGTAGGTTCCAACTTGAAGATTTAATTAAGGGCGTGAGGAGTGATTGATTCTAGATGTTGATCAGGGAAGATGACTCGCCGTGTGTTAGAGAAGCACCTTCCATTGAAATGTATGAGGGAAACAAAATCTGGTTTCCGACTGAAGGTCTACTGAAAGACATCTTGAATAGACCAGAAGAGCAGAACAAATTGGAATATCTTATTCCAAGATAAAAAATCACTTTTTTTAAAAAGAAGCTATTTGGTAGAAGCCTTAGCCAATCCTATTTTTTTCCCTTTAATGCAAAAGAACTTGTCATCCCAAGAAATAAAGTAGGTATGCCTTTTGAGCTAAAGTGTAAAGATTGGCAATACAATGTCAAAATGCTAGCTAGATGGGGGAGATATAAGATAGGAGGATGGAGGCGGGGTGAACAAATTGAGAAGGAATGCTCTTCACGGTTTTTAATGTAGAGAAATAGGGGCTCCTCATAGTTCCCCTAATAGGTATGGTTCAGCCGTGGCAGAAATGTTCCTGGAGCACAACGTCTTCTGGTGATCGCCATCTCCAGGAAGCTTCCCCCAAGCTTCTATGCCGATCATCAATAATTCCAATAATGTATGCAGAGTGGTTAACACAATGTCTGTCACACAGTTTGCACTGAAAGATGTTAATGTGATGATGATGGTGATGACGACATGGTTATTGCCCTCCAGGAGTTCACAGCCTAGGGGAGGGAGCGTTCAAGTAAACAGGTGATCATACAGTGCGGTGAGAACATTGCATGAAGTGTTATCAGGACTTTAGATAGGAGAACTCTACCGAGCCTGGGGGCAGGGGCGCGGGTGGGAACCACACCATTCAGTCAACACACGCGGGTGCTGCGTGGATGTGCATGGGTGGCTGACAGCCGCTTGTTTGTCCATCTGCTGTGCAAACAGGCACAGAGTTGGGTTCAGACAACTGCTGCTTTATTCATTTCCTTTTCCTTGTGCTACATAGGACCAGGATCTCCAGGAGCTTTTTAAAATACCACTTTGGTTGCCGTTGGAGAGTAAGTTGGATTTGTATTCCAGTCATCAGAGCTTTCACTGTAATATAAAGGGGCAGGCAGGATGGAAAGAAAAAGAATTATGGTTGTTTAGGAAACGGAGCACTGCTTCCTGTGATTACAATCTCAAGGCTAAAGTTCAATGCTCACTGCAGAATTTTCTTGACAGCATTGTATACCTGTCAAAAGGTTTTGAAAGAATATAAAACTCAGGTTCTTTGGGGTTCCAGGAGACGCTGGCTCAGGACTCTGGCAAGAGGCCCTTTGTCTGTTGACCTGTCTTGAATGGCCTTCCCTGGCCCTGGTCGCCTAAAGACTTGGCCTCCTGCCTCCTGGTCATCTGGGAACGTGGTTTTTATTGTCTCAGCCTGCCCATAAAAAGCAGGGTAAATATTCAGTCATCAACCAGCTGTCAATAAGTATCCAAAATGCCCAAAGTGCTGTGACAGGCTTCATGAGGGACACCTGATCCCTGTCCTTGGTGACTCCTATCTGGCTAGAACGGTAACGTCTACACTAGGAAAGAATTAGTACCACACTGGCCTACCATAGGAGGCTTACAGATACTGAGCGTCACAGGACATTGGAAGTGGAAGAGAACTGCTTTGCTGTATGTAGGTATTTGGGGAAGGAACAAGAGGGTGGTAGATGGTCAATTGAATGGATAGATGAGAGGGTAGAGGGGTGGGCAGACAGATGGGTGCCTGCACACATGCATGGGTGCTGCAGCATAACTCAGTGGCTTTTTCTTTTTTTGGTTTTTGGTTTTGGTTTTGGTTTTTTGGCTGCGCTGGGTCTTCGTTGCAGCGTGCGGGCTTTTCATTGCAGGCTTCTCTCTAGTTGTGTTGCGCAGGTTTAGTTGCCCCATGGCACGTGGGATCTTTGTTTCCGCGTCCCCTGCATTGGAAGGCGATTCTTTTCTTTTTTTTTTTTTTTGGAAGGCGATTCTTAACCAGTGGACCACGAGGGAAGTCCCACAGTGGTTTTAAAGCCAACTGGGCAAGAGTTGCTGGTCTGTCATTTACTAGTGACATGATCTCAGGAGATTTAAATAACTCCTTCAAACCCAGTTTCTTCACCTATAAAATAAGATGATAATACTTGCCTTGCAAGACTTCTGAGAGAATCAAATGTGATAAGGTTTGTAAAACACCTCTTATATGGTAGGCACTCAGTAAAGAGTGACTTATTTATAATCGTCATGGTCTAGAAAAGTTTCCAGGTGGACATGAATTAAAGGCAGGCCTGGAGAAAGGATGGGATTGAGATGAATGGAAAGCAGGGAGAGGGTCCTCTGGCGGAAGAACAGCATGATGAGAGCGTGTGCCTAGAAAAGCTGGAAGCACATTCGGTGTCACTAAGGGGGGCTATCTGGAGCCATAGTTTCCTGAGGTGGCAAAGGCGAATTGAGGCCTGAGCTTAGAGGACTTGAAATGCTAAGGAGTTCCGGCTTTTCCCTAGAGGTCAGCAGGGAATACCAAAGGTTCAGAGGAAGCAGAAAGGCTCCCTCTGGGCCCCCTTTCTTCCTCAGCCCAACCTTGACAACATCCGGACTTCCTTTGAACTTGGAGGCTCTCATTTTTTACAGTATTTCTAGTTTCCCTTACCTTTTACAAGTAGCCCCTGGACTTCCTGTGCCCAGGACAGCTGCAGGACTGTGGCAGCCAGCCTTTCCTCCATTACAGAAACCCTCCTCTGACAGTGAAGAAGCAAATGCTTTTTAAAGATTAGCTGTCACAAAGGGAAACAAGGCCCCTTAAACCTCCTTTGTCAAACAAATGCTCCCTGTGAATCAGAAGAGCTTCTGCCATGACTCACACTTTCACAAGGCTCGGTGGAGAAGGCTGTCTGCCAGCAGATCTGGGGGCGCGGTGCCAGGCAACCAGAGGCCTTGGCTCGTGGGGTGCGGCTGTGCTTAGCACAGCCAAGCGGACCTCCTGGAGGCTGACCCCGGAACCCAGAAGGTGCCTGGAGATTTCCTTCCATAGGAGGCAGCGAAAGCAGGGGGAGCGGCTCTTCACTGCTTTTGGAAAGCAAGAGCATTCAAGCTAAAAAATAACCAGAGTCAGCTGATCTTAACGAGGGCTTCAGGGATACCCCTCAGGAAGTCTGGCAGTCCTGCAAAGTCAGGTGGCTATGTGCATTTTGTGGGGAGAGGACCCCTAGTTTTAGTTAGATACTTTCGGTTTTCAAACCCCCCCCTGGATGTCTTGATCACATCTCAACTCCTCACGTTGCCCAGAGAACATGAGTGAGTGACTTCCCGAAGTTACTCCACCAGTGGGCAGCAGAGAAGAGAGAGGAAGCGAGGTCTCCAGGGCCCTTTCCACTGCCCTGGCCCCATGAGAGAGCCTAAAATAAGACGACAGCCCATGATGTTCTGAACAGGGCTCCCTAGACAGAAATTAGACCTGTCAAATGGACTACTGTGAAAGTCTTGATCCCGCCAGCCCCTCTCCGCCTTCCGGCGAAGCCCTCCCCCACAGCCCGCCCACCTGCCAGGCTGGTTTCCTGTTAAGAGAACAACGCGCTCTTAGTGACAGGCATCTGTGATGGGAGGATTGCTGAGGCTGGCTCCCTGATTATCAAGCACCTGGCAGGGATGGGGAGGATGGGCATGGGATTGTTGCTGAGTTTATGGCCCTCTTGGCAGTACCCTCAGGGGAGACAGCAGATTGAGAGTGAGCAGAAAAATGGGAGCATTCTGGGGGTCTAGGAATCATTGTTGCTTTTTTTTTCATTTATGAGGGTGGCTGGTCATCACTTTGCCCTAACCTCCATGGAACATCATCACAGTTATAGTGATAAAGAGCCTGTACTCTGGGTACCGACAGCTTGGGTTTGCATCCTGGCTCCATCGCTTTTTACTGATATAACCTTGGGAAATTTCTTAACCTTCTAGCCCTTGGTCTTCTCATATGTAAAACAATATACTAGTGCCCGCCTTTGGCAAAGACAGATATGTGCCCACTGTTCATACACAGCCAGACTGTTCTTCCCAGCCCAGCCTCCCTTGCTGGTAGGTCTGCTATGGGATTGAATTCTCCAGCGAACGGAATCCAGCGAATGGAATGAGAAGGGAGTGATGTGCACTGATTCCACGCCTGGCTCATGGAAACTTCCTGGGTGATCCTCCACATTCTCACTTAACCCATCTGCTAGCCTAGGGTGCCTAAGAGGACTCTGAGGCCTTGGGGGTGAGGGAGCCACCAGATGGAAGGAGCCTGGGCCCCTGAGTCACCATGAAGAAGGCTGCCTGCCAAACACCTGCATGAACTATTACTTGAGTGAAAAACAAACTTTTAAAAAAAATTATTTATTATTTTTGGCTGCATTGGGTCTTCGTTGCTGCACGCGGGCTTTTTCTAGTTGCAGGGAGCGGGGGCTACTCTTCATTGCAGTGCGCGAGCTTCTCATAGCAGTGGCTTCTCTCGTTGTGGAGCGCGGGCTCTAGGCGCACGGGCTTCAGTAGTTGTGGCTTGCGGGCTCTAGAGCTCAGGCTCAGTAGTTGTGGCACATGGGCTTAGTTGCTACACGGCATGTGGGATCTTCCCCGACAGGGCTCGAACCCATGTCCCCTGCATTGGCAGGCGGATTCTTAACCACTGCACTACCAGGGAAACCCAAAACAAACTTTTATTGTGCTAAGAAGCTGAGAATCTAGAGTGGGTTTCTACAGCAGTTAGCCTACTTCATAAGGCAGTTGTAATAATTAAATGAAGTAACATATGCAAAGCTCAAAACAGTGCCTGGAATATATATATAAATGAGCTACATACATGATTGCTATTATCATGATAGGTGGATGGATGGATGGATAACTAGGTATTGAGAGAGAGAAAGTGAGAGACCGAGAGAATTACCTTTAAGGATTGCAAAGGTATTGGCCCCAGAGTCTTTTCCCAGTTTTATGAGATGTAATTGACACACAGCACTGTATAAGTTTAAGGTCTACAGCATAATGGTTTGACTTACATATGTTGTGAAATGATTACTATGATAAGTTTAGTTAACATCCATCACCTCATCTCGATATAGAAAAAAGAAAAAGAAAAAAAAATTTTTTTCCTTTTTAGGAGAACTCGGGACCTACTCTGTTAACAGTTTTAAAATATACCATACATCAGTATTAAATATAGTCATCATGTTGTACATTACATCCCTAGGGCTTATTTATCTTATAACTGGAAGTTTGTACCTTCTGACCACCTTCATCCAATTCCCCCTCCCCCTCCTTCCCCTCTGGTAACCACAAATCTGATTCTTTTTCTGTAAGTTTGGTTCATTTTTGGATTTTGTTTTGTTTTGTGGTAGATGCTACATATAGGTGAGATCATACAGTATTTGTCTTTCTCTATCTACCTTATTTCACTTAGGCCCGAGTCTTATTTCTTAGATTGTTGCCAAGATAATATTAAAAATATATTTTTACCATACAGCTGTAGAGTTTGCATTTTGAGGTCAAAAGATGGCATTGTAGAAAAATACATTGAAGCATTTATTAGTACATTCCTGTGTTTCTTGAAGAAAAACAAAAGTCTACCACTTTCCTCATAGAGATATAGTATGGATGAGACAATTAAATTTTTTTCCAATCAAATGTGGTGTTTATGAAAAAATAATATTTTCACTTTTCCACTCAAATAATCATTATAATCATTTGCTTATTGGGAAATAAGAAGAAAGGAAGGAAGGTCATAACTGAACATGCGTCAGAGGAATCTCCCTCTCCAGATGTTGTGTTTTCCCTTGCAGTGCTGTCTTTCTGCCCCAGTCACAAAGGCTTAAACCCCAAAGTCATCATTAGTTCTTTTCCTGACTATAAAAATGGCCTCCTGCTGGCCAATCTGCCCCAAGTTTCCTCCCCATGCCCCCCTGCCCAACCCCACAGCCATCCATCACACTCTCCCCAAGACAGTTGCCTCCAGATACTCCTTTGTCCCTTCTCTCTCTCCTGCTCTAAACCCTGCATGGCTCTTGGCCGCTTCCCACAGAGAAGCTCAAACTGTTCTAGAGAAGAGCCATAATGGAATAAGAGAACAAACTCTGTCACCGATTCTTTAATCATTGATTCAGTTCATTCCAATAACACTTTTGAGCACCTGTTATGAACCCAGGGTAGTGAAAAAACAGGCCAAAAAATCTCTGCCCTCGAGGAGCTTACACTAGAGTGCAGGAAGATAGAGGATAAATGAATAAGTTAAATCACGGTACATTAAATGGTGATAAGCAGAAGGAAAATAGTTAATTAGGGATGAGTAATAGTAGGTACCAGATGTGGGTGTAGGAAGATGCTATTTTAAATAGCACCTATTTTGAATAGGTGATCAGGGAAGGACTCACTGAAAAGTGATATTTAAGTCAAGACCTGAGAACATGAGGGAGCAAGGAATGTGCAGAGCTGAGGAAGAGCATTCCAGAAGAAAGAAATTTGAGCCAAGAGCAGGCCTGGTATGTTTGAGGAGCAGCAAGGAATCCAGCAGGACTGGCATGGAATGAGTAAGGAGAAAAGGCGCTAGATCAAGTGAAGACTTGAAAACCATCAGATGGAGTTTGGCTTTTCCCCTGAGTGAACTGGGAAGCCATCGGAGGGTTCAACAGAGGAATGAATGGCATGGTCTGACTTATGTACTAAAATGATAGCTCTGGTTGCTAGGTGAAAAATACCCTAAAGTGGGCAAAGGCAGAAGCCAGGAGATCAGTAAGGAGCTGAAGAGTATATGAGCAAGAGACGATTGATCATTGCAGCTTAGACCAGGGTGGCACCAGTAGAAATTCTGGATCTAGTTTGAACATAGAGCCAAGACAATTTTCTGATTGATTGGAAGTGGGGTATAAAAGAGGAATCAATCATGACTCCATTGTTTGAAGCCTAAAAATATCAAAGATGGAGTTGTCATTTAATGAGATGTAAGAAGAACAGGTTTACTGTGGGAAGACCAAAAGTTTCCTTTTTGGGTGTGTTAAGTATGAGATGTATATTAGACACAAGTAAGGCTGTCAAGTATGCAGTTGGGATTCAGGGGAAAGGTCCAGGCTGGAGACAGCAGTTTGGAAGTTGTCAGCATGTAGACGGTATTTAAAGCTGTGAGACTGGCCGAGATCACCACACCAGACATGTGAATAGAACAGACAACAAAGGGCTGAGATCCAGAATGCTCCACCCCCTTGCCTCCCCCCACCTCCATGCAAAGTGGTCTGGGAAATAAGAGCCAGCAAAGGAGATGGAAAAGGAGTAGCCACTGTGAGAAAAGAGACCCTAGGGGAATGTGGGGTCCTGGGAGCCAACTGCAAAGAGTGCTTCCGGGAGGAGAGGCTGGTAAACTACATCAGATTCTGCAGCGGTCACAGAAGCTGAGGGCAGATAATTGACCACTGGATTTAGCAACATGGAAGCTACTAGGGACATGACAAGATCAAAGTGGGAGCAAAGCACTGCTAGGGTAGGTTCAAGAGAGACCAAGATGAAGAGAAGGAGAGACAGTAAATTTAGACATAGCCCTTTGAATGAGTTTTGCTATTAAGGGAGCCAATTAAAGGGGCTAGAGCTGGAGGAGAATATGGGGTCAGGAGAGGGCTTTCCTGAAGATGGGAGAAATTGCATCATAATTGTATGTCACCAGAAAATTGGGGGTGCATTGGCTGAAGCAGCCTGTCATAAGCATAAAACTTCCTTGACGTCTTAAAGATTCAGATCAATTTTCCCTTTTATTCTGAAGAATATGTATTAATTTACAAGCAACTTATCCTCTCAAAATCTTTGAGTAAAATTGACCCTCCAAAAAAAAAAGCTATATTTGTCCTCTTTTCCTGCAAGTACTCAAAATATATACATGCCCCATTCTGAGAAGCTGAGTTCAGATCAAGGTCTGTCTGTTTAGCCTGGCTTTCCAGGTCCTCTATACCCTGAACACAGCTCCTTTCCTGGCCTCCCTCTCTCTCTGCACCAACACACACACCCTGTTTGCAGCCTTCCTGCTTTTCCAGGCAAATAGGTCCCTTAAGGAGGTAGTTCTGTGACCAAAAAATTAAACAATTCTGCCTTTCTCCCAAGTCAAAACATTCAAACTCCTAGCCAGCTTTGAAATAAAGGGTTTTTCTTTCCTGTTACCCTTAAAGAACACCAACATTTAACAGACAACCATAAGACTTGGGGAACCAAATAATGTAGAAGTTGCACGCTGAAGAGACCTACGAAGTAGGCCAAGAGGGATGCGACTAAGAAAGCCTAAAGTATAGGGGGTGACTCTGCCAGTGGTGACTTGACCCCTCTCTACCAAGAGATGTGCAGTGACCACACAATCTGTGTCTATTAGGATTCCTCGTATGGTGTGTGTCAGAAGTCCAATTCAAACTCACTAGACTAAAGTGGTAATTTACTTGCTTATATTACTAGAATGTTCAAAGGAGGTGAATCAGCTCAGACATGACATGATGTCATTAAGAATCCATTGCTTTGTCTCTGTGTTTCTCTGTGTTGACTTCAGTCTCAGGCTCTTTCTAGCGGCAACAAAGACAGCCGCCAGCAGCTCCAGACTCTTGCTTCATAGCATCTGAAATCTCAGAAGGACAGTCTCTCTCTTTCCCAACAGTTCTAGCAAGCCCTGGGAAGAGATCTGATTGGCTCATCTTGGGTCCTGAGCACATTCCTGGACCAATCATGTGGCCAGGTAGATGCAGAGCTCTGAATAGCTAGGTCTGAGTCATGTGCCTCTATCCTCGAGCTTGGCAGTGAGATCTCATTGCCTAAGGATAAGGGAGACATTGTCCCTAAAGGAAAATTGATGTTCTGTTGCCAAAAAGAAGGGGGATGCATATTACAGGAGCAAAAAGCAATATTGATGTTCATTCTACACTACTAATTTCAACTTATTTTTGAAGGAAAAAAATCCTAATTTAGTCAAGAATTATTGTCACTTAACTATTCACATTTTCCAGCCTACTTTGTTAATGCGTTGGAGCTTAAAATTAATTTTTCTAAATAAGAAAATAAGCCAAATGAACTAAGAAGATGAAATTAATGAGACAAAAATCTAACATTATTGAAATAGAAATCAACAAAATAATGAAAGGATAAATAAATCCAAAGTTGAATTACTTGCAAAGACTAATAAACAGATTTTATGAGCTTTATTAAGGATAAAAGAGAGAAAAATGTACATTTATAAGTAAAAAGGAAACACAACCACATATACAGAAGAGATTAAAAGTCACAAATGGATGTACAATGGAAAACATCAAGGAAATGTATGATTTTTAAAACAAAATACAAAATATCAAAATTAATCATAAAAGAACTAGAAAAGTCAAATATTAATTACCATAGAGGAGATGGAAAATGTGACTTTAAAACCACCATTGAAACAGACATTAGTATCAGATGGCACCACAGTTTAATTTCAACTTTTAAAAATGGATAATTAAATGTTACTTAAATAATTCTAAGCCATAGAAAAATGTAAAAAGTTCTGTAATTCAGTTAAAAGATAAAATAAACTAATTGATTAAACATAAATGTAAAACTTGAAAACAAATCAGTTAATACAATCCAGCAATGAATGAGAAGAATAATAGCTTCATGATTGAGTTTTTATTCCAATAATTCAAGGTTAATTTAGTTTCAGAAAATCTATCAACATAATTCATTACTACAACATTTTCCCAATTATCTATTAACACTTAACAAATGACCTCAAAACCTGTGGCTTCAATAAATGACAATGTAGTATTGCTTGTGATTCTGTAGTTTGGCTGGGCTCAGCAGGGCCGCTGTGTTCCACATGGTGTGGCTGAGTCCCATGTGATTGTCTTTGACTGGGAGTTCAGCTGGGCCCGGAGCATCCAAGATGGACTCTCATCACTCAGTAGTTGAGCCTAAGCTTTGTTACAGCATTAGCACCTGGCTTCTAAGGGGGAGTGTTCCAAGAGGACCACTTCCATTGTGCAAGTGCTTATCAAGCTCTGATTGCAGCATGCTTGCTAATGTCCAATTGGCTGAAGTCACACAGGGGTGGGAATACTGGGAAGGGTATTCATTGGGGTCACCAATGTGACAGTTGACCACAATATTAAAAGAGAAAAATCATAGGAGCCTACCAACGAGTAGCAAAACAAATTTGATAAAATTTAGCAGCCATTTCTAATAAAAAAACTAGGTAAAAGAGGTATGGAAACCAAGAACAAACGTTTCTATTGAATCATGTGAAATCACCAATGTTCAACTCTTTTAGACCTATAAAACAATTGTGTATGGTTCAACCTAATATTGACCTAAATGCAAAGTGCTGAAACTATTTCCATTAAAAAAAGGAACTTGGAAGGAAAACTATAATCATCATTATTATTTAACAATGTCTTGGGTTCTAAAAAATGCATTCAGACAAGAATATGAAATAACTGGTATAAATGTTGAAAGAGTCTAAAAGATCTCTGTTTGCTGATGATATGGTTATATATCTAGAAAACCCAAGATAATCTTATAAAATGTTACAAGAATTAATTAAAAAAAACTACAGTGAGGTATCACCTCACACCAGTTAGAATGGGCATCATCAGAAAATCTACAAACAATAAATGCTAGAGAGGGTGTGGAGAAAAGGGAACCCTCTTGCACTGTTGGTGGGAATGTAAATTGATACAGCCACTATGGAGAACAGTATGGAGGTTCCTTAAAAAACTAAAAATAGAATTACCATATGATCCAGCAATCCCACTACTGGGCATGTACCCAGAGAAAACCATAATTCAAAAAGACACATGCACCCCACTGTTCATTGCAGCACTATTTACAATAGCCAGGTCATGGAAGCAACCTACATGCCCATTGACAGACGAATGGATAAAGAAGATGTGGCACATATATACAATGGAATATTACTCATCCATAAAAAGGAACGAAATTGGGTCATTTGTTGAGACGTGGATGGATCTAGAGACTGTCATACAGAGTGAAGTAAGTCAGAAAGAGAAAAACAAATATCGTATATTAACGCATATATGTGGAACCTAGAAAAATGGTACAGATGAACCGGTTTGCAGGGCAGAAATTGAGACACAGATGTAGAGAACAAACGTATGGACACCAAGGGGGGAAAGCCGTGGTAGGGGGGTGGTGGTGTGATGAATTGGGAGATTGGGAATGACATGTATACACTGATGTGTATAAAATTGATGACTAACAGGAACCTGCTGTATAAAAAAACAAATAAAATTAAATTTAAAAAAAAACTAATGTGTTCTTTCTTTGGGCAATAAGCACGTGAAAAACAAAATGGGGAAAAATGTTTCATTCACAATAAAGTCAAAACTTTTCTAGAAATAAATTTAATAACAAGGACACAACCATAAATCAAAGTATCTAAGCCAAAATCTTAACAAATAGAAAAATATTTCGTAGTCTTGGTTGAGAGGACAACGTAATTTAAAAATCCACTCTCCCACAGGAATAAAGATTCAGACGTAGAGAATGGACTTGAGGACACAGAGAGGGGGAAGGGTAAGCTGGGACAAAGTGAGAGAGTGGCACTGACACATATACACTACCAAATGTAAAATAGATAGCCAGTGGGAAGCAGCTGCATAGCACAGTGAGATCAGCTTGGTGCTTCGTGACCACCTAGAGGGGTGGGATTGGGAGGGTGGGAGGGAGACGCAAGAGGGAGGGGTTATGGGGATATATGCATTTGTACAGCTGATTCACTTTGTTATACAGCAGAAACTAACACACCATTGTAAACCAATTATACTCCAATAAAGATGTAAAATAAATAAATAAAATTCTTAAAAAAAAAAGAAGAAAGAAACATCTATATAAAGCCAGCCCAGCCAGGCCCACAGCCGTCAATCTGCAGTGCAAGAATCAGCCTTAATCTGTCTAAGAGCACACATTTTTATCGCCATAAATTTCTATTAGTAAAAATAGAAAAATCAGCCCTCCTTTCCTTCTAAAGGACTGATAAAATTGGAGGAAGGAATTATATATCTGGTGAAACACTGTATTAAGCATAAAAATCCAGTCTCCCAAAACTAAGATATAAATCTAATGCGATTACAATTGGAATACCAGCAGTGTTAGGAAGGTGAGGATTGGCTAAAATTATCATAAAATTTCTACGGAAGGATAAGTGCCTGAGAATGGCTAACAGAAAACTTTGAATAGGCAAACATTTTAATTAAAGTTAAGGGAAAAATTATAGAGTGAAAACTTTTTTCCCATCCTTGTCCCACATCTGCCCAGGTCCATCTCACCCCCCCCCACCATATCCTTCCAGAATTTCTTTGTATATGTATAAGCAGATACAAATATAGAATCTTGTTTTTTCCCCACTTTTTACATAAAGGGTTGCATATTATTCATTCTGAATCTTGTTTTTTTGTTTACTAAGTCTCCAAGGTATTTGTAGTATAAAAAGAGCTTTTCTGTCCTTTACTATATAGCTCATGTTCTATTGCATAAATATACCGTAATTATTTAACTATTCCTCTGTTATTGAAAGTTGAGGTTGTTTCTAATATTTTGTTACTACAAACAATGTTGCAACTGTGTGTGTCACACCTTTTCTCCTTAATGAAAATGTGTCTGTAGAGTAATTTCCCAAAAGTACAGTTGCCGGGAATATGCATTTGACATATCGCCCGATTGCCTTACCTAGGGCTCATGCTCTTATCAGAAATGAATAAGATTGTGTTGCCCATAGCCTCACCAACACAGCAGACTTTTGGATTATTGCCAATTTAAGGGGTTAAAAATGGTATCTTGGCACAGTACATTAGGAGTGAGATTGAGCATCTTTTAAAAGACATTTGTATTTTCTTTTCAAAAACTCTTCGTATCCTTTGCTCATATTTCTACTGGGTTGAATGATAGACAAATAAGTCAGTGGAACAAAGCAGGGTCCTGAATGGATCTAACCACATACTTACAGTTTCTGGTAGGACCAAAGTGAGTTTTCACCTATAGAAAAGGCAAATTTATAAACACAGAAAGCAGATCTGTGGTTGCCTAGGCTGGAGGGTAAACAGGCATAAGAAAACTTGTTGGGGTGATGGAAATGTTCTGAAACTAGATTGTGATGATGGTTGCCAAACTCTCTAAACTTACTAAAAATCACTTAATGACGGGTGAATTTTATATGGTGTGTAAATTATACCTCAGTACAGCTGTTTTTAAAAGTCATTTTTCAATCCAGTAGGGAAGGATTAGATATTAAATAAGGTTGCTAAAACAACTGACTATCCAGCAAGAAGAAAATAAAAATGAACCCCTCTTTTATCCCATATGCAAAAATAAATTCTGGGTGGATTAAAGACCTAAATGTAAAAAATTAAATAGGATAAATAATACTAGAACATCACATGTAAAATCAAGGATGGGTGAAAGCTTTTTAATCAAGACTGGAAACTCGGAAGCTATAAAAGGACATACATGCATATTTGATAAAACGAAAATCAGATATATTTGGAAAAGATACCATGAACTAAGTCAACAGATAAACACTAGATTGGGAAGCAGGGGAGGACTGGCAACCCAGAGATCAGACAGAGGGTAAATGGCTATAATATACAAAGAACTCTTACAAAACAAATAAATAAGACAGGGATAAACACCACAACAGAAAATTGAGCCAAGGATATAAATAGGCAATTCACAAAAAAGCAATTCCAGGTAGCCAACAGATACGTGAAAAGAGGCTCAAACTCACATGCAATCAAGGAGATGTGAATAAAGCCACAATGAGACATCAGTTTGCATGGGTCAGATGGAAAAATTAGACAGCAACAATCCTTATTGCTAAAGGGGATATGGGGACTTTCGTAGTACATTTCTGGTTGGAAATATGTATTAATGCAGTCTTTTTGGAGAGCAATATGGCAACATCTGTTATGATTAAAAATACATTCATCTTTGACCAGAAATCCCACTCCCGGGAATATGTCTCTTAGGAATGAAAGCTTCCAAACCGAAGGACATATTTACATGGAAGTGGAGTGCATATGATAAAAACAAACAAAAACCGAAAACTGGAAACAAAGTGAGTATCGTCCATATGGGAACGGTTGAATAAATTATAGTTCTGTCACCCCATAAAGTTATATGTGGTCATTAAAAAGAATAAGTTGGAGCTAAACGGGGTGAAGAGAGATTCCATGAGGTGTTAGAGGTTTTTTAAAAAGCAAGATACAGAAAAATATAAAAATAATAAAACAATGGTAAACAACTTAAACTGTATAGATGTACATGGATGTTTACAGATGATTATACGAACATGGAGAAAAAATAATGGAAGGATAAGGTCTTATTCAGCTAGGGCTGCTGTAACAAAATACCACAGCTTAATTATCAGACATTTACTTCTCACAGTCCTAAAGGCTAAAGTCCAAGATCAAGGTATCAAGAAATTCAATTCTTGGTGAGTGCCCTCATCTCACCCTAATTACCTCCCAAAGACTCCACCTCCTAAAACCATCGCATTCGGAGTTAGGACTTCAACATATGGATTTGGAAGGACAGACACATCCAGTCCATAACAGATATGTCCTAAGTTGTCTATACAGGTTGCCTGGGGTACCAACAATGCATTGGGGGTGCTACAGTACAACTAAAAAAGAGAAGAATGGAAAAAGAAGAAAATAAATCACAAGATGTATCTGTTAAAATAAAGATTTATCTTGTTCCAACAGATTTCAGGGCACCTGACTAATAGTTGCAGCCCGTAAGATTTCTCCCTGTTTTCAACATGGAGAAATGCTGGCTCAGAGAGGATTATTTCCTGAGCCAGGGCCTCACAGCAAGGCAATTACTGAACCATAAATACCACCCAAGCCTCCTGACTTTCCCATGGCTTGAATCGGAACTATTCCCAGATAAATATAACCAAGTCATTAGCATGAAATCGATGAACACAAACATATAAATGACAAAGGCTTGGCTTCACAGCCTGGGAGTTTGGAATTGGCCCCGTGACTTCAGAGAGTATCCAGTGTCGCTTCGCGGGGTGGAGGTGAAAGTGGCCGCCTGTATGTGTTTCCGAAAGAAACAGAACAAATGCGGTTGTGGCTGGAGCCGCGTGAATCAGCTCTGTGGTCCCGCTCCCAGTTGTCTCCAGCCCATTTGTGGCAAACGGTGCATTTGGAGGGATTAACAGGGAGTAGGAGTGGGTGAACAGATGCAACAGATTAGAGAGGAAATCTGTTCCTGGGTGGCTCTTGGCAAGCTGGAGGGGGTTCTGGCAGAACAGCGGGGAGAGAGAGAGGTTGGGGAAAGGAGGAGATGGAAATGTCTCTTTCATTTTTGATTTTGCAGGGCCCTCTGAACAAGAATGTTTACTGCTTGCATGCCCTCAGTAAACTGCAGCTACATTATAAATAAAAGGGAAGGGGGAAGTTGATTTAGGAAGGGTGAATTTTCTGGAATTCAATGGATTCAAATGAATTCAGATGGAATTCAATGGGCAGCCTCAATTTCTCTTTCAGTGGACTTGTCTCAGAGGGCCCAGGGATCTAACTCCTACAAAGAAAAAAAAAAAAAAAAAAGCAAGTAGCTAGCTGCTTTTTTCTGGGTTATTAAAAAGTTGACAACTGGTTATCTCTGCCAGAAGATCACGGGCATTTACCCTGGCATCTGAAAGTCTACCTGGGACGTGACTCCCTCCCCAGCCTTTCACCTGGGGGTGGGGGGGTGGGGGCGGAGTTGGCGGACCTCAGCTAAACAAGAGCCCCCTGAAAGAGCAGGGAAGCAACCTCGTCCCACTGAAAGGGGAGCTGGCTCTGATCGGCCAAGACGACCAGGCACGGCCGCAGGACAGAGCCGGCTTTGCCTGAGCAGCTGTAGAGAGGTCAGCCCGGGCTGGAGGGCCCCTCTCCCCTTCCTTGCGCGCAGCCATCCACTTCACTAGCACTTGCGCCGTGCGCGATAAACGGAGCTCTTAAATAAACGGGAAGCGCAGACACAGTCCAGAGGGCAAGGTTTATTTTTATTTAGAAACATTGAAGAGGAAAAATTTAAACGTGATTTAAATATTTACTCAGAGAGGCGGACAGCTGAAACATTCTAACCTAGACTCAGGACGAGAAGCTGAAGATTGCCTTTCTGCAGTCGGCCACCGGCCACAGAGAAACCCCCTGGTTGAAAGAAAGAGGGCGTGAAGATTCAGGAGAGTCAGGAAATCAGTTTACAGTTTGAGGTCACGTGGCCCAGCTCCTCATCGCACAGATGCTTGATTGGACTTGCCATGAGACTCTGGGCAAATTACTTAGCTGCTCTCAGTCCTGGTGTTTGCATCTGTTATAGTTGGAGGGGGAAATACCTAGCTCATAGAGCTCTTATGAGATTACAAAAAAAGGGAATGTAAAGTGCTGGCACATAGGAAGTGCTTAATAAAAGTGAACTATTATTCCCTAACTCTACGTTAGGCCTAGGAAACTACAGTTTCCTGGACCCTCTTTTTTTTTTTTTTAAACATCTTTATTGGAGTATAATTGCTTTACAATGGTGTGTTAGTTTCTGCTTTACAACAAAGTGAATCAGTTATACATATACATATGTTCCCATATCTCTTCCCTCTTGCGTCTCCCTCCCTCCCACCCTCCCTGTCCCACCCCTCTAGGTGGTCACAGAGCACCTAGCTGACCTCCCTGTGCTATGCGACTGCTTCCCACTAGCTATCTATTTTACATTTGGTAGTGGATATATGTCCATGCCACTCTCTTACCCTGTCACATCTCACCCCTCCCCCTCCCCATATCCTCAAGTCCATTCTCTAGTAGGTCTGTGTCTTTATTCCCGTCTTGCCACTAGGTTCTTCATGACCCTTTTTTTTTTCTTTTTTTTTCCCTCAGATTCCCTATATATGTGTTAGCATACTGTTATTTGTTTTTGTCTTTCTGACTTACTTCACTCTGTATGACAGACTCTAACTCCATCCACCTCACTACAAATACCTCCATTTCATTTCTTTTTATGGCTGAGTAATATTCCATTGTATATATGTGCCACATCTTCTTTATCCATTCATCCGATGATGGACACTTAGGTTGCTTCCATGTCCTGGCTATTGTAAATAGAGCTGCAATGAACATTTTGGTACATGACTCTTTTTGAATTATGGTTTCTCAGGGTATATGCCCAGTAGTGGGATTGCTGGGTTGTATGGTAGTTGCATTTTTAGTTTTTTAAGGAACCTCCATACTGTTCTCCATAGTGGCTGTATCAATTTACATTCGCACCAACAGTGCAAGAGTGTTCCCTTTTCTCCACACCCTCTCCAGCATTTATTGTTTCTAGATTTTTTGATGATGGCCATTCTGACCGGTGTGAGATGATACCTCATTGTAGTTTTGATTTGCATTTCTGTAATGATTAATGATGTTGAGCATTCTTTCATGTGTCTGTTGGCAATCTGTATATCTTCTTTGGAGAAATGTCTATTTAGGTCTTCTGCCCATTTTTGGATCGGGTTGTTTGTTGTTGACCCTCTTATATGAGGACTCAGTGGGTCTGAGACAAGGCCCAGGGATCTGTATTTTGAATATGCTCTCCAAGGGTTTCTACTGGGCAACCAGGTTTGGAGACCAGGGTCTCACGACCTCGTGCAGAAATGTCTCCAGCCCCTACAGTGGATGCCAGTAAGATTCTCAACCCAGAGGTCCTCATTAGGATTCGGATGAGGTGCCTAACAGACCAATGGATGCTTAACAGAAGTACAGAGCCGAGTACTTCCCCCCGACTGCTCCTACCTCGCCCGCACCTCCCAGATCGCAGCCTTAGCCACACAGTCGCTCAGGCCTCGAGCTTGTGCTCTCTCTCCCCTTCCCTGCCTCCTACCCCAACAAGTCCCGTCACAGCCTCTCCTCCTGACCTCCCCCTTACCTGATCCGTCTCCCGTCTTTCCCTTGTGCTCCACTGCTGACGCCCACGCACAGGCAGAGAGAGCTCTATAAAGATTAAATCAGGCCCCCGGGCCCCCTGCCCCCAAGGCCTGCATCTCTCCTCTCTCCTTGCTGCCTCGCTCTAGACTTCAGCCATAGCCTCCCCTCTCTCCCGTGCACATGCTAAACTTGTGCCTCACTCCCGGCCTTGGCACTGGCTCTTGCCTGTGCCTGGAACACCTGTGCTCCCCCCGACTCACCCCCCGGCCTTCCCGCAGCTGCTGCTTTCTCCTCATCCAAGTCTCTGCTTGCAGGCCATCTCTTCAGAGAGATTTGCTCTGACCGTCACAGCCAAAGGGACTAACTCTGTGAGGTTTGGCAGGTCACTCAGCTTTTCCGAACTCAGTTTCCTCATCTGTAAAATGGGGATAATATTAGCATCTGCCCCTTAGGGTCGCTATGAAGATTATATGAGTTTAAATGTAAAATTAGTTAAAATTATTTTCCTGTTTTTTTAAGATATAGTTGACATATAACATGGTATTAGTTTAAGGTGTACAACATAATGATTTGATATATGTATATATTGCAAAATGTTTACCACAGTAAGTTTAGTTCACATCCATCACCTCACATTGTTACAATTTTTTTCTTGTGATAAGAACTTTTACAGTGTACTCTCTCAGCAACTTTCAAATATACAATACAGTGTTGTTAACTATAGTCACCATGCTGTATATTCCGTCCCCAGAACTTATTTATCTTATAACTGGAACTTTATACCTTTTGACCACCTTTACCCATTCCCTCCACTCCCGCACACCCCACTGCTGGCAACCACCAATCTGTTCTCTGTAGTTATTTATTTATTTATTTATATTGAGGTATAGTTGATTTACAATATTGTGTCAGTTTCAGGTGTACAGCAGAATGATCCAGTTATACATATACATGTATATATCTATATTCTTTTAAAAACTTCGTTTCCATTATACTTTATTACAAGATATTGAGGGCTTTCCTGGCGGCACAGTGGTTAAGAATCCGCCTGCCAATGCAGGAGACACAGGTTCGAGCCCTGGCCCGGGAAGATCCCACATGCCGTGGAGCAATTGGGCCCATGTGCCACAACTACTGAGCCTGCACTCTAGAGCCCACGAGCCACAGCTGCTGAGCCCGCGTGCCGCAACTACTGAGGCCCGTGTGCCTAGAGCCCGTGCTCCACAACAGGAGAGGCCACTGCAATGAGAAGCCCGCGCACTGCAGGGAAGAGTAGCCCCCACTCGCCGCAACTAGAGAAAGCCCGCGTGCAGCAACGAAGACCCAACACAGCCAAAAATAAATAAATAAATAAATAAATAAAAAAACAAGATATTGAATACAGTTCCCTGTGCTATACATAATAGATAAATCCTTGTTTATTTTATACATAGTAATGTGCATCTGTTAATCCCATACTCCCAATTTATCCCTCCCCCCCGCTTCCCCTTTGGTAACCATAATTATTTTCTATGTCTGTGAACCTCTTTCTGTCTTGTAAATAAGTTCATTTGTACTATTTTTTAGATTCCACGTATAAGTGAGATCATACAGTATTTGTCTGTCTCTGTCTGACTTATTTCATTTAGCATAATGCCTTCAAGTTCCATCTATGTTGTCAAAATGACAGGATTCTCCTCTTTTTTATGGCTCAATAATATTATATATAATAATATAATATTTTATATAAATAAATAAAATAATATATAATAATATTTTATAGAAATATGTTATATAAATAAATATTATATATCTTACATTTTCTTTATCTATTCATCCATCTATGGAAAATGTACATTGTTTAAAACAGTGCCAGGCACTTAGTGCTCAAGGTGTTAGATCATATTTGTCTCATTGAATTACAATAATTTACTTATGTGCCTACTTCATCTGCAGATTGTGAGATTATGGGGGGATCTTACTCATCTTAATATTCAGGTCAACTGGCAGGGTGTCTGGCATAAAGAAGACATCTCTACTGGGTTGAATAATAGAGCCCAAAATTCATGTCCACACAGAACCTCAGAATGTGACCTTATTTGGAAACAGTCTTTGCAGGTGAAATTAGGTGAGGTCATACTGGATTAGGGCGGGCCCTAAAGCCAATGACTGGTGTCCTTGTAAGAGGCCATGTGAAGACACATACAGGCACAGACACTGACACAGAGAGAAGAAAGCCATGTGATGACAGAGGCAGAGGTTGGACTGATGCAACTTGAAGCCAAGGAACACCAGAGATTGCCGGTAAGTTCCAGAAACCAGGACAAGGCAAGGAAGGATCGTCCCCCAGAGCCGTCGGAGAGAGCGTGGCCCTGCTGACACCTGGATTTCGGTCTTCTATCTTCCAGAATTGTGAGAGAAATTTCTGTTGTTTTAAGCCACCCAATTTGTACTTTGTTGTGGCAAAGTACAAACGAATACAACAGCCAGTAGCTGCTGTCAGAGAGAGAGAATAATTCAAAGACACGCTGTTCAGATCCTCCCAGCACACTGACTCCCACGGGAAGGCAAACGCTCCTCTTCTCCTTTTCCCAACATTACCAGGGAGCTCTTCGCGGTGCTGGCAGACAGGGTCCCCTCGGGATATACAGCTGGGGACCCAGAGTCCTTCCTACCTTCGATTTGGAGGTGGGGAGACCAGTAACGGGCTTGCTTCAGCCAAGGTCAGCCCAACATAAACGGAGCCGCCATCTGTCATCAAGACAATGGCCTCTGTTCAAGGTGGGAGGAAGGTCTTCCACAGCAAAAGCGGCTAAAACCCATCCATTGGTTCGGCGACACCGAGTGAGTACCCCCCCCCCCCCACCGACGCGTGCCAGGTACTGAGCCTGACTCTGGGCTCCCACAACCACTGCTCTGCCCTCTCTTGGGAAACCTCTCACTTCCTCTCTGAATCTTGGCTATTTATACACACTGAGCTGCCTCATTTTCCCAAGGGGGTCATTTGGCAAAGATAAAAATGGCTCGGCAAAACCGCAGACCAAAATACGTTTCTGATGAGAACCGCCCACCCATCAATGTGCCACTTGCGGGTTGAGTTCATTCTCTCCCATCCACGGGGGGACATTATCAGTTCACCCAGGACACAAGAGCACACAGCCCCGGTGGGTTTCTCTCTCTCTGGATCTTTGACCTTTTAAGGTCAATCCCTATATTCTCTAGGCCAGGTCATAGGTTGAGACATAATTACACACTATATCAGGTTGATAGGACAATGGAGACTAATTAAAATAATGACAGCTGGTCCTACTGAGGGCTTACTCTGTACCAGGCACTGTGAACTCTATTTAATGTTCATCACACCCCACAGGGGTAAGGACTACTATTAAACCCTGCTTTGGTGATGGGGAAATTGAGGCATGAGGAGGTTGAATAACTTATCCCGAGTTACACAGTGAATAAGGGACAAGTGACAAGCCAGAGTGTGATGATGGTGGTCTGGCCCCAGAGCCCAGGCTCCCAGCCACTGCTGATATCAGAGCTGAAGGACCCATTTTTGCAAGAAGCATATTATGCTATCATTGAGGACCCAAAAATGATTTCTCTGAGGACTTACCTTGTTTGTGTTTCTAAAAATAACCAGTATCGACTTTCTTAGCAATAATCCACTAGAAACCTTTATTGAAGCATAGAAGAATATCGAATTTGGAGTCAGTGAGACATAGATTTCATTCCTGGCTCTGGCCTCACTAGATATGTAACCTTGAGCAAGTTACTCAGTCTCTCTGGATCCTGGTTTCTCCACCTGTAAAGTGATGGCATTTACAAGTTGCCTGGCACATGGTAGGTATTCAGCATTTTAGTTCTGTCAGCTCCCTCTGCCTAAGTAGATTTTACATGAAATTCCAAAGTTAAGGAGGTATGATATACCCACTGTCTTAGTCCTTTCCAGCCTCTATAACAGAATACCATAGACTGAGTGGCTTAATAACAGCAGACATTTATTTCTCACAGGAGGCTGGGAAGTTCATGATCAAGGTGCCGGCAGATTGGGTGTCTAGTGTGAGGCTGCTTCCTGGCCCTGTATCCTCACACAGCAGAAGGGAGAACCCCAGTCTCTTCAGACCCTTATAAGGGCACTATTCCCATTCTTGAGGGCTCTGCCCTCATGGCCTAATCACCTCCCAGAAGCCCCACCTCCTAACACCATCTCCTTAAGGGTTAGAATTTCAGCACATGAATTTGGTGGGGGGATGCAAACATCCCATCTATAGAACTACCTTAGGTCACATCTAATCTAAGTGAGATCATTATTAAACTAAGATATTTAAAGCTAAAAGGGACCTCCAGGAATCAAGAAGTTTGGTTACTGATTCTAAGCACCAACTAAACAATTATAGAAGTGTTTAGTAAACACTCAGAATGTGGTCATTGCTGAGCACCAATAACCTTATTTTCTGGGAGGACATAGTGTACTGGGGTGAATGCTGGACTTGGAAGCAAAAGAGAAGATTTAGATTCCTGGCTCAATAGGGAATGAGTATTGTACCTGCTCTGCCTAGCTGACCCAGTTATTTTGAGGCAAAAGGCATCTGGGGTCAATGTAAAGTAACTGTAACTATGAAGAGCTCACAAATATAAGGCATTGTTGGGTAAAGCTGTGTTTGTCATGAAATGAGTTTTCCAGCAGCATGGACGCTATTCTGAACAGTGCAGGTTACATGCCACATCCTGGTGGGATACAGGTTTGCTGGATGTTCTCTATTTGCCCCGCACCCGGACTGTGCCCTCCACTCTTCTCCTTGCTCTGTGCCCCTGGAGACCCTTCCTCTGGGACCTACCACATCACTGGGACTTCCTTGCCCTCTGGCTGGGGGACTGGGCAAGAGAGGGGACACAGAGCTTCTGCCTTCAGCTCCCTACCTAGCAAGCAGGGCAGGGCTGCAATTCCCTACGGAAGACCACACTCCCCTTGGACAACCACTTTCCCTGGGCTCTAGCTCTCCGTGTCTCCCACCAAGAAGATCCTTGGGTTAAGAAGGACTGTTTAGGGGAGTAGGGAGATGGGCCAGGAAAGGGAAGGTGGCGATACAGGGAGCACTGTTGAGCTGCTCGGCTCAGACCTCGGCGAAACAGTGTCTACGCACCTCCGCGTTGTCCCGCCTGAAGGCTGGGGAGGCCAGGGTCGCCCTTCCGGTCCCGGAGCGCTAACCGGCTGCCCGTGGACACCGGCCTCGCCCGCCCACACCTCCGCCCACATCGTCCCTCCATGCAGTTCTCTTCGCTTACCCCCTGGGTGTGCCTTCTCTTCCCTGCCTGACTCCAAAACTCGCCCTGTTTTTCCCAAATCGTTCTATCTGAATAACCAGAGGGCGCGGATGCTCGGGTCCCGCCCCCAACCTATCTCTCAGGTTCTGAGGACAGCTTCTTCGCACGCCTGCGGCTCTGCCTGCGGGCTTCTCAGGCTGCAGGCTCCGCTGGCGCTCGCGCCGGGAGCCACAGTGTCGCGAGCCAAAGCCCCTGGGAGCTGCCCTCCAGCAATGACGCGGGAGCCGATGGACAGTCCTCCCCCCGCCCCCACCGGCGTCCTCACCCCTGGAGTGGAATAACTCCGAAGCTCGCTCCGCAGTTTTCCAGGGGTCTGAGCCGGGTTGCTCAGGGCGGTAACTGCTCATCGGGGCCGCCTTCCCTTTCCCGGCCCACTTTCCCAACCTTTAACAGTCTTTCTTGGGATCGTCGCCCAGCGAAGCTGCTGGCACTTGAACCTTTGCCTCAGAATCTGCTTCTGTGAGAACTCAACCTAGGACCCCAGGTAATCAGGGGTCCTGATTAATCCTGACCTCTGGCCTCCTCTGCCTCCTCTATCCAGGTCACTTACCAGCCACTGTGGACCGAACTGTCTAAATTCCATAGCGAGGGGCTTCCCTGGTGGCGCAGTGGTTGAGAATCTGCCTGCTAATGCAGGGGACACGGGTTCGAGCCCTGGTCTGGGAAGATCCCGCGTGCCGCGGAGCGACTGGGCCCGTGCGCCACAACTACTGAGCCTGCGCGTCTGGAGCCTGTGCTCCGCAACAAGAGAGGCCGCGATGGTGAGAGGCCCGCGTACCGCGATGAAGAGTGGCCCCCACTTGCCGCAACTAGAGAAAGCCCTCGCACAGAAACGAAGACCCAACACAGCCAAAAATAAATATAAATTAAAATAAATTTAAAAAAAAAAAGCATTTAAATAAATAAATAAATAAATTCCATAGCGAGGTTGATAAGATCCTCTACGATCAGGCCCCTGTTGGCTGTCCAGCGTCACCTTTCCCCAGTCCTTTCTCCACCCCACCCCCCTGCGTGACTCCCACATACCAGCTACCGTCAGGTATGTGTGGCTCTTGGAATATATTCCAATCCTCAAGCCTCTGGCCCGGTGCCATGCTGGTCTCTCTGCCAGGGACATCCTTCGCCACCGTTCATTTGTCTCCCTCCCACTTGGCTGCGAGGTTGCCGGCTTCCTTGGCCACCCCGACAAGCAAGCACCCAAGCTGGGTGACCTGTCCCTCTTCCGTGCTCCCAGACCACTCCGTCCTCATATTGCCTGTTTTCTTTCACTAGACTGTAAGCTCCAGCACGCAGGAACTCTATCTTATGTATCTTCAAATTCTCAAGCCTAGCACCATACCTATGCAGAATAGGTTTTGAAAAAATGCTTGATGACTTAATGGGGGAAAAAAGTACTAAATGAACAAAGTTTTTAATTTTGAAAAGGGAATAAGACAATTCTTCTAATACAAGGTGGGATATGGTGAGAATCATGAGGAAAGTCTAAACCACTTTGTGGGCAGCCAGTGTAGAGACAAGGCAGCCATGACTTCCTTGTAAAAGAGATGCACTTTGGCTTCGAAAGTCATCAAGGATGGTGAGAGTTGGGCAGTGGAATTGAAGAGGAGGTGTCCTAGAGAGAGAGAACCGTGAGCACAAGTGTCCTGAGGAATGATCCAGGCCAGGAGAGTGCAGAGCACCCAGGAGAGCTTCTTGGGGGGCAGTGAGGAGGGGCCGCTGGGGGTGCTTCCTCTGACCATGTAGGCACCATCGCAAAACGTGTGACTTTACTTATTGTTTCATATACTGACCCTCCCCCAGCACTGCCATCTTTCCTTCCTTCCTTAGCTTCCTCTGTTAGTGGGTGAGGCTTCCTGTTAAGTTGTTCTGAGAACTGTGGTTTTCAGAGCTTCAGAGACCAGGAATGCCTGCCAGCAAAATTACCACTAAAGATCCCCACTGAATTCCAAGAAATGATTCATCACTCTGCTAACCTGGGCACTTCAGGGAGTGCCAACCATCCAGGGGGATAAGCTGTTCTCCTCACTGTGGGGTCCCATCCTTGACAGAGTATTCAAGGCCACTCAGGAAGAGTCCTGCACCACTCCACTTCTTGCCACAAAGCCAATTTGTAATGACCAGGCTGCTTGCTATTTAAAGGAATCCTGCTGTGAATCATTTCCAGGACAGAGACTCTCTTGTGAAGTGGATCACCATTCTCTTCTACTTTTTAATTAAAAATTTGAAAAACTTATATAAGGTAAATTTCCATTTTTCTAGAGTCCAGATAATATATGTATCTATAAATAACTACACAGTAAAAGAAAGACTATAAAGGACAATCAGCATTCATAATAATGACAAGAAAATGCTACCAACTCCTAGGATGACTTCTGAAAATTTAACTACTGGTTAATAATTTCCTACCAACGGTTCCAAAAATCATTTGATAGCAAAAATTGACCTGAACTAATGAGAAGTTATTTATATTCATTTATCTCACTTAAAGTAAATATTCATGCCTTTTGCTTCAAACACACAAATATATTTTATTACAGGGTGCTGCCCTAGACCCTGCTGGGGGCATTATATAATATATAGTTCATGAGAGTAAAAATATTCTCAATTCCGGAACACCTCTGGCCCAAAGGGTTTCAGATAAGGGATTATGAGCCTGAGCTCGTGTAAATTGTATTCATCTTTATTTTAGTGTTAGTGAGAAATGGAATATTTCCTGCCATATCAGTAAACAAAGGATGTCACAGTCATCAGCAATTGCAGCCAGTGGTGAGCTGGTGAGCCCTGAGGGAACTCAGGAAGGAAAGAATACCTGCCATCTAGCAACCATCAGATTGCAGCCACTCCCTTCAGTGAGGCCTAAGGAAACTCAGGATATGAAAACACAGGATACTGGCCCCAGATAGGTGAGGTGCATATCAAAGGAATGATTTCAGTGAGCCCAGACTCTTTCATCTTCCCATACATAGAAAAGCACTAAATTCCTTAACTTGGGATATCTGGTTTTCTTTAATTAACAATACTCCTTTGACATTCAGAATACCTGCCCTTTGTTGCAAAACTCCTATATAACCTGGTTTCCTCCCTCACCTCCTCTGAGCAGATGTCCTAGGGTTACTTGAGATGCTGCCTCCCGGGCTTGAAGTCCTAAAAACTCCTGCCAAATAAAACATAATTCTCAACTATTAGGTTGTGAATATGTTTTTAGTTGACATTAGACATTTTTTAGGGTATTTCAGCTTTGTGACGTTGAAGTGCTGGCTATTCCCTTTTCATTGCCTGCCGCCCTCCTGTCGCCTCCTGGATCCATACTCCTCCCCCACCCCTCGCCCCGTCCCAGGTGGCCACCCATGTGGACGGCCTCATTCTGGCTGACCCTCTGGGTGGCCAGTGTCAGGGGCTGGCTGGAGAACCAGATAAGAGGGAAGTTGGGGTGTCTCCTCCCTACTGCACTCCGCTTCAGTGCCCGTTGCTGGCACTACCTGCCTCCCTCCCCATGTCAGCTGCTGCCTGGCAGCCCAATTCACATTCACAGCTCCAACCACTAAACCCCTCCCTCCTTCAACTCTTAAGGGTAGTATCTGCTCCCCACTCTTGCAGGAGGTGGATGTACCCACCTCCGTGTTTGTTCTCTGTATCCTGCCCACACCTCGTAAGCGGCTCGTTTGTTAGAGTCTCTCCATTTGAACCATCTGGAGTGAATGCTGTTTCCTGCTGTACCCCAACCAATACGCTGACAAATCAGAGAGTCCTCGTAATGCCCTGTAAAATGCACTGAGCTTGAATCAAGAGGCTTGAGTTTCAGGATTGGCTGATTTTGGGCAAGTCATTTCACTCTTCTCCTCCTTAGTTTTCCTACCTTCAAAGAGGGCTGATATGCCTATTTCAGAGTGTGCCTTGATAATAAAACAAATCAATGTATGTAGAAATGTCCAGGAAACTACAGAAATACTAAGAATTCAAGAACACTTAGAAAACTAGAATATTCAATTATTCCGAATAGCCTATTCTCCCAAATCTTCTGGAGAAGAATATTTGCTTTGTGTCTTAGTCAGTTCAGGCTGCTATAACAAAAACAACATGGGTGGCTTAACCAGCAAACATCTTGGGATGTCCAAGATCAAGTCTCAGGCAGATTTAGTGTCTGGTGAGGAGGCCCTTCCTGGTTTGCAGATGGAGATGGCCGTCTTCTCCTTGTATCCCCACCTGGTGGAAGAGAGATCCCGTGTCTCCTCCTCTTTCCATAAAGGCATTAATCCCAGCATGAGGGCCCCACCCTCATGATCTCATCTTACTCCAAGTATCCTCCAAGGCCCCACCACCTACTACCATCCCGTTGGGGTTAGGGTTTCAAAATATAAATTTTGGGGGGACTCAAACATTTAGTTCATGACACTTTGTTAAAGCAAAGTATACCTATGCTGAGACCAGAGGTGACTGGAAAAAGGAAAGCCCCCAGCCTGCCCTCTCTCTTTCCTAAGTGTCCACCTTCTTTGCTGCCTGAACTTAATTTTTGTCATCCAACTTCAGTGAGTGTCTTAGCCAGAAGCTTGTGTGTTTTAACCTGACAGGGCTCAATCTACATTTTCTTTTCCATCTTCTGCCATTTTGTAATTGTTTGGGCTTCATTTTTATGATCTTCAATATTCTGTCCTGTTTTGAGGGCTTCTCTATCTGCTTTAAAGTCACATATTTCCATAGAGTGTAAAGTAATAATTTTTAGTAAGGACTCTATCATTCACTGAAATTCTCTTCACCGCCTCAAGCCAACACTATCTCAGAGAAGAATCTCCTGTGGATGGTTTTTATCAATAAGAAATTGTTGCTCTGGCTTTAGAAAAATCTAGATCAGTTTTCTTGTGTGGCCAAAATTCAACAGAAAGTTATTCTACTCTCTATTTTACTTTAATCATATAGATGTGGCCTAAAAATTTGATCTTTTCCAGTAGTTGGTCATTCCAACACTACATGGGTGTTCCCCATAAAAGGGAACAATCAACAAGATTAAGTTACTTTGAGTTCTTAATTGGTTTGCCAGAACTTCCTCTTCCTATCACAAAATGAAGCCCGAGCAGCACATTAAATTTTGCCTAATTCTGCCTGGAGCTTTAGCAAACAAGATGCATTCTGGAAATAAAAGAGACTTCACATGTAAATGACCAGTTGATACTTTTAACCTCCCAATAACCCTTATTATTTATCTTTACCAAATCTACCGCCAAAACAGCTTTGAGAATTGTTCAAATTCGTTTGATCCCTGGAGTTTTGTTGTACCAAATATTTGCTAGAAATAAAGAGGACATTCTTACAGGACCTGGCAATACTTTGATATGCAAAGATTTTGATCATGCTAATTATGATAATTGTATTTAATTGCTGTGACTTGGTATAATTTTCCTTCTTGATAATTTATAGTTATACTCAAAAAACAAAGAAACGAAAAACCAGAATTACTCTGTTTTAGGTAAGACACTGCATGACACCTCTGTAGTGTGTGTGGTAGCCCAAATGGGGAAGCCTTACACATTCCTAGGTTCTGGGGCAGGAATGCCTGTGACTTGCTGTACCCCGATTCCCCCAGACCTGCTGTACCCCTCAGGGCCTACAGAGTAGATGAATGTTGCCTATGTATGACTTAAAGAAAAGTCCAGTTCAGCAGATCTCTCCCCACGGGCATTTTTATCAAGGGTCAGCAAACTTCTTCTATAAAGGCCAGGTAGTAAATATGGTAGGCTTTGAGGGCTATGCGGTCTCTGCTGCATCTTCTCAATTCTGCCATTATAGTGTGAAAGTAGTCAGAAATAATAGGCAAGCAAATGGGTATAGATGTGTTCCAATAAAACATTATTTACAAAAATAGGTGTTCAGCTAGATTTGACCCAGGGGCTTGTAGCTTGCCATCCCCTGCTTTGCTTTACCTCAGAGCATTTGCTATATTGTATTGTAATTTCCTGAAACTTGTCTGTCTCCTCCATAAACCCATGCACTTCTAATGCAGATTCTCCCCTGTTAAACATTTTCAAAAATAAAGACCAATTATTGGGCAACCCATCATAAAAATAATTGATGCAGGCAAGAGTCATCAGTGGATACTAAAACGAGTGAGAGAGTTTAATGAGAAACAAGATATTTACATAGTCTCTAAGTATCTCTCCACAACATACTTATTAATTACAAAGGAGAAAATAGTAATTTTACAGCTGAGAAACCGGGCAAAAACCCCCTCAATCAAGTGATCAAAGTTAAGATACCTGGTCATGGGGTAAATCAACACCATACGTCTCACTTCTGTGGGATCCCTGCCAAAAATAAATAATCCAAGTCCAGTTGTGTGAAAACATCAAAGAAACCCATACTGAGGGACATTCTGCACAATATTTGGACTATACTCTTCTAAATATCAGTGCCACGAAAGACAAAGACTGAGGAACTGGTCCAGATTGAAGAATCGAAAAGAAACATGACAAGTGAAGGCACCATATGATCCAGGATTTTCTTTTTATAAAGAAAAATTGGGCATTATTGGGAAGATTGACAAAATCTGAAAAAGGTCTGCAGATTGAATAGTATTTTGCATCAAAATTGATTTCCAGATTTTGATAATTGTACAGTGGTTATGTCTTTGATTTTCATAAATATGCACACTGAAGTATTTACAGGTAAAAGGGCATCACAGCTGCAACTAGAGTGACCAGTTGTCCCAGTTTGCCTGGTACTCAAGGAGCTCTCAGATGCAGGGCTTTTAATATTAAAATCAGCAAAGGCCCAGGCAAGCTGGGAAGATTTGGTCACCCCAGCTGCAATTGACTCTCAAAAGGTTCAGAACAAAAATGTGTATGTGTGGGTGTCTTGGTGTCTGGTTGTGTCTATGTGTACGTGTCTGTGTGTATGTACATATGTAAGACAAATGTGGTAAATGTTAACATTTGGGGGATGTGAGTGAAGATCCTTTGTACTATTCTTGCCACTTTTCTATGTCTGAAATTATAGCAAAATAAAAAAGTTGAAAGGAAATAAAGTTCAACTCAGTTTGAAGAAATGTCCTCCTAGGTAGATTCAAATGTGTCTTTTGTGTCATAGTAATAAGTACAGTGTCCCAACATAGGAACCACAGTGATCTGAGTCTCTGGGTTGTGGGGTGTTACTCAAAGAGCGGCCCCCTTGACCTCAGGGGAGGGGAAGCCCTGCAGCACCCCAGCTGGATCACTGGAAGCCCGTGTTAGATACCATGCTTTTAGACCCAAGAGTTAGAGGCGAGTCGGAAAATAACTGTAAGTCAGTTATTGTTTCATCATCGATTCTACGCTGAGCACAATGTTACGGACTTTCTTTCAGGTACACTCTCTCAGTCCGCAGAACAACCCTGGGGGAGACTGTTAGAAACCTCATTCTACAGACGAAGGGAACTTGATTAATGGAACACAGCTACAAGTGGCCAAGGAGGGATCCAAAATCAGGTCCAAATAATGGAAGACAACACAAATGCCTAACAGCGGGGGTGGCAGTTAAACACTGTATGCTGATCCCTACTGGGGAACAGGAAGTGGCTGTTTAAAAATATGGGTTATTGCTGCATATACTGATACATGTGTTATTGAGTCAGACTAGCCCAGCCGCATGCAGTTTGTGTTATATGAATCCCTTTGTGCAGGCAGGAATGTGTTTAATCTGCGTGTGTGTGTGTGTGTGTGTTTGTGTAAAACTATATGTACACACGCACATTTTGTGTTAATAGGAAGGTCAAGGACAATAGACTTCTCAAATTTTAGAGTCGGTAAGAACCGCCTGATGAACTTGTTAAAATGTATGTAGCAGCACACTCCTGCTTCTACTAAAGAGGTGGGGACCCACGAGTCCGCATTTCCAACCAGCTCCTAGACTCTGGAAGGCCTCCAATCTAGCTGTTTCCAATGGTTTCACCTAGAGGTAAGAAGTTTTATTTTTTACTTTTAAAAATATTGTATTGTGTGAATATCTTTAAACAGGCATATACCACTTTTATACTTTTAAAATTTATTTTTCACCCCTGCCCGGATCCCAGTTCTCTTATCAAACCCCACGGCCGCCTGACAGCTACTGGACTCAAGACCAGCCCGTTACTGGAAGCTGAGACCCAGGCCCCAGGGGAAGCAGAGAGCTGTGAGGCCATCCTGTAAAAGTGAGTCTTTCCAGATGCCAGGCTTAAGGTAAGCCCAGAGGCTAGCTCATATGTAGAAAACTCATCTGAGCTTCTGGAAACAGCAGCTGTGGCATCTCCAGAGAAATGGATGCCAGGGAGGCCAACGCCCAACAAAGGCAGGCTGTGACCTCCCAGGGCAGCTGCTGGGAACAAGGATAAAAGAAATTCCCAGCGACTAACTGGTTCCTAGAAGAAAAGAGTAATGAGATTTTTTTTCTTTAGTGTTTGTGAGCAACTTGTTCTAAACTTGGGCATCTGTTTTCTCTCCCAGTGTAGCCGCCCGCGGAGGTTGTAGGAACCAGAGATGGTGCATGGAGATCGAGGTAGCTGGGATGGAATCTCTGTCACTGAAAATGACTGGGATGGAAGAGGTGCTGGGTCTTCTGGGTCACCTATTCCTGCTCTGTTTTGCTTCTGTTTCCCCTGAACAGAATGGGGAATGCTGGAGAGAGGAGGGAAGCAACCACACAGAGAAAAAGGAAAAATATAAAGTCTAAATGGATCCAGCGTCTTTATCATTTCTCATAATTTCCATCACACACACACTGGTCCAAGCTGCCCACGTCTCTCATCTAGATGACTGTGAGAGCCATAGGCTTGGCCATAGCAACAGCAAAACTCATGATCGCCCTGCTTCTGCTTTAGTCACTTTCAGTCTGTGCTCAACACTGCAGCCATGGTCATCTTGTCAATAATATGTAAATCAGATTGTGGCACACTGTTGCCTCCAGTAGCTTCCCATCTCACTCAGAATAAAGTCTAAACTCCTTATGATGACTCATGAGGCCCTTCCCAGTCTGGTAGTCAGATGCCTCTCTGACCTTATCAAATACTAGTCCCTGCCTTGATTATGTCTCTGTAACTGTGCTGACCTCTTGCTCTTCCTCAAGCTACCCAAACATTTCATGCCTCTGGGCATCTGTGCTTGCTCTTTCCTCAGCCTGGAATGCTTTTCCTTCAGATATCTGCCTGACTTTCTTCTTCACCAATTTCAGCTCTTTGCTCAGATAACCCCTTCTCAATGAGGCCTTCTCTTGCCACTATGTCTGTCTAAAACTGCAACCTTCAATACACTTCCTCTGCTTTACTTTCTCCTTAGCACTTACTGCCACCTAACATATTATACCTTTAACTTATGTGGTGATAGTCTTTGGCCCCGTTAGACTAAAAGTTCCATCAGTACAGGGACTTGTTTTCATGGCTGTATTCTGAGAGCCCAGAACATCTCCTGGAATATAGTAGAATATAGCACATAAACGTCCGTTGACTGGTTACTAAACAGACAGGAATCACTCTACTCAGGTTTTCGTATGCCCTGACCCTCGTGCTGAATTTGGTGTAGGGATGCATGGGTGTTAATGTGCTGCATGGAAGAGAGGACCTTTGGACTTAAGCATGCATGGGACTAAATACTCAGCAGCTTGACTGTTCGAAAGGTCTTCAAGTCCTAGCCACCCTTTCTCTCGAAGATCCCACATCTTGGAAAATCCTTACATCTTAGAAAATCTATTTAAACGCACCTACCTTTCACATTAAACATAATTTTAGCTTAAATTTTTTTAAAGGACTGTTATAATTTTGCTTTTGAAATCATTTGGCAATGAGTGACAAAGTTAATTTACAACTGGCTCTGACTTTCAGCAGTCATGCACTTGGGAGTTCTTTGGAAGTGAAATCAAATCTAACTTTCAAACGGTCTCCAAATGTAATGAAATTTTTCTGAATAATCAATTCAACAGTTAATGAAATGGGGATAATGCTGTGCTTTGTGAGCATTTATGTAAGCACCTGTGAATTCGGGTTTTGCAATGCTCCTTGTGTGTATGAGAACCCATCATTGTTTTCTTTATGGACTCAGCCATATTTATGGGCCCCTGGAATCTCATTGCACCAGGTCTTGGACCTAGAAAATCCAATGGATAAAATAGTCATGGCAGAAGTCAGAGATTAGAAAATGGTAGTGTCCCTTTACTGCCTGATAATGTAGGTCCTTGGCAATGAGAGATGTTCCATGAGTGTGGTGGGGAGCCCGGAACTGTGGCAGGGCTCGCTGTGGTTGGGCTATGAGTCTCTGTCCTAGGCTGCCGACATGAATGAGCCGGGTACCCATTCTTGATGTGTGGTAGACCTCTGGTGGCCAGGCAGACCACTTCCCTTCATGACCTTCATCATCTCGTAGGCCCTAGTGAAGGAAATGTTTTCACTGACATTTTATGACACTTTTGCAGAATTCCGTTGACTCATGCAAGACAAGATGGGGGATTTTTCTGCAGCAGTTGCCACCTGGGAAAACAGATCCGTTAGTCACATCATACGCCAAGCCCGGCTACTGTCTATGCAGAGCATTTTTAATCATGTAACTTTCAAAGCTGTCCCTCAGCTACAATGACATTAGCCTGGGTGAATTTCTTCCCCAACTTAAGCTGTCAGTGGCTGAGCTTTTCTTGCTGCTCTCTCTGGCAGAAGCACATTTATTTATCACAGAAGAGCCTTGCTCTGAAAGGACCCATGCAAACTTCCTTCTGGAGCTGAAAAGAAAACATCTCATTCCTAGCCTGTGCTATCCACTGAAAACCTTTCCAAACCAAAAGCTAGTGACTGTCCTAGGGGACAGATGTCATCCAAAGCAGGCATGGATCATTTTGCTTGTTTTTCTTGCTAACCCTGCACGACTTTGAACCCACTCCGTAAATAAAAGAGACAGGAGCACAAAACTCCTTAACTTCCTGCTTTCCTCCCAGTGTGCTGACATTTCAAAGCCCCATATGTTTCCCTAAACAAAGTTTCATGAAAATATGTATTCAATAATAATATAATGGTTTTTAGGTTATTACAACCCAAGAGGAGTGACGCTGCCTGCCTGTGACTGTGTAGGGCAGTTTACAGGGTGCTCTGATCGCCTCTACCTCTCTTGGTAAACAGCAGGCGTGTTGGAAAGGCTTAAAATGGAGATACGGTTGAAGACCTGTGATATGTGTATGCTTCTTCATTTAGCCATGTAAGTTAGCAATATTCTGCAACTAAGCCGCAGGCAAGATATAGTTTTAATAAATATTTCCTGTTCAGAAATGGACACCTGGACAGTGTTTAAACACAACAGACTCCTAAAGAGTTGTTATAGACATTTGCTAGTCACCCCTCCAGCATGGATTCTTCCCTTTCCCATGTTGACATTCCTTGGGAATACACACCTCTTCCACCCTCACTGGTGGTCCAGATGGGATTGACCTTGGCCCCAGCTTCAGGAATGAACTATAATTGGCTCAAGCCAATCAGTGTATCCCATTCCTCAGGCCGTATGGATTGGTCAGGGATGAGTTCATGATTCAATTTAGGCCAATGATTCATAGCGATAAACACCTACATTAAGAAAAAAGGAAGAGCACAAATAAACAACCAAATTTTACAACTCAAGGTACTAGAAAAAGGAGAACAAACTAAGCCCAAGTTAGTAGGAAAAAGGAAATAACAAAGATCAGAGCAGAAATTTTCAATGAAATAGAGACTAAAAAGGCAATAGAAAAAAAAGACAATAGAAAACATCAATGAAACTAAGAGCTGTTTTTTTGAAAAGACAAACAAAATAGACAAACCTTTAACTAGACTTACCAAGAAAAAAAGAAGGAGGACTCAAATAAATAAAATTAGATGTGAAAGAGGATTCCAATAAAGATTTAAAATTTTTAAATTTAAAAAAAAATGTGAAAGAGGAAACATTACAAGTAATACCACAGAAATACAAAGGATTATAACAGACTACTGTGAATAATCATATGCCAACAAATTGGACAACCTAGAAGAAATGGATAAATTCCTAAAAGCATAAAACCTACCAAAGGTGAATCATGAAGTAATAGAAAATCTGAACAGACTGATTACTAGTAAGGAGCTTGAATCAGTAATCAAAAACTCCACAACAAAAAAAATCCAGGACCAAATGACTTCATTGGTGAATTCTACCAAACGTTTAAAGAAGAATGAATACTAATCCTTCTCAAACTCTTTCCATTTGGGCCAGTGAGAGAGGTGACAATCACAGGATCGCTTGCTTGAAAAATACTAAAAGAGATTCTCTGTCCCTAGATCACACCTGGTGGGTGGTGAGGATGAGCAATTCGCTACCCTGGAGGGAGAGCCCAGAGTTGCCAGGAGCCTTTGTGTAGAATCTGGAGCTGAAACTGTCACCACTAGAAAGACTGAAAGAGCCAGATCCTTGGGTAGCTTAGCCTTACTGAAGCCAGCCCAGATTTTTCAGTTATGTAAACCAATAAATTCTCTTTGTTGTTTAATCCAAATCTAAGTGAATTCTCTGTCACTTGCAACCACAAGAAATCTAAATGATTCAAGGCTGCTAATGCTACTCCTAGCCATGCCTAGCCAGCCTCTAAAGAAACTGCAGTCTTGTGGTGAATGTGTCTTTGTTTTTGTGGCTTTTACCTTACCAGGTATTCCACTCCTCTTTTTTCACATGAAACCAACCCCACTGTCTCTTAGGGAAAACACCTTCCCCAACTCTCACTCCAGCCATCCTAGCTAACCACACCTCCTGGCTCCAGCACTGGGCATGTGACCCAGGCATAACCAATCATGGCATTCCATTCACAGAGCTGATAGGATCACAGACGGAAGGGTACACTATCCTCAGACGGCCAATGAAAATAAGATTCAGGACTTTTAAGTCTTATTGAAAAGGCAATTGGTGGATTTGCTGAGAGAGGAGGATATAAATAGATTTGTGGACACATGTGCCACCACATGGAGAGAACATTCCTAAAAACGAAGCAATAGAAAGAAAAGAAAGACAAGAGATAAAGAGATGGTGAGAGGTCTGAGACCTGGTCCAACGATGCCTGAGGCATGTTCAGGAATAACTTCCTTCTTGTTAAGACAGTTTGATCTGGGTTTTCTGTCACTCAAAGTTTAGAATCTTGATTAATATAGACCTGCAATTTTTTCCACTTTAAAATAAATATTTTTATTTATTATAATATTCTTATTTTCCCCTAGTACAAAAGTAATACATGATTAATGAAGAAAATCTGGAAAACACAAAGAAAATATAGCAAAATTCACTTTTAGTACTACAACTCTGATGTTATGACTGCTAACCTCTTAGTGTATGTTCTTTGAGTCTTTTTCATATGCATATTTATGGACTTCTACAATATAATTTCCAAATTATGCAGGTGCATTGTAATTTCTTTAATTCCTCCTTTTTAACAAATGAAGTCATTTTCTTTCCTTCTTTCTTTTCTTTTTCTTTCTTTTTCGTATTATTTACTATTTACTAGCATGAACATCTGTTTTGGTAAATCTTTGCTCACATCCATGTCCATTTCCTTAGAAAAAAATTGAATTGCCATATGCATAATAAATTTCTCATGAGGTTGCTCCCGTTTTTATTATAAATAATGTTTAAATAAACACATTTACGCATTCTTTTGTATAGAATTAATCCCTAAAAGTGGAATGGCCAGGTAGAGGGCATGCTTGTTGAAGGTTTTTTTAAATTTTTTAAAATCTATTTTTTTTTGGCTATGTTGGGTCCTTGTTACTGCGCGCAGGCTTTCTCTAGCTGTGGAGAGTGGGGGCTAATCTTCATTGCAGTGTGTGTGCTTCTCATTGCAGTGGCTTCTCTTTCTGTGGAGCATGGGCTATAGGAGCGCGGGCTTCAGTAGTTGTGGCATGTGGGCTCAGTAGTTGTGGCACATGGGCTTAGTTGCTCCGCAGCATGTGGGATCTTCCCAGACCAGGGATCGAACCCGTGTTCCCTGCATTGGCAGGCAGATTCTTAAACACTGCGTCACCAGGGAAGTCCCCTTGTTGAAGGTTTTTGATACTCTGTCAAACTGCCCTGTGGAAGGTTATTTGACCCTGAACCTCTGCTTCTCCTCCCCATGATCATACACACTGTGTGTTACTATTACCACGTTACTATCAAGATGAACATTTTCTTCATATGTCGTTTGGCTATTTGTATTGATTTTTTTTTAACTTTTTATTTTATATTGGAGTATAGTTGATTAACAATGTTGTGTTAGTTTGGGGTGTACAGAAAAGTGATTCATGTATAAGTGAGCAGAGTTTCCTGTGCTATACAGTAGGTCCTTGTTGGTTATCTATTTTAAATATAGCAGTGTGTACATGTCAATCCCAAACTCCCAATCTATTCCTCCCCCCGACCCTTCCCATCCTGGTAATCATAAGTTCTCTCTCTAAGTCTGGGAGTCTGTTTGTTTTGTAACTAAGTTCGTGTATTGATGTTCGTGTATTGACTTGCCTCTTCAAAACCAAAAATTTGGAATTCTTTTACTTTTCTTTCAGGAATGATGTGTAGATAAGGCAACACCTCATTTTCAGTTATTTTAGTTATTTTTCCAATGACGTTTTCTGTAGGTGAAAGAAACAAAAACAAAAAAACAAAAAACAAAAAACCCTCTAGGCTCTAATGGATGTATTTTGGTTAGAAACACCCATTGCCAATGGCTTCAAATTTTTGCTGACAATTTTCTGTATCACTGACCTGCCATGAGTTAAGTACAATGACTTGAGAATTAGTATTGTCTAGCCACACTACTTACGCAAAAGAGATTTGGAACCAGACTTTCTGGGTTCAAATCCTAGCCCTTTCACTTAGTGATTTTATGACATTGGAAACATTGCTCAAAATCTTTGTGCCACATTTCCCTTATCTATAAAACCAGGATAAAACTACCTACTTCATAAGATTGTTATTTCATTAAGGTAAGATGAGTAAAGTACTTGTAACGAAGCTTCCTGGTACAAGTTCAGCTGTTAATCAGTATTAACTATTAGTAATGGAATATAATAATAGCTTAACCATATTGAATGTTCACTGAGATACAAAAGACAAAAACATCCCACTTGATCTTCATCAACTCTCTGAATCAGCTTCTTTTGTTACGTTCATTTTATAAATGAACTAAGATACAGAGGAGTTAACTAACTTAGCCAAAATCTCCTTGTTAATATGTGGAACTGGGAATAAAGGCCATCTATATTGCCTCTGGAAGAATACAGAGGACAGATTGTTCACATTTAAAAATTGTTTTTTTTTTTAAAACATCTTTTTTGGAGTATAACTGCTTTACAATGTTGTATTAGTTTCTGCTGTATAACAAAGTGAATCAGCTATACGTATACATATATCCCCATATCCCCTCCCTCTTGCATCTCCCTCCCATCCTCCCTATCCCACCCCTCTAGGTGGTCACAAAGTACGGAGCTGATCTCCCTGTGCTATGCGGCTGCTTCTCACCAGCTATCTATTTTACATTTAGTAGTGTATATATGTTAATGCTACTCTCTCACTTTGTCCCAGCTTACCCTTCCCCCTCCCCATGTCCTCAAGTCCATTCTCTACGTCTGCGTCTTTACTCCTGTCCTGCCCCTAGGTTCATGAGAACCATTTTTGTTTTAGATTCCATATATATGTGCTAGCATATGGTATTTGTTTTTCTCTTTCTGACTTACTTTACTCTGTATGACAGACTCTAGGTCCATCCACCTCACTACAAATATACAAATATAACTCAGTTTCATTTCTTTTTATGGCTGAGTAATATTCCATTGTATATATGTGCCACATCTTCTTTATCCATTCATCTGTCAATGGACACAGGTTGCTTCCATATCCTGGCTATTGTAAATAGTGCTGTAATGAACATTGTGGTACATGACTCTTTTTGAATTATGGTTTTCTCAGGGTATATGCCCAGTAGTGGGATTGTTGGGTCATATGGTAGTTCTATTTTTAGTTTTTTAAGGAACCTCCATACTGTTCTCCATTGTGGCTGTATTAATTTATTTTCCCACCAACAGTGCAAGAGAGTTCACTTTTCTCCACACCCTCTCCAGCATTTATTGTTTGTAGATCTTTTGATGATGGCCATTCTGACCGGCGTGAGGTGATACCTCATTGTGGTTTTGATTTGCATTTCTCTAATGATTAGTGATGTTGAGCATCTTTTCATGTATTTGAAGGCCATAATTTTGTTTAAAAAGTTTAATTGAATTCCCACTGTAGGTAGAACTTCACATTCTGTCTCCTATCACAAATCTAGCATTAGAGCATTTTTACCCAGCAACCTAATACATATTTAATGATGACAAGTATCACAAAAGGTAGGATATTTTAAAACAATTTAAAGTTGATATATATATCAGTGCCCTTACTGTCTGGTTATAGTAGATGAACATTTTTTAGAAAAAAAATTTATGAATGACGTTACTACTAACCATGTATAAATGCTTAACAGACTCTCCTTATTAAGGTAGCAGGGCTGTTACAATCCTAAACACTTCTTGTGGCTCTTCAATATACCTTTGGGTGTCATTGTTTTAATTGATGTCCACATGTATTTTGTTAGTTTGGGTTTAAATAGATATTCAAGCACCCTAACCACAAAGTCCAATAAAGCTTGGCCCAATGACAGTTCAAGGATTATAACCCTGTTGGTAGGCAGAAAAGACGGTGCTGCTTTTACTTAATAAAGATTAGTGCTCCGATGTTGGGTAGATGTTTATATTGATTCAGGGTGTGGGTGGTGACGTAGATTGAGAGGACAGAGCAGAGAAAGTGGAGAGTAAAGTGTTATTAGCAATAAAAGATAAACCCTTCCGGAGAAATAATAATAGTTTTGAAATAGGAATGAACCTCCCAGTCAGGCAGTTCAACCCCCTACTGAGAAGTGGAGTCAGGCAAGTCTCTCCCCTAAACTGGTTACATAATATTTTTTTTCCCCCTTAGGAGGTTTCACAACCTCTTTTATAAACTGTTAATGTGCTTATTCAATCGTATCATGGGGAAAGGTAACTAATTTTTAACTTTAACCGGGATGGCTTGACCTTCCCATGCTAAGTCTGGTGAACAAATGCGGGCTGCTGTTCCATAACCTTTCTTTGACTCCTCATCACAAATTCCATCACAATTAATGATAAATACAAAGATTGAAAACGTTTTGTTTTCCCTTTCACTTGATGAAATACTCAGCTTTAAATGTATTACTATTTAAATGATCTCTCATCTTAGTCACCAAATCCATCATTTGGATCAAAAACATTAGGCTGGCTCCCACCTACCCAGCCCTAAATCCAAGCAAATGTTTTTGAGGAAGGGACCATTTCACTGGGCTTTGAGATGGACAGAGGCCATCCAACAAATCCATATCGAAGATTCTTAAAACAAAGAACTTTGAAATGGTTCCTCCAAGAACGAGTTTGGCAGATGTTTTGATGCCTATATGTTTAAAGGGTGGGATGGAAATTGACCAGCGCTGCAAGTCCGGATACCTCAGCTCTGGCTCTCATTGTGTGCTGTCCCAGGAGAAATGTCAAGTACTCTGACCCTCAGTCTCCTCTTCTCTAAAATAAGCTTGTCAGAGGATCCATGGGCTACATGTATGAACATAAGGGATGCCCATTATGATTATTACTTCTGGGTAGACCCAATGTACATCACCTGGGGAAATTAACTTCAGCCTACAAGACTGTAGCTTCAACTGCCTTAAATGGAAGGACCTGACCTGTGAACCCTAACTTGGTTTTTTATTTATTTATTTATTTATTTATTTATTTATTTATTTATTTATTTATTTTTGGCTGTGTTGGGTCTTCGTTCCTGTGCGAGGGCTTTCTCTAGTTGCAGCAAGCGGGGGCCACTCTTCATCGCGGTGCGCAGGCCTCTCACTATCGCGGCCTCTCTTGTTGCGGAGCACAAGCTCCAGACACGCAGACTCAGTAGTTGTGGCTCACGGGCTTAGTTGCTCCGCAGCATGTGAGATCTTCCCAGACCAGGGCTCGAACCCGTGTCCCCTGCATTAGCAGGCAGATTCTCAACCACTGCGCCACCAGGGAAGCCCGGTTTACTTTTTTTAATTAAAAAAATTTTTTTTGCTTTTTATACCACTGTATTCCAACCTGAGCACCTCAATATAAAACTAAACCCTGGAGAAATGTTTTCCTTACTAATTTTGAATTACTGTGAATGTACAAGTTCTGCTAGCAGTTCAACACTTAAATAGATTAAATCATCTCTGACACATGGTAGATTTCATATAATGAAAATACCTAAAACAATTAGTGCAATATACTGACCTGATCAAAATAAAATGAACTTTGGAAAACAAGGCTGCAAGATTGTTACTAACATATCCAATACTTATGTTACAAATTACTGGTACATTGTTTATTATGGTTCTAGCCAGGTAGGAACAATTGAAGTCTCTTCCTTTCAAAGGGGGAGAGAAGGAAAAAATTAGCTGTTTTAGTAACTGTACATTTGGTGTACTTTTAAGCAACTCTTGAATATTATAGAAAAGTAATAAACATATATGGAGACTGCAATTCAGTACCCTATTTACAGTACAGCTGAAGATCGAATTTAAAATAATCAAGTTTGAATGTACATAATTGTTAGTGTGTTGACTACGTTTATATCCAAAGGGCACAAAAGCCCCCTCCCTACTCCCAAACAACAAAAGCTATGTATTGGCCAGCAGTGATTAAACAGAAATCACAGACACCTGGTTTGTTTCATTTTTGTTGAAGAACTTACATGTTTAAAGGGAACACTATCCTTTAAGATGCATTTTATTAGTTTTCATATTCCTAAAATAAGACAGGGTTACATTTGATTTTTTTTTTTTTACCCCATTTAAAAAATAACAGGACTAGCTATAATTTAGATGCCACTAATGTTCATTTTTTTCCGCTGAAGATGTGGGACTGTTTCCTTGTGGCTAATTTGTTAAAATGTGGAATGTATACTTTAAATAAGGATACTAAGAGAAATTACAGGTTGCCTGAATATGGTAGCTAAGCAGAAATATCTTTAGAACCTCCTTCCAAAGAAAGAATTTTTTTGGAAAAGTCCAAATGAGTAAGTTCCAAATCTTTTTCACAGAACTGGCTGGTTACCTGTGGGTTCAGAGTCATTTGTTTATATCACTGGTGAAGAGAAGTGAGTCCCGCTAACCTTCCAAAGAAACAAGTGTACCCACAACTCTCATTTCCCCCTTCCACTGCTGAAACATTAGTCAGAGGGTCACATGCATGTTATTAAAAATTAAGTTCAAAACGCTTAAAATAATTCTGTATTAGAAACTTGGCTATTATTGTAAGTCTCTTCTTTTTGGAAGTCATACTGGGCTGGTTAAATGCTCCAATTCCACTGTTATTAACAATTAGGAAGCAGAAGAACATTCCAGTTAGTTTAAACTGGAGGTTTAGTTACTACAGCACTGACTCCTGGTTGGCTGCGTGGGTTCAGTAAGGTCTACTCTTCTTCCTCTGGCAGAATGTGCTCCTGGATTCTGTGGTTCATTCTTCGGCAACTTTTTAGCTATTGAAATGAATATTTCATTTACATTCATTGATGTTTTAGCTGATGTCTCCATAAATAATAAACTGTTGTCATCTGCATAGGACTGTGCTTCCTGGAAATTGACAGCTGTTTTATTTGCGAGGTCAGCCTTGTTTCCTGATAAAGCTATTACAGTGTTAGGATTGGCTTGCCTCTGAAGTTCTGTAACCCGGTTTTTGGCTCTGACAAAGGACTCCTCGTTTGTAACATCATATACAACTATGGCTGCTTGCACTCCTCTGTAGTACATTGGTGCTAGGCTATGGTATTGTTCTTGACCAGCTGTATCCCATATTTCAAACTTTACTGTTGTGTCATCAAGACACACAGTTTGGGCTAGAAAAGCAGCCCCCATGGTACTCTCTTGAAATCCATGAAAGTGGCCCTTCACAAAACGAAGCACTAGGCTCGATTTGCCAAAAGCAGGCTCTCCCAGAAGTACTAGTTTGAACTGGCATATTTTATTTCCAGTATTTGGCCTGTTGGGTCTTGTTGCTCCTCGATTAGCCATGTCCAAATTTGAAAGAAGTCTCTAATTTCAGTCTCTTAAATGAACTTCCAGGATGCAAGGTGTCAATTGTTTTCTTTCTGGAGGTAAAGAAACCTGAGACCGCAGCGCCTGGGGCCGCGGCTCCGAAGCTTCCGGCTGCAGGTCCCGGGCGGAGCCCGAGAGGAGGCTGAGGCTGAGACTCCCTAACTTGGTTTAAAATAGACGCCTTCTGGCAGTTTTTTTCAGAATTCACTATGGGAGCAGAGATAAAAAGAAAGTACTGAAACATCTTTGGCTGTTCCATAAAATCTTGGAGCTGTTGCTTTTATGCTGATTATTATCAGCATAAAAGATTACTAAATGGAATGATTATTAGATGGAAATCATTTTGTCATTCCAAATCATCTCTAGATTAGCTTTTGCTTGGATGATAAAATACTAGATGAAATGACATTTTAAAAACTTCTGTTATAAAACATTGTTTCCTGAATTCTTGCATGCCCGAGTATAATGCACTATGGTAAAGTAGTTGAGAGTCTGAGCTCTGGAGCCCTACCACCTTCAAATTTTGCTTTTGCCACTTATTAGCTGTGTGACCTTGGACAAGTTACTTAAGCTGTCTGTGCTTTAGTTTCCTCATTGTTAAATAGGGATAATAAAATTACCTACCTTATAGGACTGTAGGGAGAACTTGCTAAATTAACAAATGTAAGACTTGGAATATTGTGAGTGCTATGTTTAGTGTTAGCCCTTAGAACAGTGTTTGGCAATTAGGCACTGGGTAAATGTTACCTTTTACATCACTGTTTTAAATGATAGAGGCTGTGATGCAGGAGAGTGGGAAGAACTCAGGAAGGGAGATTAGGACAAATCCATTTAGTTTATATGCTTTAGTCATTGTATCTACAGTGTTTATCAAACCAATTATCTTTTTTTTTTTTTAACTGTTCTTTTTTTTTTTTTTTTTTTTTGGCTGTGTTGGGTCTTCATTTCTGTGCGAGGGCTTTCTCTAGTTGCGGCGAGTGGGGGCCACTCTTCATTGCGGTGCGCGGGCCTCTCACTGTCGTGACCTCTCTTGTTGCGGAGCACAGGCTCCAGACATGCAGGCTCAGTAGTTGTGGCTCACGGGCCCAGTTGCTCCATGGCATGTGGGATCTTCCCAGAACAGGGCTCGAACCCGTGTCCCCTGCATTGGCAGGCAGATTCTCAACCACTGCGCCACCAGGGAAGCCCCCAATTATCTTTCTTGACAGCTACAGTTTCCTGGGCAGCTACAGATGCCCAGAACTCAAGATTGGAAGGAAACATGAAGCTCTAATAGCAGGTAATTAGAAGGAGCTCACTCTAAAAAATATGTTTGTTTTTTATTTTTTAAATAAATTTATTTATTTATGTATTTATTTATTTTTGTATTTATATATTTATGGCTATGTTGGGTCTTCCTTGCTGCGCGCGGGCTTTCTCTAGTTGCGGTGAGTGGGGGGCTACCCTTCCTTGCGGTGCGCGGGCTTCTCATTGCGGTGGCTTCTTGCGGAGCACGGGCTCTAGGTGCGCAGGCTTCAGTAGTTGCGGTGCACAGGCTCAGTAGTTGTGGCGCACGGGCTTAGTTGCTCCGTGGCATGTGGGATCTTCCCGAACCAGGGCTCGAACCCACGTCCCCTGCATTGGCAGGTGGATTCTTAACCACTGTGCCACCAGGGAAGTCCCAAAATATGTTTGTTTTTTAATGGTGCTTTAAATGAGCTCATGGGAAGTTTATTGTAAAATGCTTGCCTGCACCAAATGCCTTAATGGGAAAAGCCTTATTGAAATTCTGTTGTTTAAGTAATATACAGGCCATGTCCCTCCTGGAACTCTGTTCCCTCTGTGGGAGTCAAAGATTCTTTGAATGTCCCAAGGTATTCCCAAGCAATCACAAAATCACATTTCAGAGCTAGAAGGGGATTTAGAAACCATCTCCTCCTAAGCTCTCTTTTTATAGCTGAAGAAACAAACCCAACAGGGTTAAAGGATTTGCCTGAGGCAACTCAGCAACCTTGAAGCTCAAGTCGACCCCCAGTTTCTTTAACTCTTAGTCCAGCCCCTTGCTACTAACCTGTCCCCAATCTTAGAAAGAGAGGGAGAGGGAAGGAAAGAGGGAGGGCCAGAGGGGAAAGTGCCCTACTACTTGCAGACTTGCAGATGGGGAGTTCCCCAGTTTTTTCCCTTTCACGCTGAAAAAAGAATAAACTGATCACATACCTGTAGAAACAATTATAATTTAACAGAGAAAATATCAAGGCTAAGCAATGAATCACCAAGCATTCAAGGCGAAAGTTTATTACCTTTCTTGTTTATTTTTACTTCATCAGGACTAAAACCTGTTGCTCTGTTGGGTCTGGGCAGCATTTTGCGATGCCTGCAGACAAACAGCATGGCTAACTACCCAGGTGGTGAGGCTTTGCTCTCCCGGAATTATTCTAGCAAACAATGTAACCTGACACGGGTGTGACAGGGCTCTCTGGGTGGTTGTAGTTTATCTTTGGCAATTCCTTCTGCACCCCTTCCACACCCATAAAACCATACAGGAACCACCCATGAGCTGGACTTGGGGAACAGGTACTCTGTGATGTGGGCCATTCCATCCCAAGGAAGTTATGGCTCCCCAATCTAGGGTGCCCACCGTCCACAAAATAGATTTCTGTAAGAAGTGGACCCTACCAGAGGAGCACCCAATCACACATATTGAATTTGGAGGGAAGAACACATAACTGTTTACTCAACTTAGCAGGTACTTGCAAATCACCCGCTCTCTTCCGTTGGTGAATAAACAAAGCTTATATGCAAATGATGAACACCAGTTTTGGCAAGGACTCCTGAGCAGCGTGGGTTGGCATGCCAGTGGAGGCTTCACCGGAGGGTTCCTGGCTCCCATCTTTAACTTGGTGGGTTATCATTTAGTTATTCCAGTGACTTTTTTTTTTAATTTATTTATTTTTAATTTTTTATTTTTGGCCGTGTTGGGTCTTCGTTGCTGTGCGCGGGCTCTCTCTAGTTGCGGCGAGCTGGGGCTACTCTTGGTTGCGGTGCGCAGGCTTCTCATTGCGGTGGCCTCTCTCGTTGCGGAGCATGGGCTCTAGGCGTGCGGGCTTCAGTAGTTGCGGCACGAGGGCTCAGTAGTCGTGGCTCGCGGGCTCTAGAGCACAGGCTCAGTAGTTGTGGCGCACAGGCTTAGTTACTCCACAGCATGTGGGATTTTCCTGGACCAGGGCTCAAACCCGTGTCCCCTGCATTGGCAGGCAGATTCTTAACCACTGTGCCACCAGGGAAGCCCCTATTCCAGTTGCTTTAAGTGTATGTGACATCCTACCTCTGCAGAGATATTTCTGCAAACCTGACTTGCGCTGCATACTAATGGGTAGAAAAAACTGAAAGAGGTAAGAGATAGGTCCTTGCAATTAAGTGTGGGGCCCATACGGAACTCTCAGAGCTGTGCAGTGTTTGCATATTTCTGGGACATTTATCACCTCTGACCTCTGCAGTTGCCTTCTATTACCGGAGATTCCCTCACCACCAGATTGCAGCTTCTGCAATTCAGAGGCTCACAAAGGTTTTTGTTTGTACCTCAGATCATGTAGAGCCAGCATCCAAACACTAGTGTCTGCAGCCTAAATACCCTTTAAGGCTTTACTTGTGTAAAACAAAGAGCCTGCCTCTGAGGTGTGATTTTCCGTGGACGCTGGGACTGCCCAACACCCTCCGCGTCCCCCTCCTCGGACCAGCTCCTGCCTGGAGTCCTGCCTGGAGAGACTCACCGGTCAGTAAAAGAGTAATTTACCTGGACTGCACAGGTAGGCTTCAGACCTCCGTGAACGCTTGAGATTATACGCAGAGTTTGAGTGCATTTGCCCATTTTTAGCCCTAAGGGAGGCTCTTTGGGCCTTTGCTGGTACCCAAAAGAGTCGGTAACCACCAAAAGTTTAAGAATGATTGCTTTTTCTCATAAGATGTTTTTTTTTTTTTTTATAGCTACTTTATTTATTTATTTATTTATTTTTGGCTGTGTTGGGTCTTTGGTTCGTGCGAGGGCTTTCTCTAGTTGCGGCAAGTGGGGGCCACTCTTCATCGCGGTGCGGGGACCGCTCTTCATCGCGGTGCGTGGGCCTTTCACCATCGCGGCCCCTCCCGTTGCGGGGCACAGGCTCCAGACGCGCAGGCTCAGTAGTTGTGGCTCACGGGCCCAGCCGCTCCGTGGCACGTGGGATCCTCCCAGACCAGGGCTCGAACCCGTGTCCCCTGCATTAGCAGGCAGATTCTCAACCACTGCGCCACCAGGGAAGCCCCTCATAAGATGTTTTAAGTTATTTACTATTGAACGTGCCTGAAAACACATAAACACATGACCATAAATTTTATGTCACAAAGAGGGCCAGCTGGAAACTTTGCCTAAGATATTTTCTAGGAAAACAAACAATAATTGTATTAGCTTTCTTCCTATTCTTTATTCAAAACAAAATTTCTGTACTCTTGAGAGGGATGCTCATAACACAGATGCTACCTTTTCATTCTTCACTTCAAAAGTAAGGCCCGAGTGCAGGACTAATGGGGATTCTGAAACTGACTATGGAAGATGTTACCTCTTAGAGGAGAGATGGTCAAACTTCTGTAAAGAGTCAATAGTAAATATTTTCAGCTTTTTGGGCCATGTGGTCTCTGCTGCAACTCCACAGTTCTGCTGTTGTGTGGAAAGCAGCCATAGACAATATGTAAACAGATGGAAGTGGTGATGTTTCAATAAAACTTTATTTACAAAAACAAGTGGCAGACCAGATTGTCCCATAACAGCAGTTCGCATCCCTGTCTTAAAGGTTTAAAGATGCTATTGAATGAAAATAACAAGGCTCACATATTTGCCAGGTTTATGATGCATACCAACTTCAATCTGCTTTGCAAAAAACGAAATGCCGGATTATATTATTCTGTTGATTGTTGTGTTGGAATGAAAGCATTGAATAATTTCAGCAAGTTATTCTACAGGCTGGGCAAGCCATGGGTGACATTAAACACCTGACAATTAAAATCAATAACTCCACATGCCACCATCAACAAAACGAAAAGAAAACCTACTGAATGGGAGAAAATATTTGCAAATGATATGACCAACAATGGGTTAATATCCAAAATATATAAACAATTCATACAACTCAATATAAAAAAGAAAAAGATTTAAAAATGGGCAAAGTGGGCTTCCCTGGTGGCACAGTGGTTAAGAATCCGCTTGCCAGTGCAGGGGACATGGGTTCGAACCCTGGTCTGGGAAGATCCCACATGCCACGGAGCAACTAAGCCCGTGTGCCACAACTACTAAGGCTGCACTCCAGAGCCTGTGAACCACAACTACTGAGCCCACGTGCCACAACTACTGAAGCCCATGTGCCTAGAGCCCATGTTCCTCAACAAGAGAAGCCACTGCACCACAACCAAGAGTAGCCCCTGCTCGCCGCAAATAGAGAAAGCCCGTACGCAGCAACGAAGACCCAACACAGCCAAAAATTTAAATTAAAAACTCAATAAATTTTTTTTAAAAAGGTCAAGAGACCTGAATAGACATTTTTCCAAAGAAGAAATGCAGATGGCACAGGCACATGGAAAGATGCTCAACATCGTTAATCATCAGAGAAATGCAAATCAAAAACCACAATGAGATATCACCTCACACCTGCCAGAATGGCTATCATCAAAAAGAACATGAATAACAAATGTTGGTGAGGATGTGGAGAAAAGGGAACCCTCATACACTTTTGGTGGGAATATAAACTGGTGCAGCCACTGTGGAAAACAGTATGGAAGTTCCTCAAAAAACTAAAAATAGAACTACAATATAACCCAACAATCCCACTCCTGGGTATATATCCAAAGAAAATAAAAACACTAATTCAAAAAGATACATGCACCCCAATGTTCATAGCATTATTTACAACTGCCAAGATATGGAAGCAACCTAAGTATCCATCAACAAATGAAAGGATAAAGAGGATATACATACATACACACACAATGGAATATTACTCAGAAAAAAGAATGAGGGCTTCCCTGGTGGCGCAGTGGTTGAGAGTCTGCCTGCCAGTGCAGGGGACGCGGGTTCGAGCCCTGGTCTGGGAAGATCCCACATGCCGCGGAGCAACTGGGCCCGTGAGCCACAACTACTGAGCCTGTGTGTCTGGAGCCTGTGCTCCGCAACGAGAGAGGCTGCGATAGTGAGAGGCCCACGCACCGTGATGAAGAGTGGCCCCCGCTCGCCACAACTAGAGAAAGCCCTGGCACAGAAACGAAGACCCAACACAGCCAAAAAATAAATAAATTAATTAATTTAAAAAAAACAAAAAAACAAAAAACTACACTTCTGTAAATCCAACCTATTTCTCAAGGCCCTACTCAAATCCCATCTCCTCCCTAAAAACATCCTTACTTTCCCCTGAACAATATCTCCCTTAAACTCTTCAATTTGTAGCTCCTCTCTGATGTCACACCTTCCTTTCTATAAGCAGCTTGACAGTAGGAGTCATATGGCTTGTCCAGTATTTAAAAAAAAAAAAAAAGAATGAAATTTTGCCATTTGCAACAAGGCAGATGGACCTGGAGGGTATATGCTAAGTGAAATAAGTCAGACAGAGAAAGACAAATACTGTATGACATCACCTATGTGTGGAATCTAACAAATAAAAGAAATGAATGAATATAACAAAACAGAAACAGACTTCCAGATATAGAAAACAAACTAATGGTTACCAGTGAGTGGGTAGTGGGAAGGGGGAAGGGGCAAGATAGGAGTAGGGGATTAAAAGGTACAAACTACTGTGTATAAAATAAATAAGCTACAAGGATATATTGTGTGGCACGGGGAATAGAGCCAATATTTTATTAAAACTTTAAATGGGACTTCCCTGGTGGCACAGTGGTTAAGAATCCGCCTGCCAGCACAGGGGACACGAGTTCAAGCCCTGGTCCGGGAAGATCCTACATGCTGCAGAGCAACTAAGCCTGTGCGCCACAACTACTGAGCCTGCGCTCTAGAGCCCATGTGCCACAACTACTACTGAGCCCGCGTGCCTAGAGCCCGTGCTCCACAACAAAGACAAGGCACCAAAATGAGAAGCCCGCGCACCGCAACAAAGACCCAGAGCAGCCAAAAATAAATAAATAAATTTATATTAAAAAAAAACTTTAAATGGAGTAGAATCTATAAAACTATTGAATCACCATGTTGGACACCTGAAACTAATATAATATTGTACCTCAACTATACTTCAGTAAAAAAATTAAATAAAATAAGTAAAAGACATAGCTTTAAAAAAGAACTCCACATGTCAGATTTTTCCAGGGCATAAGACAAAAATAAAACCGGATTATTTAAACCGATTTGTCTCCATGCAACTCAAGGAAATCATATTTTTGGCAAATGACAATGATAAAATAATCCTTTTACCCTCAGGCCTCACTCCGGGTGGGAAATCCCTTCCCAATTCTCCACAGGTAGACTTCTGTTTTTTCTAGAAACCTGATATGCTTTAGAATCACAGGCTTTTGGCAGCACAAACACAAGCAGGCAGAACCTGCCAGGCTTCAGGCTGCTGCTTGTCCAACTGGAGAGAAAAAGTCATCTTTGTGATGCTCCCAAAGTCTGCAGTTTCCTTCATTTCCAGGGAAGAATAGAGAAACTCTGTTCTTCTTTTTAGTTTCCACATTCGAAATAAGAGTCATTTTATCTTCCTGTTTAATATTTAGTTTTGCATGCTGTCTGGTTAGAACCTTCATATCCGCACAGTATCAGATAGCGAGGTTTGAACAAATGAACTAAGAGGAAAAGGGAAGGGGCTGGAATCGGCACCCTATGACCCAGAGGCAAGTCAATCGAAAGATGATCAAAGAGCCCATCAAAATTGAAATCACTCCTCTGGAAAATAGCCACCCTCAGAATGAGTGAGTGCTGACTTACCTACAGGAAAAACAATCAAAATGTATGTAAGCTCTGCCCACTGTCCACAGGAGCAAACAGCAGTTGCAAAAACACAGAGAGACAAACCAGGGAAGATTTTACATTGCCCGGTAACAGATTTAAGTTGACACGAGTAGCCAGACTTCATACATGCCAAGGTAGGAGGTGGTACAAGAGAGAAATCAGGGGTGCAATGCAGGTGCAAGAGTCAGTAGGAAGGAAAGATTGTTCTTCTTAAGTTAAGCTTATTGAAGCATAATTTACAAGCCGTTAAATCACCCTGTTGAGTGTATAGTTCTATGAGTTTTGACAAACACATACAATCATGAAAAAATATTTCCATCACCACAAAAAATTCCCTTGTCCCCCTTTGTAGTCAACCCCTCTGGCAAATCCCAGCCCCTCCCAACCACTGATTTGATTTGTGTCCCCACATATATATTTGGTTTCTGTCTTTGCCTTTTCCAGAATATCAGATAGATGAAATTATACAGTGGGTAGCGGAAAAAGTGGGATTTTAATCTCAAGCAAAGAGGAGTGTTTTAGAGATCAAATCTCTAAAGCATCTTAAGACAGATGAGGCAGTTGGTAAAGGTGGCCTGTACTATAAAAACTGCCATGGATAGTGGAACTTCTGCAGGTATGTTATTTCCACACAAGCTTCCTAAAATGAATACCTGATCATGCCACATCCCTACTGGAAACCTTCAATGGGTTCCCGTTGTCTTTAGGATAAAATCCAAACTGTTTCACGTTGGCTCGCCAGGCCTTTCTTGATATGACGTCTTTTGCCTCCTCCAGCCCCATCTCTCCTCATTCTCCTCTTTTCCATTCTCCACTTCAGAATTTCTGTGCCTGCCACTCTGCCCACACCTGGGTTTTCCTCGTGAAGTGCACTCTCTTTCACCTCTGGGCCTTTGTACGTGGGTTTCTTTCTATCAAGTGCATTTTCCCATGACCCCTACCTCTTTGGCTTCAGACCTTGGCTTCCTCTAGAAGCACTTCCTGACCCTCCCAGTTTGCTTTAAACACCATTCTTGTGTGGGCTCCCACACATGTACTTCCCCTATCTTAGTGCTCATCAAGCTACACTGTAATTGCAGGTTTCACGGTGTGTTTCCCCAATGAGACTTTAAATTCCATGAAGCTCCAGGGGAACAGAAGCCTAGTCTGTCCTACTCATAGTTGTATTTTCAGCACCAAGCACGGTGCCTGGCACCAAGCGGATTCTCAATACATATACTTTAAATTGAGTCAAAAGGACAAACAAAATTTAGACAAAACTCAGAAGAGGGAGCATTTCTTTTAGCTAGGGGTGGTGGAGGGGCCGGGAGGTAAGGAATCAAGAACTCCTTTAGGAAATGCATGGCATTTGAATGGGGCTCTTGTCGAGTTAATGCCTGTTGTCTCACAGCCCCACCTGCCATTCTGTGCTATGCCTCGAAGTGGTAAGGCTGAGTGTCTGAAAACTACATTTCCTAGACTCTCTTCTGTGCTGGCCCAGAAGGGAATCCAAAGGCAGCAGAGAGAGGAGTCCTGCTCTGGCTCTGAGAGTGACGTGGTTGCTGGAGCTGCAGCAGGGGTGGGGATCCGGACTGTAGCAGCCCAGGCCGTGGCAGCGTCATTTCAGCAGTTCCAGCCTGGTCCAGGCAGCACCCCTTTGGCACATCCAGAACTGACAAGCAGTACAGTAGCAGGCGTGGACTGAGAGGCTTTAGACCAAGGGTGCTTAGCTGTGCCTTCTCTTTTACTCCTTCGGCTCCCCCCACCTCACCTTTTGCTATTCGAACACTTCCAGCATCTTTGCAACCAATTCCCTGTATTAAATTCCCTGTGTTTGAAACACTTAGAGTGGTTTCCATTCTCCTGCCTGGACCCAGACCAACACTACCTTGAAATCAGGATGGGGGTAAAGACAGAAAGGGAGAGACCGCCATGAGCAAAAGTCCAGAGTTGGAAGAGTTTGGAGGGACTTTTGGAGAGCAGAAAATAGTCCAGTTTGGCTGGGGTGTAGTGATTGAATAGGAGAGTGGCAGAAAGAAAAGCCACAGAGGCATAATAGGCTAGCTTTCCCACTGTACTGCTTGTTGACCTTGGTCTACAACTTGACAAAGACGTTGGGTTTACGCGACATGATTTGGTAGTCATCGGCACAGAAGAGAGAATCAAAAACATAATGCTGGATGATATCACTAAGGGCGAGAGTAGAGAAGCCAGTCCCACAAGGATGCACGTGGGAGGTGGGTGGGAGGATGAAGTGTTGGAGGTGAGAGAAAGGACATGGAGAAGTAGTGGGAACGTAGGTGGCAGGAGGACCAAGACAGTTCTGCACCACAGAAGTCAAGGAAGAAGAAGACTTGACGAAAAATGGGACTTGCAAAGACTGTCACTTCCTGCAAAGCATTAAAAAGAATAAAAGTTGAAGAAAAATCCGTGGGGTTTGCACATGTGAGTCTTAGTGATGTAGCAGGCACAGAACTGAGATTTCTAATGGCTAGAGTGGTTGGATAATGAGGAAGTAAGACAGTGAGAATGGCCTCTTGGCCCCTTCTGCGCCCATTTTTTCTGCCTACCACAAAGCCCTTCCCTCCCCACACCCTCAGCCCCTTACCCACAGCTCCCCACACTGCCTTCATCCAAGTCTAGGATGGGTCAACTGTTGGGATTATGTATACAAAGCCAGCTTGCTGACTTGCAACTTTGGACTTCAGGTAGAGAGTATCAGCTTATTGTGGAGGCCAAAGCTATTCAATAACATCAAAGAATGGTGCTCAAAGTTGCAGACTAAATGCCCTTAACATTATGCTTTCAGTTTTTCTTAAAGATGTCTAGCAATTTATTAAATAAAGGCTGGTTGCTATCTACAACTTCATTAAAAACAAACATATAAGAATTATACAGTTCTCCTCTCCCCTCCTTTTTTTAAATAAAGTGTAGTTTGTCTCATGTACTTGGCATCCACTCAAAGTCACAAAATCTCATCGACACACACCATTGTGTTGAAAGCTGCATATCTTACAAGACCCTGGTGAACTCTGCAGACCACACTCTAAACAGTTGGTGAGGGGAGGCCACAGAGGGAGTGAGCAGGCTTCCTGTATTTTGACAGACTAGCGGAAGCCGAGGTTAAAATCTGATTACTTTGCAAGGATTCCAAAACTTGACCTAAATCACCTCGCAGAAGTCCGTTAACAAATCAGAGCATCTACATTAGCACCGAGCAATAGGCATTCAATCCTCACAATTCTGGTAAGTTCCACTTTGGGGGTAGGGTATACTTGCCCAAGTTAGACCTTTCGTAAAATGTAGAACCTACTAAATCCAAAGCTAACTAGTTCATGATCAAATATCAGCCTCTAAATCACATTCTGTATGGAAAAACAAGCCTGCAAAACATCCAAACAACGGTGCAGTAGGTGGAAACAGATGTCACCATTTATTTTAAGATTAGTTTATTCAACAATTGAAAGGGAGAATGTTGCTTATTCTACACAACAGCTTAGGATTTGAGTAGTTTACCTGTTATTTTTTAAAAATACAGGGCTATCAGATAGTTTTCTAGATTTTTTAAGCAGAGCCTAAATGTTTAACTCTGTGTTGTGCTGCTATATTAAAAGAAAAAACAAACAAAAAACAGGTTAAATATTTTAAAGTAACCTTAAAAAAAAAAAAACTCTGAATTAGTCTCAAATGGCCTAATTTTATTTTTTCTAACTGCCAATAAGAGGCAATAAATACTCATGATTGGTATCTTCGAGGATGACACTTTAATGAGGAGCAGTAAAATCTCAGTTAATTTCCACTTCTGGTCTTGAACTGATTTTTTTTTCCCAAAGTGTAAAATTTCAAGCAGAGATGTTGCTTTATGTCATCTTGCTTTCTTTATTTAGTTATAGAGAGTGTGTGGGAAGGAGAAAGAGGGAGGAATAGGGATAGCTGGGTGGGTTCAAACTACTTTTCCATCACCCTCCTTTATGACAAAAAAAAGAAAAATGCGTGAAAAATGAGTCTTTACCTTCGCTGCCTCAACTTCATCACCTCCCATTCACTTCACAGCCCACTGCCATCTGGCTCCCATCCCATTGCTCCATTGAGACTGTTCTAACAAAGATGTCAACAGTGTTTTCCTACTTGCCGAATCCAATGACCTATTTTTAGGCCCCCTTCTACTTGACCTTCCTGCAGCATTGGACAGGCTGTGGGACCCAGGTTTCTGATCTCGGCGCCCACGGTAATCGGCTTGGGGGAAGCGGGGCCCCGTGTGGCTGCACAGGCAGAGCCCAGTGCGTCATGGGAGGCTGGTCCAGCAGCAGCGATGCGGCCCTTGCAGGGGAGCAGCGGCTGCTCAACTTTGGTTGATTTTTGCCATGGCCGAGTGTAGACACGGTGTTGTTAAATCTCTTAATTTTTTAAAGAAAAGCTTGTTTTATGAGAATGCTTCTCATTTCTAGATATTGGCTCAAATTTTTAAAATGCTTGTGGAACAAGTAACCATATCTGTAGGGCTCCCAGGAGAAGCCTTGGCTGGAGGTGGTCCTGCCCTTCTCTTGGCTTCTGCACTTACCCCTCTCTCCCTGTTCATCTCTGCCTTATTTTTTTTTAAACATCTTTATTGGAGTATAATTGTTTTACAATGGTGTGTCAGTTTCTGCTGTATAACAAAGTGAATCAGCTATACGTATACATATATCCCCATATCTCCTCCCTCTTACATCTCCCTCCCACCCTCCCCATCCCACCCCTCTAGGTGGTCACAAAGCACTGAGCTGATCTCCCTGTGTTATGAGGCTGCTTCCCACTACCTATCTATTTTACATTTGGTAGTGTATATATGTCAATGCTACTCTCTCACTTCGTCCCAGCTTACACTCCCCTCTCCCTGTGTCCTCAAATCTGCCTTATTTTTTTTTAAATTTATTAATTTATTATATTTATTTTTTTGCTGCGTTGGGTCTTCGTTGCTGCGCGTGGGCTTTCTGTAGTTGCAGTGAGCGGGGGCTACTCTTTGTTGCAGTGCGTGGGCTTCTCATTGCGGTGGCTTCTCTTGTTGTGGAGCACGGGCTCTAGGTGCACAGGCTTCAGTAGTTGCGGCACATGGGCTCAGTAGTTGTGGCGCATGGGCTTAGTTGCTCCACAGCATGTGTGGTCTTCCTGGACCAGGGCTTGAACCCATGTCCCCTGCATTGGCAGGAGGATTCTTAACCACTGCGCCACCAGGGAAGTCCCAAGTCTGCCTTATTTTTGTTCTTGCTTTTTTTTTTTCTTCCATCTACCTCTCTCGTGTTGGAGCTCCCCAGTCTTCCTTCTTGGCCCTCATCTATTTTCTTATCCTCTTGGGCAATGTCACAGGCCTAGGGCTGGTTGCACGTGTTTGCGATTAGTACAGTCACAAAGAGTCCCACGCTTGGGGTTTCATGCTGCTGTCCTGAGATTCTTATGCTGTCCTTGAATTTGTGTTCGGGAGTGAAGCCTGATGGCCAGCGGGAGCATGGGCTGAGGGCTTCGCATCTCAGTGTAAGTGCTATATTTCCTCCTGTGCCTCCCTGGGAAGTGTTCTTGGCCACCAGCTCTCTCACCCTTGCGCCCTGGGTCCTGCCTGCTCTCCCTTACTCCCCCTCTCCCCAAACTGCTGCTGCCCTCTGCCCTGGCAGGGATCTGAGTGCAGGTGTGAGGAGGTTTGGGGTCACAACCAATGGCATCTCAAGGGCAAGGCCCAGCAGTTGGTGGCTGTCCCCACCCCAGGCTGGCAACACTGCAGCTCCTTCAGTGGGCGATTGGCTGGGGCCAGCCTCTCCTTGATCCAAATACCCAGCATATCCTGGCACAGAGGTTGTGGTACCCTTGGGGTCGCCTATCTGCTGTGGGTTGGGACAGATGGAAATGGGAGATGCCTGACTTGACTTCCCAGCTCCCTCCTGAGGCATGGCACATTGGTCTGGGGGCTGGTGGGAGGGGAACACAGCATCTATCAGGTCCAAGTGCATGCAGATCTTGCCAGTCCCAAGGCGGAATCCCCAGCACCTTCAAGGCTCTGAACTTACCCTGCAAGTATCCCCAGATCCTTTGGGCCCACACCGTGCCTGGGGAAACCTTTTCTTCCTCCTAACTTCTCTGAATCTGGCCAGTATTCATTTCGTCTGAGCAGCTTGAGGCACCTTCCAGAGTCCAGCCGGAAATATGAATTGCATAATTTGAGTGATTCCATGTACACAGAACAGTTGAACGTTCTGATATCTACATTTAGAACTGGCATTGCACAATATAAAGATGAATGGTAAAATTCATGCCAATAATTTAAAATTTTTATTTACTTAGAAGAACATTAAATAGCAAATAAAAACCACCATGACATGCTGAGAGACTGTGGAAGAAAGGAAAATGCTTTGTATTTTAGTACAAGTTTATTTAATAACTTTAATGGCACCCTATTCCTGCTTTGTGAACAAGGGGGACCACATTTTCTTTTTCACCAGGCCCCACAAATTGTGTCTGGTCCTGTCCAGGCCATCATTTGCTGATGGCTCCCACCCTTCTTCTTCAGTCGAGACCTCCCTCCTCCTCTCAGACCCACATTTCTGAGGGCACACTGGGCCAGTGTACCTGGAGGCTTTGCAGGCAACTCAAATTCAACATATTCTCATCTGATCTCACCCCCCTAAACTGCTTCTCCCCTTATATTTCCTTTTTCTGTCATTGGAATGTCATCCACTCACTCTTTGTAGCAGAGTAGGTAATAAAATTGTTAAATGAATGAGTAAAATCTTAGAAACATTTTCAATTCTCTCCTTTCTCTCAATTTCCAATATCCAGTTGGTCATCAAGTTCTGTCAGTTCTACCAAATATTCCATGCCCTCTCCTATCACTATGCCTATATATGATACATGCTGCTTGCAATACCCCTTAAATGCCCACTCAAAACCCAGATCACATACTACCTTGTCTAAGAAGCCTTTTCATAATTGCCCAGGAAGAATTAGTCGTTCCTTTTTCTGTGATCCTATAGCCTGCTTTTACATTTATTATGCTGTATTGTGATTATTCGTTTATGTGTCTGTCTCCCTTACTAGACTGGGAGCAAATCAAAGTCAAGGTATATTTATTTATCTCTATATTTTTTATGTCTGGCATAGTATACTGGAGACTCTCAGTAAATGATTAGATGGTGCAGGGAAAATAAGACAGAATTTATGGGCACCAGAAAAAACAGAATCTTATACAGAGTAAATCTATTTTCTAGGAATACCTGGGCCCAGGGGGACCGAAAATGGAGGCAGACCCCATATCTGTGTAACTAAAGGTTCATTTCAAGCACAGACATATCATGAAGAAGAAAAACAGAAAGAGAAGAAGCAGGAAAAAAAATTTTTTTTGCCACTTGCAAAAACATTATATAATGGAAATTAATGAGTAATGAAATAATTCCTCTATTATTTTTTTGGAAAGCATTAACATGACACATTTTATTTTAAAAAACGTTTTGACATACAAAAAGCTATACATAATTAATGTATACAACTTGATGGGTTTGTAGATAAGTATGTATCTGTGAAACCATCACTGTGACCTGTCCCATAAACTTGTCCATTACCTCCAAAAGTTTTCTCCCAACCTCATTTATCATTATCGTTGTTGTTATTATTGCTATTATTATGTGATAAGAACACTTGACATACGATCTATCTTCTCAGCAAAATTGTAAGTATTCAATATAGTACTGTTAACCAGAGTCACTGTGCTGTACAGCAGATCTCTAGGACTTATTCATCTTGTATAACTGAAACTTTATACCCTTTGGCTAGTACCTCCCTGTTTCTCTGGCAACCTTCATTCTACTCTTTATTTCCAAGAGTCTGACTATTTTATAATCATCTTGTAACTGGTATCATGACACTTAAAGCTTCACGCCTATTTAAAGTCCACCCAAGGAAAAACTACCAAGGCCATGTCCAAGTAAATTCATGTCTCCCCAAACTTTTTAGTCATAGCATACATTTGATCAAGAATTCTCTATGTTCATTACATGTTTTTCCCCAGTGTCTTACAAATCCAGATACCAGATGTTAGGATTAAACATCTTAAGGAATCAGAGAAAGTCGATATGGTGCCAAAGCACTCTGGTGAAAACACTATGATAAAATGTTCTACTGACCCCAAAGACCATTAATAACATACATTACATTTTTATCAACATTAACTAAGAACTTCAGGACAAGGTCTATTGTAACCCAAACTTTAAACTTTAGTAATAGGAGAGAGAGAGTTCTTTAAAGTTAAAAAGAGGGCTTCCCTCGTGGCGCAGTGTTTAAGAATCGCCTGCCAATGCAGGGGACACGGGTTCGAGCCCTGGTCCGGGAAGATCCCACATGCTGTGGACCAACTAAGCCCGTGCACCACAACTGCTGAGCCTGCGTTCTAGAACCCGTGAGCCACAACTACTGGGCCTGTGTGCCACAACTACTGAAGCCCACGCGCCTAGAGCCTGTGCTCCACAAGAGAAGCCACTGCAATGAGAAGCCTGCGCACCACAACAAAGAGTAGCCCCCGCTCGCTGCAACTAGAGAAAGCCTGCACACGGCAACAAAGACCCAATGATGCCAAAAATAAATAAATAAAATAAATAAATTTATTTTAAAAATAAATAAAGTTAAAAAGAAAATCATATGCTCAACATCCCTAATCATCAGGGAAATGCAAATCAAAACCACAATGAGATATTACCTCACACCTGTCAGAATGGCTATCACCAAAAAGAACACAAATAACAAATTTTGGCGAGGGTGTGGAGAAAAGGGAACCCTCTCACACTGTTGGTGGGAATGTAAATTGGTGTAGCCACTGTGGAAAGCAGTATGGAGGTTTCTCAAAAAACCAAAAATAGAACTACCATTTGACCCAGCAATTCCACTCCTGGGTATATATTTGAAAAAAAACAAAAACACTAATTCAAAAAGATACATGTACCTTAATGTTCACAGCAGCATTATTTACAATAGTCAAGATAGGAAGCAACCTTAGTGTCCATCAATTGATGAATGGCTAAAGAAGATGTGGTATATATATATAATGGAATACTACTTAGCCATTAAAAAAGAAGGAAATTTTGCCATTTGCAGCAACATGCATGAACTTGGAAGGTGTTATGCTAAGTGAAATAAGTCAGAGAAAGACAAATACTGTATGACATCACTTATATGTAGAATCTAAAAAATACAACAAACTAGAGAATAAAACAAAAAAGAAGCAGACTCACAGATATAGAGAGCAAATTAGTAGCGGGGAGAGGGGAGGGGGGAAGGGCAATATAGGGGTAGGGCAATATAGGGTAGGGGATTAAGAAGTACAAACTATCATGTATAAAATAAGCTACAAGAATATTTTGTACAACACAGGGAATATAGCTAATATTTTATAAATGGAGTATAACCTTTAAAAATTATGAATCACCATATGGTATACCTGTAACTTATATAATATTGTACATCAACTACATCAATTATACTTCAATTAAAAAAAAAACAGAATTGGGATTTCCCTGGCAGTCCAGTCATTAAGACTTCACCTTCCAATGCAGGGGGTGTGGGTTCGACCCCTGGTCGGGGAGCTAAGATCCCACATGCCTCACAGCCAAAAAACCAAAACATAGAACTGGAGCAATGTTGTAACAAATTCAATAAAGACTTTAAAAATGGTCCACATCAAAAAAACCCAAAAAACAAAAAAACAGAATCATAAAACCTTAACTAAAGTCAGTACAGGTGTGATCCTCAACTGCCTTAAAAATGCAGCAGGTTATTTTGGGTAGGTCAGTATTGATACTTTCCTTTAATCTAACAAGTGAGGCTATCTACCTCTTCTTGTGCAGAGTAGCAAGCATTAATATGTTCTGAGTTGGAGGCCTGATAAAGCAGAGAACTCACTAGTAATTCCTAAATTATGTCTTCATAGCTTGCTCCCACTGTTTCAGAATATCCAGAACACATCATCTGGGGTGTCTGTTAAAAATGCCAGTACTGAAGCCCCATCCCAGACCCACTAAATTAGGGTCTTTTGAGGAAGGACTGAGGACACTGCATTTTTAATAAGCCCTCCACCCCATTCCAAGTGATCATTAGGCACTCCAGGTTTTAGGAAAACCCAATTTCCAACATAAACACAAGAATTTTAGATTGTCAAATAAAGTAACTTTTAATTTCTCTTTAACAACAATATTGGGAAAATGAGGAGTTCCAGCTAAGTGAGTTTCCCAGAAGAATTTAATTTCAGTTTACCCCTGGAAGTCCTGGAACTTCTCAGTGTTTTAAACATTTTAATGAAAATCCTTCTAAACTGTGAAATATAATGCACCACCTTCTCAAACAGAATATATTACACACATTGGGCATCGTTATGGGTGACTCAGGATCATTATTACAAATATCCATTATTATAAGAATAGCTTAAAAAGTTATGAAGTCTATAAAACTGTCTGATTCTACCCTAAATTCTACAGCCAGCTGTGTTTTTATGGTACTACAGCTGCTTTTTTGTGTTTTGTTTAGATTATTTTCCTGTTTTCTCCCTTGCTGGTCGGTAACTTTTATTAATGGTACCATTACTTTTTCTACTTTCCACATTTTAATAAGCTCTGGGAAAGCATGAGGAGTTCTAGATGAGAACGTTCTTGTGTGGGTGTAAGGATCTGTTGGAATGCTTTCAGGTGTCATAAAAAGCCCCAACTCAGATTGGCTTAAACAATAAAGGATTTCATTATCTCACATAACAAGAATCCTTGTTTTTGCATAGTAGCTGAAATCAAATTGTATATACAAGTTTTATTCTGCTTTTTTCACTTATTATATCAAACCATTTCCTATTTCATTAAAATCCTTAATAAATATTCTTATACGTAACATTTCATCATACTAATTAATTCAGTGGAACTGTGTTGGGTAGCTTCTAGGTGCCAAGCATAGGAAGGAGGGTGGAGATGAAGAGCAATAACAGATATGGTTCCCACTGTTCTGCACTTCCACTTTACTAGGAATGTGACATTATTTATTTTACCATTATTTTGTTTCCAAAGAATTGTTTTACAATTATAAATAACATTCTGATAAACATTTTGCTTAAATTTGAGTTTATTTCCACATGAGTAATTTCTAAAAGTGAAATCACTGGGTCACTTTAAGGTTCTTAATACATATACACACATATATATACATATAAATGTATATATATATGTTTTGGTTTTTTTTGTGGTAAAATACATATAAGTAAAACACCATTTTAACTATTTTTTTAAATTAATTAATTAATTAATTTATTTATTTTTGCCTGAGTTGGGTCTTCATTGCTGAGCGCGGGCTTTCTCAAGTTGCGGCGAGCGGGGGCTACTCTTTGCTGCGGTGCGCAGGCTTCTCATTGTGGTGACTTCTCTCGTTGCGGAGCCTGGGCTCTAGGCACGCAGGCTTCAGTAGTGTGGCTCACGGGCTCAGTAGTTGTGGCTCACGGGCTCAGCTGCTCCGAGGCATGTGGCATCTTCCCGGACCAGGGCTCGAACCCATGTCCCATGCATTGGCAGGTGGATTCTTAACCACTGCGCCACCAGGGAAGCCCCCATTTTAACTATTTTTAAATGTGCAATTCAGTGGCATTAGATATACTCACAATGTTGTACAACCATCATCAATAACCATCTCCAGAGCTTTTCAACATCCCAAATTGAAACTCCACCCATGAAACGATAACCTCCCACTCCTCCCTTCCCAGACCCTGGTAACCTCTGTTCTGCTTTCTTTCTCTATGGATCTGACTATTCTAGGTACCTCATACAAGTGAAATCACACAATATTTACCCTTTCGTGTCTAGCTTATTTCACTTCGCATAATGTTTTCAAAGTTCATTCACAATGTAGCATGTATCAAATTTCATTCCTTTTTAAGGCTAAATAATATTTTATTGTGTGTATATACCATATTTTGTTTATTCCTTCATCTGTTGATGGACATTTGGATTGTTTCCACCTTTTGGCTATTGTGAATATCTCATTCTATTTTTAAATTTCTTTCTGAAATAAACTGTACCTGCTTAGGTCTCCTGATAGTATATAAGTATTTTTTTTCATAGTTTATTTCCCATAAAATTTTTAAACTTTGCTAAATAATAGGAGAAAAAAATCTTAGCATTGTTTTAATTGATATTTCTCCACTTGTTAGTCAAGTAGATCATTTTCAACTGTTTATATTTCCACTTTTGTGAAATGTCTGTTCATGTTTCTCATCCCTATATATATTAGAGTCTTAAGATTTTTCTTATTGTAAGAGTTGTTTCAATTTAAAAATATTTCCCCATTGTCAAATTTACTGCACATGTTTTCCCAGTTTATTTTAGCCTTTTGTTTTGATTAGGCTTCTTTTTGATGCAGAGAATATTTTTCATTTTAATGGAGTCAAATTTATCATTTAGTGCATTTGTAAATTATATAATTTATTTTAAGCTTAGAAAAATCTTTCCCATCAAGAGCATATTTCTTCACTGATTCTTTTCACTCAACACTTTATCCATCTGGAATTGGATATATTGGTGTAAGATGATCTAAGCAATTTTTATGGACACTTTTTATTGCCAGTCTTACTTAATCTTTCTGCTACCTTGGCTCCTAACCACTCTTTCTGGAAGTATGTCTACAATTTTGTTGCTCACTCTTTCCTGGTTCTTCCATATTCTTGCTATTGGTTTTCAGGCTCTTTTCTTGCACCTATTTCTCTACCTGTTCCTAAAATTGATTTCAATCATTTATTCTTCTCATGTTGTACATGCTCTCTGACTAATCAGCCCCTTGGACCCATATGTGACTGACACCCTCCCCCCTTCTTTTAATCTTTGGCAGAAAATCCTACCTGGATCTATATGTTCAGTCATTAATTCATTTAATATTCACCAAATATTACTTGAACATTTACTCTACCAGGCACTTTTTTAGGCTCAGGAGATAAAATGCCTACTCTCATGGAACTTACATGGGGGAGACTGACAATATTCTAAGTACATACAATATATAGTATTTAAGGGCTATAGAGAAGTAATGCAGGCAAGGAAGTTAAAAAGTATCTATGGGTGGCTACGAGGGTGCAATTTTAAATTGAGTGGTCCAGGAAGGCCTGCCGAGAAGGGGACATTTATGCCAAGAGCTGAAGGAGATAGATGAGGGAACAACCATTGTGGACATCTGTTAGAAGAACATTCCAGGCAGAAGGAAAACCAAAAGCAAAAGCCTGAGGCAATGTTGTACCTAGTTTCTTCCAGAAGGAGTGAGGGAACTGACAGCCTTATGCAGATTGAATCAGGAGGAGAGCAATAGGAAATGTGGTCAGAGATGCAACTGGGGCCAGATCAGCCATTTATTGCTTTTACCCCAAGCAAAATGGGCTGTTCGCGAGTTTTAAGGAGGGAAATAAAATGATCTCTGGAAGATGTGCCAAGAATAGCCTTTGGGAGAGCATGGGCAAAACAGGGAAACCACTTAAGAGGTGCTTGCAATAATCCAGGCAAGAGGTAATGGTTGCTTGGACCAAAGTGCTAGCTGTAGAGGCGATGAGAAATGGGTAGAGTCAACAGGATTTGCTGAGCGATTACATGTGGGAGTGTGAGGAAGGATCTCAGTCACTGACTGAGTTGGGGAGTAGAGAGAAGCAGGTTTGGGGAGAATATCAGGAATATGGGTTTTGAACATGTGAACTGGAGATGCTAATTAGATATCCAAGTGGAGATGTCTGTGTGAGTCTGGAGTTCACAAGACAGCTCTGAGCTGGAGAAGTTAATTTGGGAGTCATTAAACTACGATGGCATTTAAAGCTATGAGATTGGCTGAAATTATCAAAGAATGAGTGTAGCTAGAGAAGGGTTGTACACACTGAGCTCTGGGCACTCTGTATATGTATAAAACCACCATTTTGATAGAACAGAGGAATAAAAACTGAGAGGAAAGAGTAAGCTCTTATATAGGTTTAAGCTCTTATATGATTATTAAAATCTCAGAGCAAATTTAGCTTTGAGCTTCCTGGAAGCCAAAGTATGAATATTGCTCATCAAATTCTCAGAAGCCTTATTACCATTATTACTTCTTTCTTTTACTTTGCAACGATAAGCCACTAGCTTTTCTAAAGATCTTCTCCCACCCATTTCTGCTCCAGTGGGTGTACACGACTGTGGTTTTCTTCCATCTGTCCCACCATATTGTTTATTAGGTAGAAATAAGCTTTTAGATTTAGATCTTTCAACTCATAATGCAGTATTCTAAGAACTTCCCAAATGGTTCAATGTTGAAATATGCACGCACGCACACACACAAACACACACACACCATCATGAATTTGAGGCCTCATGATGTCAAGATCTATTATTCAATTATCTACATGCTAATGTTGAGTGAAATACGGTTCTCCAAAGAGTGCATATTTACTTTTTTATAAGAAAGTTGGTTTTTAAAAAATATTTAGTTATTTATTTACTTTTGGCTGCTTTGGTTCTTCGTCGGTGTGCGCGGGCTTTCTCTAGTTGCGGCAAGAGGGGGCTACTTTCGTTGTGGTGTGCGGGCTTCTCATTGCAGTGGCTTCTCTTGTTGTGGAGCACGGGCTCTAGGCGCACGGGCTTCAGTAGTTGTGGCACACGTGCTCAATAGTTGTGGCACGCGGGATCTAGAGCACAGGCTCAGCAGTTGTGGCGCACGGGCTTAGTTGCTCCGCAACATGTGGGATCTTCCCGGACCAGGGCTTGAACCCGTGTCCCCTTCATTGGCAGGTGGATTCTTAATCACTGTGCCACCAGGGAAGCCCTATAAGACAGTTTTTACTTTCTTTTTTCAGCTGCTAGTACTTCCAACTAGACTATCTTCCCCTTCCTCTTTGTCTTGTTACCCTTTAACTGGTAACATCTTCTTAACCTTCAAAGCCATCTTAATTATTGTCTTCTCTAAGACAGTGGTCTCCTCTATTGTCTTCCCTAGCGCCCCAGTAGGACTGGTTATACAGCATTCTCTTTTTACCCTTATTACTACATTTTTACTCCATTATGACATTTTTACTGTAAATCCTTATTCATATGTCTCCATCACTAGGTAGAGTTTCTTGGGAGCAGGCAATCTGTCTTTTTAACTTCTGATGCTCAGCAAGTAGCACAGTGACTGGCATTAGTAATCAATTGATACATATATGGTGAAAAAATTAATGCCCTTTGCAAATGAAAGAGCTTTAATGAACACAGAAAATTAAGGTTCTCTTGTTGTTGGGTGGGCTTCTAATCTACATCATATTAACTTTAATTTCTAAATTATTTTCCAAGTTTTAGAATAACCCAATACACTATTATATGCAACTTTTGGTTGGCTCTGAGGGAGAGTGAAATTTTCATTATTTTTACAGCCAGCTCATGTCTGATACCCTGTTAACAGAAGGTTTTTTTTAAGGGATTATACTTAGATCACTATTGTTTGCCAAACTGTATTTTCTGTTACCCTACAAAATCTGATTGCCTACTATATGCCAGGTACTGTATTAGATACTGGACTTATTTAAGCTTCAGGATAGTCTTGAAACCTAGGTTTATTATTTTCATAGGCACTGCATTGGGTTGAATTGTGACCTCTTCCTAATTCATATGTTGAAGTCCTAACCCCTAGTACCTGAGAATGTGACCTAATTTGGAGATAAAGTCTTTGCAGAGGTCATCAAGTTAAAGTGAGTTCATTAGGGTGGGCTCTAATCCAATATGATTAGTCCTCATAAAATGAGAAAATTTGGAGACAGACGTGCGTAGACAGACGGGAATGTGAAGAGACACAGGGAGAAGATGGCCATCTACAAGCCAAGGAGAGAGGCCTAGGCAGATCTTTCTCTCACAGCCCTCAGAATGAACCAGCCCTGCTGACACCTTGATTTTGGACTTCTAGCATCCAGAACTGTGAGAAAATACATTTCTGTTGTTTAAGCCAGTTTGTGGTACTTTGTCATGGTAGCCAAGCAAATGAATATGGACATGTATTAATTTTCTCAATGACAAACAGAGTAGGCTGATCCCAGGGTTGATTGGTGTCAAAGACTTTTTGTTTTATTGCAAAATACACTCCTTGACATTTCAAACTTTGGGTGAGGGGTACAAGAATATAAACCTAAGCTACTGAATTTTCTTTAATAAACTCACTTTGGATCATTTGGCCATTAATTTAAGTTATTTAAATACTTATTTTATACTACTTCTAAGGTTAGTACAGTCTATAAATGAGTTCCTTGCTGTAATAAGTACTTTTTCTTTTATTTGCACCTGTTTAGTGCACAAAGGACAAGATAGGATGGGTACATTTTGGTAAAGTGTGGATAATCTCATGGTTTTATAGTCAATCTATATGCTGATGACTTCTACATGTATACCTCCAGCCTGGGCTTTTCCTCTGAACTCTAGACCTGTATATCCAACTGCTCATTGATGTTTCCACTGAGATGGCTAATAGCATCTCAGGTTGAACCTATCCAAAACAGGCTTTTAATCTTCTCCACCACCCACCCCTACCCCTGCCCTGCTCTTCTCATAGTCTTTGCCGTCTTAGTTGATGACAACTTCACTCTTACAGTTGCTTAAGGCAAAAATGTCAGTGCTATCCTTGACTTTGTTCTCACATATTGTTTTCAGTTGGCTCAATAAAGCCAGTTGATTCTACTTTCAAAATTTACCAAGAATTTTACTATTTTTACCATCACTTCTGCCTCTATTCTGGTCCAAACTGCCATCACCTCTTGTCTTGGTTGTTACAGGAGACTCCAAACTATTGTCCCTGCTCCTGCCCTGAAGCAACTGGAGTGATCCTATAAAAACGTACGTCAGATCTCATCGTGCTATTCAAAACCTTCCACTGTTTTTTTTTTTTCTTTTTTTTTTTTTAAAGATTTTTTTGATGTGGCCCATTTTTAAAGTCTTTATTGAATGTGTTACAACACTGATCCTGTTCTATGTTTTGGTTTTTTGGCTGCGAGGCATGTGGGATCTTAGCTCCCCGACCAGGGACTGAACCTGCACCTGCTGCATTGGAAGGCAAAGTCGTAACCACTGGACTTCCAGGGAAGTCCCCTTCCACTAGTTTCTGACCTCATTCAGAAGAAAAAGCTAAAATTCTTACTATGACCTGGGAGACCCTGTACTTTCTGGCTCCTATTTCTAGGCTCCTATTACATCTACTATTCTCCCCCTATGTCGACTCTAGCCATACTTACCCCCTTGTTATTCCTGGAACAGGCCATACATATTGTTTCCCCCAAATCTTTCTGCTTCTGGGATCCTCTCTCCCCAGATATCTGCGTGATCATCTCACCTTGTTCAAGTCTTTACTCAAAAATCACCTTCCTTCACCTTGCTTTTTTTCCTCCTTTATTACTTATCAGCATCTGACACTTGACACATATTTATCTTACATATTGTCAGCTTCCCCAGCTAGAACATAATTCCCATGAGGTGCGTTTTTCTTTTCTTTTTATATTTCCCCATAGTCAAGGGCCCAATAAATTTTGGACAAATAGCACTAATTTGTCCTGCTTAGAGAGAGAACACTGAACTCTCATCTTCTTCCTTCTGGATTTGCAATAATGCTACAAGAATGTGCTCCTCCATAATCTGAACCTCCCCATTTCCAGGCTGTTTTCCTTCTTTTCCATGTCAGAAGGCTTGTTCCCAAACAAGCCTTTAATCATTCCACTCCTCCAATTGCAAACACATTCTGGAACACCTTTGTGTAAATATTAAAACATTCAGACAAATGCCTAATTTTCCAGTTCCTGGCAGCTGCATTATGTGAAGTATGAGATCATTCATAAACTCACTTGATATTAATTTTTTGAGGGAAGAACTTGAAAAATGAACTGTTTTCTTGGAAGTTTTAACCACACCAGAGATTGTAGAACCATCATTTAATGATGACAGATATTATTAAACAAAGCACGAATAAATGAATGAAATATCTATTTTTTTTATTGCTGTTATGTGACTGTGAGCTCCTTAAGTCCTGAACGTAAGGATTGTTCTTTTCATCTTTGATCCTAGCACCTAATATATTACCTGACACTTAAATTCAATGTTTGATGCATGAATCATGAAGGGCTTCTCTTAGTTCATAATGCCTTTTATGCCTTGGTCCTCCTATGTCTCTGCCATTACTGTTATGTCGAACCCAGGTGATGTGTCTCCCTGAGTTTGCTTGGTCATAGTCTTCTGTTTGATGCTACATTTGCCATCCAGGAACATTACTGCACTGCAACAGCACCCTTCTAGGTTGCAAAAAGGATGCTTCAATCTTCCTTGAAAGGAGGCTTGTTGAAATCTGTGGCTGCCTTGGTGATAGTGGCCAAGACATCGTGATGCTCTGCTCGCTCAGGTCCCTCATGCTGCTTTGGGGCATGACTTAGTAATGTTTTGCTTAATACCTTGAATCCCCAGCCTTTTTTTCCTGGAGCCTCTCTGTTGCTACAGAGGTGGTAGGCACTGCTGGAAGCTGCAGGCTGCGGGTGGACAGTTGGGGAGTGCTGTTCGCTCCCATTCACTTGCCGGCTCAGCTCATGCATGGATAACGCCACGGCTGCTGAGAGTGTGGCTTCCCTGGCAGCTGCCTGAGGAGGCAGGAGCCATGATTCAGAAGTATGGGGGGCTCACAGCTCCCGCAGGAACCTTTGCCTGACGGGAGCCCGGAGCTCCATTGTTCTACCTTCCTCTGTTCCAAAACACTGTGGTCTCCCAAGTCTGCTACGGAGAAATCACACGAGACCCAGCAGCCAGTTCAGGAGTTCATCCCCTTGATTTTTTTCTACTTCCTTCCCTGCCTCATTTCCCCTTTCCCCTCACTCTTGCTTCCCTGGCATTGCACTCCCCAAGGAATTGTTGTTATATAAGCCTTTACCTCAGATTCTGTCTTCTAGAGAACTGGGATTCAAATACCATCATTGATCATCCCCTCAGGCATAGGCCCTGTAAAGATTTTTATGTGCTTACTTTTGTGGTATGTGCTCTTGTCTGTTTTTCTTGCGTTCTCTCTTTCCATGTTCCTCTTTTGCACAATTTAAGTGAAAACAAGCTCTTGTCCTTAACACCCTTATGAGCTTAGATACTAACAGCTATTTATGCACCAGGTACCTTTACAACCATTTTTACCTCACAACAACCCTGTCTAGGTACTATTATTATGAACTTTTTACCTTTTTACAGAAGAAACTGAAGTTAAAATGTTTAGTGACTTGGCCAAAGTCACACGGTTAGTAAATGGCTATGTGAACTCCAGAATCCATATTCTTTTTTTTTTTTAATTTTTTAAAATTTTTATTAATTTTTGGCTGCGTTGGGTCTTCGTTGCTGCGCGCGGGCTTTCTCTAGTTGCGGCGAGCGGGGGCTTCTCATTGCGGTGGCTTCTCTTGTTGTGGAGCAGGGCTCTAGGTGCGCCGCCTTCAGTAGTTGTGGCTCGGGAGCTCTAGGGCGCAGGCTCAGTAGTTGGGGCGCACGGGATTAGTTGCTCCGTGGCATGTGGGATCTTCCCGGACCAGGGCTCGAAACCCTGTCCCCTGCACTGGCAGGCGGATTCTTAACCACTGTGCTACCAGGGAAGCCCTTTTAAAAAAATAATTAATTAATTAATTAATTAATTAATTTATGGCTGCATTGGGTCTTCGTTGCTGTGTGTGGGCTTTCCTAGTTGCGGCAAGCCCAGGCTACTCTTTATTGCAGTGGCTTCTCTTGTTGCGGAGCATGGGCTCTAGGCGGGTGGGCTTCAGCAGTTGTGGCACGCAGGCTCAGTAGTTGTGGCTTGTGGGCTCTAGAGCGCAGGCTCAGTAGTGTGGCACACATGCTTAGTTGCTCCGCGGCATGTGGCATCTTCCCAGACCAGGGCTCAAACCCGTGTCCCCTGCATTGGCAGGCGGATTCTCAACCACTGCGCCACCAGGGAAGCCCCAGAATCCACATTCTTATAGACATCATAGCTCAAATAAGCTTCCAGCAAGGACCTGGCTTTTCTGGAACCAAGATACAGGAGCGTCTCTCCTTACAAAGCGTTTAGATTCCAAATGGCTGTACTTATGGCCATGTTTTTATTCATTCAAACTTAATGAGAAGGAGTTTAAATTTGCAGTCTCCAGATGAATTTTCCACAAAAGGAAAGGGAGATGGGCAACCCTTTGAAACTTTAAAACTTTAAAACCCTTTGAAACTTTGAAATGTCCTTGCTCATATATGTTGTATGGCACCTTTTCCTAAAATAGACATGTTTTGTATATAGTAAGTCCCCTTCATATGAACGAGTTCCATTCTGAGAGCGCATTCATAAGCCCAATTTGTTTGTAAGTTCAACAAAGTTAGCCTAGGTACCCAATTAACACAATCAACTACATAGTACTGTACTGTAATAGGTTTATAATACTTTTCACACAAATAATACATAAAAAACAAACACAAAAAATAAAGAAAACATTAAAAATCCTACAGTACCTTGAAAAGTACAGTAGTACAGTACAACCGATGGCATACAGGGGCTGGCATCGAGTGAACAGGAAAGAAGAGTTACTGACTGGTGGAGGGAGAGGAGGTGGGAGATGGTAGAGCTGAAAGATCATCAGCAATAGGAGACGGAGGGCAAGCTGCAATTTCACTCATGCCTGACGTTGATGGAACGTGCGTTTGCATCACTGAAAGTTCGCAACTTGAAGGCTCATAGGTAGGGGACTTACTGTACTTTGAAATTGAGGGTAGGTAATTTCCTCCTAGATAATCTCTTCAAGTATTGAAAGGAACACTTGAACAGCTTTGTGCCCTGTAACTCACAGGTGTTATGAACATTTGATTAGTGCTTTGAGCCCATGGAACCACACTTTGCCGGAAAACAAAAAATTTACCATCCTAAGCTTTAGTTCCAGAACAAATACTTGGTCTTAACTGACTTCAGATTAGGTTAGTAGGCATCTGACTTAGAAGCTTATCTCTTCCATCATACTCCAAGGTTTTTCCATTCCATCAATCACTTTTCCAGTCTCTTGCTGTCAAGAGCATAGGCGTATCATGTTTTACCTGTTGTATAATTTGCCTTTTTATCTTCAGAATTGTCAGTACTATCCAAGGAGGTCATCTGTGTGCAAATGAAGCAATTCTTATTCTCTCATCATTTTCAATTATGAATACCTCTTCTTTTATCTCCATCACAATTCCACTCTTTTTTCAGGAACTGTCAACTCCTACTGCTTTTGCACTTATCAGATACTACATGATCATTAGTATTCATGTAACATCTCAGATTAAGCAGTACCAGGGCCAACATCTTTAGTAATAGAAATGACCCCAGAGCCTGCTGACTCCCATAGCTTTGGTGGGCAAAGTTGACTTGCTTTTGCTCTGATGGGTGTCTTTTAAAAAAGGTATGTTAGTACATTAAAAATTATTAGTTTTTTATTTCCTACACTGGATGCACGACACCTTTTAGGAGACTTCCTTTCTCCACTCAAGCAGAAAGATGGTATGAGGTTTACCACCTTCCCTGGATTAGGTGAGTAATATTCCATGCCTTATTGGCTTTAGGGAGAAAGAATCTTGCCAATGAGTTACTTCCAATGTGTCACTATTTTTTAGTGCTTTAATTTATTCAACAATTTGAGCGCCATATTTATACGCGGAGGCTTCACTGATCAGATACTGGAACCATCATATAAGCAGTATCACTTTGGACGTGTTTCCAAAGTTCTCGGGGCCTCGATTCCTTCGCAAGCTAGTGTGGGGAGTCAGTGGGAAAACATAAAAGGGTTGGTACGCAACGGTGCTTCCACCAAAGGGAGCTCTTTGCATTTCTCCGAGGGGCTTAACCAGGATGAGCAAATGAAGCGGGCTCTCGGATGATGTTCAGTCAGCCCCCGACATTCCAGGGACACGAAGTCAAAGGTGAGAAATCCTACTTGCAACCGCCCTACAGGTCACAGGCGGACCGGAGAAATTCCGTGGGCGGTGCGAGGCGCAAGACAAAGCTCCTCTCGGTTAACCACAGGCTGGAGCTCCCCACTTCTCCACCCCCGTCCCTGCTCTCGCTCCACGCCCACCCACAGCCCGCCCGCGTCACAACGTCATCGCCTGGCTGCCGGGTGCAAGGACGCACCGCCCACGGAGGGGGAGCCGGAAGCCGGGAGAGCAGCCGCGCGCGGCGTCCCGGAACCGCGGGAGCCTGAGAGCTCGCGCACCTGGGGGAAAGCGGCAGGAGACAGCGGGCATGCGCGAGGCTGCCGGGCGGCGCAGGCGCGCTGCTGGCCTCACTCGAGGGACCAGATCCGGTTCTCCGGGTTGGAGCGGGGGTGGTGTCGTGGGTTGTCCTGGCTGCCGGGGAGAAGGGGGAGAAAAAGGTGATGCGGAAGGGGCCAGACTCTTAAGAAGGGCGGATTTGCTTCTGGGATGGAGAGGGCCCGGGTGGACGGATCCTAGTGTGCGTCTGTGCTGGGCGCCCCACAGAGTTAGGGATTTGTCGGAAGATGAAATCAATCCACCGTGCAAAGTGCGATGCAATTTTCCTAAGCCAGGAACACGCTTAGAATACACGCCCAGAGCCTGGGGCCAGTTCTCCCCTGGGATGACTACGTATCTGTGTGCCGGACACCGCGCAATGGCTGACCTGTTATTTCAGTCTCCCGCCGCCACCAACAACCCTGTGAGGCGGGTTTATTACGTGGTCCCCAGTTTCCCCTTTGGAAACCTAGGACAGATTATCTTGTCTACAGGTCGCGCAGCTGAAATATCGTGGAGTTGCTCTTTCCACCAGGTTTGTCTGATTCCAAAGCTCACTGCTGCCTATCAGACGCTTGAAGTCCTGAATGGGTGAAAATTAGACAGTAAAGACATTCTGTAAATAAATGGTAAATCGTGAGGTTTGGATGTTAAAAGGTATAAATCAGGCTATAGGAGTAGGTAGGTGTCAGGGAAAAGGGGTCAAAGTGGATTTTGAATAGGATTTGGCTGGAGGTAAGAAAAGTGAAAGCAACGGCTTGGAGGTGGAACAGGAAACCTGAGAAGAAAAGGAAGCGATTGCTTCAACTGGAACCTTGTCTTTACGTTTGGCTTGCAAATTGTAGCATCTGTAATTCTAGAGATAGGCTTGTCTTCCAAAGCAATGGACTTTCTCTTTTCTGCACCTAGATTTCTGCTCGATGCACAGTGATAACTGTTCCTCTGTTCAGCAAGAAGATGCATTCTGGCCACTCGTTTAACAGCCGGAAACTTTGGTACCCGTGACAAAGATGATACGAGATGGAGGATGTCTTGCCGAACCCTGGCTTGCCTGAGAGAGGTCTCTTTAGTGCTTGCAGGTTCTTCTACTTCTGTAACTCCTTTGTGGCTCCAGTAGTGAGAAGAATAAACAATCATAAGCCCCAATCCAGTACCATCTCAGTGCCAACGTCTATCTTTAAAAGAAAGAAAAAAAGCCCATATCATCTTTGTTTAAAGAAGCTTGGACCCAGTGATTTGTTAATTTGTTCGTGGTTTCATACTGCTATTGAAACAGCAGTAACAGCTTGCTCTGCCCAATTTAACAACTGATTAACTATTACCTTGTATTAGCCTCTAATTGTTTAATGGGTGTAAATTTTATCTGCTAAGCAAGATTGTAAGATGCCCCAGGCAGGGACGGTGTTCTCTGTCTTATATCTCTGAACTGACTTGACTTTTGCAAGTGTCCCTCTTATACCCCCTTGAATCCCCACTACTAAGTACTCTGCCTGGCACATGCTAGGCACTCAGTTAATGTTGATGAAATGTTGCCTTCTGGAGAGCAGAAAACAAGCCTGCTATTTCTTTATATTTTTCTGGCCCTCTAGCACAATTATCTCCTTTTGGAGGACATTCAGCAAATATGTGACTTGATTGCTGTGCCTTTCAACAGGGGAAATATAATCTCCCTGATGCCTTATAAAGAATTGCCACCTAAACACCGTGTCCCCAAGAAGTCTGTCAAGAAATCATTGTTGATAGATTGATTAGCCTCAAAGAAATTCTTAGTTCTTTTCTGAAATGTGCATCTGTCCTTCCGTAGTCAGTGATATTCATGGTTATGTTGGTCAGACTGCCTAAGAAATTATTTGGGAGATTGTGTAATTTGAGTATCTTCTTGACTTGAGAAAACAAACCAATAAAAAACCAAATCAAAACCCTAACCCAACAATAGAGACTCAATAACAAACAGGACCTTTGTGCTTAAGAACCCTACCTGCAAAACAATTTTGTGCCTCTGGAGAGAGAGAGAGAGTGTGTGTGTGTGTGTGTGTGTGTGTGTGTGTGTGTGTTTGTGTGTGTGGCGTGCTTCTTTTGAGGTACGTGAAGCCAAATGAAATCTGAAACACCGTTTTTCTGTCAACCTATTCAGCTGACAGCAAAGGCTCCTTGGGGTGGGGTGCGGTTAGGGAGGTGATGAGTTCAGGTAATGTTTGAACATTAGGAGAAGAGAGGCTAGACCAAATCCTTTTGAATATTTACATTCAGTGGCGCTAAATCTGGCACCGTCTCCCATTTTTTAGCTGCGGAAACTGGGGGCAAGTAACAACGTTTCTCAGCCTTAGTTTCCTCTTTTGTAAAATGGGGATGAAAACGATACCACCACCTAACTTTTAGAGTTACAATGTGTACATTTGTAAAGCGCTTACGACATTGCCTGGCACACTGGCACTTAGCAAGAGCTTTAAGTCTTTGATAAGTAAGTAAAACGCTATGACCTCCACTTCCATACTGCTAGCCTCTTGTAAGCCCCACCTATACCGAAATTCTGGAGACGCCGCTGTTTCCGATTACAAGGTTTTCTGACCTATGCAATTATTTTTGCTGCCATCTGCACGCTTAAAAGTCGCCCAAACGATTTCGGATGTCCGTACTCTTCTCCCCGTCCCCTTGGTTCCGGTTCCCGCTCCCCCTCCCCCGCCGCCTCAGTCGCGGTGGGGGCGTGAATGGGGGAGGGGGACGTGAATGGGGGAAGGGGGCAAGTCCGCCTTCCTCCCCACCCCCTATCTTCGCCGCTCAGCGAAAGCCTTGGAAACCACCCCACGGCTCTCGTCCTACCCGGAACGCCCCCGGGGGCGGGGCTCGAGTGCCGCGCAGGCCCAATGCAGCCCCGTCGCGCCTGCGCAGTGGAGGGGCTGAAGGAGGCGGGGGATTGGTATGCGAGCGAATGTGTGAGGGGAGGAGGCGTCCGGGCCGAGCGTGGTACTACGACGGGCGCGGGCCGGAGGGGGCGGGGGGATGCGCCGCGGCGGCGGCGGCGCGGGCGCTGGGACTGGTGTTTGGAGGCGCCAGAGCAGCGGATCCCAGTCTTGCTGCCGCAGCAGCGCGAGTGTCGCGCGCGGCCTGAAGACGACGTACCTTTTTGCTCCTCACCTTTTTTTTTTTTTTTTTTAAAATAACCGAAACCAATGAACGCAGCCGGGACCCGAGCTCCAGAGGCCGCCGGTGCCGACGGGACCAGGCTGGAGCCCGACAGGAGCTCGCGTCTGAGGCGGCGGGGGTGGCCCGAGGAGTCGCAGGAGGCGGCCGCGCCTCGCGAAGCGGGCGAGTGGCTGGCGGCCGGGGCGCCGCCGCGCTTTCCCCCCGCTCCTTCTCCGCGTCCTCATCCCGCCACGACGCCCGGCCCGGCCTCGGGCTGGCTGCGGCGGCGGCGGCGCTGGGCTGCGCTGCTGGTCCTCGGGCTGCTGGTGGCAGGCGCGGCGGACGGATGCGAGCTGGTGCCCAGGCACCTCCGCGGACGGCGGGCGGCGGGCTCTGCCGCGGCGGCCGCCTCCTCTCCCGCCGCGGCGGGGGGCGACAGCCCGGCGCTCATGACAGGTGAGGGCCGGGAGGGCGGCGGGCGGGGCTCGGCCGGGCGCTGCGGGACCCCCATCCCCGGGAGGGGCCCGCGCCCTCTGCCCGGCGCCTGCTGTTCGACGGCTCTCGTCAGTGCGCGATGCCCAGCCGGGTGCCCAGACGCCAGCGCCCTGGCAGCTGCTTGGGCGCTGCACTCCGGACGCCTTCCCTCTCCCCCTTGATACCCCGCCCTCGTCAAAGCCTCTCGACGGCAGTCGCTTCCCCGCCCTTAAGTCTGCTCTCCGGTGTTCCACGCTGAGCAATGCGGTGGTTTCTCTTCCGTGCTGCAGAAGAGCCAGCAGGGTCTGCAGGGTACTGGACTGATTTTTTTTTTTTTTTTGAAACTGCTAGGAGAAGTCAGCAGCAGCAATGCGGTATTGAGACCGCCTTTGGTGCTGCTTTTGCAAAGGCAGCTGGCAGCGAGTCTCACAGGTTCAGAGACCCGCTGAGCACAGTGTCCCGGGGGAGGCTGCTGGAGAGGATTCTTTGAGAGTCATAATACCTAGTGGTATTTAGTGGTTCCTTATTAGTATGCGGAAACCTCTAAGTCTAATGTGGACTTTTTGAGGAGTGGGGAGAAGACCGTTTTAAAGGATGGATAGATAGTATTTGCTGGTGGGAGCATCACTGGGTGCAAAGGGTGCAGAAAGCTGAGCAGGTTACCAGGAATATACCGAAAATTTACCAAGTGCAGGATATTCGGTGCTCGTATTTGAGCAGCACACTTCTGATAGACTGCAACAGCACTTTTTAAAAATATGGAACGTTCTTGAAATTATTGAAAACTGGCGAACATATGTGGTAAGGTGAGGTAGAAAATTGAATCCTTTTAAAGCTTTCCATTGTCATGTACTACTGATAGGTTGTGGTTTAAGTAGTGATGTAAGGATCTTGAAATGATTTCTTTTGGAAAAGTAGTGGAGTTTAAAGTAAGCTTTTTTTTTTTGTACTTTATTTTTAAAAGTACTTTGTAGATTTTCTACATAATTGCAGGACTAAAAAGGAAAAAGTAAAGTGGAAAAAGATGACCCATCATTAATTTAACCAAAGTGATAGTCCAACAGGCGTTTGAAAGTTACTAACAGCTGCTGTGAGTGGAGCTCAGGAGCTCTATTCTTTAGAGCAAAGCAGCTATTCTCTGGGTTCTATGACAGGATGTTTACTATTCTAGAGAGGAGGGTGTTGGTAAACTTTCCAAGCTCTTTGGAAGTTGTAGTATATGGAACATAATGATAGGAATATTTAACTTGCTTTACCCTGAAGTATATCAAGCCCTTTAAGTGGAACTTGAAACATCAGACTTATCACTGGGTAATTTTGATAAAACGATTACAGAATGATCAGTATTAGGAGTGTAATAGAGTTTGAGTGAGAGGATAGATTGGATAGTTTTATGCTTGCATAGTCTTATAGTGATTATTGGGAAAGTATCAAGATAAAACTATAATGTGAAGGTTTAATGCCTCATGCACGAAGGGAAGGAGCAGAATTACTTGGGTTTCTAGAAGCTATAGGAGTGTGGCTCTTGGTTTCTTGAGCAGAAAAGTTTGGTTAATAAATAATTGGCTAGTGTTTTATCACTATGTAGTTGCTAAAAGGGCACATGATTCGGAAAATGTAGTATTAACCACTAACAGTATGTTGTATATCATGTAGATTAGGTCAAGAAAATTACTTAAGATCGAATTTTATTTTAATAAGCTGTTTATAATCCTTCCTTTTGAATTAAATTCCTCTGAGTTATTTATGGTATTGTGAAAAAGGAAAGGTGATTCTTACTGGATGAAAAGTCTGATATATCACACAAAATTAGTTTGTGCTGTAGTGCTTTAAAATAAGTTTACTAAAATAAGATTGACCCTGGAATTTATTTTTAATATTCTTAATAGTCTTTCCCTTTGTTAGAATATTGATTTTTTAAAATAAATTTATTTAATTTTATTTTTGTCTGCATTGGGTCTTCGTTGTGCTCACGGGCTTTTCTCTAGTTGCGGTGAGTGGGCTTCTCATTGCGGTGGCTTCTCTTGGTGCGGAGCACGGCTCTAGGCGTGCGAGCTTAAGTAGTTGTGGCACGCAGGCTCAGTAGTTGTGGCTCGCGGGCTCTAGAGCGCAGGCTCAGTAGTTGTGGCGCACGGGCTTAGTTGCTCCGCGGCGTGTGGGATCTTCCCGGACTAGGGCTCGAACCCATGTCCCTTGCATTGGCAGGCGGATTCTTAACCACTGCGCCACCAGGGAAGCCTGAATATTGATTTTTTGAATCATGTAAATCACTTGAAATTTAAGATAATCAAATTACACAGTGTACAAGTTAAATTGGGTTATTTTAATAAGTTTATGTAAATACAGTCAACAAAGTTAGAGCATACTGAAAATTTCTTTGAATTATATGGTCAGTATGGGACTCCTTCCTATTCTGATTGTATGAATAGTGCTTTCTTTTATGGTTACCATTTGTAAATGTTGTGCTAAACCCAGACCATAAATTGCTGTTGTACACTTCAGGAAGTAGAACCATAGACTGAACTTAAAAAATACGGCGTTATAATCTAGGCAGTGTTAATGGGTAGAAATGGAATAGAGAGTTTCAGTAATGAAACTAAGCTTCATGTGAATGTTGAAAATGGAAAATTCTTGTAAGAATTTTGAGAGAATTGCTGTCTCTGGCTCTGTATTAAAGATGTCATTTAACTGTGAATTCTTAATAGCTCTGAAAATGACAACCAAAGTCACTTTATCTTCTCTTTTTCTCTTCGGATTAGTATTTTAAATACTTACCTTTAGGAACTTCATAAGAGTTTGCCTCTTACTAATAAAATCTAGAAAACAGCCGTTTCCACTGAAGTTTGCCTCTCAAGAGTTTTACTTTAGAGGTTTAGTGTATTTTAAGAATAAATTGCCTTTAAATCATCTATTGCATGCTTAGTTTTGAGCAAGTGGGTGTTCTTTTAAAGAGAGAGACTATGTCACATCAAAATAAACAGGCCCATTGTCATAAGAATAAATAACAATACATATATATTTAGGATTCTTACTTTCAAAGTGATTGAAATTTAAAGCAAGTTAGGGATTGGTGATTGAGTGCTTGTTGATTATAATCTAAAGCAGTGTTTGAATAATTCAAAACATCACTTTTTTTTTTCTTTTTTGCCTAACAGATTCAGAGGCAATGAATTGATCCCAGTAGGCAGTGATTGATCTCATCCAGATATGGTCCCTGAGAAATAGCTTATGAAAGGGCACACATATATACAATAGACATACACACATGCATAAATATATCGCATGTTTATAGAACACAATTATTTATTCTGACAAAATATATGTATTTGTCATATATATGTTATATATATACATATGTTACTTTGAGTAATATTTTGTGAATTTGCACGTGTTAATGTTTTCATTGTGACAATAGTTAAATTCATAGTGTACTTCACATAGTGTTAGAAAATGTTTTTCCTCCTTTTGTGAAGTTATTCTTTTTGAATTTAGCTTAGGATTTCCTGAAGCTGCCTTTTGATGGCTAGGTCTACTGCTGTATCCTTTTTTTTCCTTTCCCATAGTTTTCATTTGCCAGTCTATTTCTTTTTTAAAAAAAAAAATTTTTTTTTTTTTTTTGATGTGGACCATTTTGAAAGTCTTTATTGAATTTGTTACAACATTGCTTCTGTTTTATGTTTTGGTTTTTTGACCATGAGGCATGTGGGATTTTAGCTCCCTGACCAGGGATCGAACCTGCACCCCCTGTATTGGTAAGCAAAGTCTTAACCACTGGACCGACAGGGAATTCGCATACCAGTCTCTTTCTTTACTAGTCTTTGGCCATTGCTCTAGGTTGTTTTTTCTTTTTCCTGTTGCTGACTACAGAATTAAAGAATATACTCGTATCGCTTCTGATCTAGTCTATTCTGACCATATAAGAATTGGTAGTAATCTTATTGGTCTGGAAACATTGCATCCCTTGGTACTCTTTTTGAGAATGCTATGGCAGAACTGAGTGGCCTCTGTTGGGAATCCCCTGACACAGGAAAAACTCAGAGGGCCAGCTGGAAAAGTGGGTTCAGGATTTAGTTTAATTTTAACAATAGGATCCACACAGGAATTCTTTAATTTGCTAAAGGCTTGCTTTGTGATTGGATACATGCTAATGTTCTTAGATTAATTTAGACTTTTGAGTAACTGTATCAAGTATTTTGGATATTGCCCTATTCATTGATAATAATGCAGTGTGGAACATTTTTGGAATGATGCATGGAGATCTATATTTGTGTATAGGGTAGCTAAAATATGAACTCATTAAGCTAATGTTAAAATTAACAGCTAATAATATGATTAGCAAGCCATTTTTGATATTCGCCAAAATTTGGACCTTACCTTATTAAGACCTACCTAGGAGATTACTTCTGAATTGATCAGATTTTCATCAACCAAGCAGTTATTAAGCATATGCTGAATACCATGTAGTATGAATGGGAAAAAATACAAAAGAGACTAAGACATGGGTCTGCCTATTGGGAATAATAGGTATATTTATTAAACTATTACTGGCAGTCAGTATTGTGCTAAGTGCTTTATATACATCACTGTTTTTGATTGTGAGATTAATTCTGTTAGATAGTTGCTTTCTTCATGTAAGAGATGAGGAAACTGATGCAGGATGATCTTAAGTAACTTGTCCAAGGTTACATTTAGTAAGTAGCAGAGTCGGATGTTGACCTGTGTTTCTCTGATTCCAAAGCTTTGATTCTTAACTGGTATGTTGTATGCTTTCTTATACACACAACTAGACATAATAATGAGATAGACTGTGATTAACAATAACAGACCTAAAAATGTTGGAGAAAGAAAGGCTACTAGAGACTATTACTTGGAGGAGGGTTGGGTTTGAGCTGGACCTTTATGTATAGATAGGACTTGTTGTGGAGACGAGTGAAAAGGCTTTCAGGGAGGAAGCGTATGCAAGAATAAGGAATAAGTTAATAGTTTTCTTTAGAGTTAAGCATAGGTTGTATGTAGAGTGGCAGAAATGCAAGGAAAAAGAAGGTTTGGCCAAATTATCAAGAGCTTTAATATTCCCTAGTTTATTCCCTGTGTATCAAAATGTCAGCACATCTAAAACTGGGATACTCAGCCATGTGCTGGGGAGTATGGAAAGCCACAGGAAAGTTATGATACATTTTCTTGGCATATTAATTTTACTAGATTATTATTTTTTTTTAAATTTTATTTATTTATTTATGGCTGTGTTGAGTCTTCGTTTCTGTGCGAGGGCTTTCTCTAGTTGCGGCAAGCCGGGGCCACTCTTCATTGCGGTGCGCGGGCCTCTCACTATCGCGGCCTCTCTTGTTGCGGAGCACACGCTCCAGACGCGCAGGCTCAGTAGTTGTGGCTCACGGGCCTAGTTGCTCCGCGGCATGTGGGATCTTCCCAGACCAGGGCTTGAACCCGTGTTCCCTGCATTGGCAGGCAGATTCTCAACCACTGCGCCACCAGGGAAGCCCTACTAGATTATTTTGAAAGCAAACATTAAATATTTAATAGATAGTAATTTAAAACATTTAACAATACTAAACATGCCCAAGTTATGGAAAATGTAAGTTTACTTTAAATTTTAAGGTCAAATGAAAGGCTTAAAAAGGTGTTTTGACCTTTCAGAATGTTTTGTTCGTGAACTTAGAGTTCTAAATCTATTATCCTGTCAGGGGTTGAGAAGCCCTGTGGTTTTTAAACATGGGAGTGACATGACCTCAGTGTTTGAAAAGCTAAGTCTAGGTGGATGGAAGTGAGGAGATAAGAGAGATAAAGAGGCCAATTAGTAAGCTATATAGAAGTGGAGGTCTTGAAAATTTAAAAGATACGGTGGCTATGAGAATGTTTAGAGGAAATTTTATAAAATTTCCTTTATGGTTAGATTAGAAAGGAATCTATATAAAGTCTAAGAAATAAAAATTGCCTTTAACCTTTAAACTCCTAGAGTTTGTAAAATGACTTAAATTGGTACAAGTCCTTGAAAACAGGCAAGAAGGAACACTTTGTTGTAGAGCGTCTTTATTTCAAATGTGCCTATTTAATTACTATTTTTGTATATGATTGGACTTATGTGATGATTTACAAACGGTTTATATGAAACTTTTTAGTATTCCATATTTAAAAATTCATGTTTATTCCTTAACAAAGATAACTGTTTCCAGATTGAACTAACATTACCATGCATCAGGGTTGAACTCCCCCCAGCCGCCATTTGAATAACAGTGTCTCAGAGTACTGATATATTATTTGTTTCAAAATTAACTTTTGAATTTCATTGTGTGAATTTCACACTTGATCTGTAGATGATTTCAAATGCCAAATCTAAATGATTTGTTCCTTTCCTTATCGTTCTAGATCTTTATATTAGTAGGTATTCAATCCGGATATTCAATCCGTCTTGACACTTTCTAATCCTACCTTCAGTAACTATTGTCCTTGACTGGTTTCATTGTTGTAGATTTAAGGTTGGTTCTCCCCTAAGCCTGTGTCCTCAGTCTGTGTTCCTCTAGTCTACCTGAACATTTCCTCCTCAGAGAACTTCATTACTAGGAAAGTTCTAAATTGGGGGTGGGGAACCCCAAGCCAATGATTGATTTGACTTTTGGCTTTATTTCATTTGGCCCTTGAGGTGATACTGCACAACCATCATGGCTGCAGTCCTGAGAGTAATTTCCTTTCTGTTAGGCTTTATCAGCCATCTTGTCTAAAGTGAAACAACTTTAGGCTAAGATTAGTTTTAGAATGTTTAATAGTGACTTTTCAGTGTTTTCTTAAGATAATGGTAACCCCCCCACCCCAGGACCAGGGAACCAGAGTATGACAAACACAGTTTACTTGGACTAGTTCATTTCAGAACTCAGGTGTCTGTATCTGTCCCAGTGTTCTTGCAAATGAATTTATCTTTTTGTGTGCCTGGATCTTGGCCTCTGTAACTTACTCTTTTTCCCCTAGTCATTTTCATTTTCTCTACCTCTCTCTTTGATTTTCCTAAACTTGACATTATATGGAACTGAAAATGTCAAAGAAGATTTTACTGAATTAAGTAAAAACTGGTTTTTAAATTTTGAAAATATTTGAAGTGAGTATCTTATTTAGGTAATTAAAAAATAGTAAGAAACCTCATCACAAACCCCCAGAGTAATGAAAGTGATTCATAATTGTTTCTTAAGTGATTCTCAATAAGTGAAAAAGGTTTTAAAATCCTTACTTGAAATTTTTTCCTGCTATTCAGCACAGTGTACGGGTCCATGTTATTGCACTCATGTTTTCTTTGCACTATTGTTTTTCTTTCCTTTCAAAAATATATGATGTTGAGTAATAGATAATCTTAGTTCCCCTTCTTTACTCCTAGTCTCCAGCAATAAATCTTTTAATTTTTCCATTAATGACAAGTATGTAATTTTTCCTCTTTTCCTGCTCTGTCCTCTTCATCTGTTCTTTCTACTTTGTCACAAACATTCAGACTGTGTTAATCTTTGATATTTCTTTCTTCTGTATTTCTGTGTACCAAATTAAAAAAAAGCTACTCCAGATCTTTGTCCAGCTGTGGTACAGGTATCCTTTGCTGTTTCTTGAATTTGCTTTTTTAAATATACCTTGCAGTGTGCATCCAGTATTTGGTTCTAGGTCGGTTGAAATGGATCCTAAAAAACCCAGAGGCTAAAAGTGAGAAAGTCAGGCTTCAGTGAATGTGTGTGTACGCATATAGTTTTGAACATTTTTTAGTTACTGTTTTGTGTCAGAATGATGCAAAGAACTGAGAATATAAAAATTGACCATTTTTATTGTTGCAAGAACAATATAAATTTGAAAATTGCTAGAGAGTGGATCACATAATTTTAAAAAATGTATAAATATAATTTAAAAAATTGAGGTATAGATGATATACAATATTATATGTGTTTCAGGTGTGCAACAGTGATTCACAATTTTCAAAGGTTATACTCCATTTATAGTTATTATAAAATGTTGGCTGTATTCCCTGTGTATCCTTGTAGCTTATTTTATACATAATAGTTTGTACCTCTTAATTCCCCACCCCTATCTTGCCCCTTCCCCCTTCCGTCTCCCCACTGGTAACCACTAGTGCTCTATATCTGTGAGTCTTTCTTGTTTTGTTATATTCACTAATTTTGTTTTTTAAAATTCCACATATAAGTGATATCATACAGTATTTGTCTTTCTCTGACTTACTTCACTTAGCATAATACCCTCCAAGTCCATTCATGTTGTTACAAATGGCAAAATTTCATTCTTTTTTATGGCTGAGTGGTATTCCATTGCCTGTGTGTTTGTGTGTGTGTACACACGCATACATACACACCACATCTTCTTTATCCATTCGTCTGTTGATGGACACTTAGGTTGCTTCCATATCTTGGCAATTGTAAATAATGCTGCTGTGAACATTGGGGCGCATGTACCTTTTCAAATTAGTGTTCTCCTTTTTTTTGGATATATAACCAGGAGTGGAATTTCTGGGTCATACGGTACTTCTATTTTTAGTTTTTTGAGAAATCTCCATACTGTTTTCCACAGTGGCTACATCAGTTTGCATTCCTACCAACAGTGTGCGAGGGTTCCCTTTTCTCTACGTCCTCACCAACATTTGTTATTTGTGTTCTTTTTGGTGATAGCCATTCTTAATAGATACCTCATTTATAATGAGGTGATATCTCATTATAGTTTTAATTTGCCTTTCTCTGATGATTCATGATGTTGAGCATCTTTTCATATGCCTGTTGGCCATCTGCATGTCTTCTCTGGAAAAATGCCTGTTCAGGTCTTCTGCCCATTTTTTGATTGGGTTGTTTGCTTTTTTGATGTTGAATTGTATGAGCTGTTTATATATGTTGGGTATTAACTGCTTATTCGTCATATCATTTGCAAATATTTTCTCCCATTCAGTAGGTTATCTTTTTGTTTTGTCAGTGCTTTCCTTTGCTGGGCAAAGCTTTTAAGTTTCATTTGGTCCCATTTGATTATTTTTGGTTTTATTTCCTTTGCTTTAGGAGACAGAGCCCAAAATTATTGCTACGATTTATGTCAAAGAGTTTTCTACCTATGTTTTCTTCTAGAATTTTTGTGGTTTCTGGTCTTACACTTAGGTCTTTAATCCATTTTGAACTTATTTTTGTATATGGTGTTAGAGAATGTTCTAATTTCATTCTTTTACATGTAGCTGTCTAGTTTTCCCAGCACCACTTATTGGAGAGACTGTCTTTTCTCCATTGCATGTTCTTGCCTCCTTTGTCATAGATTAATTGACCATAAGTGCGTGGATTTATTTCCAGGCTCTCTGTTCTGTTCCGTTGATCTATGTGTCTGTTCTTATGCCAGTACCATACTGTTTTAATTACTGTAGCTTTGTAGTAGAGTCTGAAGTCAGGGAGCATGATTCCTCCAGCTCTGTTCTTTCTCAAGATTGTTTTGGCTCTGTGTGTTCCCATACACATTTTAAAAAAATATATATTTTAAAAATTTATTTGGCTGTGTTGGGTCTTAGTTGCGGCACATGGGATCTTTCGTTGTGGCGCGTGGGCTCTTTGTTGTGGCACACGGGCTTGTCTCTAGTTGTGGTGCACGGGCTCTCTAGTTGTGGCGTGCAGGCTCTAGAGCTCATGGGCTCAGTAGTTGTGGTGCATGGGCTTAGTTGCCTCGCGGCACGTGGGATCATAGTTCCCTGACCAGGGATCGAACCTGTGTCCCCTGCATTGGAAGGCGGATTCCCAACCACTGGACCACCAGGGAAGTCCCTCCATACAAATATTAAAACTATTTGTTCTAATTCTGTGAAAAATGCCCTTGGTTTTGATAGAGATTGCAATGAATCTGTAGATTGCCTTGGGTAGTATGGTCATTTTAACAATATTAATTCTTCCAGTCCATGAACACAGTATACCTTTCCATCTGTTTTTGTTGTCTTCAGTTTCTTTCATCAGTGTCTTACAGTTTTTCGAGTACAAGTCTTTTACCTCCTTAGGTAGATTTATTCTTAGGTATTTTATTCTTTTTGATGCAGTTGTAAATGGGAATGCTTCCTTAATTTCTCTTTCTGATAGTTTGTTGTTAGTCTATAGAAATGCAACAGATTTCTGTGTATTTGTTTTTTAAAAGGAAATGACTAGGTAGCTTATCTAGGAGCGTTCCTGCATTTACTAAAAATATCTTTTAGAATTTTTATTACAAGTGCTTGTTATACATTTGCAGTATTGCAAATAAGTCTCCTTTTCCCTTTCTTTGGAAAAAGGTATAATATAAACAAACATTCTTTTTTGTTCACCCCTTTGTATTACTTCTATTCTTCATTTACAAACAAACCAAAAACTACAAGCAAACAAACAAAAACCCTCAGTGACTTTTATATGCCAGTCACCAAATCAGATGTTTGGAATTCCAGGATTAATAAGCTATTGACTGTGCTTTGTTTTCCAGGAGGAGATATAACCACTTAAAGGGTGATGATACATTGTGATGAGGATATATGGACATTAGGGCATGTGCTGTATTCAGTAAAATTAAATACAAAGTTGGGAGTCCCTAACTTTGATGTGAGGAGGTGGGTTATTAATGAAGATGTCCCCCCTTCCTCACAGTAGGGGTATTCACTGAGACTATATAAGAGTTTGTCAGATAGGGAAAATTATAATGGTGTGAGAGAAGTCAGCTGAGTGGGGAATGACATTGATCATACACATTGGCGTTTGAGAATGCTGGATGGTGATTGTGAATTACCAAATACCCAGGATGGCAGAGTCAGTGGTCAGCCTGCTTGTAGTGTACAAACATTTATATTTGCATGTGGGATTCAAATTTATGCCTGGCATTTGTATGTTTTATCTCATTTAATCCTTGTAGAAGCCTTGTGAAATTGTCATCTCCATAATAAATTATTCCGTATAGTGGAGATTTAGGATTGCTTTCAAATAGTTTATGCCTTAAAAATCCTCCAGTGTCAAGGAGTGTTATGACAAAGCCCAGGGTGTGATTAGAAGTGAATTAGGAAATGAGGCTGGAGAAGTAGCAGAATTAAACTTTTTGATTAATGTTAAGTTCTAGATCTTTATTGTCCAAGGAACTTTATGAGTTCTTTCTTCATTTATCTTGGTAAATAACCAGTTTTTCATTTTTAAAAATTTTGCTATTAAATATTCTGAACTCTTAAAAAATACACATTTAAAATGTATGATTCCTGGGGCTTAAGACAAAGGACTTTTTAAAAAAAATTGGTATTCTCAACAAGTGGGTAATTCCTATTTGTGCTTTGTTTTCATGAATATTCCTTAAGGATGGAATGCAATTTTTAAGAAACATAGCATTTTATATCTTGAATTTTTATTTGGGCTGTAAGTCTGTTCCAACTAGTGTGGTTAAGAGCATAGCCTCTTGACTAGAGCATGATTTCCTGGGCTTGAGGCCCAGTCTGACAGTGGTTTTGTAATTTAGGGTAGGTGATTTAACCTATTAGTACCTAAATTTCCTTATCTCTAAAATGGGTTTAAAGTATAAATGTGTTAATCTATGTAAAGTGCTTAGAGTGTGGCAAGTGTAAGTGTTCAATTACTGTTGACTTTTTTTTTAATCTATAGATATAGATGTAGGAAAGTTGTAGAAATGTGCTGTGATATATTGAGTATTATTAAAATGTTTTACATGCATTTAGAAAAGTAAGTAGGCATAGTTTGAGTCAGTTCTGTGATCTAAACAACCATTAATGGTCTGATATTAGTTAAAACTTTGTAGAAATACAGAACTAAGTATAGGCAGAGATTGAGGCGTACTGTGGTGTTTTTAAAAAGTCGGTTGCATCATTGTCTTGTTTTGTACCTTTATTATTTTATATAATTAAAAGATATGAAGCATTTAGAAGTTGAAATATTAGTCTTAAAAATCTTTAATTTCTGAGTGTAAAGATTTATTATAGGAAAGTTAGAGCATATCGGAAAGTATAAAGTCAACATGTCTACCTCAATAACTAGAAATAATAGTTGTCACATCAGTTAGTCTTTTAAAGATCTGTATATATATTTATATATATTTAATAGGCTTATAGAATGATTTTTTCTTAATGTGAAATTACTCAATAAATATTTGAATGTTAAGTATATAACAGGCATATGATAAGTATTCGGGACATAATGATGAACAGGATTGATGAGGTCCTTGTCCCTGTGGAACTTGCATTTTGTTTGGGAAGATAGGGGAAAAAAATAGTATTTTAATTTGCGAGAAATGCTACCAAGGAACAGAAGAGACATAAGATAGAAAAGAATGTGGATGGTGTGGGGACACCTATTAGTTTAGGTAGCCTGGTTGGGGAAGGCTTCTGAGAAGGTCACATTTAAGGTGACATCTGAAGGATAATAAAGAGCCAAGTCTGTGAAGAATTAGGGATGAGCATTCCACACAGGGGTGATAGAATGGACAAAGACCTTGAGGCAAGAAAGAATTTGAATTGTTTGAGGAAGTGAGAGAGTATCATTTTGACTGAGCATCTTGAAGGAGGAGAGTAGCATGTGATCTGGCTGTACAGGCAGGAAGGACCAGATGGTACAGAGCCTCATGGACCTTGTTTGGAGTTTATCAGTGGGTGATAGGAAGCAGCTGAAGCATTTTAAGGAGAGGAGTGAAGTGATATGATTTACTTTTTTTTTTTTTTCTCCTTTGGCCTGCTGTGTATGTATGTTATGAAAAAAACATAACATAAAATTTACCATCTTAACCATTTTTAAGTGTACGGTTCAGTAGTGTTAAGTATATTCACTACTATCTACTTTCTGTTTCTATGAATTTGACTATTTTAGATACCTCATATAAGTGGAATTATTCAGTATTTGTCTTACTGTGACTAGCTTATGTCACTTAGCATAAGGTCCTTAAAGTTCACCCTTGTTGTATATGACAGGATTTCCTTCTATCTTAAGGCTGAATAATATTCCATTGTATGTTTGTACCGCATTTTTTTATATCCATTCATCTGTCGAAGGACACTTGTGTTGCTTTTACCTCTTGGCTATAGTGAATAGTGCTGCTATGAACGTGGGTGGGCAAATATCTCTTTGAGACTCTGCTTTCAATTTTTTGGTGTATATATACTCAGTGGTGGGGTTGCTGGAGCATATGGTAGCTTTTTTTTTTTTTTAATTTTTTAAGAAAACTCTGTACTGTTTTCCATGGTGGTCGTACCATTTTACAGTCCCACCAACAGAACACAAGGGTTCTAGTTGCTCCATGATTTACATTTTAAAGATTTCTTTGGCTGCTCTTTGGGGAATGAATTGTTGGGAGCAAGAGTGACCACAGGGAGATTGCCTAGGAGAGTAATTGTTAAGAGTCCAGTTGAGAGTTAATAATGGCTTGGATTAGGATGATAGGAGAAAAGGAAGGGTTAACAAGATGTTTTGGAATTATTGAATAGAATCAATTTGACTTGCTGATGGATTGGGAAACAAGAGTGAAGGAAAGGGAGGAATCAAGGGTAATTCTTAGATTGGTGGTTTCAAGGTTCCCAATGACATCCATGATGCTAATGCAGGTAAGAAAGTTTCCCGGAGCCCTCAACATAGTTCTTCTCATGTCTCATAGGTCAGGCCTGGGTTATTGGATAATGGAAATAGGATTTCCCTTGTTTAGAACAATCAAGTTTCATTGTCCCAGGCCTAGGGGAGTGGCCCACCTTCCTGAGCACATTGCTGGCCCATATTTGGACAGAATGGAGGTTCCCTTAGGAAGGAAGAATAGAGGGAGTGACACATAACTAATTAACTTTGTGAGCTTTGGGGAAGCATCTTGACTTCTTTGCTTCATTTGTAAAATGGGAGTATAACTACCTCACAGAGTTGTTGTGAAGACTAAATAAAATAGTGTATTTGAAATGCTTAGCAAGGAATATAAATGCTGAACAAATGTCATTTTCTTTACGTCATTCTCCCTCCACCCCATCTTTTTTTTGACTTTGTATTTCTTTTAATTATGCCACTGTTTTCTGATCAACCAAACTTACAGTCTTGGAATTATATTTGACTTTTTCCCCACTCTTTTCATTTTTATTGCTACCATATTTGTTCTGAACTAAATCATTTGTGTTAGAGGAGGCAATAATCTTATAACTCATCTTGCATTCTCTTATATTCTAGTTTCATTAATAAAGCTTTTATTATTTTCCACTTATACCAAATTAAATTTAAACATGTTACGAAGTTCATAGTGGACACAAGCTGCTGCTGATCTTCTGCATGTTATAAGTATACTCCAGCAAAATTAGGCTACTCCGTGTTCTTTGAACACACCTTATTTCCTCCTTTATTCTTTTCCTTACGTGTTTCTCTCATGCTAGAGTGTCCTCTCAATCTCTCAAGGTCCATTCTAAATGTTTGTTTATTCAGTCAGTAAATATTGATAATATTCTGTGTTCAGCGCACTGTTGTAAGAGTTGGAGATGTCATAGTTGGCAAAAATTGACATGGCTCCTGCTCTTCCGTGTTTCTGTTGTCATAAAGTCTTTCCAGAGTCATCTTTAATTTGAGGGCATGACTTCTTCCACCTTGGAACTTTCTTAACAGATTCTTTATACCCTTCTTACTGCAATTCTGACAGGCAATATCTGTCTACTTATGTTTGTTGTATTATAGTGGTTCTTCTTTAGTTTTTACTCAATTGAGGTATCTTTCTCTTAAAAGTTGTACCATAGTCTTGTAGATACTTTTTGACTTGAAGCTTTGTCTTTGATTGTAATCTGTTATAGTTGATGATACCTTACATTTATATAGTGATTAATCATTTACAAATATCACTTTGATACAGTGTGTCCAGCACTTTAAAATAAGTTAGTCTGGAATGTTGCATGATTTAATCATTGACATCTGTTATGATCCAATATGTCTTTCTTGGTGTTGAAAAATTTTTTGTGTTAGGTATTTTTGGGAAGAACTGTAGCACATCTTCATCTGTGACTGCTAACTTCTAATGGAAAAATGTTACAGGATTAACTTTGTTTTTCACTTTTATAGACTGAGCAGTTATAATTAATATATTACTCAGTTGGCTTAAGTCATGAACTCTTCTTTAATTGATAATTTCACATCTTTTTCAAAGAGTTTAGGGAAATTTAAAATGATGTGATTATTAAAAAGGATGGAATTTTATTCAACCTGTAATCTTACAGACTTTAAAAACATTTAAAAAGTGCTGATTAATGTGAAATTAAGAGCAGTAGAATCAGTAAGTATTAGGCAGGGACTGTGAGATTACAGTGTGTTATTTAGTTGGGGAGTATATTCAACAGATGTTTGAATGCCTACTTCAAACTACTAGACACTTTTTAGGTGCTGCAGAAATATAGAAAACTAAACAAATGAAGTCTCTGCTCTCATTTCACTTTTAATGCTCTGGTTACTTGTCATGCAGTTGTAGTTTTGCTATATACAGTATCTGATCTTTGAACAAATTGACAACTTCCTCATTTTATGGTTGCCACTGATCCCAGTGTTCACTAGTTCCCAGACTCTTTTGTAGTTGAAGCTAAGTGGTACATTGATTTTATTTATCAATCTTTTTACTCATTTATAATATCAGTTATACAAGTCACGATAAATCTCTTTGAGTTTTATACAAAGCATATACAAATACATGTTTTCTAAAATCAACTTTAGTACAATACGGTAGACCTAGAACTAGAATCCAGACTCTATTAACTCCTGGTCCTGTGTTGTTTTTGCCATATGCTATATAATATTTCTTTATGGGACCTATTTTTTTCTCACTGTCCCTCCCCCCATCCCTCCATCCCTCCCCTGCCCCCCACTGCTTCCTCCTCCCACAGTCCACCCATAGCTTGATGCAGCTGCCTCTGCCTGCCATGCCCCCATCTGCTCTCCTAGTGGGTGCTTCTGCCCTCAGCTCATGCTTCTGCCTTGTTAAAGGTGTGTGGTTAGCTTCACGTTTGATGTCTCCTTGGAAGCCTCTTTCTGGGTAGTGTGGCTGTGTGCAAGCATTAGGATATCCATTTTTCTGAGCCTGTATCTTTGTCAATTTTTATACTTTTATTTGCAGCTCTTGGAGTTTATGTTATCTTCTTTTTTTTAGCTTTTATTAAAATTTTTTTTCTGTAGTCATATGTTTGTTACCATTTGTAGAATCTTAAAAAGAAACCAAAGTTCACATTTTGTGTCTTAACATGTTTAAAAATTTTTACTGTTTTTACCTTTTGACTTTTTGGGGGTCTATTTTAAAATGTCATAGAAACATGCAGATATGTTGGCCCTCTGAATTTAGTCAAAACACATATGAAAATCTCTGATAAATTGTTTAAACTTGTTTATAAAATTATCAACTAGCTTTTATGGTGTACTGAAAATTTAGGTTTACGTTTTGAAGTCTTTAAAAATTTGTTTTCAGGTACATGGCTGATAGTCATGACATTCATTATAAGCCTTGAATACTGAACTGTTAATAATTAGGACTGTTTTTTTTCATATTCTAGGTTAGTAAAGGAGTAAAAAATTGTTATGATATTGTAGGACCTCCAATTTATAATGAAACAACGTGGGAATAGACTGCTTAGGAAATAAAAGATAATAAGATAAGTCTTTTTTTGTATTCAGTCATTTTTTCCAGATTTCTAGATAAACAGCAGCTGTACTTGTTAAATACAAATTCCAAAGCAAGACATGGTATGTTTATAGATAATACCTTTCTAATCATGCTGAAGATGTTCCTGAAAAATCTTAACCCTACCACAATTTGAAATTGAAGAACTAAGATCCTATAGGAAAAATGGGCTTTGAAGTGAGGATCAACAGACACATGAAAGTCTATTTTTTAAAAATAAATTTATTTATTTATTTATGGCTGCGTTGGGTCTTTGCGGCTGCAGCGGGCTTTCTCTAGTTGCAGAGAGCGGGGGCTACTCTTTGTTGTGGTGCGCGGGCTTATCATTGCAGTGGCTTCTTTTGTTGCGGACATGGGCTTTAGGCACACGGGCTTCAGTAGTTGTGGCACGTGGGCTCAGTAGTTGTGGCTCGCAGGCTGTAGAGAGCAGGCTCAGTAGTTGTGGCGCACGGGCTTAGTTGCTACACGGCTTGTGGGATCTTCCCTGGCCAGGCCTTGAACCTGTGTCCCCTGCATTGGCAGGAGGATTCTTAACCACTGTGCCACCAGGGAAGTCCTCTAGATCATTTTTATGTGGAGATAGTAAATAATATGTCGTATTTTTATGGGTAATAGAAAATATTTTTACAATATCTGCTAAATACATACTCCTCAGTAGCTAATTATTTCAAGCTATATCTTTATTGAAACCTTTTATTTTAAACTTGCTTGATATAAAATAATGATAACTTCACAATTTTAAGAGTTTTCTGACCTCCTTGGGTCTGTGATTTGTTGTCTTTATTTAATTTTGGAAAATGTCAACTGTTATCTTTTGAGATAATTCTGTTCTATTTTTCTTCATTGGGACTCCAATTAAGTGTATGTTAGACCATTTGATATTGCCCCACAATCATTGGGTGCTTTCTTCTGGTTTCTTTTTTTTTTTTTAAACACCCTTGTTTTCTCTCTTTGTTTCACTTATAGTTTCCATATCTCTGCTGAAATCCCCCATCTGTTCATACATATTATCCAGATCCTTTTGCATAGTAATCTTTTCCTCTAGGTCTTTTAACATGTTAATCATAGTTATTCTGGCATCTCTGTCTGACAGTTCTAACATCAGGGTCATCTCTGTGTTTGGTTCTGTTGTTTGCTTTATCTCTTGACAATGAATTTGTTTTTCCTTTTTTGTGTGTCTCATAATTTTTGATTGGATGACAGAACAGTTGAGACTGAGGACATAAATGTTGCATATGTCCAGAAAGGGGTATGTTTCTTCTATTAGACAATTAGTATGGTAGTTTGAGTTAGTTTTGTCACTAGTTGAGCTGGGTGTGGCTCTGTTGTTACTATTGTCATGTTCAGTGCACCACAGACCTGAAATTTCCCCAGTGGAGTATTGCTTTTATTTGGTGTTTTGTGTGGCCTGAGTATTGTTCCTGCTCCACTGGCAACTGTCCACAGCATGGCTGTGCTACAGAGAGGCCCTCTTTGTGTGTGCTACTGTGGGAGTGGAGGAGTTCTTGGTTCTCCTGATTTGCCTTCAGCTTTAGGTAGAGCTTTTGAGCTTGGACCTTGGCAGTGGGCAGCTAAACTCTGCCTCGTATCTGAGGGAGGAGTTAGACTTGAGAGAGTTTCCTGTCTTTTGCCAAGGGGTAGCTAACTGCTTAGCTGCAGTATGGGATCCTGAGCCAAGTGGGTTTCTTGTCTTTCTCCTGAGGTAGTGGGATTTTACTTCTGCCTCTCCTTTAGGAGCAGTGCATCTTTGCCTGGGCCCTGGGGATAGGAGAATTTCTCAACTCCATCCCAGAGGTAAATACCTGCTTCTTCTGGTCTGTGCTTCTCTCTCAGACTCTAATACTGATTTTTGGTATATGTCTCTTTGCTAATGCTTTCCTTCCAGGTTTTGGATTCTGTTCTCTTATCCTGGTACTCAGTTGTATTCCCTGCCTAGGTCTTGACTTCCTGTTGATAATTCTTTGCTGCCCAGACCCCCATGGTCTAACTAAATTCCTAGTCTTGTGCTCCCTCTGCATTCTGTTCAGGTTGAGTCATCAACATTACTGAAGTAGGGTACTTACTGAAAAGACAGTAAGGTTTTCAGTTAATTCTGTGATTCAGAAATTGCCAATTATTCTAGTTAATCTACTTGACTGTGTATTATACTTAACCCTCTGGACCTTGGATTGTTGTGTAATTTGTACCAAAAAGTTTCTAATGAGGATTCCATCTTCTCCTTGGTTGATTTCACAATCTAACGGTTGTTACAGTTTTTATTCTTCATTGCTCACCTGTGGTGTAGAGTGTATGGTTTTGTAGAGATTGAGTCAGATGACCTGGGTTTAAATTCCTATTTCACCATTTCTTTTATCTGCTTGTCTGTTTATCCATAAAATATTTATTGACTAACTTTTCTGTTCTGGTTGCAGAGTCATTACTATGACTTCTGGCAGATTTAATTTATTGAGCACAGTCATTATGTTAAATAAGTGTTTTTCATAGGTTCACATTTAATTCTTCCAACACCTCTGTAAGAGCAGTAGCTATTTTTGTTTTTGTTTTGTTTTGTAGTAATTATATGAGGAAATATTGAGTAATTATTTTAGGAAACTGAAGGCCTGAATAGTTAAGAATCATGTCCACTGCCTCTAGATAGTAAGAGAAGCAAACCTTCCACAAACATTAGTAATGTTTATCTGATGGATACTTCATAATATACTTAACTCTTCCTCTATTAGAAACATACTTTAAGTTTTGTAAGTAATGATTCAGCCGGACTCCTAGGAGCTATACTTGATTGTTCTGAGTTCTCATGTCCCACATCCTGACCATCTGTCAGTAAATACTATGGGTTCTAACTACCCACATATGTTTTGAGTTTCTCTACTTTTCTCTATTCCCATTGCCATCACTCTAGTCCAGGCCACCATTACCCCCAACTGAGATTCCTGCAGTAGCTTCCTAACTTCTTGTTATTGCTCTTGACCTTTGACAGTCTGTCCTCTCAGAAGCCTCTAAAAATGCACATAAGATCATTTTCTTCCCCATTCAGTGGCTTTACTTTGTAATTATAATAAAATAGCAACTTTTTACCCTGGTCTGCAAATCCCTGCTTGTTCTGGCCCCTACCTACCTCTCCACATCTCTTTTTGCCATTTTATCCCACACTGAGTTCCTTTGTGCTGCTAGAATATGCCAAACTCTTTCCCTGTTTCTAAGTCTTAGCACTTGAGGTTTTCTGTGTTTACTGTTCCTCTGTTCCTCATCAGCTTTTTTGCATGGCTGCCTTTAGTGTTTGGTTTTGCATCGTTTTCAGAAAGATGTTTTTTGGTGATCACCTATAGGGGCAGTCTCCTTCATATCTTCAATAAATTCACAAATCACTTTTAATACTTAGATACACTTTATAACTAGAAATTATATTTTGATATATTTATTAACTTGCTATCTGTACTTGCCCAAAGAAATGTAAGCTCCTAAAAATTGGACCCCTGTCTGTCTTGTTTGTATAATACCTAAATAGTGTCTAATATGTCATAGGTAATCCATGAAACTTTTTGGATGATGAATGTCTTGATTCATGCCTTTTGTGCATAAGCCTTTTTCTGTATTTTGATCTTTTCTCCCCTGAAGCTAGAAAGCCAAAGTAGAATTAAGCTAAGGGAAATGTTTACTGTATTTTTAACCATATGTGGTAATTTAAACTTTTCAGAAATGATTTCCTCTCTTTTTATTTAGATCTTACGATACTTAAAATGAGTGCTGGGCCATCTCAATTTTCATTCTTCTTTTATATAGTTTTTTTTATTACGAACTTGGAAAATACAGACAAGTGTAGCTAAGAGAATAAAACAAATTTCAGCCTCAGAACCACTTTGGTATTGTTCTTTTTTATATACAGTATTACTATATGTATATAGTTGCAGTCCTCTTAGATGCAATTTTGCATCTTGCTTTTAAAAATCTAACATTCTGAGCTTTTTCCTAACTGTTAAATGGAATAGAAGACATGTTTACTTGTTCTTATTGTTGGATAGATTCCCATTGTTAAATAGATTGTCTTCAGTTTTTCCACTAAAAATATTGTTATAAACATTTATGCGCAGAAACCTTTCTGGCATTTTGGATTTTAAGGGTACATTCCCAAAAGCATACTATTAGATTAAAAGGTATGAATATTTTAAGATTTAAAAAATATGTATTACTGGCAGTGTATGTATATTTTTGCCTAATTCATATATTACTGCCAAATTGCTTTCTGGAAGGATTGTGTTTTTGAGTGCCCATTGGTGTTTTCATTGAAAAAGAAACTTTGCTATTTTGGGTGAATGTGTTTTTGAGTGCCCATTGGTGTTTTCATTGAAAAAGAAACTTTGCTATTTTGGGTGAAATATCATGTTTCATTTCTTTAATTATTATAGTTGGAATGTTTTCCCCTTCATGTATTGTTAAATACATCGTCCCTTGTGATCAGTGGCCCTGACAACAGATCTCTTAAACTAATGAGAGGATGAAGCCTGATTCTTTCCTGACATTCCATTTTTGTGACTCTTGTAAAAGTGTGATATTAAAAGGGTTGCACTTTCCGATAGATTATTTATGCTTCTATTTTTTCCAATTTTGTTAAAGTTTTAGCTAATCATAGTTTTCCCCCCTCCTTTTAATTTTGATTTAATCCGGAACTTAGTTTCTTGAATTTCTTGAATTTAACAACTCAAATTTCTGACCAGTAAGTTACCATGAATATTACAAATGTTGGTTGCCTTTATTTTCTGTTGTAAGTTCCTCTTGACTATTCACTACTCTCTAAATGGTGATGTCCATGATACCTAATTGCATAGTTAGTCTGAAGTTTGTGTTATTCTACTCTTTTTATGACTTGAACTATAATATGTAAGTCTAGGAACTAACTGTGTGTCTCTTCCACCATGGGGACTGGTGATCAGAGAAAACTGCAGAGTGAGAAAAAAGAAGGGTAGGGAGTAAAGATAGGCTTGGAATAAAAGAAAAACTAGGCTTTAGAGTGGAAAAACTAGGCTTTAGAGTGGAAAAACTAGGCTTTAGAGTAATGTAAACCTGCATTTTATTTGTGTATCATTTACTAACTTAAAGTTTCTGTGCCTCAGTTTCTTTCTTGGGGAAAAAAGGAGATGATAATTCCTATCTTTCAAGGTCACAGTAAGGATCAAATTATACACACACATAGTATGTATATACCTGTGCTGTGTAATATATTATATGGTGTTCAGTAAATAGCTGTTTTTTCCCTTTGGAAATAGAGGGATTGTCATGATGTCTGGGAGGACCATATTGTATAAACACAGGTGTGAGTCGTACGAGCATATTTTAGGACATTGTCTGAGATGCCGAACATACACAGTAAGTTACGTTGTGGTGAGCAAAACACTTCAACAGATTTGTTCTCTGTAACCAAGCTGTAGTGGAAATAGAATTGTATAATTAAAATAAAGTATGAAAAAACTCTTTGAAGTTTAATTTAAAATGAAAACTTCCTGCTACATTTATTAATTTTTTGGAAGGAGACTTAATGCTGTGTCAAATAATGCTTCTTTGGTAATTGAAGGAAAAAAAGCAGCATGTAGGATACTGGAGTACTGTTGCTGTACTGTGAGGCATGTAAATCTGCAAGATTGTGTCTTTTGATAGGATGTTGATAACTTAATTTCATATTAGATGCCCATCCAGTGGATCCTCAGCATTTATCTTATTCTCTGAAAAGTATTGTTGAAATAGGATTATCAAAATATCCCCTGGGTTAACACCTGGCAAATGGATAACCATCTCAGCAAACCAAGCAAGTTACCTCAAATGGGACTGGAATAATGGGATTAGATGCTTGAGTTCTTTACATTCCTCTTCTGGAGGAGAAGATGCTTGCTCTAGAATTCAGTCAAACGCAGCTGGGCTTAAGAGTTACAACTTTTTTTTTCTTAATATTTATTTACTTGGCTGTGCTGGGTTTTAGTTGCGGCACGCAGGATCTTCGTTGTGGCAGCATGCAGGATCTTTTAGTTGCGGCATGCGGGATCTAGTTCCCTGACCAGGGGTCGAACCCAGGCCCCCTGCATTGGGAGCGCAGAGTCTTAACCACTGGACCACCAGGGAAGTCCCAAGAGTTACAACTTTTTAATGAGCCAGTTCCTGGAGAACATTCCTGAGTCCCTTCTTTGTGCTGTACTCTGTGCCAGTTCTGGGAGAGGGGAGTTGAGGTATTTATAACCTAGGGAGGAAGAGCAGGTATAACTACAAAACACTGTGGTAACTGAGGTGTATATAAAGACTGAGAGAAAAAAATTGTGAGAGAATAGGGTGAAGGAGATAAATGTAATAAAGTGGGCTCTGAAGTAAAATGGCCTTATGCCATTTTAGTTAGGGTGAACAATATAATAGCTATTTAATAGGGTTGTTGAGAATAAATAAGATCAGTATAGGAAAAATGTTTGGCATAATGTTTGCCACATAGTAACTCTTACAAAGTGTTAAGTACTAGTATTACTTTAAATTCTTACAGTTTCTTTCTGCGATGATGCAGTGCTCTAAGCCGTTATTTATTTAATTCTTAAAGCTATTTGGAGTAAAGGATTAAAAAAGACCCAGAATGGGACTGGAGTATGATTTGTTGCTACTATCCCAACTTCTTTGGGAAATTCAAATACAAGGAAAGCTAATAGTTAATGATCCTGTTTTATAGAAAGAGTGTGGTACATGTTATTTTAAGAAGGGGCTTTTTGTTGCATTCTGGTGCTCATCTGTCAGTTGGCTATGGTGGAAACACCCCACCCTGTTTATTTAGCATCGTTGGGAGATAAAGTATGTCACGTGAGTGAAAAGCCAGCACTTATCTGAATACTTACTTTGTGTCAGATGCAGTTCTAAATGCTGTACACAGAGTAATTCATTTAGTCCTCACCACAGGCTTATGAGGTAGATCTCCATTTCACAGGTGAGGTAATGGTGGCCCAGAGAAGTTAAGAACACTTTCACAGAGCTGGCAAATGGTAGAGGCGGGATTCTACCAACAGCTCTCGTATCCTTAACCAGTACTCTTTTGATTCTTGAATAGTTGCAGCTTAACTCTTTTGAATTATAAACTTCTTTTATTTTAAACATTTTGGAATCAAATTATTTCTAAAATTTGTTACTTCCCTGCCTGGTACGGAGTGCAAGTTAACAGGCACATTGTTACTGCTGGCGCTTATGCAAAAGCACAGGTATTTTTCAGGACTGTTGATTCATGTAGAGTTGTTCAACCTTATCTCTCATGGCCTTGAACAGCTGTGGTATTTATTTCTTCATAAACTTTTTACTTAAGTAGAACAGTACAGAAAATGGCACGAAATCTTTAGACAGCTCAGCTGTTTTTCGCAAAGTGAATGCTCCCATATTACCAGCACCCAGCTCAAGAAACATAATATTGCCCTCACCCCTGATGTCCCTCATGTCCCCTTATAATCACTGCCTGCCTCTGCCCAGGGTTAACCGCCACTGTCCTTACTTCAGATACCGTAGGATCGCTTTCCTGCTTTTGAAAGTAATATAAATGTAGAATCATCAACATGTGATTACATCACAGTTTATTCATCAGACAGCTGTATTTTAAAAAAATTTTTTGGTGTCTGCTAAGGCCGGAAGATGGGTGTCAAGGCTTGAGTTGTCATACCTATTGGTAGTGTAAGGGGTCCTCCTTTGAGTAAAGCATGTAGAGTTTTTATGTGTGATATTTGTGATATCTTTTTCATTTCTGAGGATGTAATTGTAGTTTTTCAGGTTTATCTGTGTTCTGCCTAGGTGAAGTCAGAAGGAGCTTTCAAATAAATGAAGTTTATCTGAGTTTATGATTATCAGACTAAGGAGTTTAGGAGCAGAGAAACTCAAAATGTAAGGTTCAGTGTTACTTACATTTTAATTAATAATTATTTTAAATTTAAATATTAAAAAATAACTAAATATATACATATTGAAATAGATTAATTTCAGGGAACTACATGTAACAATTCCAGTTTTTCTGTAACTGGTCACGTGGTCGTAGTTGGTATTTCTGCTACCTTCTTCTACTACCCACCCCATATTCTGTTTGTTCTCAGCACCTTAGCTGGTTGTGGTTCTTTGCTTGGTGAGGTGACCCAAAACTTTATTCCTGAAGGATCTGGGCCATTAGTAGTCCTGCCTGGATTGGGTTGTTGTAGTTTTCTATTGACTTTAATCACAGGGCATGGTAGTACTATGAGTTACCTTAAGGGATTGCCTATATTTCAGACATATTCTTTCTTACCATCCTTGTTTAATACCAATCCAGTCTCCTCTTGGTAATCAGGATTCCTCACACCAGTCAGTAAAGTAGCTCTCTTCTTTGCCTGTTGATGTAGAGGGAGGAAGAGCCTAAAGTGGCTGGTGGCAGTTTTAACTTCCAGTTCAATGTAATCGTTGTGTCTCCCAATGGCAGCATCTTCCCTTTGGAACAAAGACCTGTAGACAATCAGAGCATAAAGTCATGGGGACAGGAAGCAAAAATTTTGCTAGTGGATCTCTAGGGGCAGCAGTGAGTCATGCCACTCTCATTTCTGCCCTTAGATTCTAGGATCTATGACTCCTAGCTGTGGGAGAAAGGGCACTATATATTGGTTGCTGATTTAGAACATATACAACCTCCTGGAGGACATTGCCCCAACCCTGCAAGATATTGCGGCCTAAGTAGCACCGTAACTGAGTCTTCAAAAGGCCATTCTATTGTTCTGTCAGCCAGCTGCTTAGGATGATGGGGAACATGGTAAGACAAGTGCTCTTACCAAGTGAATTCCATGAGCATGAGCCCATTGCTGCATTTCTTCTGCTGTGAAGTGAGTTCCTTGATCAGAGGTAATTTTGTGTCTAATATCATGACGGTGGATAAGCCTTCTGGAAGTCCATGGACGGTAGGTTTAGCAGAAACATTAGATGCAGTGAAGGCAAATCTGTATCCAGAATGTCTGTTTCAGTAAGGACAAAACTTCCCCTTCTGTGATGGAAGCAGTCCAGTGTAATCAACCTGCCGCCAGCTAGCTGGCTGATCACCCCGGGGAATGGTGCCATACTGGGGACTCAGTGTTGATGTCTGCTGTTGGCATATTGGGCATTCAGCAGTGGCTCTAGCTAGGTCAGTCATCATGGGTTGAAGCTCATGTTGCTGAGCCCACGCGTAACCTTCCCTCCTCCCATGACTACTTGGTTCATGAGTCCATTGGGCAATGATAGCAGTGGCCGGGAAGAGAGGCTGACTTGTATATACAGAACAGGTCATCTTATCCACTTGATTATTAAAATCATCCTCTGCTGAAGTGACCCTTTGGTGAATATTCACATGGACACAGATATTTTCATGTTTTTTGCCCATTCAGAGAGGTTTATCCTTATGTCTCCTCTCCAGACCACCTTGTCACCAGTTTCCCAATCATGTCCTTCCAGGTCCCTGATCATCTAGACAAACCATTTGCTACATCCTATGAACTGGTATGCAGTGGCACCTCTGGCCATTTCTGCTAAGCAAGATGAACAACCACATGCACTGCTCGAAGTTCTGTCCACTGGGAGGATTTCCTTTATCACTATCCTTTAGGGATGTCCTGGAAAGGGCTGCAGTGTTGCAGCCATCCACTTTTGGGTGGTGCCTGCATATTGTGCAGACTCATTTGTAAATGAGGCCCAAGTTTTCTCTTCTTCATTCAACTGATGGTAGGAAATGTCGCATGAGGTCATAAATGTAGGCTGGGAGAGAGAAAATAATGTAGCAGGAATGGAGACCATGGGCATTTGGGTCACCTCTTCATATCTTACTTGTGTATGTGTAATCTCCATTTTGTATATACTATTTACTTCCATTTGATGCTGGAGTACTGATGTGCATGCCTAATCTTATGGCTTGATGGGTCAGATAATCCCCAGTTCATGATGGGCAGCTCATTTCGCATGGTAACTTAGTGGCCCATTGTTAAGCATCAGTCTCTACTGAAGGCCCAGTAACATGCCAGAATCTGTTTCTTAAAAGGAGAGTAGTTATTTGCAGAGGGTGGCAGGGCTTTGCTCCAAAATCCTAAGGGTCTGTACTGTGTTTAACCTATATAGGCCTGTCAGAGGCTCTAAACAGCATCTCTGTCTGCTCTGATACTTCAGGCATCATTAGATGTGTTGGATCACATGGTCCAGAAGCTTGCAGGGCAGCCTGAATTGTCCCAGAGCCTTCTTTTCTTCCGGGCAATACTCAAAACTAGTAGCTTTTTAGGTTACTTGGTATGATGGATAAGTTTTATGTGTCAGCTTGGCTAGGCTGTGGTGCCCAGTTGTTTCATCAGACACTGCTGTAGATGTTGCTGTGAAGGTAATGTGTAGATGTGATTAACATTTACAATCAGTTGACTCTCTAAGTAAAGGAGATTCTTTGATAATGCGGGTGGGCCTCATTCAATCAGTTGAAGGCCTTAAGAGCAAAAACTGAGATTTCCCAGAAAAGAAGAAATTGCACCTCTAGATTGTATCTAGAAATCTTGCCTGACTTTCTGGTCTGCTGGCCTGCTCTACAGATTTTGGACTGTAACATCGACTCCTGTCTGAGTTTCTTGCCGAATGGTCCATACTACAGACTTCAGGTTTGCCAGACCCCACAATCGTGTGAGCCCGTTCCTTAAAATAAGTGTGTATTCTCTCTCTTTCTCGCCATGGATGTGTGTGTGTGTGTGTGCGCATGAGTCTATACATGTTTATATCTCCCATTGCTTCTGTATATTTGGAAAACCCTGACTGATGCACTTGATTAGTGGGCTAACCACCCACATGAGGAGTGTGTTGCCTCTCAAATCCAAAGAGGCCCACTAGGTGTTCTCTTTTTGTGTGTTTGTAGGAGGGACCTGATGCCACTTATCCTTTACCTTAGAAGGGATATCTTGACGTGCCCCATACCACTGGACTTCTAGAAATTTTACTTAGGTGGAAGGCCCCTGAATATTTGTCCAATTTATATCCCACCCTCTGACACGCAGTTGTCTTTACCAATAAGTCTAGAGTAGTTGCAACTTCTTGCTCACTAGGTCCAATTTGTAGACTATCATGAATGTAATGGATGTGATATCTTGTGTAAGAGAAAGTCCTTCAGGATCCCTGAGAACTAAGTTATGACCCTCATCAAAGGGCTGGAGAGTCAGTATACCCCTGAGTGAAGATGTAGTGTTGGACTTGCCAGCTGAAAACAAACTGCTTCTGGTAGTCTTTATTTTTTTTTATTTTTTATTTTTTTTGCATTTCAATATTTTATTTTATGCATTTCAATATTTTATTTTAGTTTTTATTTTATTTTATTTTTTTAAACATCTTTATTGGAGTATAATTGCTTTACATTGTGTTAGTTTCTACTGTATAACAAAGTGAATCAGCTATACATATACATATATCCCCATATCCCCTCCCTGTTGGGTCTCCCTCCCACCCTCCCTATCCCACCCCTCTACTTGGACACAAAGCACCGAGCTGATCTCCCTGTGCTATGTGGCTGCTTCCCACTAGCTATCTGTTTTACATTTGGTAGTGTGTATATGTCAATGCTACTCTCTCACTTCATCTCAGCTTACCCTTCCCCCTTCCCATGTCCTCAAGTCCATTCTCTATGTCTGTGTCTTTATTCCTGTCCTGCCCCTAGGTTCTTCAGAACCATTTTTTTTTTTTTTTTAGATTCCATATATATGTGTTAGCATACGGTATTTGTTTTTCTCTTTCTGACTTACTTCACTCTGTATGATAGACTCTAGGTCCATCCGCCTCACTACAGATAACTCAATTTCATTTCTTTTTATGGCTGAGTAATACTCCATTGTATATATGTGCCACATCTTTATCCATTCATCTGCTGATGGACACTTAGGTTGCTTCCATGTCCTGGCTATTGTAAATAGTGCTGCAATGAACATTGTGGTACATTACTCTTTTTGAATTATGGTTTTCTCAGGGTGTATGCCCAGTAGTGGGATTGCTGGGTCATATGGCAGTTCTATTTTTAGTTTTTTAAGGAACCTCCATACTGTTCTCCATAGTGGCTGTATCAGTTTACATTCCCACCAACAGTGATAAAAGAAACTGAAGAAGACATAAACAGATGATCTATATTTCTGTTTTTGTGCCAGTATCTGGTAGTCTTTATTAATAAGTATTGCGAAGAAAGCATTTGCCAATCTATACCTGTATACTAGGTACCAAGAGATGTGTTATTTTCCTCTCACAGTGAAACCACATCTGGAATAGCAGCTACTGTTGGAGTCACCACCTGGTTAAGTTTATGATAATCCACTTTCATTCTCCATCTGTTTTCTGCATAGGCCAAATAGGTGAGTTGAATGGCGATGTGTTGAGAATCACCAGCCCTGCCTTTAAGTCTTTGGCGGTGGCACAAATCTGTGTAGTCCCTCCATGAATGCGGTATTGCTTTTGGCTTAATATTTTCCTAGATAGAGGCAGTTCTAGTGGCCTCCACATGCCCTTTCCTATCCTAATAGCCCTTACTCCACAGGTCTGGGAACCAGTGTGGGGATTCTGCTAGTTGCTGAGTATGTCTTTTCTAGTTATGAATTTTGGAACTGGGGAAATAACCACAGGAGGATTCAGGGGACCCAATGGATCTATTGTAATATGGACCTGAGCTAAAACTCCATCAATTACCTGGCCTCCATAGTCGCCTACTGTGACACATGGACACAGTGACATTTTGGCTCTTTTGGAATTAGTGTCAGTTCAGATCCAGTGTCCAATTGTCCCTGAAAAGTCTAATTATTTCTTTTTCCCAGTGCATAGTCACCTTGGTAAAAGGGTGTAGATCCACTTGGGAAAGGCTGGGACAAAGATGAACAAAATGAAATTTTTGCTGTGTAGGAGGGTCTTTCCTCGGGCCTATTCCCCCCTTCACCCAAGGAGTTCTGAGTCTGTAAACTGGCTTAAGTTTGGGAGGGCCTTGACTGTGTTTTGGTTTTTCAAGTTAGTCTTGTGTTCACTTGACCTAGAACTCTCTTGCCCATATAGATCAAATAAGAATTTAGTAGACAGCCCATCTGTTTCTTTTAGAGGCACCATGATCAACTAGAGAATGCCACACACAGGTCTCTGAGTCAGACTGTTCTGATTTCCGTTTTTACCCTGCTGTCCATTGTGGTAACAAAGTCCACCTTGTATTTGGTGATTAAATACCTCCACTTGGCCCCTACCTCCCAGGATGCAGTTTTCCCCATTGCATTTAAGGATCCCAGTTCACTGGTATCCGTTCCCACTGTAATTTCTGATCTGCAGAGAAGAGCAACCATGGAGTTCTTCAGCGATGCTGACTCACCTCACACGTTTATTTCTGACAGTTGTGGTGAAAGGTAGGTCTTCTGGACCATCCTGGGGTGGGTGAGCAGGTTTTACATGATAAAACCATTTTTTACGTTTCATTTTCTCAAAGCCTTTGGATACCACCTTCTACATTATACCAAGGCAGTCCTGGTATTTCAAGTTCATTTAATGTAGGCCACCTTTTGGGGCATGTTTTATGCAACTCACCAAACTGCTAGAGCCTTTTCTAACCCCTTGAGCTACAACATTGACTCTAGAATATCTGTTTAATTAGTCTCATAACAATAAATTTGGCCTCATCCAACTTTATGTTTTGTCCATATTATCCCACATCCATAATATTAAATCCCACACATATTCCTCAGGTTTCTATCTATATAAATTGGAAAAATCATGCTGCTCTTTTGAGTTGTAGTACATCTCCTAGAGGTCACACTTTGTATCGCACCTTTCGGGGCTAGTGGGACTTGAGTCTAGTTGTAGGTCTAGAAGCAAAGGGTCGGTGTAGGTCCTGAGGATAATCAGCTGTGTCTGGCAAGGCAACTACCCAAGGGGAGGTCATTATAGATTCTTCATGCATAGCATAGTTCACCTCTGTCAAGGGTAGAAGGTCTGCTTCTCCTAGCAAAGAAAGGCTTCTTTGTCCCCAGCTTCATTGAGATCTGCCCACATGTGCCCATTCCAGTTTGCAGGATCCCATTTCTTTCTAATCAGTGCCCTTACTTTAACAGACAGTATCTTGTGAGGTCGGGAATTCAGTTTGTGTTGGAATTCAGCCACTCACAGGATGGCACTCTGGGTTTGGTTTTCAGAAATCTCAGCTCTGAGGCTTCAGTAGATAAGGGTTTCTCTCAGGGAAGACAAGAGCTTTCAGGTCATTTGCATAGCATTTGAGCTAGGCATATGAAGTGCTGAGCTTATCCTTTTACTTCCCCACTTTACCCAGCACAGTTAGGAGTCACCAGCTAATCTTATTGTAATTAATAATTTGACAGATGTTTGACAGATGTTCTAAGGTGTCAATTGCATGTTCACCTAGAGCCTTGGTTTTCGTAAGTATTTGATTAGGAGTATCCAGTGGTTATATTTTGTATATCTCTCTTGCTGTATCATGCCATGGATCACCAGTGCCTACTTTTTGCCTCTTTAGTGGAAATGGAGTCATTAGTGCCTTTAAATCTACTCACAGTAGAGAACCAATTTCATAAACCCCAGAACCAATTCAGAAAACTCATCCATAAGTTTCTGTTCCTCTAGAACTACTCTTAGTACCCAAGTCAGTATCAGTCAGGGTTCTTCAGAGAAACAGAACAAGTATATATGTGCACACAGATGTACACATTACTTCTGTGGTAATAATTTTCTTCCTTTTGTTTTTACTTTTACCATTTGTATATGTATACCTAAACAATATTGCTTAGTTTTGTCTTGAAGTATATATTAATAGAATCATTGTATGTACTTTTCTCTCTCGCTTATGCTCAAGAAAAGTATGAGTTTTGTTCATTTTATTGTATGTAACTTCATTTTATTGCTGTATTATATTCCAGTTTTGAATACTCCACAGTTTAATACTTTTTTTTTTTTATTTCTAGTTTTGGCCTTTTGTGAATAATGCTTCTGTGAATATCCTCTTATTGTACATCTATGTGAGTTTATCAAGGGGATGTAATCAAGGAGGTTGCTGGGTCAGATGATATCATCTTTACTTAGTAATGCCTAATTATTTGCCAAAAGAGGTGTATCAGTTTATTTTCCAGTATCACCAATATTGGTATTATACATTAAAAAAAATTTCTGTGGTGGATGTGAAAACGGTGTTTTTTTGTGCATTTAAATTTGCTCTTTACTATTGAAATTGAGCATTATTTCATATTATTGGTTATTTGGATTTCTTCTTTTGGAGATTGTCTTTCAGGTCTTCTGTCCATTTTTCTATTGCGTTAGTCGTTTTTTTTTTTTCCTTATAGTGTTTTTGGAATTCTTTATATTTCTATTCTTTGTTACAAAGTATTTTTGGAATTCTTTATATTTCTATCCTTTGGTTACAGTTGCAATATCTTTTTTCAGTTTATGGCTTGTCTCTTTATTTACTTTATGGTGTGTTAATGTTAGTATTATCAAATTTACTGGGCTTTTTATCGTTAAATGCTTTTGGTGTCTTAGTTAAGAAATTCTTTAATACCCTGATGATATTGTCATACATTATCTTAAAGCGGTATAATTTGTATTTCAAATTTAGGTTTTTAATTTGCTTAGTAATTGATTTTTGTGTGTTTTGTGAGAATCGGGTCTGATTTCCATTTTTTTTTTTCTATATGTGGATGCTCAGCCAGTTCCAGAACCATTTATTTTATAAGTGAATTTTCCTCACCAATTTGCATTGCTCATTCTGTCATATATCAAGTGTCTGTATATGTGTGGATCTGTTTTTGAGTTCTTTATTTCTTCCACTGATTTGTCTGTTACTTTGACAATACTCACAATTTTTAAAGTTACTGTTGTCTTATAAGTCTTAATATTTGGTATAGCAGGTTTTCTCGTTTTTTTCAAAGCTGTCTGGCTGTTCTTTGCCCTTTGCATATTCATGTACATTTTATAATCAGTTTGTCCAGCTCTAGGGGAAAAAAACCCTATTGGGTTTTGACTGGAATTGCATTGATTCTTTCAAATTGATTTGGAGACAGTTGACATCTTTATAACATTGAATCTTTCAGTCTAAAAATTTAGTGTGTATCTCTATTGGTTTAAATTTATTTTAATGGCTCTCATAAAGTTTTATAATTTCTTTCCTTAGAGGTCTTGCACACTGTTATATTTATTCCTAGGTACTTTATGTTTCGATCTCCCCTTCTGCCTGAAAAAATAGTATCTTTATTTTAAAAATGGGATTGTCCGTTCTCACGCTTTAGGATAACAAGTATTATAGATTCATGATTGTCTTGATTGTCTTTGTACTTCAAGAAACATGAACTTGTAAATATTCTCTTTTCCTGAAATTTTTTAGCATGGGTAGAGAAAGGCAGGAGTTGGGGCTTAAGTTGGGTTTTGGAAACCCTCTATGGATGAGAAATGTGAAAAACAGGAATTTGGGTCTAACCAAATTTCATCAATTTTAAGTCTCCGTCTTGCTCTGTTGTTTATGAGTTGTAATCCCAACCATGGAACTCTTTGGATAGTTCATTCTTATGAAACTTTCAGCCAGAACATGAAGGCCTAAGGTTCAGACAAATTTTGAATTAGTTTGAAAAAGTAAATGAATCTATTTTTGGCTTTATCCACTCCTCAAAGTCATAGTCTTTGCATGTTTGAGGAATAATTGTCAAACTCAGTGTATTAGTTATCCGTATTGCTGCGTAATACATTACTGCAAACTCAGCTGCTTAAAACAACGTGAATGTATGTATTTTATCTTGGAGTTTCTGTTGATCAGGTGTCTTGGCGTGGCTTAACTGGGGTCTCTGCTCAGAGTCTCTCAAGGCTGAAGTCGAGGTGTTGGTTGGGCCACATTCTCATCTGGAGCATAGAGTCCTCTTCCAAGCTCGTTCAGAGTGTTGGCAGAATTCAGTTCCTTGTGGTTACAGTACCAAGGACCTTGATCTTTTGAAGTCTTTTGGCCAGTTGTTGCTTTCTTCACAGCATGATGGTTTGCTACTTCTAGGCCAGCAGGTGAATCTCTCTTACATGTTGTGTCTCTTTGACCTTTTTTATTGGCCTTTTTAATGGATGAGGTATTCCCACCCAGGATAAATTCTCTTTTGAAGTGAAGTCAGAGTCAACTGATTGATGTAACCTTAATGACACCTACAAAGTCTTTTCTGCCATGTAAAATAACATAATCACAATAGTGATATCCTATTATATTCACAACTCCTCACATTCAAGAGAAGTGGATTGTACAGGATGTATACACCAGGGAGCAGGAATCTTGGGAGACATCTTAGAATTCTGCCTATCACACTCTGATCCATACGTGAAAATTCCAGTTTCTCATATCAAATGATACCTTGATTCTTCTTCACACCTGGATTGCTTTTATTTTGAACTAATTGTAGACCCAAGAAGTTGCAAAACTTTTACAGAGAGGTTCTATATATCCACCCTGATACTGAATCTTCCAATCTAAAAATTGGAAGTTTTCCCCAATGGTGACATCGTACATAAATATAATACATTATCAAAACCAGGAAATTGATATCAGCATACTATGATTAAGTAGACTACACACTTTACTCCAGTTTCACCAGTTTTGTATCATTAATTTTTAAATTTTGGTATGTCTATGTGTATAATTCTATGTATAGATTCATATAACCACCACATTCAAGACACAGAACTGCTCTGTCATCACAAAGAAATTTCCTTGTGCTCCCCCCATATAGTAACACCCTACTTCTGAATCCCTGGCAGCCACTGTTCTATTCTCCACTTCTATACTTTTGTCATTACAAGAATGTTATATAAATGGAATTTTAGATGAGGTAGCTTTCTGAGATTGACCCTTTTCACTCAGCATAATGCCCTTAAAATTCATTCAAATTGCTGAATGTATCAGTAGTTGGTTTCTTTTTATTGCTGAGTAGTATTCCATTTATGGATGTACCACAGTTTGTTTAGCCATTCACCCATTGAAGGAAATTTGGGTTGTCTCCAGTTTGGGCCTGTTAACAAAGTTCCTACAAGTATTTCTGTTCAGGATTTTGTGTGAATGTGTTTCTCTTTTTCTAGAATAAGTGTCTAGGAATGTAATTGATGGGGCATAAGGCAAGTGTGTGTTTAACATTTTAAGAAACTGCCAGACTGATTTCCAGAGTGGGTGTACAATTTTACATTCTCACCAGCAAAGGATGAGTGATACAGTTTCTCTGCATCCTTGCCAGCATTTGGTTCTATTGGTATTTTTTATTTTGACCATCCTAATAGATGTGTGGTAGTATCTCATTATGATTCTAATTTGAATTTTTCTAATTGCTAGCAGTGTTCAGCATCTTTTTATGTGTTTATCTGCCATCTCTATATCTTCTGTTCATGCCTTTGCCCATTTTCTAATTGAATTTTGATTAGTTTTTACTGTGGCCATTTTCAAATAAATATTAAAGTTGAGACCGTGGTATAATGAACCCCTATTATCAAGTTTCAGCAGTTACATTTTACCCTTTTGTTTGTTTTGAATATTTCAATGCAAGTCAGATACATAGACTTCATGACATTTCACTTGTAAGTACTTAATTTAATGATAATTCCTTAATATCTAATACTAATACCTAATGGTATTAGTATATACTTAGTATATATTAGTACTAGTATATGTTAGTAGCTAGTATATCCTTAGGATATGTCACTAATAGATAATAGATATCTAATAGCTAATACTTAGTCCATGTTTATATTTTTCTGTTTTAAACATGTATTTTTAAAAGTGGTTGGTCTGAATCAGAATTCAAATAAGATCACTTAGTTATGTATTCTTTTTTCATAGCAGTCCCTCCTTTTTTTTTTCCCCCTCAGGCAATTGATTTTGCTGGAGGAGTTGGGTCATTTGTCTTCTAGACAAATTTGGATTTGGCTGATTCCTTTCTCTTAGTGTCAGTTAACTTGTTCTATGCCCTCTTTCCTCTACACTAATAGAAAGATTTAGTGGCTCGGTTAGATATGGGATCAAATTTTTAGACAAGAGTACTTCACAAGGGTACTGTATACTCCCTGTTGCATCACATCATGAGGCACATGTTTGATTGTTCTGCTTTTTGGAGTACTAAGTTCAATCAGTTGGTTCAGGTATTGTCAGCCCCATTCCCACATTTAAGCATTTTTCATTTATCTTTCACCTAATGGTTATGGCTTCTATTGATGATTGTTGCCTAGGTCCAGTATTTCATTTGGGGTTGCAGAATGATGATTTTCCAATTTAGTTATTTCTGCATTTATTTGCTGGACTGTTGAGAACTTTCATCAACTTTTTGGTTTTCATTAAATACACTCATACAGGAAAGGTAGGAAAAAATGCTCAATCCCCCCACTCCCCTTTAATTATCAATTCTCAGAGTAATGACTTGCTGCCCAGGTCATCTACAGAAGACACCAATGAGGTGTTTTTCCCCCATCATTTTCTCTGTGTATTATTTTGAATTTGTAGATTTTTTAAAAAGGTATTTGATGCTTTTCAATGACAAAATTTTTAAAAAAGGTATTGGATGCTTTTAAAATTTCACTTTCTAACCGTAGGTGTTTAGAAGTACAATTGATTTTTGTACATTGATCTTTTTAATCCATCAACCTTGTTAAATTCTTGTTCATTTAAATTTACTTTTAGATTTTTATCATTGCAGATGGCAGTTTTTTATTCTGCTTTTCAAGTCTTTATACCTTTAATTCTTTTTTTGTTCCTTACTGTGGTAGTACAGTACTCGAGTATTATTCGAATAGAAATGGATAATGCAACCCTTTTGTTATTCCTTACCTCAGGGGCAACACTGTCAATATTTCACTATTAATAATGTGTTTTACTCTAGGTTCTTTATCTGATTAAGGATGTTCCCTTATATACCTATACATTTTATCATGTATTAATGTCTAATTTTATGAAGTGCTTTTCTGTATCTGTTTTTATGATTATATGAGTTCTCTGCCTTTAATCTGTTAATGTGAATTATGTTAATAGATTTTCTAATGTTAAACCAATCTTTCATCCCTGGGATAAACTCAGCTTTATCATGATGTATTATTATCCTTTTTGTAGTTTGTTAAATTTAATTTACTTATATTTTCAGAGTTTTACATTTATGTTCACAAGTGAGGCTGGATTTGTAATTTTCATTTTTAGTACTTTTTTCTTGGTTTTGGTACTACTCTTAAGCTATCCTCATAAAATGAGTTAAGGAAATTTCTATTCTCTTTGTGTTAAAGGTAGAATTCCCTTTTCCTTGATTATTGTTAGAACTCACAAATGAAAACATCTGGGCTTGGAATTTTCTTTGTGGGAAAAATTTCCAGGTGGTTTAGTTTTTAGTTCTTTGAAGAATATAAGGTAAAAGTAGTATCTTCCTGTGGTGACAAACTAGTAGTTATAAGTGAAAAATTCATTCTTTTTTTTTTTTTTTTTTTAGGATCCTGTAAACTTTTCAAAAAATTAAAAAGTTCACAGGAGTTCTTAGTTTTCAATTTATGTATGTATGTATTTAAATTGAAGTATAGTTGATTTATAGTGTTTGTTAGTTTCAGGTGTAGAGCAAAGTGATTCAGTTAAATATATATATAGTTATATATATGTACTTTTCCAGATTCTTTGCCCTTATAGGTTATTACAAAATATTGATTATAGTTCCCTGTGCTATACAGTAGGTCCTTGATGGTTATCTATTTTATATATAGTAATATGTATATGTTAACTTCAGACTCCTAATTTATTCCTCCCTGCTTTCTCCTTTGGTACCCATAAGTTTGTTTTCTATATCTGTGGGTCTATTTGTTTTGTAAATAAGTTTATTTGTTTCTTTTTTTTAAGATTTTTTAAAGATTTTTTTTAGATTCCACATTCTTTGGTTAATATTTTTTACTGAATGGTTTGAGTTGAGCTATTTTGTCTCCGTTTGTTGAGGTATTGCCTACATGCTTTTTTGTCTGTAAATAACTCTTATATTTAATACAATTACATAAAAAAATAGGTTATCTACTATATTGCTTTACTACAGTTTAGATTTGTGTTTTAAGCTTCTTAAGTTTGTAAGATTTCTAAATAACGAATCTTTAAGGAATCTTTAGAGGACTTTGATCTAGATACCTAAGTTCAGCTTCTTGCTCTGCCAGTTACTATCATGAGTATATCTCTTACTTTTGGGGCTTCAAATTCCTCATTTGTAAAACACATACCTACTTCACATAGTTTTCATGAGGATAAACTGTGAAGTGCTTTATAACCATAAACTATATATAAATGAAAGGTTTTAAAGGTAGCGAATATAGATAAAATGTTCCAAGAAAGAAAGAGGTTAGAAGGAAACAATATTATATAAGTTATAGGTATGCAACATAGTGATTCACAATTTTTAAAGGTTATAAAATATTGTCTATATTCCCTGTGTTGTACAGTATATCCTTGTAGCTTATTTATTTTATACGTAATAGTTTGTACTTCTTAATCCCCTACCCCTGTTGTGCCCTTACCCCCTTCCTCTCCCCACTGGTAACCACTAGTTTGTTGTTTATATCTGTGAGTTTGTTTCTTTTTTGTTACATATACTAGTTTGTTGTATTTTTTAGATTCCACATATAAGTGATATACAGTATTTGTCTTTCTCTGTCCAACTTAAGTTCACTCAGCTTAATACTCTCCAAGTCCATCCATGTTGTTGCAAATGACAAAATTTCATTCTTTCTTATAGCTGAGTAGTATTCCATTGAATATGTATACCATAGTCTTCATCCGTTGATGGACACTTAGGTTACTTCCATATCTTGGCAATTGTAAATAATGCTGCTATGAACATTGGGGTGCATGTATCTTTTTGAATTAGTGTTCTCATTTTTTTGTTTGTTTGTTTCTGGATATATACACAGGAATGGAATTGCTGGGTCAAATGGTAGTTCTATTTTTAGTTTTTTGAGAAACCTCCATACTGTTTTCCACAGTGGCTGTTCCAACTTACTTTCCCACCAACAGTGTAGGAGGGTTCCCTTTTCTCCACATCCTCACCAATGTTTGTTGTTTTGTTTGTTCTTTTTAATGATAGCTATTCTGACAGGTGCGAGATGGTATCTCATTATGGTTTTAATTTGCATTCCTCTGATGATTTAATGATGGTGAACATCTTTTCATGTGCTTGTTGGCCATCTTCATTTCCTCTTTGGAAAAATGTCTATTCAGTTCTTCTGCCCATTTTTCAATTGGATTGTTTGATTTTTTGATACTGAGTTGTATGAGCTGTTTATACATTTTGACTATTAACCACTTATTGGTAATATCATTTGCAAATATTTTCTCCCGTTCACTAGGTTGTCTTTTTGTTTTGTCAATGCTTTCCCTTGCTGGGCAAAAGCTTTTAAGTTTAATTAGGTCCCATTTGATTATTTTTGGTTCTATTTCTTTTGCTTTAGGAGACAGAGCCAAAAATTATTGCTATATGATTCATGTCAAGAGTGTTCCTCCTGTGTTTTGTTCTAGGAGTTTTATGGTTTCTGATCTTACACTTAGATCTTTAATCCATTTTGAACTTATTTTTGTATATGGTGTTAGAGAATGTTCTAATTTCATTCTTTTACATGTAGCTGTCTAGTTTTCCCAGCACCACTTACTGGCGAAGCTGTCTTTTCTCCATTGTATATTCTTGCCTCCTTTGTTGTAAATTAATTGACCATAAGTGTGTGGGTTCTGGGCTCTCTATTCTGTTCCACTGATCATTTATGTGTCTGTTTTTCTGCCATTACCATACTGTTTTGATTATTGTAGCTTTGTAGTATAGTCTGAGTAAGGGAGCATGATTTCTCCAGTTTTCTTCTTCTTTCTCAAGATTGTTTTGGCTATTTGGGGTCTTTTGTGTGTCCACATAGATTTTAAAATTATTTGTTCTAGTTCTGTGAAAAATGCCCTTGTTATTTTTTAATTTTTAATTTTTATTTATTTTAAAAATTTAATTAATTTATTTTTGGCTGTGTTGGGTCTTCGTTGCTGCACGTGGGCTTTCTCTAGTTGAGGCGAGCAGGGGCTACTCTTTGTTGCAGTGTGCAGGCTTCTTATTGCGGTGGCTTCTCTTGTTGTGGAGCACAGGCTCTAGGCATGCGGGCTTCAGTAGTTGTGGCTCGCAATCTCTAGAGCGCAGGCTCAGTAGTTGTGGCACACAGTCTTAGTGACTCTGCGGCATGTGGGATCTTTCCGGACCAGGGCTTGAACCTGTGTACCCTGCATTGGCAGGCGGATTCTTAACCACTGCGCCACCAGGGAAGTCCGCCCTTGTTATTTTGATAGGGATTACATCGAATCTGTAGATTACCTTGGATAGTATTGTCATTTCAACAACACTAATTCTTTCAATCCATGAACACGATATATTTTTCCTTCTGTTTGTGTTGTTTTCAATTTCTTTCATCAGTGTCTTACAGTTTTCTGAGTACAAATCTTTTACAAACTCCTTAGGTAGGTTTATTCGTAGATATTTTATTTTTTTTTGATGCGATGGTAAATGGAATTGTTTCCTTAATTTCTCTTTCTGATACTGTTTTGTGAGTGTTTTGAAATGTAACAGATTTCTGTGTATTAATTTTGTACCCTGCCACTTTACTGAATTCATTGAAGAGCTCTGGTAGTTTCTGGTGGCATCTTTAGGATTTTCTCTTTGTAGTATCATGTCATCTGCAAATAGTGACAGTTTTACTTCTTTCTAATTTGGATTCCTTTTATTTCTTTTTCTTGTCTGACTGCTGTGGCTAGGACTTCCAATATTATGTTGAATAAGTGATGAGAGTGGGCATCCTTGTCGTGTTTCCAATCTTAGAGGAAATGTTTTCAGCTTTTCACCATTGAGTATGATGTTAGCTGTGAGTTTGTCATATATGGCTTTGATTATGGTGAGGTATGTTCCTTCTGTGCCTACTTCCTGGACAGTTTTTGTGTAAATGAATGCTGAATTTTGTCAAAACCCTTTTCTGTGTCTATTGAGATGATCATGTGGTTTTTATTGTTCAATTTGTTAATGTGGTGTATCACATTGATTATTTGCAGATATTGAAAAATCCTTGCATCCCTGGGATAATCCCACTTGATAACAGTGTATGATCCTTTTAATGTATTGTTGGATTCGGTTTGCTAGTATTTTGTTGAGGATTTTTGCATCTATGTGCATCAGTGATATTGGCCTGTAATTTTCTTTTTTGTGTTATCTTTGTGTGGTTTTGGTTAGAAGTAACCTTTGAGATCTGGTTGAGTCCCTCTGGTTTATAGGAAATAGAAGCTACTACTGTATGTATAGAGCTGTCTGCACAACCTAGGCTTCCTGTTTCCCAAATCATTGGTGTTTCCTAGTTTGTCTTCCTTCAAATTAAACACTGGATGCTTGAGAGAAACTTTGACTTCTTTAGGCACATAGTTGAGTATCATTCCCAAGAGGTTAGGTAGAAAAGTACATGTGATATTAGGGAGAAAAAGGAATTTTAAGACTTTAGTTTCTTAAGTTACCAGTAATTAAAACTGCTGTCAAAGTAGTTATTGATTTTTTTTTTCCACCAGAGTTTAAACAAAGAGAACCTTGTTATACTTTACAGGGATTAAAATTCATGTAATGCAGTAAGAAGTAAGGCTCTGTGTGGTTGCTGCATAACTTTGTACTTGAAATTCAGTTGAAATTTTACTTTAAAAAAATTACTTCAGTATAATTTTAGTAAAATTTTACCTTATATTTAACATGAAAACTTTCAAACCAATTGTGTTTATAAGAGTTAGTTCCTTGAAATCTAATTTGTCTGCTTAATTCCTTATTCTCACTAAATATAGTCTTGAAGAAAATTGTTTCCTTCCGATTTAAGCTCATACTCATAGTGGGAAGGGTTGTTTTTATTTGAGCTTTGAAGATTCAGTATACAGTAAGTCCCCTACATATGAATGAGTTCTGTCCGAGAGTTCTGTTCGTAAGTCCAACAAAGTTAACCTAGGTACCCAACTAACACAATTGGCTATATAGTACTGTACTGTAATAGGTTTATAATACTTTTCACACAAATAATACATAAAAAACAAACAAAAAATAAAGAAAATATTTTTAATCTTACAGTACCTTGAAAAGTACAGTAGTACAGTATAACAGCTGGCATACAGGGACTGGCAGTGAGTGAACAGGCAAGAAGAGTTACTGACTGGAGGAGGGAGAGAAGGTGGGAGATGGTAGAGCTGAAGGATCATCAGCAATAGGAGACAGAGGGCAAGGTGCAATTTCACTCATGCCTAACATTGATGGCACAGGTTCTGTTTCCTTGCTGGATTCAATTCTATCTACCGTCTTGAAAAAGTGATTCACTGATGTTTGGAGAGTAGCTCTTTTTTTCTTGTCATAGATTACATCCTGGGCCTGAAATAAAGATACTGTACTACTGTACTCTGTACAGTACTGTAAAGTACACAAAAGCACAATGACTTGTAGAGGATGCACGCACGTGACAATGTACACCAGGCACATGAACTAACTTACGTGATTGGACATGTGAACCCATGTTCACATCTTTGAAAGTACACAACTTGAAGGTTCGTATGTAGGGGCTTACTGTATTGTTTTGTATTTGTGGTGTCGTATCCCTGGGACGGGCTTTTTCCTCCCTCTCTCTCACTGGTGCAGTAACTGGAGATCCCAGACTGTGCTGCTCTCCTTCCCTCCAGCTTAGCCTCCTCTCCCCCTTCTTCTTCATTAGAACAGCACATATTTCAGTTGCTAATCCCTATCTCCAGTTCCTGTTGTCTGCTCTCATTTAAGAATTTCCTCGTTCCTTCCTTTCTTACCCTTCCTTTCCCAGGAAGTTTATTCCTTATGAAATGATGAGACACACAGGGACATATTAAAAGGGCGTATTAAAAGGGAGGAGCCCATGTTTGCTGAGGCAACTTTAAAATACCAAACGTCTTTGTAGAAAATATGTGTCCCATATTTTAAATGAATTTTTAAAAATTTTACTTAAGTCATTTCATCACGCTTGCATATTTTTTAAAGGTAATGCCGTTACATGCTAGATTTGTCAGTAGTTATTTTGAATAAAAAGTTTCTAGGAACTGAGGCTGTGTTGTTTTTGTTTGAATACTAATTTCTCTGAAGATTTAATAAGCATTTATATAAAATTAATTGTAATTTTGTTGATTTAAAGTTGAAGGTCACATTTAACGTGGCTTGTTACGTCTTTGCTCTGAAAAGCAGGACATTTTACTTAAATAAAACTCATTACATATATCCTCATCACAAAAGTAGGGCTTATACTTTCCATAGAGAAGGTTTAGTTCCTTTGTGTAATACGTGTTAGTTTCTTTTTAGGTTTTATGGGTGTTGTTAGCTGCACTGTAGTTCTCCAGGTTTACTAAAACCATGTATTAGTTTTTACTTATATTTTTCAGTGCTACTCATAAGAAGTTATGAGGGTGAATATTTTATGCTAATTTTGCAGGTGAGGAAGTTAAGAACCAAAGATGTTAAGAGGTTTGCTGAAGGTTACATGGTTACTGCAGTGAAATTGAGATTAGAGCTCATGTCTGTTGCCAGAGTTGATGGTATTATGATTATTTAGGGAATATATGGGCTGATAGGTAGACAGTTACATGTGATTATAATAGTTATGCATAAAAATGCTGTGAAAGTGGAGAATAGGAAATACCTGTTAAGCAGTCAGGAAGGCTTTATAGAGGGGGTTAATCACTAGTGAAATGATTCTTCAGGGATCAGAATGTGCTTTGTATTTCATGCTGTGGTCATTGGGCTTTATTCTTTGGGGGATTGGGAAGTACTGAAGGATTTCAGCAGGAGGGGTGATGTGACCATCTTCATATTCTAAAGATATGGTGGCCGTAAAAGGGGATACATTTGTAGCGTGGTGGTACTAGAGATAGGGAGACCATTACAGGAAAGCTGTGGGGGAAGTGATGAAGTTATCTCTGATGGCAGCAGTGGAGAGGAGGAGAGGAGGGAACTGGATTTGAGCTTTTAATAGTCAGACAACATGCAGATGTTGTTCTCACTTCTTCCATCCCCCACCCACCCCGCCCCCATCAGAAAAAGAGCTAAAAGTTTGCGTTTAGAAAACTGACCCAGTTCTGATCATCTTCAGATTGCTGATCTGCAAAGAGCTTTGATCTTAATTGTTAAGGGTATAGCTGCATTTAGGATAGAAATCATGTCTTTTAGTGACAAAGCTCTTTCTTTGGATGGAAGCTAAATTTATGCCTGGATTATGGTAATAGTGTAAATAAGACTTTTCAATATAGGATCTACACAGTCACATCATTTCAGGAAGCAAAGCTAACATTACTTAAAATGATCAGTACTATTTTATGAATGACTTCTTTCATTCCATTCTAGATCATTCTAAGTCATTTCTTAGAAATTTCTGATTGAGTTTTGTAGGCAGGAAGAATGCTGTAATTGTCAGTCTCTTTGATATCATGTCCTTCTAGGCCAGATTCTACCTATTTGATGCCACCCTGTGTCTTGTCCTTTCCTCATATCCTGAAATGGAAGGGACCTGTTGCAATGTTCCCATCTGTCATGTGGTAGGTGGAGTTTTCTTGGATTGTCTGTAAGAACAGTCTTCCTATTGCTAATTGGGCCAAAAAAAATAACAGGTTTATAATAATATGAGTTTAGTTTTTAGTATCTAATCATTCAGAGATTTAGTTTATATATCTTTCTCTAAAATTATGAAATACAAAGGAAAATGATGCATAGTTATATTTATGCTTGATAATCAATAAGGTCTTTTTCTGATTGATGACATATCTATTTAATGGAGGCTGCATACCATAGTGGAGTGAATGAGAGTTCTAGAAATTAGTAAAACTTACCTTGTAAATATTTTTGTAATCTGCCCCATTGTGTCTCACCTCATTAGCACAATCTTAGTTTAGACCTTGGGGCTTGGCATAATAAAATAACTTGTCTCTCTGCCCTCAGTCTGTTGTCCTCGAATCCACACTCTGCAGCTACCCGAATGTTCTACAGAAAACGCAAATCTGACACCATCCCACCCATGTATCCATGAGTCTATTGTTGCTAGTGAGTTCTGCTAAATGCTTAAATTTGTGACATAACCGGAGTGGCTCCTTGAATATTTAATTTCCATGAAGTCTTGCTAGCTCCAACAATTTGACACACACACCCGCGCACGTACTTGACTTCTGTAAAATATTTTAATGCATTCATTTCTTTTTATGCTTTAAGTACTGTTTACTTATTTACTTAATAACTTGTTGATAGTATTTATTAAAATACCTGATATAGGTTGATGTTAATTGAGATGGGTATAAAATTATGAAAAGATAGAAAATAGGACACATAACTGATAGTAAATAAGAAAGCGGCACAGATCTCTGTCAACCATCTTCATAATTCTTTTTTTTTAAAAATTTATTTATTTATTTTATTTTTGGCTGCATTGGGTCTTCGTTGCTGCTCACGGGCTTTCTCTAGTTGTGGCGAGCAGGGGCTACTCTTCGTTGCGGTGCGTGGGCTTCTCATTGCGGTTGCTTCTCTTGTTGCAGAGCACGGGCTCTAGACGCACAGGCTTCAGTAGTTGTAGCACGTGGGCTTCAGTAGTTGTGGCTCGCGGGCTCTAGAGTGCAGGCTCAGTAGTTGTGGCGCATGGCCTTAGTTGCTCCGTGGCATGTGGGATCTTCCAGGACCAGGGATTGAACCCGTGTCCCCTGCATTGGCAGGCGGATTCTTAACCACAGTGCCACCAGGGAAGTCCCTTTTATATAATTTTTAAAGGTTACTTTCCATTTACTGTTATTACAAAATATTAGCTGTGTTCCCTGTGTTGCACGGTACATCCTTGAACCTGTCTTACACCCAGTAGTTTGTACTTCTCACTTCCCCACCCATATATTGCCCCCTCCCCGCCCAGGCACTATAGAGCAGACTCTATATCTGAGTCTGTCTTTTTTGTTATATTCACTAGTTTGTTGTATTTTTTAGATTCCACATATAAGTGATAGCATACAGTATTTGTCTTTCTCTGTCTCACTTATTTCACTCAGCATAATACCTTCCATATCTATTCATGTTGCTGCAAATGGCAAAATTTCATTCTTTTTTATAGCTGAGTAGTATTCCATTTTATTTATATACCACATCTTCTTTATCCATTCATCTGTTGGTAGACACTTAGGTTGCTTCCATATCTTGGCAATTGTAAATAATACTGCTATGAACATTGGGGTGCATGTATCTTTTTGAATTAGTGTTCTGATTTTTTTTTTTTTTTTTGTATATATACCCAGGAGTGGAATTGCTGGGCCAAATGGTAGTTCTATTTTTAGTGTTTTGAGAAACCTCTGTACTGTTTTCCACAGTGGCTGCACCAATTTACATTCCCACCAACGGTGTACAAGGGTTCCCTTTTCTCCATATCCTCGCCAACATTTTTTATTTGTGTTCTTTTTGACGATAGCCATTCTGACAAGTGTGAGGTGATAATCTCGTTGTGGATTTGATTTGCATTTCTCTGATGATTACTGATGGTGAGAATGTTTTTCATGTGCCTGTTGGCTATCTGCATTTCCTCTTTGGAAAAATGTCTATTCAGTCCTTCTGCACATTCTTTAATTGAGTGTTTTTTTTTTTTAAAATCACCTTTTTTTAAAAAAATTTATTGAATTTTGGCTGCGTTGGGTTTTTATTGCTGCGTGCGGGCTTTCTCTAGATGTGGAGAGTGGGGGCTACTCTTCGTTGTGGTGTGTGGGCTTCCCATTGTGGTGGCTTCTCTTGTTGTGGAACATGGGCTCTAGGCACGCAGGCTTCAGTAGTTGTGGCACGCGTGCTCAGTAGTTGTGGCTCACGGGCTCTAGAGTGCAGGCTCAGCAGTTGTGGCACACAGGCTTAGTTGCTCTGTGGCATGTGGGGTATTCCTCGACCAGGACTTGAACCTGTATCCCCTGCATTGTCAGGTGGATTCTTAACCACTGTGCCACCAGGGAAGCCCAAGTGGTTTGTTTTTTGATGTTGAGTTATATGAGCTATTTATATATGTTGGAAATTAATCCCTTATCGGTCATATCATTTGCAAATATTTTCTCCCATTCATCAGGTTGTCTTTTTGTTGATGGTTCCCCTTGCTGTACAAAAGCTTTTAAGTTTAGGTAGGTCCCATTTGACTATTTTTGCTTTTATTTCCTTTACTTTAGGAGGCAGATCCAAAAAAATATTGCTGTGATATATATCAAAGAGTGTTCCACCTATGTTTTCCTCTAGGAGTTTTATAGTATCTGGTCTTACATTTGGGTCTTTAGTCCATTTTGAGTTTATTTTTGTATATGGGTTAGAGAATGTTCTAATTTCATTCTTTTACATGTAGCTGTCCAGTTTTCCCAGAACCACTTATTGGAGAGACTGTTTTCTCCATTGTATATTCTTGCTTCCTTTCTTATAGATCAATTGACCATAAGTGTGTGGGTTTATTTCTGGGATCTCTATTATGTTCCATTGATCTGTGTCTGTTTTTGTGCCAGTATCCTACTGTTTTGATTACTGTAGCTTTGTAGTATAGTCTGAAGTCAGGAAGCATGATTCCTCTAGCTCTGTTCTTTCTCAAGATTGTTTTGGCTGGAGTGTATTTTAACAGAGAAAAGGAGGAGAGAAATTCAAGATGGTAAGTTAGCAATGTTTTTGAGGAGATTTTCTGCAAAGGGGAGTAGTAAAGTGGAATTGAGAGTGTTTTGCCTTTTTTTTTTTTTTTTAAAGGATGGGAGAAAAGCATGTTTATATTCTGATGCCAATGATCCACTGAGAACAAAATGTTAAGGATGAATACGTGGAGTAGTGCTCTTGAGGAGCTCGATGGGATAAGATTTAGTTCACGAGTGTAGGGATTGGCATTATATAGAAACTTGGATAATTCCTCTGTGTTAATAGGCCAGAGGCACAGTATGAGGTGTAGACGCTGGGAGGTAGTTCGATGGGTCGTGAGAGTTTGTGGAAGATCTCTTCTAATTGCTTCATTAAATTTTTTTTTTTCTTTCAGTGAAGCACAGGAAGCAGAGTCATTGCCATGAATAAGGGTGGGGAGAAGACGTTGAGGGTTGAGGATCAGGAAGATGTGAAATAGAGTGGGAGAGTGAATAGACCAGGGAGTTACTGTATGATTGCCTGGCAACATTAAGGGTGCCGTTGAAGTTTGTGGCTATGGATTTAAGGCATCATGATCAGCTGTGTTTAGATGCATGGGTATAGATGCACAGTAGGTGGAGAATTAGGTTTTTCTTTAGTTGTTGTGGCTTTGCTAACCAAGAATGATGAAGTGAGAGAATGGCAAGGGAGTTGAGGGTGTTTGCAGAGGACTGATTATAATGGGTGGCCATGGATTTAGCTATAAAAGGAAGGGAGAGAAATCGTTAAAGATGAGGGACAGTAATCCATGCGAGAGATGATGACTCTGAATAGGGTCTACGTAATAGGTCTGCATAATGTTTCACAGGTAGAACCAACAGGTTTCCTGAGGTTGGATGTGACATGTGTGAGTGTCGTCAAGAATGACCTTAGAGTTTTTGACCCTTAGCACTTGTAAGAATGGAGTTGCTGTCAGCTAAAGTGCTTGGTACTTTATCACATTTGGTGGTTTGGTTATATTTTGTTGATTTGATTGTTCCATATAAAAAGAGAACTTTTCTAGTGTAATTAAAGGTAGGCAGATATAAATATAAACCAGCTTAACCCATGACCACTCATCAAGTTTCTATATTGATTCACTCATTCGGTTCATACTTACTGAGTACTTGTTATGTTTCAGGTGATGTTCTAGGTGATGGGAATATAGCACAAAATATTCTTTTTGGGTATTTTTAAAACTAAGAAGTCTTTTTCTTTTGACAGATTGTGAGATATAGGGAAAAATTAAGTTCTTTGGATTTGGACAGACCTAGGTTGAATTTCAATAAAATGATTAAAGCTTTTCACTGTGGGTAAATTACTTTACATATGAGAGTCTTGGCTAATTCATTGTGAGAAGTGGTAGCATGATTCCAACTTGGTAGGGTTGTTGAGAGAAGTAGAATTAGATAACCAAGTAAAGCACCTGGCATATAAGTTACCCAACAAATACTCTGCTCCCTCTTTATCTTCTCTCTTTGTATTTTAGGGTGTATTTGGTTTTGGGATTGGCCAAAAGATATTTAGAGTTAAGTCTAATTAAAAACGAATGTTTTTGATATCTGTTAAGGTAATAGTAATATTGATATTATAGGAAGAGTACACTTAGATTGCAGGAGACTTGGCATTGAATTCCTACTGTGCTGTTTAATTTCAACAGGAACCTTACCTTTCTGGATAATAATAAAAAGTATCTATTGAGTGTTGTTTATGAAGTTCCAAGTATGTGCCACACACTGTATTAGGTGTTTTATATATAGATGTCTTATTTAATTCTAACAGCAACCTTGCAAATTTACTATTATTCCCATTTTACAGATGAAGAAGTTAAGGCAAATAAGTTAAATAACTTTCCTGAGGTTATATAATAAGAGGCAGAATGAGAATGAATTAAAAGTTCTTTTTCCTCCTATAGAGTGCTCAACATTTCTCATCTGAAAAATTGGAATACTGATTTTATTTTTGACTGTTGTTAAATTCTCGCACTGAGAGAGAAGTGAAACAGAGAAGTGAAACAGTTGGATCAATGCCTGGCAGTAACAACAACGTTCTCTTTATTTCCTGAGGTGTTGATGTAGGTAGAATGGTTTTAATGGTCTTTGTTCTCCATAGCTTATGTTTTGCTTATAGCTTTTTAAAAAATTGTGGTAAAATATATATAACATAAAATTTACCATTTAAACCATTTTAAGTATATAATTCAGTGGCATTAAGTACATGCACAGTGTTCTGGTTGTAACTTTGAATTATCATTTTCTTCCCTCCAAAACAAATAAAAATAAAGCTATTTCACTACTCTGTGCACATAATGTTGCTAATCAAAATGTTAGTGTTTAGGGCTTCCCTGGTGGCTTAGTGGTTAAGAATCCGCCTGCCAATGAGGGGACATGGGTTCGAGCCCTGGCCTGGGAAGATCCCACATGCCATGGAGCAACTAAGCCCGCATGCCACAACTACTGAGCCTGTGCTCTAGAGCATGCAAGCCACAGCTACTGAGCCCACGTGCCACAATTACTGAAGCCCACGCGCCTAGAGCCCGTGCTGTGCAGCAAGAGAAGCCACCGCAATGAGAAGCCCCCGCACCGCAAAAGAGTAGCCCCCGTTCGCCGCTACTAGAGAAAGCCTGTGCACAGCAATGAAGACCCAATGCAGCCATAAATAAATAAGTAAACAGATAGATAAATAAAGTTAGTGTTTATAGCATCCTGGGAAATTAGGAGTCAGTAAATAAGTGTATGCATGCATCTGTTTACTTTTGGTTTTTGCACCTAGTCAACAGTATTTTCCTGCATATGACAGATACAGCAAAGTTATACTCAGATATAGTATTGCTTTCTAGGAGGTTATAGTGTAAAACACAGTGGGAAAAATTAGGCAGCTGTCAGTGAATCTAGAGATAAATACAGCTGCATAAATACTTCTCACTTATTTACATACATTAAAGGAACATATTGGTTAACCATGAATATAAGTGTAGATATTTTTGGGTTGAGGAATGTGTTGGTAAATGAATTGCATATTAAGATAGTTTTGAGGCAGAGGCATCACCTTATCTCCTACCTTTAGAGAGGCTCTTTGAGAAGATTAGCAGGAGCTTTTTGAGGTGGCAAGGACAAGATGCTTTGTGAGGGTGGGGGAATAAGTGGGAGTGAAATAATCAGAAGATGGTAAGTTGAAAAATATCCCTGGAAAGTGGGAAAGGACCTAAGTAACTGAGTTTGTATCAGATAGTCTGTTTAAAACATTTGGAAGGTATAAGTGAACTTAGCAATTTTTAAGGGAAATTTTTAGCTAACAGATGAGGGGAAAGTTCTTTCTTTTTACAAGAGTCAGACTAATTAATGAGTACTTTGTAAACAAAGTCAGTGATTCAGAGCTCCAAGAGGCAGTCATCAATCAGAAAGGGTTTCAAAATAAAGGCTCTTTATTCTCTTTTCAGTATAATACTTAAGCCATAATTTGATATATCAGCAGTGGTTTCTCAGTCCTGTTGTTGGTGAGGTCTGTCTCCTTTGTTGAACTTTTCAAAAATCTGAGTTACACATTTGAGATTCAGGATCCATCTGCATTTTTATAGCATCCTGGTATAGCGTTGTGTATACCAGTTACAATTTTCTTTTTCTCATTTGTTGTTCTGGCATGTAATATACTTTCAGTAAATATTAGCATAGTTTGAATATCTACCATATACCAGGAAATATAATAGATTATGGGTTGAAACTTCTCTTTAAAAAAGTATGTGGCAGCCTTTATTATTTATTTATTAGACTTTTTGAGAAACATCCATTAATCCTCCTATATGCCAGGTGTTGGTGATATGCTAGACATTGGGATAATAAGAGAAATAAGGCAGACTCTGCCTTAAAGAGGATATCAAAAAAGAAAGAAGACATTATTCACTTTCTTTTTGAGTTTGAATCAGATTGTTGGTTTATTGAAAAATGACACCAAACGGTTACCTCTGAAGATTTTAGAGAAAATTTGCTCTCAAAATATTCAGATTGAAGTATTTGATTTGATAAATGCTTGAACTATTAATGGAAGTACTAAGTATGAACAATATTTATTTAAAATTTTTCTCTCAGTGGTAGTAATTAAGAAAATCCTAATCATGAGACTCATAAATAGTTGCCAGCGTGGTAAGCCACGTTCTTGGCAGTATATGATGTTGCACATTGTTAGTGGGCTACAGTCATTGGTTTGTGATTAAAAGTCGGCTGGCTCTCCTTCTTAGTTCTTTTCTGCATGAAATTTGCTGACCTTAAAGGTATTATGGGAGGGAAACTGCTTTAAAGGCTGGATTTACTTTTTCAGTTTCATTTATTTCTTAAGCTCTTATTTTCTTACATTTCTGAACTGTATTCCTTGCCTATATCAATTGACTGGGACAACAAAATATAGAATATGGCATAAATATTTATGCCTCTAGTAAAGGCTTAATGGAATCACATTTGGCGCATTTTGTAACTCTATGTTGTTTGGTTTCACTCAGCCAAATAGAAGTGTACCTTTGTTTTACCTAGACTTTAGTTCATTCTAAAAATGTCAGTCATATTTGTCTCCTTTCTCTCACTACATTCAGTTGTCACTTCAGTCTGACCTCTTCCATCTATCCTCACTGCTGTGGTTGTAGTTTATGTTGTTACTTCCTGCCTGTACTGTTGGAATAGGCATTCACTGGTAACAAGCATGTAAACTGAGACTATAGTTTTTTCTCTAGATTAAAATAAAACTGACTATATGGAAAGCATTTTTTGAACTTGAAAGCACTACACAAAATATAAGTTGTGATTTCTGTTACATTTGCCATCAAGTCACAGTTCACTTAAAAATGATCAGTGGCTTCTTTTAGACTCTTCTTTCTTGGTTCATTGTCATTCACTGACTGATAACCCCAAGCCATCTTTCCAGATTCACATCCTACTGCTCCTCCACCCACGCTTGCTAGTGTTTTCTTCCTCCCTCTGGGCAGTACTGTTAGCTGGCAGAGGGCAGTTGCTTGTTGTGTGGGACCGGCCTCCCCACCCCTCCGCTGAAGGCCTGCAGCAGCAGCTGGAGGAGCGGTGAGCAGCGAGGAGCACTGAGTAGCACTCTCAGTAGAGAGCCAGACTGCTCTTTGTGGGTCCCAGATGTCATCTTATTTCCTCTTTGGGTTTGTTCTTGTTTTCTCTTTTTCTAACCCCACTTACTAAAATCCAATTTCTCTTTCCTAATACCACCAAAAATGCAATTGCTTGCATGCAAAAGCCAGTCAGCCATAATTATTTATTAGGAGTGGTACTGTATAATAATAATGTACATATATTATAACATATATAATAATAGTAATAATATATAGTAATGAATAAAACAAGCTTAGTCCTCGCCTTCATGAAATTTTATCTTTGCTGCTAAAGTATAAGGGCCTTGAATCTTAAATATTTTAAAGTTCCCTTCCATTTTTTTTTTATAATATGTTGTATATTTTGTTCATTAAGTATTTAAACAGTATTTGACAGTGAAAAAATAGACTTTATACTTTAGGCTCTTGGGGGCCACTGAATAGTTTTAATTGGAGCAGGAGTAATATTAGTAGATTTTTACTAACACTTAAGAGTTAACTTTAGTACTATAAAGAGGTGAGGGGTTTTATTGTCACTTTCTACATCTTAGTTTTCTAATCAGCCAAGTAATTTCGTGAAAAGTTTTTCTCTTCCAAACACTTATATTGGAAACCAGTTAGGTAAGTAATGCAGTAAACATAGTTTTTGAGCGCTTACTATGTGCCAGGCACTGTTCTAGGCACTCAGAAAAGAGCAACAATCAAAACAAAGCCTTTCATCTCATGATTGCATTATAGTGGAGGATTGGACAGTAAGAAAAAAAATACATAATATGTGCACTGTGATTAAGTGCTGTGAAGAAAAATATAGCAAATAGAAAAGGGGAAGGCTATTTTAGATAGGGAAATAAGATGACCTCTGAGCAAAAACATTTGTGCTGGAATGAAAGGAGTTACCAACAGTGGGTGTACGTGGGAGAAAGAGCTTTGCAGGTCAAGGATACTGCAAGTAGGGGGTTTCAGTGAGTAATTTATTAATATTTTTTCCCCTTTATTGTCACTTTAGAATAATCTGTAGATCCCTCCATAATCTGGCCCTCAATGATATTATCAGTCTTTTCTCTTAATTACCTAGTCAAATGGTAATAATAATGCCTATTTTATGAACAAAGTGAAATATATAATATATAATTTATATATACATTTATGTAATATGTTATAGACACTCTGTAATTGATAGTTATTGTCATCATTATTTTGTTAGTATAATAACTATTAGTAGCTTATGTTCTTGCCTATTCATGTCTCCCTAGAGAACACTTGCTCATCTTTCAAGAATCAATGTAAATATCACCTTCTCCTCAAATCTTCTTCTTGCTGTACAGGACTACTCCCTTAGTTTTACTGCCATTATATATTTATTACATGTCTGTCATTGCACTTGCCATATTTAAGTTTATTTGTTTGTTTTTACCCTTTGTATACCTGGCTTCTAACCTGAAGTCTGGCATTTATGTATTTTGCTAGATAAGTAACAAATAAGTAACAAATATATGTTTAAACTTTCAACATGTCTGTTACTGTGGTAATATACTTATTGTAAAGGTTTGTTCAAGGGGAGTGTGAATTAAAGGTACGTTTTTATCAAAAGGAGAAGTAATCTAAGAAGTATAGGTCTGTATTCTAGATTATGTCTGTCATTTATGAGGTATCTAGTGATCCCCTTCCTTGGGACACATTTATGCTTCTTGGTTCTCTCTGCTTCTCAGCCAGGTCCTGGCAGTATCTATGATAGCAATCCTTTATTCTTCTCTGACACTGGTGACACTGACGCATTTATGTTCATTATACTGACACTCGAACATGAATTGGAGTCTTGAAGACTGGTGTGAATCCCAGGTCTGTCATTTCTAGGGGTGTGATCTTAAGAAAGTAACTCATTAGTCTCATTTCCTCATCTGAAAAATGGAGATAATATGTTCCTCACACAGGGTTGTAGGGATTACATTATGTACATAAAAGAGCATTGGCTTCTAGAATATATCAGATGTTTCTTATTAGGTGAAATCATTTTAATTCAGTAACTCTGTTTCTGCAGAATCAGATTGAGTGTTTGTTTGGCTTTGGGTAGAGGAAAACAAGGTGGAATTTAACAATGGTGTTGATTGCTGACTTTGGTTAAGTCTTACTCTGTTTCAGCTGATTCCTTTTTTTCTCAGTGGAATGTGCTGGTCTTGATCCAGAGAAAAGAAAGGAATGCTCAGCATAATAATGCTAGAAAGATACATCCCATCATGTTGCATTTAACACAAGGTGAGGGCACCAAGGGGAGGAAATCTGTCTTAGTTGGGTGTCCAGCACCAAGTACAGGGCCTGGCACATGACAGGCACTCCATATCATGTTTAAATGAACAAGTGAATTCTGTTTAGATGAGAAACCTGTTCTGGCTATGGAGTACATAGTGCATTTTGGGTAGCTAAGATAGATGTCTGTAAGATGTTGGCAAAGGAGACTGATTTTGGTATTTTAGCAGTTGTCTTTGAAACCATTATACCTGATTCATTATATGTACAGTTCTTTTATATCATTTTGTATATTTTAAAAGAAATTTAGGTCAGTTAAAAATGATCACTTGTGCTAAAGTAATCTAGAATGGAAACAACTGAGAAAAAGTGAAAAAGACCTTAGAACAGGTAATGGAGTTCAGAATTCACAACTCTTCTAAGATTTCTAGGCCTTAAGTCACTGTACCAAAAGGAAATAAAATTTTACGTGGAGAAGTGGATCACTCTTGCCATATCCTCAACCCCTGTTTTTCCTTTTCTTCTGCTGTTCCAACTTGGCAAAACACCAAGCCTTAGAGCAGCCTTCATCATTTACCTCCTCCATTCCTTGGGGACATGGACTGTTGGGTGCGGCCAGGATTCCTGAAGCACTTCCCCACTGCTGTGGCTCCCAGTCTTGCTTCCATCTTGTCTATTTTCCACTGTCACCAGAATGGTCTTTCTAATGAATCTGTTTGTGTTGGTTCTCTCCTTGAAATCCCTTATGGGCTTCTCAGTTTTCAGGATAAAAATCCAAATTCCTTAGTATGGAAAACCACTTTCAGAGATTTGACCCCTTCTTACCAATCTCCTCTTTTTTTTTTTCTTCCACCCACATATTATCTGTACCAGACATATTAACCAGTTGCATTTTTCTGAGTGTTTCATGTTCTTTTCATGCCACTGAACATATGATGTTTCTTTTTCCAGGCATGCTTTTCTCTCCTTCCCAAGGTCATCAACTACAGGTCCTTTAAAACTCCCCACGGTTACCTCTAGAAAACTTCTGACTTTCGCTTTCCCAATCTGGATTAGGTGCCCTTTCTCCATGCTCTCATAACGCCCTACAATTAATGTTCTCAGTGGTACCTAACCCAATAACATGCCTTCTTCCTCCCTAGACTGTGAGCTTTTTCCAGTACAGGATACTCTATTATCTCTTTAATTTCTAATGCCTCTCACTGGTTAGCACAGTATGGAAGCCTAGAATTTTGTGATTTAGTTAATGTATGAAGTAACAGAATTTATCAGAGGTCCAGATTGTGCCCAGCTAAGTCCTGGGTATTATGAGCATGTGAGAAATGGAATAACATGGTCCCTGCGCTTTTCATAAGCTTAGTTGTATGGACAAAATGACATTAAGCAATTAAAGGTTAATTAAAAGTACAACATTAAAGGATGATTTGAGAATAAAGATACAGTTGAAAATTTCAAATCCCTTGGCATTTCATTATCTGCTTTTTGCTCTGTTTTTCCTTAATATTTACCACTACTAACATGCTATGCCTTTTATTTATCTTATTATGCTCATCTCCTCCATTAGAATGTAAGTTTTATGAGGAATTCTTACCTCTTTTGTTTACTGTGGTATTTCTAATGCCTGACACATGGTAGGTGCTCAATAGATATTTGTTGAATGTATGGAATGGTGTTCAGAGAAAGAAGTACTCACTAGGAGCTAGTATTTATGAAATTCTTCATGGAGAAGTTACATCCAGAAGTAGACCCTAAGAGATAGTGTTTTATTAACTAAGTTAATTTAAGTAAAAAACTACCCATTTTGTTTATATATGAGTTTTTTCCAGATCATATGTTCCTCCTAATTTTCTCTCAAGCTTTTTAATGTTTCTGCCGTCCTCACTGTTGACTTCGCTTAGAGAGTTTGACAACAAAGCCTATTTAATCAGAGTGATGCTGAGCCTTTCCTTATTGTACTAGTTGTAATAACTTTCACTTCATATGTTGGTTAGCAAAATAAATATGTGTTAAAAATATGTCTGCTGGAGGCAGTAGCACGTTGTATACACATCTTCTTCACACCATGTGTTGTTGTGATACCTGAGAGCTTATATTTTATTTTGCATCCATTCAGAATAACTTGTGGGCATATCAGGGTTCTGGATGTCTTGTGAATTAGGGATCATAATTGACCATTATGCCTGTAAGTTCTTAAATTTTAGCAAATCTTAATCAGAGTTTTGAATATTTATACACATATTTATGTCACATAACTTATAATTTCATTTTTAGAGAGTTTCCTTTTCTGTTTCCTTCCCTTCTAAAATTAAAGGAATCAAAATTAAGTTTCAGATTAAAAACTTAAAACTATTAGAAATGTTAAATTGCCAAAATGGTCTATAAATGGAACATGCAGGTAATATAGGCTTAAATTGTTTTTTTTTTTAGAAAATTATTAGTTGGTCTCCAGGACTGGCTTCTTTTCTTGTAATTTTTTTTCCTAAGTGCAGAATTAGATATTCTTAGGCCATTATGGCTGCAATAGAGCTTAGTAAACATCTGGTCTACTTGCTTTATTTTAGAGAGGTAACTAAGATACAAGGACAAGTGATTTGTCCACAGTCAGTTAACAGGACCAGATGATAAACTAGATTTTTAACTATTGTTGAGGAGATAGCCAAACTGTGGCTAACCCTTCTGTTATGCTAATAACCACTTTAAACTTTAAGACCATACTGTTCCTAGAAATACACGTGGATCTGATGATGTTTTAAAAGGATATTATTTTAGTGACCTGGTAGAAGTCAGTTCCTGGAATTTGTCAATCCAGCAGTCAGCCAGATTGGGTGTGAGTGAAGTTTTGGCAGTACTTTTCCATTTTGGTATGTAGACTGTTTACTGGTTGAGTCAACAGGAGGTAATTTTTATTAATCTCATTTTAAGCCATGAAAAACCCCACATTCTCTTTAAATTGTTGGTTTTTGACAACCTAAATGTGAGGATTCACTCATTTTCCATAGGAAAAGGTTTAGCCAATAAATGTATGTTAAGAAAAACATGAAGAACAAGATTTTTAAAAATTCAGTTTTTCCTTGTTGAATCTAAGAAGTTATACATTTTATTTTAAAAAGTCATATGGTGGACTCTTGGATTCTGTTAGATAGAAAAATGATAAAAACATGTCTAAGGATCATGTGAATAGTCTGCATTTCTTTTTCTTGTATTCTTTGTGATGTTTCCCTAGGACTTATGTTTTAAACTGGACTATACAAAAATAGCACCTTGTACTCTGTGATTTTTAGTTTTTTTTTTTTTTTTAAAGGAGGGAGTTTATCTGTTTTGGGGGAGGAATAATTTATAAATATAATGAGCTGGATAAGAAGAAAATGGTTAAAGATGTGGAAGAATGTAGACAACCTGAATTTAGTACTGGTTTTAGTTGACTAATATCAATTAAATTGAATTATTTATTTTTAGTCAGTGTGTTCATATATTATACTTTTGATGTGAAGAATACCCTACTAGATGTCTTAAAGCCTCTTAGTTTGACTTAGTCTGAAATTTAATTTGTTGGTTTTGCTTTAAATTACATTCTCTTGACTATAGCCTGTGTTTGGGGATTGCAAGTTAGTAATTGCCCTTTGTTCTATTTCAGATCCCTGCATGTCACTGAGTCCACCATGCTTCACAGAAGAAGATAGATTTAGTCTGGAAGCTCTTCAAACAATACATAAACAAATGGATGATGACAAAGATGGTGGAATTGAAGTAGATGAAAGTGATGAAGTAGGTGGAAACCCTTTTTCCCTGGTATTCTCTTAAAACAGAATGACCAAGTTTTTAGTCTTAAATTTTCCCATTATTCCGTGTATGACTCAACTCCTTCATCTTCATCATCTTTAGTTTTTCTCTTTACATTTTAATTTTACCGTTTGTATTTACATGGTTTTTCTTTTTTCTTTTTTTTCACGTCTATACAAGTCTTCTCAGGTTTATAAGAATTCCCAGTCTTGTGTACTTGGGTTTCTCAACATATATCCTATTCTGACTATATCAGTTATCTATTGCTGCTTTACAGACCACCACAAAATTTAGTGGCCTAAAACAACAACATTTTGTTATTTCTCCTGATCCTCTGCGTTGACTGGGCTTTGCTGAGCACTTTTTCTGTTCCTGTAGTTATGGCCCGAGGTCACTGTGGCAGTTGCATTCAGTTGCCAGCTCTGCTGGGCTGGAATATCTCAGATGACCTCTTTTGCATCAGAGTCTCTCTCCATCCAGTCTCTTATCATTCAGGAGTCTAGCTCAAGCTTCCTTACAGCATGGCATCCAGCTTCCAGGTGGCAGTGTTCCAAGAAAACAAGTTCCCATGTGAAAGTGCTTATCATGCCCCTGCTTGCCAATGCCTGTTAATATCAAATTGGCTTAAAGCAAGTTATTTGGCTGAGCTCAGAGTCTGTGTGGGAAAGGATTATACAAGGATATGAATACCAGGAGATGTGGTTTACTGGGGGTCACCAATGTCCTAATCTACAGTACTCACCATACAAATAAATAGCGCTTTATTTCTTAAGCATTCTCATCTTACCCCTGTCTAGTGTCCCTTTTAGTTTTCTTCTTAGAGGTTGTTTTCTTTATTTGACTATGGTCTCATTCTAACCAAATTCCCTGGTCATTTTTTAGTTCTTTTCACCCTTTTTGTTGTATTCGTCACTGTTGAGATGCTTCTCTTTTAGTTTACATAATACTAAATTACACTATTTTCTACATTATTATCTAATGTTGTATAACAGTGACATCCTCTCATCACATTTTTATCTAATCACATTGTTATGTGACAGAAACATTCTCTAAAGATCAATTTTTGACCTGCTGTATAAAACATTTACCTTGAGAATGCTCACCCATTTTTAGGTTACTCCTGATTCCTCCATCTCTAAGCCAGTCCAGATTCTGACCTACATATATTGCTTTCTGCCTGACATCTTTTGAGGGCTCTTTTGTTTTCAGCTTAGTTTATCTAAAGCAAAATCCCAGATCTTCTCTTTGAAATCCCTCACTGTTCAATGGCAATTGTGGACCTACTTCTCCTCAGTTTTTACTCTTTTATTTTATTTTTTTTAAGTTTATTTTATTTATTTTTAATTTTTGGCTGCGTTGGGTCTTTGTTGCTATGTGCAGGCTTTCTCTAGTTGTGGCGAGCGGGGGCTACTCTTCATTGCAGCGCACGGGCTTCTCATTGCGGTGGCTTCTGTTGCGGAGCACGGGCTCTAGGTGTGCGGGCTTCAGTAGTTGTGGCACATGGGCTCAGTAGTTGTGGCTCGCGGCTCATGGGCTCTAGAACGCAGGCTTAGTAGTTGTGGTGCATGGACTTTGTTGCTATGTGGCATGTGGTATCTTCCTGGACCAGGGCTTGAACCGTGTCACCTGTGTTGGCAGGTGGATTCTTAACCGCTGTGCCACTAAGGAAGTACCAGTTTTTTTTTTTTTAAAAGGAACTCCTTTATTTACTTATTTATTTATTTATTTTCGGCTGTGTTGGGTCTTCGTTTCTGTGCGAGGGCTTTCTCTAGTTGCGGCAAGTGGGGGCCACTCTTCATCGCGGTGTGCGGGCCTCTCACTATCGCGGCCTTTCTTTTTTTTTTTTTTTTAAACTTACAAACAAGCACCTTTTTTTTTTTTAATTTTTATTATTTATTTATTTATGGCTGTGCTGGGTCTTCGTTTCTGTGCGAGGGCTTTCTCTAGTTGCGGCAAGTGGGGGCCACTCTTCATCGCGGTGCACGGGCCTCTCACTATCGCGGCCTCTCTTCTTGCGGAGCACAGGCTCCAGACACGCAGGCTCAGCAATTGTGGCTCACGGGCCTAGTTGCTCCGCGGCATGTGGGATCTTCCCAGACCAGGGCTCGAACCCGTGTCCCCTGCATTGGCAGGCAGATTCTCAACCACTGCGCCACCAGGGAAGCCCATATTGTGGCCTTTCTTGTTGCGGAGCACAGGCTCCAGACGCGCAGGCTCAGTAGTTGTGATTCATGGGCCTAGTTGCTCCGCGGCATGTGGGATCTTCCCAGACCAGGGCTCGAACCTGAGTCCCCTGCATCGGCAGGCAGACTCTCAACCACTGTGCCACCAGGGAAGCCCCCAGTACCAGTTTTTACTTTTTTAAATTAGGAGTTGGCAGACTTTTTCTGTAAAGGGCCAAATTATGTGTTGAAATATGTTCCCCCCCCCAAAAAAAAATATTTTGAAGTCCTAACCTCCAGTACCTCATAATGTGACCTTATTTGGAAATAAGTTTATTTCAGATGTAGTTATTTAAGAGGAGCGTATATTGGAGTAGCATGGGCTCTTAATCCAATATGACTGGTGTCCTTGTAAGAGAGGAGAACACCATGTGGACAGACAGACACAGGGGAGAAGATGATCATGTGACAGTGGATACAGAGATTGGAGTTATGAAGCTACAAGTCAAGGAATGACAAGGATTGCTGGTGACACCAAAAGCCAAGAGAAAGGCATGAAACAGATTCTCCCTTAGAGCCTTTCAGAGAGCATGGCCCTGCTGACACTTTATTTAGATTTATGGCCTCCAGACCCGTGAAAGAATAAATTTCTGTTATTTTAAGCCACTCAGTTTATGGTACTTTGTTACAGCAGCCATAGGAAACGAATATAGGCCAGCTAGTAAATAGTTTAGATTTGTGTGAGCCGTATGATCTCTGTTGGATCTACTTAACTCTCCCATTGTAGTGCCAAGCAGCCATAGACAGTATATGAACTAATGGTCATGGCTGTGTTCCAATAAAACTTTGTTTGCAAAGACAGGCATCAGTCTGTAGTGTGCCAACCCCTGCTATAAATAAAATTTTGTGTTCTTAGCATTTATTCCTTTTTCTTCCTTTTTCACTTACCTGTTTTAGTTATTTACTTATTCCATTTTAATCTAGGTATTTATTATCTTATGCCTAGATTATTACCTCTAAATTTTTCCTCTCTAATCATCATGCATATCACTTTGAGAGTGTCTTTCTCTAGCTAAGAAATTTAACAGTGATTTCTTAGTACTTATTAGATCAGATATTAACTCTTTAGTCTTTTTGTTTTTTTACTATCTCTGCATCAGCTGATTCATGCTTACTGAGATAATCTCTTCTCATTGTGGTTAAATCATTTTAATTAGAGTTCAGTTCTATTAATACCAAAATCATGGCTTTCAGTTCAAAATAGTCAAATTTATTTCTTTCATTTTTAGAACTGCAGATGACAGGATAGTCCTATTTTACATTGTTTCCAACTTAAAAAGTATTCGAAATATGTAAATATATTCTGTTGGTCGTAAAGTAGAGTAAATGAAATGAAGTTGATGATTATTAGTTTTACTTACAGGAATATAACAAAGTAGTTGTCATTTATTGAGGGTCACTTTATTATACTGAGTAATTCATTCTCTCAACATCATCACCATTCCTTCGCTTTCTTCCAGTACAAACACACACATACACACAATAAAATCAAGCTATAAAACTACTTTTTAGAAGTAATACTCTGAATTGTTAGTGATGAATTGTTCTTTCTAATCCTCCCAAGATTGTCTAAGGTGTTTACTTAGTTGCTAATATAGTTGCTTAAGATTTTGAATATCAAATATTCTAACATAAATTCCATTTACTCCATAAATTATTACTATCCATATGAATTATGGAGTCAATAGAATTTTATGTTCATATATTTGATACTCTTTGTAGAGGAAATTATTCTCTAGACTAAATAGATTTCCTGAAATTATTGTTGTACATTTTCTTAGTCATTTACAGTATTAGTTTGATCAAATTCCATGTCAATTCAGAGAGAGTGTAGTGTTTAGTAGATGAATACTCTGTGCAGTTTCATAATTCTGTCCATCAATTAGACTGGAGATAATTTACAACACTAATTCTTGTACTGTGTTGAAAGGTTATAATTTTAAGTTATTACACTGATGGTGCTAAGTTTTCCTTTGATTTTGGTATTTCTGAGGAACTACTCATTGCTTAGCATTGTTTTAGGTTAAGAAATATATTAATTCAGAGGGATTATTATTTTTTTTTTATAATTCAATTAATTTTTTTTGGCTGTGTTGGATCTTCGTCGCTGCACTCAGGCTTTCTCTAGTTGCGGCGAGCAGGGGCTACTCTTTGTTGCAGCGCGGGGGCTTCTCATTGTGGTGGCTTCTCTTGTTGCGGAGCATGGGCTCTAGGCACACGGGCTTCAGTAGTTGTGGCTTGTGGGCTCTAGAGCGCAGGCTCAGTAGTTGTGGTGCACGGGTTTAGTTGCTCCGCCACATGTGGGACCTTCCTGGACCAGGGCTCGAACCCGTGTCTCCTGCATTGGCAGGCGGATATGGTTAACTTGAAGAGTTTAGTATTATAAAATGTTTGAAAAGATTGGTGTGCACTTTCACTTTTTAAAGCTGGAATAGTTTTAGGTAGCCACATTTCAGAAGTTACAAATTAACTTATTAAGATTGGTTAATTCTGAGCCTAGAATAAGGCTAGATTCTTTCTATTAAAAATCTACATAATAAAATTACTTTTGTTATTAATTGATATATCAAGTTATAAATATTACTACTCTGGGGTATTTTCTGACACCAACCAGTTCTTCAGTTTTCCAACACCAACTGCATTTCCAACAATTCAATTCAATTCTGATGCTCTCTCCCTGATCCCACAAGTTAAAGGGTTCAGTCCCATAATACTGCCCTCACCTCAGATCCCAGTCACAAGTCTCTGGTTATGTTTTTGAATTTCTGACTGACTGGCGATAAATCTGGGGTTCCCATGGCTCCTTCCTCAAGTTTGAACATTTGCTGGGTATGTATCTGAAAAAAACAAAAAAACCCCACAAATTCAAAAAGATACGTGCACCCCAGTGTTCATAGCAGCATTGTTTACAATTGCCAAGATATGGAAGCAACCTAAGCATCCATCAACAGATGAGTGGGTAAAGATGTGGTACATAAATACAGTGGAATACTACTCAGCCATAAAAAGAATGAAATTTTGCCATTTGCAGCAACATGGATAGTCTTGGAGGGGTGTTATGCCAAGGGAAATAAGCCAGACAGAGAAAGGAAAATACTGTTTGATAGCACTTATATGTGGAATCTAAAAAATAAACTAGTGAATAATACAAAAAAGAAGCAGACTCACAGATATAGAGAACAAACTAGTGGTTACCAGTGGGGAGAGGGAAGAGGGGAGGGGCAATACAGGGGTAGGAGATTAAGAGGTACAGGCTATTATATATAAAGTAAATAAGCTACAAGGATATACTGTACAACACAGGGAATATAGCCAGTATTTCATACTAACTATAAATAGAGTATAACCTTTACAAATTGCAAATCACCATATTGTATACCTGTAACTTATATAATATTGTACATCAACTGTACTTCAGTAAAAAAAAAAAGAAAATTTGCTGGAATGGCTCACAGAACGCAGGAGAACACTTTACTTTTGTTTACTGGTTTATTAAAAAGGATATAACTCTGGAACAGCCAAGTGCTGTATATGTATAGGACAAGGTATGGTAGAAGGCGCATGGAGCTTCCATGCCCTCTCTGGCCATGCCGCCCTCCCAGCACCTCCCACACCTTGATATATTCACCAACCTGGGAAGCTCTCTGAATCTCTAAGTTCAAGAGTTTTTACAGAGCTCAGTTTTCCCAGAGGTCAGGTAGCTGGGACTGAAATTTCCAATTCTCTGATCACTTGGTCTTTCTGGTGATCAGCCCCATCCTGAGGCTATCTAGGGGCCCCACCCTTAGTCATCTCATTAGCATGAACTCAGGGGTGATTAAAGGAGGAAAGGACACTATCACTGAGGAAATTCCAAGGCTTTTAAGAGCTCTGTGCTAGGAACCAGGGATAAAGACCAAATATATTTCTTATTATATCACAACTTACAAAATATTTAAATATGGAAAAAATAGCAAAAATTCATATTTTTTAATTATTAAAAATACCTTCAAGAGAAGGATCTGTTGCAATTGTGTATAATATATAGACAGAGAGGTATTAAGTAAGCTTATGCAGATATTTGACAGCCTACTTGAATGTATTTGATTGCATAATAATTGCTAGAATTGCAAGTTATTTTAATCTTTTTACCTCATCATCAGATAGTAAATGCTCAGATGTGTGAAGTAGTATCATTATCACTGTGCCAAACAAAGTAAGCGTGCATGGCTGTATAATTTATAGTTCAATGGAATTCTTATTGATTTCAGTGGAATTCCAAATATTTTGTAATAAAAAAATAATAACTTTATGTTAAAAAGTAAAACTTACGTTAAAAGAACTTAGAATTCTATCAGTATAATAGGTGAACTTTAATGTTTAAAAACGTTAGAAGATATCTTTCTATTTCTTTTAATATGAATATTTAAAAGCAAATATAGTATGCTTCTATATTTTATTAGTACCCAGAAGAATCTAGAAATCCATTGTACAATATGGTAGCTACTAGCAATATTTGTCTATTGAGCACTTAAAATTGAGGTGTGTTATATGTGTAAAATGCACTTCAAATTTTGAAGATTTACATAAATATTGAAGTATTGTTTACATGTTGGAAATGATTATATTATGGGCATACTGGGTTACATGAAATATAATATAAAATTAATTTCACTTGTTTCTTTTTACTTTTTAATGTGACTCCTAGGAAATTTTTAATCACATATGTAGATCACAATTTATTTATATTGGACAGGACTGATCTTACAGACTATAGTGTGTTGCAGGCTTTAAGAGAATGGGTTTTTAATTCTGTGGTTCTTGGACCAGTTTGGTGCCTTCAGTTCATTATCGCTACATCTTGATTTGTATTTCTTGTTAAAGTATCTCTTTTTTTTTTTTTTAAATTAATTAATTTATTTATTTTTGGCTGTGTTGGGTCTTCGTTTCTGCGCGAGGGCTTTCTCCAGCTGCGGCGAGCGGGGGCCGCCCTTCATCGCGGTGCGCGGGCCTCTCACTCTCGTGGCCTCTCTGTTGCGGAGCACGGGCTCCAGACACGCAGGCTCAGTAGTTGTGGCTCACGGGCCCAGTCGCTCCGCGGCATGTGGGATCCTCCCGGACCAGGGCTCGAACCCGTGTCCCCTGCATTGGCAGGCAGACTCTCAGCCACTGCGCCACCAGGGAAGCCCAGTGTCTCTTTTTTAAAGAAGTGAATATTAATACTGTTATAGGTCTCTAGTAGCCATCATTAGGAAACTTCATGAATTTAATAGGAAACCTTAGAAGTTTAAAAATACTTAATTTCTTGTGATTTTTGAATGGAAATATTGCTTTTTAAAAAATTTAGCAAAATATTTAGCATTTGAAAATGCTGGATGGAAGCTTAATTTTTTTCTCTTTAGTACCTATTGCTTTTGGTCATATGAGAAAGTATTTACTTTTCTAGTTTATTCATTCATTTGATATTGAGCTGATATTTGAGGATCTATTCCATGCCAGATACTCAAATAGATCTTGAAATATATCAGGAACAAAACAGACACAAATCTCATATACATGTTCAAGCCCTTAGGCTAACATTCTGTTGGGGCTTGTGACTAAACAAAACAAAACTAAACAAGACTAAGCAAACAAGACTAAACAAAACAAGACTAAACAAAAAACTAAATAAGCAGGGGAAAGGGGATCAGGACAGGTAGATAATGGATGGCTGTAATTTTAAATAGGATGGTCACAGCAGGCCTCATTAAGAAGGTAACAAAGTGTGGACTGTTTGCAGTGCTTGGACAAGTAAGAGAATAAATATCTGGCAATTTTCCAGAGCTATTCTACAATTGAAATTGGAGGACTAGGGGTGTTTCAGATTAGGAACAGGATGTGCAGCTTTTGCTCTCTAGGTCATTGTCTTCTGACGCAAGATCTAGAAGATTAGATGTCAGTGTATGCTGAATTTGTGACCTGCTTAGATTGAGTTGTTGATTACAGGTAAGTTTGCCTGTTCTGTCAGTATTGAAGATATTTTGGACAGTGTAGGTACTTGATTAGCAAATAATTTAAATGAGAGTATTGAATGGTTTTGTGGCCCTGAGAACAGCAGTAGGAGGCAGTGAGAATTGACATTGTTATTGCCTACTTCGTGACTGGAAGTTTTATTATAGTTCCTAGTGTGTATGAACTTTGTTTTCTGTTTTTATTTTTCCCCCTTTTTCTTTTATATTTTAAAAGGTTTCTTCCTCTTTTTCTACTTTTTCTTCCTTTTTATCCATTCTTCCCATTCATTTATGTGATTCCAAATAGTTTTAGAGTGTTTGTTATCAGTTGGTTTTGTATACATATGTATATAAAACCAACTTTAATGCCAACTTATGTGAAAAATCTGGTTGTACCTGGTATTTGTTTTTCTTATATTAGCTATTCTGCCTGAAAAACACCTTTGTCATCATTTCTCTGTACACTTCTCAGAAAACTTAGTTTTAACCACACAGATGAATCTGTCTGAAACAAGGAGAGTCACTTAAGAAAATAGGCAAAAGTAGGGTTAGAAAAAAATAGTAGAAAATACATTTTAAAAAAGGATCACTGAGTTTTGAATTACATGGAGTATTGTTTCTAAAGGAATAACTGTGTCTATTCTTTACTGAAGTTTTCTAAGTTAAAATTTCAACTTAGGTATTAGTTATCTATTATTGTGTAACAAATTCTTCCCAACTTAGTGGTTTACTAAGCCACTCACGGTTTTATCATCTCACGGTTTCCGTGGGTTCGAAATCCAGGAGCAGCTTAGCTGGCTCTTCTGGCTCTGGGCCTCTCACTAGCTGCGGTTAAGATGTCAGCTGGTATTGCAGTCATCTCAAGGCCTGATTTGGGGAAGATCCACTTCAAGGCCTACTCATGTGGCTGTTGGCTCCACAGGTCCTCACTGGTTGCTGGTTGCAGATGTCAGTCTTCTGCCACATGCCCCTGTCCATAGGGCAGTGGTCTTCCCTGAGTGAGAGGGGCTGAAGGGGGCGGGGGGAGCATGGGGGGAGGGAGAGAGAGAGAGAGAGAGGGAGGGAAAGGACAACATGGAAGTCAAAGTCTTTTTGTAACTTCATCTTGCGAGTGATGTTTCATCACTTTTTGCCGTATTCTGTTTGTTGGAAGTGAGTTGCTAGGTCCAGCTGATACTCAAGGGGAGGCAGTTACACAGGAGCACAAATAAGAGAATGTGGGGATCATTATGAGCCATTTTAGAGGCTGCTTACCATGGTTTGTTTTTGTACTCTGCTAGAGAGATTTGATGGGAAATTCTCAAGCCATGGAATTATAAAGTATAAAAGCAGTAAAGTTATATAACTTCCTTCAAAAGGCTTTGCTTTGGAAGTGACCCACAATAAGACTTTTCATGTTTATCTTTGTATTAGGATATGTCTAACATTTTAAAGCATGTTAAATTTGATTAAAATTATCTGCTGAGTAGTACTTTACATGCACAAATGTACCGGTACAACTTATTTGACTGAAGGATCACTTGGCGTTCACCTGAAAGGACAGGCAGGGCAAAGGTAAGGTGAAGAGAGTAGGTACTAAAGAATTCTTGCTGTTAAATTATAATTATTGAGGTATTTTCCTGTATACTGAAATTTTCATAGTTTCATAGTTCAATTAGTTAAAAACTTGATGCCATAAAAACAGGCTTTAATTCTTTTTGGAAAATAATAGCAATAGCATACAACTAGAATAGCAGAGAATGTTAATAGTTATTCCATAAAAAAAAGGGTTAGATGGCCCAAACTGGGAAATGATGAATTAATTTAGTTTTGTTACGGAGGACTTCTCAAACTTGTATTTATGGATTTATATACTAAGATAACAGAAAACATTTATTTAGCATTTACTGTTTGTTCCACACTGTAAGCACTTTGCATACACTATGGAATGGACTCCTCATAGCAACCCTGTGAACTAAGAATATACCGTAATTATCTATTTGCAGATAAGGAATAGGCTTAGAGAGATGAGGCAAATGCCCAGGGTCACCAGCTTACAAATGATAGAACAGACTGAACCCATGTTCTTGATTTCTAGTCTGTGTTGCTTTTCTGTGTTAATATGTATCACTAATCTCCATCATTATGCCCTCCCTGATACAATTTATAAATAAATAGCTGTATATAAGTAGTATGTGTATATAAATATTTTTACTATATATACATTCTTTTATACCAGTGTTACGTCTTTTTTAAATGTTCATGAAAATATAAATTAAAAATGAGATAAAATTAAATATAAATGGAAGTTCTAATGTTTTCTCCCTCTAAAGTGGATTAGATTGTACATCCCTATGGGGTCTGGGCAACTGAATTTGGAGACCATTGCTGTAATGAATTGTAAAGCAAGGTCTGTTATGAGACACATAGGCTTTATTCCATTTTTATAAGAACAGGCAACCGTGAGAATTTTTCAAAAAAGCAATTTCCAGAAACACTGATAATGTTAATATTCTTCTCTAATTTCCACATTCATTGTATACAGGTCTCTACTATACAGCACATCAATTACTGAAATTCTTATGATGACCACTCTGCCTTTCATGATTGAAATTAGCTTTGATACTGTGATATCTAGAAGAAATGATATTGTAAGAATGGAGGAAAGGTCACACTCATTTATACTAATTTAGAAAAAAAGGTAGGGAATGACTGAGGCAGAAAATTTAGATATCATTTTGATGAGAAAAGAAATGATTAAAATCTACACTTTATTTCCTTTGAAAAATACCTTTTTCTGTACATTTGCCTATGATTTTTTATTTTAGCTGCAAATTCTAAATTAAAAAATTTAATTTTAAAATTTAATTTTTATTTGGAATGTGTCTAATTATTGATCTGTAGAGCTCTTAGCTGCAAATTCTAAATTAAAAAATTTAATTTTAAAATTTAATTTTTATTTGGAATGTGTCTAATTATTGATCTGTAGAGCTCATAAAAGAAGTAATGATTTTGAACACCTTTAAATAGGAGTCTGTGCAAGAAACATCCTTCTCGGGCTTCCCTGGTGGCGCAGTGGTTAAGAATCTGCCTGCCAATGCACAGGGGACACGGGTTCCAGCCCTGGTCCGGGAAGATCCCACATGCCGCAGAGCAACTAAGCCCGTGCGCCACAACTACTGAGCCTGCGCTCTAGAGCCCATGAGCCACAACTACTGAAACCCGCGTGCCTAGAGCCCGTACTCTGCAACAAGAGAAGCCACTGCAATGAGAAACATGCGCACGAAGAGTAGCCCCTGTTCGCCGCAGCTAGAGAAAGCCTGCGCGCAGCAACGGAGACCCAACGCAGCCAAAAATAAATAAAAATTAAAAAAAAAAAGAAAAGAAACATCCTTCTCTTACCTAGGAGGAAGTCATCTCCTGGGGTTTGCGTACAGTATTTTGATACTCTACAGCACATCAAAACCTGTTAAGTACCTAATATCTGTTTGTCACTTTGCTTATTACCTCTTCTCTGTTTGCATGTTCTTAACTGTGGCTGGAGCTATTCAAAATAATGTGGAGGCTGTAGGCATGTTTTGGAAGTAAGGCAGAAATAAGGTTGGGGCACTCTTCCATTCAATACTTTTTTTGCATTTAGCCTACAGAATGAGGAAAGAAAGGCAGTGAACCCATAAGACAGAGTGGATTACTGCAGCCAAATCTTTGGGCCTTAAGGGAGAGAAGTGGATGAAAAAGAAGTTGGTATAGTTTTTGTAGTTTTGAAAGATTGCTCTAAGGAATAAATCAAAGTGTGCTTCTGGGACAAGCAGCAACTTGTTAGAATTGCAAATTTTCAGGCCCCCCCCCAGCCCTACTGAATCAGAAACTTGGGGGTGGGGTCCAGAAATCTGTTTTAACAAGTCCTTCCATGATTCTGATGCCTGCTTTGTACTTTAATAAATTTTAACAGCTGTTTTTGCACTATACTTTTGTAACAGTTTTTATAATCTCAGGCATTATATTTGGCTACTGTGATGGTCTTGCAAAAGACATCTTTTCCTGCCCCTGTACTTTGCGATTTCACGTTGGCCAAGTTCCACCTTAAAGAGGTCATGGACTTGCAGTTACTATAAAGCAGGGCTACATGTGTATTTTTCTGGGTAGAAGATTCTTTGCTTTTGTTAAAGTAAGATGGTTCTGTAGCCTAGAATGGTTAAGAACCACTGTATAAATTAATGGGATGGATATTAAGAAAATATCTCATTTTATAGTTATATAAACATAACTAGACTATTTCTTAAGTTCTAAATTTTCTATCCTGCCTCAGCATTTATTTACTTGAGTACCTGGGCTCTTATGTCTTCCCTTGACGATTATAGTACCTATTTACTAGACTTCCTCCTCTATCTCTTTCTTTTCCAATTCATTTACCAGCTGCTGTTGTTATCTTTCTCTTTATAGGTATTTGATAAGAACTAATTCTCCTACAGTATTTCAATTCATATACCCCCGTCTCTTTCAAAGCAACCACCGTAGAAACCAGAAGACTTTCTCTTTTCTTACCATCCAGACTGTCTCACCTCTACCTCTTCAATCTCTTCTTGATGATTCCTTAGTCACGGGTCATTCGAGAGCACCATTGGTGCTATATAGTTCAGTTATATATAGATTAAATATTAGGCTTTTGTTGTAGGAACTTAAATACCACAACAGTTTCTGTAGAAAGATGTGTTTCAAATGGCAAATAAATGCTCTTAAATGCAACTGGCTTAACTGGGAATGAATAGTCTATGGTTATGAGTTCTGTCTATAAAGAGCCAAAAACTTCTGAATTATTTTATGGCCATGAAACATTCAACCCAGGACCTTTTGCTTCTTTCTGGGAATTACCACAACCCCTGCTTCAACTGGTACATATTTTAGCCCCTTCCTCCAAATTATATCTGCTTTTCTTAGTCGTACCAAATAATAATCATTAAAAAATACCATTTCCCATTCCTGTTCCATTAATTTTTAATTTACCTTACAAAGAGTTTCGTATTAAATACCGTTCCAGGCTGGAAGGGGGCAGCGGCGTGGGAGTGTGCGTCGGGACCTGCGTGTGTACTCCGTCAGCTCCAGCCGGGTTGCACTGCCAGTCCTGCTCTTTCCTCCCCCTCCTTTCCTGGGCGTTTTTTTTTTTTTTTTTTTTTTTTTTTTTTTTTTTTTAAATTTATTTATTTATGGCTGTGTTGGGTCTTCGTTTCTGTGCGAGGGCTTTCTTTAGTTGCGGCAAGCGGGGGCCACTCTTCATCGCGGTGCGCGGGCCTCTCACTATCACGGCCTCTCTTGTTGCGGAGCACAGGCTCCAGACGCACAGGCTCAGTAGTTGTGGCTCGCGGGCCCAGCCGCTCCGCGGCATGTGGGATCCTCCCAGACCAGGGCTCGAACCCGTGTCCCCTGCATTGGCAGGCAGACTCCCAACCACTGCGCCACCAGGGAAGCCTCCTGGGCGTTTTTAGGATCACAGCATAGCATTGCATTTATGTAATTCTTTTTTTTTTTTGAGAGTTTAGCATGCTTCACGTATTGTTTCATATTGTAAAAGGTCTCTGAGTTAGGGTGGGTACAGAACCTATTTATTCCCATTTCACAAGTGAATTAAGTAAAATTGTACCTTTACTATAACATTAACTCCATCTGCCTTATATTGTTATTATAGATAGGATGACCATATAATTCATCATCCAAACTGGAATACTTTTGAGAGTGAAAGAGGGTGCTATTAGTAATTATACCAGGACAACAGGTGTAAATGAGGAGTAACCCTGGCAAATGGGGCTGTATAATTACCTTGCTATGTGTCTTATCACAGTCTGCTTTCTATTGTACTGCTTATCTTTATCTTTGTTTTGCTCCTTTACTAAGTTGTTATTAAATTGATCTAAGTTTATGCCCAGGTTTGTTCTGTTAGTAAAGCTTGGTTGGATCTATTTCAGTTTAGTTTATCGTCTTAGTCTTTTTACATGGTATAGTTTGTTTTCTAGTAACATGACAGAGATTCGGGCATTTTTCTATTCCTTTTTCTTAGAGTTAAGTGATTTTTTCCTGTCTCTCTTTTCTTTAGAAATACTATAACTTAACAATATTTTCTTTATTAACTTAAAATAATACTCATTGACCCTTTCATTGATTTTTACAATTACTTTTTTTTTAGTAGTAAGTTTTCTGGCTTTCCCTAATTTTCATGTCTGAAGAATTTAGTCTGACTTTTCCTATGGACCTATTCAGTGTTCAGCCTGGTAGGCAGAAGGGAGCAGAAGAAAGAAGCGGATTGGTTGTGTCAAGGTGGCCTTCCTTTAGGGGACAGTTGTGGGTCTGTTGGGCAGCTTACCTCAGTAGTGCTGACCAAGTGATTTCTGATTGACTGGTTTAAGGTTCCATTCTTGGGAGAGGCAAAAACTGTAATTAAAAATTAAGTATTGTCTTGGTTTGGTGATGTGGGGCTTACCGTAAGTGACTCCATTATGGGCCTGTTGTCCTGGTTTTAACAGTTCCCCCCTTTTGATCATGACTGTCAGCCTCTGAGAGGTATGATCAAAATTTAAGGCATTAGTGGCACTGCCAGCTACTGCTCTGAAGTTCTTGCAGTTTTTACTGATCCTCTGTGTGGTATTCACAGGTCATGACTTCAGGTTCACGTTTTTTAAGTTGGTCATTCTCTTCATTCCTTTCTGATATTCCAGGCTTAGGGAGATCATTTGTTTGGTGGTTAGGGGCTGCAAACATGCACTTAAAGCTTTTGAGAGAATACAGCATACCAGGGAGACTATTGTGGTTATTAAAAGCAGGAAAATTCTTAATATCTGGAGTGCATTTTGGAGCCATGGTCCCCAAGACCAAAACCACTCAAATTCAAATAAGTCAAAGAAAGACCCTGTTGAAGGAGTCACTTTCTTAAGCCAAGTGGCTTGTTCAGTGATCTTACATAACTGAGTTTCAGCTTCCTCAGAAGTGTTAATCCAGGTGCAGCAGGTGGTGTTGGCCACAGCACAGGCACCTTCTTGCTCAGCTAAAAGATAATCAAGGGCTATCCCATTACCAAGAACAACTTTGGCCAGAGAGTTGAGGATTTTTCTTGGACAGCTATTGCTTTTGCAGCAGATTCTGTAATATCTTCAAGAATTAAGGAGAGGTTCCTGATCATAACCTCATTTGTACTCACTCCTAACCAGGGAAGTAGGGACCTGCCAAAGGAAGCAAATCCTGAATCATGAATGCCTCCTGTTAGGTCCCTTCTAACTTGTTGATAGAAATTCAGGGGAGTTGACCAATGAGGTGTCTCACTTTGTGGACAGTTAGGAATGCAGTTAGATCACTTAAGAGGCATTGCTCAGTTGTGTGCCAGCCATCTAGTCATAAATAGGTCCAAGGAGAATGATAACCACCATAGACAAAGATAAATCCTGTCAGGGCACAAACTACTCCTGCTAAGCTGGTACTGTTAATGGGTTCATTCACAGGGATGGTTGGATTTGCCTCTTCCAAGCCATGGGTCAGTTAGGTTTTCAGTGCATTTGGGAAGTAAATCTCCTAGCCTGAAATTAAAAAAAAAAAAAAAAAGTTCTGAATTCCTTGCAAAGATGGGTGCTGCTGGTGAGATCTTTTCGTGATTGGGGGCAGATCCAATTTAGATATAATCATAAGAATGTGGGGTACAAATGTACCATGATTTATGTAGGCATTTGTGTCTAGTTGGGAAAGTACAGTTATAATTGGAGAAAGGTTAAAACAAGAGAATGGATGTTCTGGCTATAAAAGTTGGGACTCTGTAAGTGACTTCCAACGGGGTTTGATTGTAGTTCATTTGTTCGTTTGTTCTTCCCTCCCTCCCTTCCTTCCTTTTTTATAGTTTATGGTGACATTGGGAATAAAAGAAAAATTGGTCACAGAGAGGACTAGGGGGTCTCTAGCATCATGGATAAATTGGAGTATTTGATAAGAAATCTAGCAGTTTTGAAAGGTTACCTCTCTTAGCAGTGGCTTGGGAGTTACAGATGAGGCATTGTCTTCCCAGGCCAATGCCAGAGTAAAGGAAAGAAAGAGAAGAAAGCGTTTCATGTTTAGCTAAAGCATGAAGTCTTGACCCAGCATCTTGGGTGGAAGCAGTCTACTTCGATGTTGGCTACTTCTCTTCCTAGTCAGTTTGATTTGGAGGTTTCTAGTGTTTGTACAGGACCAGATGTCAGGTGGAGCCTTCTTCAGCTGTGAAATGTGTACCCAAGTTTTAATGCCTTCTAGTTTCATAGTAGTGTCAGTGGTCAGAAGCACTTGGTAAGATCCATTCCAGTGGGGCTCAAGGGTTGATGACATTTCCAGAATACCCGATCACCAGGCTTCAGACTGTGACCAACAGGATCCTTTGAATTGGGATCTGGGAAAGCTTTTTTAACCTGTTGATAATAGGCTTTAGCATAAGACATTAAAGACTTACAGTAGGTAGTCATATAAACATGTGATAACAAGGGATCAAGAAGTTGTATACCAGCTCATGTGGAGTGAGTTTGTTTCCTAAAAGGAGTACTGCAAACAGTCAGCAAGACCAAGAGGCAGTACCTTAGGCCAAGGGAGGCCAGTAGTTTCAGCAAGTTTTGCAATGTTTTTGTTAAGGCTTGTATGATTTGCCCAGTGAAGTGGGTTCCGTAATTACTGGAGGTTGTGAAAGGTATACCCAAATGGGAGACACGTTTTCTAACAGTTTCTTTGCCACTGTGAGGGCATTAGCCGTGTGGCAAAGGAAGGCTTCAACCCAGCCAGAAAACATACATAAAGTAACAAGAACATATTGATAACTCATTCGAGGTGCAATTGAATGAAGTCCAGTTGCAGGTGCTCAAAGGGTCCAGAGGGATGAGGTTTGAAGCCTCTGGAAACAAAAATAGTTTTCCCAGGATGCAGACCTGACAGGGTCAGACCTTTGTGGTAAACTGTTTTCATAGTTTTACAGAATTGTCCTCACTCATGTTTATTCATAATTTGAGTCATCTTAATTGCACCGTGGTGGGTAAAGGAATGTAAAAACTGAAAGATGGGGTTTGTCAGGGAGCCGGAAGAACCAAGCGGCCATCTTGGGTTTCCATAGCCCCAACTAGTCATTTAATTTGCGACCATTATTTGCCCATTGTGGTTTCTCTGATTCAGGAGCAGATTGTTGTCATGTTGCAACGACATCAGGATGGCAAAAGTATGGCAGCAAGGGGTCAGCTTTTGCAGAAGCAGAATGGACTTTATCCACATGTGCTGCAGTCTGTAGATTCCGTTGCTGCTGTCTGTGCAGGAAAGTCAGCCAGGGCATTTTCCCCTGATAGCCAGGTTCAGTCCTTTTGGTGTGAGCCTCAGTTCTGATACAGTTTCAGAAAGTAAGAGAATGGTAGTAAGAAGGTCATTTACGTGTTGTCCTTTTTTAAAAAAAATTTATTTATTTATTTATTTTTGGCTGAGTTGGGTCTTCGCTGCTGCGCGCGGGCTTTTTCTAGTTGCCGTGAGCGGGGGTTACTCTTCGTTGTGGTGCGCGGGCTTCTCGTTGCGGTGGCTTCTCTTGTTGCGGAGCATGGGCTCTAGGCGCACAGGCTTCAGTAGTTGTGGCACGTGGGGTCAGTAGTTGTGGCTCACGGGCTCTAGAGCGCAGGCTCAGTAGTTGTGGCGCAGGGGCTTAGTTGCTCCGCGGCATGTGGGATATTCCCAGACCAGGGCTCGAACCCGTGTGCCCTGCATTCGCAGGCAGATTCTTAACCACTGCGCCACCAGGGAAGTCCACGTGTTGTCCATTTTTGATTGGAGTCTCAGTGGAGGTAAGAAAGCCCCTTTATTTCCATGACATCCCCAAATCATAGATGACCCCAAAGGCACATCAGCTGTCAGTATAAATACTAACAATTTGTCCTTCTGATAATTGGCATTCTCTGGTAAGGGCATGGAGCTCTGCTTGTTGGGCTGATTTAGCTTGTGGGAGGTTTCCCCTCTCAAGTAGCTCATGTCGAGTAGTAACAGCAGAGCCAGCTGGGAAATACCCATTTTCATTTTTACAGTATGACCTGTCAACGAACAAAATTAGATGAGGATTAGTCAAAGGAGCATCTCATAAATTGGTGTCACGAGATGGGATGTTATTATCTCACAGTCATGGGATTCACTCTGATCAGGCAAGGTGGTAATGAAGCAGAATTAAGAACATTGCAACATTTAAGAAACACATTAGGTGATGAAAGCAGAAGGCTCTCATAGGAGGTTAGACTGCTTGCAGAGAAATGCTTAGTCAATTCAGAATTAAGAAGACTTTGGACAGCATGTGGAGTTTGTAAGTAAATATCATTTCCTAGGCTTCTGAGGCTTCTACTAACTTTGCAGCTGCAGCTGTAGCCTGTAGCCTTAAGGCAGTTGGGATAGGCATAAACAGCTGAATCGAGTTATATGCTATAATAGGCAATAGGCTTGTGTTTATTGCTGTGGTCTCCCATGAGCATTACCAGGGCTTGGTTATCTTGTTCCTGCACAAATAAGGTGAAAGGCTTTGAATAGTTTGATAGCTGTAGGGCAGGTAGCTCTTGCAGCCCTTGTTTAAGTCTTAGGAAGGCCTGCTCTTGTTATCTTCCCAAAGAAGGGGTTCAGGGGCTGAATTTTTAGTAAGTTCATAGAGTGGGGAAGCTAATAGAGAAGAATAGGAACCCATAGTCCACAATAGCCAGGCAGACCTTGGAATCCACGAAGCTGTCGCTTAGCTGTGGGCCTAGGAAATTCTTGGATTAATTTAATTCTTTTTGGAGATAGCTAGATTCCTTTAGTGCTTAGATTATGACCTAGGTGATGAACAGTGTCTAAAGATAATTGTAATTTTTCCTCAGAGACTTTCTGTTTTCAGCTAACTGTTGCAGCAAATTAATGGAATCCTTTATGGATGCCTCTTTGGTGACTGAACATAAAAAGAGGTCATCTACATACTGCAGAAGGATTGATTTCCTGGTGAACTGGAGGGTACTTAAACTTTGGTGGAGCACTTGGGAGAAATGAGAAGGGACCTTAGTGAATCCTTGAGGTATGACTGTCCAGGTATATTGTTGATTGTTCCAAGTAAAGGCAAATAGTTATTGACTGTTAGAGTGGAGTCTACAGGGGTGCTGAAGAAGGGTGAACATAGGTCTGCAACAGTCAACCATTTTGAGTCAGGTGGAACTTGTGACAAAAAGGTGTTTGAGTTTGGAACAACTGGGAAATGGGGAATAGCTTTCTTATTAGTAGCTGTCAAGTCGTGGGCTTATAACCATCCCTGCCTGTTAGTTTTACAGACTGGCAAGATCTGTGTGTTACAGGGGCTGGTTCAGGGAATGATTAGCCCTGGAGTGATTGGGTCTTCTATTATTGGTGTGAGGCTTTGTATGGCCTTGGGTTTTAATGGATGTTGAGGCAATTTGGAAAGAGGTTTAGATATATGTGTATCTGAATTTTTTATAGGTTCTACACTTTTATTCTTCTAGTGTCAGTATTAGAGGTAGCCCACAGATTTTTTTGTTAACCTTGATTAACTTAGGGCTTTTTTGCTGGAATTCTTTCTCTTCTGTATCGAGGACAGATAGTAAGGAACGTAAAAGATCAGGTTCAGATTGGTCAGGAAATTCTAAGGTGAGATCTCTGTTGGAGGCAAAACGTATTAGCCCTTTTAATTTAGAAAGGGAGTTTTTACTGAATAGATTAGTTGGAGCTGTATCACATAACAAAAAAGGAATGTTTTTCAGGGAAAGGTCCCAGAGGCACCTGTACTGATTGAGATAGTAACTCTCTTTGGGTTTTATTAGATACACCCACTGTAGAAACTTCTTTTTCACTCTGAGTTATTTGTTGTTCTATGAGACTAGGGTTTAAAGTAGAGAGTGTAGCTCCAGTATCTACCAGAATTTGGCAAGGTTTTCCATCTATTTTAATTTTAGTTTTTCCTCAGCTGTCTAAAGGAATTACTGGTAGCAGTTTACTGGAGAATTCCAGAGTCTTGTCAGTTCTAGGAAGGGTCCATATGGGGGCCTTCCTTCTGGAGTACGCATGGGGGCATTGAAGCTGGTGATGAAGAATTTGCATAAAACCTTTGAGGACAATCTTTTTTCTGGTGTACCAGTTGGTTACAAATGAAACACTGATTCCTGGGCCTGCATTTTGATGATGAACCCCTAGGAGGGTACGGTGGGGGAGGCCCAGGTATTGTTTCTGGTTTCTGGCCTTGGAACTGTTGTAGCTGTAAGGCTCATAGCTTGGCGGACTTTTGTTTACAGTCTTATCCCAAAGTTCTTTTCAAGTGCTCAGCTGTGGTCATGAGTTCAGTCAGATCAGACCTGTGGCTTCCCATCCTATTTTCTGCCTTTTTATTAATCCACTAATCTCAGGAGATAATCCATTTACAAATAGGGCAGCTAGAGCAGGTTAGGTGACATCATTTTTTGTATGGAACCTAGAATGCTGTAGGAAGAGAGGTTCCAGATGGGCTTTAAGTCTGCCACAGATTCATCTTTCTTTTGTAGATGACCAATCAGTGCAGGCAGGGAAGACTAGGAATAGCTTTGAAAAGATCGGTTGCTATTTTGTGAGCTTTTTCTGTTCCATAAGGGAGAAGACCAAGTTGAAGATTGAGGATCTCAAATGTCACGCTTGGGGTTATGCCATGCTCCTTCTTGCGTGCATTTTTGGACTTCACCAAGTCCTATCAGCATGTGCACAAGCTGCCAAAGATCTGGCAGTACAAGGTCATAGACCCCATAAGAACTCTAAATGCTTCAGAAGACTTTTGGGGATCCCCCCCTGGGTTTGGAAAATTCTTTAACAATGGCCCTTAATATGGTCTTTGACCGAGGAGTGAAAGATACCTGAAGAGGATTGCCTGCAGTCTCGGGTGGTCTTATTTTAAATGGTAACCGTTTAATAGTCTCCTCAGAGTGGAAAGGCAATTCAGATAGAGAATTAGAATGTGAGTACTCAGGAAAAGGAGACCAGAGGGCAGCAGTAGGAGTCATGTCAGTGTTATTGCCTTTTGTTTTAGGTACCTCTTGTGTATTTAATTTTTCATTAGCCTTTTGCAACAAATCTTTCAGTGAAGCTGTTTTGGAATCTTTAAGTCTTTTGAAGCCTTTTGCATACCAATTAAAATAGGTATCCTATCTCTATTGTTTGACTTGGGAACCCTTGCTTTCAAGTGTACTTCTTACATGAATGGTCTTGTCTAATTGGAACGTTCCCCATAATGGCCGCTGTAATTCTGGGTTGTCTGCAGCTTCTGGGACCACAGTTCTTAGAAATAAAATGATCAGGTGTGCTGGAAGGTGGCACACTCAACTCTTTGGAACTTAAGGATCCCGTTTCTCTAGCTAAGCTCTGGGTCTCATGGAGTCAAATTAATACCTAGGAGGGATGCGCTATTGGGTTGGGGGTTGTGAGGTATTTTAGATACACCTCCTTGCATGGAAATTTGCTTGAGGTTGGCTAGTGACCCAATCTAACCTGTTCTGTGACCAACTTAAAATTTTAACACAGGAGTCTAGACTTAAGTGGTGAGTGCTCGAACAGCTTTTAAGTGCTCCACTCATGACCACCAATTTTGTGGCTTTGGCTTCTGAGCTTACCATTAGCATCAGCCTTTACCTCGTGTTCACATGAACAGAGACCAACAGTGACCTGGCCAAGAGAAGGCCTTGTGGGCACCACCAGCAATTCCCATTGTGGAACTGGGGAAAGGACTGAAACAGCAGACCCCAACAAATGGGGACTGTGGACTGAGATTCCAGTCAAATGGGGAACTATGGACTGAACCACCTGCAGTTCCCAATGTTGAATCTGAGGACTGAACCAAGGGCTAGGGGTTTAGGTTCCAAGTGGAACCGTCTGCTAGCTCAAGCTGACCTTCCCTGAACTGGAAAGCCAGTTAGATCAGGAGTTTGATGCAAAGAGAGCAGAGCTTAGAACTGAGAGGAACTTACCCATAGCTCTCGGAAACAGCAAGAAAGAGAACTCATAGGGTTCACAGGTACTAGTGCCTGTGTTTCTCGTTGTACCCAAAGCCATCAGAAGTTTCCTTTGGATCCCACTGCTGCCACCAATACTGTTAAAAAACAAAATTCAGGAAATTACCTGGGGGTCCAGGGGTTAGGACTGGGTGCTTTCGCTCAGGGGCCTGGGTTCGATCCTTGGTCGGGGAACAAAGATCCTGCAAGCTGCTCAGTGTGGCCAAAAAACACAAAACAAAACAAAAACAAAATTCAACTGAGTAAATTTAAAAGATCTTATTGGCTTTATTCAACGATTCATGACTCGAGCAGCATCCCATCTAGCAAATAGAAAGGAGCTCCGAGGAGCTGTACAAAATGAAAGGCTTTCCTAGGCAGAAGGGAGTGGAACAAGGAAGTTATACTAGCAACAAGCAGATTGGTTGTGCTGTGGCAAGGTCACCTTCCTTTAGGGGATGGCTGGGATCTATCAGGCAGATTATCTCACTAGTGCTGACCAGGTCATTCCTGATTTACTGGTTTAAGATTCCATTTCTGGGAGACGCCAAAACTGTAATTAAGTATTAAGTCTTGGTTTGGCGATGTGGAGCTTAGCAAAAGTGACTCCATTTGAGGCCTGCTGTCTTATTTTTATCACAGTTCAGGTTTTCCTACTCCTGCACTGTTTCCCTCAGCGGTTTCTGCTCCTAAGTCTCTCTTCCGGTAAAGGTAAGCTGAGACTCCTGGTATTCGCTTGTCAGCTATCCAGGCTTAGGGGCAGCGGTTTGTTTTGTCTTCCCCACTCTTATAGATCTAAGAAGAGTATTTATTTTTTTAGTCTGTTCAGCTTTTTATAGTGCTTTTTTGTTAGGATGGAGTGGCAACTTCCAAACTCCTTACATGTGTAACCGGAAACTAGAAGTCTCCCATAAAATTTTTGTCTTTGGGCCTCTTTCCTTTCTTTCACTTTCTAGGAAGCTTTATTCAGGCACATAGTTTTAATTATCTGTGTATGTTCAGTTCTGACTTTTGTCCTGAATTCCATTCTCACATTTTGTCTGTTAGGATCTCCAACTCAGTGTCCTAAATTCTAACAAAATACATTGCTTTCTCTCCTGGTTTCCTTTCTAGGTAGTCTCATGCTGAACCAATTACTGCCTTCCCTTAAAAAACTGTTTCCTGTTTCCCCTTAAATTTGTTATTTTTTGATGATATCACTCTTTTACCTGCAACTCAGGCTTAATGCTCCAGGCTCATCTTTGTCCCTGAGTTGTTGTTCTCTACTTATTATTTGGTTTCTAACTTGTCTTGCCATTGCTAGTCTTTTCCTCCTTTAAAATCCATTTTGACCATTATTACTTGATTAAAATATTTTAGAAAATGATATTTTGTTATTTTCTCCTCCTACTCAAAAACTTGTATTGGATCTTAATAGTCCAGTGGTCTCAAACTTCAGTGTGCATCACAATCACCTGGAGGACTTGTTAAAACACAGATGGCCAAGCCCATCTTCAGAGTTTCTGATTCAGTAAGTCTGGGATGAGACCCAAGGATTTGCCTTTCTAACATGTTCCTAGGTGACGCTGACATTGCTGGTCCAGTGAACACACTTTTAAGAATCACTACCAAAGTCTACCAAATGTAGTCTAGACTTCTTAATTTGGTATTCAAGGACTTTTGCAGTCCGTTTATAATCTACCCTTTTAGCCATTATCAGTTGCTATGCAGCTTCTTTACGCAGTCTTTACTCTTGCCAAAGTGAACTGTTGACAGACAGCTCTGTACATACCCTGTATTCTCATGCCTACAGAGGCACTTCATTCATGATTTCTCAGTCTCTTCCTGTTCCATTTTGCATGTCAAATTATATCCTTTTTTTTTTTTTTAAAGAACAATTTTGGGTTTTATTTATTTACTTTTGGCTGTGTTGGGTCTTCGTTTCTGTGCGAGGGCCCTCTCTAGTTGCGGCAAGCGGGGGCCACTCTTCATCGCAGTGCGCGGGCCTCTCACTATCGCGGCCTCTCTTGTTGCGGAGCACAGGCTCCAGACACGCAGGCTCAGTAGTTGTGGCTCACGGGCCTAGTTGCTCCGCGGCATGTGGGATCTTCCCAGACCAGGGCTCGAACCCGTGTCCCCTGCATTGGCAGGCAGATTCTCAACCACTGCGCCACCAGGGAAGCCCCTATATCCATTTTTAAGGTTAATTTTAAGATTTAGCTAAAATAGGACTTCGGGGCTTCCCTGGTGGCGCAGTGCATGAGAATCTGCCTGCCAATGCAGGGGACACGGGTTCGAGCCCTGGTCTGGGACGATCCCACATGCCGCGGAGCAACTAAGCCCGTGCACCACAACTACTGAGCCTGCACTCTAGAGCCCACGAGCCACAACTCCTGAAGGCGGTGCACCTAGAGCCCGTGCTCCGCAACAAGAGAAGCCTCTGCAGTGAGAAGCTCGTGCACCGCAACGAAGAGTAGCCCCCGCTCGGCACAACTAGAGAAAAGCCGGTGCGCAACAACAAAGACCCAACGCAGCCAAAAATAAATAAATAAATAAATAAATAAATAAATTTTTAAAAAATAAATAAAATAAAATAGGATTTCGTCCATATAAGTCTTCCCTGTTTTTTTTTGTATTTTTTTCTATCCTTTTAAGCCAGAGTAATCCCTTAGATTGCACTGTGTTTTTCCCTTCTGGTATTTGTTGGCTTATAGTTTAGCTTTACCCTTATTTCATTTTATTTCCTTCTTTCAGTCAACTCTTTATGTTTTCCCTATCCCACATTAGCATATGTGTGTTGATTGAAGGAAATGAAGCTCTTTCTGTAGGCTGTAACAAGGAGGCCTAACAAGCCAATATTCCTTGAGCACCAGTATAGGATTGTCTTATTCAAAGAAATGGATTACAGTTACTACCCTGAGTCTCACTGATGGAAGTATTTTAAGCTCCTCTTCTATTCTCTTTTCTACAATTAAAAATCAACAAATGATAGAAAAAGACATTTAAAAATTACACTATATGGCAAATTAATGGGATCTCTTAAAGGTTGGCTTTCTTAATGATCCTGAGATATGAGCAGTACGTTTAAAGTAAGTATATTTTTAGTGAATAAAATTGTGCCTATAAAAGACAATGAGTTTTCTAACATTCTTGTTGGTTTAAATATTTGAGGTATGTTTTACATTCATTTCAATGCAGAGATTTTAGCTATCAGTTTGATGGATTTTGACAAATGTATACACCCATGTATTTACCACCCCATATGAGATACAGAACATTTTGCTTCTCAGATTTTGAAACTCTCACTTTCTTTTGTAGAAGACAATGAAGAGAAATCTTTGTGCTGCTTTAAATCTACTAAGTGTAATTGGTCAGTAATTTTCCTTTAACTCCCCATTGCTAGTTTATTTCCCATACTTTGTGGTATGTTTAAAGCCTTATTCCAGTGATTGAATAACTAACCAAAGATATTAGGATTGGGGTAGGGAAGTTTTTTCCTCTCTCATTGTCAGAGCCACATAACATCTGGGGGCTCATCCACCTGTATTCGTGTCCATAAGCTCTATATCTTTCCTATTACTGTGGGTTGACTGTTTGTGCTCTTTGCAGAAATTGAACTCCTCCACCTGTGCACTCAATCTCATCTCCTCTTGGCCACTCTTTAGCAATTTTCCTCTCTTCTTCAACAACCATATTTTCTACTGGATTTTTCTCATCGGACTCAAACCTGCAGTTACTTTCCCACCTTATAAACACAAGAGAATAAAAACTTCTCTTGATTCTACTTTTCCCTTTGGTTATTGCCCAATTCCTTTCTCCTTCCTTTACAAGATCCCACAAAAGGACTTGTGTATTATTTCTCTCATCTTGTTCTTTCTTCAACTCACTTAAGCTTTTGCCTCTTACCCACCAGAGATGTTCATGTTGCTATGCAGTGGTCAGTTATCAAGCTTTATATCACTTATCAGTATCATGATAAAGTTAAACATGCTTTATTTTTAAACATGATGTTTTTCAATTGCTTCCAGGAAACCACACTTTCTTTTTTTTCTCCCCACACTTTCTTTATTTCCTTCTGTATTAGTTGCTTCTTTTCACTTTCTTTGCTGATTTCCTCTTCATCTCCCTGCCTTCCTAATGTTGAAGTGCTCCTGAACTTAGTCTTTACACCTTTTGCCTATTTATACTTAACTGCCTTAGTGATCTCATCTAATCTCAAGGCTTTCAAATATCTTCTTCTGATTGGAGTCCTGAGCTCTGGTTTTATATATCCAGCTGCATCAGCATCTTTATTTGGATGTTTAATAGTAAACTTAGATTTAAGTTGTTCAAAATTTAGCCCTAATTTTCTGCTTGACTCAAATCTCTTCTCAGTTATCTTCATTTCTAACAATGAAATTACTGTTTAAACAGTATATATAACAAACCTTGAGTGCCCCCCCCGCAACATTTGCATCATCTCTAATGTTTTGTGATTTTATCCACTGTTGCTAATCATATCCGAGATCCATTAATCTATTAGAGCTGCAAAATGCCGATATTTTAATGCCATTCTTCTTTCTTACTAGTTGGAATACTTCTTTAGTGAAAAATTTCAGTATATCTGTTATTGGGTTTCCTGTTTCTATGGGAAAGGCAGGATAAATCCTTGATTCTTTCCCCTTATTTATAGGTTTTCAAAATAACTAGGTGGTTTCCAAGGATTCACCAAAGGAGATAGAAGAATATATGTATGTGTGTGTGTGTGTCTGTGTGTGTAGTATCATGAACTTATGGATCTAAATGAATTTCAGGCTATTATTGTTTTTGTTTTTAATCTATTTTGTTGTTTAAATTGTCCCATATTTGGCCAGTGGAAGCTTATTTAAGCTTTCATTGGATCCTTTTGACCCAACTTGAGTAGTCTTTGATTGGTTTCTTGCTTTCTACTGTAATAAGATGTACCAGGCTCTGTTTGTACATAGCTGGCCCCAGAGTTCCATTTTCTTTAGCCATTTCTTTTAGAAGACTTGATTGTTTTTATTGGAAAACAGTATCTGACAGACCATAATCAAGATGCTAGCAGTGCTGAGTTAGTCATTGTTTCTGTGTCTTTTCAGTGACAGAGCCAAGAAACATTTTATTGTTACTGTTTTTTTTTTTCCCTAAAGATGATACTCACTATGAATTCAGCTTGATAATTAAGATTCAAATTTAGTACTACAGGGTTTTTATTTAACTTTATTGATCTTACCCCTACAGTCACATTGAAACTCTTGGTGCTTAACAATACCAGCATAATTACTCAGAATTATCCCACAGTATGTACCCAATGGTCTCAGGATAACAATACTAATATTAAGTCCAAGGTATGGTCACTAAAAATAGTTTAAACCTTTTTTCCTTTAGTTCTTGTTTTTGTTCACAGGGTATATCCTACTAGGGATATATGATTAAAATCATTGGAAGATGGTTCCTAATTATGTTGTTATACTACAAACTGGATACACAGTTAGATTCATTTGTTTTATTTTACTTGTGATTCTTAGGGATTACATTTAAAAATTCGTTTTTTCAGTAATTATAAAAGACATTTATATGATGCCACAATTCTATCTGTAAAACAAAGTATATGCAAAAAGTATAGCTTCTGTCTCTGTGTCATAGATCATGTTTCTTCCACTTCCTTTAAAGGAAACCTCCCCCGCACCCCCCGCCGACTTTATGGTTTACCTCTCCTTTGATTTTTTAAAAATAATAAGCAAATATTTACATATTTTTATTATCTTCTTAAAAAATCAACCTTGTTTCAAGTAACAATATACTTCTAATTTTACTTATTTTTTAAATAAATTTATTTATTTATTTTTGGCTGTGTTGGGTCCCCGTTTCTGCCCGAGGGCCCTCTCCAGTTGCGGCGAGCGGGGGCCACTCCTCATCGTGGTGCGCGGGCCTCTCACTATCGCGGCTTCTCTTGTTGCGGAGCATAGGCTCCAGACACGCAGGCTCAGTAGTTGTGGCTCACGGGCCCAGCTGCTCCGCGGCATGTGGGATCACCCCAGACCAGGGCTCGAACCCGTGTCCCCTGCATTGGCAGGCAGACTCTCAACCACTGCGCCACCAGGGAAGCCCCTGATTTTACTTATTAATTTCTGGATTCCCCATGCTAGGAAGTATATTCTTTGAGGGTAGGGATTTTTGTTTGTTTCTTTTTTTTTTCTTAAATAAATAAATTTGTTTATTTATTTTTGGCTGCGTTGGGTCTTCGTTGCTGTGTGCGGGCTTTCTCTAGTTTCGGCGAGTGGGGGCTATCTTTGTTGCAGTGCATTGGCTTCTCATTGCAGTGGCTTCTCTTGTTGCAGAGCAGAGGCTCTAGGCGTGGGCTTCAGTAGTTGTGGCATGTGGGCTCAGTAGTTGTGGTGCACGGGCTTAGCTGCTCCGTGGCATGTGGGATCTTCCCGGACCAGGGCTTGAACTCGTGTCCCCTGCATTGGCAGGCGGATTCTTAACCACTGCACCACCAGGGAAGTCCCTTGTTTGTTTCATACTGTATATTCTCACAACTCAGAACAAAGTCCAGTTCATAATAGATACTCATTAAATATTTATGTGAATAATTGATGCATTGTGCTTTCATGGTGTTTTATCTTAATGCAAATTAAAATTTCTATGTTTATTAAAATATAATGCATTAGGATTCTTCAGTATACGCAAATCAATGTGATACACCATATTAACAAATTGAACGATAAAAACCATATGATAATCTCAATAGATGCAGAAAAAGCTTTCGACAAAATTCGACACCCACTTATGATAAAAACTCTCCAGAAAGTAGGCATAGAAGGAACTTACCTCAACATAATATATTAAGGCCATATATAACAAACCCACAGCCAACATCATTCTCAGTGGTGAAAAACTGAAACCATTTCCTCTAAGATCAAGACAAGGATGTCCACTCTCACCACTATTATTCAACATAGTTTTGGAAGTTTAGCCATGGCAATCAGAGAAGAAAAAGAAAGAAAAGGAATACAAATAGGAAAAGAAGAAGTAAAACTGTCACTGTTTGCAGATGATGATACTATACATAGAGAATCCTAAAGATGCTACCAGTAAACTACTAGAGCCAATCAGTTAATTTGGTAAAGTAGCAGGATACAAAATTAATGCACAGAAATCTCTTGCATTCCTGTAGACTAATGATGAAACATCTGAAAGAGAAATTAAGGAAACACTCCCATTTACCATTGCAACAAAAAGAGCAACATACCTAGGAATAAACCTACCTAAGGAGACAAAAAACGTGTATGCAGAAAACTGTAAGATACTGATGAAAGAAGTTAAAGATTATACAGACAGATGGAGAGATGTACCATGTTCTTAGATTGGAAGAATCAACATTGTGAAAATGACTCTACTACCCAAAGCAATCTACAGATTCCATGCAATCCCGGTCAAACTAGCATTGGCATTTTTCACTGAACTAGCACAAAAAAGTTCACAATTTGTGTGGAAACACAAAAGACTGTGAATAGCCAAAGCAATCTTGAGAAAGAAAAACGGGGCTGGAGGAATCAGGCCCCCTGACTTCAGACTATACCACAAAGCTACAGTAATCAAAACAGTATGGTACTGGCACAAAAACAGAAATATAGATCAATGGAACAGGATAGAAAGCCCAGAGATAAACCCATGCACATATGGTCACCTTATCTTTGATAAAGAAGGCAAGAATATACAATGGAGAAAAGACAGCCTCTTCAATAAGTGGTGCTGGGAAAACTGGACAGCTCCATGTAAAAGAATGAAATTAGAACACTCCCTAACACCATATACAAAAATAAACTCAAAATGGATTAAAGACCTAAATGTAAGGCCAGACACTATAAAACTTAGAGGAAAACATAGGCAGAGCATTCTATGACATAAATCACAGCAAGATCCTTTTTGATCCACCTCCTAGAGAAATGGAAATAAAAACAAAAATAAACAAATGGGACCTAATGAAACTTAAAAGCTTTTGCACAGCAAAGGAAACCATAAACAAGGCAAAAAGACAACCCTCAGAATGGGAGAAAATATTTGCAAACAAAGCAACCGACACAGGGTTAATCCCCAAAATACACAAGCAGCTCATGCAGCTCAATATCAAAAAAGCAAACAACCCAATCCAAAATTGGGCAGAAGACCTAAATAGACATTTCTCCAAAGAAGATATACAGATTGCCAACAAACACATGAAGGGATGGTCAACATCACTAATCATTAGAGACATGCAAATCAAAACTACAATGAGGTATCATCTCACACCGGTCAGAATGGCCATCATCAAAAAATCTACAAACAGTAAATGCTGGAGAGGATGTGGAGAAAAGGGAACCCTCTTGCACTGTTGGTGGGAATGTAAATTGATACAGCCACTATGGGGAACAGTATGGAGGTTCCTTAAAAAACTAAAAATAGAACTACCGTATGATCCGGCAATCCCACTACTGGGCATATACCCTGAGAAAACCGTAATTCAAAAAGTATCATGTACCACACTGTCCATTGCACCACTATTTACAATAGCCAGGACATGGAAGCAACCTAAGTGTCCATTGACAGATGAATGGATAAAGAAGATGTGGCACATATATACAAATGGAATATTAATCAACCATAAAAAGAAACGAAATTGAATTATTTGTAGTGAGTTGGATGGACCTAGAGTCTGTCATACAGAGTGAAGTAAGTCAGAAAGAGAAAACCAAATACTGTATGCTAACACATATATATGGAATCTAAAAAAAAAAAAAAAAAAAGGTTCTGACGAACCTATGGGCAGGACAAGAATAAAGACGCAGACGTAGAGAACGGACTTGAGGACACAGGGAGGGGGAAGGGTAATCTGGGACGAAGTGAGAGAGTAGCATTTACATATATACACTACCAAATGTAAAATAGATAGCTAGTGGGAAGCAGCTGCATCACACAGGGAGATCAGCTTGGTGCTTTGTGACCACCTAGAGGGATAGGGAGGGTTGGAGGGAGATGCGAGAGGGAGGGAGTATGGGGATATATGTATACATATAGCTGATTCACTTTGTTATACAGCAGAAACTAACACAACATTGTAAAGCAAGTATACTCCAATAAACATGTTAAAAAAATAGAATGCATTACTTTATACTTCATTTAAGAGTGATAATATGCTGAAGAGCTGAAATTAGTATTCTAAAGTTTATTTTTACTGTTGTGTAATAATCTTTCCCAGTAACTAGTGAAAACAGTTTCTTAATGAAAGTAACAGAACATTTTTTGTAAGTTAACAATCACTGAATGTGTTTTTCTCATTGATTACCCAAATAATATTTCCCCAAACTCTGTGTCTGTTAAGTCTGTGCATATGTGTACATATGCACTGGTTTGTGAATATGGCTCAGTATAGATTTTAAATCTAACAGTGTATGGAGAATGTTTAAATGAAAAAAAGCATGTACTGTGGGGGCAGAGGATATATGGGAACTCTACTTTTCTGCTAAATTTGCCTGTGAACCTAAAACTGTTCCAAAAAATAAAGTCTAAAAAAAATCATGTACTATTTTAGTACTATTAGTACTACTAATACTATTTGAATTGGAATCCATGGCAGATTTACAAAGTTACAGTGATATTATTTAGTTTTGTGCCAGGAGCCATGTATAAAATTGTTGTATTTGTCTGTGATGTCATTATTTTAAGTTACACATGCAAAAATCATTTTTCTAATATTAGTATTAAAGTGAAACAAGTAAATGCATTTAATAGAACAAGTATCCCATAAATAGAACTGTCTATGTGTATGATTAGGTTGAACAGTGTAAAAATACTGATATTTGACCATGTTTAATTATATAAAGGTAGTATTGTAGATCATTGGAGATTTTAAAGTTATTTCAATAAATAATACTTGGATAACTAAGATTTGGAGAAAAATAAAATTAGATTCTAACCTTTCACCTTACATCAAAAATAAATCAGATTAAAAAATTTAATAAAAGTGAAACCATTCAGAAGTTAAAAGAAAAAATAGGTGAATACTTATTAAAAATTACTAGAACTTATGACTAAGAACCTGTCAGTTCCCTTAATTAGGCTGATTAAAACTTGGTTCTTAATATTGGCAAGGGAAAAAGAATATCAGATGGAATGAACTGTTCAATTATAGCTCTGGCTTTTATCTCTAGATATTTTTTCTCTCCTTAGGAAGGTCTCTCACTGTTTACTGCTGTGATTGCCTGGCAAGCTTGTGTGTGTGTGTGTGTGTGTGTGTGTGTGTGTGTGTGTGTGTGTGTGTGTGTGTATGCACACTTCTGTGTATTTGCACTTCTCTGCACTCTTCTTTTTTCTTTATCTAACTCTAATATGGAAGTATGCCTTTCCTTGAGTTCCCCCAAAGCTGAAACAAATTTTGGATGGCTTCGTATCCTTTAGTTTTGATTAGAAGAATATATAGACAATAATATGCAGTTGGATAATTAGTTTATAAAGTCAATTTACCAGTTTGATTTTGTGGTGCCTTATATTTCTAATTCCCTATTTGTCTCTTGCTTTATTTCCCTGTGTCAAAAGTCATCTTTGCTTATTATTGGTTATTAAATGAGTGTAGACTTTGGGTAATGAGTGCTGGATGGGGACTGGCAAGCTACAGAATTTTTGTCACTTGAGGATTGTATATTTTAGGATGATTTTGGCTGCAAGTTATATAATATCTGAATTAAAGTAGCTTTAAAAGTAGGAGTTTAGCATTTGAAATTACCATAAGTCTGTGACCAAATGGTTTCAAGGTTAGTTCAGAAGCTCAGTGATGTGTAGGACTCTGTGTTAGCTTTTTTTCATTTTTTTGGCTTTCTGCTCATGCTACAAAGCTCCAAGTTTTGTATATCCTCGCATGATAACATCAAGACTGAGGAGATTGGAGGGCTGTTGTTTTTGCCTTTATCTCAGTCTCTCTTTCTTTGTTTTATCAGAGAGGAGTCCAACACATATTCCCAGATGTAAATTAAGTATGTAATATTTCATAAAGGAAATTCAAATGGTTAGTAAACATATATGAGAATTTTAATCTCATTAAGACTCTGGGAATGCCTGATTTAATTCTGTGTTGTTCTTGGACATTATCAGACAGTACCTTGATGAATCTGGCTAACACCTTCCTGCATTAGGATAGGAGTTAAGAGATAGTATGAAAATGTACATCAGAAGCTCTGATTGATTTGTTATAATTTTGTTTTTTAATGTATTAGGCATATAACAGAGCTTCTAGTCAGCATGAAAAAATATACAAGGTAATCATACTCAGTGAACATAATTTTATTAAGTATCAGATTTATTAAATGTAAGCTTCTCTTTTTTTAAGGATAAATAGACCTTATTTTAAATTTTACCATGGTAGTACCATAATTTGTTTAATAATTCTCCTAATTATTGGCGGTTTGGGTGTTTTCAAATTTTTATTGTTGGTTAACAATATTGCAATGAAAGTTCTTGACCTTTTTTATAGTTTTGGGAGTGTTGCTGTGGGATAAATTCTGAAAAGTGGAAATTCTGAGGTAAAAGCAATGAGCATTTAACATTTTAATTGATTTGCTAAAATTATCCTCCAAAAATGTTGTGCTAGTTTGTACTCCCACAGATGTATGAATGTGCCATTTCCTACACATCCTGTACAGGCTTTGTGTTTTTTTCCATCAGCTTTATTGAGGTATAATTGACTTACAATAAATTGCATGTATTTTTCCCATGTAGTTACATTTCCAGCAATCTTTCTTCTGCTTATAGGGCTTTAAAAACATTTCTAGTGGTACAGGACTTCTTGTCTGAACAAACTCTTCTGGTGTTTGTATATATGAAAAAGTTTTTATTTTGCCTTCATTTTTGAAAGGTGCTTTTGCTAGGTAAGAATTGTAGGTTAACAAGTTGTTTGTTTTTATTTCCATACTTTAAATATGCTGCTGAAGTACTCCTTGGGTTGTATTGTATATGATGAAAAGTCTGCTGTCCTCCTTTTCTTTCCCCTGTACTTAATGTGCCTTTTTTCCCCTCTTCTAGATGCTTTTAAGATACTCTGTTTATCCCTCATTTAAAGCTATTTGACTGTGATGTGGATTGGTGTAGTTTGTGTCTCTTGTCTTGAGGTTTATTGATCTTATGGAATCTATAGGGTTCATAGTTTTAATAAAATTTGGAAAAATTATGGCCATCATTTCTTCCAATAAGTTTTTTTGTCACTCTTTCTTGGTTCCTCAGGGACTCCAATTACACCTGTGTTAGGCTGCTTGAAGTAGACCCACAGCTCATTATCCAATTTGGATAGTTTTTTTTTTTTTAAATAGAGTTTTGTTTTTGTTTTTTTAATTTATTTTTGGGTCTGCGTCGGGTCTTCGTTGCTGAGCGCAGGCCTTTCTCTTGTTGTGGCGAGCAGGGGCTACTCTTAGTTACAGTGCGCGGGCTTCTCATCGTGGTGGCTTCTCTTGTTGCAGAGGACAGGCTCTAGGCATGTGGGCTTCAGTAGTTGTGGCACGTGGGCTCAGTAGTTGTGGCTCGCTGGCTCTAGAGCACAGGCTCAGTAGTTGTGGCGCACGGGCTTATTAGTTGCTCTGCGGCATGTGGGATCTTCCTGGACCAGGGCTTGAACCCGTGTCCCCTGCATTGGCAGGCTGATTCTTAACCACTGTGCCACCAGGGAAGTGCCTGGATAGTTTCTAATGCTTATTGTATTTAAGTTTGCTAATACTAGTCTGCCATGTTTAATCTGTCATTAATCTCATTTAGTATATTTTTCATCTCATTCATTGTAGTTTTCATGTTTAGAATTTTGATTTGGGTCTTTAGAAAAGAACTTTAAACATGTCTCAATTAACATGCTTAATATTTACCCTAACTTAAATATCTAGAATATAGTTGCAATAGTTATTTTAATATGTTTGTTTACTAATTCTCTCATCTGTGCCATTTTTGGACTGTTTTTAATTGATTTTTATCCCAATTTGAGGTTGTATTTTTCTGTATCTTTGCATGCCTGGTAATTTTTCATTGGATGCCAGACATCATAGAGTTTACCTTGTTGGGTGTGGGTATTCCTAGTTATTCCTATAAATGTTCTTAAGCTTTGTTCCAGGACAGGTTTAAGTTACTTGGGAACAGTTTAATCCCTTTGGCTGGTACTTATAAGCTTTTTAGGCAAGACCAATGTGGAGCTTAGTCTAGGGTTAATATTCCCTAGTACTGAGGCAAAACCCTTTTTTGTATTCTACCTGGTGACCCACAAATTATGGTTTTCTACTCTGTCTTGTAGGAATAAACACCATTCCCTGCCCTGTGAAATCTTCAGGGATTGTTTACACTAATTCTTTTGCATGTCTTTTTTCTTTGGCTTGCTGTAGCTTCCTTGCATGCATGAGCTGATCAGTAGTCAGCTAAAGACTCAAGGCACTCTTTCTAGATACCCAGGCTTCTCCCTCTGTGCAGCTCACTCTTCTCTGGTACTTAGTCCTGTATTCTCTACCCTCCCTTAGTCTCCTCAGCCTTTCAGTTCCATCTCTTCAACTCAGGACTGCCAGTCTCTGCCTGGGTTCTCTCTTCCTGCACCTTGTTCTGGAAGTTCTCTCCAGGAACTAATTTAGGGCAGCCATAGGGCATACTGTGTTTGTTTCTTGTCTCTCAGAGATCACTGTAATTTGTTGCCTGGTGTTCAATGACTTGAAAGCTGGTGTTCCTTACATTTTGTATGGGTTTTTAGTTGTTTTGGGGGAGGATGGTACATCTGGTCTCTATAATTTCATCTATGGCTGGAAATGTAAGTTCTGACTTACTAAATTTTAGCCAAAAAGAACAGAAGGAGATTTTTTGTTTGTTATGTCTTGAATGCTTATCACTACTTAAAGTGAAATTCACATATTTGTGTTAAATTTGAATGACTTGCTTTGTATATATTACTGATGTTATGCTGATTGGATATAAGTTTAATTTATGTGATCTTACGAGTATTGATCACACACAAATTCATGGATGGCAGAAAGACATGTATGTAGGTATTTGGGTGTTCAGAGTTCTGGAATCTGAGACCAAATCCTAATGGTAGGTTTTGGCAGAGGAAACTAAGGCCAAAACTTGACTTTGGTCTATCTCTAGTTGGCACAGTACCTACCTGTTTTAACTCTAGTATATATTTTCACCATATATTTGTAAAGCTATGCTCTCTTTTTTATCATTATAACTTTGTGAGATATCTTTTACCTTTTATTTTCCAAATGAGAACACAGAAGGTAAGTCATTTTGACTCTTACTTTCGTGTTCTTTTTAATGACAGTACAGTGCTCTTTTTCTTTTTTAAACTAGTGGACAGACTGATGGAATCATGAGTAATTTTGTTAGAGATTTTTGGATTATAATCAATAATAATCTTGAAGAATAACCATGATATAGGTCATGCATTGGTTTCTGTAAAACAAATGGCAGGCCGACTTCAGTTCATAAAAACATTGTGTTTTACAAGTTTCTTTGTAAATTAGTTGTTTGACTGTGTCCATGGGTCATCTCTCTGTCTATTAACTGATCCGTCAATTGCAGCAGTGTCATAAATAATGGTTAAGTTCTACAATTAGCTTAAAAAAGGCTATGGTCTAGCTTAAATGGTGTTGACAGTAATTGTGGAACCAGTTGAACCCTGAGCTGTTCAGAGAACAGGATGCTAAGGAGGTCATCATTGGATTTATTATTGCAGGTAAACTGGGGATTGACTAGTGGATTTTTGATGTTGGAAGCTCAGGGAATGGGATTAAGGGCTGAAACGGTACTATGGCAACACTGCAAGGAGTTACCGTGGTGGGAGGTGGAGCAGAAATGTAAGGTTATGCATGTATTAAAATGGAGAAACTATCCAAATCAGCCTGAAGTTTTCATTAGCATATAATTTAAATGTTTGAATTTAGGATCTGAAGAAAATTTTTTCAGATGTTAAATAATTATACTGTTTTTTTTTCATTCTTAACTTTCATGAAAACATATACCAGTTTGCCTGTGTTCTCTTGTGTTTTTGTCATCATCCATCTTAGATGATAAGATCAAAGTTATTAAAACAAGGAATGTCTTAGTATACTAGAAATAGCTCACACTTTTGAGTGTTTACTATGTACCGGGCACTGTTCTTTACACATCATATGAAATAAATTAATTTTCACAACCCTTTGACGTATGACTTTTATTACCATTTTGCTGATGAGAAAACAGGAGCACAGAGCATAAAGTAACGTACTAAGGTCAAATGACAGATAGTAGATTTGGGATATCTGTGTGGTCTGGAGACTGAGTCTGTGCTCTCAGTCACTGTGCTGTTTGTTTTAACAATTTTGGGATGAAGAGAGAAACATAGGCAGCTCATGCTTAATTAGCATGTTATCATTTCTGAGAGTTTGGGAATCAAATGAATTTTTACAGAATATCCAGGTTAGGATGGTGGTGAAGAACTAAAATTTTAGAATTATTTAGAATTTACTTTCACTATTAGGTCTCCTAAATAGCTATATACAAAATAGAATAAATTGTTAACCCTCTCATTGCCTTCGCTTTTTCATTTTTCAAGGTTGAGATTAACAGTAGTTACCTTTCTTGTTATGCATTCTTTCCCCTCTGAAGCATTATGCTAAGCTATTTTAGTATTATTTTCAAGACAGGAAGACCCTGGAATTTTTTTCAAGGAACGCATCTGCTTTGACTGACTCACATATCAGACCTTGGATGATATGTGTTGTTTTGATGACAGATGTCCTTGGGAAAGTCTCTGCTTACATTGTCAGTGAAAAGACTGTGGTTTTCCTCTCCGTCTCTGTGTTATGTATTTTGTTTCAGAATATATGAAATGGTACCTTAAGAGTATTGGACAATCTTTTCTTCATAAATGTCTAAATTCCCCAAAATATGTATTAAACCTACCAATATAGTTGGGGTGAAACTCATTTATTTAGGCTTTAAACTTCAGCAGTAATAACATTGATATATAAAAGCCAATTATTTTGGTTCGAAATATTTTTATTGTCTAATACTTCTGTGCACTATGAACGCATTTTTAATTTAATCTTTTTCATAACCATATGTAATGTGCAATTTTATTTTCCTCACTGTACAGAGAAGAAATATGAGGCTAGAGAGAACGTAAGTAGTGAAGTCAGATTTTGAATACAGTCTGTCGCTTCTGGAGTCTGAGTGCTTAACTGTGATGATAAATCACCTCTCCTGGGTTTTGAGGTCTTAAAATTGCATATTTAAAAATAAAAGAGGAAAGACAGATTTATCATTGTTACATCATGGAAATCAGGACAAGAATTGTATAGCCCAGGCCTCTGGAGTAACTGAGACTGGAAAGTCATTGGGAACCGAGGCAGTTCTGGTGCTGTATCTTTCTGTGTGCTCACTCCTATCTCTTTTATTATTTTCTCTCTCTGCATATTGGCTTCCTCCATTCTCCTCACCACCTGGCCCACCTTGACTGCTCATAAAATGGTACCTTCAACACAAGTGTCTTTACTACCTTAAAAATCCAGAACCTTGGCCAAGTGACCCAACTTTTCATGATCTGATTTGTAGTTTCTTGTGAGACAGAATTCTGTCATCCTGGTCAGGCTCTGGATTATTTTTTTCTGGGTCAAGTGTCTGTCCTTTGATCACATAGCTGTGGCGGGGGTGATAGGTTGAGGGAGGGGACACATTCAGGGATCTACACTAATGTTGGTAGGTAGTTCTCAGGGAAAGAGGTAGAGGCTGAATAGTGTCCCAAAATATGTCTATATTAATATGTATCAGATTTTATTAAGCAGTATCATAAAAATACACAATACAAATATCAATACAAATGCAATAAATAGCATAAAAATAAAACAAAAGTAAATACAACAACAATATGCACAAATACAAAATACAAATACACATATAAAATGCAGAATAATATATATGTTACAGGTACAAGGAGCTGAAATCAGTCTTTCAAAAGGTGACTTCCTGTAAGGTTGTGACCGTCAAGGAAAGACTGATGAACTGTTCTCAATTGAAGGAGACTAAAGGGACATGTGGACTAAATTTAACACATGGTCCTAGATTGAATCCTTTTGCTACAAAGAATATCATTGTGGCAACTGCACATATGGAATGTGCTCTGTGGATTAAGTAGTAGGGAATATAGAGTATCACTGTTAATTTCCTAATTTTTGTGGTCATACCATCACTATATAGGATGACATCATGTTTATAGGAAAACATGCTGAATTATTCAGTGATAATGGGACAACATGCCTGCAACTTATTCCCAAGTGATTCAGTTGGGGGTAAAAAAGCTTTTTGTTTATTCTGCAACCTTTGAAATATTTTCAAAATAAAAAGTATAGAAAAAAAACCGTAACTTCTTGAAACTGGATATGTAATTTCTTTAATGGTACCAGAAGAATTTATATAAAAGAACCATCTGGGTAAATGTTTTTGAAAAGAATATTCAATAGTCATTTATTTATTGAGCATTCCTTTATTTGTATTGTCAGTGCAGACTTTCCTGCAGTAGGTTTGCATAATTGGATATGTTTACTAAGGAACTCTATATTGCTTGCTGTACGTTATTTGAAGATTTACTTCATAGGATTTCAGATTCTATTTTCAGATTTCTTAATTCACAGATTTTAATGAGTAAGAAGTATTTATAATTTTCGCATGCATTTTCAGTTATTGATGACTCTTTTTTAAATTTCTCTACTAGCCTCCCCCATTTCTAAAATCTGCAGTTTCCTGTGAAGTTTTAAAAAAGTGTGAACAGTCAGAATTGTCTGCTCCTTTGTAGGATATTGGGAAAATGGTTTAATGGAAGCTAATGGTTTGTATTGTATTTGGTTTAAGTATTTTCCAACTTAGTGTCAACATAAAGTAATTCTAATTATGGTGCCTTCTAGTCATATTTTATGATCAAAATGTTGAAGATATATTAGATGTAGAGTATACTTTTGTTATATGAATACACTTTTGTGTTATTTCGAGGGTCATATTTTAAAACAGAAGTATGTATTAATTTTTGAATGATAATTCCAGAGAAAACATAATTCAGTGTATTTATTCAGTTTACGCTCAACTTTCTTAGGAGTCAGACAGTTCTTTTACAGCAGATGTACTATAGATATCTTTATAAGCTTTTTTTATTGTCTTTTTTTATATCTTAATTATTTTATTTTGTTAAGCACATATTTTGATAGATATCGATACACTCATTCTAGGCTTTCTAGAGTAATTCAGTAGCTAGAATGCCACACCTAGTTTATATATGGTAATTAGCTTTATTTTCTGAAATATGTTGATCCTAAAGCCACAGAACTCTACTTCTGGGCTCTTTGTGTTCACGTGGTAAAAAGAATTTCCTAGGACATTGTTTTTTTAATGTGTCACATAAATGAAACAGTTGCCATTTGTTCCAACTGACTGGACCATTTCCAAGACAGGCTTCCTCTCTGCTCTGTCAATCATCATGTTTTTCATTCTAGAATTTCTCTCTAACTCTTGGATCTCTTCCAGGATAGGGGCAGTTTCTGAGCATATCATTGGCAGATATTTTCCAGGTATATCTACAGGACTCTAAAAATGTCAGTCAGAAGAGGAAGAGGGATGGGCAGAAATAGGGAAATAGAAAATGGGAAATAGAAATAGACAGGAGGAGTGGAGGCAATGAGGCAGGTCCCTTTAAAAATAACTTTAAAAAAGGGCATTTAGGGGCTTCCCTGGTGGTGCAGTGGTTGAGAATCTGCCTGCCAGTGCAGGGGACACGGGTTCGAGCGTTGGTCCAGGAAGATCCCACACGCTGCGGAGCAAGTAAGCCCGTGCGCCACAACTGCTGAGCCTGTGCTCTAGAGCCCGCGAGCAACAACTACTGAAGCCTGCGCGCCTAGAGCCAGTGCTTCACAACAAGAGAAGCCACCGCAGTGAGAAGCCTGTGCACTGGCAGCGAAGAGTAGACCCCGCTCACCGCAACTAGAGAAAGCCAGCACACAGCAACGAAGACCCAACACTGCCAAAAATAAATAAATGAATAAAAAAAAAAAGGGGGGCATTTAGGGAAAAAAAGAGTAAGGCATTGTTTAGAACAATATAATATACAAGTGCTAAAGGGGACCTTCTAGATTAGTGCTTTCCAGATTACCTCTATGGTGAAGAACCAGATATTTTGTTACCAGTTCATTATGGATAGGACCTACATGGCAAGTACATTTACCTCATGCTTGGGGTCAAATTCTTTGAAAGCATTGTCTAATTGCTAATTCTAAATTCTGAAATTTCTTCATTTCTGTGTATATTCTACACCAGTGTCAGTTTGCTGATTGACACTAGTCTGCTGACCACATGCTGAGTAGTGGTTTTTCCTAAAACTTTGTTTCTTCATTTGTACCCAAGGTTATTTCGCTTAGAAAAGTGAAATGATTTTCTCTATATTTCTCTACAGCTATTAAATTTTTCTTTTTTAGTTTCAGTAGAGAACAGCTCTACTCAAAAGTAAAATTTGGTCTTTTGTTTGAGGGTGATGTTCATTGTCAGTATATAAAAGTCAGAAAAATATGCCTCTAGGGTTTGGAGCTCTAAGAGATTTCTACTTTTTGCATTATGGATTTCTGAAATAAGCTTTTTTTTTTTTTTTTTTTTAATAGGGAGCATTTTCTTTTTTCAAATTTTATTTACTTATTTTATTTATGGCTGTGTTGGGTCTTCATTTCTGTGCGAGGGCTTTCTCTAGTTGTGGGAAGTGGGGGCCACTCTTCATCGCGGTGCGCGGGCCTCTCACTATCGCGGCCTCTCTTGTTGCGGAGCACAGGCTCCAGACGTTCAGGCTCAGTAATTGTGGCTCACGGGCCCAGTTGCTCCGTGGCATGTGGGATCTTCCCAGACCAGGACTCGAACCCATGTGCCCTGCATTGGCAGGCAGATTCTCAACCACTGCGCCACCAGGGAAGCCCCTGAAATAAGCTTTTGTATGATCTTATAATTTTGGAATCAGAAAAAAAATTAATAAAGATACCGAGTAAAACAATACCAAAGCAAGAAAGATCAGAAATATTGAGGTAGAAAAAGCATAATAATTTATAAAAACTATTAGTTTTATATAATTAGAGTATTGGGTTGATATGGGGAAAGTGTCAAGAGTTAAGGCCTAAAAGATTGTCAGGGACAAGATTGGGAAATGGTATGTAATTCATAAAAAGTTTGCTTTTTATTTGCTAGACAGTGAAGGGCAGTTGGAGAATTTTATATAATGAAGCAATACAGAGTAGGTTGGTTTTTTAGCAAAGAAAATTTTTAGTGTTTTCTCTCTGTATATACTTTAAGATTAATAGAGGAGCTACTTCAGTTTTGTAAAATACTTTAGTTCTAAACACTGTAATTATGTCTTTCAACTATAAGTAATGACTTAAAAAGGTAGAAAACAGAAATACGATGCAGTAATTGAGGTTAGTATTTAGTGTGTTCTGCAATACCCCTGTCACTAAGTATTTGGTAAAAATTATAATATTGAGGCAGTACATTATGCTGTTGAGCGTAACCCAAACTGCTTGGGTTGGAATCTCAGCTCTGACATTCATTATTTTTTCAACCTTAGGCAAATTACTTAACCTCTTTGGGCCTTGGTTTTCTTATCTATAAAATGGTAATACATAATACTTTCCTTATAGAACTGTCATGAAGTTAAATGACTGTGTGTGTGTGCAGATATGACATATTTATTATATAATGTGCAATAGGACCTGATAAATAATGAGTTAAATAAGTACTTTTATTGCTGCTGCTGTTGTTATGATTAGAAGACATCTCATTAAATAAATTTTATAAACATTTAAGAATAATGTGAGTATAAAATACCAAAAATGCACCAGTTATGATCAGAAAATTACCAGCTGCTGTATTTCACATTTTACTTTTTTCTGTTTATAGAGAATAAAATAGTGAATTTAAGTATACTTAACTTAGTGTTTTCTCTTTTATAGTTTATCAGAGAAGATATGAAATATAAAGATGCTACTAATAAACACAGCCATCTGCACAGAGAAGACAAGCATATAACTGTTGAGGATTTATGGAAACGATGGAAAACATCAGAAGGTAGGACTGTTTTAGTGATCTGAATCCCTGAGCTGCTTTTCTGAGCTCACTAATTGCATATGATTTACAAACAAATCAAAATAACATTTCTATGAGGATATTTATATTTTAGTAAATAATTGTTCCATTTTTTATTTTGAAATATGATTTTAATTTTTCTTAGGATTTATTAAAGGTCAGCCTGTTTTCAGTTAATTTGATACCTTATACTAGAATAAATAAGGTAATGCATGTCTGAGAGCTTAAAGTTGTAGAGCATTGTTTCATCTGTTAAATGGCATTATTATAAAAGGTTTGTCAAATCAACATGTGGATCCCAAAGTTTAATTTTTTTTTTTTTAAATTTATTTTATTTATTTATTTTTGGCTGTGTTGGGTCTTCGTTGCTGCGTGTGGGCTTTTTCTAGTTGCGGCAAGCAGGGGCTACTCTTCGTTGTGGTGTGCGGGCTTCTCACTGCAGTGGTTTCTCTTGTTGTGCAGCACAGGCTCTAGACGCACGGGCTTCAGTAGTTGTGGCACGCGGGCTCAGTAGTTGTAGTGCACGGGCTTAGTTGCTCTGCGGCATGTGGGATCTTCCCAGACCAGGGCTCAAACCCGTGTCCTCTGCATTGGCAGGCGGATTCTTAACCATTGTGCCACCAAGGAGGCCCCAACCAAAGTTTTTTTTTTTAATTATGGAGAACAGTTCCTAAAGTCTTTAGAAGGCAAAGTCTGCTGATGATAAAGACTGCATGATACAGTTGTATAATTTATATTTTATTCCTTTTTCTACCCTTAAGTCCTCAAGCTGTCTTACGGATAGTAATTTTTTAGACAGAAAGTGTATGGCCTAAAACCTCAACTTGATCCCCAATTGTAGAAAGCTACATAAAAAAAAAAGTCTGTTAAGTTTTTTTTCTTTTTCTTTTTTTAGTAACAGTGTCAAACAAAATGTCTTTTTCCTAATGTTTCTATTCTTTTGTCAAAGTCAGGCAATTATATTGTAGCATATATTTTCCTCTGCCAGTTTGAATAGTGAAATGAAATTAAAAAGAATCTGGGACAGATTACCAAGTAGGAGTATGAAAAAATAACAAAGTTTACTAGACTGTCAGTGGTAACATTTGGAAATGAGAAAATACAGGAAACTATTCCATCAACTCAGTATTTTTATTAATATAGAAGAAGGTTTGCTTGGGAGGGGAGGGATAAATTGGGAGATTGGGTTTGACACATACACACTACTATGTATAAAATAGATAACTAATAAGGACCTACTGTATAGCACAGGGAACTCTACTCAGTACTCTGTAATGACCTATATGGGAAAAGAATCTAAAAAAGAGTGGATATATGTATATGTAAAACTGATTCACTTTGCTCTACACGTGAAACTAACACAACATTGTAAATCAACTATACTTCAATAAAAATTAAAAAAAAAAAAGGTGTTCTTATGTTTTTGTTTTCACTTTCTAAAAGAGGCATCTGATGAAATACTCTGGGAAGAAGAAAAAGAAAGAAGGAAAAATATACCACTGACTTTAATGAAAGATACATAGACTTAAAAAAAAACCTCTCCATTTCCCTTCCCCATATTATTTTAAAGTAATATGAACTTGGGTAGGAATAGGAATAAATGAGTATAAGTTTCATGGGGGAAAGTGCTAGAATGGTCAAAAACTCAGTAAGACTATTTATATGAGATATCTCAGCAATATGTAGATATTAGTAAAGGACTTGGAGATCCAATGGAGTCTGTTGCCACTAGTATATTTTATATTTGGAGTTTGTGGTAAGCTGAATGGAGCCCACAAAACTAACTCGTTTGAATGAAGGAAAAAAAAGATTTGACCACTTCTCACCACCTGTTGTGCTACCACCCTGGTTCAGCCCCCATCCCTTTCCTGGATAATTGTGGTAGCTGCCTGAGGGTCTCCTTCTGTATACTTGTGGTCTTTTGAAATTTGTTCTTCACTTAGCAGAGTAATCTATTTAAGATATAAATCAAATTTGCTCAATACCCTGTAATGGCTCAGAGTAAAAGTTAAAATCTTTACAAAGATCTGTAAGGCTCTACATGATCTGTCCTCTCCTGCACCCTCCTCTCTTCCGTTTTCTGTCTTTTCCATTTCTCTCACTCAGTGTGCTCTGCCCAGATGGACTCCTTGCTGCAGGAATGCAGATGTCCTCCTGGCTAACTCGTTACCTCTTTTTTGGCCTCTTCTCTCCTTGAGGCCTACCCTGACCACTCTATTTAAAATTGCAAATTGCAAACCACGTCCCCCCGACACCCTCTTTGTTGTTTGGCACCCTTCTTGATCCCTCTTACTTAGCTTCACACTTTCTTTTCCCCATGTCAGGAATCAGCTTCTAAGTTATAATATAATTGACTTATTTGTCATGTTTGTCTCCCTTCTGTCCCCTACCCCTGAAAATGTTAGCCTCAGAAAGCGGGGTGGGGGGTGTCTTTGTCTATTTTGTTTATTACTGTGTCCCAAATTCAAGGGGATTCTGTCCTTAAACCCCATTTTGATTTCCCACCCTAGTGAGTTTTGTGGGATCTTTTGTGATCTATGAGAATGTTTGTTTGTTTTCAGCTTAAGGTCTTTTCAAGTTGAATAGCTTCTTAAATCTCTTTTTTCCTAGGCTTTCACCTTAATTTCCACCCCCTAAGATTTTACCATTATGGTGGTGAGAAGATTTCCCCCTAAGTCTTCAAAGAGTTGGCCTAAATTATCTGCTCTATGCTTCCTATTCTCCAAATCCCAGTCTCTCACATAACCTTCTTAGGGGATTAGGGCTTGGGAGGAAGTGTTTTAGGGCTCCTACTAAAACAGCTGCATGGGAGGGAAGAGAGAGGAGTTGAGTGAAATAAACCTCTGCTAGAAGCTTTATGGTAACCTGATTGATTTTCTCAGTGTTATTTTTCTCAATTGATTTTACCATGTCATACTCTTTTTATTTATTACAGGCTTCATGTAAAAAGGCAGAGCATTGTTGTTAGATCAGTGGTTTTTAAATCATAGCCTGACAAGCCCCAGGTTTCCTGGAGGTATTTCAGGGACAGGGCATGCTAAATCTGTAGAGTTCTGCTTTTATCTGGTATATTCTGTTTCTGTTTAAGATTTCTCTTGGGAAACAAAAAGTAATTCTTCTGAAAAGGTTTGGAAATTGTTGATAAAGAGATTAGAATACAATAATATGTAATTTAAGGTTGTTTAGTTGAATATGAATATAGGTACATACACACACATATGCACACACATGCATACACACACAAACATACAGTCATACTTTGCCCGTCATTGTTGTGTCTTCAGTGCCTGGAGCAGTGCCTTATTTACTTTGATTTTCAGTAAAGATTTGTCTAATGAATTGAATGAATGAGTGTATAGTGCCCCATGAGCATTGGATTCTCAGTAATTCAGTTCATACTTTGAGTACAGGCATTTCTGCCATAATGAAATATATGCATTCCTGGAAAACTTATGCTTTGCACAATTATGAACTTAAAAATTAGAATTTATGGGAAAAATCGGGGTTGGAGCAGACTACTGAAAACCTATGCAACGTTGTAATCAGAGCACTAACAGTACTAATAAAAATACAGGTAAAAAAGACGTGTTAAATTCCTAATCAGTAAATACTATAGTAGATATAGGACTTTACCTTAAAAAATAATTAAAGATAACTTATTAAAAGGAGGTATTAGGTAGGGTTGAAGTTGCTAAATTATGAAGACAAGGGCAATGTGCACAAAGATGAGAACTGAGCAACAAGCATTTCTGAGAGCCTGTGGCCAGATTGAGCTAAAAGGAAGAAGGAATGGTGAGCAGACATTGTGTTCATAGCTTTGTTTTTCTGGTGTTCTTCATACTTTGTATCCATTTGCTGTTACTTGGTGGTGTAAAATGATCACGTGTGAAATGATGTGACTTTTACATTATATTAACATGATTCCTTTTTACCAGTTACATGTAAGCTAATTCATGTTACAGTAGCAATGAAGCATAATTGGTTATATGTATTATGTGCTAAGCAGGCATTGGATCCTGGGTGCTAAAGATGAGTTAAATGCGTCTCTGGGCTATAAGGAGTAAGTAGCTGAGTGGGAAAAACAGAGTAAACAAATAATTACAACATGTGGTGAAATGTATAATACTAGAAGTAAGTGTAAGATATGAGGTAGCTCACTGGAAGGACTAATGAACTCTCTGATAGGATTATACACAGAAGATGGTATTTGCGGTAGGCTGTGAGGGTTGACCAGGAGTTCTGGAAGGGGCTAAGGAGATAGACCATAAATGGTAGCCCCCGTATAGCTCCTCCTTCAGTTACCTGAAAATTTGCTAGAAATGGAAGTGGAGGTAGCATACTAAAGGAGGCGTGTGGGCTTTCAGGATGTACAAATTTAAATCCTGGCCCTTCTGTTTATGAACATTAAGACATTTGGCACATTTAAAAATTCACTTGTAAAATGCAATTCTTGTGTGATTTAAATGAGTAATGTAGTAAAAGTGCCTGGCATAATTCCTGGCAACACCTGATAGGCACTAAGTAAGTGTTGACTTACTTACCTTTGTAATAATGCTGAACGAACTAAAATGTTCAGCTCTATTTAAAGTTTTGTAAGGTTTTTGATTCAGTCTCTTAATATTCATCAATAAAATGAATAGATATATTAGACTACATACTCACCATTGTAGTGTGCAGTTCTCTGGTTTGTAAAATGTACCTGAGATCTTTATGGAATATTGTCAGTGGGGAAAAAGTAAAGTTGTGTTCCTCAGAAATTGATACTGATCTCATATAGAAAAATTTCAGCATGACCTGAATGTACTTTTTGTGTGTGTGTAGAGAATGCTTGGTTAGTTTGCACATGGCAAAAGTCCAATACAAATGAAAGCTATTTAAAAAACTAGTATTAGATTCCAGACAGATTTTGATAAACTGGATCAGTTGTTAAAATTAATGAATGAGCAGTTAAATAGTAGCCAGCTACCTAATGAAGGAAAATATAGATAGAAAATTATTGGTTATGTATAAGATCTAGGGACCATAGTAGATAAAAAAACTGATTAAGTAATGTACTGTTTTTAAAAATGATAGCTCATTGGGTTAAATAGTTATTTTAACATGTGACACTCATGAGGTAATCTTTCCATCCTGTTCAGCACGGGTCTTATCTTACCTAAGGTCATTGTGTAATTTTGGGCTTTACAGATTGAATAGACATCTGGAAAATTTGCTGAAGGTTTATTATTATTATTATTGTTTTTTGATTAGAAATTTAAAGGAACTGAAATTGTCTGAGAGAATGAAAGATGTTGGCCTTTAATGATGGATGTTTTGAAGTGTATATAAAGCCTAGCTAGAGATAAATGACCAAGAGTGTTTTCTTTCTGTTTAGGAAAGCAAAAGTGTAAATGTTACATAAAGGAAATATAAAGGAAAAGAATTCCTGACTATGGGTGTTAAATTTCTAAAAGTAAGGAGGATTATAACTATTTCCTTTGTATAGATCCTTGGTATTCATAAGGATTTTCTTCTAGGTGTGAAAGTATAAATGGATCTCTAAATGTTGATAAAATCTACCAGCTTTTTCATGTGTATGCTGTTGGTTACAATGAGACTGGAATGAAAAAAAATGTAAAAGGATCAGTGCACATTGTTTGACATCAGCAGAGTAACTCAAAATGTAGACCTTATAGATAATAAGGTAGCCATTATCTTTGTGGCGTCCATCAACACAATATTGTATGTTGTGTACAGTAGTAGGCATAGCAGTCACTATGGTGACTGATACTCACTTGTACAAGTAAGTATAAGATAAGGCCTTGTTTTTCCAGGAGTTTACGATATTGTTACGTGTGCACAGATGAAGTGTTAAATAACAGTACAGGAACGTTTGATTAAATACTAGGTCAATGGTTCTATTGTGGGAGTTTAAGAGAATGAATAGATTTATTATGAGGAAGTCTTCATTAGGGAGATGACTCTTCAGCAAGATTTTGAAAGAGAGAAAATTTTCTTAGAAGTGAGAAAGAGAGAGGGATATACATACAGGTTAGCACATTAAAATGAGTAAATGAATAGGTGTAATTCCACACTTTAGTCCTAAATCCCTCAAATCAGCACAGTTTACAAGTCAGAAATGTAATTTTTTAGTATACGAGATAAGAATAAATCATTGTTTTAATATTTGTCTTTTGCTATTAACATGTAGTGCTTAACCTTTCTGTGTCTTGGTTTTGTCATCTGTTAGGGGTAAAGGTTGTCTACTACATCAGAGTGTTGAGGATGAAATGAATTTGTACATGTAAAGTGCTTAGACTAGTGCCTACTACATAGCAAGCGCTCAGTGACTATCCGTTGTTACTATTTTTGTAAGGCAAGTATGAAGGTGGCACATGGGGGGGGATGTTGGAGACTAATATTTCTGAGTTGGGGAATAGTAGAAAATAGGGTTAGACAGGGAGACGAGACTAGTGAGCTTTGATGTTTAAGTCTGATGAACTGCTTTAAGAATGACAAGTAAGATTCCACTGATACACCAGTGCTTACCAAACAATAGTGATTGCCTGGAGGACTGTATTAAGGATGCTTGATCTGTGCCTGGTCTCAGTAGCAAAGAAGGATATTACTGTAGAAATTACTGATTGGCAATATTTACTGTGTATGTGGCAGGTGGTGTAGTGTATTTTAACATTCTTATCATCCTTGTACTAAATATTAGGAGCTATTACAGCTTCTTGTTTTAGAAAGTCATATAATATGGAAGAGTTATAGGATGATGAATTCACTATAGGCAGGAAAATCAGCTCTGAGTTTAATGTAATGTGGATTTGAGTGGGAAGAATGAAGATACACAGATACTGAAGATACACAGCTGAAGAATATGTTTTCTGTCCTCCACCTGCCTGTCGTCCATTACTGGAGAAAGTTCTGTTGACAAGTAATTAATGGATGTGATACTATCTGTAATCAAGATAGGTAGTAGGCACTGTGGGTTAATAGAAAAAGAAGTATGTTAGTCTGCCTGCAGAAGTCAAGTAAGGCCAGAGGAGTTAGTTGCGTATAAAGGGACATTTACTTTTTTCATCTTTTGTCACCCTTCCCTGGGAAGGACTCTACTGGATTTATAGCTTTCAGGATACTTGTAATTAATATAGCACATTTTAAAAACACAAGGCACTTAGTATGCTTCAAATGCTTATGCTGTTTTATTAGCCCAGATGTTTAACACTTTTCAACTTTTATACAATACTTTTAGTTCTAGGAGAAGCAGTTGTTAGCCATCTATAGAGGTACTGGGTTTTCATTGTCCACAGAAAGTGGTTTATACAAGGGAAGGCCTGTCCTTGAGGTAGAGTCTGGTTTCAGAATGACAGATGTCATTATTTGCACCACTAACAAAAGTCTTTTTTGTCAAAGTTTCTTTTATGTAGAGAGTAGGTGACACGAACGTATTGTTCATTTATTCTATCAACCAACGTTTAAGTGTGTTAACATGGGTTTTTTTCTATAAGAGTAGCATAAATATTACTTGATCAGTTGGCAAATTGATCATTTTGCAAACACTGCTTTATATTAATCAGGATTGATTTTTGGACTTTGTATAAAGTGTGTTTTTATTCCTTTATAATCAAATAGCTTTCTTTTTATTATATAATTATCCAAATGAATTCAGAGCACTCACAATAAATTGGTAATCTTTCTTAATCTTATTCTATGTTAGTATTTCGGTCTCTCTGTACCCTTAATTTCAGATCTCTTCATCAGGACTGTTTTGGTTTTTATTAGTTTAGTTGTCTTCTTTTCTCTTTCTCTTTCTCTTTTATTGTTGGCACTCTTCCTCTTTTACTTCAGGATACTTGACTTTTGGAGACTTAGGGTCATTGCATGTACTGATTTGCTGGGATTAATTATGACTTTTTAATCTATAGAAGATATTTGACTTTGAGATAGCTCTGTCTTCCTTTGTAGTTCTTTCTTGGTTTTGTTCTGAAATAGAGACCACCTCTCAGAATAGGATGCAGAGACCGACTGCCTGTTACATCTCTCTGTACTTTGGGCTTTAGAAAACTTGACAATTTCTATTCTGTGTGGACACATGAATTAGATACATTGTGAGCCTCCATTTTTTCTCAAATAACAAAAACCCAACTTTTATATATGCATCATATGATGATGCTTTTCTTATAATTTAAGGAAGTACTATTCTAAAATTGTTTGTGAATTTGCCTTATGGTTTTCTATATACCTGAATTATTCTACATTTCTCCTCTGCTGTGTTCACAGACTCAAGCGATACCTCAAGTTTGGAGTACAGTAACAGAACCTTCTGCAGAAGGTAAAAATGAGGGCTGTCCACTTTTCACTGTGATGGACTATCTAGAAAACAATAGGCTTTCTTGAACATCTTACTGTTCTTTCCTCCCTTACCCCACCAACTGGGAACCAGTTCCACATGGATGTGTGTTAAATTTTGCTTTACTAATCCTTGGCTTGGCAAGGGGGTGGGTAGGAGGACTCTGGTTCAAGTTCTGGTTGTTAAAATATATGTTATTGCGGGAGATTCACTATATCAAATTCTGCTTTAGGTGGAACAAATATTTTGTTCCTGCTCTTTTGGATGAAGAACTTGTTCGTTGGTAATAATATTTTCCTCTTCAAAGATGGTCAGTTTTACAAAAATCTTTTCTCAAACAAATTTTATGCTTACTTGGGTCTTTTTTTCAATTCCCCTGAATATTACTTAGCAATTTAGAAGCAACTGTAATAGAAATAATGCAAATTACAATGAAAATAAAGATTTCACAGATACTAGATAACCATTTCGATTTGAATATGACTTATTTCTAAAAATTCATTTCTATAATTCTGAAACATAATGTATACACATAATCTGTTATATTACATATATAAATATGTCTCAGAGGGAATGTATGATTAAAACATAGGATAAATCACATAGTGTTTATATTATGTCTTAAAAATCTTTTCACTCTGTGGATGGTTATGTATTCAGATAGGGTACAAAGTACAAATAATGTTTATTGTCTAACTTTCTCATCTGGTTAAGGTGCTCTTAAATAAGAGGTCCTTAATAAGCATTACTCTAACATTTGGCCAGTCTTCTGTTTCTCTTTCTCTTTGCATCAGTGTGAGTTCTTCCGAGGTGTTGAAAATGGTGGACATTTAGATACTTTTGATTCAAAGTGTTTAAAATCAGCTGCTTACTTAAGTTATTAGTTTAATACTAAGAGTCTAGATCAGTCTAACAAAATGAAACAGCAAATGTCAGTTGCATTGAAGGAAATTAAGTTTTTATTTCCATCATCAGTTTTCTTTCCTTACCAGGTAATAGCTAAAAAAAAAAAAAAGAAGTATAAAACAGGTGTTTATCACTAGGAGCTTATGGCTGCTTAAAGGCTATGTTCTAAAACAGAAATAACGATATGGAGTTGTGATTCGCTCACATATAAAGGTATAAAGGTAACATAGTTAGAGTTATATGAATTAAGAGTTCACTAAGAGAAGGAAAAGGAAAGAGAATAGCCCCTTGGGAATACTGCTAATAAGACAAAAGCAAAGGATTAACTAATGAAATAAATAATGGCCATCAGAGACATGGGAGGTGAATCAGGAAGGTGCACTTTCTTGAAAGTCTATAGAGGAGAGTTTTCAGGAAGTGACGGATGGTTGTATAGTTGAGGGCATAGTCCTCCATATTGCAAAGTATCTGCTGAGAGCCCTCATGAAGAATCTTTTTTTAGTTCTCTGTAATAAGAATAGTTGTATTCCTGAGGGGATGATTTGTGCTTACCTTGTGAACCCTGTGACTGATTTTATTTCCTTCTTTGTCTACTTTTTGTAGCTTTTATTAAGGACCTCATTTATATTTTGTGCATGCTTTTAGTTTGGTTTTATTTCTCTGGCCCATTGACATCCTTCATGTTTTATTCTCTTTATATTATATGAATCTTTGTCATTATGAATCTAAGTCATTTCTTCTCTCTCTCTGTCTCTCTCACTGGGGGATAGAGAGAGGAGAGATGAAAAGTGGCCAGTAGCGCTAAATAGAGAAATACAGTGTGTTGGAAAAAAGCCATTAGATATGACAAGAAGAAAATCATTAACCTACAGGATATCACTTTAAACATTGGTATGGGGAATTGACTCACATATACACACGGAATAAATCTTAAAAAAGATTTAAGTGGAAGCAACCCAAATGTCCATCAACAGATACATGGATAAACAAAATGTGGTATACAATGGAGTATTATTCAGTCTTAAAAAGTAAGGAAATTCTGACATATGTTAGAACATGGATGAACCTTGAAGACATTATGCTAAGTGAAATAAGTCAGTCACAAAAAGGCAAATACAGTATGATTCTGCTTATATGAGATACCTAGAGTAGTCAAAATCATAGAGACAGTAGAATAGTGGTTGCTGGGGGCTAGGGGGAGGGGAATGGGGAATTATTGGTTAATTGGTACAGAGTTTCCATTTTGCAAGATGAAGAGAGTTGTAGAGTTGGTTGGTGGTGATGGTTGCACAACAATATGAATACTTAATACCATTGAACTATACACTTAAAAATGGTTAAGATGGTAAATTTTATGTTATGTGTATTTTGCCATAATAAAAAATGATTTAAGAGAATGAGTAGATAGGAAGTAGATATATGGGTAACCCCCTATTTAAGGGGTAGGCAAGAAAATGGAGGAAATTGAATGGTAGTTACAAATAGGTAGTATGATCAAGTAAAGGGTTTTCTTAAGAACTGGTAGATCTGATTATGCTTAAAGAAAAAGGGAAGTACTCTACTGACATTTTAAAAAATTGAACATTTAAAAAAAATTTCATTTCAGCAAGGATTTTGTTCAAAAATACTACCACTGTGTATAAGAGTTGGAAGTTGGGATTACACCTTATTACATCTTAATGTAATAAATGTCAGTATTTATTTTCTTTATGGATAATTATGTTGGTTTATGGATTGAAAAGATATTGTTAGGTTAATAAAAAATGAATTTAAGCTAAGACAGGCAAGAAACTAGTTGACAGAATAATTCTTCATTGCTAGATGGCACTATCGCTAGCCATTTTCAAATCCTTCGCAGAATTTACTTCCGGTGAAGAATTTGAGTGACAGTTCTTTTAAAACAATGCCTTGAACTTTTTGGAAGGGGATAGAGGTGGGCTAGGAAAAAGGGAAATGGGAGGGTGAGTGATTAGAGAGGGGAGGCCCAAGAAATTCTTTACCCTTTACATATGCTTATTTGTTTGTTTGGTTTCTGAATTATATATTGTAAGAATATAGAATTCTAACATCCTTATTTTCCATGTTTTGACCAGTACCAAATATTTTGTGGCAGAATTTTAATGATAGTGCTACAGCTCTACTACAATGAATAATAATAGGTTTCTGTGTGCTAGCTGCATACCCACTGATCCAGAGCCTGTGACCTTAGCAAAGGTAAGCATATCCCAGATTGCAGTGTGAGATAGTTGAAGATTGATCTGCTTTGGTAGTTGTTTAAATTTCTGTCATCTGTTTTTAATGAGCATGCTCAATTGCATGAATCTGACCATGACTTTAGACTGCATTCTTTTAGATGTGTTATTGGAAGCTTTTGAAAAAGGGAAGGTTAAGTTTTAAGTTAGTGGATATATGTTTTAGGACTGTGTCTAGATTCTTTGAGTGTTTTTCAGGAATGCCCCAAAAGTAATCACTCTAGTTTCTAATGGAACCTGCACTATATTAAGTACTGGAGGCTGAATTTATCACAAAACTAAACGCTTAATAAATTACTGTGCATAAGTGATTGTTCAACATGCTTTGTTGATTGGCTTGAAATTACAGTATACTATGTCTTCTTTTTTTTTTTTTTTTTTTTTTTACTACAGAGCTTTATTTTAAAGTTTGAGCAGTTTATATGTCTTAATAAGTCTTTTTTTAGTGGCAGACGATAAAGAGAGAGACTCAAATTACTTCAAGTAATGGGAAATTTGTTGTAAGGATACTCTGTCATCAATGATTTCATTAATTGCAAGTGACTCACTGGCATTATTCTGGGTTTTGGGGATAGAGCATTGAGCAAAATAGATATCCTACCTTCATGAAGTTAGCACTCTTTTAGGAAGACAGATAATGAACAAGTTTGCATGTGTGTGTGTGTGTGGAGATATATACACACTCACAGGACTGCTGGAACAGATTAGTGATATGATACAAGTAAAGCAGGGTAATACATGGTCGGTGACTAGGTAGGGTGGGGGCTATTTAAGTAACGTAGTCAAGGAGAAACTTCCTAAAGAGGTGATATTTGATTATAGACCTGAGTGATGAGAGAGAGTGAGTCACAGGAAGGTCTGGATGAAGTATATTCCAGGTTTAGAGATCAGCCAGGCTAAGACTCTGTGGCTGGAATGACCTCAAAGTATTTAGGGGACTGTAGAAGGCTGGTGTAGCTAGATGGTCATAAGGAATGGGGAGAGTGGTAGGAGACAAGTAAGATCACTGGGATAAACAGGGGCCAGATCTCGTAAGGCCTTGAAGGGCCTAATAAAGAGTGTGGGATTTATTTTAAGTATAATGTCAGTATACTTACTGAAAGTCTAGCTCCATTTAGGAGTTTCGAGCTAAGTAATGATGTGTGTTCTATCTTTTGAAAAGATTATGTAGTTACTGCGTGGATATTAGACTCTGGAGAAGAGAGGCAGGAGTAGAAGTAAAAGGCCTGTTGAGGGTCTTGCGGTGAGCTGGTAGAGGGAGGTAGCAGAGAGGTCTGATTTGAGATATAGTTTGAAGGAATAGCTGGCAGGATTTGCTGTTGGATTGGATTTAGGAAGTTGATGGGGGTGGGGACAGGAATTAAGGACGGTCCCTAGGTTTTATGTATCTGTGGTATTAAAATTTCTTGGAGATGGAGGCAATTAGGGGAAAAAGAAGTTGAAACAGGCTCAGTTGGGCCTGATCAATAATGGGAAAAAAAAAAAAAAAACTTTGAGAAACATGGAGATCACGATGCAAAGAAGTGAAGGACTGAATGCTGAGAGGAGAAGGATCCTGGAAAGAAGAAAGAAGACGTGACCAGTGAGGTATGAGGGGAACTGGGAGAATCTAGAGTGCTGAAGTATATGAAGGAAATATTTTAAGAAAGAAGGCATAGTCAGTGTCAGATGCTCCAGAAGTTTGAGTAAGATCATGACAGAGACCCGCCATTGGATCGGCAAAGTAGAGGCTGAGGTTGCTGCTGGTGATCTCGACAAAGCAGTTGCACTGTAGTGGTGGAAGTGAACGTCGGATCGGAGTGGATAAAAGAGGAAGTGCAGACAGTAAATATTGTTGACTTTCAAAAGGAGGAGAAGAGAAGTGGGGCTGTGATACCTGAAGATAAATATGATATGAAGGCAGTTTTTTTTTATTTTTTAAAAGGTGGAAATATATAAAAGTGTGTTTATTAATGGAATGACCCAGTTGAGAAAAAATTGATGTAGGAGAAAATCAATCTATATTAATTAAAAACTATATTTAACTTAAGGAAAGTGTAGGTATGTAGTCAGGGGCTTAATCCACCCTGGTTATCTGCATTTCTCTGTGTCTTTCTGGATTTTGCTTTTATTTTCTCCTACTGCATTTCCTAGAGGCTAAACTCTGTGGCTGTGGGCAGCTGTAAACTTACCTTTTCCCAGGATCTTGACTAAAGAGAAAGGAGTCTTTCCTGCCTGCTTTAGTTCGAAAAAGTTCAGGAAGTAACTGGCTTAGGTCATGTGGCGATGTCCTCTGATTACTTCCTTTTCTGACCCCCTTTCCCTGGTGATCATGAGTCTTGTCTCAGAAGATGACAGAGAGAAAAGGGGTACCTAGTTGACAAACAGCTGTTAACAGATTGATGAGCAAGAGAAACTAGACTTTGGCAAGAGTAGGTAGAAGAAAGGCTTAAAAGGTTATTCTGGATCCAGAAGTAGGTGTGTGGGGTCTGGCAGCATGGGTCACAAGATGTAAAATATAGTCACTCCTTCAGAAAATCTGATATGTTCTTGACATTTTCAGGCCAAAATTTTTGGACTATAAATGGATTTTCTCATATACCTCTTTTTTTCCCCACTCTGAATTTTATGATGAGTATATTATTTCCCAAATATAGATGCTTTATTAAATCCCATTTTGGTATTTTAATTAAATGAGCTAATACAACTCTCATCGCTGGACACTATATCAGTAAATTTTGCTCTACTTCTACCCTTTCCAAAATCTTCCTCGCTGTTACAAATTTTCACCTCTGCACAGCTCTTTTTACTTTGACAAAGTGAAACCCTGACTGTGTTCACCTAGATCACCAGACATGTGTATACTGTGCAAGAGGAAACATAGGTGTTTTTAAAAGCATCATTGGAGGATCAAAGAAGTGAATTCGAGGAGGCAAAAACTAGGTGCTGTCATTCTGAGTTAGTTTGGAAATCTTGAGAAAGTGATGCCCTCCAGATACATGTTAAGTTTAGGGAATATATGATTCTTGGCACATGACATAAACACCCCCAAAAAGCAAATAGTATTCGTCACACTTAAGTAATATCTAAGAATACCAACTACTGTTCGCAACTACTGGTAACTTTACTGTAAAGAGCCTAAGAATGTAGAAGGTTTTTGCAGTGCTGTGTCTTCATGATGTCCTAGAATTCTTATCTTTTGAGTTACTCATGAATTTTTGCCAAGTGAGGTCTTCTCAGTAGGGAAAAGAACAAATATAACATTAGAGAGTCAATGAATATAAAGTTTATAAAGGCGTCCAGAGAATTGTCTAGGGAGATATGCTTTTATGAAATTATAAAAAGTTATTAAATTATAAGTAGTTATAGGCAGTACTTTGCTGTTATCAATTCTAGGAAAAGCAATACTTTCATGAGATTTAGACTACTGTAAGAAATGGAAGTTTTATTTAGTTTACGGTGCTGTCTTCATTTTTTATATTTTTTAATGAAGAATTTGGATAATATTTTTTCAGAAATTAATTTGATGTCGTTGTGATTGTCTTTCATTTTCTTTATATTAATAGGAAGCAAGGAGCAGAATTCTCTGAAATACCAAATTGGTGTAATATTTTTATTAGTAGCATTTGTGTAGACTGAAGACATGGATAAATTACGAATAGATATGGTATTTGTCTTCTGGAATGTAAGAATTTATTTTGCAAGTAAATTGGTTAGGCAGGACTTAGAGGTCACTTCTATGGTTTTTGGTTTGTCAACACTTCCATTAAAATAGATACTCATTACTCACTAGAAATAAGAGGGCAATTTATAATTTAAGTAGAACTCTGAATTTAATTATTTGGAAATAACTTGTTGTTTTGTCTCCAACACTGTTTCACCAGAGTAAGCAGATTTACTTTCTTCCCCATTGACACAGCTGGGGCCTGGAAAAAAAAAAAGTTAAAGCAGGAAAGCGCTTCTGGATCTGGGAAATAAGTCAGTTTCAAGAGAACAAAGAAATATAACTGGGAATTATTGAATAGACAGTTAGAAAAGGCACACACACAAAAAAGGTTATTTCAACTCCAGCTCTACTTTTACAGTAGAGAAATAGTAAAGTTCAGATGTTTTAGTGTTTTAAACCAATGTAGTCACGATGTTCCTAAAAAAAAAAACTACTTAAATTTCAGGTTATTCCTGAATGCAACCAAAGTTAAGAAAAGAATTGGTCTTCTTTAAAGTCTAGTTTTCGAAAGTATCATAAATATTTTTGTAGTAGTTTATTATTAGTTTTTTTGCTAAATAAACATCATAAATCTGTACTAGAAATTTCCAGTATTATGAATTTAAGATCTTACATCTTTTCAACCTGGTACTAAATGAATGTTGAACAACAAATAAACTTTTTATGGATTCTGAGGCTTTATAATCACTGAGGTCTCTCATCTTTTAGTTACTGGTATCTTGCGAAACTCCAAGGTACAGCTGTCCTTTCCTAGAGAGACAGTATTCCATAGAAAGTGTGGAGCTTGACTTCCTAGATTCAGCTCTTTGTGTAACAGTAAATTTTTTTCCCCTTGAGCAAGTACCTTAATCTTTCTGTCTTTAGCTTTCCCCATCTGTAAAATGTAGGTAGTAATAGTACCCACCTTAGAGGATTGTGTTGAGGATTAAATGAGTTAATATATAGAGCTTAGAACAATACTTAACAGCTAATAAGGGCCTAATATTTGCTATTATCATTGTTAGTGTTAAAAGATTACCATACTTTCTTGAAGAAAACCACAAACTACAAAAGTAATGAAGTTAGCAATTGTTAGAACTCTCTGCCTGCATAATTGAAAAAGAAAGATTATTAATGCAGTTTTTTTAATTGAAAGCAATTTCAAATTTAGTGAAAAGTTGCAGGACCAGAACAAAGAACTCATATACACTTTGTCCAGAGACCCTCATTCCAATTTTGCCTTTTATCCTCATAATGACCTTTATAGCCAAAGGATCCAAGAGTATTCAGTTGTCCTGAGTTTGTAGTCTTCTTTAATCTGGAACAGTTCCATAGTATTTCCTTGCCTTGCATGTCTTTGGCCAGTAATTGTCAAAAGTGTCATTTTGTAGATTGTATCTAAATTAGGGTTTGTTTGATGTTTTCATATGACTAGATCCCTGTTAGGCATTTGGGCTGGACTGTCACAGAAATGATTCTTTTCATTAAATTCTTTTGATTGGCACATGGTGTCAGTTTGTCTTATGTGGTGTTACCTTTGATCACTTGATTAAGATAGTGTCTACTCCATTTCTGTAACTGTAAAGTTACTTTTTTCCCCCTTTGTAATATTTTGTGTGTGTGTGGAGAGAAACTTGGAGACTTTGTAACATCACATTCCTCATATCACTTTCACCCACTAGTTTCAGCATCTGTGAATGTTTCTTGCCTGAATTAATTATTACTCTGATGGTTGCCAAATTGTAATTTTTCAAATTCCATCATTCTATTTATTAGTTGCATTTTATTATAAGGAAGAAATTTAAACAGTGTATTGTCAGCATCTTGTCCTGTGAAAAGGGTGGGAGATAACAGACATATCTTGAAAATAGAAATTGGGAAAATAGTGAATCTCAAAATCTTATAACTGTTCTGAAGATTGATCTTAAGCATTTATTCATTTATATCAGCATGGACTCCTGGATTTGTTGCTCTCATTATTTTAATGCTTAAATTGTCCCAACTATGGCTAGTGGGAAGCCTTTCAAGCTGGCTTTTCTATTCTTTCATATGTATGTCTCTATCATTTTTTGAGCTTTCCTTATATTCTGGCACAAAAAGATGTTCCAGGCTTATTTTGTTATTTCTCAGCCCTACCCCTGGAAACAACCATTTCTCCAAGGAGTTCTGGTTGCTTTTAGTTGAGGTGGTATTTAGAAACCAAGATTTGCACACTAGGTGTTCTCATTGCTACTGAGGTATTATTCCCAGGCCTTCTCAGTGGACAGAGTTAAGAAACACACACACACATCTCTATTTACTTCTCTCTATATATTAAAAGTCACGAGTTCTCACTGATACCTGTTACCAGTTCACATTGATACCAGTCTAACACTACTGGATTAATTCTAGCTGGTTAATTCTAGTTGACTTCTTTCCCTATTTGTATCTCATTTCACTGACTATGAAACACCTAGCTCTGTTATCTTCAATATATTTTCTAATTTGCTGAGTCCCCCTGTACATATTCAGTCTCTTGACACCATTGGGCTGCTTCCTCACTCAGGAGCCTGCCTTGTAGGGACCTGGTGTTCCCATTGTCCTCATTAGGCAGACTCTGCCCACCACTAGCCTATCTTCCCATCCTCACATGGAACCCAGCTACTGCTGGGCAATTTGAGAATTTAAAAAGACTTTGGAGAGAAGTCGAGTGAGCACTATACAGTGACATTGTATTAAGGAGTTCGTCTTTATGAATTTATTTTTATCACTGAAGCACATTATTCACATTTTTCCTTCATCACATAACTCTAGCTATTGACAAAGGTCCCCTGTGAATGGGGAGGCTATTTAATATTTTAATGTTTCAATCATTGTGTCAGTAGTACTCAGAAAACAAGTGAACTTTTCCTAAATTGTTTTGGCATTAATAGTAATGAGTTAAACCACTACTCTATATAGTAGTTGAAACCTAAATTGGAAAATGCTATATACCAAGTAAATGCAGCTAATAGCATTTGTGAACTGTTAGAATTTTAAATGCTACATGTACTAGAAAAAGTCATATCAAAGTTCCTAGGTAATATTATCTTGAGAATGCTTTTACCGTTGGAATTGGTGAATATTTGTATTCTAGGAGAAATAAGGATTAACACGTTTTGCATGTGATGTCTCTTCTTACCTGGAGCTGTGTGACAAGAAGCAGTGAAAGCTCCAATTTTAGCTGGCCTTTGATTTAATACCCTTTAGAAATAAGGTATTTATTAACTGGGCTTTGTGTTCATTTTTGTTGAACTTCCTCTTAAAGTCAATACATTTTCTTACATTGAGCTTTATGTTAGTCTTGGTAATAATTTCTTGACTCTGATGTTTTACGTTTATTTTATCTAGTGCCCAGGAGTAATTACTGTGCACTCAGTAAATATTTGTTGAGTATAAGAATCCCAAGTCACCTGTGCAGATAGTCTTTTGAAGAAACTCCCAAATTCCAAGAGGAAAAAAATTGAGCATTTTTGAAATCTTAATAGCAGAAAATTAAAGCAGACATTTGTAAATATAATAATTATAATTATAGAATTGTTGTTCAACATATTCTTTGAAAAGTAGCATCCTTTCTTTTTTATGAAGCTTAGCCGTACTTTTGAAAAAGTTTGTTGCTTTATCTAGAAATGCCACTCTTTTAAAGTGAATGCAAAGGTGACATTTTCCCGGCAGCCTTGGTTAATAAATCATTTTGTAATTCATTCACTCATCTAGCAAGTATTAATTGAGTTCCTAAGAAACATCTGCCATTCCACATTTGTTTAGTGCCTGCTGTATTTTTGGCATTGTATATATAACATGTTGGGAATATAGAAAGGAATAAGAGATATTGTCTGCCCTTAAATAACTTATTTTCATTTGATGTGAACTACTCTTTGTAGTCTCAGTTCAGTGTTTTAGAAAAAGAAGGTTGAGGGCTGAGTGTAAAATGGAAGATGCATAACCAGAGATTCAGCCACTCTGTCCCTGACATCTTCGATGACATCGTAATGAGATGTTTAGGAAAACTTGATTAAACATTTAATTCCCTTATAGCTATTGAGTTCACTGATTTTGTGGACTTATTTATAAAGAGAGCAAATTCCTTGAATTTACTTATTTATTATAAGTAACAATATTTATTATATTATGATAATAATTTACATTTGTGGAGCAGTTTTACCATTCCTAAGAGTTATTTCCACACACATTTTGTTAGTTAATCTTCAGAACAGTCATACAACTTTGAGACTCAATGTTTCTCCAGTTTCTATTTTTTAGATATGTCTTTGTTATCTTTCATCATCTTCACGAAACTAGGTGTTGATGGTATACTCCGTTTAAATGATAAGATTGCAGTTTACAACAGGAAAAGTATTAAAGCCTTCCCTTAGTGTCCATTGTACCACTGTTGGAGAGAGAACACCTGGTAATTTTTGAGTTCTGAACATTCAGACATTTACCAATATTTATCTAGAGTGTCTAAAAATTACATGTAATTCTTGCATGGTAAAAGGTAAGGAGCTCATGAGAGAAAGTGTGTACTTACTTCTCTTTGATACAACTACTAATATCTACTAATGTCTAGACTTCCCAATTTCAGGGTGTGGCTTTTAGGTGTCCAAATATAGCATGGTGCAGGAACTTAGTCCTGTTAACAGAGACATGCCCCACTGACCACTGTGCAGATGAGGCGCTCACATGCTGGTTCTGTTCTAAAGATAAGCCTCCCTTGACTGTGCTGAGCAGCTGATCATCTGAAGTCTCACTCAGAACTGATACCACAAAGTCTATAAACCGCCTGAGTTGAGATTAAGTGTGGAAAGCTTTAAACATTTTCATTTTTTATATTTTAAAAAGTTATTTTTTTTTAATGTTTATATTACATTTAGTTAAAGTTGCTTTTCATCGAAGTCCTGCTATGTTGAACCTTTGGTTAGTTGCAGTTTCCCCAGATAAATTGTCTGTCACTGTAAGAACTTCTGAGGCTTTTGTAACTTAAAATTCTTAGTTGAAATTGAATTTGGAGAAGCTGTGAATACTGGTCTGCACCTATATTTTAGAAATTAGTACGTCACATAAACATGCCAGTAATTCAAATATTTTTCAAATGACAAATAATTTTTAGCTTGTGTATCAGAGTAGCTTCAAAATATAGAACTTGTTTTTATTAACCATTTCATATGGCCAGCTTTAAGTATAGTTACTTTTTTAACAATGTTTCTTCTTTCTCCTTCCTGACCCCCTTACCACACCTTTTGTTACTTATAAAGAAGTTTTCATACTTTAATAGAAAGTAGTAAGTGTGTAGTAACTGTACTGTATGTAGCTATATGGTACTGTAGTAAAATATCACAAGTTGATTTCTTTGAAATACATTAGTTTCCCAAAAGAAACTGTTAAAGTAATGTTAGTTGCTTTCCTAACATTAAGAACATTACAAATGTTTTTATCATAAATTTAGAAGATAGCAGTTTTTAAAAAGTAATAGGAGATATTAAGAAATGAAATGCAGAGTAAATGTAAATGGTGTGTCTGTTATACACAAGATGTGACACAGCTGACGGTGGCTTTGAAATTTTCTCAGTATGCAGGGGAGGGGAGGAGGAAGTGCATAATGGTTAAGAGTTGGGGCTTTGAAGTTGATGTGGTTTTGAATCCTAACTCCACTGCTTACTTGGTGTGTGAATTTAGACAAGTTACTCATACTCTCTGAGACTCAGCTTCCTGATCTGTAAACCAAGATTATAATATTACTCCTAAAACCTAGTTCATAGGGTTGTTGAAAGGATTTCATGAGATAATTCATGTAAAGCATTTAGCACAGTTCCTGGAACTTGCCAAGTGCTCACAAAATGTTAGGTACTGCTTTATTAACATGTCTCTACATGCACACTAATGCTTTCTAATTAGAAATTAGTTTTCTCCCTCACAGTATTTAGGTGATTTCACAAATCATCTTTGAAGCCTTTTAGGACAGCATGTGCTTAATATTAAATACAACAGATGAAAACTTACATCGTGGTACTTCACTAAGCTGTTTTGTATTTTTAGGCCTGTAACTTAATACAAGTATATGACTAAGTGCACTGGGTGCATTGGTTTTATAAGATGGCCTTCTACAGATGAAATGAGCAAGTAAATACATATATGTAAATCCTCTGAAGTTTCTCTTTTGCACTGTTCCTGTCTGTCACATTTGTTTAAGGCAGAGATGGACTGAAAGCACACAAATTCTCATCTCATCCAACTGTCAAACACATGGCTATAAACTGGCACCTTAGCCTCCATTGTAAGTCTCTGTGATCCTCTTTTGGAGTCAGGGATTCTCTTTGAAATGGGATATCATGAAAACAGTACGGTTTGTCTTTCATTCCACTATGGGACAGCAAGTAGACACAAAAACAAAACAAAACAGCTTCTTTAAGGAAGAAAAAAGTCAGTTATATATTTAGCTAATACTTAAATGGCATCTTTATGCTGGGCTGCTGGAAGCTTACAGTATGGTAGGAACATAAGATGTAATTAAGCAAACTGTTACAAAATAAGGCAGCACATATGATATGCCATTTGGTAGAAATAGTAAGTACTATAGAAATTCAGGGGAGGGAGAGACCACTTTCAGTTGGAGTGTTTCTTCTACTTATAACCTAGTTTGTACAACTGAGCATGTACCTATGCATGACTCATGAGTCTTTTTTAGAAGGCTGCTTTTGCTGGGTGGCCACAGGAATGCTTGATTCTTTACCTCTCTGTTGCTGGGTATTTCTAGCCCTTACTCTCTCTTCATTCTCCCCATTACTATAGAGTCTACTGCTGTCTCCCCTGAGGCCCAGTTACTGTTTTTCATCTTTTCAAAGTGTTGGTCCAAACTAATTATATGGAGGTGGCATTGACGATAGCAAGTAGGAAGGGCAGGAAAGAGGAAGTGTTTTGGTGTAGAATCAGGAGTCTCATTCCCTATTACAGAAAGAGCCCTTTAGAGAGCAGCAAGGGGGGCATGGAAAGGAGAGTCCTCATAGTGCCTCTCTGTTCCTGTGAAAAATCCATAAATGTGTTCTCCCACACCCCCTCGTCTCCTGGAGATTTGGTTCTCGTCACCATCCTGTCCCCACTCTCCCCTGTCCCACACTACTTGCTTTGCTCCAGAGCCCTGCTCCAGCTCTCAATCCCCTGACTCTTTGAAATCTTACCCTTCAGGCTGTTAGAGCCCCCTTTTCAAGTCCTAGGAGTCAGTCCCATGATGAAGAACTGGTGTAGCTCCATTGGGCTATTGTGTTACTGCCTCCAGGCCTTCAGTAGGCCATGATGCTTACTTAATGCCTGTAGTGGAATCCTGAATCCATTAACGCAGTTACCCACAGCAGATTGCTCATATGTAATGTTTAACTCTTGAATTACTATTAGTACTGTAGGTCTGGAAGCTTTTTTTCTATGAGAAAATGTGTTTTGAATTTTAACGTTAAATAGTGAGCTCTTCTTTTAAATCAGGAGCCACCTATATTGGCAGTGAACTTGGAGTCAGAAGATTTGAGTTCAGATGCTAGCTGTGTAACTACATTGTAATTACATGACCTCTCTTGGATAAGGTTCTCTCTATAGACTGTAGAGGTAACAGCTGTCTCTCAGATGTGGTTTGGAGGTGTTAAATGAGAATGTATGTGAAAGTGTGTAGTAAAATGTAAAATCCTATATCAAAGGAATGTGGCATTATGGTGTTAATAATCACTGTGTTAGGTAAAAGAACAAGTTCCTGCCCTCTGGGAACTCATCATCCAGAGGGTAACACAAGCACGGACAATTACATTAGAGTATGTGATAAATCCTATGGCAGATACAGGTACATGTGATCAGGGGAGCAAGGAAGAGCAACTATAATCTGGAAATGGATAGATAGGGAAAACTTCGTGGAGGAGTGACTTCCTGATCTGAAGGCTAAGGAAGAGCAAGCCTGGCAAAGAAGGAAGAATGGAAAGCCATTCCAGGTTGAAGGAGTGGCATGGGGGAATATGGCAGATTTAGAAAGCTGCATATATGGTTTCAAGTATGGAGCATAAACCGTCTACTTGTAGTGCCTAATTTGATTATGAGGACCACTTACCTAACTCTAAAGAGGTAATGTTATTGTACAATGGTAGACAATTCTAGAAATGGACTTGGTCTGAAACCTGGTTTGACCATTTAGTAATCTGTTTTATCTAATTAAAAACTTCACCTTCATAAACTTATAGGTTCTGTATGATGATGAAAGTACCTACTTCAAAACGGTTGTTGCAATGGTGGTTTGAAATAAGTTTTGCAAATCTCCTGGTGTTTAATAAACATGTAGTAAATGTTAGGAACAGTTTTGTTGCTGTCCTAAAAGTTCTTAGAGTTACTTTTTCCCTCTCAGTATTCTGTAATCTACTGTTCTAGGTTAACAGTTTAGCAATCTTTTAAACGTTATCTCTTGTTCATTATAACAAAATCATAAAAACAGAATTTGAGTGAATTTGAAAGATGGTCTAGCTCAATTTCATTATTTTGTGTGTGTGTTGAGAAACAGAGTCACAGTTAAATAATCTGGCTATGATATCACAATGAGTTAGTGACACAGCTGGGACTAGAATCAGGTCTGTTTGAATTCCAGAGTTCTTTCCCTTGGTCTTGGAATAAATTGCCAAAAATCACTCAAAGACACCAACCTATGGCACTGGCCACAATTTCTAGCAGAAACAATATAAGTTAACAATGTAGAAACTGACATTTCTGTAGCTTTACAGATAGATTTAAAAAATCTATATTTTTAAAGGAGTATCATATCCTCCTCTGCCCGCCCTCTGGTGGGAATGGTATTTAGCAACAGCACATGTGAAAGAGCAGTGAGAGGCAGATACTAAGGAACTGGATAATTCTCTTTTTTTAATTTACTTTTTAAAATTGAAGTATAGTTGATTTATGGATAATTCTTTTTTTTTTTTTTTTTTTTTTTTTTTTTTAAGTTTATTTATTTATTTTTGGCTGAGTTGGGTCTTCGTTGAGGTTCGCGGGCTTCTCGTTGTGGTGGCTTCTCTCCTTGCGGAGCACAGGCTCAGTAGCTGTGGTGCACAGGCTTAGCTGCTCCACAGCATGTGGGATCTCCCCCGACCAGGGCTCGAACCCGCGTCCCCTGCATCGGCAGGCGGACTCTTAACCACTGCGCCACCAGGGAAGTCCTATGGATAATTCTTAAATGAATAATTCCTTTGCCATCAAAAATTTGTCATACAGACAAATTCCTATTTCTGTTTGAATCTCCTTTCTAAAATATGAAAATAGATTTTCATAATACTTCTCAATTAAACACACTCTACTTCGTTTATTCAAGAGGATCCAATAGATAATTTGTTTAGTGCCTTTTGTGTACCAAGTGCTAGGGCTAGAATGGTGAGCAAGAAACTCATGCTTTAGTGGTTATAAACAGATGTTGAAACAATAATCATACAAATAAATAATTATAATTAGTTAAATGCTATGCCTAAAAGTACAGAGTGATATATGATCATATAGTAATGTTTGAGGAGGCTCCCCTGAGGAATTAAAGTTTTAACTGCAATATGAAGGCTCAACAAAGTAAATAGGCAAAGATGAGTCAGAGGGATAGAGAAAGGGAAAGAGGAAACAGCATGTGCAAAGGCCCTGAGGAAGGACATAGTATTATCTGTCCTAAGAATTGAAAGACAATTTACTGTAATTGGAGCAGAGAAAGCTAATATAAAATACAGCTCCTGCTCTTGAGAAGTGAAGGTATTTACTAGGCATCACCGAAGAAACCAAATAGCACAAGAAGAAGAAATAAACCTCCCCCCCACCAAAGTAAAATGTGTGCTCTATGTTAGAATTTTGGAGTTTTACAGATTCAGTGAAAAGAAAATTACTTTAGAACCACTATAATATTCTATTTATTAGACGGAGTAATACTAGGATTTGTGTACTTTTAAACATGTATTATTTTTCATTTGATTTTTCTTCTTTTCTATCTTGGTTCATTGGGAATTGAGGGACTATTTTGATGTACTGGAGTGTTTAGATCAGGGACTTTTGCTTTTGATCAGCTGAACAGCCATAGAAATGACAGAGAGAATCTTATCCTGTTTTCTTGGCTGAGGTTTTTGTGTGGGTGTGTGAGGTGCAGCTGCACCGTCGGTTTCTTGGCAGTCAAGGCAAGGCAATTCTCAATGCAGTTCATCTTGGATAGGAAGAAACTTAAGATAAAAAGGCTACTTTGCATGTATTAAATTCAGTGGAAAGCACCCAGGGCCTGAACCTTTGGCTGATATTTATTCTAAGTTATCTGGCTAAATGGATACAGCAGCCTCAGGCACATGCCCAAGCTTATGGCAGGAACACATGAAAGAGAGCTCATTAAAAAAATAGTCAAAGCTTTGTCTCAGTATAAAATTATCAAATATCATATGTAATTTAAAAATTAATTTTTGTTAATTTTTTGTTTATGATTTAGTTAAGCTTTTCCTCTAAAGAACACTTAATGAAAAAAGGCACATTGCTAACATAATCAGAAAGATCTTATCTCAGATTTATCACAGATGGATTCCCATCTCTGCTTTTATTGCTCATTTGTTTTCTTCACTCTACTTTGGCCTTTTCTGTGTTCTATAAGCATTTTGTTTCTCCACACCCTCAGATGAAATGCAGACGAACATGGAGCTCTTTTTTCAAGCACATTTGCATCCTTTCCTTTGGATAAACTTATTGTTCTTCCTACTCTTCAAGTATCAACAGAAATGTCTGAGTTGCTTCCAGTGTTTAACTGCTTGCTTATATCTCTACTATTATTTAATATTATTGCTCTTAGAGTAGTGTAGAATCAGGTCCTGAGGTCAGTTGGCCTGGGTTCAGATCCAGTTCAGCTACTCCTATCTTGGTCCCGTTAACTTCTCAGTTTCTCATCTCCAAAATGGAGATAATCATGTTAGTGCCTCATAAGCTTTTTTTTTTTTAAAGGTTTAAAGGGAAAAATGCATTAAAGGGCTTAACTCAAAATAAGTGTCTAGGAGAAGAGACATTAGCTATTCTTTTCTTCATGATTTAGAACCAATCTTCTAGAATCCATTAACAGCTATCTTCAACTCTTCTGGGTGATTTCATTTAGTCTAAAGACCATCTATATGCCCATGACTTCTAATTTATATCTCTGTTCCTTACCTCACTCTTCCCCAAGCTTGAGGTTTGTATATCTGACTGCTACGTATATTGGCACTTAAATATCTAATACATACTTCAAACATAACATGTCTAAAAATAGAACTTTCGATCTCTATCACCTGCCCCTACTTGCCTCCCCAGTTTGTTCCTCCTCATTCTTTCCTATCTCAGTTAGTGGCAGCACTCTCCGTACTTTTTTTGGCTTTCCTCTAGCTATCAGACCCCATCCATTTCATCAGAACATCTGAAAGCATTTTCCCCAGAATATGTCCTGAATCTGACCACTTGTCACCATATCCTCTACTAGCACGTTAGTCCAAGGGAATATAACCCCTTTTGCTTGGACAGTTGTGGAAGGAATGGTCTCCTTATTCCTCTCTGTTTTCAGTCTTGTCTCTCACAATTCATTCTTCACATTGGATAGTGATATTTTAAAAACATAGATTATTTACCTCTCCTTCTTCTTATTGAAATTAGAAAAATATCCAGAATTTTTGAAAGTATTTTTTGACCTGGCCCCTCTGACTACTTTCTTTCCCTCAAACACAGCTAGTTCATTCCTTATCTTAAGGTTTTTACACCAGCTTTCTCCTTTGTCTGGATTATTTTTTCTCCTAGATCATCACAATGTTGACTCCTTGCAATTTTTAGGTATTAATTCAGGTAACAGCTCCTCAGAGAGACTTTACCCTGACATCTTTTCTCTCTTAATAGCTGATCACTATCTGAAATTTCCTCCTCTTTTCTTCCTCCTTTTGTTAATTGCCCCTCCCCACTCCCAAAAGAATTTGTTTTATGAGAGTAAGGACTTTATCCATCTTCTTTACTGCCATGTTCCCAGTGCTTAGAATGGAACCTGATACTCAGGTTCACAGTATTATATGGATGGATGGCTAAATGAAAGAATGAATGAATAAATACATATCTGGTAAGTTTACAACCAGGGAAATAGTGGATTATTTCGTCCTGTTCAAACTTTGCATAGATGCTTGTTTTAGAATTAAGCATGTTAATATTTTGTTATCTTTTCCTTTATGTGTCTTCTCTGTTCTAGATTGTAAGCCCTTAAGGGTAGGAGGTATGTCTCCATTGTTTTTAGCTTTTCATAGAATGCTACATATTATTGTAGTACTTATTATTGATTGAATTGAATTGAAAATTCAGTCTAACATCTTTAGTTCCAATTAAGTTATAGTATTGTTATACATATGTGTATGTATATAAATATATATATAATTTATATAAATTCTGAAAGCAGATGTGTTTAAAATATTCCTTCTCTTTTCATCTTTTGCAGTTCATAATTGGACCCTTGAGGACACGCTTCAGTGGTTGATAGAATTTGTTGAACTACCCCAATATGAGAAGAATTTTAGAGACAATAATGTCAAAGGAACAACGCTTCCCAGGTGGGTCTTTATTATTCAAATGTATTTTTTGTACTCCTGGAGAATAATGTTACTTTTCAAAGCAAAATCTACAAGTTACTTCTGTGGCTCAGTGCTCAAAGAACATATTATAAATATATCCATTCTTTGATATCTGTACAGTGTGAATTTGCAAGCTTTAACCAATTTTTCTTGCCTAAATAATCTGGCCTTTTAAAATATTTATTCCTAAGGAAAGTAATTTTGAAAATTAGAAGGTAGGTCAACTACATCTTTTTTAGATAACATCAAAGGGCCAACCTCTGTGGAGCAGCTAAGCCTGCGATCTGCAACTACTGCGCCAGCGTGCTGCAACTACTGAAGCCAACACGCCTAGAGCCCATGTTCCACAACAGGAGAAGCCACTGCGATGAGAAGCCTGTGCACTGCAACGAAGAGTAGCCCCCACTCGCTGCAACTAGAGAAAGCCCATGCACAGCAACGAAGACCCAATGCAGCCAAAAAAAAAAAACAACAGAAAAACCCCAAAAAACAAAGGGCCGACCTCTGACCCCATTGTAAATGTAACAAAAGCTTATTCATTTGATATGGGTCCACCTTTATGAAAAGACCTATTTGAATGGATTAACGTACAGATCCTTAGTCTTAATTGGTATTCTTTTAATAACAACACTTAATTTTAGTGACCATATGTTAAACCTCAAAAACATGAAGTTTAATAAATAAACTGTAAATAATAACAACCATTTTTGAATGTATATTACATAGAGGTACTGTATATTATCTCATATAAGCTTCATGGTTAAAATGAAGTACAGTGTATTATTATCCCCATTTTACAGATTGAAAAAACCAAGTCAGAGAGAAGTTAAATATTTTGCCCAAGGTAGCATTTGAACACAGAGAGATCTGATACCAAAGTATAGGATGCCAATTTATTCCTTAGGTGTCTGGAATTAATTGTCACTACTTTTCTAAATTATGTTTTAAAAATTCCATTAGTTAACCTAATAATTGTTAAAGATTTAAATGTTAAAATTTGCATAATTCCACTGGAACTTGACCCTTATGAGATTGCTTATGTTCCATTCCAACCTAGATTGTTTCTTGTACCAAAAAGTCTCTAATAATGCTATCTAATTATTATATGCATATTTTATTTCTAATCAATTTACTTATACATCCTATTTAAATAAGAGGCATTTGTTGCTTTGAAGTTTGTATTTTGGATCAAGTTGAAAGTTTTCATATCTTCTTAAATGTATTCTGAAAATCAACATCAGTATTTCTGATTTTACTGTGCACATGACTATAATGATGAAATTATGGAGTTAAGAGTCAAATCAACAAGTGCATATTAAGTGTCTTGTATGTTCATGGTGCAACTAGATGCTGAAAAGAAGGAAAAAAAAAATAAAATAGAGTTCTTGCTTTTAAATAAGACAAGTTTCTAAGTTAAAACAAAACAGGATAGTAGAGCATTGATGGGATTAGGGTTTTTCAAGTTATGTTACCCTGGAACATATAGAATTTTTCTTATCCTGTCTTTTGGGAAGTTTCTTTATATAACAACAACATGAAATAAAATAGGCTGCTTGATTTTGTTTGTTTTTTTGAGCTGCATTGGGTCTTCGTTGCTGCACGTGGCCTTTCTCTAGTTGTGGCGAGCGGGGGCTACTTTTCGTTGAGGTGCACGGGCTTCTCATTGTGGTGGCTTCTCTTGTTATGGAGCACAGGCTCTAGGTGCGCGGGCTTTAGCAGCTGTGGCTCGCGGGCTTTAGCAGTTGTGGCTCGCGGGCTCTAGAGTGCAGGCTCAGTAGTTGTGGCACACGGGCTTAGTTGCTCCGTGGCATGTGGGATCTTCCCGGACCAGGGATAGAACCCATGTCCCCTGCATTGGCAGGCAGATTCTTAACCACTGCACCACCAGGGAAGTCCCAGGCTGCTTGATGTTTTGACCATAAATGTTATAGCCACTTTTTTCTTTTGGTTAAGTAAAGGTTATCAGAGATAACCTCAAATTCTGGTAGAATTGTTGAGATAACATCACACACTAAATCAAGATCAGTTTTTTAAAAATAGTGAACATGTTACTACAGAAGAAAAGCTTATAAATGTGGAAGTTCGGCTTTCAGGTCAGCCCACTGGAGGCTTTTTGAATGGAGGGGAAAGGAAAACTGGAATAGCCTTCATCAAGCCCGTTTTATATGGTAATAGAAATTAGATGAGTCCATTTAAAAGCTTAACTTGTATATGGTAATAGAAATTAACTTCACAACTTTTGAACTTAAACTTTTTTGTAGGGTAACTGTAGATATAAGAACTATTTATAAGAATGTATAAGAAAATGTATTACACATTCCAGATGTACACATACCTACAATAATTCATTATTTTGTTTCCTTTCTGTGGCATTAAAATATTGTTACATCTGCAGTAGGTAGGTAAAATTATGTTAGTTTTATGTCATGGTTATCTTTAAGCCTTTTATTGTATTTTCTATATTCTGTAATTCTTGTTACCAGAGCTTATACTAAGGCTCTCTTCACCTGACACATGCCTCCTCATTCCTTTCAGACCTGTGTGAACTTTCCTGACATCCTCACCCACTCAGGTAGAATTGCTTCCACCTCTGGGCTCATATAGAACTTTGCATAAAATTCTGTTTTATAGTTTCCTTTTTACTACATCTCATTGTCTGTCTTAAATTTAGTCTACCGATAGTATTGCTATTCATTCATGCATCCATCCATGCATTCATTCATCTGTTATATAAACATTTATCAAGCATCTACTTTTGCCAAGCACCATGCTAGGTTTGGGGATAAAGAGATGAGGCATAGTTTGCCTTCAAGCACTTTGATAAGTGTCATATTGAAGATGTAACAGGAGCATACACAAAAGGTTACCTGCAGAGATGATGAGGGAAGGCATTTTCTATAGGGCAAGTTAGAGTTCTTTACTCTCTGAAGTTTTGTAGAAACCTCATCGGATTTCTGTAACCTGAAATCTTCCTAAATAAAATGTAGTGGTTCAGAGTACAGTCATTGGGATCATACACATTTGGGTTTGAATCCCTGCCTTACTTCTTACTAATTAGTAACCTTGGGCAAGTTACTCAGCCTCGCAGTACCTTAGTTTCCTCATCTATAAAATGGCAACTTTACACATATTATAGGTTCTTTGAGTTCTAAAAACCCTTGGCACAGTACCCAGCACGTAGTACATGCTTGTTGTAATCGTCATTGTTATTAACAGTTTTATTATTATTATTACACTTTGTATCGTAAGACCCTTCTTGGCATCATATTGGTTGATAAGAAATCTTGACAACTGGGATACTTGGATTTGAAGTCCAAAACGGAGTGATTTTATTTCCTTATTTCACCTATGCCTTTTGGCACCCTGCATACTTTCTTCATTGCTAATGAAATGGTTCAATACTTCTTACTACATCAGTCCCTCAGTTTACTCCCCCAGCCAGTGATGACTTTTTACTTCCCATTTATGACTTCAGTGGACTTTGCTTAAATAGTTTAAATATTAGAATGTAAAGGTATAGCTGTTTTAAAAGATATTTATAAAGAAAAGCAATATGATCTAAATTGAGGATGATTTTTTAAAAGTCTGCTATGTTCAGTAAATTACTTACAATTTTCTTGTTTATGAAATGATAGTAAAATGGCAGAGGTAATTAATGATTATAAAATATTTTGAATTTGATAAATTTCTAAATCATATTAAGTTATAGCATAAAGTAACCATAGAAAACAAAAACATCAATATAGCAACTAAATTATTAACATACAGGAGTGTTTGCACTGCTGAGTTTTCACTGAAAAGGTTTTCGATACATGTTAATAAAGTGTTAAATTGCACATGGATGAGCTCTTAAAGTAATCATCACTAATATGTATAGTGTTAAATATGTTGCTGAAATATTTAAATTTACATACTAGTAATATTTTTAATATATATGTATTTTTTAAATGAACAGGATAGCAGTGCATGAACCTTCATTTATGATCTCTCAGTTGAAAATCAGTGATCGGAGTCACAGACAGAAACTTCAGCTCAAGGCGCTGGATGTGGTTTTGTTCGGACCTCTAACGCGTTAGTATTCTCTCTCCCAAAATATGGTGCGAAAGAATAATCAGATCATCCATTGTTGTTTAAAGAAGGAAAAAGTAAGAAAGGTGGTAGACCAAGAAGAATCCTCTGTTAGCTATGAAAGAAATGTAATACTATCTTAAAAGACTTGTAGGGTGAGATTTTCTGTCATTGAAATATGGAGTGTGGAATTTTCAAAGCTGGTTACTGATGTAGAAAGTTGTAAAAACTATATGTTAGTTGATAATTTAGAATTAAATTTCTAGATTTAAAGCTCTTGACAGCAGTTTTAATGTTGATGTTATTATAGCTGGATATTCACTGAAGAGTCCTTAAAAAAAAGGTGCAATCTAACCATCTTGATAACACGAAGTAATAAATCCTAAGTTGACTTTATTAATTACCAGGAAAAGGATTTTTAAGATACAGATCAAAAACAGAGGCCCTAGAGGTCTGCTTGAAACTGTACAAAGTAACAGACTATTCTGGCAGAAGTACAAGGTGGAGAATGTTACTTGATTGTTCTAAAGAAGAACATTTAAGAAATTGCTTTGTCATATTTGTAAGGGAAGTGAACCTTGTTCTTCTTTACCTTGAGAGGAATATTTTCTTCCCAGAAGGGAAGTTTAATATGTTTACTTCATTTAATTTCAAATTTCAGAAAGCTTTGCGGGAAAAATGTTTGAAGAGTACACATTTTAGAGGAATTATATTTTATTTTTCAGAAGGTAAAAAGGGTAACAAAATTAATCCAAGAAAAATGGCTTTTACAAATTATAAATTAAGAAACTAACGTTAATTTTACCTCAGTTCTTGAAGTTAAGAGACTTGCAGGTTTCTATGATACCATGTTGGGGGTGCCCCTGCTAATAAAGGGTTACTGGAGTGGTTGGATGGATTCCATGACTTTACTGGTGGTTCTTTTTTGGCTCAGGCTAAAAGGGCAGCTGGTGAAACAGCTGGAACTCCCCTTTGTGAGAGTTGGTGGAAATTACAAACCCTATGAAATAGAACACTATTGAAATGCCAAGCATTCCATAAAGATGATACCCTTTCTAACCTTTTCCTTATCCTAAGTTTTCAACTGAATCTATTGGAGGTTGTCTTCTGTGAGATTCGATCTAGTTTTTTCATGTGAATGATTGGTGAAAATAGGAATTAAACTATAGAATTTGTCTCTATATACAAACTGGTCAGGAATATTTATATTTTATTAATCCAAGAACAAACCACTCTCTAAGCCAAACAGTATTATCATTTGAAAAGAAACCAAACTAGTCTCAAAGAATGTTGAAAACAAATGTTTTAGTAACAAACCAGTTTAGAAGTTAATGATGCGTTACCTTTTTAATGTGTTTGTCTTAGAATTATTATTTGAGTGAATGAGCCCTACAGTTGGAACACCCACATTAGATTTATAAAAAATTAGCAGTGTTAAGTGAACAGAAATACATTTTAAAGGAGTTTTCACTGAAATCTCTTCCAGTTTGTGGCACTTATTGTGCAGTTGAGACTTGTCCATCTGTTTATTGTCATTCCTGGTGATTCTAGTTCAGCCTAAACAAGGCTTGTGTTTGGACTAGAGCCTGAGCTGAACCTCTCAGTCTGAGGCAGAATAAAAATAAATCCTTTTGAGACTTTAGCCTTCTGCCAAAGAGTGAATAGTGAATCTCTTTCACTATAGGTGAGGGCGTGCACTCTTGAAATATGAAACACTGAGGGTCTATGGCGTAGAACATGCTGTTTATCACACTATGTAAACGTAGACGAACGCTAGGCTTGTAAGCATGAAAACTTTTCATTTCTATAGAGCTCTTCATCTCATCAAACATGCAGAGTATCTCCTTGCTTCTGGAGGTGTGGGCAGTTAGGCAGTTTTTCACTGAAAAACTGTATCTCTTTTCAACAAATAACATGTTATATTGTATTAGTTATCATGTCTCCCCCCACTGAGCACTCAGAGATCAACTAGGAAATTACTTGACTAGCGGTTGCTGTGGTTTATATTACTGAGGACAGTAGGCCTGGCTCCTGGCTCCTGGCTCCTGACTTTAGAAAAAATGTCGGGGGGTTACTGTCATGCTTGGTGTGCCACAGGGGAAGGCGATCCCGATGTTTCCCTCTAGTAACCCAGATCTCTCTGGCAGATAACCACCTAAAATGTTACTAGTTATGATCATTTAACCCATGGTTTCTCAACCTTGCCACTATTGACACACCGGGCTGGATAATTCCTAGATGATTCTTTGTTACCGCCAGACTGGGGGCAGGAAAGAGACTGTCTTATGCATTATTGGATGTTTGGGAACATCCCTGGCCTCCATCTACTAGATACCCATAACAGACACCCTTACTTCCACCTTCCAAATTATGACAAGCAAAAATTGTCAGATGTCTGCTGGAGGGAATATCACTCTTGGTTGAGAATCACTAATTAATCTCATTACATGGCTGTGTGCTTGGGAAATTGCTTTTTTGGTGAATGATTAGGATTTCAGTTTGTGCATCAAAGCATGACCCCTGCCTAACTTGTCTGAAGGAAGGGAGCTGGTAATGGTGATACTCTTCATGACTCCTTTCACCCCACAGAGGACCATCCTCTCTGTGTGATTGGAGATACTGTTGCTTCTTCAGAGCTCCCCAGGAATTCTGTCACTAGCTCCTGTAGCAGCAGGGACATGGTGCATCCATGTGGATTTATCACTGCCCTCCTGTAGGTCTAGTATATCAGGTAGTTATAATAAGCACATTGATTATTTGAGGAGAACTTGTGTATGGGAGGGACATCTTCATATTTTGTTTTGTTTTTAGATACCTACTATTTTTTAAAATAAGTGGCTGTGTGTACTGAGATTCTGTGATACTCAAAGATTAACTTAACCATCTGTAACTGTCTTCGTAGGCCCTCCTCATAACTGGATGAAGGATTTTATCCTCACAGTTTCTATAGTAATTGGTGTTGGCGGGTGCTGGTTTGCTTACACGCAGAATAGGACATCAAAAGAACATGTTGCAAAAATGATGAAAGACTTAGAGAGTCTACAAACTGCAGAGCAAAGTCTCATGGACTTACAAGAGAGGTGAGTAGGTAAAAAAGACTATAAAACTGTGGGAAGATACAGTTTGTGAATATGTAATATGGGCATATGCTTACCATTTATATTTAGGTTGGTACATACATCAGGAGTTCATTTCATGTTTTTAGAAAAGTATCATATTGTCATAATCACAAATTTATTATAAAGGTATGCACTAGGGCATAAATGGGCAGAAGACCAGTGGAAATAAAGCAAATATAGGTAGAATTATAAGTGAAGTTAAATTTTATTTTTAACATGATTTAAATAATTATGAGTTTCTTAAAAGCTTCTTCCTGAAGAGTGTTTCCCTTCTATATCCTGTATTTTTAGCTCAGGATAAATCAAAATAGCTATATACTAGGCTACCTGATGTTTTTGTTGTCCAAATTTAAGATTAATAGAAAATGCTGTGAATTCTGATTGAAACATGTATCCTATTGCTTGATACGTATTTATTCTTCATTAAGATAATGAAATTTTGGAAACTTTTGTGAGGAATTTTCATTTTTATTGTTCTGTAAGGCTTGAAAAGGCACAGGAAGAAAACAGAAATGTTGCTGTAGAAAAGCAAAATCTAGAGCGCAAAATGATGGATGAAATCAATTACGCAAAGGAAGAGGCTTGTCGGCTGAGAGAGCTAAGGGAGGGAGCTGAATGTGAATTGAGTAGACGTCAGTACGCAGAGCAGGAATTGGAACAGGTATTTATGTTTTAAAAAAGTATTTGTGAGGATATTTGTGTTGCTACCCTGAGGAGTTTTTTGGGTTTCATTCAATCTCCTACATTTAGTTCCATCATATACTCTTCCTTAGTTAATAAAAGAGTCATCTGTCTATATTGTTAGCATTGGTCAAAGTTCATATAGCAAAAAAAAGGAAAAGTTACCCTCATGTTCACTCATTCATGAAGTCCTATCCCATGCCATGTTAATTGTCTTGAGTGAATCTAAGATGTTTATTTAACAACTGTAGTATATTTCAGTTTCTGACTGTAACCTAGTAAAGTATATCTACTGTTAAAGTTCTCTGCAAATGTTAAGAATCTCTATTAAACATCCATTTGAATCCTGTTAAATGGTTTTAGAACATAATCTGCTACAAATTCTGAAGTTGTTCAAAAGGTGTCCTTTTCAATATCTGCTTCTACTATGCATTTACTCAGGATGGAGTTCAGGCATTGCACAATCCTTCAGAAAAGGTGGGGAGGTCCTGGGAGAATTTAATTATAGGCAGATGTATTAGTTTTATAATTCTGCTATTAAAAATTACCACAAACTTAGGGGCTTAAAACAACACGCATTTATTATCTTAGAGTTCCTGAAGTCAGAGTTTAAAATAGGCCTACAGGGCTGCATTCCTTCTGGAGGCTCTAGGGGAGGATCTGTTTCCTTGCCTTTTCCAACTTCTAGAGGCTGCCTACATTTCTTGGCTCATGGCCCCTTCCTTCATCTTCAAAGCATGTCACTCCAACCTCTGCTTCCGTGGTCTCATCTCCTTCTTCTGACTTTGACCTTTTCTTTACTGATAAAGAAGTTGAGGAACAAAATGAGGACGAGAAAACTTGTTCAAGTTTAGAGAGTGACTTGGTTGTAAAGCAGGGCCAGGAACCTAGGTATTCTGCCTCCCACTTTGCTTTATGCACTGTTGTCTTCTCAATCAAGTGCTAAGTAAGAATTATGTAATGGATGAGTTTCAGTTTCAACTCAGGAGGAAATGTTCAGGGTGCATTACTAATTCCTTCAAGATTGTCATTTTGGTAGGAGTTGTCTGACTGAATGCAGCTATCTCTTTTGTTAACAGTTAACTGTTCTTTCTCTCATACCCCGGATACCTGTCTTTTGGGTCTTTTCCCTTTAAGGGGTTTGTTCTCTTAAGTTGACTCCTAGACCTATTTTGCAGTCTGGTCCTATTTACCTGGCAGACCTTGTCTATATAGAATGTAGTAAAGAACCAGGGAGTTAACAAAAAAGGCTTAGCCAAATTATACTGTGTCCAAGAATTAGATATTATGTCCTTTACTCCTGTGAGAACTCTGTGCCTGTTCCCACCGAGACTTCAACTCTTGGTTGTTCCCAGTCAGTACTAAATAAATTAAAAAGCTTGTTAGCTGTTTTTCTGAACTTTGCAGGTGAGAAAGAACAAATCAGAAAGCAATAGTGGGGATTCTTCTACAGAGACATAAACTGGTAGCAGTATTTTACAGGAAACTGCCTGTAAAATTTCACAGTACGGAAAAAAGACACAATATAAAGAAGGACCCCAAAATCAGAAATATTCTCGTCTGGGGTTTGGGGCATAGAGACCTTGCATACCTTAGTAGACCCTAAGATTACTATGGTACTACGTCGCAGCACAAACGTAATAATCCTAATGAGATCCTGAGTCAGTAAGAGGTGGTTTAAAGGAGAGACCTGGGTATTTAAAAAGAACTCTGTCCAACATGATTACAATAATAAGAAACACAATTTTATGAGTGCTTACTCTGTGCCAGAACTTTATGCTGTGCACGTCACTGCAAAATTTTAATCCTCACTATACATAGACATTATTCTGATTTACAGATGACATGTGTACAGGTTAAATAACTTGCCTTAGGTCACACAGCTATTATGTGGCAAAAGGCAAGATTATGTGTGTTTTATTCCAAAGTCCGTGTTTTCCCATACTGCTATTAAAAGCTTTGTTTATAAAAGTAAGTTTAAGTGGGAAATTAATTTACATATAATGTCACATAATCCACAATTCCGCGTAGTTTGAAGCATTACTGTATCTTGTCGGGTGGGTAATCAACTTCTCAAAGTTAGAAGGCAGGAAGATCTGGTACATATTTTGTATAATGTTATTTTCTGTTAAACAAAAGCTTTTGGGTGAATAATAGTACTGCTTTATATTTTGTGTGGTTTAAATACTTTGCACATAAATTATCTTGTTCTTAAAGTCTCAAGAAGCCTAAAGTTAGGGCAAGTCATAGTACCTCTGTTGTACCTGCAACAATAAGTCTCCGAAAGTAAAGAACTTGCTGAAGGAAACAGAGGTAATAAATCATAAAGTTGGTCCAGAAACCAGGTTTTCAGATATTTAGACTTTCTTCTGTGAGGTCATGTTTTTACTTGTTGCTGTTTTATTCCTAAGACACAAAAATTATATAAATAAGTATTGTATTTTTAAACAACTTAATAATTCATCATTTGTAAAACCTATTAATTACTCAATTTTCACTGCATCTATTTCCCTGTAAATAACAATGTTAATTTAGACTGAGGGTTGGAATTCAGATCAAGTGATAAACTTAAGAATAATGGCAGAGAAAATAGTTGCTGTTGTTGGAAGGTCAGAATTTCCAAAATTTTGAGACATTATTTGACAGTCAATCAAATCATTGGTCAGCCTCAGTTTATACTAGAACTATATCAATTCTGTGTTAAATGTGTTTATTGCGCTTGTTTGGGGGAAATAAATTTATGGATATAACGTTCAGGAAAATCTTTATGGTTAAAGAGAAAAACACGAGTGAATTTGTTCAGATTCTCTGTATACATCTTTGGCAATGAAAACTGTATAGAAATTTTAGCTTTAAAATCTTGTGAGAAGAAGGGCCTGTGACCTACACTTTGTAGTGTTATATACAACTCCATGTCACAGGACCTGAGCTCAAATTCTCTCTTGAGAGATTAGCAGGGACCTCATACAGCTCCGCCAACCGTCTTATTAAGCGCAGTATTGTCGCAAGCACATTGCACAGGGAGTCGCGTCAGGCAAGTGTTGCTTACGATTTGTCTTGAGTGAGTAAGTCCTGTTTTACCCTTCCTGTTCATACCTGTATTTTGAATTGTTTACTTCCTGTCTGACGGTTTTAGAGTTTTAAAAAAAGTTTTTAGAAAACTTTAAAAAAGTTTTAGAGTTTTAAAAAATACCTTTCTGCATTTTTTTCCTGTAGTATCTGGCAGCTGTTTTCTTTATCAGAAATTTGTGTCTAGTACTCTAATTTAGTTTATTCTGGCACATGATAAGATTTATTTAAATAAATTGGGTTTGATCAGATCAGACGTTCTTCTGCACGTTAGTTTAGGAATGAAGTTTTAGTTGCTTTACTTAACTGTGGGGAAAATTAATTTGCGGTTATGGTGCTCTAGAAACAGGGTGCTCCATAGTCCATCTGTCACTTTGTCTGAAGGTCTTGAGTGTGTGTATGTAACTTCATAAGTTCCATCATGCACCTTTATACATCCTTAGCTTGAGCTCTTGCTAGTTTTTAAGTGAATCGTTCCTACAATGGATTGTCTCTTTATTCTGTGTCATTTTCTTAGTGAGACTTTCCTTAAGAGTTTTCTCCTTAGCACTTTATACCACCTCATACACTAAGCATTTTAGTTTTCTGTTTATTTTCTGGCTCCCCTAAAGGGCGGCTAGAAGAAAAACTTCCACATTCTGACACTGAAGCTATTCATAGTTTCCCATGGAAAAATCAAGAAGACTCTCACTCAGAATCTGTTTTCTCGAAATTTACACTTGGTCTGGAAATGCTAATTTATCAACTTTTTGGTATGTGAGAAGCAGGAAAAAATTAAATAGAGGTGATAAAACAGACTATAATAGGCAGATATGCTCATAACAATGAGAAATAACTGGCCATAAAGATGTCTGAAAAACTTTTAAAAAATGGTATAATTACTTTAAAAAATGAGTGTATAGTTAGGTAGCTACAGCAAGGTCTTTTGGGAACATTAGAAGGGGTAATAGAACAGGTATTCACCCTATTTTGGATACTTCTTCGTATCCTGTCCATAAACAAAAAAATACAAAAAATGTAGTCCATTTCAGTTTGTACATGCCCTGGGTTTTTGTCTCTCAGTGAGTCTGGCTATTATAAAATATAAAAATGCAGTATTGCAACCTAAGATATATGTAAGCTCCCATTCACCCTCTGGCTTTACAAACTTGCTTAGTGAGTTTAAGAGGTACTTAAAAACTTCAGCTTTAGTTTTAATGTTAGAAATATTGTTTTAGACTGTGATTTAAAAAGATGTTTACAAAGAGCATAATTCAAATTGCCTTGTCTCTTAATTTTGGTACTAAAAAATCTTAGTTTAAATATCTTTTAAAAAGAGAAATTTCTCTTTCTCTCTCTAACCTCTACCACCTTCCTCTACCCCTCTTTCTCCCTCCCTCCCTCCTTCCCTCCCTCTCTCTCCTTCTCTCCCACTCCTCCTCCTTTTCTTTCCTACCTCCCTCCCAGGTTCGAATGGCTCTAAAAAAGGCTGAAAAAGAATTTGAACTCAGAAGCAGCTGGTCTGTTCCAGATGCACTTCAAAAATGGCTTCAGCTGACGCATGAAGTAGAAGTACAGTACTACAATATTAAAAGACAGAATGCTGAAATGCAGTTAGCTATTGCTAAGGATGAGGTACTCTATTATATTGCAAAACGTACTACGTTTCTAAAGGGATTAACCAGTTGGTATACAAAGATCTGAATAAAATTTTTAGTATCGCAGATTATTTTCGTGAATTGGAACTTATTGCATAGATTGACTCTCATAAAAGTAAAATTACTTTATTTAAGAGAAGTACATACCTTTCAGAATGACCTTAGTATCATTTAAAAATCATCCCTACTATATCATTATCATAAATGTTTTATACGGAGCTTTTCTCTTCTAGGTTGCTGCTTCATATCTGATTCAGGTTAGGAGTTACTAGAAATTAATGTCTGACTCTTAATTATTGTGTGAAATTATTGAGTCTTAATCTGATTTCTAGTGAAACAACAACAACAAAAAACTCAGTGCACTCACTAACACCTCCATTACAGTAGAATATAGTTTATGTTATTCTCCTAGTTTTAAATAGAAGATTCAGGTCTTTCTGATCCATAGAAATGAGGGAAAAAATTCTCCACAACAAAGTGTGGCTTAGGAAAGCACGTTTTCTCCCTCATTTGTTTTCTTTTTTGGAAAATAGGGCTATATCTTGGCTAATAATTCTCCATTGATTTTATAATTATTAATATATTCAAAACAAAATAAACCTTATTAGTATATGTGTATTTTATCCCAAACCTAGCCTTATTTTTCTCTCTTTGGGTTTCTAGGCAGAGAAAATTAAAAAGAAGAGAAGCACAGTCTTTGGGACTCTGCATGTTGCACATAGCTCCTCCCTAGATGAGGTAGACCACAAAATTCTGGAAGCAAAGTAAGAATGTTACTGTCACTAACTGTCTATTTTTATTATGTTGAAATGTGTAATTTATAGGCAATTTATGTTTTAACTTGTCATTTAATCATGTACTATTATATCATTTATACTAATTCTGAAAAGGGGTAATTTCTTCTTGAAATTGGTTAATTGCCTTGGTCTGTTCATGTAGTTGACCTTTTTCAGTGCTGTATTAAAGACTCTTTGATGCAACAAGTAATTCCTATATTGGCTTTTCCAGGAAAGCTCTCTCTGAGTTGACAACTTGTTTACGAGAACGACTTTTTCGCTGGCAACAGATAGAGAAGATCTGTGGCTTTCAGATAGCCCATAACTCGGGACTCCCCAGCCTCACCTCTTCCCTTTATTCTGATCACAGCTGGGTGGTGATGCCCAGAGTCTCCATTCCACCCTATCCCATTGCTGGAGGAGTTGATGATTTAGATGAAGATACACCCCCAATAGTGTCACAGTTTCCCGGTAAGTGGTGAGTTCAAAAAAGAGAGTTGGTACAGTTTTAAAAGTAACTTTCTGCCATGCCTTTTATGAATCATTTGCTTTGAAATCTATGATAAAAATTGTGTTAATTCTTCATTTTCTCTTTTTTCTTTTTGTTGATCATTGTGTTTACTGTTTGACATACTATATGAGGTGTGTGTGTGTGTGTTACATACATATATATATGTACACATATATAATAACACATCATACATGCTAAGTCATTGTATGAATGAAGTGCTGAGCTTTGAGGGAAAACATCCTTTCATATGGCAGCTTAATCTATAGTAGAAATTAAAAATTAGAGGAAGACCTTGGAAACCTGAGTTGCAATCCTAGCTCTGCCACTAACTAACCAACTGTGTGACTTGGAGCCAGTCGATTTATTTTAAATTGAGTTGCCTTCCCAGTAGGCATGTTTCATAGTATTTTGTTTTGCTTTTCCATTTCTCTCCTTTTATTGAAAGAGTATTATCTGGCTGTATTTAACTCATAAAGCACTAAATCCACTCACCTTTACACAAAATTAAATTGCGTTTATATTTAGAAAACATATTTTTTTGTTGCTAGAAAGTGGAGTTTCTCCCAAAGGTGGTTTTAACATGTACAGTTTTCATTTTAATTGCTTTGTTATGCTGTAGTCTTTGAAGATGTATACAGTGTAAAGAATACATTTTGGTAGGAAGGTGAAATTTTAATATTTTAGATTTTATTAATAAATTGTAGAATTTATTAATAAATATTTGGAATTTTTGCAAAGTTATAGAGAGTTTAAATTTAAAGTGGTATATTTCTTGTATTAGAAATCATTTGAAAAACTGCTTTATCCTTATTATTGCTTGCCTGATTCATTTTCCCAATCTTCGTAACCTTTTTGAAACAGTATAGCTAGAACAAGATTCCAAAGAATAGAGAGCAAAATTTAATCGTTCATCAGTTGAAAACTTACACAGAAATTTGAGTCTTTGAGACACAAATCATGATATATGAACATTTTGCAGTTTGAAATTTTCTGTCCAATTGTTACAGCTTTCCTAAAGTTATGATTTAGAAAGGGTTCTAATGTTAAAACAATTTTATGAAGTAAAACCCTAAGTTTGCAAATAATTAATCAGTGACTATGTGCTTGTGTTCATTTCTGTGATTTTAATTATCTGGTTTAATGGCAGACAGATAATGCAAGCAGATTGGGGAGACACTAAACTCTTACTAGAGGAAGGGGGAGAGGACAGATTGTAAGTGCAGTGAATACTGGGAAGTATGTGACCTCAATCATTTCACTTGCCCCATGCTGCAGGATAGTGATGGTTGCAAAGTTTTATCTAGATATGGGCTAGCTCTGCTGTTTGGATACTGTCAACTTGCGTTTATTTGAATTACGTGCCCTTAAGCTTACTATATATGCAACACTGATTCATAAGTGTATGATTTTGTTTGAAAATGATGGCTTTTTAAAGTTGCAGTTCCTCCTTAGAAACCATAATTATTCGATATCAGAAGTGTGCATATATGTATTCCCTAAAATTAACTAGTTTTTTCTTTACTTTTTTTTTTTAAGTACTTTTTGATGGGGCAGGATATCCACATGTGCATTAAAACACTTATCACTAAATGTGAATAATTTTTTAGTGATTGTGATACACAGAGAAATTTGAACTTTTTAAAATTCAGTATGATGTTTTAGAAATGCTGAAGTTTATTATCTCTGAAAAATAACTTATGCCAAAGATTACACTTTGAGAGCTCTGTCTCCACCCAGTGGCACAAAAGTAGTACTCCACTCTGTTTAGTTATAAAAGCATAATTTCTGGACCTGACAAATAAACTCTTGGCAGTAGTACTAGGGTCTAAGGTAGGATGAAGCTCTTCATTATATACCCTTTTAAGCAGTTTTAAATCTGCACCATGGATATGTGTAAATTGTCTAAGAGTGAAGGAATGACAAGGAAACCTGCCTGTGGTATGTTAAGAGCAAAGTAAAAGATTATAAAACCATATACAGAATAATATTGTCTATGTTTAATTATGTGTAAATAAAAAAGAGAAAATATTATCAAAGGTTAGCTCTGTATGGGTTTTCCCAGTACCTTTATAGTATCTACTAAATATTCATAGTGGGATTGTAGTAGCAATTTATTTAAAATTTCTTATCATAAAGCTCTTCAGATATGCTTAAAAATACTGAAAATAAATTGCTTATTTACTACAAAGATAAACAGATTTTAACATTTTGCTTTATTCGTCTTTCTTTTTCTCTGAAAAAGAAAACACATCTCCTCCCCTTCCTACTAAAGTTGTATATCTTCTAAAACCTGTTTTACTTGTATTACATGCAGCTGTATCTATAAACAATAGATACAATTGTTGTTTGTTTAAAAATGTACATAAATGTTATCAAATTGTGGGTATCATTTTGCAACTCTTTTTGGTCAAAAGTATGTTTTAGAAAATTTCCATGTGTATATACAGATAAATTCACTAAAACTGTTTAATATGAGTCAACCACAGTATATCTATTTATCTTTTGTAATAATAAACCACAGTTTATCCATTTTTCTACTGAGATAGGTGCTTTCTACTTTTTTGTCCTTGCGAACAATACTAAAATGAGCATCCTTATCTCTGTCTCCTTGTTCCTAACTTTGAGAGTTTCTCTGGGTGGACACCTAGAAATGGATTGCTAAGTCATTGGGAAGGCACCTCTTATTAGTCGTTGCCAAGTTGCTTTCATAGTGGTTCTCTCTGTTTACATACCCACTGTTTATAAGAATGCCTGTCTGCCTGTATCCTCACCATACTAGGAATGATCTGATTTATTTGTTTTGTAACTTGAATGCGTGTGATATGATACTTTAGTGTTATTAAAATTGTAATTTCTTTAATGACTACTGAGGTTGAGTACCATTTCATATTTACTGGTGTTTGTCATTCAGATTTTTTCCTTTCTGAGTTTCTTTTTCCTGCTGTGGAATCTCCCTCCAAGATTCTTTACTTATTTGGAAGAATTTTTATTATTATTATTATTTTCTGGTTATTTGAGGGTTGCAGATGTCTTTTCCTAGGCCTTGGCTTTTCTTTTTTACTGTGCTATGTTACTTATTTTCTCTTTTAATCAAACGGTTTTTTTTTTCAAAAAAAAACATTTTTAATGACAAATTTACAAATCTGGTTTGTATTTTTATGTCTTTTTCATAAGGCGATAGATTGTTGTTTGCTCTACTAAAAGTTTTTAACTTTCACTTTAATCCTTTAGTCTTTTAATCTACCTGGAAGTTATTTTTGTTCCTATTGTGAGGTTGGAATCTAAAGATATCTCTTGATGTATGGATAAACAGTTGTCCTAGTCTCATTCCTGCTCTATCCTTGCTGGTTTGTAATACAGCTTCTCTCCATAGATGCATAAATGCTTCCAGGCTCTCTATTTTTGTTCCATTGATCCCATTTTGCTTTAGTTGCTATATGTAGCTTTATAGTAAGTATTAATGTTTGATGGGTTTAAATCTTCCTCTATTAAATTCAGAATTGCTACTCTTGGCAAGTTATTCTTATGAATTTTAGGATCAGCTTACGAAACGCCATGAAAAGTTCCATGGGGCTTTTATTGGAATTTCTTTGAATTTAAAAATTAATTTTTAGCTTGTTTTTTTAATAGTTACATGTGTTACCTTTCTTTAAAAAGTTATACTTCAAATTGCTTGTTGCTGATATGTAGGGAAAAGCTGTTGATCTTGGTATGCTGATTTTGTATATAGAAACATTGAATTTTTCTATAAGAGTGTTTTGGATTTTTTTGTGTGGACAATAATAATGACTTTTTCTCCCCTTTCCATTCCTTGAGCTTTTTTCCCAAGGCAATCTGAGACCTCCAGTAAAATGCTGAATAAAAGTGCGAAAGTGATTGCAGACAAATAGTGATCGCCATTTCTAACTTTAAAGAGAATGCTTATTTCATCATGAAGTGTGTTTTTTTGTTTATTTGTTTTGTTTTTTGCTCTGTGTTCGATGGGTTACATTTTTTTTTTGGCCGAGCCATGAGGCATGTAGGATCTTAGTTCTCTGACCAGGGATTGAACCCGCGCCCCCCTGCGTTGGGAGCACGGAGTCTTAACCACTGGGCCGCCAGGGAAGTCCCTGATAGATTATTTTTAAGTTAAGGAAATTAATCTCTATTTCTATTTTGCTAAGAATGATTTTTCTTTTAAATCAATGGATGTTAAATTTTACCATGTTATTTTTCTGCATAATTTGAGGTAATTGCTTGTTTTATTTTTCTTTATTCCATTGAATTTTAATCTGTTTAAATAAATTCCTTTAAATGTCAGTGAAACTATTTTTGTCACAATGTTCTGTTTTGATAATAATTAGATTTGGTTTGCTATATTATTTTATTTAGGGTTTTTATGTTTTAAATCATAGATTAGTCAATAATTTTCCTTCTCGACACTCTGATTTTGGTATCAAGGTTATAGTAACATCATAAAATAAGGCAAAGAATACCCCTTTTTCTTTCATTTCATTTTTTTTTTTTTTTACCCTTATAGTAGTAGTTAAGAATTTGGTCTCTAGAACAAGATTGCTAGAGTTTGAATCCTTACTCCTCCATTTTACTTATATGTATGTAATGTTGTCTAGTATTTTGTTTTGTTTTGAATGTCCCACAAAACATTATTTTTTATTTGTGTAACTTTGTGGGAGGTACTCTCTCTGACTCTCAGCTTCCTTGTCTGTAAAATGTAACCTACCCTATGAGATTATTTTGTAATTTTTAAACCAAATGATATTTGTAAAACAATTAGAACATACCCTGGCCCATAATAATCCTCAATAAATGTTTTGAATTTTATTCTGTATTCTGAAATATTATAAGATACAGATGATTCTATGAAGATTTTGAAGAAATTGCCTATAGGCAGTTTGAGTTTGGTGTGTGTGTATGCTGGCAGGAGGGAAGGAGACAGATTTTTAAATTATTGATTCAGTTTCTTAAAATGGTCATAAGTCTAGATTTGTTAAATTATATATTTCTAAAATATTGTTTGTTTTATCTGAGTTATAAAATTTGTGGCTTAAAGTGTTCCATAGTATTTTATATGATTTTAAAAATCTCACATCTTTAAATTTTCATTTCTCCTCCTTGATTAATCTGGCATGATTTGTCTATTTTATTTCACTTCATCATTCTTCAGAGAGCTAACTGTTGGTTTTGTTGATATTCTCCATTTAGTTCCGCTCTTATCTTTTATTTCCTTTATTGGAATTTGCTTCATTTGTTTGTTTTCAATATTTAGACACCTGGCTCATGAATTTTCAGTCCTCCTGTTTTCCTTAATGTATGATTTTTATGGCTGTGAATTTCCCTCTAAGAACGACTTTAACTGAATCTACCTAAAGTTCGGATACATATAGTTTGATTATCATCTAGTTTTAAAATGTTTCCAACTTTTAATATGTCTCTTCCTTGAAATATGAATTATCTGGAAGTATATGTTTAAGTTTCCAAATGTAGTATGTTTGTTTTGTTGTTTATTTGGGCGTTAGTTTTTAAAGAATATCTTTACTTATCAATTTCTAATTGTATTATGCTTAGAGAATAGCATCTGTATAACATTTATTCTTTGGTATCTTCTGAGACTTGCTTCATGACCTAGTATTTATTTGATCGAATATTTAAAATTTTCCACACATACCTGAAAAGTATATTTTCTTAATTGTTAGTTATAGGATACTATATTGTTGGTTAAATCATGTATTAGTTATGAAAAATCTCTATATACCTACATTTTGGTCTACTTTTCTGTCAGTTGTAGAAAGAAGTTTGTTCAGATCTCTCACATTTATCAATTTCTTCTTGTAATTCTGCTCATTTCTATTTTATATAGTTTAAACCAAGTTATTCGGTGAATACAAGTCCAGATGTATCTTTTTAAAAGATTAACTATTCTTCTGTGATTATGCGGAGACTGCTTTACAGCTAACCGTACTTTTTGCCTTTAAGTTTGTATTATCTGATATTAAAATAGCTGTAGGAGCTTTCTTTTGATTAATATTTGCCAGTGTAACTTTTTCTTTACTTAAAATTTTTTCCATCATCAGGCTCTAGATACGTCTGTATAAGAAATAGCAATAACTGTTACTATTTTGCATTCTATTTGAGGATCTCTGTTGCCAGGGAAGGCCAATTTAATCCAATTACATTTAATCTGCTTGCTGATCTGTTTGGATTTCTCTCTGGCATATTATTTTGTGGTTTCTCTTTTCTATACCTCTTTTCAGCTTCTCTGTCATTCTCCTAAAGGATCTTCAGATGCTTTAATTTTAGACACTACCCTCTGCATCTTATATATTAATGTTGTCTAGTATTTTGTTTTGAATACCCTGCAAAAGTCATTTTTTTATTGTTTTATTCAGTCATTGTTCAGAAAGACTTATGTGTTTCTCTGTTCATCATTGTATTTTGCTTTTTACTCTTTCCTTTTTTTTTTTCTTCCTTGAAAATATGTTCTTTGGTAAAAATTCTTTCAGTTAGCAACTGGGAGTGGTAAATTCTGTCTTTGCCTGAAAATGTCTTTATTTTCACTCTCACTTGAGAATAATAGTTTAACTGGATATCACATTCTAGATGAACAATTACTTTTCCCATAGTATTTTGAAAACATTTGTTGTTATTTTCAGGCCTGTTATTGTTACTGTTGAGAAGTTTTAGTAAGGCAGATTGTTCCAGTTTCCTTTTAGGTAATTTCTCGTTTCTCTCATCACTTAGAAAATGTTTTCATTTTCTTTTGTTACACGTTTTTCCTATAATATAATTAGGTGTACAATTTTTTCCCTGATACTTGGTGTGCTTTTGAATCTGAAGATGACTATCTTTTTTCAATTACAGAAAAATTATTAGTTGTTTTCTCTTTTAATATTGTTTTTCTTTTCTCTGTTCACTCCTACTGGAATATTATTTGTATAGAAATATAAGACTAATATTAGCCTATAATTATATGTTTGATCTTATTTTATCTTCCACATCTCTTAACCTTTCTTTTTATCTAATTGTGCTGCATTCAGAAAAATTTCCTTAGATCCGTCTTCGAGATTACTTACTCTTTCTTCAGCTCCAATTTTGTTTAACCCATTCTTTGAATTTTTAATTTGTGACTGTTTTCATTTCTGTTAGTTCTCCTTGATTCTTCATAAAATCTACTTGTTTTTTAATGCCTTGTCCTTTTTTCATTTTTCATTTCTATTTTATAATTTAATGCCCTTAAACATCTTATTTTTTAGTTTTATTTGATAATTGTATTATTTGATGTTCTTGATTGATTATTGCAGCTGTTTCTTGAGTTTGCAGAGCAGATTGCCTTCTCCTGTTTTATAGTGTTTTACTGAACTATCTTAAAGGAACTTCTTTTTTTTCTTCCCTCCAGGGAAACACTTTGTGAGGAGTAGGAGTGCTCCTCAGTATGATTTCTTTTGCTTCTGGCAGTAGTTTCAAGGGCTTCACCTACTCAGGACCATCTTTTTTTTTTTTTTTTTTTTTTTGTTAACCTTTTGGATTTGGGTTTCACAGACCCTTCTGGTAGTATAAACTTGAACTCCAGGGTAATATGAGTTAGTTTGTATTGAGTTTGAGTATTGAACACCCAGCATATTGAGTTTTTCACAAGAACCTTTTTAAATTCCTGTATCCAGAGAACATGCATTGAAGGAAGTTCCCTTGTTCATTGGTCAGATTTCTTTTCAGTACACCCTCCCACTGAGGAATGCAGCCATCTAGGCCCAGGCTTTTATCCAGAACACTCATAATTCCTATTCCTCACCTTCTGTGGGCTTAAGATGTCATTTATATCCGCAAATTAAAGCACAAACCCTTAAATTACTGAGACCGAGAACCTCCTACAGCAGTTCCAACATCACTCACAGGCCTATTAGCTCTGACTTTTAGTCTTTGTGTTTTGGCATCCGAGAATTTTCTCTTCTTCCTTGCAAACTCAGCTATGCATTTAAAACTATTGTTATATTTTATTCAGCGTATTGAAGTACTTGAGGCTATTTAAAGTGTGTGGTTGGGGGTTGGGAATGGTGGTCAGGTTATCTTTGACTGCCATATTGCTAGAACCAGAAGTCCCTATATTACTTATTATTTTTGGTTGTTGGTGGCAGGGGGGACCCCCTTATTCAAAACCAAATTTTATCTTCTTTGCCATAAGAAAATACAGTTTGAAAAATAGTGTCATATTAAACTGTTGTGCTACTGTATGTAGTTATTGATATTAGAATGAAAAATCACCTCAAATAAATTTCTGTACAGTGAACTTCAGTGTTTCATTTAACTACTCTTATAAATCACAGGTAGGGATGGCTGCCGGCTTTCATTGAGAATTAATAACAGCCTGGAGATATTATTAAACATGTTCACCTTTTGTATAGGAGAGCTTGTTACAGGGTCAAAGTGAACTGCTTTTTAATCCTACATGAGTTTTATGGTGTAGGCAATATGTAAGAGATGGCAATATGTAAGGAGAAAAATTTTTGAAAGGATTGTAGAGTTGTAAACATTTTCTAGATGTGACCCATTTATGAGTCTCATCTTTATGTTATATTCTTTATTGGATTACTTAGAATTTTCCTCATATAAACTATTTACTTTTTTTTTAAACCTCCTTCATGCAGTATCTTTCCATCTTTGTGAGTAATACTCATTTTTCCAAGCAGGGAATCCTGATTCTTCTCAGCCCTTCTCATCACACCTATTCATGGCTGAATGTGGCTACGTTTTACTGTGTATACCAAGTAACCAGTGATTGATGAGAACGGCTGCATTATATGCTAAGAGTTGTAGAACTTAATTATCTGTGTCAGTCTGGACACATTCTTTTAGTATTTGTAGGATATTGTTTCTTCTTTGACAAAGTGAGAACATCAGACTAAAGATTTCCAGGGTTTCTTCCAGTTCTGTAATCTATGAATCATTATAAATAAGTAAGAGAAAATTCTAATGTTTGCCTACTAAATTATAAATATTTTCATATTATATAATTTGTGTTTGGAAAAAGCCTTGTATGGTACTTATGGAGGTAGTCAAATATTCTGAAAATATTCCCTTTAATTTTACCCATTTTCTTTTTTTTTTTTCCCAGTCCATCAAGTTATTTCAGTGGCTGTTTCTGTTTGAATTGTTTGTTAATTCACTCAGTAAATACTTACTGTACATCTACTTTTTTTAAAAAATAAATTTATTTATGTATTTTATTTTTGGCTGCGTTGGGTCTTAGTTGCTGCCTGTGGGCTTTCTCTAGTTGCGGCGAGCAGAGGCTACTCTTCGTTGTGGTGCGCGGGCTTCTCATTGCGGTGGCTTCTCTTGTTGTGGAGCACGGGCTCTAGGTGCGCGGGCTTCAGTAGTTGTGGCTCGCGGGCTCTAGAGCGCAGGCTCAGTAGTTGTGGCGCATGGGCTTATTGCTCCACAGCTTGTGGGATCTTCCTGGGCCAGGGCTAGAACCTGTGTCCCCTGCATTGGCAGGTGGATTCTTAACTGCTGCGCCACCAGGGAAGTCCCTGTACATCTACTTTTTGCCTGGCATTGTGCCAGTTGTGATGCGGTGTTGAACATGGTACACAGTTATTTCCTTCATGAAACATGCAGTCTAATGGAGGACAGACAAGAGCAATGCACTAAGTTATGTCATAGGGAAATACACTTTGGTGTTGCCATGTGAGCACAAGAGGGCAAACACTGACCTTGAATTTGGAGGGGTTGGGAAACTTCCTGGAGGAACTGCTCTTTAAGTGAAATAGGAGGTCAAGGGAGAGATGAGATGAGGACAGAAGGTGTGGAGGCAAGAAATACTCTGATACTTCTGGGAGCTGAGTGAGGTATATTGTTCCCAGTATTCCTATAACAGAGAAGAGGGACACTAGTTCCAAATTAGAGGCTAGGTAAATAGGGCATTCTAAGCCTTGTTAAGGAGTTTGACTTTATCCTAATCCTAGAAGTAATGGGAGCAACTTAAGGGTTTTAACCAATAAAATGTCATATTCCTTTTCCATTTTAATATGATCATGCAGGTTGCAGTATGGAGAATAAGTTGGAGGAGAAAGATCAGTTATTATTCTGGTGCAGTAGTCCAGCATAACACAGCAGTGGTTTGTTGAGGGGGAAGTGGAGAGATGTGAGAGATACCCAGGAGGTAGAACTGGAAACGCTTTATGATTAACTAGATGTGGATTATGATGGAGGAAGAAGAGTCAAGAATGTCTGTGTTTCCAATTCAGATAACTAGGTGAGTGGTGGTGTGTTTTTTTCTTTACCAAGGTGTAAGGAACATAGAAGAAGGAGTGGATTTGGGAGGAAAATGCTGAATTCAGTGTGGGTATCTGTGGAACACCCAAATGTCCAGTAGGCAGTTGATTGTGAAGTTCTAAAGTTTAGGAAAAAGATTAAAAGCTGGAGTCGCAGATTTGGACTTCTATAGACTGCGAAGGGTAATTGAAGTAATGGGAGTGGATGAAATTTCTTGAGAAGAATAAGTGGAACAAGAATAACAAGGCCCAGAACAGAACTTCGGAGACAGACAATTAAGGGACAGTAAAGGAAGAGGTGAGAATGTGGTTGGAAAGGTCATGGAAAGGATAAACTAATAATGTCACGTGCTGGTCCAATGTCAAGGAAGGATGGAGATACTCACTGAATTTAGCAGTGAGGAAGTTTATCATAACTTTGTTAATGATAGTTGCAGGGAAATTGTGTGGAAGCACTCTACCGTTTCTTTGATGAATGAGTGAAGATAAAGTAGTGGAGAAAGCAACATAGATCATTTACATAAAAGGGAAGAGAGATGTCAGCTGAAAACAGTCTGAGGGTAGAGGAGGTTTTCTTGTTGCTCTTGTTTATCGGTTTGTTTTTTCAACTTTTTTTAAAAATAAATTTATTTTATTTTATTTTTATTTTTGTCTGTGTTGGGTCTTCGTTGCTGCACGCGGGCTTTCTCTAGTTGTGGCGAGTGGGGGCTACTCTTCCTTGTGGTGTGTGGGATTCTCATTGTGGTGGCTTCTCTTGTTGCGGAGCACAGGCTCTAGGTGTACGGGCTTCAGTAGTTGCAACACGCAGGGTCAGTAGTTGTGGCTCGCAGGCTGTAGAGCACAGGCTCAGTAGTTGTGGCGCACAGACTTAGTTGCTCCGCAGCATGTGGGATCTTCCCGGACCAGGGCTTGAACCCATGTTCCCTGCATTGGCAGGCGGATTCTTAACCACTGCGCCACCAGGGAAGCCCCCTGTTTTTTCAACTTTTATTTTTAAGTGCCGATGGGAAATAGAAGGGGAGAAGATGAAAATAAAGGCAGCAAAAGGGATAAACAGTAGATAAGGGCCTTGAGTTTAGGGTAGAGAATGGGACAGATAGTGGAAGGAACAGAATGTGTGAAAGGTAGGAATGTCAGAATCGAAATTATCTGATGTCTTAAGCTTATTATTTCAAAAATGCAGCAATTTTGAATGATGGCAAGACCAAGGCCTGAGAGTGGGTGGTAGAGTAGAGTAGAGGTGAATGTCTGGTGAGAAGAGATGAAAACCATGATTGGTTAAGGTGTTGATCTTACAGATGAGATGGCTCAAGCTGGTGAGAGGTTGGATGGACTGGTAAGAGAGAGACTAAGCAGGAAGTGACTAGTGAAGTGGAGATGAGAGATTCACGTGGCTTCATAGTGTGAGTGTCAAAGGAACATGTTTTTATAAAGGGAGTGAGGGTTTACAACAATGTTGGGGAGTGAGAAGGCCATCAGTCTGTTGTTCTGATGCTGCAGCATGTGAGGTATGAAGAATGAACGGCTTCAGCTTGAGAACGGTATTCTTAGGAGAGCTATGTTTCCATTAAGGCAAAGAAATGAAGTGCCCATTCAGGGAAGATTTAAGCACATAGGGGAAGTTTGTCTGCTGTCTGTGTGGGTCTAGACTGAGACTGGGAGCAGAAACAAGGTAATCTAAGACTTCTGGTTAGTTCCACAGTAGTCAGTGTTCAAAAAACAAGTTTTTATCTGACCTTTGCCTAAAAAATAGTGAGACTATATATACAGTATTTAAATGATCCTTGATTTAAAATTTCTCAAAGTTCAAACAAGTTGTGCTATCTCAAGGGATATTTGTTGAAAAATCCAACCTGTTTTACTGAATAGTTTTCTCATCTTTCAACGTTAAAATTCATTAAAATATTTGCAATAAAGTACAGATTCCTTATAAATATGCTTTATTGATTTTTAAATATAAGAATTTGTTATCTTGGGTAAATGTTTAAGCCTTTATGGTTAGTAATGTCAGATTTTATATTTAAAACCTCATGTGTTTATATGTTCACTTCTGTTTAATTTTTAGACCTGTTTTTATTTTTGTTACATTTTTTTACTTCTTAGCTTTCCTGAGAAGCAGTTTTATAGGTGATAGAGGATGGTAATAATTGTACAGTTACTTCAATAAAGGTAGATTCAGTGGTGACAAAGGTAGATTAATCACATCAGTTCTCTTTGGTGTGTCTTTGTAGTGTGCATGAAAGGAGCATTGGATTTTATGAAAGTTTTCATTTATTTCCGCTTGGCTTTCAGGGACCATGGCTAAACCTGCTGGATCACTGGCCAGAAGCAGCAGCTTGTGTCGCTCCCGCCGCAGCATCGTTCCGTCCTCGCCGCAGTCTCAGCGAGCTCAGCTTCCTGCACATGCCCCGCACCCGTCACACCCCCGGCATCCCCACCATCCCCAGCACACACAGCACTCCTTGCCTTCCCCTGACCCAGATATCCTCTCAGTGTCAAGTTGTCCTGCTCTTTATCGAAATGAAGAGGAGGAGGAGGCCATTTACTTCTCTGCTGAAAAGCAATGGTATTGGCAATGAATGAAATACAGTATGTGTTGGGCTGGGTGGGTAGGAGTGGTATGTTGTGTTAATTTTCTACTGCTGCATAACAGGTTCCCACAGACTTTAGTGGCTTCTGACAACACCCGTTTATTAGCTCTCAGTTCTGTATGCCAAAGCCCAAGCTTGGTGTGGCTAGGTTTTCTGCTCAGGGTCTTACAAATCTAAAATCAAAGTGTTGGCTGGACTTTATTCTTATCTGGAGCTTGGGGGCCTCATCAAAGCTCACTTGTTTGTGGCAGAATTCAATTCCTCGTGGTTACAGTACCGAGGTCCTGGTTTCTGTGCTTGCTCTCAGCTGGGGGGCTGCTCTCAGATTCTAGAGGCTGCCCGCTCTTCCTTGCCATGGGTGGCCTCTATCTTCAAAGCCAGCAACAGAGAATTTCCCTTCTTTCAAATCCCTCCTTTGCTTTGAATCTCTGCCTTCCTTTATCTCTGATCTCTATACCCAAATTCAAAAGGCTTACCTGGATAATAATCTCTCTCTATATTAAGATCTATTAGTTTGGGCCTTAATTACACCTGTAAAATCCCTTCATAGCAGCACCTATGTTAGTGTTTGATTAAATAACTAACTGGGAGAAGATGTGTGTACACCAGGGCTGGGAATTCGGGGACCATCTTAGAATTCTGACCGCCACAGACATAGGATATTTTGAGATATAACTGCTTAGAGGCTATTGCACACAATTGACTCAAGTCTCAGAATATAAACTTGTCTAACGAACAGTTTCATATGTAAAATATAAAGGCATGAGCTTAAGTATACTTGAGCACAAGGAAACATTAAATATGACTGACTGAGGTTTTAAAATACTTGTTGCCAATTAATGATTTGTTCTGTTATGTGCTAGTACTTGCTAGCAAGCAAGCAGTATCAGATGCAAAAGATTTAAGAAAATGTCAGGAACTTAAAGGAGGAAATTATATTCATAACACTTTTTTTTTCTATAAAGTAGATATAGCAGCAGTGTATTCTAGTCCAGTGAGACCGGTTGCTGTTGGGGATCTCTATAAACCATATTCCTCTTTTGGAGCAGTACGGTATTAAGTGACAGAAAAACTGGTATTGGTTTCTGATTTTGCCACTTAGTAGCCATGTGGCCATGAAGTCTTTACTGTTCTTGTAAGAAAAACAAAACCAGAAGGAATGGGCTGGACACTTGCCATAAGCCCTGGTGGCTCTCTGTCATGTGATTCTTCACACATAGTTGTTTTGTCTGCTAGTGAAAGTAAATTTTATGATTAGCAAGTGATCATTATAGCATATTCCTAAAGAGATAGTACAAGTTTTGTGTTGTCATTGCAACTGGAGAATCTGATGCAGCTTTGCTTGGTTAGCACTTTATGACCAGCTTTTTTGTCTAACCTTTGCAGTATAACTGTAGTCACCACTAAGATGGCTTTACTTGCACTAAGATGGCTTTACTGACAAAACTAATTTTGTGTGGCTTACGGAAATTAGTAGGAAAACTCCAGAGCTCTGCTGTCCAGTAGAATTTTTTGCACTGATGGAAATGTTCAGCCCTCATTTCAAAGAGCACTGTCAGAAATTCACAGCTAGCTCATAAATTTGAGAAGAATTTGGATTCAGACAACTTCCTCCTCTCCATTTTAGTTTTTTAAGTGTTGAACCACCAGAATCCTTACAAAATAATAATAATACAAACATTTACCATTTACCAGTCTTTTATGTTCTATGCATTATTGCACGTATACACTCATTTAAACCTTACCTTGAGTTAAGTCTTGTTATACGTGCATTAAACTTACATAAATTCAACTGCACGTCACTGTGGGAAAAAAATAAAAGTAGAAAAATGACATAAATGGTACATACAATTAAATTCAATATTCTGAAGAATATATGCTCTGGAAAAAATGGGAGATTTTAAGGTGTACTAGACCTATATTCCAAGTCTGACTACTTATGCAGAAGAAGCAACACTTCAGATGATTATTTGTTTTGGAATTAGGATATTAGAACTAGAAGTAGTATTAGAGATTAATCAAATTCTCTTACCTAGACAAGAAAATTGAGATCTGGTTAAATTAAGTGATTTGCCCAAGATTGTACAGCTGATTAATGGCAGGACCAGGACAGGAATCTAGGTCTCCTAAATTAGGTCAGTATTCTTTTCACACATTATTTAGATTTTAGAAGCTAGTTTTTAAAATATTTTTAACCTAGTTTAGAATTTCACACACAAAGCAGCCAAACCACATAACAGAATAGAAAGTAAATTCATAAAATTTTGACTAGATCAGCTTCTGGCTCTGGAAGCTGCTCCAGGGAACAGTGATATATGCTGTTTGATTAATGGACATCTACTCCAAAAAGAAGCCTTGCAGAAAAGTCCCTACCAGTGATTGATTTCTGAGTCATTGTTTCCTAGCTGAACTGCCTCTTGCCCTCTGTTAGCACTATCCACTATCAGCTGTAAGAGCGTTTGAAAAAGTATGCAGTACATGTAACTGTACAAAATGAAAGCATGATTTAAGTCTTTATTTGCCCAGGAGATTTTGTACCTTCTGAAAGCTTGTAGTGTAATAAAGACAGTCTTTGCATACATGTGTGAGTAAAGTTCATAGAAAAGACTAAATACATTTAGCAGTCTAATATATACCTGAAGTATGGTATTAACAAAATACATGTCAAAATCAATAAACATGCATATCATAACATGAATAATGATAGTAATCATAGATCATCCAAGGTGAGAGATCATTCAATTCATTTACTCTATAAATATGAATTTAGTCCTTGCTGTGTGCCATGTACTTGCTAATAACTTGAGCTGCCAAGACAGGTGAGACACGGTCCTGGCCTAGTTCCAGCTGGTGGATTATGATCATATGTGTTCCTGCCTTTCTGTCTTCAGCTCTCTTCCTTCTCTCACCTTATTTCTTTTGCCAGTTACTTTTTACCTTGACTCTACTTTTCATTTCGTAATCATTCTGTTCATAGAGTGAACACTATTCATCTCAGGTATGGTACATTCAAAAATGAATAAATTGTTATCCCTATTCTTCAAAATTTTCCTCCCTCCCTTCCTTCCCCTCTTTCTTCTCTTTTCTTTTCTTCCTTCTTTTTATCCTTCCTGCCTCCCTCCCTTTATTTTCCCTCCCTCCCTTCTTCCTTTCTCCTTCCCTCCCTCTTTCCCTCCCTCCCTCCCTTCTATACTTATTAAATATCCACTATGAGCTTGTCACCATTCCAGAGAATACAAAAGTTAATAAGACTTCCTGCCCTCATTGTCTCCTTTCTTCTGGGGAAACTTACTATGAACAAGTTAATATAAAATATTTTAGGTAGTGATAAGTTCTGGGATGCTAAACAAAGACAGGTAAAAGGAAAGAGAATGCTGCTTTGGATAGGGTAGTTAGGGGAAGCATCTCTGGAGAGAGAGCATTTGAGTCATGTGGAGATGGAGGGGAAAAAAGATGAGGCAGAGGGAATAGCAAGTGCAACAGCCCTGAGGGAGTCGCATGATTGGCATGTGGCAGGAACAAGGAAGAGGCAGAAAATGGTACACCGTGCAGCTGGAGGGATAGCCATGGACCTGACCGTGTAGGGCTTTGTGGCCTTTGGCAAGGACTTTGGAGTTTAGCCTAAGTGTGTGAGGAAGCATTGGAAAGTTTTGAGCAAGAGATTATTGTGCTCTGATTGAGTCTTTAAAAACCACTTTTAGGGCTGTGCAGAGAAGTAACTCAGAGGGAAGAACAAGAATGGAAGCAGGGAGATGAATTAGGAAGCTATTGCAATCATTGAGGTAACTGTGGTAGGGCAGGAAGAAGGATGGTAGCAGTGGGACAGGAAGAAAAGGGTGGGTTTGAGGTATATTTTGAAGGAATAGCTGATAGCATTTACTGTATGTTGGCTTTGGGGTTGTAAACTTTATTTTTTCCAGTCCTCTTTATTTCTCTTTCCACTGTGGAAAAGAGGGAAAAATCACAAAGGAATAAATTTGTGAGAATTTATTGAATGTCTACTTTAAAAAAATAGCTCAATATCATTACCTTTCACCTGCCATGCACTCCCCACCCCAGTGTACCTCACCCCTCTTCCCTTCTGTTTTAAACTTGGGAGAGCTTATATTTTAGCTTAGTACATTCTTTTCTTCCTTCCTTAGGAAGCTATATTTAATCAATTCAATGACTAAAAAATAAAGGGAGAAGGTGGTGACTAAAATTCATCTTTTCAACTATATGTCAACTATGTGATTTAGAAAGAAAAATTTTCAGTATTGAAACAAAACACAGAAGTAGCTGAAATGATAAAAACCTGTAAAATTTAAACATTTTCATTTCTCTGACAATTGAAGAAGGTATAACTTTAAGTTATAATATTTTCTAGATTGGAAGGTATCATTATCATAGTTTATGTTAAAAATTAAACATTTTGATAAGTTATATTATTTAAAGTAGTAATTTTCTAATTTTGTTGAAATGTGTATAGAATTTTAACATCTCTCCCTTTAATATTTCGATAGCTTAAACAGCGAAAGATGTTTTGGTTAGAATTAGTTAGAAAGTCTGCCGGTACCCTTAAGAACGTATTGATTTAAAATTTTACCTTTGCCTCTATCTCATCCAGGGAAGTGCCAGACACAGCTTCAGAATGTGACTCCTTAAATTCTTCCATTGGAAGGAAACAATCTCCTCCTTCAAGCCTTGAGATATACCAAACATTGTCTCCTCGAAAAATATCAAGAGATGAGCTCTCTCTGGAGGATTCATCCAGAGGAGATTCGCCCATAGCTGCAGATATCTCCCGGGGTTCTCCTGATTGCGTAGGTCTGACAGAAACTAAGAGCATGATCTTCAGTCCTGCAAGCAAAGTGTACAATGGCATCTTGGAGAAATCCTGTAGCATGAACCAACTTTCCAGTGGCATCCCGGTACCTAAGCCTCGCCACACATCATGTTCCTCAGCTGGCAACGACAGCAAAGCAGTTCAGGAAGCCCCAGGTGTTGCCAGGATAAGCAGCATCCCACATGACCTTTGCCATAATGGAGAGAAAAGCAAAAAGCCATCAAAAATTAAAAGCCTTTTTAAGAAGAAATCTAAGTGAACTGGCTGACTTGGTGGAATTCCATTCAAGTGGCACCTTTAAACTTTTATCTCCCATCCTTCACTCCTCTTTTTTTGTTTTAATTTTAGGAATGTAACTCCATTGGGGCTTTCCAGAGTGGATGCCATAGTGGAATGTCCTTAAGAGCAACTGTTTACTGTCTGCTTATTTAAATGACTATATAATCAATTTGTCAAGCCAGTTATTACTGAAAAATCATTAAGAGATGAGACAGTTTACAGTCATTTTTGCCTATTTATTTCTGCTTTGTTATTAGTGATGTATATACAACATTTTGTTGAGAGCCACTATGGACTTACAAGCTTTAATGGACTAGTAAGCCAGCATGGGCTTGCAAAAATTTCTTGTTTACCAGAGCATCTTCTTATCTTTCCACAGAGCTATTTACATCCTGGACTAAAATAACTTAAAAGGAGTAAAACTAATTGCACTACTGTTTCTCAGACTGGAAAAATATCTCTGCAAGTGAAACTGTATAGAGTTTATAAAATGACTATGGATAGGGGACTGTTTTCACTTTTAGATCAAAATGGGTTTTTAAGTAGAACCTAGGGTTTCTAATTAACTTGATTTCTGGAAATGAAAACCCACGCTTTTATTATGGGAAGCTTCTTTAAATGCATTTAACATTATAAAGTTTCAAGTCCTGCTGTAAAGACCATGTTGTTTTGTTTTTCCCAGGGCTTTCACTGTGATTTTCTGCATTGCAGGCTGTATGATAAAATATAAATAATTTAAAGAGAGAAGGCTCTTGATTCCTTACACAAAGTGGAAGAGTTAAAACTTGATTGAAGGACTTACAACATTCACAAGCATATACTAAACTGGGGGGATGTGGGGATTCAGGCACTTGTTTACAGACTCAATAACTGCAAAGGATTTATGGTTTGTGAAAAACTTGTACTGTGGAAAAGATAATAAATCGAAGACATTATTGTGTGGGACTGTGCTGATTTTTATTGATAACACTCCACTAAGAACACTATATGTTTTTTGGAGAGCTGTGTAAGCTGTCTTCTTGCTTAACTGCAATATAAGAAATAGTGATGTTTTGGAAGTAAGTTGTCAACAAATTTCTTTCTATTTTATATTGTTTGTCATATTTTTATGTAGTTTGAAATGTTTAAATGTTCTAATATCAAGATTAACAAATATAAATTTATGGTGCATTTAGATTGTATTGTATTAATTTATGAAGTTTGGGGTTTGTTAAACTGATAGCTTATTATAAAGGTAACTTTTACTGTGAAGATTGTCACATGAGTAACAAAGTACATTAACATTTGGGGAGTTTCTGCTTAAACTGCTTCTTTTAAAAATTCAGTCAAAATGATCTGGTTAATGCAATGTGGATGGACATTTAGGTGAACAACTGATGCATATTAGCTAGAATGGTTTTTCAGCTTTGTGGCTGAAATATATAATGTCCAACTCGGTCCTGTTTAGATGAAAATGCTGATTGATAAACAATCAGCATTCAAGATTTGCTCCAAAGCAATACTTTACTAAGAATATGAACAGTTTCCCAAAGTTTCCTGTAAATTTTATGTACTTTAGTGCCGTTGTTAAAAACTGTTAAGGTCTTGAATGATATTTATATACGCAGATATTTATATATTTAATAGACAGTGCTTTGAGGGCAAAAATTGTTTGACTGAAATGAACATAGTGTTTTGGACTAATTATAAGGTAAGTTAACCTGAAAGGTCAAGAGTTGAGGAACATAGACCCTAAAGCTGTTTAGGAAGGGGAACAATTGTGCATGAAGAATTGAAAAGCGCCCTGGAAAGTTTCTTCAGAGTGAAGGGAATACCTAATCTTCTTTCTCCTTCTTACAACCAGGCAGGAGTTCTTCCCTTTGAAAATTGCAGAAGGGATGAGAACCTTTTAGTTTGATGAATAGAGAAGGTAAGAGCCACAGAGCCTGAAGTGGGGCTGGGAGAAGGAGGATCTCTAGGAGTGCCCAGCAAGGCTTCCACTTGTTCAGGATTAGAAGGGACCCTGGATCAGAGCCACCTGGACGCTAGAACTTGTGGTTGGGAGTGGGAGAGGCTGGCCTAAGTAAAATGTGGGCCGTCTTAAGTCGGGGGATGCATTGTTTGTTCTAAATTTCATACAGTTATAAACAGACTCAACCAAGGGATACGTGCTGCCTTATGTTGCTTATAATATTTACTTGCATTAGTACAATGCTCTGTATTTGTAAATTCAACAGAAAATAATTGAGTTTTGGAAAGCCACAATAATTTCTGTATCACATCATTTACACACGAAGAGTTGGACGTTAATATAAATTTTTAAAATTACCCATTTCTTACCTTATTTTAACCTTATAAAACTATGGTATTTTCCTGATTTTAAAAGTATACCTTCCTTACTGTAAAAAAACGATTCATGATAGAAAAGTATGAAGAAGAAAAACAACAGCAAGTAGATCAAATTCTACTGCCCACAGTAATCACTTTAATATTTTGGTATGTTTTCTGCTAGATCATTTTCTATATACTGATATATATTCTACATAATTTAAATCATACTATATAGCTTTATATTATGCTTTTTCACTTAATATAGTATAAGCATTTCTCCAACATTATTAAAAACTCTTCATGAACAACATTTTAATGATTGTATGATATGCCATTGTATTGATTAACCATAATCTTTTTAATCATTCTTTTATTATTAAACATTAGGCTGTTTCCAAATTTCTAATATGAGGAATAGTAGCATTTAACATTTATTGAGCACCCTATATACCAGGCACTGTTCTAAACTCTCTATATATTCTCATTTAACCTTGTAAGGTAGGTGTCTTTTTTTTTCTTTTTTTAAAATCACCATTTTACTGATGAGGAAACTGAGCCCAGAAAATTAATAATTTGCTGAAGATCACATAGCTAATAAGTGGTAGAACCATGCTAACTTTTAAGTCATACTGCATAAATTCTAGTGAACATTCTCATTCCTTAAAATATATATAGTTTTAGAAAAGCATCAAGATTTTTATTTTATGTATATGCACATATGTTTGTATGTATACACACAAAGTCTCACATAGATACCTTGAGGGTGACTGTTAAAGTTCTTTCTCCACGTAGCTATGTTTGTATTCCCCTCAATACTTGAGGGTACAAGTGACTTTTTGCCTCAGACCATCATTTCTGAATTACCATTTGGTTAAAACTTTGCTATTTTAATAAGTTTTTTAATTGGTAAATAATGTCTAGTATGGATGGAAGGTTTTTTTTTTATGCCATGTATTTTTCATTTCTGTGAATTGTCTCTTCATGTCCTTTGCCTGTTAAGTTCTTGAGGTCCTAGTGTTTTTTTTCAATCTTTCACACAGTCTTTCAAATGTAGCTATTCTTGTATTCTTCATTTACTAACTAAAACTGATTTTTTTTATCAAATAGTATTTTTCATGTTTATTTTTAAAAGTAAGCCGAAGAAAACCTACATTTAAATTTTAGTCTTCCTGCTCTCCTGTTTTTAGGTCTTCAGTGAGAGAGTAGATTCCCCGCCCCCTGCCTCCCCCCCCCCCCCAATTACAGGTAAGAGACAATCAGAATCTGCTTAATTCATTCAACAAATATTAAATAGCTTACCATGTACCAAGCATCACGATAAGCTCTGGAGGTACAGAGACTAATGTGACAGGTACCTGCCCTAAAGGAACTTGGTATCTAATAGGGGAGACAGGTCATGAACCCTTAAAATAAGGGCAGTAATAGAAATGTAAACCAAATGTTGGAGAGAGAGATTATGTAACTCAATAGTATCTACTAAATCAAGGATAATTGAATGATGCTGATTTGCTGAGGACGGGCAGAGTACTTGGTGTGGCTGAAACACACAGGTCCAAGGGCAAGTTGCACCTAACTAGTAGTCTAGTTCCAGCAGGTGAGCTTGCAGTTACTGAGTTCCAGCAAAACACTTTGTAACAGCTGTGAGGGTGCTCATTCGGGGGTAAATTGTTTACCAGAGAGAAACAGTGTTTGAGCAACCCCACATAAGCCCTGATAGTACTGATAAAAGACTCCCTCCCCACATCCCCAGCCCTGAAACAGGATCGTCTGTTGAAAGACACTCTCCTTCAGATTTACTCAGGTAGGCCTGATCTGATCTTGTGGCAACTCTATTTTTAGTTTTTTGAGGAACCTCCATACTATTCTCGGTAGCAGCTGCACCAATTTACATTCCCACTAACAGTATACAAGGGTTCTCTTTTCTCCACACCCTCTCCAGCATTTGATATTTGTAGACTTTTTGATGATGGCCATTCTGACTGGTGTGAGGAGATACCTCACTGTAGTTTTGATTTGCATTTCTCAATTGGTGTCAAGTGGGCTTCAGGCCAATTTTCAGATATTGCCTCAGTCCCATGATTGGGCTTTTCTGAGGTTATCTACAGGTCTCTGGAGTGGCCCTCAAAGGGTCCTCTCCATGGCGATGTTTGTTGTAGGCCCAGATGGGACGTTGTAGGGAGGCCTCAGTCCAGATCTTGATTTCCTATCAGCAAGAAAGGATTGAGGCAATGCCCAGGATCCCTTCATGAGCTAGAGTTTTGACTGCCAGGGTCTCCATTATCCTGATGATCTAGTGTTTACTGCTTATGTTGCAGTGTCTTCATCAGCCTCCAAAAGTGAGAGAGCAAGCGGGGAGCTCCAGGTAAGGCTGGCAGTTGGCCTCCACTGGGTGAGAGCGGTTCTGCAGTGGGTGGAGTGGGGGGAATGGGGAGAGTGGGGGTCATAGTGTCTCAGCCACTCCAAATCCCCAGTCCTTAAAGCAGAGGCAGAGGTGCTGCTTCCCCTTCCCACATCCTGCTCAGTTGGCCCTGGCAGGTTCTAGTTCCCTGTGAAGCAGGGCTCTAAGAAATCTTACCTGGGTCAAACTTGTTCTGCATCTCTTGCTTCAGACTGCCACATTTTAGTTTCAAATAGTTGTGTAACATAGCAGCCATCCCAGTATTGTGGTTCTGTTAAGAATACCTTGTGTCTATTCCTTAAGTACCGCCTTTTTTTTTTTTTTTTTTTTTTTTTATTTATTTATTTTTAAGTTATGGCTGTGTTGGGTCTTCGTTTCTGTGCGAGGGCTTTCTCTAGTTGTGGCAAGTGGGGGCCACTCTTCATCGCGGTGCGCGGGCCTCACACTATCGCGGCCTCTCTTGTTGCGGAGCACAGGCTCCAGACGCGCAGGCTCAGTAATTGTGGCTCACGGGCCCAGCTGCTCCGCGGCATGTGGGATCTTCCCAGACCAGGGCTCGAACCCGTGTCCCCTGCATTAGCAGGCAGATTCTCAACCACTGTGCCACCAGGGAAGCCCAGTACCGCCTCTTTAATTGCAGCATCTTAGTTCTAAAATATCCACATGGGCTAATTTCCCACATGTGAGAATGTTAACTTCTGAGATACTCTCACAGACCTCTGGTCCCTGGGATATGATGGTATCAGATCAGAGGGAGATTGAAGGGCAATGCCACTTAGGAACTGGAAAAGGTTTCTGGAAGAAGAATGTGGCTTTTTTATTTTGTTTTTGAAATACCGGCTATTCAAGTTCGGTGCTTCTCCTTGAAAAAGCTTTCTGTTAACACTTGAGGTGTGCATCTGTAGTCAAAAAGTACAATGACAAGAAATTAAAAGAAAGGGGGGCTGGATGGTGGTGGGGGTGGTGAAGCCTAGGTGTAACAGTGAACCAGAGGTTGCCTTTGACGTGTAATGTAAAGGTAAGAAAATGAACCTGGAAGTAGGACTGGGACATGGGACCTTGGGAAAGGAGAGGAGGTAGGGAGGGAAAAGGTGCATTTATTGCCACATCACCAAATCTTGTCCATTTAATCCCTGAACATCTTAGCTAATGCCTCTACTGCCGTGGGGCCTTGCCTTCTCCATTTCTCATTAACTTTAAAGAGCTAACTGAACCCAGCCTTACCATCTTTCATCTACTTGTTGGTGAGCTTTCTAAGCCATAGGTTCGATTTTCTCTGATTAAAATCTTTCTATGCCTTTCCATTGCCTGTAGGATAAAATATAAACTTAAACTAGCAAAAGACCTTGGTGTTCTGGACCTGCTTGCTTCTCTAGCCTCATGGCTTCACATTATGGACATAACCTAACCAGTTGCACAGAACTTCATACAGGTTTCTGAAGAAGCCAGGCTGCTCCTTTTGCCTGGAATGTCTTCTCAAGTCTTGGGCCACAAACTCTAAACCTTTAACTCAGCTCAGGTATCTCCAGGAAGCCTTCCATATAGGCCCCCGATCTGAGTGAGAAACCACTTCTGTGAATGTCCAGAACTTGGTGTTTATTACAGCACTTGTCACATCATATTACAAGGATCTGTTTACTTGTTGGCCCAATAAACTGAACTGCTTAAGAGCAAGGACTCTGCCTTATCTCGCTTTGAGGTCCTGCAGACTGGAACTTCAGGCACTGAATACATTACATGCCTGATGAATGAATAAATGAATAACATGTTATTGCTGCCTTCAAGTTTCAGACTGTTAAGGGCATTCACAAGTTTAATGATTAGAAGACAGTGCAAGACTATTACCCAATACAAATGAGCATTGTATGGCTGTGTTTCTGTTGTCTTATAATGTAGATGCCAAGGAAGGAAGAGATCAAGATGGCATGGAGTAACTAGTCCGTTTTCTTTGTGAAACGTATTTTTAGAGCTGGACTCTGAATGGTGAGTGCTGTCTGAATAGGCCTAACAGAAATGATGTCAGAATGATTGGATTCTTTCCTTTCAGACTCTGTTTAGGTGTTTACTCTGTGCAGTTGCTTAGCCTATCCAGTCCTGCTGCTCTACCCCCTCTCCTGACCTGAGCTTTTAATGACTATTCTATATATCTGGTAATTAATGAGATTTCTCGTCTTATCAGATCTTATTCTTTTAATAAGAATATGCTATAATATGCTGAGTGCTGGGCACAGAAGCATAACTAAGATAAACATTGTCCTTACCTCACTTGTTGAACAAGTCCGTAAATAATTGTTTAAATCACCATGCCTGTTATTAGTGCTATGAAGAAAAAGGTCACGGGGCGGCTCTGCGAGTGCTTAATGGAGATCTAACTCGAAGGGCAGGAAGGGCCTTGCCGAGGAAGTGACATTTGTGCTTAACCCTGAAGAGTTGGTAGGAAACAGATGAGGAGGAGAGCAGGTTTCTGAGTGGCCCAGGCAGTGGTAACAGCATGTGTAGAAAGAGCCCAGGAGGAAAAGGATGGGTTCAGGAAACTGAGAGAAGGCTGAATTGTAGGGAGGGAGTGAGAAAAGGGGGCCCAGTGGTGTAGGGCCTTGCAGGCCATCTCGGTCCTGAGATCAGTGGGAAATCACTGAAAGGGTTAAATGTGAGGAAAATGATTTTTTTTTATTTATTGAAGTATAGTTGATTTACAATGTTGTGTGAATCTCTGCTGTACAGCCAAGTGACTCAGTTATACATATAGATACATTCTTTTTTTTAATATTCTTTTCCGTTATGGTTTATCCCAGGAGATTGGACATAGTTCCCTGTGCTATGCAGTAGGACCTCGTTGTTCATCCAGTCTAAGTGTAATAGTTTGCATCTACCAACCCCAAACTCCCAGTCCAACCTTCCCCCTCCGCTCCCCACCCCCGTGGCAACCACAAGTCTGATCTCTGTGTCTGTGAGTCTGTTTCTGTTTTGTAGATAGGAAAATGATTCTTCTTAAATTTATTTTACAGTTCTGTTGCTTCCAGGTAGCTCGAGGGGTAAACACGTTTGTTTATATATCCTTACATTCCCTCTTAGCACCTGCCACTAAATCAGAGACTCAGTAAATATTTAACAACTTGTTTTCCCAATGGAGGGAGACAAGTATAAGGGTGAGAATGAGTAGGATACTTCGGGAGACTAGTAAGGACCCTAGAGAGAACATGGGGAAGTAGGGTGGTCACCTCCTTTGGTCAGAGGCTTGTATTAGCTGGGGCTGCTGTGGCAGAATACCGTAGACTGGGGGACTTCAACACAGAAGCTTATTTTCTCACAGTTTTGGAGGCTGGAAGTTCGAGATCAAGGTGCCAGCATGGTCGGATTCTAGTGAGAGCCCTCTTCCTGGCTTGCAGACAGCTAGCCGTCTTCTTGCTGTGTCGTCGCTTGGCAGAGAGACCGCGGGGAAGACAGGGAACGCTCAGGTCCTATCGGATGAGGAACCCACTGTGTGATTTCATTGAACCTTAATTACCTCCTTGTAGGCTCTGTCTCCAAATACAGTCACATTGGGGGTTAGACCTTCAACATACGAATTTCAAGGGGACACAGTTCAATCCATAACAGGTTTGATAGTGTGAAACCACTGAAGCAGTGGTTCTCAACCAGCATGTAAATCAGTAGCACTAGGGGAGCTCTCTCAAAATTGATGTTTAGGAGACCTATCTTGGGTGTTTCTATTTCATTTAATTCTAGGCTAGGAACTCAATCTACATTTTAAAAATATCTGCCGGGGATGATCCTGATTGTATCAGGGAATATTGACTATATCTCTGCATTTTATTCTTAGCCTGTAAATGAAGGGACTTCTCCATGTTTGGGAAACATTTCATCCTCTCTTCCACTTTCTCTAGATTTTTTTTTCCTGATTAGAGAAATTTGAGAGAACCCAACATTTGCTAGGTCTGCACAGGAAAAGCAGCCAGCCTTTCACTCTCTTGTGCTCAGTATTATTTGTCCTGCCACGATGGACAGGACTGTTAAACAAGCCATAATCTCCATATAGCTGGCTGAGTGGGTGCCAATCACACCTAGCTTTCCCACACATGGATCGCAAGGCCTAGATTGGAAGGAGGGGAAAGTGGGAAGCACAATTCTGACCCTGGGGGTTTACACAGGATTGCATTCAGCTGCAAGTCACAGAAAACAGAGCTAAGCAATGGCTCAAAAAATTAGGGCTTTATTTTCCCTCATAGGACTGGATGTCCAGAAGAAGGTGGCCCAGGGTAAGGTAGTGGCTCCTCCCCTCTTTCCACTTTATCCATCCTGAGCTGCCTGATGGCCCAGGATAACTGTGCTGCCTCTGGCATCACATGCACATGCCAGACAAGGGCAAAAGCAAAGTGGTGTGTGCAGGCTGATACCACTGCCTTGTACAGAGCTTTTCAGGAAGCCTCGCCCAGGAACCTCCTTTTCCAGCTCATCAGCCAGGACGATGCCTCACGGCCATCATCAGCTAGAGAAGCTGGGAAATAGAATGGTTTAGCATTTATTTATTTATTTTTGGTATGCTGCTGCTGCCCTCAAACACAATTCTACTGATAAGAAAGAAGGGGGATTTTGAGTAAAGAATTAGAAAGGTCTGCCACAGGTCATTGGGCACTTGCCTGACCTTGAGATAAATTTTAAAATATTTGAGCTTCTACCATGTGCCAGGAACCATTCTAGATGCTGGGAATACAATAGTAAAAACAAAAAAACCCCACAAAAATGAAAAAAGCAAAAAGACAAAAGTCCCCCTCTCATGGTGTTTACGTTCTAGTGGAGAATACAGTAAACAAATGAAATATGTGATATCTTAGATGAACGGAGTGTCCAAGTAGTGAGGGTTGAGGTGGTGGGTTGTAATTTTCAGCTGGATGCTTAGGAAGACCAGTGTTACGAAGCTGGTTATGAGTAATGACGTGAAAGAAGTGAGGTACGTAAATTCCTTGGTATGTAAATACCTTGAAAGGAGCCAGCAACCAGGAACAAAGATACAAAGTCCCTGGGTTCTTCTCTGTACTTCCAGTATATGTTTGTTTTATGGATTCTCAATATTTTAATTATTTATTTATTTATCTATTTATGGCTGTGTTGGGTCTTCGTTTCCGTGCGAGGGCTTCCTCCAGTTGCGGCAAGTGGAGGCCACTCTTCATCGCCGTGCGCGGGCCTCTCACCATCGCGGCCTCTCTTGCTGCAGAGCACAGGCTCCAGACGCGCAGGCTCAGCAATTGTGGCTCACGGGTGCAGTTGCTCCGCGGCACGTGGGATCTTCCCAGACCAGGGCTCGAACCCGTGTCCCCTGCATTGGCAGGCAGACTCAACCACTGCGCCACCAGGGAAGCCCCTCAATATTTTAATTGCTTCATATGAACATTGATAGGTACAGTTGTGCTGTATAGGGCAATTCTAGGGGTACCTAGTGCTTCCTCCCCCTTTGGAAAAAACAAGGTGCCTGAATGTACATCTTGAGAAATTATTAAGTGCCTTTTCCCACTTCTCTCCCCTTCCTGAATCCTGTTCCCTTATTTCCTTATTTTCCTGGAGACTGTGCTGTAGTAATTATGAAAATGGACTTTGGCCTCTTGATAGCTCTGGGTATGAGCCCTGACATTTCCTACCTGCGATACTGGGCAAATAGCCTATCCTCCCAGAGCCTATTAGCTCATCTAAGAAGTTGGGATGCTAATATGCCTCCTGCACTATTACTGTATTGAATGAGATGGTGTGTGTGAAGGGCCCGCCGCAGTGCTGGGTACCCAATGGGTATCTCTACTCTACTCTACTCTTCTCCCCTTCCTTGTGGTCTTCAGGCTCTGGGTCACACAGAATATCTGGAATAGGTCAAGCATTGCCCTATGAAGAAAGAACTTCTTACTCTTTACCAGTGTGCAAGAGCCTAGTGCCCCCTATATATTTTTCAGTGAAGTCATTTTTACCAGCCTGTCCCTACACCCTAACCCCAATGTCTTCTGAAATGTTGACCCGAGACATACTTAACTTGAATATCAGACGCCAGTGCTGCTCACATTGAAACCTCGTCATCATCTGGAACCGTCCACCGGCAGCCTCCATCCCCAGCCTCACCCTGTGCCTCTTTGCTGCTGACTCCTTTGCTCCATTGCGCCTCACCAACCTTGTCACGGGGCCCAGTCTCGGGATACCATCCACCTCCTCCACATCCATCGGCCACATCTTGGCTTTCTCTCTTGTGTTCTCCTCCCTGAATTCCACAATACATCACTGCAATCGTCTGGAACTTCCTCCAACACATCCCTGATTCTCACCAAAAATCCCACATTGAGATTAGTACAGCCAACAAATTCCCTTTTCACCTCAGCAAGGTTGTTTCAAATTGGCTCTCTTTCTCATTTCTACCAGTGACCATTCAAACCCTTACCATGCCTTCCCATTACCTACCACACCACCAAACCCTCAGTCTCAGCAACAGACAGCTTACGTGGTATGAACGTCTTCAACTTGTTGCTTCTTAACTTACAAAGTTATCTATGTATACAACTATACTTCCTTTTTTCACCATCAGGTTAAAAGTTGGTCATTTTTCTAACCAAGAGTCATCCAGCCATTCACGTTTTGAATTTTGTGCTCCTTTTCCGGGATTTGACTCATTAATTGTCTCCTCTTGAATGAATCTTTAATAGTTCTCTTTTCATGGCTTCCTTTTTTACATTGGGAAACAGACTTAAACACTTATTATATTAAAAAAGTCCTTAACTCTCTCTAGCTTTCATATTTTACCCAAGCATCTAGGAAGGTAGTCAATGATTATATATCTAAAATTTTTAAAAGTGAGTCTGTGTCAAGAATTTATTAAACTCATTAATGAAGGACTCAGCAGAATGGTGAAGCTGGTTCAAAGAAAATTTGAGAGACTTAGGTATATAAAGTCATTGAAAGGATGCTGGAATCAGATTGCTAAGTTATATATAAAATAAGCCATAACTTTTGGGTTATAATATTTCCACTTGCATCTCTCCAGAGATAAATTTCATTTTCATTCCTATTGGACAAGAATAATTTACATCTCTGTTTTCTATGAGTTAACATCTACCCTTGCAGAGTCGAAAAATATCCTGAATAGTAAATAGCAAGTCATATAGAGGCACACACTCCTAGAGAATCAAAATAACTCTGGGCAGGTTGTTAGACTACACCCAACACAACACTGAAACAACAGGCAGAAACCCCTTTGTCTTTTTCAGATTTTGGAAACTTTTTCTAAAAGCCATCCTTGTGATCATAATTCCTAAAGATTATTTTTGATCACAAAAGCTAGTCTTATTTTATCTTGTTCTGATTTATTAACATTGGTGCAGCAAAAAGTGTTAGTTAAATATAAATTTATTTGAAGTATGGTCAGCAAATCCAGCACCACATGGTCTTAAGCAATGACTAAGGCCAAAATATTAACCTCTGTCTGGAGAAATTACGTGGAATCTACTAGTGTCTATTCAATAGGCCAGAAGAGTTTTTGTTGCTCTTATTTGCACTCATGATTTGAAGCTAGAAAACCAAACCTAAGAAATTCATTTCTATCAGTTTTTCCTGGAGTACCTGTAAATGTGAATGAATTTCTCTCTCACTGTGAAATTCTCCAAATCTACTAAGGTACCTGGTCTGCTAGGAAATGATCTAAAATTCCAGGATCCAGAAATCCACAAAACAGGTGTTAGGTCTACTGGGAGGGCTTTGTGAACCTTTGTTCCACATATGAAGCACAACTCCTGTTCCTCAATGGGAGGCATATCATACCTGATTAAATGAGATTTATTCTCATTTGATACTTCATGCGTAGCTTTGGTTACACAATTGATTTTTCTAACTATATGCTGCTTAAACAAACAAAACTTATTGATCCCTTGAAAAACTGCCTCTTTTTTTTTCTTTTTTTTTTTTTTAATAAATTTATTTATTTATTTTTGGCTGCCTTGGGTCTTCGTTGCTGTGTACGGGCTCTCTCTAGTTGCAGCAAGCGGGGGCTTCTCTTCGTTGTGGTGCGCAGGCTTCTCATCGCGATGGCTTCTCTTGTTGTGGAGCATGGGCTTTAGGCGCACAGGCTTCAGTAGGTGTGGCTCGCAGGCTCTAGAGCGCAGGCTCAGTAGTTGTGGCACACGGGCTTAGTTGCTCCGTGGCATGTGGGATGTTCCTGGACCAGGGATCGAACCCATGACCCCTGCATTGGCAGGCAGATTCTTAACCATTGTGCCACCAGGAAAGTCCACTACCTTGGTTCTAAAATCAAAAAACTTAGTAAAAAACATTTGTCTCTGAATTTGACAGTGTTGTAAACAATAGTTCATTTCAGTTTGCAAAGGCATAGTCTAAAACAAGGATCAGCAAACTTTTTCTATAAAGGACAAGATAGTAAATGTTTTCAGTTTTGTGGGCCATGGGTCTACTATAAGATTTGTGCTCAAATCTGCCAGTGCAGCATAAAAGAAGCCATAGGCAACATATAAACAGTGGGCTCATAGATTAGATTTGACCTGTGATGAGCTAGATTTGGCCCATGGACCATCGTTTTCTAATCCCTAGTTTAAAATAAAGGTTAGGTGTTGATCAAGAAGAAAGAGAAAGGGCTTCATCATAGGTCCATAAGAAAATAGAACATTAAAAATAATACCAGTACACAATAAGAAGATAAATAATATCCCAATACAAATAACCACAATTGTATTCACCTTATCAGTTCATTCACTTCCATGTAACTAATACTTGTTGCACTGTATGTTGGGTCTGCAATCTGCTTTTACAAAGTGGCTGCTTCTGGACTAAAAAAAGTCCTGGAGATCCTGACTCAGTCTCCTGCTGCAATCTGCAGTTGTCTAAGTGGTGTCAGCTTGGCAGTTTATACTCATGAGTCTATTACTTAAAGTATCAATAGGTAAGAGTGCCTTGTCCTTTTCATTGAGGCTCTGAGGATGTCTGTCTTGGTTAAACACCTACTTTTTAACCTGAAACTTATAGCAGAATCTTTAGGTAAGCATGAGAAGAAAGCCAGAAGTTGATGACAAGTCCGAATGATAGTGATTTTTTTTTTTACAGTAATCAACGATACTAGAACGAGGAGAGCAAAATCATCTGTAAGGATGATGTCATGAGTAACTATTTAACTATTTTATAAGATTTGGATCAGTGTTTCTCCTGAGGGTAAGAACATATCACAGACAGTGAGGACATGGACAGCTCTTTAGGCTATTCCTAAAATGTACAGCCTCAGAGAGAAAATTAACCCAGGCAAGACAGAACTGCTTCTTCCCCTGCACAGCTCTTTCCATTTAGCACCTTTTGGACCTCAGTGTGGTGTGGAGCATAGAGGTTTCTTCTGGGTCTTTAGCCGAGAGCTTGGCTGTACCCCCACAGGGTGAGGCTTCATGAGGCTTAGGAGAGAGTGACTGCCATGAGCTAGCCAGTGTACATTGAAGTTTGGCCAATCCCGAATGGAATGTCTTCAATAAACACTGCAGGGGTTCAGCTGAGAACTCGTAAAGGCTACATGCTAGGATTACGGACCATGCTCTAGAGCAGGGGTCAGGAAACGATGGCCAAATCTCACTTGTGGCATGTTTTTGTGTGGCCCGTGAGCTAAGAATGATTATTACATTCTTAAAAAGTATTGTTCAAAAGCAGCAGCGCAGCAGCAGCAGCAGGAGCTGGAAGAAGAAGAGGAGGAAAAGAAGGAGAAGGAGGAAAAGGAGATAGAGACCATATACTGCTCACAAAGCTAAAATATTTACTACCTGGCTTTTACAGACAACATTTGCCAACCCCTGCAATAGACGTAAAAGCCATGTCCTGGGACTAAGAATAAATATGAAACAGAACCACCCTAACAAGAATAAAATCAAGCCAGAGTAAGGAAATTTGCCAATAATTAGCTCCTTTGCAGAACAAAACTAACCTTCCTTAGAGAAAATAACATAATCCAGACTCCTTAAACATCACCCACAATGTCCAACATATAATAAAATGTTGTTAGATATGTGAGCAATTAGACTTGTGTTACCTATGCTCAAGGGAACAAACACCAGTCAATGGAAATAGACTTTGATAGGACCCAGATACTGTACTTAGCAGACTAGGACTTTAAAACTGACATTATAAAAATGTTCAAAGACTTAAAAAAAAAAAAAAAAAGGTGGACACAATAAGTCAGCAGATGGGAGACCTCAGTGGAGAACTGGATACTCTAAAAAAGAACCAAATGGAAATTCTACAACTGAAATCTGATTAATTCAAAAGAGAATAAGCCAGGAGAAATAGAGGAACAATAAGAACAAACAAGAAAGATTGAAAAAATAGAAAGCACATAGCAAGGTAGTAGAATTAAACCCAATCATATTAATTACTTAAAATGAATTGACTAAACTCTTCATTTAAAAGGCAGAGACTGCCTGCATAAAAATGCAGACTCTACAAGATGCTACCTATAAATGAAGCAATTTAAGTGTAAGTATACAAGTAGTTAGAATGTGAAAAAAGGAGGAGAAATGCTATACCATGGAATAGTAAGCACAAGAAAGCTGCTGTGCTTATGTCAATTTCACACAAAGCAGACTTCCAGACAGATTATTGTTACATATAGAGACATTTCATAATGATATTTTAATTCACCAGGAAGGCACAGAAATCCTAAATGTATAGGGGATGCACACAATACAGCTTTAAAATACATGAAGGAAAGACTCACAGAACAAATCCACAGTTATAATTGGAGATTTTAACACCTTGTTTTCATAAATTGATGCAACAAGAAGACCAAAAAAAAAAAAAAAAAATCAGTAAAGAGAGAGAAGGGAAAGTTGGAGAGGAGATGCACCACCTTCACCCACACTGACCACTGTGCCCCTGGCTTCCCTGCTTCCTCCTGGGTTCTTGTGAACACACTTCTGAAATGCCCTTTCATCACTCCTCTGTTTAGCAAAAGTGTGGAATCAGCTAAATATTAATAAATTATGAAACATACATCATGATTCTCTTTGTTCTGTGACAGTATAAACCGGCGATTATTTTATCCAGAGGGAAAGAACACACAGAGCACCTCAGTACAGGGTAACTGAAGAGTGCAAATCAATTGCAACATCCCAGCTTGCCTGATGTTTCACTCTCTACCTGCCAACGTTTATTTGCTCCATAGAGACATATGCAGGGCTTGGCATCACTTTGTATACCATTTTTGTTTTGCTCTCTTTGAGTTATTTGATACTGTGTCCATAGTTAGTTATGACTTTTAACTTGTTCATTGCAATGATTGAAAACAATATCAAAAGGAAAGCCCCATGTTTTTCTTCTTTGGCAGTTTCTGTCTGCCTTTGGCATTTTTTTGTGAGCTTTCTTCTCCTTCCTTTCTTTCCCATGGTGTCTCCCATTTCCTGGGTCACAATTCTTGGGGGGAGCTTTCTCAGCTGTAACCAGGGTTCGGAGAAAGGACTGGCCTAACACAGGAATGATTCAGCGTTATGGACGATTTTCCCCTGTGTGATGAGGTGGGGAAAGAGCTTACTGCGTTTGCACTTGGAAGATTGTGCACATTTCCTTAAGTCCTTTAACGCAGAAGTCCATGAGTTACAGTTGGAGAGCTAAGGCTACTGTTACATTAGACTCTTGTCTTCCCATGTGACTGGGCTGGAGTTTCTAGGTGTGGCCCCCATTCCCTCTTCATACGTTTCCAAGCTGGCAACAACTTCCTAGGTTCTCTCTTCCTTTCTCCTTGGGTCAGGATTCACCAGTAATATTTTTTCTTTCATTCCAAGTGTCACAAACCGGTTGCCATTGAGCCAAGGTTGTCCCACAGACATGTTTCATTCTCACTGCACAGTTAAATTTTAAGTTGCCAAATTAAAACATCCGGAGATTTCACATACAAACTTTCAGATTTCCCTAAACAAATGCAAAAACAAAACAGGAAGAACAGGCATTACTAAGCCTGACCCCACTCATGTATTCAGTTTCCTGGCAGGCCTGGTCGCGGCCCTCTCTGCCAGATCAGCAGCCCTGCCCTCCTCTTCAGCCTCCCAAACACCCAAGGGTCCAAAGAAGTGAAAAAAGTTTGGAGAGCTCCGCTTTAAGCCATGTAAGAATAATAAGAATCTAGTTTTTAGAATTCCAGGTCTCCTTTTCCTATCCTTATCGGATATACCAGCAAGCCTTTTTATTTTGCTTATTTTACATCTCTGGAATAAAGCAATCTGAAAAAAATTTTTTTAAAAGCTGTAGTTTCCCATAGTTGCCTCTAGATGGCAGTATTGTACTGGTATTCTCTCAGCTATTCCCCATTCCGGCTGCCTTCAAAATGTTAATTATCTAATTTTTCAGTGGGAATAATTTTTGTTTCTAAATTTATTTCAGTATTTTTTCAATAATGTCAGATTTATCAGTAAGAGGTAGAGTCCACAAGCTGCAATATTGAAAAGAACGAAACGACAATCTTTTTTTTTTCCCCCTCTTTGGAGCTTCCTGAGTTGATTAGCAGAAACAGAATATATTGCAACATATAATTGTCACGATTATGCAGGCTATTCATTTAGAGTTTGTGTGTGCACATGCATTCAGCTGCTACATCTGCAATGCATGTTGGAAAAATAGCCCCTTCTCTGTGCACTTTGAAACATCAAATGTTTCTCATTTGGAGCAATTTCTTTATTTTGTTTTGTGGATAATGAACGTTACCCACAAATATGGGAGGCAAGGGAGCAGGAAATAGTCTGTACTACACGGAGGAGGCTCTTAGAGATACACATATACATAAGTAGACAAATGTGAGCTGTGTGTCGGCCTCATACATAAACAAGGCAAGTGCTGTGAAAGGGAAGTTGTGGGTGCTAATTAGATTAATGGTTTGAGAACAAATTCATTTCAGAGCAGCTAATTAAATATTTCATTACGAGTTACTTTGTGCAATTTGCTTTGGTATGCAACAGACAAATATTAAGTATTTAATTTTATCTTCAGGTACAACTCACTAATATTTCACTGATTTAATTCTTTGGTTTTGGTGCTTTGGGTTTTCAAAGTGCCATCTTTTTAGTCCTGGTTAATCCACTTGACAGCTGGGTGTGACACAGGGACCTGGCAGTTCCCTGTTGTAAAAGCTTGGTCAATTACAACTTGGACCAACCTATTTGGTCATCAGGTTGATTACATCCTAAAAGGTTAGAGTTGGAAGAACTCCATGAGGGCTTCTCTCATCCAGTGTTCAAGGGTTACCATTTCCCTGACAGACAGGTCCTCCAGCCCCTGCAGGAGCTCCCTCAGGAGTGGGAATGTCTCAGGCAGCATCGTGTCAATATTGGTCCCACTGAGGGACAGAGGTGACTCTCGGGACGTTTTTCCTCACGGTGAGCCAAGGGGAGGGCAGAGGCAAGAAGGAAATGCAGGTGGACAGGTGAACAGGGCTGCCGCCGGGAGAGTTCTGCAGGCTGCAGTGAGGAGTGTGGGTCCTTGGCAACACAGCCCCCCAGGCAGTTACTATGATTTCATCAGAAGTGGCACATGGGATGGAACCCGTCTGACTTCCCAGGCTTGTTCTACATGCAGCGTGCAGAGGCCGCTGTGACCTCTCTCTGTTATGAGAGAGACTGCCTTACTTCTATGGCTCCAGACTCCTCCTCACCCCTGAACTGAATGCCTTGAACCTTAGATCCAAGTGATGGATTTCACCTTTGTTCCACTACTTGACGTACCCCTCTTTCCACATCCTGCTTGGAGTCTGGCTTTTGGGTCAGACTTGGTGGCACCCAACTAAGATGTCTAGAAAAAAGGTCATCAGTAGCCTTTGCTTTCAGGAAAAGCACCCTTGTTAGCATGAGCTGGGTCCTACCCTGCAAAGTCTGAGCAGCAGCCCCACCTCCTGACGTACAGCTCCTACCCTGCCTGACCACTGATCCATCCTGACTTAGGCTATTCCTGCCCCTCCCAGACACCCTTCCTGACCCCTCTCCGCCTCTCTCTCCCTTTTCTGTCCTTTGGGACCTAAGTTAAGACTGTACGTCTTTCACTAAGCCTTCCTGGACACATCTGTCTCCACAGTAGAATTTTCCCTCCCTCTGAATACCTCCAGATCCTTAATCCACCCTGTTAGAGGGAGTTTGAAAGAGTCCTCAGAGAGGTATGCGGCCTGACTATCTTTTTGTCAAGGTTTTCAGTGGCTCTAACCCCTGGGTAAACGGAATCTGAATTAGAGCACATAAAATCCACCTTCTCTGGAGCATTTATGACAACATTTCTAGTTTCAAGAAAAATTTCAGGGCAAGTTACTTTTTATACGTAGCATGTATTTTCAACACCATAGCCTTTGGCTGATGGGATCTTGTTACAGGAAGCATGAGGTCTGCATTTCCACCTTGGGACAATCTCATCTTGCCCCCAGGTCTGGAAGTCCTGTGTTCAACCCAGCTCTCTGTCAAAATGCTCACCGCGTAACTGACAGAATTTGCAAAGACTAAATGACTTGAGGGAACAGGAAGGAAAGAGGTGGGCTGAGAGGTGGGGCTGGTGGGAAGATGCCCTGACTTTAGACTTCGGGATTCTTCAAGGAAAACTAGTGTTTTCAGAGAAGATGAGATGACGAGTGAGTTCCAGGTAGAGGGAATAGTAGATGCAGAGGAGTGGAAATAGGAAACCGTTATCTACCTGCTCCCTTTGCTTCAAGGCTCAGCTAAATTCCTGCCTTCTTCAGAAATCTTTCTCCGATAATCTCAGACCACAGAGACGTTCACTGTGGTTGCCTGTCTCATTCCTACAGAGTGAGACCGGAAGCCCCTGGAGACCAGAAGCCTCAGGAGACTGGCAGCCTCTGGAGACCGGAAGACCTGTTTCATCCTTTTCTGTAGCCGACCCAGTCCCCAGGACTGTGCTCCCTAACTGCTCAGACACTGCCATCCTGGAGGGGGAGTGCAGGATGAATGCAAAACACATTTCCAGGTTGCCAGTTTCTTGCTGATTCTGCAACAAAGGAAAAGATCTTCTCTCATCCAATGTAAAAGGTGAAAAAAAAAAAAAAAAAGCTTGAGTTTCTCTCGGTGGAAAACAAAGGGACGTTTGCTTAACTATGACTCTGCCTCTCCAACCTGCAAAGTGTTGTTTTTCTGCAAAATAGGGTTTTTAATATTTGGTAAGTTTTTGAGAACACTGCACGGTATCAGCTCTGAATGGTTGGGCTCAGTTCAAAGGCTTGTATAAATATCGCTAAAGAAGAGCCGTATTAAAGCATCCAGTCTCCCTGATTTGCGCTTTAACTTTACCTACGCATAAATCTGCAGAAGAGTTCCTCTTCTCAATTTCACATTCCTCCAGACTCTAACACTGGCCTTTTTATGGACCAGAAATCTGGCCACTTTGTATTCCTTCAGTAGCTACAGCAATAAAGCCACCCTCGTTATGGAATAAAATTGAAAACTGTCTCCCAACTGTGCAGTTGATTTGAATGAAATCTGTTCTGTTTGTCTTACTGCGTTGTAGTCAGTGATAGATGAAGAGGGGAGTTTGGGGGCTTCTGTGGATGCTGACACTGGGCCTGATAACTAGAGCTGTAACCACGCCACCATCTATCATTCTGGGAAGCTTGAAGGTCTGCTCACCAGAAGCTGGCGCACACCTCTTAGTGGGACGGGGTGGGCTTGCTCTGATTTGTCACACGATGTCTTTAATGCAGAAGGTTAGAAAGGTTTGAATTTGCTGAGAAAAATCATAGTTTTTCATTTGTGGACTTTGCTTTAAAGAAAATATTTTCTGACAAGTGTGTGTGTGTGTCTTTGTGTGTCTTTGTGTCCCAGTCATCACACCGACAGGGACATCCCATTTTGATTCCCACTGCCTACATAGTGTATTGCTTGTGTGCATACATTTGTAATCTGAGTGGCCCTGGCTCCTTGGTCAAACACGAACACAGCTCTGTGGACCAGCAGCTGCTGCCTCATGCTTTTTCTTCCTCTTTTTAAAATTGGAGAGGAGTCACCTTCCCCCTGGTGTGGTGACCTTCAGCTGGGCTTGCTCTCCGTTTTTCCTGATGCCTGCCTGGTGAGAGAACGTGCTAGGCTGGGGCTGGCTTAGAATTCAAACATGTTTTCTGTCCCCAGAGTCATTACTGTCTTAATTAAGCCATAAGACATTGCTGAGGGACAGGGGGAGCAGTGAATACTCATCTCTTTTTGATTTGCCCAAAGGGTATTTGGCTCAAAATAAAATGCAGGTGAATGTAATTTCTTTCCCTAAGAGCATGGAATTATGGGAATATTGTTGTGCTGGGCAGGGCTCAAAGCTGGAGGATATTTGAAGATTTGCTTCTGATTTGACTCCAGCTGGTCCCAGGGAGGGGGTGATGGACAATTTAGGGGCTGGCTAGTCCTTCTCTGGGGCTTCTGTGGCTTAGGTGCCTGGTGGTGATATAGACTATTCTGGTAAAGAGCTAGAATTTTTCTTTGCTTCTTATAGGATCTTCTTCTGTATCCTTCATTTACAAATAGGTCAGAAAAAAAATGGGGTTTTCTCCAGAGCATGTGTTAACTCATTATCCACTAGCTGCTATTTCACAGATGTCTGCCAAACTTTGCACTTTATGTGGTACATATTTTATTGGTTTGCACATAGATGAATGTTGGCAGTTACTCAAGGATCTACTCAAAGCAAGCAAATCCTTTACCAACATCACATGTTTATTCTCTTGGGTTCTTTTGTATCATATTTGTATCCCCTTTTGGTAGCAACTTGTTTTATCATCATCTGTCATTTCCTTTTGTCTCCTTAAATATAGAGTGACTTTCTTGCTTGGTAAATTTCTGGAAGATTACCTTCTAAAATATGGTTATGTGGATTTGATCAATGTTTTGTAAGTATTTTTATAAAACAAATTTTATAGAGTTTGATAATAAATAATGACGGTTTCTGACTTCCTGGTGACTGTGCATGTGCAGATCAGTTATGATTCCTGTCTTATCCCCACTTCCCCGGCCCCCCAAGGGCTGTGCCTCTTGTTTCTGTCTTTGTTACCTTTGTTAGTCAATGTTGAGTCTACTTCCCTTTTCTTTAAATTATGCATCATCAGTTTAAGGGGCTAGTTGTCACTAACTTTTATACAAAGCAGCCCATCCCCAAGTCAAATATAGTTGTCTGAGCAAACTGCCTGGGAGCACAGGGGAAGAGGTTGGAAGGCGAAGTAAAAAGAATTAACATTTACTTGCTGTCAACTCTGTGCCAAGTGCTTTACCTAAGTTATTTTGTTTCTTTCTCACAGTGACCCTGTAAAACAGATATCAGATGCAAGGCACCAGACTCAGAAGCTAAATCTTTAACCCAGGGCCGTGCAGTGGTAGAGATGAGATCAGAACCAGCCAAACATGGCTTTGGAATATAATCAAGAGAATTTAGTAGGTGAGGGCAGATGGTAGGGAAAAGGATGGGTTGAAGATAATAAATTTCACTCAGTAATGAGCAGTTACTGAGTTAAAACACATGTAAGGACTTACAGTCACCTGTCATACACAGATACAAGATCAACCTCAGAACCCAGGGACAAAAAAGAAGAGAGAAATGGGAAAGTATGAACGTGTGCTGGGGTTGTCCAGCAGGAACCTCTTGATAGGAGCCCACAGCTGCAAGTGCAGGCCAGTTGCCTGACGCGATGGCACGCCCCCTTGTCCTGTGCCCCTCTCTACTTGCGACCTGGGCAGCTGAGGTGATCCTACCACGACCTGGACGCGTGGGTAACACCACTTCTCTCCCACAAAGGGCAACCCTGCTAACTGGAACTCTACCGTCATGGTCCCCTTCCTTTGAGACCTGGAGAATTTGGGTCTTCCTGGAAGCCTTATTCAATTGTTTCCTCAGACAGAGTTCTGCTATACATCCTAATCTGCCAGGAATGGGACTCACAACCAGGCAGAGCAAAAGGGCACACAGGCCTGAAGGGGGAGGAGTGGGAGTGGGAGAGAGTTCAAGAAAATTAGGTCATTGAATTTTCTACTGAGACTGCTGGCTTTGGGTACATCCCTCCAGAGTCCTAGAACAGGGCTTTCAACAAGGGAAATGCTCAACAAACATTTGATGTAGGAAAGAAGGAGGGAGAGAAGGAGGGAGGAAGGAAGGAGTTCCATCAGTTGGCCTAACTTTGACTGTATCCTGTCCAAAGAGTATTCCTCAAAGTTCCAGACATTACAATGCTTTCTTCCATTGAACTGACCCTGGAAGTCACCATGCTTAATTACTCCTTCGTGGCCCCTGGGATTTTATGTCATCCAAGCTGTCTATTCTCATGTGCCAGCAATGACTGCAGCTAGTCTTAGAAGGCTCAGAAGGCTGGCCAGAAGGCTGGCCATGGCTTTCGTGGCCTCAACATCGGGGTGTTTGGCTCACAGTTTCTGAGTTTTTAACGTACAGTGTAGCTCTTCTTTAGATGTGACTGGATCTTGCTTCCCTGTACAAAAACAAACCCGCTCTGGCTGGTTTCGTTTGTATGTGTGGAAAAACACATATTCAGGTAAGAGATCCGTTTGAAAATAAACTGCAAAGGATGTCTGAAAGCAATCTCAAAGACTCTTCTGTAGCTCGTAGCTTTTTCTGTGGATGTGTTCATCTGCTAATGGAAGTGGGCTCTAGTTTTCTGAGAGTTGGTGTAAGTGCAATCTGTTTAGAAAAGCAAATCTGCGTTTATCTCTTAACTGCACGTTGCTGCAAAAATACGAGGCCCTGGTAGAGGCAAGTCTCGCTTCCCCCCTCCTCTCTTAGGCCTCCTTTCACACTCTGTGAGCTGTTATGCTTCCTCTTTCAGTTGGGAGAATGCACGCTGTCCCTGGGTAAGTGACATGTCTGAACAAAATGCAAAAGTAATGCACTTAGAACCAACTCTTCCTGGACACCTAAGTGGTAGACCTAAAACTGTGCCCATCAACACCAAAACTAAAAACAGAACAGCAAAAAAATGGACCCTCCCCCTCCCCCCAAAACACAAAATGGAACAGCAAAATCCTCACATTTGATCTGAAAAACTCAGACTTTTCTGAAATGGCTGGAACCAGCCCCGAAGAATTCCAGTGCTTCTGTGGGAGAGGCTTGCAGAATGAATGGTGAGGCTGGCGGAGCTGTGACAGTGTCCAGTGAGTCTGACAACGCAGTGACCTTGGGCAGAAGCTTAGTGTCACTTGGTCTCCCTCTGGCCACTTCACACATCTGTCAGAGACACATAATAACCCATCCTCATCTCGTGGGGGCTGAGGATTAATTAATAATTGATTGTAAATTACTTGGTACTCCTCAGAGGAAACGCATTCTGTAAGTGCAAAGAATCATTATTATCCAGCAATTCAGCTGGCTCTGAAGCACTAATGACTTCAGGGAGGCTGCTGGAACACACACTGTGGTCTTTCCAGTTTAGAAACCGAAAGTTGAGGGACTATATGGGGCTTTATTTCCCCTATTAACCCTACTATAAAACAAGACATTCTTCCCCACAAAAATGTCTGCCCTATTATTGCATTTTATCCTCTAAAGTATGAAAACAGATACCTTCCTGGATTCTGGCTGGGAATTCATAGCGGGAGAGTGGTGTTTCCCAAGGTCGATTCTCAGCACACCAAGCCCACGTGACACACAAAACCAAAAGGGCTTTGTCAGGATACCACACATAATGCACTTTAGTGCATTAGTGACCTGCAAGGGGTTTATGAGAATGTGTTGAACGTTATTTACCTGACTCCCAAAATGATTGGATAAAGTCCTGTAGATGTTTGCAAAAATTGCACATTCCACTCTGTGTGCATCCCTGATTTCAATGTGACTTTGAGGTTTCTCTCATCAGTGGATGGGGCTATTTCCATACCTTTGAGCGTGGGCAGGCTTAATGACGTGTTGTGGTCAATAGGATGTGGCCGAAATGACGTTGTATCAGTTCTGAGCCTGAGCATCAAGAGGTTTTGCAGCTTCTATTCTCACTGGTGGAACCCTGCCAGTCTCCGTAGGAACGAGCCCAGGCCAGTCTGCTGAAGGATGAGAGAGATGTGGCCCCAGACAACCACCAGCCAACAACCAGAGCCATCCGACTTATTGGGAGGAGGCTGACCACAGACACGTGAGAGCGACCAGCTGCACACAGCCCAGCTTGTTGACCCAGAGACCTGTGAGCCAGATAAATGGTTGTTGTTTTAAACCACTAAGTTTTGGGTGGTTTGTATGCAGCAACAGATTTATAGTACAATAATGGCATCCATTAAAAAACTCTTTTAATCGTCCCAGGGGTATAAATTGAAGTTGCAAATTGGTGATGCACAGACGATTTAGCATTTGGCCGGATTGGCTGTGATCAGCTCAGTATCCTTGCTGCTGCTTTGTCCATTCTCGTCTGTGCTTTGGGGAAGAAGCAGGGACTTACCTCACAGTTCCTGTCCTCATATGGTTCTGGGTTCTATTCAGCCAATCAGAGTCACTTGAGTGAGATTTGGAAAGTGAAAGAGAAGACGAAGCTATCATCCTTGGGTAACTGTGGGCAGAAGTGTGGGCAGATGCTGGTGTGAAGTTTGTAACAGCTTCTGGGTGAGCTCCTAGGAATCACCCCCATGGCCCTGGAACTTCTGGGTTTATGAACTCAGTCAGTTGCTTCCCCAGACCTTCCAAGGGTGTGGAAACCTCTGATGGGGGAGATTTCCAATTACATCAGAAATTAGAATGTGATGACTGTTATAAGGGAATTTCTAGGGTATAGCACGTGCCTGTGACTGATGGCCATGAAGAACCAGGCTCCAGTTGAAAGCTTTACTCTGCTACCTTTTAAAACTAAATGTTTGCTAATGTATTATAAAGGATTCCACTCAGGAATGGCCAGGTGGGAGAGGTGTATATGGGAAGAGGGTGTCTCCAGGAGCTCCCTGGGCATGCCACCCTCCCAGCACCGGGATGTGTTCACCAACCTGGAAGCTCTGTTATTCCTTTTTACCTCAGTGACTGAGGGACCTTCCTGGACATTTTGCCTCATTTTACTCAAGTGTAAAATGGGAATGACAGTTTTTACCCCAAAGAGTTGTTGTGAGGAATAGATGTGGTCCACATGCACAGATTTGTGGCACACAGTCGTTCTCTGAATGGCAGTTGTCTGTTAGTTCAGGCTAGGTCCAAATTTTCAATGAATGGAACCTAATTACTGAGTTGTGCTCTTTCAAATGGCCCCATGTTGCTCCCTTCAGTTTTCTCTTAAATAAGACACATTAGTACATCTCAAGGGAAGTATATCAGTAACTTCCCGGGCGTCTCTATTTGGCCCCTCGGCTCCCTGATCTCTATGTCTTTTGCACGGCTTGCTCCTGTTGCAAAGATTGTTTTCTAATAAGTCAAAACATTGACTCAGGTGAATTAGAACACAATTGCTGTGGTATTTCCCAGGGATTTGCCTTTGAAATCAGCAAACATATCAAAACATCTCATTCCCCTGTAAGGATCTCAACAGGATTGTATCAGAACTCAAAGGCAAGGTGGGGCGGAACAGGAATGAGACAAGCAACCATCCATTTTCACTGGTACAGTAGTTGCTGTGTTGAGAGAGTCCCACAAGGAATCAAGACTGGATTGAAAACAAAAAAATCCAAAAAACTTTATCTGATGTCTTGCTGTGCTTAGCTTTTTGTTTGCTTACTTGTAGGGAGGCAGGGGTGAGTGCTGGGCTTCTTGAACTTTCTTATGGAGGAAACTTCAAGTGCAACTAAGAGGAAACCCATCTCCCCGGAGATCTTCACGTGTGGTCCAAAGCCACAGACCAAAAAGCATGGCATTTATTTGATCTTTACAATGCATGTTAATTTTTCCTATATGTAATAATTTATTTTAATATGAAAATTATATTCTCCCTAAATCTCTGTAGATAACGGATGCTCCAGGAAGACGTGTGTACTGGGTTTACCCCTTGAATGGTAATACTGTAAAGAGAACGCACTCAGACTCAGACAGATATGGGTTTGAATTCTGCACTCCCCATCTTATAGCTGTGTGACCTGTGGAAAATGAGTTCGTTTTTCTGAGCCGTTTATCTCATCCGAAAAAAAAGAGATAACAATATTTCTTTGGCAGGGTTGTTGTGAGGATAAGAATTAAATGAGATAATGCACGTAAAGTGTCTAACAAAGTAAGTGATAACATGTGCACAGGAAACAGAATTACAGTATTGTGTTAGTTTCAGGTGTACAGCAAAGTGATTCGGTCATATATATATAATTTTTTTCATTTCTTTTCCATTATAGTTTATTACAAGATTTTGAATATAGTTCCCTGTGCTCTACAGTAAATCCTTGTTGTTTATCTATTTTACATATAGTAGTGTGCATCTGTTAATCCCATACTCCCAATTCATCCTCCCCCCATGTCCCCTTTGGTTACCATAAGTTTGTTTTCTATGTCTGTGAGTCTGTTTCTGTTTTGTAAATAAGTTCATTTGTACTATTTTTTACATTCCATGTATAAGTGATATTGTATAATATTTGTCTTTCTCTGTCTGACTTACTTCACTTAGTATGATAATCCCTAGGTCCATCCATGTTGCTGCAAATGGCATTATTTCATTCCTTTTCATGGCTGAGTGACATTCCATCATATATATATATGCCACATCTTCTTTGTCCATTTATCTGTCGATGGACACTTAGGTTGTTTCCATGTCTTGGCTATTGTAAATAGTGCCGCTGTGATCATTGGGGTGCGTGTATCTTTTCAAATTAGAGCTTCATCTTTTCTGTATATATGCTCAGGAGTGGGATTGCTGGATTATATGGTAACTCTATTTTTCATTTTTTAAGGAGCCTCCGTACAATTGTTACGTACTCTTAGAAGGAGGAAAATGAAGAAATTTTTCTTATCTTCTTGATTGCTGGAAGATCACTTAACTTTAGTCTTCGTTAAGGCTGAGATCTCACAGTGGACATTGTGAAACTTTTGCAGATGTGGGGTTAAGGAGCCTGGACCAGCCAGAGAGAAGGAAGTACACATAGGTAAAGAGTGGACTCTATTTGAACAGCGACTTTGATTTCCTTCAGCTGGTGGTTGCCAAAGATCTGTTCCTGAAAGACTTGCTTATATTTATGTGGATCTAAATGTTTATTCACATAGTCATGTGCTCGGGACCTTGGAGTATTTATGGCACATTGAGCTGCGTATCTGAACGGAATTTGAGGGATAGTGGTAGACACAATTGTCTTGATAGTCCAGGCTATCAAGAGCTTTGTTTTTTGGTTTTATTTTTGATAAAGGTATTTTGCAGCCAGAGTTTGTCATAAGCCTTAGAGTGATGTGGTAGGTTTAAGGCCACATCTTTAAATGGAATACAGCACATTAGATTGAATAGAATAGAATATGGCAGAAATGATGAGATGTCACTTGAGAACAGTAGCTTTCATCTTGGGAGCTGTCCCTCACTCTCTCTCGGTGTGCTGGCTCTGGGGGAAGCCAGCTGCCACGTCGTGAGGCAGCCTGTGGAGGGTCCCACGTAAGTGAGCTGGAAGCAGGAATTTTGAGGCCCGCCACATCACGTGAGGGAGCTTGGAAGCAAATCCTCCCCCAGTCCAGCCTTGAGATGACTGCAGCAGGGCCAATGACAGATTGACTGCAATCTTAGGAGAGATCTTGAGGCAGAGACACTCATTTTAGTCACATCCAGTTTCCTGACCCATAGAAACCGTGAGATCATCAGTGTTTGTTCTGCTGAGCTGTTAAGTTTTGGGATCATTTGTTATACAGCAGTAGATAACTAATATATGTGGCCAATGCATGATGGTATAAAGTCAGTTTTTCTTCCAAAGAGGTAATAAAGATCTGATGGCTTGTTGGTGGGAAAGGATGATCAGAGAGAATGTCAGCAGGGTTAAGACAATGATGGATTTCCATCTGGGGACGTGGACAAAATGCCCTGTCCTCCTAGAGGGGTGGATGGAAACCCTGGGTAAGTTTGAGGGGTTCTGCAAAGTAGAGAGGAATTAAGCCTTGCTTCTTGAGGAGGCAGCAAACTTACTACAGGAGAAAAGAATATCTGCTGCATTGAAATAACAGAAAGTAGAAGTAACAGCCAGTGTGTCTAGGCCAGGGGTTGGCAAACTTTTTCTGTAAAGAGTCAGATAATAAGTATTTTTGGTTGTGGGCTGTTCATTCTCTGTCACAAAGTCTTAACTCTGTCCTTTAGAGTGAAAGCAGGCAGCCTCCTCCTGGACCTGGAAGGGCTTCTCTGTGAGCATAAAGAGATGCAGAAGGAGCTGTGTGGACGGGAGGGTGGAGAGCGCCCCGCATTTCAGCTACATCTGTAGGTGGGTGAGGACCGAAAGGGAAAGATCAAAGGGAACTGTACCTCTCAGTCGGTGTGGATGACTGCTAGTGACGAGCCAGGAATTTCTTCCCAGATTTTAATCCCTCCCTGGGGAGGGGTGTGTGTGTGTGTGTGTGTGTGTGTGTGTGTGTGTGTGTGTGTGTGTGAGTTTACAGGGACAGTATCCTGAATTGATTGAATTCAAACCCCAAAGTCACTGAGTTTCCTTGAATTGGCAAATTTTTTTCCTCCATCAGTGGTAAATGGAGTCTCAAGAACTAAGTTTGCATCAGTTATGGAGAAATGAAAAAGGTGACGGTTTTGCACACCCAAGCACTATGATCATGTAAAATCTGTGTGTGCTATGTGCATATAAATTGCTATAAGAAATAATATCCGAGAGATCCAGATTTTCGAGTTGGGGAAAAGCCAAAAGTTCAGAGCACCTGAGTAGAAATATCATTGCCTGCCGTTCCTGGCTAATTCTAGAATTGGGCCAGCTACGTCATTTGCAGGGCCCAGTGCAAAATGAAAATGCAGGTCCTTTTGTTCAAAAGGCAGGAAAAAAGTGCTGTTAAAGGTGGTACAATATAAAACTTTTTCCTTTCTTCTATGGTCTCTTTTTCAACTTGTGATGGTGTTTTACATTTGCTCTTTAGTGTTGTTCTAAGTAAAGAAAAATTAAAAATTTAATTATTAATAGCACTTTTACTGTTCCTCTTTATATTTTGCAATGCCTCTTTTAAATGTAAACATAAGACTATTTAACTAATATAATCACCCAAATGACGTAACTCAAAAAACTCCCAAATTACATAACTCATATTTTGCAGCTTGTACGTGTATATATATATATATATATATATATATAAATATATATATATATATATATATATATATAAAATACATACATATATATATTTTTTCTTACTGGGACAGTAGAAATGCTGCACAAAATGAACCCAGCTGTTTTAAAGCTGTTTTAAATTTCACTTTTTGGTACATGCACATTCCACCAACACTCTCTATCTTTGGCTGACAATGAGTCAGGAAGGACGGAAAGGAAAAGGGATTATGAGTCGCCTCTCTTTCCCTTTCCTTCTGTGTCATCATTTTCAGCATCTGTAGTTGACTAACAAAGGGAAGTAGTATGAGGAAGAGAGGATATAACAAGGTTCTGATTTGCTTTGCTAGGGCTGCTGTAACAAAGTACCACAAACAGAGGGGCTTAAACAACGGAAATTTATCGTCTCACAGCTCTGGAGGGAGAAGTCTGAATCAAGGTGTTGGCAGGCCCATCTCCCTCTGAAGGCTCTAGACAAGGCTTTTCCAGATCCCTCTCCAGCTTCTGGTGGTCCCTTGGCTTGCGGCAGCATAACTCCAATCTTCACATGCCGTCCTCCCTGTGTACATGTCAGCGTCCAAATTTCCTCTTTATATATAGATACCAGTCATATTGGATTAGAGCCCACCCTACACCAGTATGACCCCATTGTAACTAATTACAGCTGCCATGACCCTACTTCCCAATAAGGTCACATTCTGAGGTATGGGGGGATTAGGACTCCAGCACATGAATTTGGGGGGCAGGTACACAGTTCAACCCATAGCAGTTTCCTTGGTTGTTCATGTTTCTTAGAGCTCATTGCCTCATTTGGAGCAAGTTCTAGTTTGAACAGAAAGCATGACCTCTTGAGGCTGGCAGTGACCCCACAATCTATGACTGACTCAGTCATAGATGTGAGTCTTGCTGAAGTCCCCTCATCATGGGCCACCAGCTTTCTGTGCTCGTGAGGAGCCATGAACACTGTCTGGGGATGTGGCAACAAGGGACAGAGGCTGACACACATAGTGTGCCTATCTCCTCTGCTCATGTGCATGTTCCATTGTCCCATCCTCCTTCACTTACAGAACCCAGGTTCAAAGAGAAAATTATTAAGCATCTAAAGATGGCGACAGTTGAGCATTAAACCAAGCATAGGGCTTTTTGAACCTAGGGCCCTGTGGACCGTATGGGTTGCACCCCTACAAAGCCAGCTCTCTCCGAACTGTGACCCAGATCTCTTACCTGAGCTTCATCCCCTGTTCTCCAGATCATTAGCAACTTGTTGGTGATCATATCCAGCCATTGAATTCCTGGAGTGCAAGGAGGTAAGCGCTTACCCAAGATTCCCAATGAGAACAAGTAGGGCTGGAGGCCCATTGCCAGGCCCCTGGGCCATTGTTTACTGTTTTCCATCCATCACCTGGCTACCTGCTTCTCAGCTACCTGTTTGCTAAGAGTTAGCTCAGTATGAATGCCTGGAGCACAGAGAGTTCTCCAGGGTTCAGTTATCCCCAAGATGTGGCAGGACGCTCGTTAGATGTGTGTGGATAGGGGACTGACTCGCTTTGCCCTCTTAGATGGCAATGGAGGCAAGTGGTGAAATGGCAGCTGTTTCCCATCTAAATGGAGTTCAGGGCAATGGGACAGTGAGCAAAGCTGAGATGTCAGAAGGATCTGAATTTTCCTGTTCACTGCTCAGTGAAAAGCTTTGAATTTTGAGTGGAGGGGCTGGGGAGTGAGGAAGCCAGAAGGTGGCCTTATCATACAGCAGGGTCACAATACTTAGATCTGGCCTAAGGCAAAATGCTCCAATGATGGAATTGATTTTTAGGGTTCCCTGGACATTTCCTGGTCTCCTTCTTGTCTCAGTTAACTTTTGCTCGGTAAAAAACCACCCCAAACTTAGTGCCTTAACATAACACCATTCATTTGGCTCAGCATTCTGCAGGGAATTTGGATTGGGCTTGGCGGGACAGTTCTGGTCCAGCCCATCTTGTTCAGGCATTTGTGGTCTGCGGCTGGGGCTTGCTGGCTTGTGAAGGGTTAGAGTAGCTTTCGAGCGTGTCATGCCACATTCTAGACACATTCTAGAATGAGTCTACCTCATTTTGTTGATCAAAGCAGGTCACAGGCCAGCTCAGATTCAAGAAGTGGAGAAGAAATAGATTCTACCTCTCTGTGGAAGGAGCTATAAAGTATTGTGGCCATTTTGCAATTTACCCCATTCCCCCCGGAGCCCTCTCAGCATCTCATGCCTTCCATCCAGGCCTGCTAAACTTCACCTGTCCTTGGTCTCACTCCTTTTTTTATCTTCCCCCTTGTTATTCCAGGGCTCTTTATTCGAGATCTTTTATGGGAAAGAGCCAGTTCATTTTAGAATAATTTGTGCCGGATAATAGGTAACAGAAGTGGGAACACTAGTGGGTTACTCTGAGACCTTTCTTGTGGTAGAAGTTCTGGGCTTTTTGGAAAACCAGGCCTTAAGTCGAGTCTGTCTTAAACTTTCATGATCATAAGAAATACCTGGGGAACTTGTTGAAAAATGCAGGTTCCTTGATCCCATCAGAGACGTACTAATTCTGTATTTTCTAGGAGGAGCCTAGGAGTCTGTATATTTTCAAGCTTCCTGGGTGTTTTTGTTTGTTTTTCTTTTTTGAATAACTGGGTTTTGGAAACACCACCTTATTTCACTGTCCCCACACCGTCCGGCACCTATGATGTATTTGAGAGTCTTTCCATGTGTAACTGAATTGAGTGGAGCCATGGTTCTCACGTGTGGTTCCTGTTCCAGAAGCATCACTTTCTTGGGAACACATTAGGAATGCAAATTCCCAGGCCCCACCCCAAGCCCACTGAACCAGGGACTCTGGGGTCAGGGCCACAATCTGCTTTAACGAGTTGTACTGGAAGTGCGGAGCCTTAACCGCTGGACCGCCAGAGAATTCCCCCAGGTGGTTCTGATGCTTGCTCAAGTGTGAGGGCTGCCAGGGCAGAGCCTGTCAGTAGGGCCTCCTGGGCATCTGCACATGTGAGTGAGAAAGGCCCACCCAGGCCTTGGTCCCACTCAGGCCTGACCCTCTTGCCCTCCTGCAGAGTCTTCCTGTGGCTTCCAAGTTCCTTGAGCCGGTCCTTGGGCCCATCCTCACCTGTGCTAAGAAACTCACAATTTGCTGAAATTCCTTCTTCTGCCTTCTGGACAGGGCCTCTGGCCCTGCTTGTTAGGCAAAGTCTCTGAGCTGATAGAAAAATGATGGCTCTTGCTGAGCGAATAGAGCTTTTAAGATGGTGTCGAGATATTTTCCTCCTTTTCCTGAGCAGCTTTTAAAACTCTGTACCTTAGGGGGGAGTGCTGAGGGTTTAGGCATTAAAAAGGAATTGGCACAACGGGGCCACCATTCCTGCAGAGTTTCAGATGCACACTTTATTAAAGTGGGTATACACAGCACACACACACACACACACACACACACACACACACACAGAGCCTGGGTATCAAGTTCCTTGAAGCCAGGTTCTGCTTCATTGTGGTTTCCTGGAAAGCCCTTAGCAAGTAAGTCCTCGTCAGCCCAATTGGCCACTGGAGATTTGGTTCTGTGGGCCGGAAGTCCCCCGGGAGAGGTGGGGAGACTGAAGAAGAGAAGGATGTTGGCGTGGACATTAGGAGTACGACTTCTAGCCCAGATACGCCACAAATTCTTGAACACATTGCTTCATCTCCCTGAGTTGCAACTCCTTCTCTGTAGAATAGGGCATATATTTAGATTTCACCTTTCCCTAAAACATCTTTGAAGGTTCTTACAAATATAAATGCACTTAGAAATACATAAACAGCACTTAGAAATACATAAACAAAAATTAGGAATTCCATAGGAGATTTGAACAGAGATCAGTGGTGGGAAACTGGAAAGAGAAAAAAATATTAAGTTCGATTCTGAGAGTTTGGACAGCCCAGGAGGCCTGGAAGAGGTAGAATCAAAAGTTCTTTCTCACCTTGTCAGGTGAAAGAAGGAGGTGGGTGTGCGTGGGTACGGAGTGCAAGTGGGCTTGGGGGTGGGCCATGAAGAGAGGAGGAGGAAACAGAAGTCAGGTTAAAACACCTGTATTCCAAGCCCCGGCCCTTCTGGCTGTTTCTCTGACATCAGCTTTCCCGGAGCCCATGCACACTAGCTTTCCTTGGCTCTGGTGTGGCTGACACTTTCCTCGGGGTGTGTGTGCAGCAGTCAAGCAGACCAGCCCTTCCTTTTCCTCCCTTGTGCTCACTAACGTGGTCAGGTGATGTTTAGTTACGACACTGGAATTGTCCTCCAAATGCAAGTCCGCTAATGGGGTGTCTGTCTTCAGATGCAGCTTCAAATGGGAAGCGAGTCTTTCAGTTCGAAGGAGTACAAAACATCCCACCCATAGCTGAATGTGCAAACTGAAAGGGAAGAGAGGCTATTAGTGGGTTACTGAGTCAAGCAAGAAGCCAGTGTTGCGTAGACGGGCTGGAGGGAGCTGGATGGGAATGGGGTGCCCCACATGTCATGCTCTGCTAACAGACACCTCTGAGAGGGAAGAACAAGGTGGGGGACTCTCCCTGCCAGCTCTCGAGACAGATCACGAAGCTATGGTGAGGGCAGTGTGGTATTGGCACAGGCAAGTAGATCACTGGCAAAGGACAGAGAGCCCAGACACACTCCATGCATAACTGGCTGGCACTGCAGCTCAATGAAAAAAATGACACTCTTCAATCAACACTATTTATTTATTGGCAATTGGTTATTACTATTGAGAAAAATACAATATCCCTAGCATCGTATAGGTTAAAACTCTATTTGTAGAAAGACTGAAATATAAAAGTCTAAAAGCTTTTACAAGAAAATAAAACATCTTTATGAACTTGATGGAAAAAAGAATTTCATAATGTTCCAAACTCACAAACCATAGCAAAAATTGAAAAATTCAATTTGCATTAAAACAAAAAATTTTTTTTGTCCATCAAAAGATACCTTTAAAAAGTTAGGAAGAAATAAAGAATTAATAGCCAGAATACATAAAGAACTTCTCTATATCAAAGAGAAAAAGACAAACAGATTAGTAAAAACAAGCAAAAGAGTTAAGATATAATTTACTAAAGTGGAAACATCAATTGCTAATAAACACATGAAAAGATGCTTAACTTAATTATTAATAAGGGAGATGCAAATTAAAACTAAAATTAGGTGCTGTTTCACACCATCAGATTGGCAAAAATGAAAAGTCTGACAGGACCAAGTTTTGTTAGGGTGTGGAGTGATGGGACCTCTTATCTACTGCTGTTGCAAATTGGCAACAGTAAAGTTGAAGATACGTATACACTATTGCTCAGAAATATACCACTAGATATATATCCTAGATGAATTAATATATACACACATACATGCATACACACATATGTATACATATATATGTACACACATATGTGCAGGCATGTATATGCACATATACACATGTATACCTATGTATGCACACACACACATATATGTTAGGAGACATGAAAAATAACAATCATAGAAGTATTTTTTATAATAGTAAAATATTGGCAACTTCCCAGCATCCATCCAGAGGAGAAATAAATTGTCATATCTGTAATGGAATTCACATAGCAGTGAAAAGAAATGAACTAGAGCTACATGAATCAATATGGATTAATTCCACAAACATAATATTGATCAAAAGAAAGCAATTTGCAAATGAATTTTTGCAGTATGATATCTACAAGAAAGTTCAATACAGACAACAATGTTTTTAATTGAACAGGGAGAAATATATATGGAAAGGAAAAAAGAAATGCAAATAAATGAAAAACCTCCAAAATCTGGACAGTTTCATCCTGGGTAGAATGAAGAAAGAGAAGGAACCTTGGAAGACACTGTATGTTGACCATGAGTTATTTACTTATTTTTTTAAATTTTATTTATTTATTTATTTATTTTTGGCTGTGTTGGGTCTTCGTTTCTGTGCGAGGGCTTTCTCTAGTTGCGGCGAGCCGGGTCCACTCTTCATCGCGGTGCGCGGACCTCTCACTATTGCCGCCTCTCTTGTTGCAGAGCACAGGCTCTAGACGTGCAGGCTCAGTAGTTGTGGCTCACGGGCCTAGTTGCTCTGCGGCATGTGGGATCTTCCCAGACCAGGGCTCGAACCCATGTCCCCTGCATTGGCAGGCAGATTCTCAACCACTGCGCCACCAGGGAAGCCCCGACAATGAGTTATTTTTTAAAGCTGGGTGATGAGTTGTTATTCTTTACACTGTTTTGTTTTGTGTCTCAAGCATTAATAATATAAAGGTGTAGCCTTGTTAGTTACTGACCCGACCACTTGTCCTTCCTCAGAGATGAATCAGGATTGATCTAATCCTGGCATGGCCATTCCATTTTCCTTTACCAGAGACTTTTTCCTAAATCCTCAGATTCTCCCTTATGTATGGGATTGGGCACATAACCTATTTTCAGAGCTAAGATGAAGTGAGCTGGGGGGCTTGGTTCTGGAAAGCTTTTATTTTCTGATAAAAGAATCCTTTTGGCCCCTGCCTCTTCTTTCCTTCTTGGGACACCAGATGAGGATGTGATATTTGCTACTGTGGCAGCCACCATCGTGGGGTGACAAGCCCCACGGCGGAAGGCCAGTGCTCTGAGGATGGGAGAAGAGAAGAATGGTCAGAGCCGGAGTATCTGATGACGTAACCAAGCCGTGGAATGACCCCTGGAACCATCCAGAACCCATAGATTTTTGTGAAGTAAACAATAATTGTCTTCGTGACTCAAGCTACTGGTGGTCTGACTTTCTGTTACTTGTGGAAAAATCTTCCTGATACAAAACCCAACAAATCATTTTCCTTTTAACCTTAGTGTTGGGCTTGCCATTCTATGAAAACACTAAGCACTTTCTCTCTTTCAAATCTCTACTCTTTTTCCCATGTACAAGACCCCTTATGTCCTGGTGAACTCCTCAGCTCTAAAAGCTTTTCTGAAACGCGTTGTCTGTAATGCTTTCCCAGCGAGCCCAAGTCAACAGCACCCTTCCTTCTCGGTCGGCACCCACATCCCCTCGCTCTGTGTTACAGCCCTTACCTTGTGTGGCCGTGCATTCCACCACGAGTCCCTTTAAGGCAGGACCGTGGCATCTTCATCACTATGTCTCCAGTGGTTGACACAGTTCCAGGTACAGCATAGGGACACAGTAGAAGCTGGGTAAAATGAATGATTCTGCCTGTATCTATATCTTAGAGGGAAAACAAATCAAGTACTAAATTGGGTAACCGAGGAGGAGAGGTGTGGGGAAAGAGGAGTTTAAACGGCTTTCCCAGAAATGAACACTGCCAAGCGAGCCCTTTTCTTAACAGCTCTTGATGCAATATTCCATCAGTCACATTCACATCTGCTAATGATTTTGTGTGTTCGATAGAATCACATGTAAGCTCACCAGCCTATTAAAATCCTGGTTTCCTTTCATCTCCCCATCCTAATCAGGTTTAAGTGACAATTGCTAGGGACTTATTTTCTAGGAGATAAATGAATGCAGAGGGGATGCTGGGCACTTACGAAGGGATTGCTATCCCAGGACTTGAACTACAAAAGTGTGGGCAACCTTTTTGAGAGACCCCTGTGTGCTAGGCAATACAGAGACACAGGCAATGCATTATTTAATTTTAATGGGTTTAAACATTTGCTCCGGTACACTTCTCTGTATCAGTAATCATGAGACTAGAACAGAGATTACATTAAATATTTCTTACTGTCTTCTGAAAGCCTTTTTCTTTTTTAAGGAGCTGGCGTGTATGTGTGAATGTGGAGGGGAGTCAGAGAGAAATGAAAGACAAGGAGCATCAATATGCAGAATAAACTTGAGACGTCAATGCACTGAAAGGTTGGCATTAGCTCTCTTATGTAGCCAGGGCGCTGGGACCATTAATTGGTACATGTGTAGAGGAGAGCAGGCTTGGCTGAAAGAAAATTCTAGCTGCAACAGGAGTCGACTGAGACTGAGAGACTTTTTATGCAGATCTTCATTCTGCAGAGGGTCATTTGGAAAACGTTATTTTTGCAAATGTGGGTGAATGATCATGATAGCAACGTTTAACATAATACTTATTATTTATCTAGCATGTGCATGCTTAGTGCTTTACATGCATTATCTTATTTAAATTAATAAAAATTATATGAGTTTGATACTATTATTATTTTCATTTTTCAGAAAAGAGACTTAGAACACTTGTCTGGGAAATCACAGAACCAGTAAAACAAAGAGCTTCCCATTTTCCTGGGAAGAGTGTATAACTCTTGTTTGGTGGCTTTGGCAAATGTTGCCTCTCCCTTTGAGTTCTAAAGGGAGGGGACCGGTATGAATAGGGGCCCAGGAGCATTCAGGGCATGAAAGAACCCACGCCTCAACCTCTGAGGCACAGAAGTTGACACTAGGACAGGGCAATTCCAACCAAGGCTGGGGCGGTGAGGGCCAACAGAGTCCTTGAAGGATTTACCATCAGACTGGAGATCTGGAACAAATGGGCTGGGCTGGCCTGGCGCACGGTCAGAAAGAAAGAGGCTGGCGTCGTGGTCCTGGATTGTGGCTGCTGGAACTTGGTCTAGAGTTGTTACGGAACTTAGAAGCATCTCCTGTCTTCTTATTGTGGAGGGCAAGAAAGTGAAAGTGCTTCGCCCTGTCAAAACAGGACCTTGAGCACCTGGAATCAATGAGATTGCAAACTATAAAGCTCTTCTGATACTATTTTCAGTCTCTAAAGTGGGGCTAACAGTAGCCCTCTCACTGGATTGCAGGAAAAAACAGAATGAGGGAATGTATGGAAATCACCAAGCAGAGCTGGCTTCTGCCATGGTTCCCTGTCACTGGGGCTGTGGAGAGTCAGAGGTTTCTAGTAATTCTCATATCGTATGTATTTCTTCTGCTGGGCGTGGTCCTTCCAGGGTTACCAGATGTGGTCCACACTGCACAGAAGAGGACTCCCGGCACCCACACTCCTCCATCTGCCTTGGGTGGACTCTTGACATCCCCCCTCAGCCCTGTCTTCTCCCACTCTTCGTGGGCTCACCCTCCCGTGGCTGCTGGCCTCCTTTCTCTGGCCTTTCTTCTCTTTGCCCATCAAGATACATCTGTTTTCCCTCGGGGTCCTCTCTCTTTCACTGTTAAGAACCTTTCTACTATGCTTCAGTGCTTTAATTAAAAGAAGTTGTCAATGGGATGGGACCCAGGAATTTAGGAGCAAGATATCAGAGTGAGATGGCTCTTTCCAGGGCGCCTGACAAAACGCTGACTGCAACTTCCTCTTTTGTGCACTTAAAGCCCAACTGTGCTAAATGTCTCTGCACAATGAGACAGGACAGGACCCGATGGTGTGATCCTCCTTGCCGTCACCACACTTGCAGACTTGGTCCCCAGACATGCAAAATGTGGTGATTGGGCACGAGAGCTTAGCTTGTCTCCTGTTTAGGTTTTGGAGAGAAACTGATTTTCTGATATTCTACCCACACCAAGCTTCCCCCAGTGGAAGTTAATAGGAAGAGAAGCGAAGGAAGGTTGGTTAGAGGACAGTGGAATTTGTGTGTACCAAAAGGATTTAGTTGACATATCTTTTCATTGGCAAAAAAGGATATACAGTCTGTTAGTATCCAGTGGGGGCATTGGTTCCAGGCCCCCAACCTCCTCCCACTGATAATAAAATCTCTGGACACTCAAGACCCTTCAATAAAAAGGCATAGTACTGTTGCCCCACGTCCCCACCCTTTATCCATAGGTTCCCAGTCTGCTGATCAGACCATGCAGATACAGAGGGCGACTATATTACATTTCATGGACATATTTTCTAGTTCATGTCTCGCTCTGGCTAGTTCAGCTCATCAATTAGCTCACCTTGACTGAACAACCCATGAGATTCCAGTGGCACCAACCGGCTGGAACAGGCTTGGGGATTTGTCTCTATTTTAATTCAGCTAAAGTGGAACAGCTGTCCCTCTGCACCGCTGACCCTGCCGAAACTTCTCTGGGAGGGTCACTACAGTTCTATCCCCAATTCCAATGTGTGCTTTATTTCTTTTCTTTTTTTTTTTTGATCAAGCAATTCTCAGATACCAGCTGGGTGTCCTACAATTCAACTAAATTCTAACACTATGAAGAGATTGCATCAGATCCCACAGGTTAAGGGCTCAGTCCCACAAGACTGCATGCCCCCCCTTCAGATGCCAATGTCACCTGTCCTTCTGATGTCCAGATATAGATGGAGGTTCTCATGACCCCCTCCTTGGGTTAACTAATTAATTTTCTAGAGCAGCTCAGAGAACTCAGAGAAACATCTTACTTGCTAGATCACCATTTTATTATAAAAGGAACTTGAGAACAGCCAGTTGGAATAGATGCCCAGGGCAAGGCATGGGGAGAGGGTGCTGAGGTTTCATGCCCTCTCCAGGTGTGCCACTCTCCCCAGATCGTCACGTGTTCACCAACCCAGGAGCTCTCTGAACCCCATCCATTTGGGCTTTTATGGAGGATTCATTACTCAGGCATGACTGTTTAAATTACTGGCCACTGGTGATTGAACTCATTCTCCAGCCCCTCTGGCCACCCCCGAGGTCTGGGTGGGACTGAAAGTTCCAACCCTCTAATTAGTGGTTGGTCCCTCTGACAGCCAGCCCCCAGTCTCGGTGATTTCCAGTCACCTCATTTAAATAATAAGATACCTTTATTTCTCTCATCGTAGGAAATTCCAAGGGTTTTGGGAGCTCTGTGCCAGGAACAAGGACATAGGCCAAATACATATTTCTCATTAAAAAAAAAAAAATCACAATATCGTAGCCACCAAAATTCAAGTTTCAGGGCCTGGGGAGGAAGACTCAGGAACTCCTCTCCCCAGGCCCCTCAGGGCCTGCATGTTGAAGACTGGAGATCTTGGCAAAGAGATCCTAAACTTCCCACAAGTCCTTTTCCTAAATCACTATGGATTCCAGAACTGTATGGGGATTAGGAATAAAAACCTCACCTCTCGCCCCATCAAGAGTTGATTAATCTTTGTCTTCATACACAAAAGAACACAACTGTTTTGTGAAAGAAGCAATGAGAAAATAACCTTATGGGATATTCTTGTAGCTGGCTGTTGTCTTTATGAGAGAGACTTTACTGTTTGTAAATGATGAGCATGGCTGCGTACCCGCAATTAGCAATTGGTTAACGGCGATTCACTGAGTGCTTACTATATCCCAGGCTGGTTTCAGAGACAATAGCGGTGTTATTCCTTCACTACAACATTCTGATTTGCTTGGCTGAGTCTGTTTGCCTTTTCCCTTGCTTCTGTCTTTTCTTTTCCCTGACCTGCTTTAATTACCCCCTCTCTTGGCTTTACTTACTGTTGCAGGAGGAGAGAGGAGACAATAGTGGTGCTGACCAGGGACTTGGGAGAGCTAATTCTAACCAGGGCTTTCTCGCTGGCTAATAGTGAGATGGAGGCAAGCCCCTTCTCCCCTGGAGGCTGGTTCACCATCAGTCAAGTGAGCCCGTTAAATTAGACGACTGATACTTCTCCTTTCAGTGCTGACATTCCTGGCCTTCCTCTACCAACTGGAGCTTTTTATCGGCAGAAGTTCTTTCAAGAGGACAATTATTTGTTGTAATTTAATGCAGCTTCATTATGATAAGTGCCTCTAAGTAGTTTTGTTCTTATTGTGGGATATTTTTTTTTTTTTTTAATGAGGCTTTTCCCTGTGGTATAATCATATCAGTGAGAGCCTGAGTCTCTGGCATGTACTCATGTGACTGACTACACTCTTAGTACTTTTCAATGGGAACACGTATAAATCTGGGTGCATTAGGACTGAGAAGGGCAAACCTTCAAAGTCCGCCCTTGTGCACTGACTGGCTGTCCATTCACAAGGCTGGCAGCCCTTGAGAATATGGTGGCTCCAGAGATACTGGGTCACTCAGGTGCTTTAGACAGTGTAGGACAAGTTCAGGGTGGCTGTAGGGGGTAGCTCCCGGGTTAGCTGCTCAGCCCTCTGCTTTAAGAACTGCAAAAGTAGGTGACTCTTGACAGCCATGTTTGCCCCCTGCCTCTGACTGACAGAGGTGGGCATTTGATTCAAGGTTGGCTCATCAGAGAGCCTTCTCTGAGAATATCGGGGTGGAGAAAGAGATCACTCTTTAAGGTAGCTGGACCACCCTACAGGAGGTGTGGGCTGGGTGGATTCCTCCAGGCAGAAACAGAGAAAACTGTGCTACAAGAGAGAAGGAGGAAGCAGCTGTGTGGATGGGGCTGCGGTGAGAAAGGGTGATGACGATTTCCTGGTTCCTCCTCCTGCATCCTCTGGGGCCTGGCCGCATTTCTGTCCTTCAGATACGGCCACATGGCTTCGGTTAGTCTCCATCACTAACAAAGGAGCCCTTTCCAATAGGGTACTTAGATAAGTATAAGCTGGAGGCTCATATTGAAGAAAAACATTTCTTCCTATACTATCATGCCCTTCATCACTTGTCCATTAATTCATTCATTCACTCATTGATTCATTCATTCAATCATTTAATAAGCATATTAAAAAATTTTATTTTATTTATTTATTTTTGGCTGTGCCAGGTCTTCGTTGCGGCACACAGGATCTTCGTTGCAGCATGCGGGATCTTTTAGTTGCGGCACGGGGACTCTTAGTTGCGGCCTGTGGACTTCTTAGCTGCGGCATGCACGCGGGATCTAGTTCGCTGACCAGGGACCCAACCCGGGAGGCCCTGCATTGGGAGCATGGAGTCTTACCCACTGGACCACCAGGGAGGTCCCTAATCAGCATATATTGAGCTCTACCATGTGCTGGGCGCTGTGGTATGTGCTCTGGCGGGACTGGTGTGCAGTGCAGATAGAGGGCCTGACCTGTGACCTCATGGAGCTCATGGGCTGTCCCTGTGGCTGTCGTAACAAATTGCTACAAACAAGGTCACTTAAAACAACAGAATTTTATCCTCTGATAGTTCCGGAGGCCAGAAGTTCAAAAGAAGGTTGTCAGGGCCGCAGTCCCTCCAGAGGCCCTAGGGGAGGGTCCTTCCCGGCTGTTTCCAGACGTTCTGGGGCTCCAGACGTTCCTTGGATTATGGCCGCATCCCTCTGCCTCTGACTGCGCATGACCTCTCCTCTTCTCCCTGTGTCTCTCCTCTGGGTATCTCTTCAAAGGACACTTGCCATTGGGTTTAGGGCCCGTATGGGTGATCCAGGATGACCTTATCTCCAGTTCCTTAACTTAATTAAACCTGCAAAGACCCTTCTTCTAAATAAGGTCACATTCACAGGTCCCAGAGGTTAGGACGTGAACACATCTTTTTTGGGGCCACCATTCAACCCACTACAGATGGTGAAGAAATGTTAGGAGCACGAAGCATGTTACAAAGAAAATGGTGCAACGATTTCTTCTTGGAGGGATCAGGGAAGGCTTTTCAGAGGAAGCTGACATCATCTGAAACTGGAAGGGGGCGCAACAGCATTATAGAGGTGGAGCCTTACAAAGGAAGGAAGAGGGAGAGCTAAGGGAGGAGGTGCTTCCCAGGGAAGAAAGGAGAGGTACTGGGTCGGGGGAGGGGGGCGGTGAGGGATGGATGGGCAGAGAGTGGACAATAGCCTGGAGAGGCTGGAGGGTTCGGATGGCACAGCCCCAGGGCTGCCTTGTGGTTTTACCTGGAAGAAAGTGATCTGATTTGCATTTTAAAGAGATTTCTTGGTTCCTTCCTTTTTTCTCCCCAGCCTCCAACTCCCTAATTTTCTGCTGATGGCCAACAGCATCATTGTCGGGAAATCCATGACAGTCCCGGTAGGCTTAGGAGAGGGAAGGTGCATAGGTTGGAACGCATCAAAAGCCCCTTATCGGCATCTAATTTGCAGCCCCCCATCCCCATCTGCCTTAATTTTGGTTTTGCAAATTGTAAGTCAGTAAAGTATTACCTCAAGGCCTAAGATACCAAAGGCAGTTTAATATTGTGAAAAATAAGAGGCGTCTTTTCTGTTCTGACATTTATTATTACAGGGCTCGTTATTTTTTCCTAATGAAAGTTTCTTTCCTTCCACTTATCGGTTTTAACACATGCCATTCACCTGCTAATTAGGGGGCTGGGTACGGGCTTACATCACTGTCCCGGAAGGAGAGGAAAAATGGCAAAGTAAATGGCAAGAAGTTGACGCGACAGCGAGCAGAAAAATCTGCAGTGCTTAGGAGAACCTGGGACCCAAAAGAAATTCCGCGGCTCCGGGCGGGCAAGGCGCGCGGGCGCCACGTGACTGATCATTCAAATAGGCAGATGATTAACTCGGTTTATATTGATGCAAATAATCCTGCCGGAGCCGGCAACGGCTAATGCATTTTGGAACTGTGGTTTTCCATTGATAGCACAAAATAGTGTAGAGGAAAGCCATTTTCATAATATTAATAATGGAATTACAGAATCAGGTCACTTAAAGGAACGGCGCTGACTCAGCGAAAGCAGCGTCGACTTGAATGTGGAGATTAATACTGAGCAAAATGAAACACAAACCTTCTGCAGCTATCTCATGGCATGAAACACACATCCCTTACCGTTTTCTTTTTAAGAGAGAATGAGCTTTAAAAATGTCTCGGGCTAAGTACAATTCTCGGATGAATTTATCGCAAAGGAAAGAACTGTCCAGCGTGTTCAGAGAGCTTCTTCTGAGGTGCTTTCCCCTTTTTTCTTTGATTAAATATTGGGTTTACCTTCCTTGCCCATGCCCTGGTTCAATGCCCATGTCCTAGAACAATGTCTGTAAATGCTTTTTGAACAAATGCTTAAAATTGCAAATGAAGATCCGTAAATGCCCTCTAAAGATATGAATATATTTGCCAATGAAGATCTAGTCAGGTTGAGGGGAAATTCTGGGGAGATCTCTCAGGATCTTCTGCTGGGTAGAGTGAGCCAAGGTGAGCTCCTGGGAGCCTTGGAGGGCAGAGCTTGGGGACAGAGTGGTGGGGACAAAGGAGGTGGCTCTCTCTGTAAACTCTGCAAAAAACCTTGAAAATATTTAGAGGAGGGCACAGAGGTGTACCTATGATGAGGTTCACTGCAGTGCTTTTATGAAGGTGAAACAGCCAGAAATGGAACATTATGCAGATTTTGAAGATCATACTGAAGGGATAGGAAAAATGTTCATGGTATATTAAAGGAAGAAGCAGGTTACATATATTTTTATTTTTTATTTATTTTTTTTGTAAATTTATTTATTTATTTGTTTTTATCTTTGGCTGTGTTGGGTGTTCGTTGCTGCGTGTGGGCTTTCTCTAGTTGCAGCGAGCGGGGGCCACTCTTCATTGTGGTGCGTGGGCTTCCCATTGGGGTGGCTTCTCTTGTTGCGGAGCATGGGCTCCAGGCACGCGGGCTTCTGTAGTTGTGGCATGCAGGCTCAGCAGTAGTGGCTCGAGGGCTCTAGAGCGCAGGCTCAGTAGTTGTAGTGCACAGACTTAGTTGCTCTGCAGCATGTGGGATCTTCCTGGACCAGGGCTCGAACCCGTGTCCCCTGCATTGGCAGGCGGATTCTTAACCACTGCGCCACCAGGGAAGCCCTACAAATATTTTTAAAAGAAAGTTAGGGGGCTCCTGTAATGATCACTTATCCAGTCCAGTTCACCACTCCTTCTAGAGGCTTGATGACTTCTTAGAATAGTGTAGGAGCCACCTGGGTAAGAAGCCAACTGCTTCTTCAGAAATACCTCTTCTCAGGCAAAGGAGGAGACTGGGGAAGAATTACGGGGCAAAAAGGAACTTGTAAGGGAATCAAAAGCTGTTAGAAGTTAATGCTTGTCATGTTTTTTTTAAATAAAGAAAAATTGTGGCAAAATATACATAACAGAAAATTTAGCATTTTAACTAAAGTGTACAATGAGTAGCACTTTTACATTCACGGTGTGTAAGCATCAACACTCTTTCCCAGTTTTGCTGTTCCTTGAAAACTGAGAAACTTTCCTTTGATATATGCATCCAAGGAATTGAAACAGGACTGAAGGCCTGTTAAGCACAGGTTAGAGGTTGCCTGCTAGTCTAGGCTCATCTCCATGCATCAGCCAATAGCTGGGTTATTGCACTGTGAAGCCACCTGCCAGAAATAGCAGAGCCATGCTGTGGCAGGGATCATGGGATGGAGAGCCAGATCAGTGTTCTTGGTTTATCCATCTCTTTTTGTCACTCTCATGTCTTGTTACCACAGGTGGATCACTTATGGAGTGTTGGAGGAGGTCATCGGGAGAACATAACTGCAGGTTGACCCCATGAGCTGGACCCGTTCTTGGAATGTACTTTCTGCCCACTGTTCCCACTGTGGCAGCCCTTTGCAAAGACAGAGCCTTGAGAGGGAAAAGTGGTGTTTTGACCACCTTTATGGTACACGTGACTGAACCCTGTTAAGGCCTCTAGATAAACTTTTAAGATTCTGACTGGAGGGCAAGATCTATTTATCTTGTGGCACCCAAGACAAGTATCGTATATAAGTCCCCTTGCTTATTAAAACTGCCATCTACTAGTCTGGAGTGGTTGTCTCTTTCTCTGGCCTCTCCTTGTTCTCCGTGAATGGGGCCAGTGATACCCATTCAGGCCAGGCTCTGAGCTGGGTGCAATGCTCCTCCCGGACGTGGATGGGGAGAGGAAGTGGTAGTAAGTGTGTCGTCGTTGGAATTCTCTTGTCAAGAAACGTATTGAGCAGAGAAAGTGGAGAATCCTATGCCCATCAGGATTGTGTGGGCAGCAGAGGGAAAGGGGCAGGCAAGGGGAAAATCCAAAGGTTAAAAGAGAAGGTTCAACTTCCTGGAAATATTCCTTTTGTTGTCCTGCACAGAGGGAAATTTTCCCACTAAGATGCTTTTATTTTTTAAAAACCACCAGTATCTTCCTTCCTCCTTCATTATTGTGATCTATGGTTGTTTTTTGTTTTTGTTTTTGTTAAGGTGCCCATTAGGGGGGGCACTGTATAAACATTTCACCTGGTGGTGCTCCTGGTACACTCTTGGGTGCTACCCAGTCCCCTGACAGCTTTGCTAACACAAGTTTAACCACCTTCAGGATAAGAAGCCCAGGAACACTGGGCTTCTTATTTTTAGCAACCAGAGTGGAATGCAGTCAGCAAAGGGTGATAAATACTCCTTTATACTAAATGTTTCACAATAATGAAAAAAGAAAAAACCTCTTCCTTAAAATTGGGCACTCTTTTCATGTAATTTTTTTCTTTTTCTGGGTAGACAAATTGGCTAAGTTGGGGTGGGCAGATGTAGCTCTCATCAGCCCTGGATAGATTTCCTAGCGGCTCGCCCAATGGGGCATGCAAAATTTCTGCCTGTGGTCCTCTGCACACGTTCACCATTCACCAGGCATGGGGAATGTTGCTGGTGGAAGCAGCCCAGGAGAAAGAATTCACCTTTGTGAGGAAATAATTCCCAGCCCGGGAGCCGCTGGGATGTAAAATCGAAGCCCCCACCAGGGATCTCCACTGACCTGGGTCATTTACACTTGAATATGAGCTTTTAGGGAGGGTAGCAAGCTCACCGCGATTAAGGAGGGGCCCCAGGCTCTCTGATGGCAGGGGCGGAGTGCTGGCAGCTCCGCCTTGGGGACTTTGTACTTGGGGCTGGTGGCCTGGTTGTGGGACCACCATGCTGGGGCCTGGGAGGTACCGGGATGATTAGCTTTGCCAGGCTGACATTTGAACTGTTCTCACTGTGATGCGTAAGGCCATACTTACTTTCATTCCAAGGGAGGTTCACAGGGTGTCTTTTTTTTTTTTTTTTTTTAATTAATACACTTTATTTCTTAGAGCAGTTTTAATTTTGTAGAAATATTGCGCGGAAAGTACAGTGAGTTCTCACAGACTCCACTCCCCTGCCCCACCCCCGCCAATTTCTCCTATTATTAACTTCTTGCATTGATGTGGTACCTTTGTTACAATTGGTGAACCAATATTGATAAATCGTTATTAACTAAAGTCCATATTTTACATTAGGGTCAGTGTGCTGTACAGTCTTATAGGTTTTAACAGCGTCTAATGGGAGTGAACGCCTTTTCCCAGAGCAGCAGTGCCCTCCTGGGAGTGCCCACGACCTCCTCCGAACAGTGCCCAGGCTCTGGTGGGGCTCCTGTGGGCTGGGCAAAGGGGACACGAGGATCAAGCTGTCCGAGGGCAGTGTTGCTTGTCGCTGTCCAATGGGGCAAGAAGAGCAGGTCTCAGACGTAAGGAGGGGTGTCACTAACCCCTAAGAGAGGCCACTCACAGAGGTTTGCTCTGCAACAGGTGAGGAAGCTGCCTGCATCCCCATCTCCCAGCTGGATGGCTCTGCCCACCAACCTTTAGGTTCACATTCTCTTGGGCTGTTGGAAGGGGTGTGTGTATTCACATGGGGCTGCTGAACGATGCCAGGCAGTCCTGTGACCCCCAGGACCACTGGCTTCCAGAGGCTCTGGTCATCCCACTGCATTTGATGGCTTCCTGTGGCTGCCTGGGATCAGGGGAGGTGGGGTGTTCATTAGGCCTTAAAAACTGGGTTAATGAAATGAGCAAAGATACAGAAGCTGGACATAATAAAAAGAGCCAACGTTTGCTGAGCACTGACTATATACCAGGAGAGTTCTAAGAGCTTTGCTCTCCACGAATTGACTCATTTAATCCTCAAAAGAACTATGTCGTTTATTATTATTATTATTACCCCCTTTTTATGATGAGAAAACGGCTTCAGAGAAGTTAAGTAGCTTTCCCCAAGTGAGTGGGTCTAGAGCCTTAGTCTGAATTACTGGAAGCTTGTCCGGGCTGAAGCTTAACACTGTACGTTGCTGTTGATTGAGCCCCGCTGCACGTAGGGCCAGGCACCTACACAACACTCTTAAATTTAAGCCTCACCCCAACTCTATGAGGGAATGCATATGTCTCTGACAGATAGAGAAACTGAGTCTCAGAGAGGTTGAGCAACTTATGCTCCGCCACACAGCTTGTAAGTTGCAGAACTGGGGCTTGAGTTCAGATCTGTCTGAATTAAAACTCGGGCTCTTCTCTCATACTTAGAAACACATCTGAATAACCCAGGGAGCAGTTAATGAAGTCACCCTGATAATTTGAGTTGACCTGGGGATCTGAGTTGCCCTGTGAGCTGCTCATCTGGGAAGCCAATCCATAAGCAGATGCCACTTTACTGACTTGCCACAGGGTCCAGGGGACAGGGCACACCTGAAACCTGCATTCCCATCCCTTCTGTGTGGCTAGTCTCTCCTATCCTGCCCATAGGAGGACTCCAAGGGAACCCAGATCACCAGCCAGAAGGTGCCTTGGTGAGATCTAGAGTCTGAGCGATGGCCATCATCTCGGTCAGTATTCCTCAGCCCTGGCTGCACATTGTCCTGCTTTGGGGGGACTTTTAAAGGAAGTCTAATGCCTGCTCCACCCCAAACCAATCAATGCAAACCTCTGAGGGTGGTGATAGGGAATGAGTATTTTTTAAAAACCCTATAGGTGACTCTGATACAGGGGCCGGGTTGCAAACTGCTGACTGGATGAAGCTGTTCAGTTGACCCTCTGATGTTTAGTTCCTTTGAGTGATTTCTTTGCTTTATCAAGTGCTGTGGGTTAAAATTTTTTTTTTAATTTAACTAATAAACTTTATTTTTTACTGCAGGGAGTTCCCATATACCCCTGCCTCCACAGATGCACAGCCCCATCAAATGCTGTTTTTAATAGAAATGTGCACGACTTGAAATAACCAAAGGACAGCACTCGATTTCCTTTCCTGAAAAGACGCTCCCTAAAATCACTTGGGCACAAACCTAGTGTTGGCAGAGGTTTCACGGCCACTGCTTGAGAGACTGGCTGAACCCCTGGTTTCTCTGTGGCCCTAGAATCAGGCTGGGCTGGCTGTCCCTTCTGCCTGGCTGCAAGCAGGCTTGCAGGATTTCTCTGGTGGATTCTCTGTGGGTGAAACCTTCCTGCCTCAGGGATGAAACTGCTAGGTACTCTGCTTGAGTGAGCATATAGAAAAAGGCTTCAAAACAGATCTTAAAACAATCATGTTCAAATCCCCTTGAAACAAGGGAGCAATTCCCCTCACCCCCACTGTTGCCCCCATTTCTTTCTAAAATTCTCTTCAGCTCTCTGAAAAGCTTCTCTTCAGCTTATTTCTCTGCTTCTTAAGTATAAAAACATTTCACTAGGGGGCACTTTAAGACTGAGTAAGGAAAAAAACCCAGCAACTTGGTGACAATAGATTTCGCTTCATCATTAACTAGGTAAACAGTTCTGTACAAAACAAAATATAAAAAATACATAAGGAATTAAATATGTATTTAGCTGAAACTGTGATTCAGTTTCTGTGGGTTGTTTTCTTGAAAGTGAACATGGGAGGAAAGTGGCATTCTTGGACTTACTGGTAATTTTGACTTGAATACTAGAATAATAATAATGATAATGATAATAATAATAGTCCCTTCATCTGGTTTAAGATGGACACCTTGCCTACTGCAGTGTGTTACTGCAACTGAGTGATCAAGCTTTTATTCAAATTTACGTTTAAGAGATGTCTTTTATCGACATTCTCGGAGAGCGTTATGTGGTTGCTAGCAAGTCCCTGCTGCAGGGCTGATGGAGGATTGTCTGTGGAGGAGAGGAGAAGGTCTGCAGGTGCATTGCGATCTGAGTTCTGGACCTGGACTCCTTCTATCCAGCAGTGTGACCTTGGGTCAATCATTGCCCCTCTTTGGACCTCAGTATCCTCATTTATAAAATGGATCTCTTTCCGATCGAACATGCTGTAAGAATCTCCTTTTGTGATTGGATTGTTCACACTTCCTTTCTCCTGAACTTTGGCATGAACAGTTAAACAAAGCCAGCTTCTGGGAGAAAGGCAGAGGGACAGAGGATAGGGGTGTGAGTCCCAGTTCTATACTTGCTGGCCATCCTTGGGAGGTGAGTAGGTTGAATTGTGTCTCCCCAAAAGATGTTGCAGTCCTAACGCCCAGTACCTGTGAATGAAGGACAGTGTTGTGAATGTGACCTTACTTGGAAATAGGGTCTATGCCGGTGATCAAGTTAAGATGAGGTCATTGGGGTTGGCTTTAATCCAATATGACTAGTATCCTTATAAAAAGGGGAAATTTGGACACAGAGACAGACACAGAGAGGGAGAACACTGTGTGAAGATGAAGGCAGCAATGGGGTGATGCTTCTACAAGCCAAGGAACACCAAAGAATGCCAGCAAACCCCCAGAAGCTAGGAGAGGGGCATGGGACACATTCTCCCTCACAATCCTCAGAAGGGACCAACCCTGCCCATACCTTGATCTTGGACTTCTAGCCTCCAGAATTTTATTTCCCTATGATACTGTTAAAATTTATTTAACAGTAAATAATTTTCTGTTATTTAAGTTACCCGGTTGGTAATACTTTGTTACAGTGGCAGCCCTAGCAAACTAATACAGGAGGATAGTTAACCTGCAAGGATGAGATTAAATGAGATGATGTATAGGAAAGCCCCTAGCACACAGGGCCTGTCAGTTAGTGGGCGTACCTCAAATATTAGTTATTATAAGAAAGGAATAAAGGAGGGAGGAAACAGAGGATGGAGGGATGAGGAAGGAAACTCCGGGAATTAAGTACCCATTAGGTGTTAGGAACTTTACATATTTCTCTTCAGTTCTTGCTAATAACCACTTGGCTGCTGAGGGAATAGGGGCTCCCAGAGGTTGTCATTTGCTGAAGGTCACAGCTAGAAAGTGATGGCAGCAAACTGGGCTGCCTGACCCCCAAATCTGTTCTCTTTATGCTGTGCTCGTCGTTGGGGCCAGGTGTTATTTATCCTGCCAAGATAGATCTCAGTCATCATTCATTCATTCATTCATTCATCTGCTTAAGAGACAGAAGGAGATGGAGCTGGGTCCATCCCAGTGAGTCAATGGCAGACTCGGCTCCACAAAGTCGTGGAATTTCTAGAATGGTTGAAGTGAATTGTCCCAAAGAGTCTTCATTGCTGCAGGCCAGAGTGAGGCTGTTTGGGGTAAGCAGATCTCAGAATCCAAACCATGAATACATGGGAGTGAAGTACTCAGTATTCATACCTTTTCAGCCTCTTTCCTAAGTAAACTTGCCCACACCCTTCTAAAGGTCATTGACAGATGACTCTAAACCAGACTCCTTCCAGGCTCATCCCTGAAGAGCCAAAATCAGTCCTGATTCGGTCCTTCCCCTCTTGGAGTCCTCCCAATACTCACCCTCATCCTTCTCTCCTTTCCCATCCCGCTCCAGCCCCACCCCAGTCCGGTTAAACATTCACCTGGAGTTCATCTGGAGCATTCCTTCATTTTGTCAGTCTCCAGACAAATATCTACAGGGTGCCTACTTTCTCATGGGATCCAGCCCAGCGACGGGGAGTGATCTCTGTGCTCCTCCTTCTTAGGGAAGGCATTTCAAGATAAACCAAAGATTTAGGTAGGCTGGAGCAGGACTATTTGCGGACAGTCAGCCATGTCCCCACGGGGGTGACCACGATGTGATGTGACTGCCCAGACACACGGCAGGGCCAGCCTCCTCCTGGACCGTGACGCCCTCCCCTTGTCTCAGTCCCTTTGGTGCCTTGGTGATGCTCTTGGAGACGCCTTGGTTAAAGTGGGCATTTCCTGGATGCTGCAGCAGGACAGATGTGCCCTGACCATATGCTGCCCGGGTGGGATTCTCCTGGCAACTTCAGTGCATCCCTGTTGGGAAGCCTCTTTGGGGCCGGCTGTGGATATCCCCATCCTCACCGCAGAGCTCCTACCAGCACTGGCCTCCAAGATTTCCCTTGCTTATTCCTCAGCTACCACCATGGGTCCTGGGGTGTATTAGTTTCGTAGGGCTGCTGCATAAATTACCACAAACTGAGGGGATTAAAACACAGAAATGTATTTTCTCACAGTTCTGGAGGCCAGAAGTCTGAAATCAAGGTGTGGGCAGGCCATGATTTCTTGAAGGTCCTGGGGGAGAATTTTTCCTTGCCTCTTCCAGCCTCTGGTGGCTCTCACAGCCCTGGGTGTCCTTCGGCTTCTGGCAGCATAACAACTCCACCTCTCTCTTCATGTTGTCTTCTTCTCCGTGTGTCTTCAAATCTTTCTGTCTTTATAAGGACACTGGTCATTGGATTAAGGCCCACTCTAATCCAGGATGACCTCATCTTAGCTTGATTACATCTGCAAAGACCCTATTTCCAAATAAGGTCACAGTCACAGCACTGCCTTCATTCACAGGTACTGGGGGCTAGGACTTCAACATCATTTGGGTAGACATAATTTAACCCCCTCACCTCCCACGGGTGGCCAGCGTGTACAGAACCGGGACTCACACCCTTATCCTCTGTCTCTCCGTTTTTTTCTCCCAAGATCTGCCTTTGGTGTTGTTTTAATGCCGAAGTTCAGGAGAAATGCAGTGTGCACAATCCAACCAAAGGAGACAGCTTGGGAAATTCTTACAGCATGTTCTATCAGAAAGAGATCTTAAATATCTCCTAGTGCAATACTGCCATTTTACAAATTAGGATATTGAGGTCCAAAGAGGGGCAGTGACATTCTCAAGGTCACATCACTGGATAGAACGAGGCCAAGTCCAGAACTCAGGCCCTGATGCACCTGCAGACCTTCCCCTCTCCTCTGCAGAAAGTCTCCCATTAATCCTGCAGCAGACACTGGCTAGCTCCACATTAATGCTCTCCAATATGTTCTTAATGTCTTCCTGAGAAAAGCCGTTTCTTAAACGTAAATTTCTGAGTATCAGCTTCACATACTTAGTTGCACTAAAACACTGCAGTAAGCAAAGTGTCCATGTTAAAACAGATGAGACTATTAGTACTGTCGTAACATCATTCTTCTAATCCTCAAGTCAAAATCGTCAGTAAATCCAAGTACCAGGGACTAGAGCTTCAACGTACCTTTTCTGGGGACACAAATCAACCCACAATATGGGCTGTGACAAGCAAAGCTTCCTTCGGAGGGTCATAAGCCAGGCTCCCTTTCTCGGCATAAGAAGCCAAGCTCCAAGTGTCTCCCAGCATTTCTCAAGCTATTAAGTCCCCTGCGTTCTCTCTGCAAGCTTGGTCTCTGACTTCAGGGACACTGTGGGTGGCCCTGCAGTCTGGGCAGAAATGAAAATGGGTCTGGTGACTGCCAGGATGTGGAGGCGAGGGAGAATGAGAGTCTCTCCCTGCTCCCCACACTCCTTTTATGCAGATCCGGGCTGAGTGTGCAGAGCAAACTAGTGGCGAGGTAGGTGCCCGATGCTGGGTCTGAGTGTATATTCCCATTCCTTGGGTGGTCAGCTCTGTTCTCTGCACCTGCCCTTTCTCATTTCACTATTTGGTTCCAAGTGATGCCTCCGGGTGAAAAGTAACCCAGAGGCATGTGGGGAGGCTGAGGTTTGGTCGGCAGGGCTAGGAGCTGTTTCCTGACTGCAAATCAGCTTAGGGGAAGAAGAAATTTCTCTGCACTGACTGGAGACCCCAAAGCAAAACATAACAGCTTCCAAGTGCAGCCTCTCTAATGTGCAGCCTGCTGCCTGCCGGCCTAGGAAAGCGATGGGTCAGATCGATCAGTGTGCTCTTTCTAGAAATGTCTAGGAAACATCTGGGATGGTATAAGTGGTCTGAAGCCAGAAAGTACTTTTGCTTCTCCGAGTTAAGTGTTTACCAGCTTTTTTTTTTTTTTTTTTTTCCCATAAAACCAACTTTGTTCATTTGGATGCAGTGATGTTTCCTTAAAAGAGTGTCCAGTCGTTACGGATTCAGTTCTGAGACCATCCACTTCTCAGCCTTTCTCCTGAGCAGGGCGAGCCGTGGGTGAAAGTTTGAGTCTAACTCGCATCAGCAGCGAGCGAGCACGTTTCCTCTTAGCGAAGCCACTTTTTAATGTGTCTCCACGAGAGATGCTGCTCAGAACACCTCCACCCGGGCGCTTAGGCGTCTCGCTGAGATGTTAAGTACGGAGGATTGCGGGGTGTTTTTGTTGCTGTGCTCGGCAAAGCCGACTGCTTTTTACAAACACATTAAACATTAATATCTACAGAATGGGCAATTTTAGAGTGCACAAGCACGAGTTTCCTGGACACGGATTTATTTATTTTTTATTAATGTAGCCTAAGCATGCCACATATTTCTCGCGGAGCTCCAGATCTGAAAGGTCTTGGCTGGCCCCAATGAATACTTCATGATTCCATTTAAGACCAAGGGAGCCAATAAACTCACCCCAATTTACATTTCAGTGGAGTCTTATAAGTAATGCATGCCTCCCGCCTCCCAGCTGTCTCCTGGACGGCCTAACATCTCAGCACATATGTGGCCTTTTTGGGAGAACAGAAAGAGAGAACAGAGCAGTATTCTCTTCAAACTGTTTTCTGTTTCATCAGCTCCTTGGATCCCTTCTTGCGGTCATGACTAGATAATAAGAAGGAGCTGGCCGCCAGAGAGGGCTGGGCTCTCTCTCCTCTCCCCCTTGGTCAGCCCCTCGCACCATGATTTCAGCCATCACCTCTGAGCCAAGCCTTCCAGACGGTGGTGCAGCCCTGACTCTCCTACTGCTTTGATTCAAGACAGTTGAACAGTTTTCATCTCGGACCTGACTTTCCTAGAACGGGAGCCCAATTCTGCTTTCTTCATTTCTGTCCCACGGCTGATGCCGCCGGCAGAGCACAGGCCTCCTTGCGCTGTCCCCCTTCGTCCCCTCCCTCCAGACCCCTGATCTGGGGAGCTGCTAACTCTGGGTGGCCCTTCCCCCAGCCTGTGCCCTCCGACTGCAGCCGGTGCCGGCTGAGTGTGAGTCAGGGCATACGCCCTGTGCAGAATCTTCCAGTGGTTTCGTCATTTAACGCCTGCCTGAGTTTACAGCTACCAGCTGCCCTATGGATTGCAGACTTGCTGCTTCCCACAGATGGCAGAATTGACACAACTGCATGTGCCACTCCATGTGTATGTGTGTATATATATGTGTGTGTGTGCATGTGTAATGCATATATAATATCAGTAAATATAATATATATAAAAAAAGGAAACCTCCTCTCGGTTCTGTTTCTCTGGAGAATCCTCACTGATGATTCTGGAGCCCCCTTTACTAACCATCTGGTATAAGAGGCTTTCCTCCCACATCATTCTCTGTGATGTCTACACATCCCTTGATGTTCCTCTCATAGAAAGGTAGAGACTAATTCCTCTCCCTTCAAGTACTGGGTGGCCTTAGTGACTCACTTCTGTGAATAGAATGCATGAGCTCTGAGGCTAGATCGGAAAAGGTGATATAGTGTCAGCCTCACGCTCTCTTTCTCTCTCTCTCTCAGAACCGTTGCTCTTGGAGCCTTCCCACCACTTTGTGAGAGAGCCCAGGACAGGAGGAGAAGCCACGTGAAGTTGTTGCAGCCAACCGGCCCAGCCAAGGTGCCAGCTACCAGCCAGCATCATGTCCAGATGTGGGAGAACAGCCCTGGCCATCCAGCCGCCTACCCGTGAGCTGCCCCAGAGACGCTGAGTGCAGCAGAGATGGGCTGTCCCCCCTGAGCCCTGCCCAAGCTGGAAGTTCATGTGCAAAACCAAATGATTATTATTCCTTAAAGATACTGTTTGGTGGCTGGTTTTTATACAGCAAAAGATAACTGGAACATTCTCTCTCTGCGTAGGCTGATAGCCTCTTATTTTTCTTATTGCTCACTATTTGGGATAAAATTATTTATTTCTTAACTTGTTTATTTTCTATCTCCTCCCTTAAATAGTAGTTCCATGAAGGAGGGGACCTTTTCCATCTTATCTATTTGTTCATCCTAGTAAGACTGCTTGGCTTAGAATAGGCACCCAGTAAATATTTCTAGAATGGATACTACTCCTGAATCTAATAAATTATATTCTTTTTATTTTTCTTCTTTCCTCTCTTCCTCCCTTCCTTCTCTGCTCAATCTTTCTCTTCCTTTCATCTTTTATTTCTTCTTTCTTTTCTCTCTTACTTCTGCCTTTTTTCCTTCCTTTCCAATAATTTTATTACCTCTCATCACTCAAGTACTACATAAATAATTTTCCTTGTAAAAAATAAAAATATTTTGGATAAAGCTAAATTCTCCTTTGCTCACAATCCAGCCCCACACCTGGCCTCCCTGCCTCCCAGCCCCGCATTTGCCTCCACCGCCCTGGTCCTTGGAAGAGAGGAGAGGCCTTCTCCCTTTGCCCAGGGCCGCAGCTGCCCGGCCGGCTCCTCTGCCTTACAGCCTCGCTCTCCCAGCACTGCCTTCCTGTCACCAGAGTCCTGTCCCCAAGCTCTGCTCTGAGGGGAACTTGCGCCTAAAGCTTTCAAAGGGTCCCTGTTACCTAGAAGTCAGGGTTCAGATTCTACAACCCGGAGCTCAGACGTCTGCAGTCTGAGCCCTTCCTGGGCTTCTGGTTCTTCTCCTCTTTCTGAATCAATCATCCACTCCAGCTGCCATGGTTCCCTCCCTGCCTCCAACGGTCTTTCTGATTTTCTTACTTCTGCCTTTCTGCTGATTCTCTTCATCATGTCTTCAACACCTTCCTAATTCTACCCATGTACTCGGATGCTACCTATTTTCTAAGTCCTCAGGGGGATGGTCCCTGCCCTTCTCTGAAGGGTCCTCTCCTCTGTGGGCTTTAACCACTCGCTGCCTTCTCTCTGCTGTCCTCTTCCACGGTTGCACCTTGGCTCTCTGTGGTGTCCAGTCTCCTGGGCTGGAGTTGAGGCTCAGTGAAAATGGGGACCATGGTGTTTCTGTTTCATGTGTTCAGAGATCCAGGACATCTGAGAGTCTTCTAGAAGGTCCTGCTCTTGCCTCTATGGTCACCCAGGGAGAGGACATGTTTGATGCCCTCAGGATCCATGTACATGTTTTCTGGACATTGTAACAGTGGCCAGTTGGACTGTAGGAGGTGGCAAATGGGTAGGATTCTTCTCAATAGTTCCTTTCCCCAGTCTCACTTGCTTGGGGTTGGGATCTTAGACTCTATGGGCAGGTGTTCTGCTCCTTGGCGGCTACTATCAGGTGCATCAGAAGAGTGACTTGTTGATGGCAGAGCCATGGCTGCCGGCTCTACATTCCTTTGATGGGGAGCAGCAGGAGGGTGTGGGACTAAGGAGGGGAGAGGACCCATCTGGAGTGATTAGGCTGAGACTGAATTGGCTGTGAGTGGTTTTCCCAGAGCCTTATTCATTCGATCATTTATTCAACACATTCAACAGATGTTTATTGAGCACCTGATGTGGGACAGGTACTGTACTTTGTGCTAGGGATGCAGTGGTGAATAAGATAGACACTGAATTTATAGTCTAGTGGGAGAGATAGGCAGATAAGTGGCAAGTAAACAATTCTAATTCAACATGATCAGGATGATGCTTGAGATAAGTCAGGAAATCAACGTCATATAAAAGGGACATGGATCTAACGTTGGAGGCTAGGGGAAGCCTCCCTAGAAAAAGGAACTTGGAAGGTGAGGTCTAAAGGCTAAGGAGGGGCTTCCCTGGTGGCGCAGTGGTTAGGAGTCTGCCTGCTGGTGCGGGGGACACGGGTTCGAGCCCTGGTCTGGGAAGATCCCACATGCCGCGGAGCAACTGGGCCCGTGAGCCACAACTACTGAGCCTGCGCGTCTAGAGCCTGTGCTCCGCAACAAGAGAGGCCGCGATAGTGAGAGGCCCGCGCACTGCGATGAAGAGTGGCCCCCGCTTGCCGCAACTAGAGAAAGCCCTCACACAGAAACGAAGACCCAACACAGACATAAATAAATAAATAAATAAATTTAAAGGCTAAGGAGGAGCTCGCCAGGTTCAGGTGGGAGGTGGTGGTGAGGAAGCACAGCGCAATGGTCTGGAGGAGGGAGGAAGAGGACCGAGAGTGGATATGGCCTTGGACCAGAAAATCCAGCAAAGTGACAGGAACTTGGGACCTGTGAACAAGGACTACTCTTACCAGATGGAACTGTTGTTAGAACTTCGACTTGTCGCCTTAGGGAGCAGGGAGGGAAGGCCGGCTGTCCTTACCTTGGACACCAGCGCTGGTGCCCTGCCGGGCTCCCCGCAGGTGTGGACTAAGGCCTGGCGTGCAGATCATTTCACACGTGGGTGTTGGGACTCCAGGCCAGACGTTGCCCCTTTGCCCAGGTGGTCAGGCTCTTCGTGTGCGCCACTCTGACCTTGACACAAAATCTCTTCCCTTCCCGGGCTTCTCCAGGAAGGCCGCCCTGTAAGTGGGGATTGCTGCTGTTTGTAAAGGATGCGCGGGGTCGGGGGTGGGCGTGGTGCTCATACTGCAGAGCCCAGGGCACCCCACGCCCTTAGACATGTATTTCTTTTCTTCCCAGGCTTCTTTGAATGTGCCATTGACTTGGAGTCTCCTTGGAGTCTGCTCCCACCCTCCCTCTCCCCTTCCTTCCTTCCTCCCCAGCCTCCTCCCCTCCTTCTCTCCCCCTCCCTCTTCCCCTCCCTCCTCCCCTCCCTCTCCAGAGCCGAGCAGTCACTTTTCTTATCTCATACAGAGCAGCCCCACCTGCTTCTCTAATCCCAGCACCAGCTGACCTGAGTGATTTATCAAAGCATTTGCCTGACGAAAGTGGGTCTCTCCCTGGAGGAGAGATCCTCATGCCAGCTGCTAAAGGAAAAAGAATCGTATTATTGCAGGGGAAGATAAAAGAAGCCTGGAAGCCCTGGCCGCTCGAGCACCTTATCGGTGTGGTCACAGCTCTGCGTCAGCTGAGGGTAAAGGTGTCTGCACTTCTAAACACACACAAGCAACTTTCCCTTGGGCTCTCAATATGCTTTTGGAGGTAGTGAGCTCAACTGCAGGGAAGATATGTCACTATGAACTGGACTCATGGCCAGCCTAGCCTTTTGTCTATTCTGCTCACTTACCTTTTTTTTACTTCCTTTTTTAAAAAATCCTTGACATTCATAACTATTTACTGAAGGCCTGTTATGTGCTAGGAATTAAACTAGGTATTCACTAAGGAGAGAAATACTTTCTAGATAGGTGTAGGGAGCCTTAAGGGGACTGCTGTCCCCTTCTCCCAGGAAGTGCTTGCCTCCCGTCACCACGGCTACCACTGGCGCCTGGTGTCCATCACAAACGGTCTTCTTGCTGGGATTTTTGGTCTTGAGAAAAGAAACATTGTCAGGTCCTCTCCTGATCTAGAAGCTACACGATGTCAAGCTCAGGTGCTTTGGGGAGGGCCACGTTTCCCCTCAGATGTGGAGAAAAGCAGGGGTGCATTGAAGAAGAATGAACCAACACCCAGAAAGAAAGAGACAACTTTTAGGAAGATAATCCCAGTGATAATTGTTCTCCACGTTCCATCTGTCATAAAACTGGGTTGCATCTCTGCCCATCCCACAGTCTGGTTTCTCAGTTTTTCTTTGGAGTTGAGCCAATAAATCTCTGATTTTGCCAAAACTGGTTTGAATTGTGATTCTGTCACTTACATCCAAACTAACAAAAGAGTAATTAAAATTGGATACATAAGGTACTTTGCAGTGAATGGGCTTCTCTGAAAATTAAGAGAAAAAGGCAAGAGAATTGATAATTTCACATCATTTTCACCCAGCTTAAGCAAGAAGTTCTGTGAAGTGCCCTGCATAGCGTCTGACGCACAGTGGGTTCCCACCAATGTTAATTTCCCCCCTCCCTCCCATCGCCTTATCTTTTCTTCCTGGAAGCCTGTTTTAAGTTAGATGCCGGAAAGCAAAAGATATTTTAAAGCAGGTTTTGTGTGTTCTTTTAGATTACTAATCTTCTAAGTGGTACGAAGTAGCCTGAGTGATCTAATGCTTCTCTGATGTCCTACTTTTCCATGGGCTCAAGCCGAGTCTGTACTTATATATAATCAAAATGATATTGAGAAAATCTGAATCACAGAGGCATACGGATGGGGAGTTCTGTTACTGGGAAATCATAGCTTTAAGAGAATAACTTTCATAGAGAATCCCAAACCTGGGGTACGTAGCATCTTAGTTTGATTACTCACTCTAATCAGCGACTGTTGGATTTAACATGCATCAACTTCACAGGTACTTCATCTTTATCCAAAGTTACTTCCTGACCAGTTTCTAGAATATCCTAGCCCCCTACCTTTTAAAACGCTTTCTTTGTTCCTATGCGGTTTGCCATTTGTTAATTCCTGACTCCTACTAACACTGCATGTTTTGAATAAGTTTTCACGCAAGACGAAGGTTTGTCCTTGAACTAGATCTCCATCTTGCTGGATAGTTGCTAAATTACAGACTTTACACTGTAACTATTTACATTCCGAATAGAAACATTTATAAGAGAAGGGTTAATTGGTAAAGGAACCAAGAACACTGAGCATGATAAGAAATAACTTGGAATATATATATATGCAAAATCTAGGCCCTTCCTGCCAGTTCTGAGTGACAACTGTCACCAGAAATCCAAGGACTCTGATGTCTGCATTGAAACACCTGCAAATGTCCTGGTTTAAGCTGTGAAGCGGTTCTAATTGCTGTATATGGCTTGCACATGACATAAATAGTTGTAACCTTTCTGTAAAGTGCCAAGTCAGGAGTTGTTAATCCATAGGGAAGCCATGGTGAGGCCGAGGCTCCAACCTGATCAGTAATTCCTGTTCTTGTTCTCTGATTTAAGAAGAGAGAGAGATTCCTCTCTCTACGGTAGCCCAGCCTCTAGTATGCTGTGTGTGCATTAGTAAAACTGATCTCCTTAAAAGTTCTTCAAACTGAATTACTTAACAGCATCGTTTAGGACTGCTGCAGAGGGAGAGAAGTCAGTGGGACCAGGACTTGAAGAAGTCACTAACGGTAAGGCTGATTAAGGCTTCCACACCTTGCAAAACAGGCCTGGCTGTCACTTAGGGGAGCCGGCTGCACTTTATACTGGGAAAACAGGCCCTTTGAGCACAGGTTCTTCTTGCATTAAGACTACTCATTTGGAGGTGATGTGAATTTTCTGTATTCGTTTCAATTCACTCCTCTGCCTCCTCAGGGTAATGACACAATTCAGGCTGATTTTCAAGTGGCGAGCTCTCAGCCTTCCAATTCTAAAGTTTTCTTTTTCTTTTTAATAAAATTCATAATAGGGCAGGCAAAAAAGAAAGAAAAAAGAAAAAAAAGAAAGAATCAAGTGAAATCAAGTATCACCAAGCCAGGAGCTGTGTTCTGTTTAGAATCTTAGGGTCTCGGCACAGGCTGGGGGTCCTGGAGAGGAAGACTGTAAGGTGGAAGTTGGAACCCACGAGGGCTGCTTATGTGGGGCTCCTCATGGAAAGCTGCAGGAAGAGCCTGGGGAGGGGTTGGGGGAGGGGAATGAGCAATTTGCTTTGGGCACCAAATTTAAGAAGGCGCTAAAAAGCTCAGGAATCAAGATACTTAATATATTAATGCATTGTTGGTTGTTTTTTAAATAAAAATTAAGGCAAAAAGATCTATGATGAACAAAATACCAAAATTTTAAATAAAGATAGGATCCGACCCTGCACTTTATGACCTCATTCTCCTTACTGGTGTCCCAGCCCTGGTCCATTGTTCATATATTCATGTTTTCTGCCAGTGGCTACCGGCCCTAGCACTGCCACGTTGCCCTGGTGATAAGAGCAGGTCAAACTTAGCTCAGTGGAGTTTCCACCTTTTGTGATAATCATGACATCATTGTTCAAGTTTATATATTGTGGACTCATCTTCCACTCCAGACACTGAGCTAAGTGCTCTGCACCAGTAATTCATTTAGTTCTAGAAAGTGAGGCAGGTGTCCACAGGCACAGAGCCAGAGGCTCAGAGAGGTTCAGTAACTTGTCCTGCTTACAGTGAAGAGCCAGGGTTCCACCGGCTGGTCTGAATTTGAGGCCATGCTTCCACCATTGCACTGCACTCCAACTCCAACTTGAGCTGAGCTTGAGTAGGGAACGCCTTAGGGACCACTAAGGAGTCTAGGCAGAATTTAACATGATTATTCTCTTGTCGACGCAGGGTTGTGTATGCTCTGCTCAGACCTCTCCAGCAATGGAGGATTTTTGCTTTCTGGGGCAGTGTTCTATTTCAGGGCTGTTTATGCTTTATTGAGCCAAATCTGCCCTCTCATCACTTCCACATAGTGTTCCCATATTTGTCTTTTGGAATAACTGTTTCTTGGTCTATAATACCTTTTCTTGCCATCATTTGCTGTCTGAACTCCTAGTCATCCCTCAAAACCCACATCAAATATCCCCCTATTTATGTATCTTTGTCAGATTCTCTAGATCAATTGTTCCTCCCTCATCTCTGATCTTACGGCATTTTATACTTGTTTATGTTCTTACCCTAACTTTTTTGGGTATAGTTATTTGTTTTCACAGTTACCCCCCTACTAGACTGTGGGCTCCTCGGTCTTGTTTATCTTTGGATCCCAAAGACCCAGCCCATTGTTTGGTATACTCTAAGGCCTATTAAAAATGCTTTCATGAAAATCACTGGAGTTAAACAGATCAGCTGGGAACTCTTCTTACTGAGGGTGCCCTCTGTGTGCTAGGAGCTACGTGTGACTCCTCTCCAACTGTTATAAAGAAAGGAATTTGGACTTTGGAATTGAATCTAAGTTCTGCCTCTTCTGCTTCCTAGATGAGTGACCATGGACCAATCATTTAAATCCTTGCTTTATTCTCTGCCTTCTTCTCCTTCCTTGCTGCTCCCATATTCCCAGTCTCTCTCTCTTTCCAACTTTGCTCGTTACCTGTCCACAGGTAGCCACTAGCAAGGCTATCACAGAGTCCAGCACCTGGCTAGTTCCTGTAGACAGCTCTTCCAGACCCTATATCGAGGGCTGTTTCTTAAGTCTGAGGGTGGACTCTGCAAAGAGAAACCTTTGAGATTCTAAGTTGCTTCCATGTATTTTCTCGGGGGCACCAAGTTGGCCTTGTAAAACCCCTCCCAGAACCCAGCATTGATCTTTGATTTTAATGATACAAATTGAAGAAAAGAGAAATCCTTCTGTGGGGGTGATCTGCAGTGGGGAAAACTCTCCAATGATGTGGGGAAAGCCGGCAGCAAATGAAAACCCCTGGCTGCCTGGAAGTTTGGGGGCCAGGTTTGCTTGGTGCTGCCACTCGCTGGAGCACAACGAAGGTTGAAGATGAATTTTTTTCCTCTCTTCTCCCCCCACCCCAAGTTTCCATTATATTAAGAAAAGGACTTTAAGCACTGGCTACATTTAAAGTTTTATTAGATAATACTTGATTGTGCCCGTGATGTGAAGCCTGGGGCAAAGCACTGAATTAGATGTCACAGAAACAAATACACAGAAAACTTCAATGACTCGTTGACATATGTGCACCCACATCTGCGGGCTCTGTGCTAAAAAAGCAGACACCCAAATCTGTGCGGAAAACACAGAGCAGCCCAAATCCTTTAGAAAGTTCTGAGCCTGAGTCCTGTCATTTCCAAGGTCAGCATTTTAGGAATTCTGCATTTTCAAAACTTGCAGCCCAGGTGATGGAGGGCATGAAATTCACATCTCTTGTTCTACCATCTCCTGCTGCTTTTGTGCTCAGTAAGAATTTCAGAACACCATTCTATTTTATGCCTCCAGTTTATTCTGCACCACAACCCAAGGCAGTATCGACATGTAAAGGATGATTCCACAGATTGTAGCCACCGTGCTGTTTCCCATGTCTGACGAGCCAAGGGCAGTGAGAAGCTGCAGGGTGGGTGAGGAGTGAGTGGGGGGAAGGGAGGGCAGGGGGTGGGTACTGGGAAGAGAGGGAAGATGGGACTCCAAAGGAGCCAGAGGGAGGTTATGGGAAGCAAGACTCTCTCGTTTGTAAATCTATACGCACGGTGGAAATGTGTTGTTTTTGTCTGTCCTCTATCACTTTGGTGAATCACTCCTCTGCTACTGTACGGTTCTGAAGGTGCAGGGGGTAAAAAAACAGTGCACAGATAACTTCCCTTTGCTCCCCCGGATCCATGCTCCACCCTTCTCTGCCTCTTTGCCTGGGGGGCTGAGCTGTAGGACCCTCATCGCCCGGAGCTCCCTTCCCCATGGTTTCTGGCTGGATTCATCCATTGAGAGGCACTGAGAGGGGATCGGAGCTGGGAGAGTGAGGTGATTCCTCCAGCTCCCTCCCTCCTGGGATCATTCCTCACTAAAGCTCCCGGCTCTGCTCCTGCAGTTCCCTCGGCTTACTCTGGTAAGACAGCCTGGTAATGTCTCCTCTTATGCCCTTTTCCCCTGGGGAAGCAACAGCTTCTGGCTATGCCTGGGGTACGGTGCCATCCCTTGTCAGTTTTCCCACCCCTGCCCACATCTTTATAAACAGCCCCTTTATTTAACTCTCCTCAGTTTTCCCATTGAGTGCACTGTTTCTTATTGTCATCTTACAGGTACATAGTATATCTCATTCCTCTACAGAATCCCTCTAAAATTAAAACCAAAAACACAAGGGACAGGCAGATGACCCAGATCGGCCCCTTCATTTCTTTAGAGATGGTTACTGATGATATCTTATGAGCCAATACTGTTCTGGGTGTTAGGAACTCAGGGATGAATGACAGACCCTCCCTCTATCCTCACAGCTTTTATATCCTAATGGGAGAGACTAAAAGGAGACCTACCTGAGATCATCTCATACTTTAAAGAAAAGGAAGGAATGTGCTAGAGCCTAACTGGGTGGGTGTCAGTGGGGTGGTAACAGCAGATGGGGTGGCCAGGGAAAGCATTTCTGGGAAGATGACAATTGAGAGGTGTCCTCAATGACAAGGAAAATGGTGAAAAGCACAAATTATGTGGAAGGGACAGCAGAGCTCAAGTGTCTAGGAGCAAGAATGGGCTTGTTCTGGGTCCAGATGAGACAGAGGTCAGTGCAACTGAAGATCAGGAAGCCAGGAGGTTGCAGGTAGGCACTGAGTCTGGAGAGGTGCTGGGCCTGATTGTGTGGGTAAGAAAATCAGGGGCTCAGATCTTATTCTGAGTGGATTGGGGGCCATTTTAAGATTTAAGATTTTAAGATAGAAGTGATGTAATCTTTTTCACATTTATAAAAAATCCCTCTGGCTGACGTCTCAGGAGGGGTGTGTGTCTGCATAACCTCTAGCCCCCTCTGTGTGTGTCACTGGCTCTCATCCTTCACATCCGGCTGCCTTGGCTTGGGGAATGGTGTCCCGGGCACCATGTGATCAGGTAGAAAACTGACTGTCCTCCTTGACGGCCCCACCTCATTTATCCTCATCCATTCAGCTGCCACATCCATCCTTTCTGCCTCTTTTGTAATTCCCCCGCTGGCTTTCATCTCCTCTGTCCCTGCTTAGATTGGGAGCCTCATCTTTCTCACCCCGGATTCCTGCACCAGCATCTCTGCTTCCATCCTCTTGCCTCTCTGGTCTGCTTTCATTGCAAGGGTGATTTTACCAAAGTCACTCCCCAGCTTCCTGTCCATCCTTGAGACCTTATTGCATCCCAACCCAGCCAACACGTAGCCTCTGCCCATCTTTCCAGTCTTCTTGCCCACAAATCTAACAAGTGCTCTGTGATCTTGCTTTTCCTCAGAGGACGCTCCTTCTACCCTGTGCCTTACCGCTGATGTACCCTCTGCCTGGCATGCTGTATCTCTGCTTGTCCCAGTCATACCTGGTTTCGGCATCACCTCTTCGGTAAAGCCGGTTAGGATGCCCCATCCACGAGGTGGAGTTGGCCCTGTACTCCTCATTTCTGTGAGTAGCACTATTTTGGCTCTTTGTCACACTGTTTGGCAACTCATTGCTTGTTCGTCTTCTCTACCAGCCTGTGGAGGGTGAACACGGGGGTGTTTTCAAAACACCGACAACCGGCAGGGCAGAGGTACCAGCCCTTCAGAATGGGAGCCCTGGAGCAGATCCTGAGGTCCTGGAGGCTCCGGCTCTGCCAGGGGAAGCCCCTTTAGTGGCTGGATTGGTGGGACATCCCAGGATTCTGCAGAAGTCCCAGAGCAGGGGTGGCAGAGACACTTGCCTGGAGCCTTGGGTAGCAGTTATTTCCCGAGTGTTCTCTAGCTGTTGTTAAAATATTGACTGTCCTGCACTTTAGCAGCTGTTCAATAAATCTTTGTTGAATGACCGAATGATGAATAATACTCTGCCTCCCCATGAAGCATCCTCCAGCCCTTCTTGCCTAACAGCTCTTTCCCTGTTAGAATGTAAGGCTTCCAGAGAACAGCCCCGGCTTCCCTAGTATTCTCATACCACCTTGCCTGGGGGCGGGTGGAAAGAACATAGTAGCTACTATTTACTGAGCACTTGCTATGTACACAGGGCACAATGCTAAATGCATTTTCTCCTTTAAGCATCACAACACTTCAATGAGGAAATAAGAACAACATTGAGCACTTCTATGTGCTAGACCTGGTTCCAAACATATTTGCACTCATCTATTCCTTATATCAACTCTAAGAGGTAGATATTATTATTGTCCTCCATTGACAGATATTGAAATGGAGGCCCAGAGAGGTCACACAACTTGTTGGTGGTAGTGTTGGGGTTCAAGCTCAGGTCTGGTTCTAAAGTGCATGCCCTTAACCACTGAGCTATTTTGCTTCCACCTGAGCTCAGTGATTGATGGATGGGATAAAATGTGGCGGTACCCGTGGGGCTTAAGATTCTTGGACTTCCTGTTAATCAGTTATACACCTCACACTTCCCTGAGAGGGGCTGGCACAGTGCAAGGTCTTCATGGATGTGTGCTGGGTAAGGAGATGAATGAAGGGAGGGGCAGAGGTGGTGGGTGATTGGTTTCCTGTCAGCTGCAGGGTTTCTGCTTTGTCTAAAAAAACAAACAAACAAAAAACTGCACCAGCAGTGCCATGGGTGAGGCTGGAGGAAAAAGCAGGTGTGTCTCTGCCTGGGCTCAGCTCCCTGGCCACCATCAGGATGGAGTCTGGGAGGTCACGGGCTCCTTCCTGGGGCTCAATCCCAGGCTGACTCTTCCCATGGAAAACACGTGAGGACACCAAACTTTGGGACAAGAAGAGAAATAAAATAAAAAAGGAAATATCGGATTCACAGGACACTCAGATTTGATCCTGAATTCCAAGATATTCCAGGTTTGGGCTCTGTGTGTACTCCGTCCAGCACACATGGCCCTTCCTGAAGCACTTCTCTGTGCTCTGTTTATCTCTGTTTATTCAAATACTGTCTTGGTGAAGATTAAAGGAGCAGGAGGGCAGATGGAACAGACCAGGGTGTTTTCTTCACACAGTCTCAGACAGGCTTGCAAAAGCAGATGACAAACCCACTCCAGCTTTTATATTTCCTCTTCTCGTACTCATTTTTTTCCTGTCCACATTTAAGAACAAATAACAAAAACATTCTTGTGACTTTGAGTATTGGAGCTTCCGATACAGTTTAAATTTTGGAGAAGCGTGGGCATGCTTATTTTTGTAGCCAATCATCTGGAAAAATTTTCAGAATGCCAGACCCTTTCTGCACTTTCTTTCAAATGAAAGTAGCTTTATTGTTTTCACTGATCAGAAAGGTAAGCACTCTGTCTGGTTTAATGGCTTAGAATTCAGGCGGAGGTGAGGAGATTGGTTCAAGATGGCAAGGTAGAAGGATGTGAGCTCACTCCCTCTTGCGAGAGCACCAGAATCACAACTAACTGCTGCACAGTCATCGACAGGAAGGCACTGGAACTCACCCAAAAAGATACCCCACACCCAAAGACAAAGGAGAAGCCGCAATGAGAGGGTAGGAGGGACGCAACCACAATAAAATCAAATCCCATAACCTCTTGGTGGGTGACTCACAAACTGGAGAACAATTATACCACGGAAATCCACCCACTGGGTTGAAGGTTCTGAGCCCCACATCAGGCTTCCCAACCTGGGGGTCCAGCAACAGGAGGAGGAATTCCCAGAGAATCAGACTTTGAAGACTAGCAGGATTTGATTGCAGGACTTCGACAGGACTGAGGGAAACAGAGACTCCACCCTTGGAGGGCACACACAAAGTAGGGTGGGCATCAGGACCTGGGGGAAGGAGCAGTGACCCCATAGGAGACTGAACCAGACCTACCTGCTAGTGTTGGAGGGTCTCCTGCAGAGGTGGGGGGTGTCTGTGGCTCACCATGAGGACAGGGACACTGCAGCAGAGGTTCTGGGAGGTGCTCCTTGGCATGAGCCTCCCAGAGTCCTCCACTGGCCCTACCGAGGAGCCTGTAGCCTCTAGTGCTTGGTCGCCTCAGGCCAAACAACCAGTAGGGAGGGAACTCAGCCCCACCCATCAGCAGACAAGTGGATTAAAGTTTTACTGAGCTCTGTCCACCAGGGCAACACCCAGCTCTACCAACCACTAGTCCCTCCCACTAGGAAGCTTGCACAAGCCTCTTAGATAGCCTCACCCACCAGAGGGCAGACAGCAGAAGCAAGAAGAACTACAATCCTGCAGCCTATGGAATGAAAACCACATTCACAGAAAGACAGACAAAATGAAAAGGCAGAGGACTAGGTACCAGATGAAGGAACAAGATAAAATCCCAGAAAAACAGCTAAATGAAGTGGAGATAGGCAACCTTCCAGAAAAAGAATTCAGAATAATGATAGTGAAGATGATCCAGGGCCTCAGAAAAAGAATGGAGGCAAAGATTGAGAAGATACAAGAAATATTTAACAAAGACCTAGAAGAATTAAAGAACAAACAATCAGAGATGAACAATGCAATAACTGAAAAGAAAAATACACTCTAGTGTATTCTGTATCAATAGCAGAATAACTGAGGCAGAATAACGGATAAGTGACGTGGAAGACAGAAGGGTGGAATTCACTGCCGTGGAACAGAATAAAGAAAAAAGAATGAAAAGAAATGAAGACAGCCTAAGAGACCTCTGGGACAACATTAAACGCACCAACATTCACATTATAGGGGTCCCAGAAGGAAAAGAGAGAGAGAAAGACCCGAGAAAATATTTGAAGAGATTATAGTTGAAAACTTCCCTCACATGGGAAAGGAAATAGCCACCCAAGTCCAGGAAGTGCAGAAAGTCCCAGGCAGGATAAACCCAAGGAGAAACATGCCGAGACACATATAATCAAACTGACACAAATTAAAGACAAAGAAAAATTATTAAGAGCAACAGGAAAAAATGACATACAAGGCAACTCCCATAGAGTTAACAGCTGATTTCTCAGCAGAAGCTCTACAAGCCAAAGAGGAGTGGCATGATATATTTAAAGTGATGAAAGGGAAGAACCTACAACCAAGATTACTCTACCTGGCAAGGATCTCATTCAGATTCTATGAAGAAATCGGAAGCTTTACAGACAAGCGAAAGTTAAGAGAATTCAGCACCACCAAACCAGCTCTACAACAAATGCGAAAGGAACTTCTCTAAGTGGGAAACACAAGAGAAGAAAAGGACCTACAAAAACAAACCCAAAACAATTAAGAAAATTGTAATAGAAACATACATATCGATAATTACCTTAAGTGGGAATGGATTAAATGCTCCAACCAAAAGACACAGGCTCACTGAATGGATACAAAAACAAGACCCATGTATATACTGTCTACAAGAGACCCACTTTAGACCTAGAGACACACAGAGACTGAACGTGAGGGGATGGAAAAAGATATTCCATGCAAATGGAAATCAAAAGAAAGCTGGAGTAGCAATACTTATATCAGATAAAATAGACTTTAAAATAAAGAATGTTACAAGAGACAAGGAAGGACACTACATAAAGATCAAGGGATCAATCCAAGAATAAAATATAACAATTATAAATATATATGCACCCAATATAGGAGCACCTCAATACATAAGGCAGATGCTAACAGCTATAAAAAAGGAAATTGACAGTAACACAATAATAGTGGGGGACTTTAACACCTCACTTACTCCAATTGACAGATCATCCAGATAGAAAATTAATAAGGAGACACGAGTTTTAAATGACACACTAGATCAGATAGATTTAATTGATATTTATAGGACATTCCATCTGAAAACAGCAGATTACACTTTCTTCTCAAGTGCGCACGGAACATTCTCCAGGATAGATCACATCTTGGGTCACAAATCAAGCCTCGGTAAATTTAAGAAAATCGAAATCATATCAAGCATGTTTCCTGACCACAATGCTATGAGAATTAGAAATAAATTTCCAGGGAAAAAACATAAAAAATACAAACACATGGACACTAAACAATACATTAATAAATAACCAAGAGATCACTGAAGAAATCAAAGAGGAAACTAAAAAATACCTAGAGACAAATGACAACAAAAACACGATGATCCAAAACCTATGGGCTGCAGCAAAAGCAGTTCTAAGAGGGAAGTTTATAGCAATAAAATCCTACCTCAAGAAAAAAGAAAAATCTCAAACAAACAACCTAACCTTAGACCTAAAGGTACTGGAGAAAGAGGAACAAACAAAACTCAAAGTTAGTAGAAGAAAAGAAATCATAAAGATCAGAGCAGAAATAAGTGAAATAGAAACAAAGAAAACAATAGCAAAGATCACTAAAACTAAAAGCTGTTTCTTTGAGAAGATAAACAAAACTGATAAACCTTTAGCCAGACACATCAAGAAAAAGAGGGAGAGGACTCGAATAAAATTAGAAATGAAAAAGGAGAAGTTACAACGGACACTGCAGAAATACAAAGCATCATAGGAGACTACTACAAGCAACTCTATGCCAATAAAATGGACAACCTGGAAGAAATGGACGAATTCTTAGAAATGTATAACCTTCCAAGACTGAACCAGGAAGAAATAGAAATATGAACAGACCAATCACAAGTAATGAAATTGAAACTGTGACTAAAAATCTTCCAACAAACAAAAGTCCAGTACCAGATAGCTTCACAGGTGAATTCTATCAAACATTTAGAGAAGAGCTAACACCCATCTTTCTCAAACTCTTCTAAAAAATTGCAGAGAAAGGAATACTCCCAAACTCACTCTACGAGACCACCATCACCCTGATACCAAAACCAGACAAAGATACTACAAAAAAAGAAAATTACAGACCAATATCACTGATGAATATAGATGCAAAAATCCTCAACAAAATACTAGCAAACAGAATCCAACAACACATTAAAAGGATCATACACCATGATCAAGTGGGATTTATCCCAGGGATGCAAGGATTCTTCAATATATGCAAATCAATCAATGTGATACACCATATTTACAAACTGAAGAATAAAAACCATATGATCATCTCGATAGATGCAGAAAAAGTTTTGACAAAATTCAACAGTCATTTATGATAAAAACTCTCCAGAAAGTGGGCATAGAGGGAACCTACCTCAACATAATAAAGGCCATATATGACAAACCCACAGCAAACATCATACTCAATGGTGAAAAACTGAAAGCATTTCCTCTAAATCAGGAACAAGACAAGGATGTCCACTCTCACCACTATTATTCAACATAGTTTTGGAAGTGCTAGCCACGGCAATCAGAGAAGAAAAACAAAGAAAAGGAATACAAATCAGAAAAAAAGAAGTAAAACTGTCACTGTTTGCAGATGACGATACTATACAGAGATAATCCTAAAGATGCAACCAGAAAACTACTAGCGCTAATCAATGAATTTGGTAAAGTTGCAGGATACAAAATTAATGCACAGAAGTCTCTTGCATTCCTATACACTAACAATGAAAGAGAAATTAAGGAAACAATCCCATTCACCATTGCAACAAAAAGAATAAAATACCTAGGAATAAACCTACCTAAGGAGGTAAAAGACCTGTACTCAGAAAACTATAAGACACTGATGAAAGATATCAAAGATAACACAAACAGATGGAGAGATATATCATGTTCTTGGATTGGAAGAATCAATAGAGTGAAAATGACTATACTACCCAAAGCAATCTACAGATTCAGTGCAATCCCTATCTAATTACCAATGGCATTTTTTACAGAACTAGAACAAAAAAATCGTAAAATTTGTGTGGAGACACAAAAGACCCTGAATAGGCAAAACAATCTTGAGGTAAAAAAACGAAGCTGGAGGACTCAGACTCCCTGACTTCAGACTATACTACAAAGCTACAGTAATCAAGACAATGTGGTACTGGCACAAAAACATAAATATAGATCAATGGAACAGGATAGAAAGCCCAGGGATAAACCCATGCACATATGGTCATCTAATCTGTGACAAAGGAGGCAAGTATATACAATGGAGAAAAGACATTCTCTTCAATAAATGGTGCTGGGAAAACTGGACAGCTACATGTAAAAGAATGAAATTAGAACACTCCCTAACACCATACACAAAAATAAACTCACAATGGATTACAGACCTAAATGTAAGACCAGACACTATAAAACTCTTAGAGGAAAACATAGGAAGAACACTCTTTGACATAAATCACAGCAAGATCTTTTTTGACCCACCTCCTAGAGTAATGGAAATAAAAACAAAAATAAACAAATGGGACCTAATGAAACTTAAAAGCTTTTGCACAGCAAAGGAAACTATAAACAAGAGGAAAAGACAACCCTCAGAATGGGAGAGAGTATTTGCAAACAAATCAACGGACAAAGGGTTAATCTCCAAAATATAGAAACAGCTCATGCAGCTCAATATTAAGGAAACAAACAACCCAATCCAAAAATGGGCAGAAGACCTAAATAGACTTTTCTCCAAAGAAGACATACAGATGGCCAAGAGGCACATGAAATGCTGCTCAACATCACTAATTATTAGAGAAATGCAAATCAAAACTGCGAGGTATCACCTCACACCAGTTAGAATGGGCATCATCAGAAAATCTAGAAGCAAAAAATGCTGGGGAGGGTGTGGAGAAAAGGGAACCCTCTTGCACTGTTGGTGGGAATGTAAATCGATACAGCCACCATGGAGAAGAGTATCGAGGTTCCTTAAAAAACTAAAAATAGAATTACCACATGACCCAGCAATCCCACTACTGGGCATATACCCAGAGAAAACCATAATGAGTTAACCCACATTGGGTCATGGGGATGTGTGAATAAGGGCGAAGCAAACCTGAGGTTGGATAGATATTGAGCAGTGTCTTCACAGCTGTAATTCAGGATGTATTACCAGGTGGTGTTCAGAGTTGATTTGATGTGGGAGTGATGGGGGGCTGCAGATAAAGATTTGCGAGGCTGCTGTGATAGTCTGGGCAAAAGTGAGGAGAGTGGTCCTGAGAGTGGGTGAAGGCAGCACAGATGAACTAAAGGTGTCATCTTCATGGTGACTCCCCCAAGCCCCCTCCTCCTCTCATCTGGACCCTGTGACTGCCTCCAGACAGGTCTCTGCTTTCGTTCGTGCCCTCTACACAGCAGCCGTAGCAATCTTTGAAAACACATATGTCCAAATCAGAACAAATGGCTCTCTTTGCTTTAAGCCGTTGAGTGCCTTCCCATTTCACATATAAACCCTAAATCCTTACCATAGCCAAGGAGACCCTAGTGCATCTGGTGCCTGAGAAACTTCTCTGACCTCATCCCCTACCAATCCCCCCTTTCCCTCTGCTCCAGCCACGCAAGTATCCTCTGCTTTTTTGCATACAGCTCGATCCGGCCCCAGGGTCTTTTGACCGGCTGTTCTCCCCAGCTCTGCCATTCTCACTCTCTTCCCCCACGCTGCTGCCTGGCTGGCTCTTTCTCATCTCTCAAACATCACCTCTTCTGAGAGGTCTTCCTTGACCACCTGTGTTAAGTTGTCAGACAGCCCATCAACCACCTCTCTCCTGTGGACATTTCTACTGTTTACAGCACGTGTGCTCCCTGAGAGTGGAAATCTTCTCCATCTTGTGCACCTGTGTCCCTGGTACTCAGAGTAGTGTGGGACACACATAGGAGTTCTGTACCTAGTTGTTACCTGCATGTGATGAAATGAATTAAGGACTCAGTATTGCTGCAGGGGGAGGAGCTGATGTACCTTCCTCAAGGTGAGACATAAGGAGACTGAAAGCAGGGCTCAGTGCCAGAAATGCATCCAGGGGGCTCGGCCCCTGGTTGAGAAATCAAAGGTCACATAGAGCAGACATCCATATCAGATGGGAAGATGGGAGCCTAGAGCAGGATCTGGAGAACAGATGAGGTGATTGCAGACAGGAGCAAACTCAGGGTGGGAAAGTGCCTTCCAGAAGCCTGGCACCATCTGGCCCTGCTACTTTCGGGGTGGAACGGTCCTGTTTGCCCAGTTACGGGTTGTTTTTAAAGCCCTGCCTTTTGCATCACCAACTACCTTATTTAGTGGCTGATTAGATTCCGAGGGGCCAGGGAGAATCAAGGATGCCACTCAAGTTCTTAGCAAGGTGACAGTGACGTGGGTGGTTCTGTTGATTGAAGGGGGTCACAGAGGAGAAGTAGTTGGTTTAAGACATATGGGAATGAGCTGCCTGAGGTTTTATGGGCGCTTCTCCAGGCCTCCTGTTCCTGAGAATGTGAATGTAATAAAGGGTGGTTGCCTAATCCTGCTGTGACCCCACTTTCCCTTCCCCTCTTGTGGTCTGGCTGAATCACTTATTTTTCATGCTGTCTCAGGAGCACCCGCTCCCACCCCCCTGCAGGGCTCCTTCCGCCTGGTGACACTTCCTCTGGCCCCTTCTGTCTTCCTTTGGGATAGATCTGTGGGCCGTATGTTTCTGGATTATACGGAAGTAAAATCGGGAAAGTTTTTTTTTTTTCTTCCCCCAGTTGTGAATTCTGGCGTGATGGAATTGCTTCTGTAGCAAAAAATAAAGAGATCCGATGTAGAAATGGAAAGCTGCCCTCTACCTACTGCTGAAGGCTTAGTCTGGTATTTACAGGAAGCCATGCTTGGAGGATTTCACCAAGCTTTATAAGTACATTTAATTAACCTCGTAGGGTGCTGGAAAGCTGGAGGAGGGCACAAACCATTGGTCCTTGTACAATGGATGGAGAAACTGAGGCTGTGCTTATTCTTGCAAAGAATCAGTGAAGCAAAGCAAGGCCTGACCCGTCGCCCTGTTACCGCTCAGAAAGGAGGGCAGGCATCCTTAGGGAGCTGCTCAGCACCTCCTTGGGGGCCTGCGAGTCAGGTCTGTGGTTTGCCCACACCCTTACCTTGCATCAAGAACCTCAGGCCAATCGAGCACGTGGAAAAGAGCCAAAGCCTTAACCGTGGTGCCTGGCTGGGGCAGCTTTTGATAGGAGCAGCTGATCAGAGAGAGCTTTTCTGGGTGAAATGCCTGTGTAGAAAGACACTTCAGATTGAACAAAGATGAGGCAAAAAACCTGGAGAGTTCATGGGGTAGGAAGGTGGTGACACAGAACCAAGATCCTTTGGTGGCTAGGTAATTCTAACCGCTTGGAGCTCCAGAATGAACGATTCCTTTCTCCTGGCAGCGCGCCCTGCCTGCATCTGCCCTTGGCTACGATGCTCTCCGTCTCCATTTCCATCTGGTGACTCATTCATTCTTCAAGTCCGCTCGTGCTTCATCTTCCTGAAACTGTTCCTGGGTCCTGGTTGGAGGGAAATGCACGTTTCCATTGCAGGGTTTGTGTACTTGCTGTTCACTCTGCCTGGAAGCTTTTGCAGAGGTATTTGTCTAGCATATTCCCTCACTTCTTCCAGGTCTCAGCTCCAACTGGACCTCCTCGGAGAGACCTTCTCTGATCACCCTGTTTATAATAACACCTGCACTGATCCCTTCCCCTGCTTCATTTTTCTTAGAGCCATTAATATTACTTGATTCTCTCTCTCTCTTTCCCTCTCTCTCTCTCTCTCTCTCACACACACACACACACACACACACACACACACACACACACACACACATCTATTTTCCTGCCTACCTACCATCTATCTCATTGTCTATCATCTATGCAAATTTTGGTCTGTCACCTTCATGAAAGTATAAGCTTCATGGGTAGAGTAAACCTAATGGTCTTGATCACAGCTGCTCTCCAGCTGTGCTAGCCTAATGCCTGGCACATAGTTTGTTCAATGTTAAAATATTTGCCAATGAATGAGTTAATGGATGCCTGAACTCTGTGCATCCACGGTACCCTCTTTTGACCTCTATTGTATACTTTCATACACTGTAGTTTTTCTATATCTCCCCCTTGAGAATATAAGTTTTTTTTTTTTTTTCCTTTTTTTGGAGAAGGGAATACTCCTGTAATTTCTTTTACAGAATTGTTCAGTCCCCTTGCTCAGAATCTGGCACAATGCAGTGCTCAAAAATATAATGGATTGGTAACTGACTGACTGGCTGAGTGTTCTGGTGAGAGACAAGGTTGGACCAAGGTCGTGGCTGTGAGGACAGGGAGGAGGTGCCAGATTCTGGGGCAGACTCAGTAGCAAGTGATGACAACTTGTATAGGAGAGGAAGGAGCAGGGGGCGTTCTGCTTGACTCTGACAATTTCAGCAAGAGGGATTGCGTGGGTGGTGATGTTCACTAAGATATCAAACACCAGAGAAGGTGCAGGTTGTTAGGGGAAGATGGGGGATAACTCATCTTAAGTAGTTTGCATTATCTGACCTCCAAGCAGAGATAAGCTCTCTGTGTTCTTTTTTCCTACTTCTGAAATAAAAATAATTTTCCTCCTACCTTTCTCACGAGGATGTCATTTAAAAAATTTATTACATAAATAATTTTGTCAAAAAAATGTTGAGTGCTTTTGATGTGCTGAACTTTATGCCAAGACAAAGGATAAAAATGACGCTTACGTGTTTGCCCCCTCTGTCTCTGAGTGCCTTTTCTCTTTATCTCTCTTTATTAAGCGGAGTTATCACTTTCAAGGTACCACTGGGCATGTTCTCTTATACAGAAACTAGTCCAAGGGTTTCTTTTGAGTCCCCAGGGGACTGATAGGAATTTGGGCTCAGGGAGTCTGACTCAGTATGTAAAACTGCAGTTGTCTGAAGTGGGCCACTCCAGAGCCGAACTGAAATGAAAGTAGAATTCTTGCCTTCTCGACAAGAGGAAATGTGCATGGTTACTTTCTATCCCAACCAATAACTCTTCAGCAATGGTAAAACTTCCCTTTGGGGATCTTGACTGAATCAGTCTTTTTCTTCCCCTGAACATATTTTTTAGCTTGGGGTATATTCCAATTTAGAGGCCAAGTGAGTGTGGTTGGGTGACCTGCTCAGGTCAAGTGCATTCCATATTCTAATGCCGTTAATCATTTTTACTCAGAGTCCCTTTCACTCAGGTTTCTTTTGCCAGTGAAATGCTCCATTTAAAGTTCCTTGGGGAAAGTCCGTCATAGAAAATGTCAAAGGGGAGACACTGTTTGACTTAGTTCTTCAGTAACCTTGGAGAATTTATTATTCCTTGTTCACACTCTAATATTTGCTTTATTTCCTTTCTCTGCACTCTTTCAAAAAGGAAATACTGATATAATTGAAATGTAAGAGCATGAAAAGGATGAGAAGCAAATATGATATGAATGCGGGCTCAGTAATGATGTGAGCATCTGATTTGTCTAAGAGCTTCCTGGTCACCAAGGCAAAGAGGGAAAAAAAGCAAATGCACATTTTCATTATCACAGAGAAGCACTCTGGCTCCTTAGAAAGGACTTGATTTTTCTTGGCATAAAATTTTTAGGGAAAAAAAAGTGGGAGGGATTTTATGTATACGATAAGAGTTCTATGATGAGTTTAAAAGTAGTTTTCAGTAGCTGTTTCACTTGTAATGATCAAGAGTGTCACATTAGTGTCTAACTCAGCAAATTGCTTGTGCCAGAGAGGAACTATTATGAGGTAATCATGTCAACTTGGGTTGCTCTAATTGGTCTCAGAGATCCCTGAAACAATCTGTCTCCAAGGGTAATCCACGAACCGGCGTTTGAACGATGGGGGTGGTTGTTAAAATGTAGATCCTCAGGCTCCGCACAGAACTATGTATCAATATTAGAGTAGAATCCTCCCAAACAGAGGCTGAGACAGGATTTGAGTAAAGTAGGCGAGGTGAATTAAACCCTGGAGAAGAGTGGGGAAGGAAACAGGGAAGACATGACAGCCAATAATTAGTGTTTTAGTAAGGGACCTACCACTCTGAGCAACTGGAGGTTAATACCTGGGAGAAACTCTGTGGCCAGGGTGCACTTATCACCCCTGAGGGGTGAGGGACCTGTATTATTTAGTCACCAACTTCTAGTACTTCTTAGGTAAAGGTAGCTTCGAGGGGGCATTAATATCCCAGCACTTCTGCCCTGATTCACAGATGGGCAAAGTAAACCTTGGCAGCCAGGAAAGCTGATGCAGGCAAAGCCAGACAAAGAAATGCAGGTCTGAAATTTGGACTTCTGGCAGCATTCACTGTGGTGGCAGAGAGGAGTGTATTCATTTTGTAGGGCTGCCATGACAAAGTACCATGACTGGGTGGTCTAAAAAACAGAAATTTATTGTCTCAGTTCTGGAGGTTAGAAGTCTAAGAGCAAGGTATCGCAAGGGTTGGTTCCTTCTGAGGGCTCTGAGGGAGAGTCTCTTTCACTCCTTTCTCCGGGTTTCTGGTGGTTTGCTGGCAGTCTTTTGTAGGCCTTGGCTTTTGCTGTATTAACTTCATCTTCACGTGGCATTGTCCCTGTGTGCCTCTGTGTCCAAATTACTTCTTTTATAAGGTGTTATAGGCTGAATTGTACCTTCCCTAAATCGAAATGTAGAAGCCCTAACCCCTGGTACCTCAGAATGTGACTGTAGTTGGAGATAGGGCCTTTAAAGAGATGATTAAATTAAAATGAGGTTGTCAGGGTGGGCCCTAATCCAATCTGACTGCTGTCCTTATAAGAAGAAACTTGGACAATAGGGAGATACCCAGCAATGTGTGTGACAGAGGAAAGGCCATGTGAGGACACAGTGAGAAAGTGGCCATCTACAAGTCAAAGAGAGAGGTCTCAGAAGAAAGCAACCCTGCTGGCCCCTTTATCTTGGACTTCCAGCCTCCAGAACTGTGATAAAATATACTTCTATGGTATTTTGTAATGGCAGCCCAAGCAGACTAATAAATAAAAATAATAGTCATGTTGGATTAGGGGCCCTCTCTACTTCAGTATGATCTCATTTTAACTTAACTAATTACATCTGCAATGGCCCTATTTCCAAATAAGGTCACATACTGAGATACTGGGGGTTAGGACTTCAAAATACAAATTTTGGGGGGAAAAATAAAACCCATAACAGGGAGAATATTTGAGTGGATGTTTGATGGGATGGGCTGTACCAACTGAATCAGAACATTTGAGGATAGGCCCTGGGTATCTGCATTGCTAACAGAGTTTCTAGGTAATTGGTTACACGCCAAATTGTAATTGGTCAATTGTAATTGGTTACACACCAAAATTTCAGAATCAACTACCTAGAACACGGGCCATTATTTTATCTTACCCAAGTATCTATTTTCTCCACTTTACTTTTGGTAAGAGTGGGAGGGCAGACAATCTGAGGCTTTCCATGAGTATGAAAAGCCAGTTTTGCTGCTAATAGAGAATTCCTGATCTTCAAATACCACCACTGCATTATAACTGGTTAATTGCATGTCTGTCATCCTCCACTGGTCTGTGTACTCTTTTTATGGTAGACATTGGATGTAGTTCAGCTTTGCATTTCTTGTTCCTAGTACATCGTAGGTGCTGATACATGTTTGTAGGACTGAATCTGTCAATAGACTACCAATGATTGCTTGTTAGATGAGTGAAAATGATCTGTGCATGTTGGCCAATAACCGTCTGTTGAATGAAGGAATAGATATTAAGAATGACACAGTCTCTGCTTCTTAACCCCTTTTTACCAAATGATATTGTAGGCCACAATATCCCCAGGGTTTCATCACTGTCAACCCTAATAGAGGAAACCAGGATTCTCCTACTGAAATTTATTTTACTGGAATTTCTTTAGGGAAATAAATCTAACGATGACTAGAATTTAATACATTCCCAGGTGTTTTTCACTGTATTACTTGTTAAACAGGCTTCCAAAATTGACATATATATATATTTCATTCTCAGTAGTCTCTGTTAAATTAAGAATGATAATGATAAAGAATAAATAATAAGACCAACTGCAGAAGGCATTCTAGCTGTTCACAAATATTTTGGCTCTTCTCTCCTTCATGTATAAGATAGGATTATACCTCTCGGATCCCTTCAGAGTTAAGCATGGCTTTGTTACTTGTTTTAGCCAATGAAATCTGAGCAGAAAGGATATTGCTTCTGGGTAGAAACTTTAAGAGCCAATGGGAGATTTACTTTCCCATGTGGTATTGATCATGAAATCACCTGTCAAGATGAAGCTTCCATCAGCCTGGATCACTGTGTGATACTAGATATCCCTCACCCCACCACAGTATTGGGTATGTAGTGTGAGTGAGATTAAGGTTAAGCCATTGAGGTTTTGTTTTTATTATTATATTGTAAAAATATCTCTCTTTTTGCATGATAGAATTATATGTGTGGAATGTGATATGAGGCACCACCTGAATATTTGGCCCATCACTAGAGATAAAAAATTAGAAATGTTGAAGTAAGCAAATCATGGTAACCATATACTAATACTTATCTACTTCTGTTTTGTTAAGTTATATGACTTCTATTATTTTTCTATTCAATTATATGTTATTTATTTCTACAATTTTATTTTCTACTTAAAAGAAACTTGCTACAGTAACTGTCTACTAGATCTAAGTTTGGGAATGTCAGAGTAAGGTCCTCTGAAAATCTGCTCCTCTGTGAAAGCAAAGAGAACACTGGGAATACTATCAAAATCAATTTTTTCAAAACTCTGGAAATTAAGTGCTTGCAACAATCTAAGGCACGTTTGTTCAAGGAAAACAGCTGAATCTTGGTAAAAACCAGGAGCCTTGTGGTGTTTTTCACTTGCCTTAATTCCATCCCTTTTCCCCATCCTTGTGATAGCTTAAAAAACAAACACTCTTGCAAGCATGACTGTTGTGAAAACCAGCAGCTTAGCAGTCACTGGAGAAGGTAGAATGGAATTGGAGTTCCCTAAAGTCTCATTGTCAGTATTTGACCTATCTGGCAGCTTATTGAAAGTTTCATTCTCAGAGCATTATTTAACTTGACTCAGAATTCACTCTGCAAACAGCCCTATCTGCAAGGCATTTGTTGAAAACAGGCAGTGACAACTGTTTAACATCATAGCTGCCAGAGGTGGTGTTACCAGTTGGGGCTAACAGGAGGCTGATCATAAAACTTAACCACAAAAACTGGGGAATGAGATGTCCACTGAGGGCTTTGGAAAGCTCTGAAACATCCCTAGAATCTAGAAGGAATCTAGAAGGCCTGCTTGAGAAAGACCTGAGGGAACTCTAAGCTGCTCTAATTTATGGCTGAGATTGAAGCTCTGCACAAACAGGATATGAAGGCTGAAGCAGAATTGTATGCCTTTCCAACATACATAGAGAGCCCTTAGGCAAAGACTGGGAGACTTATTGGTTCTAAGAAGTTAAGGAAATAATTAGCTGACCACTATGTCACCAAGCAGAGACATCAGTGACTGCATAGAACAAAGAACACAGATTTTACAGAATTAGGCCAGGGAAGTCACTGAGTCAACAAACAGCAGCAGCAGCAGCAACAACAACAACAAATCTTGAAGAGTGGAATCTGATTACCATAGTTGACACACTATATTATTTAAAATTTGCAATTTTTGACAAAATGTTATGAAACACACAAAGAAACAGGAAAGTATGGCCCATACACAGGAAATAAGCAGTAACTAGGAACTGTCCACAGGTGTTCAACTTACTAGAAAAATACTTTAAATCAGCTATTGTACATATGCTCAAAGAAGTAAAGGAAATCATGTCTAAAGAACTAAAAGAACGTAGGAGAATGAAGAATATAGAAATGATTAAAAAAAGAACCAAATAAAAATTCTAGTTGAGAAGTAATGTAACTGAAATAAATTTATTAGAAGGGATAGATTTGAACTGGATGAAGAAAGAATGAGTGAACTTGAAGACAGGTAAATTGAGATTATCTAGTATGAGGAACAATAAGAAAAAAGTAAAGGAACAGAGCCTCAGACCTGTGGTAGATCATTAAGTGTGTCAACACATTAATAATGAGAGCCCTAAAAGTAGAGGGGAGAGAGAAAGGAGCAGAAAGAGTATTGGAAGTAATAATGTCCCAACCCCCCAAATTTGATAACATTTATTTGTACATGCAAGAAGCTTAATGAACTCCAAGAGGATAAGCTCAGAGAGATCTACACCAAACACATGATAATCTAACTGTCTAAAGATAAAGACAAAGAATCTTGAAAACATTCAAAGAATCTTGAAAAAAAGAGAGAAGTGATTCATCATGTACAAGGGTCCTCAATAAGATTAACTACCTTTTCACCATAGAGGTCAGAAGAGATGACATATTAAAAATGTTGAAAGAAAAGATTTGTCAACCAAGAATTCTATATTCAGCAAAACTATCCTTTACAAATGAAGGTGATATTAAGACATAGCCAGAAAAACAAAAACTGAGGAAATTCATCACCAGGAGAATTGCTCTACAAGAAATATTAATGGAAGTCCTTTGAGCTAAAATAAAAGGACATTATACATTTACTTGAATCCACATGAAGAAATAAAAAGAACACTGGTAAAGGTAATTATTTAGGCAAATATTAGGTAACTATTTTCTGCTTTTACTTGATTTAAAAGGCAATGACATTAAACAATAATTATAAAACTGTGTGGGTAAGCTCATAATGTATAAAGATGTAATTTGTGTGACAATAATAGTACAAAGTAGGGCATAGGGAATGGAACTGTATTGGAGTAAAGTTTTTATATACTATTGAAATTAAATTGGTATTAGTGAAAGCAGACTGTATTAAGTTTTAATTGTAATCCTCATGACAACTACTAAGGAAATAATTCACAACATATAGTAAAAAAACAAATGAATTAAAATAGTATACAAGAAAATATCTATTAACACAAAAGAAGGGACTAGAGGGACAAAAGAGACATAAGATACACAGTTAAAAACACCAGCAAAATGGTGGACATATAACCTACCTTATCAGTAATTACATTAAATGTAAATAGATTACATTCTCCGATTAAAAGAAAGATTTGCAAAATGGATTACAAAACTATGATTCAAGTATATGCTGTGTACAAGAGACATACTTAGGTTCAAAGACACAAATAGGTTGAAAGTAAAGGGTGGAAATTATATATCATTCACACAGTATTTAAACAAGAGCTAGAGTAGTATATTATCAGACAAAATAAACTTTAAGACAAAAACTGTTACTAGAGAAGAAAAAGAACATTTTAGAATGATAAAACGGTAACTCCATCAGGAAGTTATAATAATTATACATATATATATATACTTAAGAACAAAGCCCCAAAATACATGAAGCAAACACTGACAGAATTGAAAGAATAAATAGACAATCTAACAATAGTAATGTTGATAATGGATAGAACAATCAGACTTAAGATTAACAGAGAAATAGAAGACTTGAAAAACACTATAAACCAACTAGACCTAACAGACATTTATGAAACACTGCACCCAACAATAGCAGAATACACATTCATCTCAAGAGCACATGAAGCAGTCTCCAGAATAGACTATGTGTTAGGCCACAGAACAAAACTCAATAAATTTAAAAGGGTTTAAATCATAAAAAATTTGTTCTCTGACCACAGTGGAATGGAATTAGAAATCTATAACAGAAAGAAATTTGGGAGGTTTACAAATACATGGTAATTAGACAACACACTCTTAAATAGCCAATAGGCCAAAGAAGAAACCACAGGGAAAATTGGAAACTACTTTGAGATGAATGAAAATTAAAACACACAGTAGCAAAACTTATGAGATGCAGCTCAGTCAGTGACTAGATTTAGAGCTTTAACCATCTATATTAAACCACTTATATTAAACCATCTATATTAAAAATGAAGAAAGACCTCAAATCAATTTACTAATCTTAAGAAACTAGCAAAACGAGAGCAACTAACCCAAAGCAAATAGAAGGAAGGAAATAATAAGGACTAGGAAATAAATAAATAAAAGAAAGACTACAAGGACACTAGAGAAAATCTTGAAACAAAAAGTTTATTCTTTGAAAAGTCCTGCCAAATTGACAAAACTTAAAGCTAACTGACAGAGTGAAAAAAGAGAGAAGACTCAAATTATTAAAATCAGGAATAATAGAGAGAAAATCACTACTGACTTACAGAAATAACAAAGTTTATAGGGAATACTATGAACACTTGCATGCTAACAAATCAGATAACTTAAATGAATTGGACAAAGTACTAACGTCTTCACAGATTGTCAGTAGTTTGTGAATGCAATATAAACCACTGAGTTGTACACTTTAACAGGGTGAACTTGAATCACATGTGAATTATATTTCAACAAAGCTGTTATCAAAAAAGTCAGATCACAGTTTTTCCTTCTTGCTTTCTTAAATGCCAGCAAAAGTGAGTGGTAACTTGGACATTTTATAGGGTAAAGGTAACTGCTCTTTGAGTATCTGTATTATGGGCCATTTCAATCTCTCTCTTTTGTTTTTGGCGGGGGAAGTAGAGTGGGAAAATGAAGAAAACTTTAGAGGAGAGCAAATTAAGTTTATTTATTTCTATACTTCCCATCTGTTTATCTTTTGTACATATCTCTTATGATCTTCTGTTTTTGCTTGTACCATTTTCTGTCAAACTTTGAAAAGTAACATGACTTCTTTGTAATTTCATTTTTTTTTCTGAAATACAACATCAGAACTCTGAATACTTTTGAAAATGTTGTATAGTTTTTATCTTATTAGTTTATATACCAATTTTCTAAATATATAGAACATAGAAGAAATGGCTCCATGAAAAGGTTTGGGCTTTGAATCTGACGATTAGTTTCTATATAGTTTACAAAAATAAGTACAAGGTATTATTCCACTGAGGGAGAATGATCCAGATCATAAAATTTCTATTTCTATTCCTCAGTTAATCATAACATATTAGAAACACAGACTTTAATGCCCCAATTTTACCACTCTTATGTAGTACAAATTGTTTCCTAGATTGTCTGGTTTCAATTTGAAATATTATGCTCATAAAACTCCAAGGAGCACAATTTCTTTGTAACGCCTTTCCTCTCATCACTGCCTCTGTGTATAATTTATATAGCGTCTCTGACATTCTCTGTGCTTTGTGTAGCTGATATTCCAGTGTTAGGTCTTTACCCTGAAGAGCCTAGAATTCAGAATCTAAAGTTCCATGCACTATGAACAATAAAACAAAAAATGATGGTGGTGGGTGGAGGTTTCAAGGTCTCTAAATCTGCTCTAACAAGATTCTCAAATCATCATTGAAATGGGTCCTTTTTATACTCAGTAGCCAGAATTAAAAATGGGAACTTGGGTAACCCCAGTTCTTTTTCCTACTGAACTATGATAACTGGTCAGGCTCTATTTTCCTAATTTTCATGAAAACTTATTAGAGTGGCAGGTTGTTTAATTCATAACAATGAATGTCTACTCCTGGGTACCATATGTGCTATTTTATCTAGCATGTAAATTTCTTGGGGGAATAGCCTATGTGCTTTGTATTTTAAAGATTCTTTCACCATGTTAGAAACATAATTGTGTAAATCTTATTATTTCAGTAAGAAAAAAAATCCCTAGCAAAACATTTAAACAAACCAAAAAGGGAATTTAATGACTTAAGTACCTGAAAAGTTAAGGGGTTTTCTCCTTCAGGTGTGGCTGGTTTCAGGCTCAAATGATGTCACAAATGATTGTCAGGTCCTGGTATCTCTCCATGATTCAATTCTACTTCCTATGGTTTGTTTTAATGGTTGTTAGCTTAGGTCTCTCCTCTTGGTGGCAACCTGCCTCCAACTAATCCAGGCCAGAAGATGAGAAGATAAGAGAGCTTCTCTCTCTGTTTCTCTGTCTCTGTCTCTCTCTGTGTTTCAAGCAAAAGTCATTGGTTTTAATTGCTTATCCATCCCTGACCCATAATGGTAGCTGAGGAAGTAATGTTCTCACTAGCCAGGCTAGGGGTGGAATTAATATAATCTAAACACCATCAAATGAGAGTGAAAGAAGGAGTATTTCACTGAACAAAATTGAGCTATTGTTCCTATATAAGAGTGAGGGATGCTAGCTAGTCTATCAGAAGAGATAGTTGGCAATCATTTACTGACAGATGAATCTGGACCATTTAAATTTGGGCTATCATTTGGATTTCTCAGATCCTCATCAGAAACTGCTGAGAAGACAAAAAACACATTTATTTTCATTAAGTCAATATCCACTAAGAATGCCTGCTAATACAGGACTGTTCAGAACCTTTAGTATCAACAGCCTTGTTTTCAAGTCTGAATTAATCATAAGAAATTTACACACTGATGCACGCAGTATTCATGGTTCTGTTTAATCAATTATCTAGATCAGTGTCATCTGTTTAGCCAGGCTTTCTGGATCTCATTTCTTCCACTTTGTGCAATAGTATTTGGAATCTGGATAATGGCGGTGTCAAATGATGCTATTGAATGAGGGTAGTTAAGTAGATGTCTCTAGAATCCCTGTTTTCAAATGGATAACAGAACAGTGCAAGACTGGTGATAGGACACGACATTTCTTCTAATATGTTCCACCACTTTGGGATGGTTTTCTGTAAATTAAATGATCTCCTTTGCTCTTCCTTTAGGCCAATTCCCTTGCAAGGGAAGACATTTATTTCCGACTTAAGGCGTCATCACAGGGAACTGACAGTGCCTTCTGGGGAGACCTAACTTCCCTTCTTTGTGTAGCAGTCTCTGAGGTCCCAATTCGCAATTCACCAGTTAAATCCCAACTCCAGGTTAACTGTGCCTATTAATTTGTAGACAAAAATAACAGTTAAGTAACAAGAAGGAAGTGTGCCCTTAAGGGAATACCCGATTGCTATACTGGAGTCTCACCAGGACCACCTGCATCAATTTAAAAACGGTTTTTACCAGCACAGGAAGAATTTTCTGCAAACGTTTGTGTTTGTGTAGCTTGTTTACCTCAGCCGGAAATTGCAGCACATTGCAACTTGCAGAGTGTTTACTTTGTTTCCTCTAAATCATACTCAGTGGTAATTATTGGGATCCAGATTTTGTTGGTCTTGCCTGAAAATGGTGGGAAGTAAACTTGGACTGGTTTCAGGCTCTTGAGACGTGGATGAAATAGGAAAGGTGTGATTCCAAATGATTTCTGGAAGGAGAGAACAGGAAGAGTTCCTGTGGTTTGAGTCCCTCAAAATAGTCTTTCCCTCTTGCTTTGGGAGGGGTAATCCCCTCTCTGAGTAGTGTATCTTAAGAAGGATGACCCTTAGGTACTACATAATTCAGAATATTAAAGATTCTTTTATGCTTATTTGACTCCATTTAGTAAGTCACAATGGTCTCTAGGTACTTCATAAAGAATTTGTAGTAAATTTTTGGCATAAAAATTTTCTTGGTCTTGGTCCTGCAGTTGACAAGAATTTCAGCATCTCTGCATACCTTCTTTCTGGAGAATCCCAGGGAATCCAAATTTTATAGTACCTGGCAGGAGGAGGGGGTGGGATGGCTTGCACATATGCACCAGGGTGCCAGAAGCTGTAGGATGTTGGGAATTAAAGCCACAGAATGCTAGATCCGGGATGACTCTTGCGGAGCTTCTTCAGTATTTTTGCACTGTGGAAATTAAAAATATTTAAAAAATATTTTCTATGCACATAGTGCTGAAATAGTAGGATGGTATGTGGCCAGAGAAAGCCACATGGTTTACCTCTAAGAAGCATGAGAGAAATTTGCTACGATTTAAGAACTAACCTTCAATCTCATAAACTTAGTAGCTTCCCTTTTTGAGTCTACTAAGAGAAGAGTCTTTCTTTTACCCACATGGATTCGCATTAAAAAAGTGTGGCAGTAAAAGTAATATTCACAAAATATTTCATTTATTTGCCTACCTTTTCCATTGCCCTTGCAGTAAAGTAAGGCCATATGACTAGTTTTTGCTGGTGGTCTCTGAGCAAAAGTTGTATTTTCCTCTTCTGGGTTAAGACATAGAAGATTAGATGTGAAATTCCTGTACAATCTTTTTCGCTACTGCAATTCAGAGGGCCTTGTGTTCCACATGGTTCAGCTCAACAGGGTGGATTTTTAGCTCTTGATTGAATATGTAAGAGCACTATCCCCCCACCACTGCACCCCAATGGACTTGTAGCATGTTAAGGCACTTAGACCTTGGGGTTATCACTGCAGCATAATTCCGCCTAATATACCAAGTGTATGAGATCACTGTACAGAAATCAAAGGCTAATTTTAAAATGTGCAATGGTAAATGTAAGTGTTAAAGGGCTGCACATCTAAGTCCTTAGATCAGTGCTTTCTTTCCTTAAAGCAGATCATGTGTTAGTTTCCTAGGGCTGCTGCAACAAATTAGTACAAGACTGATGGCTTAAAACAACAGAGATTTCTTCTCTCACAGTTCTGGAGGCCAGAAGTCCAAAATCAAAGTCATGGCCGAACCACATCCACTACTCTGAAGGCTCTAGGGGACATCCTTTCTTATCTCTTCCAGCTTTGGTGGCTTCTGGCATTTCTTGGTTCATGACAGCATAGCTCCAATCTCTGCCCCCATCTTTATATAGACTTCTTTTTTTGTGTCTCAGTGTCTCAAATTTCTCTCTCTCTCCTTTCCATTATAAATCCAATGACGTTAGTCACTAGAATCCAGAATTCTAGGCACTAAATCCACTGACTCTAAATCCAGGATGATTTCATCTTGAGCCCTTTAATTTAATTACATCAGCAGAAACCCTATTTCCAAATAAGGTCACATTTACAGGTACTGGCAGTTAGTACTAGGACATTATCTTTTCGGGGGACATAATTCAACCCACTAGAGACTACATGGGAAATCCCATCACAATCAAAATGTTGCTTGTTTAACATGGGCTCTGAATAAAAGGGAATTAGTTGCATGAGTTATTCTATTTCCTTAGGTTGACTCTGCTTATCTCTTCTCTAATCCCCTTTTATTAGTCTTAAAGTCATAACTCCAATCTTATTTTCCTAATTATTTCTAAATTCTTTGATGATTCCTCACCAGAACCTTAAGTACTAAATGTATCAAGAATTTGCCTCAGTAGTGAGACAAACTTCTTCGACCTTGTAGCTGCTTCCTCCATTACTTTTTTCCTAGCTCATTTTCCACCATGCAGATTTAATGGGCATTTTTTCACATTCTAAAAATCTTGAGATTCTTAACAAGGTATTGATATACGCTAGAAGTAGTGGAGAATATATGCTTTCTTCACTTTTTTCATCTCTTTTTCTACCTGAGTGTTTTTAACAACGTAGGATAATTTTGCCTTTTTCTCTCTACTGCTAATTTTTTCCTTATTTCTTATAGCCTTTTTGATATAGTTGCCTCTGGCATTAAAACATACCAAGACTACTGTTTTCTCCTGCTTCATACTATGTAGGAGCCAGAGTTAGGAGCAGAAGCCCACACTAGAAATAGGATCCTTGGCTTTTATTTTCTACTTCCTGTGAGAATGTTTGCATTTAAAATCCTGGGTATTTGCTGGTGGAGTGAAATCACTTGTCCTTTTTTTTTTTTTTTTTTTTTAATTAATTAATTTATTTTTTGGCTGTGTTGGGTCTTCGTTTCTGTGCGAGGGCTTTCTCTAGTTGCGGCAAGCGGGGGCCACTCCTCATCGCGGTGCGCGGGCCTCTCATTATCGCAGCCTCTCTTGTTGCGGAGCACAGGCTCCAGACGCGCAGGCTCAGTAATTGTGGCTCACGGGCCCAGCCGCTCCGCAGCATGTGGGATCCTCCCAGACCAGGGCTCGAACCCGTGTTCCCTGCACCGGCAGGCAGACTCTCAACCACTGCGCCACCAGGGAAGCCCCTCCTTTTTTTTTAATCAACAAAATTGTGATCAGTTTGGATCTTGGACACATAACTTTTTCGGTCAGGAGAAGAGTAATTTGTGGTGGACTCCATTTGATTTTGCAACCAAGTGACCTTCTAAAATCTTACTCAGAAGCTGGAGGGCTAGATGACCCAGGAAGCTGCCTAGTATCAGCAGTTTCAACCTGATTATGTTAAAGAAAGCTCTCACAGCAGCATTTCCAACATATTCATGCAGCAGAGGATGAATATAAGCATCATGTGGACAAATGTGAGTTTTCTTTAAGACCTACTTTTTGGTTGAAAGTAGAATAGGAGTGATGGAAAAGGTCTAGAGCTAATTAGAAAAGTGGATGAGTCATCAGTCTCGAAACCTAGCATTATACCCCTCCCTGGTTTCTGTAGCTGCTTTCTCCTACAGACTAAATAAATGCTTCTTGGCCCAGCCAACCAGGAGAGAAAGGCCTTTCTTATTTGCTAACTCTGGATTGGTGTTATGGTTACTATGCAATTAAAGTTGGGGTTGGTAAATATGTCTGTGGATAATACTAATGAGCTGCCCACACCCATGGCAGACATTGCTAATTGATCTCTGTATTCTTTCCAACTGAGCCTGGACCAGCTCCAGATTCCTCAATTCAGGGCCAGAGGCCCCTTGCCAAGCTGTGGTGAATGAGTTAGAACTATTAACACTTTAGTGGGTGGACTTTTGTAAGGCATTTCCTTCATGTGCACAGGTGGTGAGATAGAGAATGACCCAACAACATCTTGCCAGAATGTACTGAAAGCAGGTAAAGGTAAGAGCAATATCCCTCGTTAGATCTCAGAGAGTGCTAGTTACTGCTGCCATGAATATTTTTTGGTATTGGATGTATGACTAAAATCTGAAATTGAGGAAGAGGGCCCTGAGTGGGAGTGGGGAACTAGGAAAAGAGAGTTGGAATTTGAACTTAGACTAGGTCTCAGGGATCAGGATGACAAAAGTCACCTGGAGTCACTTTCTGAGCATTGAGAAGGGAGCCAGCAAAGGCCCCTCTTGGTTTTGCCAGTCCACACAGGACGGGGGGTGGTAGGGTGGGTAGTTAATTGAGGGTGAGCGATTTTGAGGTTCGTTTTTCTTAGTTGTGATTTGCTGGTACACTTAGGATCACAGACCTGTGCTTTGGAGACCCAACTATTTTAATACCATTTGCATTTCTGCAATTACTTCTGTCTTTCTCTGTTAGATTTTAATAAAGCTCTTTATGAAAATGTCAGGCTCTCTCAGGATAGACGTGTTTGTACATTTTCAGGTCACAATTTTCAAGGGAGAGCCATAGAGGCTTCTTCTGTGGGAGCAGAGTCAAAGTGAGAAAACTCTAAGGAAAAAAAAAAAATCCAGTTTTGGCAACTGAGAATGTTTGTTTCTGTAATTCCACCTTGTACGTGCTTTTGCTTTGAGGCATTATCACACCAAACATATATGAGGGAAGATTAGATTCTATGCGATTCAAGTGTTCTTTTGGGAGAGGAAAGAAAAGCAACAGAAATGCTTGCTTCTCTCCTGAGGGTGATAGGAGGAATATAAGGAACAACCAATGAAGTTCCTGAGGCCCCAGTGGCCTCCTCTTAGGACCTTATCTTTGTCCGCAGCACCTGGAGGAAACTTCGATAATGGCAAGCGGTAGGCAGGGGAAGTAATTTTCCTCCATCTGGGCAGATTCCCAGTCTAATATACTAAATGGGGAAAGAAAACACCTGGAAAACATGCTGTCACCTCCCCCCCCCCCCCCCACCCAGTCCATGTCCTGGCAGATATTGCTATTGTCTTTGTACTTTCTCACTGACTTTAGATCAAGCTTTATTATTCTCAACGTAGCACTCAGCACAACCACCATCGGTCAATGATATTTGACATGCAGGGGAAATGTAATTACCATTCCTGAAATAGACTGCCTCTCTTTCAGTTTCCAGAAGGCAGAAACTAAGTCTTGCTCTTATTGGTTTCTGCTCTGGCACTTAGCTTAATTATTGACTCAAGGTGCTGCTCAGTGATTTGTTGTGAATGGCGCTGCGTTGGGAGAGGACTGAGGACGGCTTCCTAATTGCCTAGTGCAGCCAATCACAGCCAGTTCACAGGTAGCTGTGAGGATGTCCCTCCAGATCCTGATGGTTCCATTTTGGTTGATTTCCAGCAGGAAGGACTTCACTTTTGCACCTTGTGTCTATACTATTCTGAGGTTCATTGTTAAAAAGGAACTATGGTAAGCTATTATATATAGGATGGATAAACAACAAGGTCCTACTGTGTGGCACAGGGAGCTATATTCAATATCCTGTGATAAACCATAATGGAAAAGAATATTAAAAAAAAAAGAATGTCTATATGCATATAACTGAGTCGCTTTGCTGTACAGCAGAGATTGGTACAACATTGTAAATCAACTCTACTTAAGTAAAAAAGGAACTATGGAGTACATTTCTTTTCAAGAAATATTGTTTGAAAACATTGGTATTTTATTATTACTAACAAGTAATTTTCTACTTTCCAGCCAATAGACTTGTTCACCTTTATACTCCCAGTGCTAAGTAGATTTTCAGTCATACATGTGGTGCTCACTAAAGTGAATTTATGTGTTGGATCTCCACATTTTCAAAAGGCTCTTGAACTTAGAACACTGGAAGCTAAATATCTCTTGTTTCCCTGAGGACAAAATAAGACGAAAGTAAATTAACTGCAACGAGACATCCTTCGATTAAATGAAAGCAGAGTTCTTTTCTAGGGAGAGTGGATGAAAATTGGAAAGGGTTACTGAGTGAAGTTCAGATTTCTATGTCTTTGGGACAGCTTTTAAGTACATTCCAGCCTGAAGGCCAGAAGAGACTAAACGGCTTCTCTAAGTCCCTCTGAACCTGGAGACACAATCTTTCTAGAGAAGGAAAGAAACCCTGGAGGGCAATGACTGTTCTGAGCAATTACTTATATCACAGAACATTGTTATCCCATGACCAATGGCTAAATGGGAACAGAATAAGAACTCTCAGGGGCATCTTGAAAAATATAAGTAAAACCTTAAAGGTCAGGGAGTTATATCCGTTAAGTGTGGTCTCCTGGAGATGAGTGAGTGTACTTACAGCATTGCTAATATTTTATCAAGAGTTAAGGACCCATTAGAATTTCCATTTGCAAGAGCAGGTTTGCTTAGATCCCGGTCAAAAGTGGTCTCTTTGGCTAGTATTGTGTGTGTGATGTGTGTGTGTGTTTCTTGGGCTTTTATTTCCCTTTCTCATTCTTAGCCTCAATTTGTTAAGCTATAGTTACAGAGTTTCAAAATATAGCCATTTTTTTAAAAAACATCTTTATTGAAGTATAATTGCTTTACAGTGGTGTGTTAGTTTCTGCTTTATAACAAAGTGAATCAGTTATACATATACATATGTTCCCATAAAAATATAGCCATTGATCTTTTCTTAACTGACTGCGATTCCTTAAATGAGAAATCTTACTTGGGTAGAGGATTGACTAGGAGAAGGATTTGTAATTTCAATTTATAAATCTCTCTCTTTTGATTTCCTGGCTCCTTGGTTACCTGGATGGGAAGCTAGTAATTTTTTTTTTAATTTATTATTTATTTATTATGTTTATTTTTGGCTGTGTTGGGTCTTCGTTTCTGTGCGAGGGCTTTCTCTAGTTGTGGGAAGTGGGGGCCACTCTTCATCGCGGTGCGCGGGCCTCTCACTATCGCGGCCTCTCTTGTTGCGGAGCAGAGGCTCCAGACGCTCAGGCTCAGCAGTTGTGGCTCACGGGCCCAGTTGCTCCATGGCATGTGGGATCTTCCCAGACCAGGGCTCGAACCCGCGTCCCCTGCATTGGCAGGCAGGTTCTCAACCACTGCGCCACCAGGGAAGCCCTTTTTTTTTTGTTTTAAAGAGAGATATGGAAGAGACTGTCCATCTGTCCATCAAACCCATTTTGTCTTCTTTCTTAGCATACGTCTACACCATATTTACCGTACTCTGTCACAGCTAAGTGTAGCCACATTTCTGAGTTCTAGCCAATAAGTTATCAGCAGAGGTGATACATGGCAGTGCTACTCCGTGTGTGGTCCAAACACCAGCAGGGTCAGCATCACTGGGGGGCTTGTTGGAAATGCAGATGCTTGATCCCCATCCCAGACTTCCTGGATCAGGATCTCTGGGGGTGGGGCCCAGAAACCTGCAAACCTGCTCTCCAAGTATGTTACAGTTTGAGAAGCTCTGATGTAAACCACATCCAGATCTGCTCCTTAAAGACTTCTCTGGGATACTTCAGGTTTTTTCTCTTTGCTGGCTTGATGCAGATGGATTGCTGCATCATCATTTGCAGAAAAGGTTGCTCATCAATTAGGAACACCATTCTCGATTTCCCAAGAATAAAAAATAAACACCTCTTGAGTAAAATCACTAAGATTTTGGCATTTAATTTGAGAGTAGCTCATGTTAACCTAAACTGTTACAGTGATGGATGGGAAAATGACTTATTCAGGTAACATGAGTGAGTCACTTTTTATGTAGGAACCTCTTACTTAGTTTTGGGTTGTCTTTTAAGCCAATTACTTAGAATTTACTGACCATACTCCTTTCTCTTCATCTCTACTGAGTATTAAAATATCCATGATTATCGATTTTCATATTTCAGTTTTGTTAAATTTTGAACAATTTAACACTCACGCAAGCATGTAGGGGTTCATGCGTTAGGTCAAATGCTGGAGAAGGAGCACTAGTGAAGTGACCAGTGTGTGAATCCTGGTTTTGTTATTTTCTAGATGTGTGACGCTAGGCAAATAATATAATTCCCCTGAGCCTTGGATTTCCATTCCTCAAACTGGATGGAGTGAACAAGAGAGATACGGCCTCAGCCTTTATGCATCTTACTGTCCAGGGGAGCAAGAGGGAAAAAAATCAAATAAGTAAATTATTCAGTGATTATAAATTGTTTTTTATTGCTGAGAGAGAATACTCACGGGATATGTGGGGAGTGTATATTTTACATTCAGGGATGTCCTCTTTGAAGATGTTTTATGTAAATTGTGACCTGAGAGGTAAGAAGGCTCTAGCCACTATGATGGTGTTAGGGTGGGTTGTGGTGGTGGGATGGCAGAAGGGAGGAGAAGGAAAAATGTCCCTTCCCTTCTGACTTGCTGAGATGACTTCATTTTTATAAGATCAAGATGGTGATGGGGATCATATTTTCTTTTTTGTTTGTTTGTTTGCTTTTTGTTTTGTTTGGCTGTGCAGCATGCAGGATCTTAGTTCCCCGACCAGGGATCAAACCCATGCCCCCTCCTAACCACTGGACCGCCAGGGAATTCCCGATTGTGAGAATTTTAAAAGATTTTTTAAAGGTTATTTATTTATTTATTTATGTATTTATTTATTTTGGCTGCGTTGGGTCTTCGTTGCTGCGTGTGGGCTGCTGCATGTGGGCTTTCTCTAGTTGCAGCGAGCGGGGACTACTCTTCGTTGCAGTGCATGGGCTTCTCATTGCAGTGGCTTCTCTTGTTGCAGAGCACAGGCTCTAGGCGTGCGGGCTTCAGTAGTTGCAGCACGCGGGCTCAGTAGTTGCAGCACGCAGGCCCTAGAGCGCAGGTTCAGTAGTTGTGGCGCATGGGCTTAGTTGTTCCGCGGCATGTGGGATCTTCCCGGACCAGGGATCGAACCTGTGTCCTCTGTACTGGCAGGCGGATTCTTAACCACTGTGCCACCAGGGAAGTCCCAATCATATTTTCTCACATCATCAGGGGTATTTCAATTTCTGATTGTATGCTCATTATTGTGTGCAAGAAACAGTAGATACTAAAGTAAATGACACTTGTCTCTAGAAAAAGTATCTCCTTATCCTTCTCTCAGGTTGATGGTGTATGAGGCTGAGTCAATCATATCTATAGTTGGGCTGGGTCTCATGCTTGCTCCAGTTTCCTTTAGAGCCAGTACACCCTGGTTTCAAACATTTTGAGGATGTCCCTTCAGCAGGGCTTAAGATGTTAACACCAGAACAACTCTGGGAATATTTTTGATGCTTTACAGCTCAGCCACCAGCTTTCTGAACAATGGGGAAGCTCTCTCTGCTTTACAACTTGGCTGCCAACTTTTCTGAGTCAGTGGGGAGTTCTCTTTGCTTTCCAACCCTGCCCTCTGGCTCTATCCATCTAGAAAAATCTCTCTCCCCCACTTGTGACAGCTGCCCTGTCCCCAGTCTTTGTTGGGCAGCTGCAGTGAAGTCAGTGAACCCTGCCTGCAGCCTTCCTTGCATTCCCTGAAGACTCATTGTACCTACAAGGGATGTCTCCTTCTCTGCTCTGTGATTTTGGTGTGTACCTTTGTGCCCTCAGAGAAGGACTTTGAGGAAGTTTGGAAAATGGGTGCAGAATTATTCCATTACTGGGGCCCCTCAGGATTTTAATCTATATCCCTGGCTCATGTGTTCCCATTAAAAGTTTGTAGAAAGTTCATCTGGTTTCTCTTTATCTCCATCTATTGCCAATTCGCCCCCACCCCCTATTCTCATTGCTCTAACAGGGGTGAAAGCAACTGTGGCGTCTTTTCTCTGAGGAAGGACTTTACACTTTGTGAAATTTAGTTCGTTTAGGTTTCTTGGAATATTCAGCTCTTAGAATTTTTTAAAAGGCTATTTTGTATGTAGCTTATTTTGCCCCTTTTTGTTGCTTAGAGTGGGCATGATACTCTTTTGCAACTTTCTACACCCTAACGAGAAGCAGTAGTCTTTTCAATGAGTTTCCTGTATGCGAATCACTACTATGTATTACCTGGGTATTTCCAAGCTCCCCAGCCTGTTGGGTTAACACAGCCCTTTTCCATTAAGTTAAATTATTCGGGATCCCAATAGCCCAGATGATGGGAGACTCACATTTTCTCCTAATAACCCAACATAATCTTGGGAAACACCATTTTTCCACTCACCTCTTGCTCTCATTTCATGTTTCTGTTGAATTCTCTCTAGCCTTTGCATCTCACTTCTTGCTGCTGTTCCCTTTGCTTTGACTTATATCAATCTCACATGAATGAAAGCAGGAAAATTCATAGGAGAGAAAGAGCTAAAAGGGTAGAGGGAACAGGATAAAGGAAAAGGAAATATGAGGTTGGGGAGGGGTCTGCACTGGCTGGTATAGGGAATGACCAAGTGGGGACATTCTGAAACACAGGTATGAGAGCCCGTGTTCCCTGTCTTTTTAATCATGTAAAAGAGATGAATTTCAATTTCCACTGCTGTCTCTCTCTTTTCTTAGAATTATGTTTTATTATTGAGTAAAGAGCTGCTTGAACTCTCTGTGTGGTCATTCCTCGGGGGTAATGATCAAGATGGTAATTGATGAAAAGAATGGCATGATCCACAGCCAACACCCCTACAAGTCCATCTTCCACCTACAGGCGGGTGAGTGGACCCACCTGGGGAGAATATCTGGTTGGAAAAACAGCATGGTTCATTCCCTCTCCTCCCCTCCTTGCATCCTGGATAAGTCTACTCCAAGAGTCTATTCCCCCAACTTCACCATCCATAACTGGTTCTTGTAACAAAGAACTTAAAGAGAACATTTTGCAAGAGAATAACCTTCTGAAGTGATTCAGAAAAAAATCTTCATCTTAGGGAATAACTGTACTGTCATTGAAATACAAACTCACTGTGGGTTTGAAAACATTAAATATGACTAGAAGGTAAGATTTAATCCTGGAAGGTAAATTTCACAAGGGCATCTTCATGGAAGAAAATAAAAAGCCTAAACCACAATGATGCAGTAAAACAGGACAGAGAAAAAAGGAGACTACAAAGGTTTCTCAAGGACAACTTTTGTCTGCAGTTCCTTTAATGGACTTGGAGCTGAAGCTAAAAGAAAGGATCGTATGTGTGGCTGGTGGCAGGTGGCTTTGTCACATCACATATCCACCTCCAGCCTCCAGTTTATTCATCCTTGTGCGTACGGATGTGGTTTCTCCAGGAGTTCCATTACTAACAGAAGGGGCAGCTGTAACACAAAGCTGATGACTCAGAGGCCTCTTAGAGCTGACTGAAGACAGACATAGTCTTTTTCTTCATGGCTTTCTGCCAAGTATGCTGCTATTTGCACTTTGAAGCAACCCATCTCCTCTGGGATACCACAGCCTCTTTGTTCAGGTATTTATCATAGTGTTTGGCACTTTGCATTGTATTATCTTTCTCCCTGCTTTGCCTCTCCCACTAAATCTGCACTTTTTACAGGAAGGGACTCTGTCTTGTTTGTGAAACATCCCCAGAGCCTAGCACAGTTCTTGGCAGGCTACAGATGCTCAATAAATATTTGCTGGTGGAATGAGTAAATAAATGTATGACGAAATAATTAATATACACATAACACATTGAACATAATTTTGCGAATTAAAAATACAACAATCCCTGAACACCAAAACTAAAATGCAAAACAATACTTTGATTTCTAACATTTTTGTAAGTTTGCATTAAAAGTTCCTTAAGTAGTTCATCAATTGTGTTAGGAAGGAATTTTGTTTGATTGCTAGGAACTGAGAGCCGACTGTAGGCGCTTAAATGAATTGGGAGTTAGTTTTCTCCTGTAAAATAAAATCCAAAGTTAGGGAATTCATAAGCAGGTGGGGCAGTGTCATGAAGTTGTTCAGGGACTGAAACTTTTTCTCTTTTTCTGTCCAATCCATCCTTAGTGTGTGGCTTCCATTGTCAAGGTTCCCAGGGGCTGCTGGAGATCCTGCTAGTATGTCTGCATCGTATCCAAAATTCATACTGTCAGCTTTTTATTCAGCTCAGTTTTACCTAGAGGAGTTTTCAATGTCTAGGTAGAGCAGAGTTTCAACTTGGGTTTCAAAAGTTATACAGAATCAAGACCAGGTCCTCAGGAAGCCGAGTCCCATCTTCACAGAATTATGAGGGTGCTATAGCTTTCAAACTTGTGCTGGGGAGCGTGATCGCCCAGCATCCTTGCCTTGAGCCTGCACAAATTCTGTGGGATAATTTATACTCCAAAACAGCACTGAGGGTTCAGACTGAGGCTGGGACTTGACCTGAAATGGCATCTTTGCTTGGCTTCTCCCCTCCTAAGCCCTTATCCGTTTCTCCTGGAAGCACTTTCTTAATAAATTGCTTGCGTGTGAATCCTTGTGTTCGGGTTTGCTTCTGGGGGAACCTGACCTAAGATAATGCCTGCTTAGGAAAAGCTGAGGCGAAGTTCAAGATCAAGCATGAGTAACCTGTATCCTAAGGCAGTCTCTATGCCTGGTGAAGACACAGGCATTTGCTGAGGGGAGAAGGGCAGTGTTCTCTTTTCCTAAACCCTGTGTGGCCTGTGCTGGGTGAGGCACCCCCCCCTCCTGGCTGGAGCCCCGTGGCCTCTGCCTTTGCTGAGGCCCTTGGCTCCCAGTCCTTTGATGAGACCCAGAAGCCTTTGCTTTAGACTTTCATGTTGAATCTGCCACATGGAAGAAGAAGCAGCTCTGAGTAAAGTGATCTGTGCTGCCGCCAAGATGATTAATGCCTCTTTGTCTGGCCTCGGTGGTTAAAGCCTGCTGCACATCTGTAAAAAACAATTGCACGGATCAAAGTAAACATTTAGGCACCAAAAAGACCATAACACCCTGTCTGCACACTCACATCCAAGGCCCCAAATTGGGTGCCCTCGTACATCAGAAGCTTCAACAAGTCCATGAAGACTTTGTTGCCCCATATCTCATCCCTTATCTATTTCCCAATGTTCCTGACTCATGCACCAGAAGTTAGCTGTCCCCTGAATTGAATGTATCCTCCCACCGAAATATAGGACTTTCCTGCATGGGGTCCCGCTGCTGTCAGATATAGAGTAGGAAGTCATAGAGGAGATTGCATGCTTCTCAATCACAAGGAGAGGTTGGGGGAAGGGATGTTGGAATCTGTTGGCAAGTTTATCCCCCTAAACTTACCAGTCAGATACATCATCTCATTCCCCTTCCCATCATTTTGAATTGAGTAGATTTGGAGGTAGAGAGGACCCAGGAGATTTATACTAATGGAGCTCCCTACAACATGGAAGGAAACATGAGGTGTGGGAAGCAAATATTCCTTCTTATATTTTCAAACAGCACTTTGAATTTTCAGTCTCTACTCTCCTCCATGACCAGGTGCTTCAGGAGATGCTATCTCAGCCCTAGCCCCAGCCCAGGGTGGAGAATCAGTTTGGTCTAAGCCCATCTTGTTGGTGATATTCTAGTTGGCTATGATTGGATTAGGAAGATGGAAATTGATGAAGATAATTCCCCCACCATCCACTGCTGCCACCGCGAGGACTGAATCCTGATCTGGATATATATTTCTATTTGTGTATACTGATTTTTCCATTTCTGTTGCTATTATAATATTTTGTTAGCTCAAGCTTGTATAAAACTAATAACCCTAGATAATTTTTACATGGACAGTTATTAAACCAGATTATTTCTTCCATGCTAGTGTCTGTGATTTTTTTTGAACTTAATTCAAGTGCGATATAATCTTTCTTCAACTTCAAAATACACTAAAATGGAATGAAATCTACTTCTGTACACCTGTTTGGTAGCCAGCAGAATTTTGGTTCCAGAAAACAGAATTGTGTGGATTGTGAGTCACTTCTGCTCTGGATAATCAGAAAGAGGAAATTGGAAGTTGGGAATAGAAAGGGGAGGTAAAGCAGATGGCAGAGGGAGGATAGAGATTTTTGCAGTGAATCCTTGGGGAAGACAAAGGAAAACGAAGCACAGCAAACTCAGAAGGATATTCAGGTGACATCTGTGAGGAAGAGTTGAGGAGTTGAGAGCTGAGATGCGAGAGAGAAGATTTGATCCAAGGAGGGAGTAGAAAGCATATTCTGAGTCATGCAATCAGGAAGGCACTGATCATCTGAATGGAGAAACAGGCAAAGAAAAAAATAAGTTTCAACTTCACTGAAATTTTAAGAAACTTCAAGAAAGTTCAAGAAAGTTTCAAGAATTTCAAGAAAGTTAAATGGAAATTATTATTATAGCATCCATTATTATTAATTTAATAATGTCTTTATTCTTTTATTTTCATGAATGCAAAATATATTTTAAAGGGCTTTTATAGGTTCAATTCTGATTTGTTTCTTGAATTCTGGTTTTTGATATTATCTTAATTTCCCAACCTCAAAATCTCTGACAACGAGGATTTTCTGAACTTCAATTCAGTGTTTGATGAGATGACAATATTTTCATTTATCTCCCCTAAATTTCGTCTCATCAGTTCATAAAAGAAAGATTGACAGATTTGATCACTTACAATTACAAACTTCTGCATAGAAAAATGCATCATGAACGGAGTAAAAAGTCAAACAATGGACTGGGAGAGAATATTTGCAGCACATATGAATGACAAGGATTAATATCCCTCATCCAAAAAAACCTCTCTCAAGTTGGTAAGGAAATGACATACAAGTCAACTGAAGACTAGGTAAAAGGCATGAATGAGCACTTCAGAAAAGCAATGATATGTGGACAGTTCACAGGAAAAGCTGTCCAGCTTCTCTAGTTATCAAGGAAATGCAAATGAAAAGAATGAGAGACCATATTGGTCAGCAGATTGGCAGACATTTAAAAAGTTGGTAACAATCAGTGCTGGTGAGGATGTGGGGAAATGGGACTTCTTATATATTGCTAGCGGGTTTATTAATTTTTATATACTGTTGAAAAACTATTTATTTAAAAAATGAGGATATCCTTTGACCCAGAAATCTTTCCCAATCTCCTGGTAATTCACCCCACAAAAACAAAAGTAAACTAACTAAGGGTATATATATATCCTTAGTAAATAAACAAAGATGTTTATTGCAACATTTCTGCAGTGGAAAAACTTGGAAGCATCCTGAATACTCCTCAGTTAGGCAGTGGATGAATGAATTATGGGGCATCCATATTACGGAGCCGCAGTGAGTTATTAAAAATAACTATGTGTTTCTCTATGTTGTGTAATAGGAATTAGCATAGTGCTGTAGGTCAGTTATACTTTACAAACAAACAAATGAAGAAAAACTCATTGAAAAAGAGAGAGAATTTGTGGTTACCAGAGGTGGGAGTGGGGGAGCAGGAATTGGATGAAGGCAGTCAAAAGGTACAAACTTCCAGTTTTAAGATAAGTAAGTACTAGGGATGTAATGTACAATGTGATAAATATAATTAACACTGCTGTGTTTATATATGAAAATTGTTAAAAGAGTAAATTCTAGGAGTTCTCATCACAAGAAAAACGTTTTTTTCTGTTTCTTTACTTTTGTATCTATAAGAGTTGATGGGTGATCACTAAACTTACTGTGATAATCATTTCATGACGTATGTAAGTCAAATCATTATGCTGTCCGTATACCTTAAACTTATACAGTGCTGTGCATCAATTATATCTTGATAAAACTGGAAGAAAAGAAAACATCTTAAAAGACAAAAAAACTCATGTGTTTCTTGAACATATTTTGCGTGTTGTCCATAGAATAATCGCATGGCTCACTATCTCACTTCCTTCAAGTCTTTACTGAATTATTACCCTGTCAGAGTGGCCTTTCTTGATCGTTTCATCTAAAGTCACTGTCTGTACCATTCTATCCCCTGGTCTTGCTGTAGTTTTCTTAATAAGACTTACAAGTATCTGACCTTGTGTTATGTGTCTGTGTTTGTTGGTTGATTGTCTTTCTCCCCTACTAGAATGAAATCTCCATGAGAGCAGGGACTTAGGAGACTTTGTTCACTTTTGCATCCTCGGTGGCTAGTCCCTGGCACATAATAGGTCTTCAGTGAATTTTTTCCCATGGGTGAATCTATAATATTGGCCTAGAAAGCGATGCTTCCTTCCCTTTCCTTGCCCCCATGTTGTTCTTGAGAGCACTCCCCAGTGAGCTTCCTGCCTGTTCACCCTATCTCAGGGTTTGCTTTCCGGGGAACTTGCTCTGAAACAACGTGCACACACATATATGAAGAATCTTTTTAAAACATAAAAATGCAATAATTTTCTCCTCCTCTATTTGCTAATCTGAAGGACCATCTCAGCCCCAAAGTTCCCCAGGGGGTTGGCTGAGACCTTGGTTGAGACTTTATCATAAACCAACTTTTTTTTCTCTGCTGAATTCTCTTTCCTTTCTTCCCTTCCATAGATCCTGACTTCTCTGGAATGTATTCTTTTATTCCACATCCCTTCTACTCATTTGCTTTTGAGGAGTCAGGAGGCAGATGCTTTCTTCCATTATCAGCTTTCTGGTCTTTACCTACAAATATTAATCGTAAGTTACTAGCAGCCCTATTCCCTCTTTCTAGCTTAATCCTTGCAAAGTGTCCCCTTCTTTCATGGAATTAGGGTCAGAAGCCGTGGGAAAATTGAATCAAATCTGAGATAGGTTTAATAAAGCGGTCACATTGAATTTCTACTCTCCCTGATTTTTCTCTTCTTCACGATGTGGGAGTCCTAGATCAAATTAAACTGCTGGGATATAGAGAAAGTGAAATGTAGAGGGAGGATGGGGAATGGGGGAGTGCTAAAGGAAGGCCAAGGCCGAATGCAGCTTGGGTGGAAGTGGGCAGTGGTCACTCATTCCTACAGATGCCTCTATTTCATTTACCCATTAAACATGGATGAAGAAATGTATTATCTGCACTATCACATCTATCTCAACTCTGGACAATGATGACGTTTCAGCTTTTAAAATTTGGTAGAGGAAGGTGAATAATTGCTCTTTAACATTTCCTAACTCTTTTATATTTTCCTGGCCACACTCTTTTTTTTTTGATGATGACATCCTAAGAAGTTGAGCCACATATTCTACTACTACAGTATAAGACCATCCAGCCAAGATGACGAGGCAGAAAGGTCAAAGGACAGAAAGGTTTTTAATAGATCAGCGTAGCATCCATTAGCACAGCTGCCTAATAAACAGTCATATTGTTGTTTGCAAATGGCATTAAAGCTGTATTTACACTTACAAGGAGAATGCTGCTTCAGCATATTGTTAATTAGGACACTACCCGAGGCTACTGCAGATTAATCTCCTCAAATATGCTTAATGCATGGAGTAGTCATGATTAAGTAGCACGTAAGATTGGTCCAGAATGAGAGGATTTGAGGGGAATCTTGCTTTGCCTCCTTGGATAAGCAGCAGCAAAACTTGTAGCTGAGTGCCTTTAGCACAGAGTTCACTAGCTCGTCCTAATAAGTACCATGGTGTTAGGTGATCAAGAGATGATAGATAGACATTCAGTAATACCCTTTCAATTACCCTTGTAAAACTGCTATTTAGAGACCTCAGGGGTATTGGATCAAGACACCAGCAGGCTAATGGTCAAGATGCCTTTGGAGAGAGCTTGGCGCTTTAGAGCTTACTCTAAAGTCTGAGCACCACTTGGTGGCACTAACATTTCTCCCTTAATTTTTATTTTTTATTTTATTTAATTAATTAATTTATTTTTTATAAATTTATTTATTTATTTATTTACTTTAGGTCGGGTCTTTGTTGCTGCGCGCGGGCTTTCTCTACTTGCGGCGAGCGGGGACTACTCTTTGTTGTAGTGCGCGGGTTTCTCATTGCGGTGGCTTCTGTTGTTGCAGATCATGGGCTCTAGGTGCATGGGCTTCAGTAGTTGTGGCACACGGGCTTAGTTGTTCTGCAGCATGTGGGATCTTCCTGTACCAGGGCTCGAAACTGTCCCCTGAATTGGCAGGTGGATTCTAAACCACTGCGCCACCAGGGAAGTCCCTCTCCCTTAATTTTTAGAGCGCTTGCCTAGAGGTGACCCACTGTGTTTTTCCTGGGGATCAGTGGAATTATTATTGGTGCTAGGCTAGTTTTCTTTTATTTTAAAATATTTCTGCAGGTTGCCATGTGGCTGTCTTTGGCACTGCCCTATTGTAATAGTATGGACTGAACCTCCACTAGGCCCAGCTTTGTGGGCCTGTGCCTTTTCCAGCTTTGTTTTGCTGTGTCCTTCTCTGGATCGTACATCCAGCTCAGCTGTCATTCTACAGCTAAATGTTGCAGCTCCTGCATGGACCGTGCGAGGTGTTCTTTGAAATATGACAATGAACAGGACTTAGTTGCAGCCACAGGCAACTTCAAGGGTGACTTTGGGGAAGGGGCTTTATTATCCCCCTAATTCTCACCACTGTCCCAAAGCCATCCAAACTAAACATGTATTAGGGTTCTCTAGAGAAACAGAACTGGATAACTATCTATCTATCTACCTTCCTTCCTTCCTTCCTTCCTTCCTTCCTTCCTTCCTTCCTTCCTTCCTCCCTCCCTCCCTCTCTCTCTCTCTCTTTCTCTCTTTCTTTCTATTTATTTTTTTGGCTGTGTCGGGTCTTAGCTGCGGCACGTGGGATCTTCGTTGAGGCATGTGAGATCTTTTTAGTTGTGGTGCGTGGGCTCTTCATTGCAGCATGCAGGCTTCTCTCTAGTTGTTGCATGTGGTTTTTCTCTCTCTAGTTGTTGCGTGCAGGTTTTCTCTCTCTAGTTGTGGCGTGTGGGCTCCAAGTGTGCGTGGGCTCTGTAGTTTGCGGCAGGTGGGCTCTCTTGTTGAGGCATGCGAGCTAAGTAGTTGTGGCGTGCAGGCTTAGTTGCCCCACATCATGTGGGATCTTAGTTTCCTAACCAGGGATGGAACGTGCATCCCCTGCATTGGAAGGCGGATTCTTTACCGCTGGACCACCAGGGAAGTCCCCTTTCTTTCTTTCTTTCCTCCTTTCTTCTTCCCTTCCTTCCTCTCTCTCTCTTCCTTCCTTCTTTTCCTTCTTTCCTTCCTTCCTTCCTTCCTTTCTCTCTCTTTCTTTCTTTCCTTCTTCCTATCTATCTAATCTATCAAAAAAAGATTTATTACGAGAAATTGGTTCATGGGACTGTGGAGGCTGAGAAGTCCCATGATTTTCCATCTACAAGCTGGAAACCCAGGAAAGTAAGAGGTGTAATTCAGTCTGAGTCTGGAGGCCTGAGAACTCGGGGAGCCAACGGTTTAAACCCCAGTCTGAAGGCTGAGAAGATGAGACGAGAGCTCAAGCAGGCAGGCAGGAAGCAAAAAAGGGCAAATTCCTCTGTCCTCTATGTTTTGTTGTGTTCAGGCCCTCAGCAGAATGGATGAAGCCTACCTGCATAGGGGAGGGCAATCTACTGAGTCCAGTTTCCAATGCTATTCTCATCTGAAAACAGCCTCACAGGCACATTCAGAAGTAATGTGTTATCTATGGGCATCCCATGGCCAGCTAAGTTGACACATAAAAACCACCATCACAGAGTGGTAGCAAAACCTGGGAGCTTGCCATGCAATCAGCTGCATACAACTCCAAAGGAATATACAAAAGGGAAGGAGAACCAGTGTGCTTGCTACACAAATGGAACTTCAAGGTAAATCCCCAGCCTCTCTTTCTAATCAGATTATCAACCCTAGTCTCCACTGCCAGCTGAAATTCAGGAGCCTCACTGGACCCACATAGGAATGATAGTCTGGCAGAAGAGGCAGGGAATTCCCAAACAACCTCAGTCAAAAGCAGAGTGTGGAAGGGACTCTAAATTAGGCATAAGTGCTGTGAGAGAAGAGAGATTGGGCAAGGAGTTTTGACTTCTGTAATAGACAATATTCAAGAGTGGGTGTGTCTATTGATCCAAAGTAGAGTTTCCTTCTGGAACAAGAAAAGGGATATATAACAGAGCACCATATTTTTCTGACTCAAAGAAAGAGCAACACAGAAACTCACAGAAGTTAGCGCTAAGTAAGCTGCAAGGAACCCGAACTGCATTTCATCTTAGAGCCCTGGGGGAGGGGCTCAGCCGTCTGGGTCCTGTTAAACCAGGGGTGAAGAACTGAAGCCTGAGGTTAAGGCTTCAGACTCATTAGTTGGGAACTAAAGGCTGAAAACTAAGCTGTCTGTGTTTGGTCTGAAGCCCTGGCTTGCGACAGTGAGCTAATCGGCTCTCTCCAGGCCTCTGTCAAGAAGGGCCTTTCCTTTAGTGAAAATGGGGGATTATGTCCCTGGGAGGTTATAGAGCTTCTCTTAGGGCGGGAAGTAAATCAATACGGATGCTGGCAACAGAATCACATAATTCTGCCGACTTGCAGTGGTGTCTGAAATATTATCCTGAGAGCCGTGGAGCGACCCCAGGTGAAGTGTAGTGTGTGTGTGTGTGTGTGTGTGTGTGTGTGTGTGTGTGTGGGCATGCCTGTGCACACACAGAATCTAAAAGAGCTCGCCTTTCATCCTTCCTTGGACTCCCAGAGCACTTTGTGTGTTTATTACCCCATCATGCCCTTTACTGGGGTTGTATGTGCCCTCTCCACGCCCTCACTGGACCGTGAGAACCACAGGAGCAAGAAAAAACGTTCTTGGTTTGTTGTATAACACGCACTGTGCCAAGCACGCGACTACGCGTGGGCACACGGAGTTGCAGCGTCCTCCTGTAACAGGGCACAAAGTAAGGGGGTTGGGGGAGCACACGGAGAACAACCCACAGCCCTCAGGTTTTTTGTGCCCTGCCAGCAGTACGGTGACGTCACGTTCGCAGCTGTGGTCATTACACACTATTTGGAGCTCCATTTTCCAAATGGTGCTCCGTGGAGCACTGTTTAGCGAGATGTTAAAAGCATTTCTGCAAATAAATGAAACAAGTAAGTAAAATTTTAAAATGATCTGTATTCAAGTAAATCTATGATACACTCTAGTACTGCTGGTGACCTGTGCCTTTACGGTTTTTCTTTGTGTTGCTCTTGTTTTTTTTTTTAACCCAGCTAGATATAACTTTTATTATTTATTTATTGCATTGGAATGTAGTTCACGTACTATATTACGTTAGTTTCAGGCATACTACATCATAATTTGACATTTGCATACATTATGAAATGATCACCACAAGCCTAGTAACCACCTGTCCTCATTCAAAATTATTACAATATTATTGACCATATTTCTTATGCTGTATATTACATGCTCATACTTTATTTATTATAGAACTGGAGGTTTTTGCCTCTTAATCTCCTTTCTCTATTTTGCCAACTCCCCACATCCCTTCCTTCTGGCAACCACCCAGTTTTTCTCTGTATCTGTGAGTCTGTTTTCATTTTATTTTGTTTGTCTGGTTTTTTAGAGTCCATATATAAGTGAGACGTGTGGTATTTGCCTTTCTCTGTCCGACTTATTTCACTTAGCATAATACCCTCTTGATCCATCCATGTTGTTGCAAATGGCAAGATATCTTTTTAAAGGCTGAGTAATATTCCACTGTGTGTGTGTGTGTGTGTGTGTGTGTGTGTGTGTGTGTGTGTGCGTGCGTGCGTATCTGTCTTGATACTCTGAGCTGCGGTTCTCCATATAAATCTAGAAAGGTATACTCTACGAAGTGCAGGGAGTCAAGCTTTGGCATCAGCTGGGCCTCTGCCTTCCTCCTCGGCTGTATGCTCACAGACCTCAGTTTTCTCATCACCACACTGGTGATAATCCTATCTATCACATAGGATTAGTGTATGCATTTGATGAATTCATTTAAACTATCAGCCACATATAAGGGATTCAGAGGTAAGATTCTGTATCTTTTGTCTTACCTATAATGCTTAGCACTGTGCTTTGGAAATGACATATCCAACAGATATTGAATATTTGGTGAATGAATAAATGAGTTATTAGAATGTAATTTTCTAAAGGTTTTTCAAATAGGTGGACTTAAGTCTGTTTTGTCCTTCCCTGACTAAGCTTCCAATTTCATGAATTTAAAAGTAAACCTACTAAGCTATATTAATGTCAAGCACAGTATCTGGTACATAATTTGTGCTCTCATAAATATTTAGTAACTGAATTAACAAATAAGCCATTGAGTCTGAAATCTACAACAGCTGGATCTGGTATGTAGGCTAGGTGGCATGATTAAGAAAAACATTTTAATTTCATGAAAATTTACTTTTTTAAAAAAATACTGATCTATCGAGGTATAATCAATATATAAATAACTGCCTATATTTAATATGTACAACTTGATAAGTTTGGACATATGAAATACCTGTGATACCATCACTGCAATCAAGGTAATAAACAAATCTAACAGCTCCCAAAGCTTTCTGTGTCCTTTTTTCCCTTGAGTAATTTTTTTTTTTTTCTGGTGGTAAGAATACATTACTACTCCTCTGTTAACTGCTTTTGGAGTGCACAATGCTGTGTTGTTAACTACAGGCACTGCACTGTAGAGCAGCTCTCCAGGACTTATTCATTTAGCATGACTGAAGCTTTATGTCCATTGAACAACAATTTTCCATTTTTGCCAAGCCTACATTGTCCATTTGTGAAAATCTGTTCTAGATCCCATAGTGCCTGCTAAGCTGTCTGATCTCATAAACCATCTCTGTTCACCTTCTGTTTGAAGTGTGCAGTTTGTCAGCTTGACTTCTACGTCTTTGGGGGTCTCTGTCTAAGTCCCATCATGGGTACAAGTGAGACTGGGTCATGCATGGAGTGTGTGTGTGTGCGTGTGTGTGTGTGTGCGTGTGTGTGTGTGTGGCAGAGCTGGGGGGGGAGAGCCGTGGGGGACAAAAGAAGTAAGAGGTGTGCTTGATAAAAAATACCTGCTTTCCTACTGTTCTACTTTTCTACGTTCCTATTTTAGCACCTCACCCTGTCCTATTCAACATTCTAAACTTATTTTTAACCCATTCCCCAGCCTGCACCATCCTATCTCCAGAGATACTACCCATATTCCCACTCATTTTGAATGCAATGTAAAGCATAATAACTCACACACATATGGTGCTTTCTTTTTCATGTTACTTTCATGTGTATTATTCTATTTAGTTATCTCATTATTCCCATTTTTCAGATGAAAATTATTCCCATTTTTCAGATGAAAAGCAAATATAGAGAGGTAAAAGTGATCAGCTGGGGGTCTCAGGCCAGGAGAGAGTGGTTGTATTTGGAATTAAATCTTTCGTTCAGAGAGTCAATTACAATCGTCTGCAAGTTGCATTATTACGTTAAAGGAGATGGGGTTGGTGGCCTCGCTCTCTCTTTCTCCTTACCTCTTCTTTCTATTTCTGACCATTTGACCCAGTCAGCTTGGTTGTTATATTTGATATTTACATTTTTTTCCTTTTGATTTTTCTTTTAGAGCATCTTCCAGTTTCTCTCCTAGAACTGGCTTGTTTCCTGGAGGACTGCTTAGGTGACCAAACTTCCCTCTCCAGCCCGCCTTCTTTTTCTCTCTGTAGTTTTGTTCTTCATCTTAGTTAGCTGGTATACCAGCCAGGTGGTGGTTCAAGCCAGAATTCTCAAAGATACATTTATATCCACAAGAAGAACTTGATTTGTTGTGTTGGAAGATGTCAAACAATTGCCAGAAAGGAAACCAGTTGTGTTCTTTCCATGGGCTGGGCTCTGTATGAGGCATTTAAGTGATATAATCATGCGATTCAGTGGAACAGACTGCTGGTGTGGCTGGCTCTCACCCTGGAGGAGGTGGCTTTTGAGATTAACCTGGAACGAGGGGGATTTAAACAGGTGAAAGGACAAATTAGCAAACCAGGAAAAGTGCTAACCAAGGAGCTAAGAGCCATGTAGCATTAACGGTTGCATTTCTTGTGTATTCACAGCAGAGGTTTTGTGATTAGTTCCTGTAATAGAGAGGGTAAGACTAAGCTGCTGCAGCAGAGACCCGACAGTACAACGACCTAATGAACACAGAAGTTTACTTCTCTCTTATGGAACAGTCCTGGTGTGAACAGTCCAGTTCGGTTGGTCTGCCGTCCCCTGGGGCACTGCCATTTTCTGCATGGTTGAAGCTGGTTTGATGCCACATTCAGGTTCCAGCCATTGGAAAGGGGTGCGGGGAACATGGGTGAGGCACATTCCATGTCCCACAACCCAGGTCAAAGGGACAAAATGAGGCTGGGCGTGTCGTCTAGCTAGGCTGTCACGTGCTTACCTTCAATTCCATTCCATTCAACTTGGCAGGTTGAGAGAATGGATTTTGTGGGTAACCTGCAGTCTCGCTGCCTTCCCAGCGATTTCCTCCACTCCTTTTAAAGTTTGTTGGGAGTGACCGTGACCGTGGGCTTTCTGGGAGCAGGAAGGAGTGTGTGGCAGGCAAGAGGAGGGAAGATCCTTCACAGAATCCAATGCTGGGCTGTGACGCTCGCACTGTATGTTCCCACTGACCGCACTGGACAGAGCCATTCTACTTCTAGAATCAAACGACAAAAGGAGACTTTTTCTAATTTGTAGAAACAACAAAGTTAGCCGTTAGATTGGAATGTTTGCAACTTAAAATTGTCTTCTGGTAATTTTTCATTAAAACTTTGGCACTTGCTAAGGCTTAAATGCAGATAATGTGAAGAGACGAGAAAGTAAATGAACACGTGACGTATCAAGAGGATGTTGATGCGAAGAGCTTTCCCAGCAGGACACACCCTCTCAGTTCACATTTTATTTTATTCCTACTTGGGATTTCACTCCGCATACACATCATGCAGTCATGTTTCCTGCCAGAGGAAGCGTTTCCTATCCTGTAAACTGAAATGAAGCTCATCAGTATTTTGCATGAGTGGCAAAACCTTAGCGGTTCCCAGGCACTTCTCCACTTGAGTGTGTCTGAGAACTGTTTGTTTAGAAGACACGAACGACCTGCTGTTTCATTTGCTTAGAATAAACCCACCAACTGCCTCTGATGGCAGGTGATATGGGGTGCGAGGTGAGGGCCTCCCATTCAAGGATATATCCTGAGAAACGCTGCTAGAATCTGTTCTCAAGTGGAAGAGAGGACACACACACACACGTACACACACTTGCTTTAATACCTACAACACAATCCAAACTGGAGGCAGCGTTGGCTTGGGCACCAGATTTTTTGCTCCTACCTTCTTCCCTGAAGCACATGCCAGTTGGCGGCAGTTTAAAAGTTTGTACTTAAGAAGCTTAATTTTTTTTTTTTTCTTTCCAAAGAGCAAGACTCTTCTGGGCTGTCCTCTTCTTCAAATGCAGCCTGGTGGGAACGAATCCTGTAAAAATGAGAACCAGACCATCTCTTATCACGCCTGAGAGGGTCAGGGAAGGGGCACTTCGCTGCTCTGCCTTGTGACGTTTTCCCTCGGGGTCCCATCTGCCTCATCAAATTCTGCCTCTGACTGGCTGATATCAGCCCCCTGGGAGTTGTTCTCAAATCTAAAATCAATAAGCAGAGCTGTCAATCACCCCAGGCCTCTTCACCTGTGAGAGGCTGCCTTTCTTGACTGGGGCTTTCCGCAGATGCTCAGAATTGCATCTTTACAGCAGCTCACTTGGTCCTCAATGAAGCTGGCTAATTCTCAGGATTAATTGCCTCATTAATGAGGGAGATTCACATAGTACAAATGCTTTTAGCCAGGTTGTCAGATACCTTTGAAAGGGTTTAATGTCAATAAAAGTTTCAATGTTGCCATTAGTTTAGTTAGGAAAGCATTTAACTCCACTTGGGCGATCATTGCTCTGGGAAAAGACCCAGGCAGGCTACCTGCTAAATTCAGGGCTCCATGGAGACAAGAACTTGGATCCAAATGTAGAGAGGTTACTCTGTGAGGCCGGGGAAAGTGGAGGAGGTGATAGAAAAGTGAAAATGAATAAAAGCTAGATCGAACTTGAACATTACTCGTGTATTACATAGCATGAAATTAAGCATGCCATTTGACTTACCAAATACTTGGCTCAAATTTGAAAGCTTCAGCATTACAATTTACTGACATCCTTTTGTACCTTATTATATCCTTCCTGCCCCACGACATTTGTATCAACTTTTCTCTCTACATTGATGTTTTTCTTCAGGTATTTGCAGTCACTCCTTCTTCAACTTCTTTTGATTCTTGATTTAAGTGTTCCCACCATGGGGAGGTTCTTTCATCACCCTCTTAAAAATAGCTCTGTCATCACTCTATCACCTTTTTCTTCAATACTGGCATGAGGGTAGGTGCTTATTTGTTTATCATCTGTTTCCTCTGTGGAACAGAAGGACTGGGTTTGTTCTGTTCACTGCTGTATCCCCAGAGCCAGGAACAATTCTTGGTATATTGTAAGTGCTCAATAAAAATATAAAAATCGAATAAATGAAATACTAATAATAGAAATAATATTAATAATAAGATAAACTTCCCAAATACTCTCATCCAGAAATAAACACCATTCACATGAGGAACCCATCTCATTGCAGATATTGTTCTATATATACTTCTATTAAAATAGGATACAACTATCAGTGCTCTTTTAAGAGAATTTTAACTTTAATTTCATTTGAATTGAACAGAAGAAAAAAATGAAGATAAAAGGTGAAATTTTAAATGGATTTTTTTTTTACTGTAAGAGATGTTATTTCCTAAAACATTCCATTAAAGAGATTATGCAAAATATTAACAAGTTGGAATCACTATCATTTTTTAAAAATTTACAGTTGGAATTTGAGTTTCTACCATAAAAGATTAGTATTCTCACATTCCCTCTTTCCCAATTTTTAAATGTATATTATTTTTTTAATAATGTTCACAGTTTACTTTTTCTTTTGTATCTATAATTCATGCAGTTGTCAAGGATTTGCTTTTAAATGGAGTCCCTACTTACCATCAGTCCTTTCTAACATGTTCTTCCATCCTTGAAATTTACATTTGATGAAACTCTTAACTGACTGGATTTTTTTGGCAAGTGGATTTTCCCAGCAGGCCCATGGGGTGGCACTGTAGCATTGCTGTTAACAGGGAAGTTTCCAGAGTCACCACCCGGGGATAACATCTCAGCTCCCCCATTTCCTAGCTGTGTGACCTCGGGAAAGTTGCTTACTTTCCCTGTATCTTAGTTTCTTTATTTGAAACATGGGGATAATAATAGCGCCTACTCCATAGGGCCGTGGTATGGATTAAATGAGATAATGCTCTTCACACAGTGCTTGGGACCCAGTAAGCCTGTGCCTGAATTCCCTTTGAGAGAGATCTCATTCCTTTCAGGGTTGTCTGCCTGAAATATTTCTTACCAGGCCTAACTGTGGAGACCAGCAGATCAAAATTTCTTTCTTCCCTAGACCTCACACTTAAATTACACAAATATTGTCATTTCCTATGCCCAGTTCCCTCCAGTGAGGACTTGCAAGTTCAAACATTAGGGTCTCTGACACTTAGAGCCATGAAATTGACTGACAGGAAGTCAAGGCAGCCAGCAGAGGGAAGACCTAGGTGGACATGGGAGGCTGGCCCGGTGCTGTTGAACCACTTTGGAATCATTCTCAGGAGCCGGGCAGCTCAGGAGAAGGTCTGTAACCTGGATTGCAGCCGCAGCCTGCATCTGACAAGTTTATTTCCACAGTTGGATGTGATTTGCCTTAATGCTAGTATCCCTTCTGCCAAGGTGCATGCTGTTTGCTCAGATGTTGGTCACATTTTGATAATCATTTAATCTTTATTTATTCTGTGCACCCTGTGGTGTAGATAATCATCTCTGCCTGCTAGAGGAGGACACCTGCTAGAGTCAATATGGAACCTCAGGACCCCTTCCTGACGGGATTCTTCTCAAGAGATGGATATGTTGATTTAAATGGAAAGTTCCTCACAAAACTGATTTGTAGACAAGACAGGCAAATGAGAAAAACGGGGAAATTTTCTTTATATTTTCACTTGAGGAATTCTGATTAAGTCTTCTTCTTCTCCTTTTTTTTTTTTTTTTGCTTACTATTATGCCTACATTTTGGTCATTTCTTTATCACCTAACCCTTGACATAAGTATACTTGAACTCATCTATTTCTTTAACTGGACTAGAGAGATGAGAGAATTGAGAAGAGTAAAACAGTTTAAAAGGATTTTCAAATTTCATCAGTGAATCCCTGCACCGAGTCATAAAAGAAATAGGCATTTTAAATTTAATTTGTGTTCATTTTTAATCTAAGAAGTTCTTTTTTTAGGCTTTGTTATAAGGGTTATGGTGGTTTGACAAAAATAAATGAGGATGCTTTCTATATTCTTTTCTGTTTAAACAGTACTTAAATAGTATTAGAATTACATATTTCTATTTTATTCATGAGCTTTTAAAAAGTAATCTTTTTAATTCTCAAAAGAACTTTGTGTATTTTGTTCTTGGATGTACTTACTAATTTTTCACCATGGTACTTTCAAAACATATGGATTATTCTTTTCTATAAATTTATTTAAAAAATACGGATTATTCTTAATCAATAAAAATATTACTTGGAACTTCCCTGGTGGTCCTGTGGCTAGGACTTGGCGCTTTCACTGCAGTGGTCCCGGGTTCAGTCCCTGGTCGAGGAACTAAGATCCTGCAAGCCATGGGGAGTGGCCCCAAAAATAATAAAAATTAAAAAATAAAATAAAATAAAATAGGTACTTAAAAAAAAAAAGAAACACGTTACCTGAACTTTAGACTCTTGCCTATGAATATTATCTTCTTTGGTCTGTGAATCAAAAATTCAGTCAAGGGAGGTAATGTAGACAGAGTAGACTGAAGGGCATTTGAGAGGTCCTTTCATTCCAAATCATCAGAGAGGGGGGTGAGTGGACCTCCTAGCCTTGACTTTCTGCTTGACACTGAGTTGGACTTTGTGCCCTCAGCTTACATTGAGGGATGTCCTGAAGAAATCAAAGTTTTGTAGGGTGATTGCTGAAGACACTGTACTCTTTGTTACTCCTCTAGGTGGACCTAGACAAGCTCTTTCATTTAGACCTATGCTGTCCACATGTGGCTATTGAGCACCTGAAATATGGCTAATACAACTAAGGAAATAGATTTTATTTAATTTTTAAGTAATTTAAATTTATAAATGAATGCTCAGTGATTGGAAAACTTTTAAGTATGTTGGAACTATTTGGTTATATGAATCTACTTTTTCTACTGTACATTTTGTGGAATCTAGATATAGATCAAGTATTTCCAATGAAAATTTAGTGCTTCTGAGAAGTGCTATGAGCATAAAACGTACATTATATCTTGAAGACTTAGTATGTAAAAAAAACCCTCATGATTAATTTGTGTATTGATTATATATTGAAATGATAATATTTTGGATATATTGGGTTAAATGTTATTAAAATTAATGTTATTTTTCTTTACATTTTTAGATGTGGTTATTAGAAAATTTAAAATTGCATATGTGACTCACAGCATATTTCTATTGGACAGCACTGGTATTCACTAAAGTTCCAGGAAAAAACTTTGTTTCTTCTAAGGAAATTGTATGTATTTTTTCTTTTCTCAAAGAAAATATGGATATTATAATCAAATTAATTTATCTAAAAAGGTAAATTCTTGGCCATCAGAACATCACAGCCCCATTTTTGGCTCAGTACTATTTCCTCTAAGATCTCATCACTTTTGTAGCTTCATTTAATTTTTCCTGCTGGTCTTATTTTCCTGCTATGTCTGTATTTTCTCTTGCTGTGATTTAATTTGGTTTACACGTGTCTAATTTATCATGTTGGGTGCATTCTTGTGAGCAACACCAAATTATGCTGTAGAGAGCCCATCTTCCTCATGTGCTTCCCTGTGAACCTGTCCAGGTTACAAACATGGCAGGACATGAAGGATGGTCGATTAAACCCTCAGGTTTGAAAGAAAAAAGGTAGAAATACAAAGGGATTGTCATTTTGAAAGCCCAAAGCTCCATAGAATTCAACACAAGTCTTCTATTTTTTTTAAAAATTAATTTATTAATTTTATTATTTATGGCTGTGCTGGGTCTTCGTTTCTGTGCGAGGGCTTTCTCTAGTTGCGGCGAGCGGGGGCCACTCTTCATCGCGGTGCGCGGGCCTCTCACTATCGTGGCCTCTCTTGTTGCGGAGCACAGGCTCCAGACGCGCAGGCTCAGCAATTGTGGCTCACGGGCCTAGTTGCTCCGCGGCATGTGGGATCTTCCCAGACCAGGGCTCGAACCCGTGTCCTCTGCATTGGCAGGCAGACTCTCAACCACTAGTGCCACCAGGGAAGCCCCAAGTCTTCTATTTTTGAAAGCTACTAGGTTTGTGGTCAGATTCTGGAGATCTAGAAATCTTTCTGGGAGTGTTTTTTTTTTTTTTTTGGCCATGCTTCGATGCTTGTGGGATCTTAGTTCCCCAACCAGGGATTGAACCCAGGCCCTGGCAGTGAAAGTGCAGAGTCCTAACCACTGGACCACCAGGGAATTCCCTGGAGTGTTTTTAATAGAAGAACCTAGCATTTCACTAATTGAATGTTGCCAGTTAACTGATAATGTCAGTGTTGCTGACTGTTGTCTTAAAGAAATGATTTCCTGTTGCTGGAAAATGCTGAGGTGAAGCTTAAATAGAGGAGTACAGTATGAAAGATGTTGATAATATGGCCACATGAGGCTACCATGATTGATTGGCTATGATATGGAATTTATAGGACTTCAATCTTTTTGCCTAGTGAAACCCAGCTGAGTGGTTCCCTATAATGATTGTATTTTGGGCTCTGTTAAAATATCAGTTACTCTTATACATTAAGTTACGACACTAAAATGAGCCTTGATTTTGAAGTCACAAAGACATAGGTTTGAATTCCAACTTTTCCCCTTCCCTGGTAAGTGACTTTTGGTAAATTACATAAAACCTTCCTGGGCCTCATTTTCTCATCTTTGAAATGGAGATGAAGGTAGCTATCTGCTGTGAAGTCACGTGTGAATAGAATTTGGGGTGCGCCTGGGCATGAATAAGTGCTCAAAATCACATACTTCTTGTGGCTTCCCTCCTTGCTCCCCATTGTTTTCCAGGCCACCATTTGTTATGCGCGAACATGTGAATTTCCTGACCACTTCCACCTCCCCTGACTGCTACTTCCACCATTGTTTTCCTGGTAACTAACATCTATTGAACGTTTACTCTGCGCCAGATACTGTACTCTTATCTCGTCGAACAATCTGTTGGACAATCAGGACATCAGGGTTTAGAGAGGTTAAATAACTTGCCTAGGGAAATTATTATTCCTACATGTAATTAGAAAGAAATAGAACAGAAATGCAAAAGTTCATCTGTCTGACTCCAAAGCATATGAACCTTTCATCAAACACATTAGTAGCAATAATCCATTGACTTCAGTTCTCTGAAACAGTGGTTACAAAAAAGGTTCTGAAATTGCATGTCAATTTCTCTGAAGAATTTTGCCTGCCTTTAGGGAGCAGCTGCCCCGTGATTGGCTGGGGCCAGCATGTCTTGGGGCTCAGCTGAGTCCTTTCTGGTGAAAACTACAGAAAGAAGAAAGGGTAAGTCATCTTATGAGATTAAATTTTTTATTGAGAAAGTGGCACATATATTAACTGTTATAAATATAAAATACCTCAATTAGGATGAGAGTTCAAATTATAATATATTCAAGCCTAGCTTTAGGACTTAGTTTATAAAGTAACTAGCATAAGCTCTTCTCTTTAAATATTACTTTAAAAGGTAAGGCTAAAAGGCTGTGCTGGATTCTTCCCTGTTTAGTGAGTGTATGATTGTTGGTTTGCAAACTGGCTTTCTGACCTGGAACCAAGGAGAGACTGAAGAAAGAGGCAACCTCTCCAGATTGGTAGGTGGCACATTTAATAGGCCAGGGAACTGACATATGAGGCTGGTCTTCCGCAAGACAAGTAGATCTCCACACCCATCCTCCAGAATCTTAAATGTTTATGTAGTGGCCTTAAATGGGACCAGTCCCTTATACCATACAGATGGTCTTAACAACACATGCTCTCTCAAGCCTGCATCCTTGAAAATGGCTCCCACTGTGGGAACGGTGGGCAGTGTCAGGGAGGAAGAAATTTTCCTCTACCCTTCTAGGTTCTTCTGGCCGGTCTAAGAATTAAGTTGACATCAGACAGATTAACAGGAGAAAATCAAACAAAATTTTTATAACATGTGTACATGGGAGAGACCCAGGAAAACTGAGTAACTCACCAAAATATCCAAAGCCCTCACCTTAAATACGATCTTCTGCTAAAGCCAAGCGAGGATGTTGAGGGTAGTAGTTTGAGGCTTCAAAGGGGAGGAAGGTAATTCACATGGAGATGGAAAAGCAAATGTTTGGTAAATAAATGTTTGCTTGGCCAAGCACAGACAATGGACATAGAGTGATCTCAGATCTCCACCACCCCATCCAGCCCATATACTATCTCTGGTGATGGCTCTATTCTGGGAACAGGCCTTTTATCTAAATTCTTTAGGTAACTTAGGAGGAGGTATTGTAAAAAGAAAGACTTCCTGAGTCTTCTGATTCTTAAAAATAATCAGTCTAAATTACTCCTCATGCCAAAGAGACACATCTTGGGGTGACAAATTTTGTTCCTCTACAACAGAAAGTACATTCTAAGGTCAGAGAAAGGGGCGAGGGACTTCTGATTGCCAGGGTCCAGCTTGCAGGTCAACTGGTGGTCACATCCTCCTAATGACCTCCTCCAACAATGATGCTATCATCTATTATTATTATTTTTTTTAAATTTTATTTATTTTTTTATTTTATGGCTGTGTTGGGTCTTCGTTTCTGTGCGAGGGCTTTCTCTAGTTGTGGCAAGCGGGGGCCACTCTTCATCGCGGTGCGCGGGCCTCTCACTATCGCGGCCTCTCTTGTTGCGGAGCACAGGCTCCAGACGCGCAGGCTCAGCAATTGTGGCTCACGGGCCCAGCTGCTCCGCGGCACGTGGGATCTTCCCAGACCAGGGCTCGAACCCGTGTCCCCTGCATTGGCAGGCAGATTCTCAACCACTGCGCCACCAGGGAAGCCCGCTATCATCTATTATTAAGCAAGTATGTTATGCAGTAAGCACTTCTTCCAATGTATATCTTCCAGCTTTTAGTAGACGAAATTTAGATGGCCAAAGTTAAGCAAAGCACACCACGACAAACCAAAAACTGATGAGAGAAACGTAATTTTGTTTGGCTCTAGATTTTCTTATCTCACATCCTCAGAATCTCTCCATCTTCATGTATGACTCCTTTCTAAAGAGGAAAGAGCCTATTCTTGCTAGTTATTTTGAGAACATATGGACAGGATAAAGTTTATTTGTTTAATCAGATATACCCAGTAAAGTTCATTCATTCATTTATTTGCTCACTCATCAGAAAAATATGTAATGATCACTCTATTTGAATAAATAAATTATAAACTTTTAACTGTGAGCCATGCCCTGTTCTAGGCACTGGAGATAGAGTGAAGAATGTGTGGATATTAGAGTTTTTCTTGAAATCAAGTTTTGAGAGAGGAGACAGTAAGTGACCATGATGAGGTAAGGGGTGGACATGGAGACCCTGACGAGGGGATGGTGTCATAGAGAAAGGGCAGACGTTGCAAGGAAAGATGGAGACACCAAAATGCACTCTTTCCTTCAAACTGCCTCACATATAACAGACATTCAAAAATTATTTGTTGAATAAACAAACAAATTTTGTCAAGAATTGGTTCCTCTCCAAAAATGTTCCCCACAAGGCTTATATCATTGCACTGCTTCCCAATCCCATTGAAGGTATGCTGCATGGGTAATGGTGGCATCGAGAACTCTTATTAAAGATTCTCTCTCCTGAGAGGCTTTAAATATCATGATCAAGGATAAATGAAAAGCGAGGTCAGGAAGATTCTCAAAATGTTTCTTTGTAAAAACTGCAAACATAAATACCAGTTTGACTTGCCTGTTGTTGTCAATCTTGTTTTTTGTTTTAAAATATGGATTTTGAGATCTATGTGTAAAGTTCACTTATCAGAAGGAAGCCTTTCTGACTCAATGTTCTTTGTTTAAGGGGTGCTGCTTACCCAGTCTGGGGCAGCAGAATCAAAATCATTGCTTCTTTCAACATGTTCTGCAAAATGCTTGCCAACATCTATGTATGCTCTGTTGTTTTCAGGGTTTAACTTTATAGCCATTTCTTGTTCACTGCCTTGTGGGATGTGTAAGGTAAAATGTTGGGTTCAAAAGTCTCATCATGGATGACAAGCCATTTTTAATCACTCACTATTTTCTTTTGAGGAAGTCAACATTTTGTCATTTTGAGAAGACACTTAAGAGTCTAAATATATGCTTTTACTTATTACAATTGCCACTTTATTACTTGGGGAAAGTTTATGTAAGATAAGAACAGCAGACTGATCCCCAAGAGGAAAATAACATTTTGCTGTAAACCAGTTTCACGCAAACCTTGGGGTGTTAGATTCTTGAATGAATTTAGACTATACTCATTATAACTTGGTATTTGTCATTTCATGAGATAATCTCATTCGAGCTAAGTTGTATGCCCTTTCTTCACAGAGAAAATTTACGAAAGGAAGTGATTTCTGGCTGAGTGCCATGATGCTGTGTTTTACATGGGGCAGGAGGAAGTGGAGTGCTGAAGAGGGTGTATGTAAGACCACAGGGATTCATGGGGGTCCCACATCACTATGGTGATATGCTTCCACTGGCTAGAGAAAGTTGACTCAAAGAGCTGTTAGAGTTGGAGAAGGAAACAGTTATTGATTAAAAAAATTTTCTTTTATTGTGCTAAAATGTAACATAAAATTTACCATTTTAACCATTTTTAAAATTAATTTTTATTGGAGTATAGTTGCTTTACAATGTTGTGTTAGCTTCTACTGCACAGCAAAATGAATCAGCCATACATATACATATATCCCCTCCCTTTTGGATTTCCCTCCCATTTAGGTCATCACAGTGCATTAAGTAGAGTTCCCTGTGCTATAGAGTACGTTCCCCTCAGTTGTCTATTTTATACATAGTATCAATAGTGTATATGTGTCAATCCCAATCTCCCAATTCCTCCCACCCACCCCCTTCCCCCTTGGTATCCATACATTTGTTCTCTATGTCTGTGTCTCTATTTCTGCTTTACAAATAAGGTCATCTATACCATTTTTCTAGGTTTGACATATATACGTTAATGTACAATATTTGTTTTTCTCTTTCTGACTTACTTCACTCTCTATGACACTCTCTAGGTCCATCCATGTCTCTACAAATGACCCAATTTCGTTCCTTTTTATGGCTGAGTAATATTCCATTGTATATATGTGCCACATCTTCTTTATCTATTCATCTGTCAATGGACATTTAGGTGGCTTCCATGTCCTGGCTATTGTAAATAGTGCTGCAATGAACGTTGTGGTACATGACTCTTTTTGAATTATGGTTTTCTCAGCATATATGCCCAGTAGTGCGATTGCTGGGTCATATGGTAGTTCTATTTTTAGTTTTTTAAGGAACATCCATACTGTTTTCCATAGTGGCTGTATCAATTTACATTCCCACCAACAGTGTAAGAGGGTTCCCTTTTCTCCACACTCTCTACAGCATTTGTTGTTTGTAGATTTTTTGGTGATGTGCACAATTTCATGACATTAATTATATTCACAATGTTGCACAGCCATCACTACCATTTCCAAAACTTTTTCATCAAATTCCCTCCTGCACCTGCCACAGATACTCTGTTAAGCAATAATCCCCCATTTTTCCCTCTTCCTAGACCCTGGTAACCTCTAATATTCTTCCTGTCTCTATGAATTTACCAGTTCTAGATATTTCATATAAGTATATTCATACAATATTTGTCCTTCTGTGACTGGCTTATTTCACTTAGCATTATGTTTTCAAGGTTCATCCAGTTTTAAAATGTGTTAGAACTACATTCCGTTGGATGGCTGAATAATATCCCATTGTATCTATAGAGCATATTTTATTTATCTATTCATCTGTTGATGGATATTTGTGTTGTTTCTACCTTTTGGTTATTGAAAATAGTGCTGCAGTGAACATTAGTGAATAACTATGATTGGATTTTTCTTTTCAGTTCTTTTGGGTATATAACTAGGAGTGAGAATTGCTAAATCATACAATTCTATGTTTAGCTTTTTGATGAAATGCCAAACTATTTCCACAGAAGGTTCTACCAGCAATGTACAAGGATTCTGATCTCTCCACATCATTACCAATGCTTGTTACTTTCTGGTTTTTTGTTTTTTCTTGGATTATAGCCAAAGTAGATGTGAAGTGATATCTCACTGTGGTTTTGGGTTTTGATTTGCATTTCTCAAAGGACTAATAGTGCTGAGCATCATTTCATGTGCTTATTGGCCATTTGTATATCTTTTTCTTTGGAGAAATACCTGTTGAAATATTTTGCCCATTTTTAATTAGGTTATTTGTGGTTTTGTTCTTGAATTGTAGGAGTTCTTTACATATTCTGGAATTAAACCTTTATGAAATATATTATTTGCAAATACTTTCCCCCACTCTGTATATTTTCTTTTCACTTCTTTGATAATGTCATTTGATGCACAGAAGTTTTTTATTTTTGTGAAGTCCAATTTATCTTCTTTTTCTTTTGTTGCTCTTACTTTTGTTTTTATATCTAAGAATTCATTTCCAAATCCAAGGTCAGTCAGATTTACCCTTATGTTGTCTTCTAAGAGTTTTATAGTTTTAGCTTCTATATTTAGGTCTTTGATTCATTTTGAATTAATTTTTGTATATGATGTGAGGTAGGGGTTCAACTTAATTCTTTTGCACGTGGAAATCTAATTGTCCCTATCACTGATTCTTTACTCCTCTCACAAATGTTTTTTCTTTCTTGTCAATATCTTTAAAACTTTAAGAATTCATTTTAACCATCACATAAAAATAAGACAAAATAAACTTCTTATTACCTCACATTTTAAGGGTTAACTCCATTTCTGACATTTATTGTTTAGAGAGAAGCAGCGTCCACAAACTGCTTTTTTCTCAGTAGGACCTGAAAATTGAAACTTCATTTTCTGAGGGGACTAACGTGTGACAGACAGCTTGTTATGGAACTATAAACTTTTATGGATAACTTGAAATAGAGGTTTTCCAAGGTCCTTTAGGGTTAGATAGTCACGTGTACAGTTTCTTCAGATGTCAGAAATAAGGCTGACTGGGTTGTTTGGAAGCCACTGATATCATGGGGATATTTTAGCATCCAGAAGATAATCAATAAGTATATACTGATTGATGGGCTTGAGGAGAGATGCCTCTGGCAGAATCTCAGTCCCATTTTGATTTTGACAGCTCAGGGCCCATGACTGTGTCTGTTCATCTCTCAACAATTTTCTTTGCTCAAGGAAAGTTGTGGCCTTTCTTTTTTGATAAAACTTTTTCCATAAAGAAGGGTTACAGTTCCTATAGGGAAGCTGCAACTTTCCCAACTTATTTTATTTCAAGAAAATGTAATGAGCTTCTATTATGTGTTAAGAGTTATGCTAGGTATTGGGAATCCCAAGAAGAAAAAGAAACAGTGCTTGCCCCAGGGTAACTCAATAATGCAGTGAGGGAAATAGATATGTATGTATTCGGGTGTACTAAGTTATTGAAGACCAAAGATAGTACTTTCCAGAAGTACAAGAGTTGTGATATTTTATAGGGGTGGGCTTTGGACCCCAAATGCATGGTTCAGATACTACCTCTACAACTTACTAACTGTGTGTGTGGGAGCTGGTTACTTAGCCTCTACGAGCCTTAGTTTCCCACTGTAAAATGGAGGTAACCAAATTTAATTCAGAGGATTTTTACAATACAGTAGAGATACAGAGATACAATAGGTGAATGTTTCTAGCTGGCACACAGTAATTGCTTGAGAGCTAATGTTTATAGAGTGCCCATGCAGTTCCAATCTCTCTACATGATTATCTCAAGCAATCTATGACACAAATACTATCCCCATTTTATTGATGAAACTGACTTATGGAGGTTAAGTTGTTTTCTCCAGCTCCATAGCTAGTGAGCAGGGGCATTAACATTTGAAGCCAAGTGGTCTAGTCATAGAACTTATATTCTTCACCACTATTATATACTGCCTTTCAATGGAACAAGTCATGTCCCGTGGTCCCATACTTGAAGGAGTAATTATTTAGAGGTGGGATACTCATGGAAGGCTTCCTGGAGGAATTAGACCTTGAACCTGGCCTTAAGGTATAACAGAAAAACTTTAGTTATTATTTCTCTTTAAACTCTAGTTTAAACACATGGTGTTGTGTTAATGTTATGAGGATAGTGAACAGTATTTTGATTTTTAAAAAATGCCCTGGGGTTAAAACTTGTATGCCAACTTCCTCCTGATGTTTATTAAACTTGACGATGCTGCATTTCTCTAACCATCACATTTCACTATTTAATACTGTGAATGACAGCATCTCCCATAAGAGCTGTGGTGCAAAGGAGTGGATAAGGCTACAGTCCAGAGGCTGTCACTCAGGGTTAGTGCTTTCACCACCTTCAGCAGGATGTGTAAATCATAGGTTAAAAGGGGGTAGAAGTTGAATTTGCTTCTTCAGGGCTATCCCTAGTTACCCAGTAAATACTCTTGATACTGGATAAATGTCAAAACCATCCCCCCAAACTTTGCAATCTGATAAAAATGACACCTTACACTGCTCAAGTGAGAACTCTGCGAAAGCTATAAGTTCATCTGTTTCCTTGTTGATAATAGGCACAGCTCATGATTATGGGCATTTGCCCAATTTGTCCCCACTAGGACTGTAGAAGCATATTCTTCTGAAGTGATTGACAGCACGCAATATATTGAGATCTTTTTATTCCTTGTATTAATATAATATGAACTGTGAGAAGATGAAAGCCCCATTTACATAACCTGAGATAAAAGGAGGTGAAATATTGTAATTATCCTTTCAAGCTAAATTTTCACTGCTATTTAAATTAACCTAGGTGAAGAGCAAGTTAAATCCAAGGAGAGCTCTTGCCCCATGAAATCTACCTGTGAAATCAGGAGTGTTTATAAACTGGTCAATCAATTAGCTATTTGCTGTTGAGATGCAGACTTCAAGCTGAAAATAATGACAACAAACCCGGGAGTGCTGTGATGCGATGGGGCATTTAAATTTTTCTCCAATGACGTTCCATTTTTATTTAGGTAAAATGGACAAGATTATTACAGCTGGCTATGCTTTCTTGGTTTTTCAAAGTAGTGAGATGGAGAGAGCAACGATCCGGAGTCAGAGAATGTGGATTTTGGTTTGAGCTCTGCCACACGCTAATTCTGTGACCACATGAAAGTCACTACCCCTCTCAGGTCAGTTTGCTTAAATTTCAACTGGTCTAGATGCTATCTATATACTCTACAATGCTGTGATTCTCAAAGAAAACTTATGAGTGCCTATCAGAGAGATAGTTAAACTGATATTTTAAAATCCACTATATCACAGAATCCTTACAATCTAACATTAATCAAAAAAAAAAATCCCTGAAGTTTCTGCTCTAAAAACCAGAATGTTCAAATACTTGTTTTCATTTTAGTATAAGAAGAAGTATCGGAGGACAAGGAAGCTATAGCTTGTCTGATGCTTTGAATCCCATTAAAAATTAAACAAAATATTAAAATCAAATTGGTTATTTTTTTTATTATTCTGGAAGCTACCGTTAAATTCTTTGGAGCTTTACAAGAAGAGGAGTTCAGAAGATACTTGCTTTTTTTATTTTTAATTTTTAAATTGTTATTGAAGTATAGTTGATTTACAATGTTTTGTTAGTTTCAGGTGTACAGCCAAGTGAATCAGTTATATGTATACATATATCCACTCTTTTTTAGATTATTTTCCCATATGGGCCATTACAGAGTATTGAGTAGAGTTCCCTGTGCTATACAGTAGGGCCTTATTAGTAAAAGATACTTGGTTTGATTATGTACTCCTGTGTAACAAATCAACCCAAAACTTAGTGGCTTCAAGTACAAACATTGATTATTTCACAGTTGGAGTGGATCAGGAATCTGGATGAGACTTACCTGAGTGTCTCTGGTTCAAGGTTGTGTGGTTTCAGTCACGCTGCCTGCTGGAGCCACAGTCTCACCTGAAGGTTCAACCTTGGAAGGTTCACGTCCAGGGTCTCTTATGTGGTTGTAGGAAGATGTGGTACCTTGTAGCCTGTTGAAATGAGGGCCTCAATTTCCTGCTGATTGAAAGTCTCCTTTCTTGGAACCCTCTTGCACTGTTGGTGGGAATGTAAATTGATACAGCCACTATGGAGAACAGTATGGAGGTTCCTTAAAAAACTAAAAATAGAACTACCATATGACCCAGCAATCCCACTACTGGGCATATACCCTGAGAAAACCATAATTCAAAAAGAGAGTCATGTAACACAATGCTCATTGCAGCTCTATTTACAATAGCCAGGACATGGAAGCAACCTAAGTGTCCATCGACAGATGAATGGATAAAGAAGATGTGGCACATATATACAATGGAATATTACTCAGCCATAAAAAGAAACGAAACTGAGTTATTTGTAGTGAGGTGGATGGACCTAGAGAGTGTCATAGAGAGTGAAGTAAGTCAGAAAGAGAAAAACAAATACCGTATGCTAACACATATATATGGAATCTAAAAAAAATGTGGTTCTGAAGAACCTAGGGGCAGGACAGGAATAAAGACACAGACGTAGAGAATGGACTTGAGGACATGGGGAGGGGGAAGGGTAAGCTGGGGCGAAGTGAGAGAGTGGCATGGACATATATACACTACCAAATGTAAAATAGATAGCTAGTGGGAAGCAGCCTCATAGCACAGGGAGATCAGCTCGGTGCTTTGTGTCCACCTAAAGGAGTGGGATAGGGAGGGTGGGAGGGAGAAGCAAGAGGGAGGAGATATGGGGATATATGTATATGTATAGCTGATTCACTTTGTTATAAAGCAGAAACTAACACACCATTGTAAAGCAATTATACTGCCATAAAGATGTTTAAAAAAAAAAAAGAAGGAAGTCTCCTTTCTCAATTCTTTGACTTCATAGGGCAGCTCAAAACATGGCAGCTGAATTCTTCAAGGTGAGTGAGGGAGTGAAAGAAAATGAACATCCAGGACAGCAGCTACAGTTTTTCTATAACCTGATCTCAATAGGGACATCCCATTACTTTTCTACATTAATTAGAGACATGTCAATAATTTCAATTTGCCCTTAATGAGAGAGGATTATGTAAGGCTGTTAAACCAGGAGATGGGGATCACTGGGGTCATTCTAGAGGCTTTCTACCACAACATTAAATATTCCTCCACCTTGTTTACTTCAGGACAATGGTTATGGATGTAGAAAGTGATTATTCTCTGTCTCTCACTGGAGGAAAACAATAATCTTTACAAAGTAGATGCCATTTATTTAGGGAAGGTAAATTCCAGCTCTCCCTTGAAATATGTGAAATATTGGTAATTTCAATGACTTTAGAGGACTGTGGATGTATGAAAATCAGTTACCAAATAACATCAAGGGTATAAAGGAGAAGCAAAGATGGGCCACCTTAAGTCTTGTTTGTTGGCTACAGGTAGCTTGTGATCATAGTTTATCAATCTTCTCTTTGTTCAGAAGTCACATGAAAACTCGTATCTTTCAGCTTGATTATTACAGTAGCTTCTTCATATACTAGGCATGGTGACGAAGGCTGTTATTTCGGACCAAATAGCTAAGTGGACACAATTGTCTCTGTGCCCTCTTTCTTTTTCTGGTATTCTCAACATGTCTGCCAACTCCTGCTGGCAAGAAAAGATATGAAACCAGTAACTTGGAGGCACATCAAAGTATTAGCTCATCCAATGGTATTTGCATTTTAAGCCTGGCTTTGTGGAATGAAAAGCTTTGTAGACTGATGAAGGAATTTCAGTAAACAGGTGGGAATGGTGTTTTCTCTCCAGAGGGAGCCTGCAGAGGGAAGAAGCCTCAGTTCACACGTAGTAGGAATTACTTGCCCTTCTTAAAGGTAAAGTCCTATTTCTCGTTCCAACCAAGTGTCATGGAGGAGTGTGCTGAGTTGAAGGTCATTATGTTTCTGCGGCACAGCAGATACAACCTCTGTTTCCTGGTGTTTAGCTCTTATGCATTGTGAAGGAGAGAAGGAAGGGACAATAAATATTGAGTTGCTGGAGAAGAGCTCTATTCTTTCTTTTATTCAACTGAGTGAAGATTCCTGAGAGACAGAAATTGTGGAAAATAGTGAATAAGGTGAGTTTGGCGATGGGGCTAGGATGGAAGGAAATTGACAAAAATTGTGTGCTGTGCTTTTCATAATTTTCTTTATTTTTTATTCTTGAAGAGTAAATATTATTATTTCTAGTTTTTAAATGAGAAAACTTGTGCTTAGAAAAATTGGGTCATTTTCTCCCTCCGTAAAATGAGGATAACGCTAGCCTTTCCCTCATAGGGTTGTTGTGAGGATTAATTGGATGAACACCTGAAAGTGTTGGATAAATGCTTGTGTTGTTCTCATTACTATTATTGCTGTTTGACAAAGTCACATAGTTAGGAATTAGCAGGGTAAGAATATGAACCAAGATACCTTATTCAACCTTTTCTGCTTCCTCTAAAATAAATAATTCGATAGTTCATGACGGGAGGTTGATTCAGGTGGGTGAGAGAGCAAGGAAGGAAGGGAAAGAATTGCAAGTAGTAGAGGAAAGAGGCTGTGAGACGGTTTATGTGACAAGAGCAGATGAAGGGTGTGGGAGTTGATATAGGCAGACATGAATTGCTGGAGGGTTTTAAAGTCAACTGTGATTTATTTGAATTTGATATGATATTGAATGTCAAGGGAGGATGTTGGGAGGGTGCATTATTTGGTCAAAGCAGGGGTGGGAAAAAAGTGTTACGGGTGACATTCTCAGCTATTAATAAAGAAGGGAGGGCAGAGGACAAGAGGCTTCTTTTAAAAATAAACCGAGACCTGGAATAGGAGGGAATAGCAGGCAGATGATACCTTAGAATGGGTCAGATAAACACTGGGCTGCAAAATGCTGCCTCAGTTCTTAGCCATTGTTACCCCTAGACTTAGAGTCTATGATGGGTTCCATTGAGATAATTGGCACCTGCAGACGATACCTGAGCACTGTGGGAATGAGTGGTTTTGCATGGAGCCAGAAATCCAGTGAGACTTGCCAACACATATTCTGGGTTTTATATTTGCCATTAATGAGGACCAAATGAGGTGTGGGTTCCTGCAAAAGGCTGCACAGATGAGGTTTGCAGAATTACAAAAGTAGAATTACCCACAGAGGCAGGGTGATTGCCAGCCTGAAAGTGTGGTGAAAATCTCTGGAATTCATGGCTTCATGACTCGCATTGGGGCCAAGATGGATTAATGTAAATTAGAGGCAGTGGAAAGTGCTGTGATGGTGAGGAGGATGCCTGTAGTGACAGAGGGTTCTAGTCTTGAAGGGACCTTCAAACTAAGCTACAGGTTTGGGTTTTGTTTAGTGGAAGAGAGAAGTGAATGCTATGCTTCTGTTCTCTTCTCTGTGTAGTGGAGAAATGCCCACTCCAGTGGGATGAGAAGAGGTGTTGTCCCCTGTTTGCATGTACTAACTGTGTTCCTTTCAAGGGAGATACCACCTTCTTTCAGCAGGGTCACAATTTCTTGTGACCTTGATACTTCATGGGAAGAAGTATTACATTCACCCGAGGCTTCCTGAGAGTCTACCAGATTCAGTAGGTGATCTCCCTCCCCAACCCTCAGTCCCACTCAATTTCTGAGCTCATCAGACCTGGGTAGGAAATGTATCAGCAACCTCAGCTTCTCTACCTGGTAGGATCTGGAACGCAACTCGCTGCTTTGGACACAGATCATAAGCATAAAGGATAAGCCCTCCCTCACTCCTTCTGAGAGACCTGTTTGTTGTATTGCCGGCCTCTGACTGGGAGTCCTGTGAATCAACAGATCATCAGGAACCTGCTCTAACCACCAACACTATTTTTAGTGGAAGCATTTGTTTTGTTACTTGCTACCTTATTGGATCCTTTCAGATATTGGCAACTGCTTGAGTCATCTTATTTCATGTATATTTTCTCAGTTCTTGACACTCCAATTTAGGCTTTCTTGCCAGCTGCAGGGTTCAGATTGTAGAAGTCCCATACTCTGAAGGCAGCAGAGCCCCCTGGAGGTAAGAAGAGAATGGCAAGAGATGGGAATCGCCTACCGCGGGCTTCCCAGTCTCTTCCACATCATGATAATACTTGCACTGCTCAGGCACACAGGGATAAATGAACTAATCTTGCTGGAGGTTCTGGCCTCCCAGGCTCCACCCTTGAGGACCAAAGGGATTAAGATTCTGTTAGGTTTCACACTGGTTAAGAAGTTGTAAAACTAATATAATGTTATATGTCAATTATATCTTGATTAAAAAAAAGTTGTGGTCTATCTGATCATGGACAACATTATATTTATTTGAGGGACGTAGCCTAAGGCAGGAAACAATTTTCTCTCAGTGAGCATTTATAGTTTGGGGACTATGATGGTCTCTCTCTCTCTGTTCTGATCACCACTGCCTACTTTGTCTGAACCAGTCTTGCTTAGTTCATTCTTCTTCCTCTTGCTTCTTTAATTCTCCGTTCTCTCCCTCAGCCGACTCCTCACCTATACTCCAATTTTTAGTCCATTTCTACCAGTTTCCCTCACCTGGAATGTTCTCTGTAAACACATCTTGATCTCCTAGGGGAGCAGCATGTGGTGTGCTTTGGCCCAGTTGAAAGAGCAAAGGATTTTGAGTTAGATTACCCAAAATTTGAATCTCAGTTCTGCCACTTATTAGCTTAATGACCTTGGGCAAATTACCTGTATAATGGAATAATACAATGTCTAAAAGAGATGATATAGTTAAAATGGTAGACATAGCTCAATAAATATCTGCTATTGTTAATGATTTATCTTTCTGTCACTAGTTAGCACTGTGTTGGACTATAGTTATTATGCAACCTCTGACAGTGTTTCTTTACTTACATCAGGGATTAGGAGTGTATTTACATTTATGTAATTCTAACAACTGCAGTGACCTAGTATTATGTGCCAATCACAGCACAATAGAAGCCATACATCAGGAGAGCAACAAACGTGGGCCTAATGATACCAGCAATAACCTGAAAGGAGGGAGGAATTGGAAAATATCTAATAAAGTTATGTGAGAACTCAAAACTGTGTGTTAGTCTGTTTGGGCTGCTATAACACAACACCATGGTCTGGGTGGCTTAAACAACAGAAATTTAGTTTTCACAGCTTTGGAGGCCAAGAGGTCAAAGATCAAGGCAATGGTAGATATGGTACCTGATGAGAACCCTCTTCTTAGTTTGCAGAGAGCCATCTTCTCACTGTGTTCTCACATGGTGAAGGGAGAAAACAGAGAGAGAGACATCATCTTTCTCATGTTTCTTCATAAAAAGGCACCAATCTCATTTATTAGGGCTCCACCCTTTTGACCTAATTATGTCCCAAAGATCCCATCTCCAAATATCATCACACTGGGAATTTAGGCTTCACTGTATGATTTTTTTGTGGGGGGGGGGGGAGCAAACATTCAGTCCATAGCAAACTGAAATGATAGTTTCAGCTGTAAAGCATGCTGGGAACTCAGTAGCAGACAGCCCAGAAAGAAGAAGAAGTTGGGACCAGGTGGGATTAGGGTTAGTGAAAATTTGTCAGTATCTAAGCAGTGTGGAAACACAACTGATTTTTGTATATTAATTTCACATCCTGTAACTTTACTGAAGTTTGTTTATTAGTTCTAATAGTTTTTTCAGTAGAGTCTTTAGGTTTTCTATATAGAATATCATGTCGTCTGCAAATAAAGACAGTTTTCTTTCTTTCTTTCTGATTTGGATACCTTTTATTTTTTTTTCTTGCCTAATTGCTCTGGCTAGGACTTCTGGTAATATGTTGAATAAAAGTGGTGAGAGTGAGCATCCTTTTCTTATTCGTGATCTTAGAGGACCATTGAGCATGGTATTAGTTGTGGGCTTGTCATATACAGCCTTTATTATGTTAAAGTATGCTCCCTCTATACCCAGTTTGTTGAGAGCTTTTATCATGAGTGGATCTTGTCATACGATCAGTTAATTTACAACAAAGGAACCAAGAATATACAATGGGGAAAAGATAGTCTCTTCTATAAATGGTGCTGGGAAAATGGGACAGTCACATGCAAAGGAATAAACCTGGACTGCTCTCTTACACCATACACAAAAATCAACTCAAAATGGATTAAAGACTTGAGCATAAGATCTGGAAACCATAAAACTTCTAGAAGAAAACACATGGGCTAATCTCCTTGACATTGGTCTTGGCAATGATTTTTTGGATTTGACACCAAAAAGCAAAGGTGACAAAAGCAAAAATAAACAAGTGGGACTACATCAAACCAAAAAGCTTCTGCACAGTGGAGAAAACCATCAACAAAATGAAAAGGAAACCTATGGCATGGGAGAAAATATTTGCAAATAACATATCTGATAAGAGGTTAATATCCAAAATATATAAAGAACTCGTACAACTCAATAGCAAAAAAAGCCAAACAATCCAAGTAAAAATGGGTAGAGAGACTAAATAAACATTTTTCCAAAGAAGACATACAAAAGGTCAACAGGTACATGAAAAGGTGATCAGCATTACTAATCATCAGGGAAATGCAAATTAAAACCACAATGAGACATCTCCTCACACTTGTCAGAATGGCTTCCGTCAAAAAGACAAGAGATAACAAGTTTTAATGAGGTTTGGAGAAAATGGAGCCCTTGTGCACTGTCGATGAGAATGTAAATTGGTGCAGCCAGTATGAAAAGCACCATGGAGGTTTCTCAAAAAGTTAAAACATTGAACTACCATATGATCCAGAAATCCTACTTCTGGGTCTATATCCAAAGGAAATAAAAACAGGATCTCGAAGAGATAACTGCACCCCTGTGTTCATTGCAGCGTTATTCACAATAGCCAACATATGGAAACACCCTAAGTATCCATCAGTGGACGAATGGATAAGAAAGATGTATATATTCAGTGGAATTTATTCAGCCATAAAAAAGAAGGAAACACTGTCGTTTATGACAACATGGATGAACCTTGAGGGCATTATGCTAAATGAAATGAGCCAGACAGAGAAAGACAAATACTGCATGGTATCACTCATATGTGGAATCTTAAAAGAAAAAAAAAGTCAAAAACTCGTAGAAGCAGAGAGTAAAAAGTGGTTGCCAGAGGATGGTGAGTGAGGGAAATAGGGGAGGATTGGTAAAAGGGTACAAAGTTTTCAGCTATAAAATGAATAAGGCCTGGGGCTTTAATATATTACATGATGACTATAGTTGGTAACACTATATATCTATGTCTTATATTACACGTTACTACGTAACTTATTATGTGATATTTTACTATACGTAAGTTGTATTATCTAATTAAAATTTTCTAAGAGAGTCGAATTTAAATGTTCTCACCAAAAAAACCCCCTCAAAAAACCAAAAAGACACAAGATGGATATGTTAATTAATTAGATGGTGGAATCCTTTCAAAATGTATATTTATATCATATTTATGTATCTCATATCACCATGATGTATATTTTAAATATCTTACAATTTTATTTGTCAATTACACATTAATAAAGCTGGAAACAGTCCAATTCTTTATTGCTACATCAAAGTTTCCTTGGCAGCAGCTGAGCCATCAGAAATTAGTTAAATTATGTCCAATGAACTCTGCTTGAAAATGTAGGGGAGGAGGTAATACACTTTAGGCATATTTAAACAAAAAGCTGACACTTAATCATATAAGTTTCAGTTATCTGGATAAATCACTTAGGTGGACTAGACAGATAGAAAAAAAGGAGCCACTGTAATGCTGTGTCATATCAGGTGCACTCTAAGCAATTACATCAAATATTGAATATTCACTTTTAATCTTGTCCCTCGAGTGGTGACATCAGCCTTTTGCTTCTCTTTCTCGGTAGAGATCTGTTCACAGTGTCCTGGATCTTTGCAGAATCTCTCAGCTTGTTGTTCAGACCCCAAATTTACTTTGTTTCCCCAGTTTGTGGGCTTTGAGGTCATGATGCTTTTTCTTAAAACAATATTAAGGATGTTAAGATTTCAGTAACTGAAGCTTCAGAAACTGAAGTTTCAGTAACTGAAGATCCAGATATGGGTTTTCTGTAGCATGATGAGAATGCCTTTAAAATCAATCTGTGAGAGTTGATCAACTGTGTCAACTACAAGTTTATAGATACTTATTCTGAATTTTTTATCTGATATCAGAAGTTGGTCACTTGTCTTCTCTTAACCTCCTTTTCCCCCTTAAGTTGTATACTTTTCCCCTGGCATAACATCAATTTCTTCAGCATTGCAATTTTGATTTGTCCATGAAATAAACATCTGTGGTCCTCTACGTAATGCTCCAGAATATTTTTTTCCTTTTGTATAAAATGCTTTGATTGTTTCTGAAATCATTCTGAGGATCTTTAATGTGTCCATTCCATTTGCCCTTAGATTCTTAGATAATTTTCTGAAAACATGAAAAGTAAGGATGGTTACCACCTTACAATTTAATCTTAAAGCTAGTATCAAAATCCAAATTCTGCTGAGACATATTCTAAAGAGTATTTCTATTGGTTGTTAAAATAACAGAGCATATTATTTTAAAAACAGCCACTTTGCATTTGAATGCATTTTGTGTTTGTGTTTGAACCATTTTCCAATTCCTCCCTTCCTTCTTCACTTTTCCTTCCTTCCTTCCTTCCTTCTCCCTTCTATAAATAGTTATCAAATACCCACGTGTGGCAAATCCTGTTCTAGGGGCTGGTGTGTTTCATAAGAACAAGGATGTCAGTGTGGCTGGAGCAGAGTAAAGAGGTGATGGTAGGAGGTGAGGCTATAGAGGCGGAGAGGTGACAGGGATCAAGATTCTGCAGGGCCTTAGAGGCCGTTGTAAAAATGTCACCTTTTTGTTCTGATGAGATGGGGGCCATTGTAGGGTTTGAGCAGCAGAGTGACATCATCCAGTTTACAGGATCACTCTGGTAGTGTGTTGAGAATAGACTATAGAGGGAAGAAAGATAGAAGCCGGAAGCCTAGCTAGGGAGCTTACATAATAATCTAAGCCAAAAGTGACGCTTCTTGGACCAGGGTGGAGATAGTGAGAAGTGGTCAGACGCTGGATGTATTTTGAAGGTAGAATCAACAGGATTTGCAGGTAGAGTAGACATGATGAGGAGAGTAGATGAGGAAAAGACAGGAGTCAGGGAGGATTCCAAGGAGTCTGATCTGAATAACCCCCCAAAAAGAAAAGAGTTGCTATTATGAGGCAGGAAGAATGAAGTTCAGTTTTTGACAGGTTGGGTTAGGGGTGCCTATTAGGTGTCTAGGTGGAGATGTTTTATTCTACACAGTTTAATTTAAAACTCTAGAATTGATGGGTGAGTTTGGATTGAAGATATACATCTGGGAGACTTCCATCTATAGTTGGTATTTAAAACCATGAGAATAACTGAGATTTCTAAAGTGACTGGTGACAGGGAAGAGTTTGGAGGGCTGGGCTATGGGCACCTGCGTTTGGAGAGTAGGGAGATGAGGAGAAACCAGCCAAAAAGAAGTGAGTAAGTGAAGAAAATGTTTCCAGGGAGACAGTAATAAACTATGCCACATCCTGCCCTTAGATACATTAAGATGAGGACTGAGAGCTGCCTATTGAGCACGGAAATGTGGGGGATTGGTAGCATCAACAAGAAAAGACAGTTTCATTGAGCTGTTTTGCTGGAAAGAGGTGCAGAGAGGGTGGTTGGAGAAAGATGAGAATTCAAGGTAAATTGATATTTAACTAATGTCATCAAAATGAACGGCAAGGGAAGGCGGCAATCTGAGTGACCCAGAGTATCTTAACTGCCTTTCATTTTGTCCGAGAAGACTGAATATCCTGTTCGCTCTTTATTAATTTTCTGAGATTTACCAAACATCAAACTTGGACTTTCAGGTCTAGAAACTTTTGTGATGAAGGGATTTTGCTAAGGGAACATCTCTGTGGTTAATTAGACTATTAGGGCTCAATCTAATCAGAACCCTGATAAGAAGCATTAAATATGTTTCAGCTATTTTGACTGATTTTTAAATTAAATTATTAATTCATTTGTTCAAAATATTTATTAAGCACCCACTATGTATGTGTGAGTGAACTGCTAAGGACAGAAAGATGAGTGTGGAGTAACCTTTTTTTAAAAATTAATTAATTAATTAACTTATTTTTGGCTGCGTTGGGTCTTCGTTGCTGCGCGCGGGCTTTAGTTTCAGCGAGCGGTGCGCGGGCTTCTCGTTCCGGTGGCTTCTCTTGTTGCGGAGCACGGGCTCCAGGCCCTCGGGCTTCAGTATTTGTGGCAAGCGGCCTCAGCAGTTGTGGCTCGCGGCCTCTAGAGCACAGGCCTAGCAGCTGTGGCGCACGGGCCCAGCCGCTCCGTGGCATGTGGGATCCTCCCGGACCAGGGCTCGAACCCGTGTCCCCTGAATTGGCAAGCGGACTCCTCACCACTGTGTCACCAGGGAAGCCCGCTTGGAGTAATCTTGAAGATATGATAAGCACATAAACCAATAATGACAGTACAAATTGATTTGGACTACAATGGAGGGACTTTCAAAGTGCTGTAGTAACGGTAAACAGCAGAACCCAGCAGGACTAGCTGAAAGATTTATAAGGCCACTAAAAGGAAAAAGGGGATTTAGACCTCCAAGAGAGGGTTGAGCTGGATAATGTTGAGAGGTCCTTGAAAATTTGAACTTCATGAAAACAGTGAATGCAGTCCTCTCTCTGGGCAAGAAGAGCCGGGCTCACATGTCTGTGGGAAAATATTTATCAGGATACAAGGCGAGAGAGGTTGTGCCCCTCTGTGTGTGTTAACATGGCTGGAGAAGGTCAACTGATGCCCTAAGACCAGCTCAGCAATGGTTCCCCCTCAGCCCTTCCATCCCTTACAAGAAGGAGCTTAAGGTCTATTGCACAAATTAGCTGGTGAGTTAAATGCCAGCCAGATCCAGCCAGCTGTGTTTACACTCAAAGGGGAGTGGAAACTCTCATTTCATGACATGGAAACAAATGTTATGTCTAAGGATACCTTCAAACCAAAATTTTAAAATTTAATCACTCACCATGTCCCAAAAAACATTCTTTTTAAAGCAACGTAGATCAAAGTTAAACATGACAGATAAAGACAATGATAAAAAACATCCATTAAAGTTGAGATTGACTGTGAAAGAGTTAAGGACATGCTAGCTAGGGAGAAAAACTCCGAGGTGCCTCCTTTCCCTTCCATTCTGCCCTAAGCACGTACTTATTTTGTTTAATGGTGAATTCAGGGCTCAGTGTTTAATGCTGGTCCACAGCAACATGAATCAGATTTGAAGCAGGGTTTAAGGAGATAGTTATTGTACATGGCTGAGCCCAGAGGGAAAGCCAGGATAACTGTGGTGATTTGAAAGGATGCAGATCTGGGTAATGATTTACCATTTTTTCCTTGTGGTATGCTAAGAGCTCAGGACCTGGCAATTACTTCTTTGGACAACCACAATCACAACAGCACTACAATTACAGGATGAAGAAGAGTTAACTTTTTGTAGAGAACTTAATATATGTTTGACATCGAGCTACATACTTATCATGAATTATCTCACTGAGTCCTCATAACACATTTTCAATGTCAGTAATATTGCTATTCATACTTTATAGATGAGGAAATTGAGCATCAGAGAGGTCAAATGGAGCAGGGATTTGAATCCAGGTGTGTTTGGCTCAGTCTCTATGCTACAGAGTTATCTGTGTCCACGATGCATCTTGCCTGTTACTCTGTAAACCCCTTTCAGTGGAATTGCATCTAGTTGACCCTGATAACCCTGTGATGCCTACCTACCACTGTGTCTTGCAGGTAGTAAGTTTGTTGGATGAATGAATGAATGAATAGAGCCTGTATCAACTATTACACTTTCCCTTAAGAACTAGTATCTTGTAATTTCTAAAGTAGCATTTTATTTGTAACAAAACTCTTGGAAAAGGGCAATAATAAAGTAATAAACAACCCACTATCTAAAATATTAGTTTCGACATCATCTTATTTATTTTCAATATTGCTGTAAGATTCCTCATTTAAAAAGGAAAAAGACTCATTAAGCAAGAATCTTAAAACAAGCAGTGTGCAATGTATTTGTGTGTATGTGTGTATATATATATATATATATATATATATATTTCTTCCATGTGGTGATGCTTTGTGCACTTAATTTTTATCTCTAACACAGAATTAAATTGTTTAGCGACCTGAAAATTTTCTCTGTATCCAGAAAAAAAGGATCATTTCTGGACTGAGTGTGAATAAATGTTCCCTGGTTAGCACTTTAGTTCTTCACCAGTCTAATGTCAGAGATTTGTATTTTCTGGATTAATTATTAGTCTAGGCAAAGACTATGTGCTGTCATGCTTCACAATCAATACTCGGACTGTTTTGAAAGAAAGATAATTTGGTGTTTTGAAACAGAGATAATTTTGTGTTTTCTGGCTCATTCTTCAGGGATAAAAATAAAGTGGAGAATATGCACTTCTCATCTTTATTGCAGTGGAGACAGCAGTTGATTAATTAAGTTGTCACCCAACTGTAAACAACCTATGTCAGTTATTTTACAACTTTAATAAAGTTTTTAGAAATTTACATCAAAATTTTAATCAACATTACATGTATTATTTATAATACCCAGATAGTATCTGTGTGTTGTATTTATAAGCATTGGGCATGGTACAGAATTTCAACCTTGATTCTTTATTAAATTTTAATTCTCAGACTTAACTCCTCTAGGTGAGCACAGAGAGGAAATAACAAAGTTCTTGTCTTTGGACAAGACAAAGAAATTCTTATTTTGGAAATGACAATGCTCCCCAGACCTGTTAGGGCCTCTTGGAGCCCAGTAGGAATGCCTCACGGGAGTCCCCCAAGTCCTCCATGACTTTGACACTTGCTTTCTATTTTTGCCTGTTGAATTGCTGAGTTTACCAATATTCCTATATACTCAGTATTGTCCCAGCTAACTAGGGGTAAAAGTACTTTACAACACCCACCAAATACCTTGGAGGAAATAGATTATCCAAAGTCAAAGGATGATGGGGGAGAAACGCAGAAAACAGCAGGAGGGGATTGAGGAGGTGGAGGAAGATATCTGACACATAAAAAATTCATGCTGAGCCTTCCTAAGCTGCTCAAATGAAGAGTGATCAAGGCAAAACTAATGTCTTCGTGTCATTTAGAGGAGGAAAGACATACTTTTTAGAGCATACTTTTTATTCTGAGAATATATGTGAAGGGAGGGGAAAATGGGGAATGCAATTAAAATAACATTTTTGTTCAGCATGTGCTGTTTAGATTGGCACTCATATTAATTCAAAAAGGGGAAGATTATCATCAAATATTTAGCATCCTTTTGTGTACTATAACAACTTCAGTAAACAGTCTCTAACTTTTTGGAGTTATCTTTCTAAGGCAGAATTAAGATACCGTAGGCAGAAATCTGACCATTTAAAGACAGGGACAGTATTCTCTGTGGCTTGAGATAAGCATAATAAACAAATCTCTTCTTATGCAGGAGCTGGGTTTGCTAGTTTGAAAAGCAGAACTTTCAAAGCCTGAATGTATCACAGGCATGCTTCCCACAGGATAATTGTTCTATTCATTTTAAAATAGCTTTGGATGACTGAGGCCCCTTTGCAAAGGATTATTGATACCTTGGTAAATATTGAAGAGCCAGAACAGTGTTTCTCAAATTTGCCAATGGGCAAATGGTTTTACTTTTGGGTTAAATGGTGAATGTGCTTCTTAAAAGAGTGCAACATGAATAATGTTTTTGCTCTTTGTCTAATTTAACTGATTAGTAACCACCAAGTGCTTTAAGGATGTAACCATTCCTTCAAATTTCCCCTGAGGACGTTGCCTGTACACTGGCAGCTAGTGGGCCACATGGCCCTGGAGATATATTTTGTTTGGCTTACAAAGGGCTCTTGTTGATTTTTTTAAAAAAACAAACCAACATTTAAAAATTGGGAAATCGTATCTAAATACCTAGATTTATGCCTTGTCTTGAAAAATATGGCCATACCATATTTTCACATAGGCACAACTTAGTTGGAGTTAAGAAATGGCTGCCTTTTTTGTTACCCAAATTCTTCAGTTTCCTGATATTTTTAAATATTTCAATCATTTTCCTCTTCTAAGAAGACTTTGGAGACATTCTTTTTCTTCCTAATTGGTTCCCCATCTCCATAAAATTTTAATACTATGGATATGCTATATATCTGTTTAGGTACTGTGGCCCTTTGGAGGATCACAAACTGCTGTGATATCTAAGGATATTGTGTTCTTAAGAACCAATTTTTGCCCCCTTGGGAATATCACCCCGTGGAACACACGTGCCACTCTAAACCCTATGGTTCTTCAACACGGAGCCTGAATATGTTTAGTGGGACTGAAAATAAAATATATATGACAAAGTTGGAACACCATAATCCTATACCAACTCTACTTTACTCCTTTATGTTCCTGGCCCATGTGGACATTTATGTTTACAGTCTCTGATCTATTTGGAATAAAAATAATCTCTGAGACCTCTAAGGGCTTTGAAAGCAGGCCACTTGCCTGAGATGCCTGAGCTAGATAGCTATGGACTTCTATGTTGAGCTGTGGAGTGGCCATTTTCTTCAATGATTTCCTTAGGTGAATGCAAGATGGGTGCTTTTTAATTCAGAAAAGAAATAATTGAGAATGTGTCCTGGTCTTGATCTAGTGAATTTCTTTACTTAACTGGTAGGTGTTTGTGCTCAACAAATATTGATTGAAACTTACTCTAATGCTAGGTCACGACACCAATGAAACACTGCATCGTAAACCAAGCACAGCGATGAATTTGATCTTGAGAATCTTCTTCTGGTTCTCCAGTCTAACCATTGGATGTTTGGTAAAAGTTATTAATGAGTGACTTAAAATAACCAACATTTAAATGCTGAAAATAGAAGTATTAGTAAGAGTAGGAGGCGTCTACTAATTCACTGATCATTGATGATGGTTAGTAGGCTGAAGCAATTTGTCTGTGATATGTTCTTCCTTGCAAATGAAGCTTGTATGTTTGTTGGACAGAACAAGAAGATACAGAACAGTAAAATGCTAACGGTAGGAATTTAGATATTAGGAAGAATTATCTTTTGGCTTCATGAAAGCAAGGCTAGGGTTCAACTGTTGGGGTTTATTTGATAATTAGGAGATGGGCTAGATCAGAGGACTATTGCCAAACTGTATGCATAATGCCCACTGGCACATTTTGACGCTTAGTGTATGTAAAATGCGGTAAGCAATACTATTTTAAAAAATATTTATTTATTTATTTGGCTATGTTGGGGCTTAGTTGCGGCACGTGGGATCTTCGTTGTGGCATGTAGGATCTTTCACTGTGGTGCACAGGGCTTCTCTCTAGTTGTGCCTGGGCTTAGTTGCCCTGCAACATGTGGGATATTAGTTCCCCGACCAGGGATTGAACCTGGGCCCCCTGCATTGGAAGGCAGATTCCTAACCACTGGACCACCAGGTAAGTCCCACCAATACTATTTGGAGAGAGTTTTTTCCTATGTGTGTATTACATGTTACAGAAGTATAGGTGGTATGAAAAAAATCTCAGCTTTTTTTTTTTTAATGTACAAGCATTGAATGAAAGATCTTTTAAAAAAATATTTATTTATTAAGGCTGCGCTGGGCCTTAGTTGTGGCACGTGGGATCTTCATTGCGGCATGAGGACTCTTAGTTGCGGCATGCATGCGGGATCTAGTTCCCTGACCAGGGATCGAACCCGGGCCCTCTGCATTGGGAGCATGGAGTCTTACCCACTGGACCACCAGAGAAGTCCCAATTCTCAGCTTTGAATAGAATAAGTATAGGTCAACCACTATTACAGTTAAATACTATGTAAGGACTTGTTTAGTTACTAGTGACAAAATTAATTCCAATGACTTACTCAAAAAGGGGTGAAAATGTAAAATAGTTTGTTCACATTTTTGAAAAGGAGAGATTTGGATCCAGGTGTCAAACATAGATTATTTTTCTAATTTTCAGTTCTGTTTTCCTTAGCAATGGCTTTCTTCTCAGGCTGGGTCCTCTAAAGGTGGAGAAAGATGGCCTCCAGCAGCTCTGGTTTGACAAACCTACTGACAGCAACCCCAGAGCACAGAAGTTTCCCCTTCTCAAGAAGGCCAATGAAAGGGCCAGAGCAGGTTCTCAATGGCCTGCTTAGGTCATGCGATGGTTCCAGGGAAAATCACTGTAGCCAGGGGTAATTTGACTTTGGCCTGGCAAGAGTCATACATCCATTCTTGTGTTGGTGCTTGAGTCAGCTCAACCTGAAATGCATGGGCTTAGAACAGAGATTGTTCTTCAAGTGAAAATAGGGCACAGTTGCCAAAAGTAGGGGAAATTACTGCTGGGAAAACAAATCCTGTAGTTGTTCACCATAGATACCTTAAAATAGTAATAAATACCATCAACTGTGAATTTTCTGAGATAATAAAATCTACCTTTAATTCTAAGAGAATTTATTAATGTCTGGGTGGGTAAGGCTGGGTTTAAACTCCTTTTATTGTCATTAGTGAAAGATAATTTCAGAATCATGGATTTACCTGAGGAAAACAAAATTTTCCTATTCTAAAACAATGATTGAACTTACCCTAGGAAACTGAGTTTGTGTCTGAAAATATTTTTATCATCTTCTGTTGCTGATTCCTGAGTTAGAATGAGACGAGGATCTTTCTCCTCTTGCAAGATGAACAGTGTAAAACTTGCGAATCCTGACACTTAAAGCAAATCAGGATCTGAGAGGTCAAGAAGGTCACATCTTAGAAGACACTGGATGAATCCAGGAAGGGATGAATTGGACACATATTAAAAACTGGAATCTGAAGTAGATGGGAAGACTTTCTTTGTAATTGGATTAGAGGATTTCACCTACAACTTTTTATAACAAACTGTCTAGAATCTAATGTCTGGTATATAAATATAAAAAATGTAAATGTAAAAAAAATCCAATATTACATATTCCTTATCAACACATATATAGTAAAAACATGAAAAAAATATGCTTAGGAATGATAAATGTTAACTTGAGGCCAGTGGCTTCTTCTGGGGAGGGAGAGAAATGAATCAGGGAAGTTTACACAAGGACTTTAATTGTATCTATACCATTTTATTTCTGTGAAAATAAAGATTTAAAGCAAAAAAAAAAAAAAAAAACTCTGGAAAGATAAATAGTAAAATAAGAGATGGTCATCTATCTAAAGGGGTAACAACAGGAACAACAGTGAGAAAGTTTTTTTGAATACCTTTTTATATTTTTGATGTTTCAGTCATTCTTAACTATTTAAAATTTATAAATAAAAATTTAAAAGTTATTGGTCTATGACAGAAAAATCCTTTAAGTCATCATGTTACTGAGTCCTTCATGTTATCAAGTCATCATGTCACCTGCACGGCAGGCCAATAAATTGAGAGACTAGTTGTTAGGGCAAGGAATACTGACTTTATTAAGAAAGCCAGCAGACTGAAAAGATGGTGAACTAGCGTCTCAAAGAACCATCTTGCCCTGGGTTTGGATGCTAGTTTCTTTTATAGAACAAAGAGGGGGGAGGTAAGGAGGTAAAGTAAAAAGGCAATAAGTTGCTGCAAATATATCCTGGTTCCAGCCAGACTCCTGAGAGGATGTGTTAATTTCTTCTTGCCTACAGCCATTCACAGGTGGGCCTAGTCAGGATGTTTTCTGTGAGCTAAACAAAGGTATTTTAGCTTAATGCTCAGACATGGGAAGAGGGTTCCCAGAGATGGGCCATTATGTATACTTTAAGCAATAGGCACTATCCCTTTAGTGATCAACTTGCAGCAAAAGCAATAGAATACGAAGATTAAAGTAAAAGAAGTAGATCCAATATGGAGTCAGTTTTGTTCTTCCCTGTTACAATCATGTAAGCAAAACATGACCTAGTGTTTCTGCCATGTCAATTCTGATCACGTCTCTGTGTGCTTCATGGGCAAGCCATAGTTTTCCTGAAGCTTCAGACTGTGGCTCTTCTGCCTGGGATACACAAGAGACTTCCAAATCAGCCTTTCTAGGTGTACATTTCCAACCCCTTAACGATGATGCTTTTCTCAAGGACAGAAGCCTTGATGGCAAGCCAGTGAGATACTCTAAGCAGAGAAGAGAAAAATGACATCGCCTAGTGGGCAGATCAGAAAACCGTGGGCTCACAAATTCTGTTAAAAATCTGAGGAATTTCTCCATTTACAACCATCTATGCTTTCACTTATGCAAGGAATTCTTTCTCTTCTATATGAATTTCTCCTGAAGAATGTTAATTCAAGTAGACAAAAGCCCCAGAGCATTGGTCTGTATATTCTATATGGGGAAATGATGTTTTAAAAAAGATTTTTGGAAAGCTTAGGCTGTTGGAGAGTCAGCACACCGAGAGGGCTAGCTTTCAGTTAGGGAGAAATTTGGCTAAACAGAAGGATTCATTTGGGAGGATTCTAGGAAACAGAGGCTTTGCTAGCAGGGGTGGTGGTTCCTGTGGTTTCTTGGGCTTGCTCAGGTGTTTTCTGTATTTGAATCACGGACGTTTTAATGCTGTGGGGTCCCTTCCTGATTGCATGTTCTCCTTCCGTTTTCCCTGATATCCCATACTCAACACCAATAATGCAAATTGACAAATAAAAATAAATCAGTTTGTTTTTGAAACTTCTTGAAGAAGCAAGATAAATCTCCACCCAAATTAAATCCGTCTTTGAGAATGATACTTTGAAGAGGAAGAACTTGCCAACTCTGAAATCTTCTTGGAGTTGTGCTGACAAAGGATTGTGTTCACCTTGCTTTACCTTTTCAATGGCCGAGAAGTCATATCTAATTTTATTTCCTATTCAGAGCTGTTACCTCCTTCTCCCTGTCTTTATTTTGCGGGCTCTATGTTGATCTGGCACAAATGTGCAGCTGTTTTTTTTTTTAAATGATGATGTTATCTGTTTAGTATTCCAACACAATTTAAAATCATTTGCCTCAGCACATTTGAATCAAAAATCCTATTAAAGATGCAATATTCCTCTGCTACCTAAAAAGGTAGTGCATTCATATGGCATTCCTTTCTCAATCAGAATATAATACTGTATACCTGTTCAGAGTGATGTGATTTCCAGCATTGAATCTGCAGTGCTTAAATGGGCTGTTCACCTTCCTATCATGGAAATTTGTTATTCATGCATAATTTTCTCTCCTACATTTACAAAATACATTAGCAGCCACGTGATCTTGCCCTGGCTCTGCTCTGTAGCCTTTTCATTTGAAATCTTCCAACTTATTATTTTTGCTCCTACCGTCTGATAGAAATCATGAAATTGCTGAGTTAAGATAAACACCGTCTGTTTCTTTCTTCCTTTTTTTTTTTTCTCCTAAGCATAATTGGAGATGGTAGTAATAAAGGAAAAGAGATAAAGAAAGAACAAGTTGATCATTTACCTTAAAGCAAAAAGTTCTGACCACTGGATTGATGAGAAGCATGTGTAATTCTAAATATTTTGCGTCTGCTTAGCTGCCTAACTGCATGGGTAAATGAGCTGTAAGAGAAAGAACGCAGCTGAAACCTAATATCCGTTTCAGCTAGTTCTAAAACACTGACGGTAACACGAGAGGCTGCGTTTCTCCTCTGGTAAATTTTAAACTTCTTTAGAGGTCACTGTTTATTAAACAAGGCAGGCTTTCTGTTTGGGCAGACTTTTCCAATTACACAGGCTTGCCTGCAGTATCTGGAGATGGAATCAGAGACCACGCATGCGTTCTGGGCTGCGCCAGGCAGCCCAAAGCCGGCAAGTCCAACGCCCAGCCTCTCTCAGTGTGCTGCAGTCTAGGGTTGTTTCCAAATTCATTTGACATGTTTTCTGTGTGGTGAATATGTGGGAGTAGGTTGCCTGCAATAATAGGCTGGCTGGGATTGCCTGTGTAAAGCTCCTGGAACTCACCAACATCAGTTGCATCAATTGAAATCGTTATGTTGCTGTTGTTCACAAAGTGTGTGTGCGCATGTGTATACACAGGCACATGCATGCATGTGTGCACACGTGTGTGCATGTGTGCTCGTATCCACACACATACATCTATAGCTACTCAGGACACTGTTTTTTGTGTTTTTTTTAACATCTTTATTGGAATATAATTGCTTTACAATGTTGTGTTAGTTTCTGTTATATAACAAAGTGAATCAGCTATACATATACCTATATCCCCCTATCCCCTTCCTCTTGCGTCTCCCTCCCACCCTCCCTATCCCACCCCTCTAGGTGGTCACAGAGCACCGAGCTGATCTCCCTGTGCTATGTGGCTGCTTCCCACTAGCTATCTATTTTACATTTGGTAGTGTATATATGTCAATGCCACTCTCTCACTTCGTCCCAGCCTACCCTTCCCCCTCCCCGTGTCCTCAAGTCCATTCTCTACGTCTGTGTCTTTATTCCTGTCTTGCCCCTAGGTTCTTCAGAACCACTTTTTTTTTTTTAGATTCCATATATATGTGTTAGTATATGGTATTTGTTTTTTTCTTTCTGACTTACTTCACTCTGTATGACAGACTCTAGGTCCATCCACCTCACTATAAATCACTCAATTTCGTTTCTTTTTAAGGACATTGGTTTTTTAAAGAGTTAGTAATTGTATAGAAATCTGGGACTAAATTATAATGGTACATTCATCAGGGCAAGAAAATCCACCTAGCTTGCCTTGGAAGATGGCTAATGGGGGATAGACTGTTGGTGGGGGTAGTCAACATAGTTAGCTCATAGCTGGGCAATCCCAGTTGTGATAATTATGAGAACAGCAAACATAGTACTACCATATAGTAATAATAAAAACAACAGCTTAATGTAATATGTATAATCTGTGCCAAGCTTTACTGGGCCAAGTCTTTCATGAGCACAGTTTCATGCGATGGCAAGAGCATGGGTTCTAGAGCCAGACTCTGGATTTGAATCTTGACTCTATCACTTACTAGTTTTGTGATTTGGAACAAATCAATTAACCTCTTTGTGCCTCAGTTGCATCAACTGTAAAATGGGAATAACAATTATACCTAACTCTACCAGATTATCTGCTGTCAGCTTGCTGCATCTGTACCACATTCTGAGTCTCCTGTGCACTGTGAAGAAGCCAGGAACTGTCGTTCCCAGAATATCCTTTCACATACAGCTTTGGGTATCATCTGCCAAGGAGAGGCACTGGTGTGAGATTTTCCTGGCAGAAGAGAAGTGTCCATTATGTCCCAAAGGTGGTAGCTACAGGCAGATGTGTGGGTAGGAAGATGTGAGGTTCAGAGTGACTTTCAGGTGGGGCTACTGAGAATCATCTGTCTCAGAGCTGCCCCCCAAGATAGACAGTGAGAGCTTCCCAGAGGTCCTTAGGGCGTGCAGTGGTCTCAGGGTGGGTGCTGAGCCCATTTGCATAGATGCATCAGGTCTCAGTGGCTTCCCTAAGATCCATTGCCCAGCTTTTCCAAAAGACTGTGTAAGCCCCTAAAATTCCCTGCATTGGAATTATTGATACTTGGCACATTCAAAGTAGCTTTTGTTTTCCTGACCAAATGCTGACCGGCTAACACACTACCTCATGGGATTGTTGTAAAAGTTTTACAGGTTAAAACAAGTGCTTGGACTAGTGCTTTCCACTGTGGCTTAGTCCATGAGAAGTGGATGCCTTTTCTCTTAAACTCGATCAGCTTACGTGGCCTGGCACCGAGGCAGGCCCCATTTGCAGACCACTCCAGAATTTTGGATCATTCTAGTCCAATCTGGGGAAAAGGCAAGCACATTTTCTGTCTCCTTCATAATGAATCTGGACAAAGTGAATTACCACCTAGGCTGATAGAAAAAGATGACTGACCTATGACCAATAAGATGTTACACCAGTCCAAAGACTGAGTACAAACTTCAAAGAAGAGTTTTTGACAGTAACCTAGAATATCATCAGATCTCTTTCTAAAAGCAGAGATAGCGATTGACATTGTGGAACACTGAGAAGTGGAACATTTGGAATCAGACAGATATGGGTTAAAACGTTGGCTTAGTGACCGCACTGAGCCTGCAAACCTTTTGACACTTCAGATTTCTCATCTATGAATATGTAGATAATTATATTTATCTTCCAGAACTGTGCTCAGCATTTGAAAGACAATGTCTGCAAAAAAGCTGAACATATAGTATGTGTTGAATAAATTTGATTTCCCCTTCTATTTAAATAGTTTGTCCAAATATCCTCTTTGACAGTAATGAGGAACATAGGTTTGATTTAAGGATTAACATATGTGAGTATATATGCTTAGAACAGATTGTGGAACATCAGAAATGCTACATGGGTGTTAGCTAAAATAAGCATTTCAATTTCATCATTAAAAGAGATAGACATTTAACAATGAGGTGTGGACAACTCATAATTATAAACTATAGAGGCTTAAGGACAAACCTTGCACCTTGACTTGTGTGACAATGTCAATAATGGTGGGAGCGTTTCTAAATTATATTTTTTCTAAAAATAGAGAACTGAATACATCCTCCTCAAAAATGGAAACTTTACAATTAAATTAGAAGGATTTTAGCAAGTGTCATACTCCTGCCCTAAGACTTCCTTTGAACCAGGTCAATGGTTTGAAAGATTCATGCATAGCTGTGGAATTTACATCCTGGTATGAAAATTCAAAATGGTGGCTGGCTGGGGCACAGATGATTCTGTGCAAAACTCTGAATTTTTGTCATTTGCAATGGTGACATTTTTCAAGTGACATTCCTGTAAATACTGAATAATAATATATCCCAGACAGAGCCCTCAGGCGACAGGAGAAGAGAATGAGGACGGAACAGAATTAACACTGACAAGAGTGAGAGAAGACATGTAAGATAAATAGCAAGTGCGGCCCTGTCAGAGGAGCACGGGCCGCAGAACCGCTCAGATGACTGCTTGATTGATGGAATCGGCGGTGGAGGAAATGTCCAGTAATGTAGCAGCAGATCAGTATTGAGAGATGAATCATCCTGCAATTGTACGCTTCTATCTCAACCCTAATGGGGTTGAAAAACAGCGCAGTTTTGAGGGAGGTCGTGAGATAATTGTTTTCTAACAACCTGTTCCCGTGTATCGGCAAAGTAGTTAAATCAAACTCAGGACAGCATTGTGATGCCACTGGTATAAGGACAGGGAGAGCAATGGACTTTCACCACTGAATGGGAATTTCAGCAGTTCTTGACTATTTGCCAGTCTAAAGGCGAGAGAGCCTCTTTTGGTTGCAAATAGAATGCATATTCCCCACACCAGGCTGCCGCCTCCCTTGCCTGTCTTGCTCGTGAATTTTCACGGGTAATTCCCAGAGGAACCTCCTGGTCATCAGCCCAGAACATGTCTTCAGGGACATCGGGAAAATTGTTTTCTAAAGAATGCTAAACATGACCTAACTTGAGCTAGCAATTATTTAGGAAGGAGAAAGAGTAAGGGAGGAAGGACACTCACTGTCATTTACTGAGTGCCTACTGTGTGTGTGCTAATAATTAAGAGAGAAGAGGGTTAGTTGTACAACTTCAGGAATCCCAAAGGATGCAATCAGGTGGATCAATAGGAGCTGAATCTGTGAAGATGCATTAACTAAAGGCAGAAAGACTGTTTTCAGAGCATATGATTCTCAGCTTCTGACCGTGCTCAAGCAGGGATGGGGTGAGCATTTGTCCAAGTTGGAGAAGGCATCCTCAGACAAGGGGACTCTTGAGACCTTTTAAAGCATCACATTCTATGGATTATGGGATATTCTTACATTGCTTTTTGTTCACAACAATTTAAGGGTAAATGCTACTCAGAGACAGAGAGGTGACCTCATTGACAACTTACTTCCTATTTTAATCTGGGTGACTGTGTTGGGTTAACCAAAAACGTGATCGGATAGGATTTGAAGGAGCTGAAACTCACTTTTCCACAACATATTCCTCTAGATTTGCCTAGCATTTATGACATTTGAAATGCTTTTTATATCGAAGAATGTGACAGGCACATAGCAGGTATATATATGTATTATATATATTATATATAATATATAGATATTTTATACATAAATATATATACTATATATAAAGTATAAGGGTGGATATATAAAATAAAATCCATTCATATATAAATCCATATATATAAAATATAAGGATGGATGAATGTAAGATTATATATATACACACACAATTTTAATAAAAGAGTACAAGTTTACCTTCACATGACCCTGAGAAGTATGTCGTCTGCCTATTTTACAGATGAGGCTATTAAAGTAAAGCAAGCTATTTCTACAAGCTAGTCTTAAAATTGGGATCATGCTTCCCCCAACCCTTATTTTTTTTACTTATGATTCTTCCAAAGAAGTGATTTTTCATGGGTTGTGTGCACCTTTATTCCTCCTGCAATCTTAAGAAACCAAGGCACCTAATAGCAACAAAGGTCTGTTTCACCATAAATACTTTGAGGTCATGTCTCTGTCTAATTGCTAAAGTAACCCAGCTAAATATAATTCTGAACTATATCTCTCCAAAACAGACTCTAAGTCTTTCTGCCAGTTTCCGAATAGAACTTTCTCGGTTCTGGGCTAAGTTTACCCAGGCACTGAGACAAAGAACTCTGATGCTTAATTTAGAGGAGTGGCTTGAGTTTAGATTAGATCCTTGTAATTGTTGGGACTCTAACAGGATTTCAACTTGTTGTTATCTTTACTTGTGGACAGAGATTTACAGGGAGCTCCCTATAGCTTTGTAGCACCCTGAGATCCATTTTAATCCTAAAAAGATGTTATATTCACTCTTAGAATATTAAAGCTGGAAGGTAATCCTTAGAAATAATCTAGTCTTGCAACTTTATTCTACAGAAGTGGAAACTGAGGTCTAAATATTTTTAAAAAATCATCAAAGCTCACACAAAGATTGTCAAAGGTCGAATCTAGCCATTAATGGGAAATTTGAAACTCAGTCTTAGGTCACGTTCTGGGTTGCGTGCTAGAGTGGCGAACTTATTCCTGTTTGCCCAGGACTTTCCCAGGTTTAAAATAGAAAGTCTTATGTACTAGAACCCCCTGTAGTTCTGGGCTAACGGTGATAGCTGGTCACCTACCTTGCGCTCTCTCCAAGGTGTCAGTTACTTATTTCACTGGCGTTAGTACAAAATGGACAGAGCTGGAAGGGAATCACACATTGCAGTTATTGGTGATATTCTAGAAACTAGATAGACAGATCCCAAGAGTTCTATTTGAGCTATCTGGTATGGAGCAAACACTCAACAGACATTTGTCAAATCAATGAATGAGCAGATGCAAGCTCCTTGAAGTAGGAGTATCACTAGTCTATTTTTCTCACTGGTACTCTAATTCCCATCAAGAGTTATCAAGGATTTTCTGCTTTTTAACTTGCCCAGATTTTGATCTTGAGTTACTTGGTAAGAGGAAGCCGTGTGTAACCTACAGGGCTGCTGTTTTGCAGATGGTTCTTCCCTAGGTGTTTTTCACAATGTTTTTGAATCATCTTGCCAATATTTCAGGAAAAGTGGCAAAAAGAAGGGAAAGAAAAGCTATCGTAATGAGAAGTGACAGGAAGGCAACTCCCTCATAGGGGTTGTCAGGGAGAGAACTGTTGAATAATTCGAATAACAGATTTACTTATTTCTAAGCCATTTCCCATCCCAGCTTTGGAGATATCTGTAGAATAGCTCTGGACTAGGAATTATCCAAGACCTGATTTCATTGCTGCCTGGGGAGGGATCAGTTGAAGGGACAAGTTCCTTCAGGTGACTTGGGGAAATCGTCATGGTTTGAGGTCACTATCAGAATTTTTTGGGTTGGCAGGCCCTGGTTGCTTCTTCCTTGCCCCAGGAAAGTGTGGACACAGCCAGCACCTCATAGGTCTCAGGACAAAAGGTACTGAGCTCTTTAGGGTAGATCAGCAATTTTTATGGCAGCTGCTCCAGTATTTCCACTGGCTGTTCTTTGTTTTTTGCAGTTGGGTCTGGGCACGGATAAAAGTCGGAACTGGCGGTGAAACTCACATAGGTTATGAATCTAGGTTAAAGTAATTTGGCTCCTTTTAAGGAATTTCTGCAAAAGTTTAGAGGTTGTAAGTGGTGAAAGGTATATTTTTGGATAATCTGTGAAATCCGTTTATCCATATTATCTCTGGCCTTGTTATCACAGGTCACTGAGGGTTGGCTATACTTGTTCCTTATCTGCCCAAGAGGACTCGGGGAGGATTTATTATCCCTTCCCACTAAATCCCTGACCATATGTGAATCAATTTGCCAAGCAGCCTCACATCTGCTTGGGGACACCCCTGAGAGATGGTCCTGTCATAAGAGTGTGCTGTTAAGTTCTCACTATTACAAATACCACCTCACATTTGATAAGTTTTCACCTTTTTTTCAGGGTAATTTCACAGGTATTATATTTTTATTCACAAAACTCTTCAAGGAAGGTAAAAGTGGTATTAATATCCCCATCTTCGACAGGTAAGAAAATGGAGCAACAGAGAAATGAAGTGATTTTTCAGAACTTATTCAGGTCAGAGCTGGTCCTAGGACCCAGGTCTTGCATCACCCGGCCCTTGTTTACCAAGTCTTATATGAGGACCAGGAATTCAAACACTCACCTTTTCTGCTAGTGCTTGCAAGCTCCTCTAATATTACTAATTGAATTGTAACCATTTGATGAGATGGGTCTGAAGAAAATTCTTGCTTTGTTGGAAATTCTTATTGGAAAAGTCCATCAAACTTAAACAAATACTAGCTTATTGTCAATCTGAAAAATGAAGGGCTACTCAAATTAAGCTGAAGAGGAGTTTGTGTTGAGTAAGCATTTTTTCGATGCTAGTCACTGTGGCAAGTGCTTCCTGTACATTATCTGCGATAATGCTTGTGAGGAGTTTATGCCAGTGTCTGTTTTGTTTTGAGATAGATAGGGGCACTCAGGGGATGTTTAGGACAGCGTAAGGCTTCTAAATTACAAGGTTTTATAAGCTACTTGGTTTGGCTACAAATATACACAAATACATATATACTCAAGTGATAAGCCAATCCAATTTAAATAAAATTCAATAAATATAAGCTGGGACTCACTCATTGTGCTGGACACTAAAAGAAACATAACCCCCTCTCAAGGAGTCTGTGGTCTAATGAAAGAAACAGAACACTAATTAAAATATGGGCCAAAAGACAATGGGCTGGCATACATGTGTTAGAAACAGCCCACAAGAAGGTAGACTTCATGGGCGGGAAGCATGATTATATTATTTATGGCCATATCCCCAGAACTTAGTTGTCTCTTAGATTTGGTGAGTGAAAAAAAAAATGAACTAATGAATAAATCATTGTTCTAGGGAAGCATGTTAGAAAGAACTATTCTAAAAAGGTTAGGGAAGGTTTCGTAGGAAGTGATGGTTGAACTTCAAACTAAAAGATGAGTAAGATGTCAGTGTATAAAGTTGGGAGGTCCTGGAAGAGAAGAGAGCTAACGAGAGGAATGTTTGTGAGAGCGTGGAGCATTTGGGGATTTAGAGGCTGACAAGTAATAGGCCTTGGAGTGAGCTCTAGAAGGCTGGAAGGGATGAGGGGGAAGTCTGAGAGATGAACTAAAGAGGTAGGAAGTACCAAGCTAAGGCTTTAGATTATCTTGTGCTATAGGGAGCCATAATGTTTTTTAAAGTAATAGAGCAGGCTCCAATTTGTGCTTTGGTAAAACCATCTCTTGTGTCTCTGTGGAGGAGAGTTTAGAAGTGGGGAAGGCCCGGGGTCAAGCCAACCACTTACCCATTTAAGAAGTAATTAAATCCTTAATTGCCTTTTCAGCAGTAATGGGGGCCGGAGGCAGGGGAGTAGATTTCAAAATCACTAGAGAGGTAAAGGGTAGAGTTTGTTGACTCACTAGATGTGGGTGGGGAGGAGAGGGCGGAAGGTAAAGATGACTAAGGTTTCTAGGTAGGCCCTTGGGTGAATATACTCAAATTGCACATTTACAGAGTCTGTGGGTTTCTGAAAAACCCAATGATTTTAAACCCTGCTAACTAGAGGGAAAACTCTTAAATTAGAAATGCAATTTCCGTTCCAAATTCATGAGTGCTTTCTCTTACAGCTTTGCTATCTTTGGTTTCTATCAGTGTATATTAAAAAGGGTCAAGATGATGTCTCTTTTCATTTTGTGAAGAAATCAAGGATGATAATAATTTTTGTTTTGACATTTGCACAGTTTAGTCATGTCTCATAACCAGCTTTTTGGGCTTCGCTAACTAACGCAGTGACCAGAAGCTCCAAAATGGGATTTAGAAATCTCCAGATGATACCCAATTAAAAAGTGTTCCAGGCAAAAAAGTAGCAAACCTTGTTTTGAAACGTACTCACAGTTCCATTTCCCTAAGATAGGGAGGGTGCTTGGCAACTCCAGGCTGATGCTAATGCTAAAAGCATTTGACTGCAGCCATAATTATGGACAATCAGCTATGAACCAGAATTAGGATTATTGGCAATTACATCGTATGACTCAGGGCATGATAGGTTCATGGGTTTCTGTCCACCATTTTGCTTGAGGCAGATATAGGGTTCCAAACTTTAAAATTCAGCACAGAAAAGGCTAGGAAAGAAATTGCCTCCATGAGCTTCTTGAAAATATGAAATTAGTTAGTTGATCATTGTGACTTTTATCATTAAGATCACACTGAGTAAATGAGAAACTCAGAATCCTAAGACTTTAAGTTAGGATGAACTTAATTATATAGTTTTTTAAATTGAAGTATATTTAATTTACAATGTCATGTTAGTTTCAGGTGTACAGAACAATGATTCAGTTATATTTATATACACACACACACATACATATATATATATATTCTTTTTCAGATTCTTTTCTCTTATGGGTTATTGAGTATAGTTCCCTATGCTATAGAGTAGGTCCTGGTCGGTTATCTATTTTATATATAGTAGTGTGTATATGTTAATCCCAAACTCCTAATTTATCCCCCCCTTCCCCCTTTGGTACCCATAGACCCACAGACATAGGATGAACTTTAGAGTTAATTTATTTTAATCATTTTACTGAGGAAACTGAGGCTCAGAGAAGGTAAGAGACTTGCTCATGGTTATGAAAGTCATCAATAATAAAACTAGAAGAAAGGAATAGGCAATCCAGATTGATGGTGCAAGCTTCATCCAAAATGATTTATCCAATTTTATAAAGATATTTCATGCATATGCGTTTGTGACTGCTGCTAGCATGTTTTATCTTTTTTTTTAAACTTGTTTTTGCTTATTTTTAATTGTGAAAAACACATAGCATGAGATCTAGTCTCTTATCAAAATTTTAAGTGTATAGTATTGTTAACTATATGAATATTGTTGGACAGCAGATTTCTAGAACTTTTTCATCTTGCATGATTAAAACTCTATGCCCATTGAACACCAACTCCCCAGTCCCCAGCTCCCTCTAATCCCTTGTGACCACCATTATACTTTCTGCTTCTATGAGTTTGACTACTTTAGATACCTCATATAAATAGAATCATGAAGTATTTGTCCTTCTGTGGCTGACTTATTTCACTGAGCATAATGACCTCAAGGTTCATTCTTGTTGTAACATGTGTCAGAATTTCCTTCCTTTTTCAGACTGAATAACATTCCATAGTATGTATGTACAGTTTCTTTATCCATTCAACTGTCAATGGACATTTAGGTTGTTGCTAAGCCTTGGCTATTGTAATTAATGCTGCACTGAACATGGGAGTACAAATACCTCTTCTAGATCCTGTTTTCAATTCTTTTGGATAAATACCCAGAAGTGGGATTGCTGGATCATATGGTTGTTCTATTTTTAATTTTTTAAGGATCATCCATATTGTTTTCCATAGCAACTGCATTTTACATTCCCACTAACAGTGCACAAGTGTTACAGTTTCTTCACATCCTTGCCAACAGTTGCCATATATATAATGGCCATTCTAACAGATATGAGGTGATATCTCATTGTGGTTTTGATTTGTATTTCCCTGATGATTAGTGATGTTGAGCATATTTACATATACCTGTTGGCCATTTGTATTTCTTTTTTAGAGAAATGTCTATTCAAGCCTTTTGCCCATTTCTTAATTGGGTTATTTCATTTTTTTTTTTTGCTGTTGATTGTAATAGTTCCTTATAAATTTTGGAGATTAACCCCTTATTAGATATATTGTTTGCAAATATTTTCACCTATTCCATAGGTTGCCTTTTTGCTCTGTTGATTATTTCCTTTGCTGTGCAGAAGTTTTTAGTTTGAGGTAGTCCCATTTATCTAAATTTGCTTTTTCTGCCTGTGCTTTTGGTATTATACCCAAGAAATCATTGCCAAGGCCAATGTTATGAAGGTTTCTTCTGTGTTTTCTTTTAGGGATATTGTAGTTTCAGGTCTTATGTTTAATCATTTTGAGTTGATTTTGTATATGGTGTAAGATGAAGGTCTGATTTGTTTTCTTTTGCATGTGGATACCCAGTTTTGTCAACAGCAATTGTTGAACACTGTCCTTTCCCCATTGTATATTCTTGGCACCCTTGTCAAAGATCAGTTGACCATGTATGGGTGGGTTTATTTCTGGACTCTATTCTGTTTCATTGGTCTATACATTTGTCTTTATGCCAGTACCATACTTTTTTGATTACTGTAGTTTTGTTGCCTTTGTATCTACTTTGCTAAATTTATTAGTTCTATGTAGACTCTTTAGATTTCTGCATATGAGTTCATGTCATCTATGAATATGGACAATTTTACTTCTTTTCTGATTAGGGTGACTATTATTTCCTTTTCTTGTCCTATTTCTTTATCTATGATTTCCAGTGCTATACTGAATACAAGTTATAAGAGTGGGCATCCCTCCCCTGTTCCTGACCTTAGGGGAAAATCCTTCAACTTTTCACCATTGAGAATTGATATTAGCTGTGGGAGTCTCATATATGGCCTTTATTATGTTGAGGTACATTCTTTTTTACCCAATTTGTTGAGTTTTTTTTTTTTTTAATTATGAAAGTGTGTTGAATTTTCTCAAATGCTTTTTCTGCATTTATTGAGATGATCACGTAATTTTTATCCTTTATTCTGTTAATGTGGTGTATCACATTGATTTTCATATGAAACATCTTTGCATCTCAGGGATAAATCCCACTTGGTCATGATGTATAACCCTTTTAATATGTTGTTGAATTTAGTTTGCCAGTTTTTTGTTGAGAATTTTTGCATCTAAATTCTTATAACTAGGTTTTTAAAAAATCCATTCATCCATTCTACTTATTTTGATAGGAGAGATTAATCCATTTACATTTAAACTAATTACTGATAGGGAAAGACTTACTATTGTCATTTTGTTAATTATTTTCTGGTTTCTTATAGCTTTTTTTGTCACTCTTTTCCTCTTCTGATGTCTTATTTGTGTTTTGTTGATTTTTTTTTTATAGTGACGTGCTTCTCTGATTCCTTTCTTATTTTCTTTCTTGTTTTCTATAGGTATTTTATTTGTGGTTACCATGGACTTTACATAAAACTTCTTATGGTTATAACAATCTATTTTAAGCTGATAACTTCAATGGCTGACAAAAGGTTTATTCATTTACTCCCCTTCCCACCACCTTAAAAGATTATTTGCTGAATGACTTTTGCTCAAAGCCTCACCATTACCACTCCCATCTGATACATTATCTTTCTTCTTAGGTATTGCCATATCCTCTTAGGGTCTCTCTGCTTTCTTCTATGCTCTTTTCTCCCTGACTGGCCTCCTCAACTTGCCCAGTTATTCTCTAAACAGCAGCCAGAGGGGTCCATCTAATGCTAAATCAGATTATGTCCTTCATTTGCTTATAACCTACCACTGGCTTTCTATTGCAAAGGAAAAAAGCCAAAGTCTTTTCAATATTTATAGGTCTCCGCAATCAGCCCCTGACTCTGCACCTCTGTGGTCACTCAATTCCAGCCATACCGGCTGTTTTGCTGTTCCATGACCACACCAAGTGTGCTCCCTCCTCAGAGGTTTGTACTTGCTCTTTCCTCTCTCTGGGAATGCTCTTTTCTATAACCATGTGGTTTACTTTCTCACTTCCTTCTGATCTCGGCTCAAATATTGGCTTTTCTGGCTACCCTGTATAAAATAGCAATTCTCTACCCCTCCTACACAGCTTTAGTTTTTTCCATAGCAATTATCATTGCTTAGTTTAACATATATTATTATTCTCTAGTCTAACATTTTACTATTATTGTTATTGTTATATTATTTGGTTGTTAACTCCCACAGCTAGAATGTAAGCTCCATGAGGGCTACACTTTTGTTGATTACATTCACTACTGTATCTCTAGTGCCTAGAACAGTGCCTAGCTGCCAATAAGCATGCAGTCACTCAATAAATATTTGCTGAATAAATGAATGAAAGTATTAGCACACGGATGCTGTTGGATATAAACTGAGGTGTACTCAGGGGAAAGTAGCCAGATCAGAGAATTCCAAACCATAAGAAATTATTGTTGATTCTAACTGTAGTCAATTTTCCCCTTACAACTTATAACATATGTGGATGCTGAGTCTGCAGAAGACAAGGCATAGTGAGTGGCTTCAGATATTTGAAGGACTACTTTGTGGAAGTAAGAGGTGAAGTTACTCATGGATTCCAAAGACTAGAACACCAACTCACAGGAAAGGAGCTATAGAGAGACATGCTTATTAAGCAAAAGGAAGAAGGTGCTCTCTGACCATTTGCACTTTCATAAAATGAATGGGCCACCTTGCTTAGGTAGTGAGCTCACCATCATCAAAGGTGCTCAAGCAAAGACTGGATGAGTAGTTAGTGGAAGGTGGAAGCAAGATCCAGAAGACCTCTGAGGTCTCTTTCAACCCTGAAATTTTAGAATTCTACAAACATGAGAGGAAGCAAGAGTGTCTCTAATAAAGTATCTTACTACAGTGTGATGGCCATTTATTTTATATCATCTAGTATAATATTTTTTCATAGCTGGAGAGTATTCCATTATGCGGGAGAATCCAAAAAAATTTTAGCAAATACCTAATGTTGGGTATTTTAATTTTCTACATTAAAAAACATTAGACATGAGTTGGTCCCTTTCCTAGGGGGACATGGTAACAACAGTGGACTGGTGGAGTTTCAAGGACAGCTTCCCAGAGCAGTATACGTTCAGGCAAAACTGAGAGTGGGTATCTTCATTTTTTGGTCAAATCCTTTCTCTGTGTTGAATACTACAATCCAGTGGCTAAGCCACCAATCTATTGTGATGGAATAATGAGGGGGGGAAGATATCTGGGGCCGTGAGTTTTTCCTATGTCTTCTAGGTCTGAACTTCTCATATTCAATGTGTACACAATCACTGGGGTTTTTGTTAAAGATTCTGATATAATAGGTCCGGTATGGGGTCTGTGTTTCTGTATTTCTAACAAGTTCTTGAGGGAAGCTGACCATTTTATGAATAGCAAGGTCCTAGTTCATATTCCTCAAGGGGCTCTCTATGAAATTGCCTTTCTTTGGAGTCAGAGGCAGCAAATCGCATCTCATTCCTAAAAATATTTGGAATCATTATGATGTTTACTTTGTATCAAGCAAAGCAATGACAAGTGCTTACTAATGAAAATAAGCTGTTGAAAGGAACTGCCAATTAGATAGAAACAATTTAGCTTGTATCTCACTCTCAAGGACAAAATTAGTCATGCATGGTATTTCCAGTGGAAAAAAAGTGCTTTAAGTAAATTATTTAGCATTTATATTTGGTAGTGGTGCATGCCTAATAAAATCAGTGGTGAAAACAAATAATTATAGTATGTTATTGGCATCACCTAGAGTCTAGACCTGCTGCCCTGTTGTGGGACTTGGTGGATGAAAAATCCTGACTCTTCTGTGGAAGGGGCAGAGACTTTCAATACATTTGTTTGTGGCTTCCCAAAGTGTGGCCTGGCTATTTGTGATTAGTCGAGTCAGTCTTTTTGCTTGTTAAAAGTACCTGCTCTCAGGAAGTCATGTGCTCACCTCTATTGTAGCAGTTGAACACAGTATGTAGCAATTGCCTCTTTATTTTTCTGTTTCTCCCACTCTGTCATGGGAATGACAGGGACAGCATGCTGTCCACTGTACAGGCTAATATTAGGGAACTAAACAAATATCTTTCAGACTGAAAGAATGAAACTTCATTTGGGAAGAAGAAGCTCTATATGATAGCCCTGGTCATGCCGTCAGCTGCCCTGCAGACCTTGTCCTAAGCTTTGTGCACTGATAGTTCTTGCACCAGCTCAGGGGTTGCCCCTAACGTAAAAGCCCTATGTCTTTGTTTTCCCACCTCATGTGAGCATCAGAAGAGGAGAATAAAAATCAAAACACTCTGAAGAACTGAAAGATGAATTTGAGAAAGAAAAATAATGACTGTACTTAGGGTGTATGCATGTGTATGTATGCATTTTTAGATGTTAAGAAAATACTACAAAAGTCTCCATAATTAAAATACTATATAACTCATACAAGCCAAGAAACAGATCTAAATATATAGAGAATATGGATAGTTTAATATATAGAGAGTATGGGTAGTTTATTTCATAGATGTCTTGGAAAAAAATGGCTATCTGTTAAAACAAGTAAGTTGAATCTATCTTTCACATGCTACACTAAAAACAAACAAAAAAGCCACACCAAAACCAAACCATAACCCATTTCTTATCTAAAGAAATGTTAACAAATGAAACAATAAAAGATCTAGAAGAAAATCTAGGTAAATATATTTTTGATGGTGGGGTAGGAAAGGCATTTAGCACTTAATGAAAGAAATTTGAAACTGATTTTCATGTTTGAGACAATGATGGTGAATTTCTAGTTTGGTGAGCATGTAAGAAATAGATACTCTCATATGTTGTTGGATGGATTGTGAAATGTACTTACATTGCTAAAGTGCAGTTTGGCAAAAATAGATCAAAAGGTTTCAAATTTTACATAGTATTTGGTACAGCAGTTTAATTTCTAGAAACTGGTCTTAAGAAAATTATTATAGATGTAGGAAAACGTTGATTTTGTAGAAGATGATTAGAAGCAATTTATCAATAAGGGGTCAATCAAACAAATCTTTATGCAGTCATGTGATGGAATACTATTCAGCCATAAAAATGATGGAGAATATTTAATGATAAGGAGAAGTGCTGACAGCACATCGTTAGGTAAAGTAGAAGATCAGAAAGCTAAACAGAAAATGTGATTCCTACTTTAAAGACAAGAAAGATATATGTGCAAAACTAATAATCGTTATCTATTAGTTTTATATCATTATGAATGATTTAGTTTTATATAATTATGCTTTTTATATTTTCATATTTTCTTCAATAAACATATTTTACTTTCAGAATCAGGAAGAAGTGTTAATAAGAGAGCAAAACCCTCTTATAGATGAAAGAAGCATTGTTGTAATTATTAAAAATGAACAGATGCTAATATTAACAATTGCACAAATTAAGGTCAGGCTTACAGTACTATTGTCAACTGTTTTTTTCTCTGTTAAATTAGGTTAAAAAATTTTTTTTCAAAAGTAAACAAAGAAACACGTTGAACAATACTTGAGTAATCCAGAAAAAAATCGCTCTTTTTATTGGTAGGATAGACCACGTTTGCTGTGGTAACATCTTCAAAACTCAGTGTCTTAAAATATAAAGGCTTATTTCTCATTCAGGACACATGTCTATTGTGGATTTTTGGATGGGAGGGAAAGTGGGAGACCTGCCCATCTTGGTCTCTTAAGAGATTACTATCTTAAATATTGTCAGAAACTGGCACAGTTAAACAGAACGCAGGAGAATCTTACATTGGCTCAGAAATGACATATGCTTTTGCTTACAACTCATTGGCCAGAACTAGTCTTGTGACCCCACCAATCACAAGGGGCTGGGAAGACAGTCAGAAATAGTTAACGAACAGCACAGCATTCCTGATTTCTACCCCCTCTTCTTACCTTCTCTGGGCAGGGGGGTCTAGAACTAAAATCTGAAGGCTGGCAGGGTCATGATCTGGCAATGACCATGCTCAAGGTTGAAAGGATTAACATGAGCAAAAGAACAGAGCTGAGACAGAGAAAATATTGAGCACATTTCTAGGGAAGTTTGAAAAATGCTCTGCATTTCTCCTTCCCTACTATGATTAACATGGAATTCTATAGGTTGTTCTTCATCTCTAAAGTAAGGGGTTTTGACTTTTATGCCTCTACAGCCCTTCATAGCTTAAAATTCAGCATTTGCTGAAAAGAACACTAATAAGAGCTAACTCGGATTTTGTGCCTTTTATGGGCTTCCTACTTTTCCAAGTTATTTCTTTGGATTATCCATTTGTTATGGGCCAATTTGTACCCCCCTACCCCAAATTCATATGTTAAAGCCCTAACCCCCAGTACCTCAGAATGTGACTGTATTTTGAGGGAAGGCCTTTAAAAAGGTAATTAGTTAAAATGGGTATGTTGGGGTGAACCTTAATCCAATATGACTAGTGTCCTTATAACAAGAGATTAGCATAGAGAGAAAAAGAGTGAGAGGAGAGATGCTAGACACATGAACACATACAGAAATGACCATGTGAGGACACAGTGAGAAGGCAGCCACATGAAAGCCAAGAAGAGAGGCCTCAGGAAGAGACCAAACCTGCTGACACCTTAATCTTGGACCTCTATCCTCCAAAACTGTGAGAAAATATATTTATGTTGTCTAATAAGCCACTCAACCTGGGGTATATTGTTAATGGCAGCCCTAGCAAACTAATGCATCACATAATACATATGAAAATCCTATGAGTTTGGTACTATTTTCTTTTCCACATTTATAGGGGAGGATACTGATTTCAGTGAGGTGAAGTGACTTGCCAAATTGATACATTTAGCTCATGGTCCTAACTACTACACTTTAATTGAAGAATGAAAGTAGAAATGAAGTAAGAAAACAAGGCTTTCACCTAATAACAGGTAACAGTTGTAGGACATTTGGCAGGCACAATTGTGTACACTTTATATGTGCGCATTTTTTTAACAGTAGCTGTCAGCTATTTCTGTGTAACAAATTATCATGAAATATAGCTGCTTACCTACAACAAAACATTAAATATCTCACAGTTTTTGTGGTCCAGGAATCCAGTCACATCGTGGCTGGGGACCTCTGACTCAGTGTCTCTCACAAAGCTGCATTCAAGGTGTCAGCTGTAACTGTGGTCATCACAGGGCCTGACTGAGTCCAAGCTTGAGGGAGGAGACAGATGGGCCCCTGGGCTGGATGCTAGTGTTTATGAAGTGGAGTAAAATTGAAGCTTTGCTTTCCCCCCAGACACTCCAAGGACAAAGCTAGTGGCAGAAGCTGAGCTCTGCTGGAGTAAAGAGATGAGATGACCACTCCTGAGTCAAGGAAAACTTCCCCATCTGCACATGTGCAGGAAGGCTCCTTGGGGGTCAAAAAGAAGGGGGCGCCACCCCATAATAGGTGATGCCAAGACCCCCATAGGTCTCTGCGGTGGAATCCATCTTAGCCAAATGTTGCGCATTAATGCTGAGGAGGGTCCTAGGACAGGTCAGATGTGGAAAAAGAAACAGGATAACTGGCCAAAGGTAAACCAACACCCGGAAGGACTGTCTTATATAAGTGATTTAAATTACCTCTTTACTGCCCTCCTCCTCATTAGAAAGGACGCCCACACCCTTTCTCTCCTCATGTGTGTTTCTGCCTTGTTTCAGTCTTAAACAAGCTGTTTCTCTGTGTGCTCTCCCACTTGTTGTGCTGTCTCTGATAATAAACTTTGTACCTGTTTTTACAGTTTTTGACTTCTTTAAACATTCTTGCTTTCAAACAGGGGCAAGAGCCAGGGCCACTTTGCTTCTAGCCTCTAGCCCCTGGTGGTCTAGTGGCTAGGATTCCTGGTTTTCACCCAGGCTACACAGATTCAGTTCCTGGGAACTAAGATCTCTCTTCAGGACCGCTCACTGCTATCTCTCCGAGATCAAGCTCACTCAAATGCTTGTTGGGAGGATTTAGCTTATTGTACTGAGGGTCCCAGGTCCTTGTTGGGTGTTGGCTAGAGGCCTCCCTCAGTTCCTTGCCATGTGCAGCTCTCATGTGGCATCTCTCCACATGGCAGCTGGCTTTCATCCGAGCAAGCAAGAGAGAATAGAGGGGAGAGCAAGACAGAAGTCTGTCTTCATAATCCAATTTCAGAGGTGATGTCCCATCACTTTGCCATGTTCTATTGATTAGATGCGAGTCACTAGGTCTGGCCCATACTCGACAGGAAGGGATTACAGAAGGGCATGAATACCAGAAGGTGAGAGTAGTGGCTGTCTACCATGGATGAGCAAACAGAAGCATGGAAAAGGTAGACAACTTTCCCAAAGCCTTACAGCTAGTAAGTGGCAGAGTCAGGATTAGAACATGGCTAGTCAACTCCAGGGCCTGTGCTTTAAAGATTTATGCAGTCGTGCTTACTATGCATAGCAGATAAAATGTTATCAGCAACTATGTCTTAAAACCTCTTTGGACTAGAGGCGATGGGCCAAATCCAGAGTCACACTGCCCTATCCACAAGTCAGTTATGTACTTTGGGGGCTGAGGGGCCTGCTATCTATATTGGGGTCAGCAGAACACTTTCTGTAAGGAACCATGGAGTACTTTAAATATTGTGGGCCACATGGTCTCTGTTGCAGCGATTCAACTCTGCTGCTGTAGCATAAAAGTAGCCATAGGTAAGAGTTAAATGAATGGGCGTGGCTGTGTTCCAATACAATTTTATTTACAGAAACAGGCAGTAGGCTGGATTTAGCCTATGTGATATTGTGTGCTAGCTCCTGGCCTGAATCACTGTGGGCCCACAGATGTACCAAGGAATTCTTAATTTTATAAAAGTTAAAGTTACTTGCTTTATTGGGATCTCATAAGTCACTGAACCAAAAGATGGAGCAAAAGCAATTTTGAAGCAATAGAAGCAGCGAAGGTTGATATATTTTTCCAGGGTCTTCATGCCCCGAAGATACCTCTTGAATGTGTTCACCCATCGTCACTCCTTGTGCCTTGGACAACTTTTTTGCACTTGGTGGAAGGAATGCTTCCTTGCATTTCCCTTTGAACTTTCATCCTGTTGTATTCTGGCTTGAAGTTTCTTTTTTCTGCCTGAGTCCTTTCCTGTTCTTATCAACTTCCTTGCCGTAGGCCCAGCATTTTTCAGGTTGTTGACAACTTTGCATAATATCCATTATGTTCCCTTAGATGGAAGGGGCCCATGGTTCCCGGGAATTCCAAAAAGTCGTAAGTTCCCCCATTTCTGAACAGAATGTATGCAAACTCCAGGAAACACCCTAGGCCAGGGATCATCATGAAACTTTCCTAAAATTAAGAGTGAGCCCTGGACCCTAGTGAGCTCTAATTTTGGAAGATGTCTTTATTGATACAGACAGAATTTAGGAAGTAAGGCGAGTGGAGTGCTTTACCCCATTAGGGGAGCAGACCCAAGAATGTGAAGTTTCCTGAAGCCAAAAGCCACCTGGTGACAATGTAGAGTCTTACAAATGATCCCCACGAGACTTAAATTATAGTTTAAAGAGTTAAGTACTTATTTCAGGATCTCAGCAAATAGCCAACCAGCAATTTTATTTTTAGTACGTTTTCTTTCTCACTGGAGAAAATGATCTACTAGAAAAAATAATATTTGCAGCCTTTGCCTCAGCCTTTATTCTAATGCTGGGAATAGCTTCAAATAATATGATGAACAGTTTCCTAGCTCTTTGCCTAGGGCACTGTTAGTCTTTTATACATATTTATTTTATTTTATTTTGTGTCTTGGACCTTCTGACACTTAATAATATAATAATATAATTTACCTTGATTACACTGCAGATGGGACTCTCCCTGACTCAATTTAAAAAATTAATGCATTTAATTAGAGTAGAAGTGTGCAATAAGACACCAGGTGACTCAGCTAAGTAAGAGAAGGGTTCCTAATTACACTTCTAAATCAAATTGTACTCTGAGTGCCCTTCTGAGGTTAAATCCCGCAGAAGTTTGGGACCATTGAGGATTGCTGACTCAGTTTTCCCAAGCTGAGAATGGAGGGGAGGGGGTGATCTGTATTCAACATACCCTGAGTTTCTAAATATTTGAAACTAATATTCACTACTCTTCCTAAAGTATAGTGTTTAGGGATGCTTAGCCACGAGTGAATCTCTTTTTTGCTCCCCTTAGACAGTTCTCTGAATTCCATTTGGTATCACCTGCTGTTTTATTACACATTTTCTCATAATTGCTTTTGTGTAAGCAGGGTTTGTGGGATAAAGAAAAAAATGACTAATCATATCTCAAGATGTGGAATCCAGAGTATACCTCAGCATTATTTTAGGATTATTTAAAAATGTATTTACTGCATGCTTTTCTTCTTTCTCATAACAGTATTTCTCATTAGAATAGATTTATTTATCACTTTTCTCTTAATGTTGTAGTTTGTGACATGAGAATCAATTATATACCTTTTCAGAGGGACTTTTTAAAATGACTAGATGATGATTTCTCCCCTGTGCCATTTGTTAGTGTCACAGGGATGAAGAAAACTTTAAAATGATTTTTCTGGGTAAGAAACTAAGATATATTCTTGGAAAGGGTGTGGATTATGCTTTCAAGGGGCCAAGTCTAATTACCAAATTTCAAGGAGGAAATAGTTTGAAATAAAGCCTCAAATTGGTATATTTTGATAGAGATGGTGATTTGGAGGCGGTTGACTTGGTTGATGAACATGTTTCAAAAGTTTCTGGTCACTTGTTTGGAACTGGTTTCATTGGAATTAGGTTGGAATCTTTTAATTCTGAAGTTCTAAGCAGGGAAATAGGAGTGAATGGATTCAGCGATGGGTGTGAATTGATCACAGAGTACTAAACTGAGTCAAAAGGCTTTCACCTAAAAATCTCAAAACATACTGTTGACTTAAACATGGGCCCTGGATAAGTGATTAACATTCTTTTGTTGGAACTTGAAAATGGAAAACAGAGATTATATGGAATTAGAGTGGTGGAAATAGGAATTCAAGAAAGGAAGACAATAATGGATTTCAAAACACTAGGGGTTCACTATGACCCAGAAGAAATGATGAAAGTTGAAAAGGTATTAAAAGAGGGTCTTGATATCCAGAGGGTGATCCATGGACCAGCACTGTTGGTATCACCTGGGAGCTTGTTAAAAATGCACAGTCTTGGGCCTCACCTGAGACCAACTGCATTTTCACAAAATTCTGGGTGATTTGGTACAAATTCAGGTTTGAGAAACATCGCTTTAAAGTAAGATATTAAAAAGATTTTCCCTTTACCAACAATGCTTCAGTAGCATAGGGTTACATTTCCTTCTCTGTGCTTGGAATCACACTATATGATTCTACATTAAATAATACATAAGCATAGTAGTGAAAATGTTGTTTTATAATTTTTAGTTTGTGCATTAATGTATAGGTAAAAGCTGGTACACTTGATATTAGAATTATAGAACAGAATGTAAAGGTCATAAATGTAGACAATTTAAAATAACAACAATTAAAGAAAAGAAATAGAGAAGAAAAGAGAGGTTAAAAAAAGAAGTAAAGCAAGTAATTTTCTCATATTTCATAGCAAGCAGTCAACAGATACTGGTTAAATTTGAAAATCCAGGAAACAGAGTTTATTTGTCATATTTCAAGTCATAAAAGAAACAAATATAACAACATAACCAACAAAATTTGAAGAGCAAGACCGGGAGGGAAGTTGGAAGGCAGTGTAGATGAACTAAATTCTTCAACCTTCACAGCAAGGAGCTAACAGTTGCTATCCAGGGTTGATAAATCACAAAATAAAGGCAGTAGCATGTAGCAAATACGAGTCATATTCCAAAAATCCTAGTGGGTGAGAAATGTCCCATTTCTTTCTTCGAATCTAATGAAAGCAAACTACAATATCTATGCTGCCAATTTGGTAAGAATTCAATGACAGTTAGGCTGAGAGATTTCCCTCTCCACCTCCACCCACGTAGTTAAAGTATGGGCCAAGTCTGCTTCCTCTTCCTCTGGGACACATAGAATTTCCCAGGCTCCCTGGCAAGTGGTTATGGCTGAGTCACTGAGTTTTGGCTTTTGGAACATGAGTGGAGGTGATGTGTGCTGCTTCCAGGCCAGGATCTCCCAATCCTCTTCCCTCTTTGCTGTTTGAATCAAGAGGCCACTGAGGTCTGAGAGGAGAGTGCCGCCATAAGAGGGAAGGAGCTTGGGTTGGGGGAAGGCTGATTGGGACAATCCAGGTAGACTTGAGCAAGCAATAAATTTCTATTTTTTTTGGTCTCAAATACCATAATTTTCTTTTATCATTAGATTAGCCTTTTTGAATAACACAAAGATCATGGGGGTTTCACACAAAGCTGATTTCTGAGGATTCCCCACTTGCCTCAGTCAACAAATCACTGTGGTCCCTTGATGTCAGGCATTTGCTCATTTTTATGTCATGCGAGGACATGGGCATTTTTGCTGAGGCTGAGAAACCCAAGGACTGGGGTCTAATTTACTAAAGGAAGAACTGAAAACTCAAAGTGCTACTCTGGGGGGCCTGGATGAAAAATGGAGGGAGAATTTACCCTTCACTCTGTGTTCTGGTTATTGCTTGCATTTGTAAAAATCAAGTACATGTGATATTTTATAAGATTATCATTAAAAGTACTTCTCCTCTCTAGTCATTGTAATACTTTGATGCTTAAAGAAATCCAGCAAGGACTTAGATAAATGAGATATAAATGGAAATGATGTGTTAAGATTCTGATTTGGCTTAAAGTTTTCTCCTGAAAGAAGTTCAATGACAAGGGTGGAATAAGCAAATTGCAACTTGTATAAAATGTGTCTAAGAAGTGACCTTATATGAGAAGGTCCTTTTACTTCTTTGAGCCTTAGTTTCCTCACCAGTCTGATAGTCATGCTACCATTTGCTCTCCTTTCCCAAGTTGCTATAAGGATCAAGTTCAATTAAATGTATAGAAGATTTGCTTAGGACTTAATGATAAATTGATATAAAAATAGAGACACAGAAATAAACACTACCATGTTCCTCCTCACATGAAGCAAAAACTCTAGTGGATGGGGGGATAGGAAGACATGTACAAAAACAAATGAATCTATGGATGTGGAAGAATTTCAGAAACTATGAAACATGACTCTAAGATGTTATTAATTTTCCCTAACTTCATGTAGCTGCAGACTTTCTAGTTGTTAAAGAGATAGAAATATATTCTTAATCATGGGTCCATGTAAATCTCTTAGTTCGTAATCAGAATTGAAAAAATTGCTGCAACTCTGGCTGCTCCTAGAATGAATACATAGTTCAGGAATGAATTTCTCTTGAGGAAAAAGGGAGAAATGTGTTGGTCACATTTTAAAAATCCATGTGTTCAAAATGCCTGCAAACTTGGTCGCCCCTACCCTACACAGTTCAGAATTATTTTTTTCTTCCCTTCCATTAAGGAGAAGGGATGCAATCTTGAAATTGTGTTCTCTTTTACTCACTGAAGGAGTCAGAAAAAAAAAAAAAAAAAGACATCATTCTTTCATCCTTTTAGGGACTTAGCTTCTTCAGATTAGTATCAATTAAACATTTTTTTTTAATGTGCCAGCTCTGTGCTGGGTCTCCGAGAGCATTAACTCATTCAGTGTCACTCACAATGAGGCTGGGAATGCAGGGTGATGTAAGGTGGGGCTGCACAGTGAAGGGCCCTGTGTGCTGTATTGAGTAACCAGCACTCTGTGTGCTAGGCATTGAAGAGCTGTGGACAGTTTTGGGGACAGGCAAGCATATTAGTCAGGGCAGATGCAAAGTTCCATCCCAAATAGACCCTGAGAGTAGTGACTTAAAGTTTACAAGAGTTTATTTCTTCTCGTTTTTCACATCTAGGAGGGCAGCTTGTTCTATGGGATCATCTCAGCTCTTGCTCAGTCATTTCTTTTTCATCCCCTGAGCATTGTCTTTTACATCTTCAAAGCTGCATCGCTGCTGCCTTCCGGGTTCCAGGGAAGAGGAAAGAGAATGTAGAGAAAGTATGCCTGTTGACTGAAGTCCCAGGCATAGAAGTGGCACACGTCAGTGCTACTCACTTTCCTTTGACAATAACGTAGTCTTGTGGCCACAGCTAACTGCAGTTGGGCTGAATAACCAAGATCTGGCTGCAATTCTATTATTAGGGTGACTTTTGTGGACACCTAGTCATGTCTACCATAACAGGAAAATAATCAGATATATGATTTAGAAAGAAAATTCTGATTTTTTTTTTTTTAGTATTCTCTGTAGCATCTAGCACAGAGCTGTCTATGTGGTAAGCATTCCATCAATAATTGTTGGCTCATTAATTGACTAATAGATTGATACACCCAGGATGAGGCTTGAGGGCTATCTCATTTCCTTATGGTGACATGTAAAGATCCACTGATGGCACCTGCCCAGTGATGCCTTCCTCAACACGATATAGCAAAGATGCTGCTGAAGGTCTGTTCTACTCTGTTAGAGTCATGTCTGGGGAATTTATAGCCCTCATGAGACAAAAGGGAATGATTCAAGACCCCGAATCAAGAGGTTGGGAAATGATCCAATGTGCCATTGTACCTGTTGCCAGGAAGAGGCTAACGACTGTTGTTATGTTACATTTAACCCACCAACCACAATTTATAGAGAGGGATTTTATGTGGTAGTCAAAATCAGGTTTTTTTGTTTGTTTGTTTGTTAGGGAAGTCCTTGGTTTTTTATTTTAAAGCCCTAATCAAGTTTCTTCAACTTTCCTTCTGCTTTGACCAAAGGCTACTTAGAAAAGATGCAAGAACAAAGGCAATGACAGGAAGTACGTGGATGCTATGCTGTGTGTGAACATTTTACCAAATTTATAGATTTCAGGCTTTCTCTTAAGTGCATTTCTGAAAATCATAGCATTCCTGTACCAGCCAAGAAAGTTTTCTTTATAGACACATAGAAATCCACACTGTAGCAAGTATTGTTCTTACAGATGGAGTGGGTAGCTTCCTAGGTTAGTGTTTACCAAATGCCAGAGCTGGGACTGACTGTGTCAGGATTACCAAGGGATCTTATTAACAATACAGATACTTTGGCCCCATTACAGACCTACTGAGTCAGAGTATTCTGGGCAGAGCCTAGAAATTTGTAGTTTGAAGAAGCTCCCTTTGTTGATTCCAAGGTGTAGTTAAATTTTAGAACTACTGACCTAGATGTCTGGAAGACTCCATACCCCTAAATATTTTGCCTGTCGTCCTACCACAATGCCTGAAATTCTCATGTTACACTTAAATATTGAAGATTACAATTGACATGCAAATGTTATCAGTGTGTTTTTTTTTTAATCAGTCATCAATTTTATACACATCAGTGTATACATGTCGATCCCAATCGTTATGTTACATTTAACCCACCAACCACAATTTATAGAGAGGGATTTTATGTGGTAGTCAAAATCAGGTTTTTTAAAAAGCACTCTTTTCCCTCCCTTCTTCCTTGTAGTGGTTAACCCAAAGGGTGAAGGTGGCAAGAGAGAGAAGCCTGCTTTAATGAGTAGGAGTATTTTATGCTGATATTGTTTAGAGCACCTGTCCCATGGTAATAATACAAAGCAGACTGACTTTTAGTCAATTAAAAAAATTGTTTTAAAATTCTCTGTAGATAGTGAACCACCTTATTGCTTGTACCAAGGTGGGCTTCTCCCATGTCCCTTACTCCTTGGTATGCCACTCATTCTCTTCCTCCTTTCTTCTTTTCTCATTCTCCTTCCTTTACAGTATTGGTTTATTCTCACTGTCTTCTTCATCTCTCTTCCCATTCTCTCTGAAGGCTCCACCAGCCGGACTTCAGCTCCAACCACTTCATCCAATTAGCTCATGTCGAGGTCACCTTGCAGCTGCTACTTCTGACTGTTGATTGTCAGTTCTTGTTTTACTTGACCTATCAGCAACATTTATCACTCCTGCTCACTTCTTCCTCCTGGAAACTCTTGCTTCTCTTGGTTTCTGTGCACCATCCCAACTTGGGAGGTCCTCACTGGGCTTTCTTCAACAAAATCTTTTCTTCTTGATTTCCAAATGTTGGAGCATGCCAGGACTCAGTTCTTTGTCCTTTTCTCTTGTCCATGTACACCCACTTCCTTGATGATCTTATCCAGTCTCAAGACTTTAAATAGCACATATAAATGGTGACTCCTAAGTTTCTATCTCTAACCCAGGCTTCTTCCTTGTGCTCCATATTCATGCATACAACTCCACCACTTTGCATCGCCATTGAAAAGCCACCTCAAACATTACATGTCTATACCTGACTGCTCATCTTCCCTCCACAATCGATCCATTGCCAGTCTTCCCGTCTGAGTTTATGATAACTCTAATTGCTTAGGCCAATAATATAAAGAATCATCTGTGACTCCTTTTTTGTTTTCATAGCCATATCCAGCTGGTTGGGAAATTCTGGAGGCTTTTTGTGGAAAATGCACCAAGAATATGACAATTATTACTATGTGTGCTGCCATCACCAAACCAACATCATCTTTCACCTTTCAACAATAAGTTACAGTAGTCTTCTAGATGGTCTCTAGATCCCATCCTTTTCTCCTACCTCATGTCTGGACAAAGAAGTAAAGGTGTGGAAATCAGACCAAACCAATCTTCTGCTCAAAACCTTCCCTTGGTTTTCCTCTTTACTCAGTAGAATTGCCGAAGCCCTATGATTTGCCCCTTTATCTTAACCTTTCCAATCTCATTTCCCGCATCTTTCTCCCTCTGTCACTCTTTCAAAGATACTTGCCCCCTCTTTGTTCCTCCGTGCACCAGGTGTTTTCACAGCAGTTCTCCTTGACATTAGTTCTCTTCCTCCAATATCGCATGACTTACTCCCTCAACTTTTCCAGACTTTGCTCAAATATCATTTCAGTAAAGTCTTTTGTTACCGTACTTTATAACATTACAATATTTCTGATCTTCCTTGCTTGTCTTTGCTTCCATAGCAATGTACTATATTTACTATTTTTTTATATTATTCACCATCTTTCACCCACTAGAATATAAGCTCCATGAGGGCAGAGATTTTTGACGCTGTGCCCTCAATGCCTAGACAGTGTCTGGCATATGGGAGGAGCTCAGTAATAAAGTTGTAACTGCAGTATAGTTGATTCTGTATTTGTTGAATGAATGAATGGTGCTTCTGGCTCCTGTCCTCTTGACAGTTCACCCCCTCTCCAATTTCTTGCTTTCCTCCAGTGCTTTCCTTCCAACTATGACGTTTGGTAATTTTTCTCTTACCAAAAGTTTAATAATTTCTCTTCACCATCCATTCATTTATCCAGCTCTACAACAAATATTTTCTGAGCGTATCTTTGTATACTGAACTGTGCTAAGAGTCTAAAGTGAGTAAGAAACAGTTTCCTTCTTCAAGCTCATTTCCTGTGGATGCCTTGGATTTAGGCTTGGCTGCTAATGAGTGCGCCTGTCAGATAATGAACTGAATCCACCATCTCTCTATACCTTTCTGGAAGTCATTGTCACTAGTGGGGTGTGCAATAGCTTTTGGCTGGATTGGGAGAGAGGGCTGAGAACCATTTGTCTTCAGCAGTGATGCTCCTTCAGGAAATGCATGACCTGCTGATTGGGAGCCTCACATTCATCATCTGTTACCTTGGCCCGAGTAGGAAAGATGAGAGGGGATCTCTCACCTTTTTTGGTCAGGCCAGGCAATCACGTGTGTGCCCCTGCTGGATGCGGGGCTTTTGTGGGGAGCAACATGAAGAGGCTCTTGTTTGTTGCAAGAAGACATTGCTACTCCTTGAGCCTCCCTGCTGTGGAGTTGTTAAGTCCATGCTAAAAGTAGGGACTCTTCTGTTAATGATCCAGGTTACTGGTCCTCCCTTCTTACCTGCCCAGCTCTGATGCATGCCTGGAGGCCAAGGAGCCTGCAGTATGTGGGCTGGAATAGGGACCTTGATTCATTCAGGGTGAATCAGCCCCCTTCAGTTGAACCTCCCCATCCAAAGGCCAGTCTTCATTCCTAGGGGAAGGAACACAAACTTTAGGGTCAAAATAAACCTTGAATTGCATCCTGGGCTTTGTCACTTTCTAGCTGTTTGGCCTTGACTCTTTGAGCCTCAGTTTCTCCATCTATAAATTGGGGATAATAACAGCTACTTTACTGTATTGCTGAGAGGATTCAGTGATTTAATGCTTGCAAAACACTTACTTCAGAGCCTGGCATATAATAATCATGAACCATATGATGGTTATTATTATTATTTAAGAAGTCACTATTATCTTACTTGTATGGAAAGTTAATTGTTTTTGTTGTGCTAGTCGTCAGTTATTTTTGTGGAGTGTCTCAGAGGCACAGGCTTGAAAATATGATCATTGGCACAAAACAAAACAAAACAACAGCAAACCATCCCAGCAGGCTCCCAAGGCTGATACTTGTTTTCAATCACTGTGGCTATGAAAAGGAGAGAGAGGGGCCAGCAGAACCCTTATTCTCTTGTGGATCCCGGTGCATTTGAAGTGCTTCAAATAGCCTCCTGTGACAGGAGGAGTTGCAGGTTGCTCCCCACCCCTTAAGGGCAGAAAGCTTCTCTCATCTGACAAAGGAAAGGAGTAGGCTTCCTGGCCTCTGTTCTCCCCACACTACCTTTGTCCTCCCCAGATGCCTTCAGCCACTTTGCACACTCAGGGGCTGGTTTCTGGACATCCTGCTCTATTTTTAATGCCAGCTCCAAAAATGGGCCCAGACATCTGCTTAGAGGCCAATCTCTGCAAAAAACAGCCTATTTTTTTTTTACATTGCAAATCTGGGTCTCTGGAGTAGAGTGAAGCATATCATAACTTCTGTAGCAGAGGAGCAAGTCTGCCCTCCCTGTGCTTTTCCCCAGACCAGGTGGGTGAATGCCCAGGGATCCCGTGCCCCAGCTCCAGAGAGCAAGCAGGAGCAGGACCTTGGGAACAATCCCATCCCCTCACCTCACAAATTCCCCACACCTACCCTTCTCTCCAGTCCCCAGAATCTTCCATTCTAACTTGTAGCAACATTGGCTTTGAAATGAGGCAGTTATTTGCCAGAGACCAGAAATTTTTGTGTTTTGTTTTCTCACCCTGAAAAAATTAGTAGCTGCAGTGTGATATGGTAGAATGCTTAGTATAGTAGCACGCTTTGGCATTGGCTCAAATCCCAGCTCTATTTCTTTCTAGCTGTGTTTCCTTGGGCAAGATACTCAGCATCTCAGAGCTCCAGTGATAATATGTGCCTTCAGGATTGTTTAAGGATTAAATAACATGGTTTATGAAAGTTCTCAGAAATATTAGTTACTTTCTGCTATTTCTCTGTGACCTGTACAACCAAATACTTTAGAAAAGGAGGGAACACAGGAAGGCTAGAATAATGACAGTGGGGAAGTGAGTACAGGCACACCTCAGAGAGATTGCCCATTTGGCTCCAGACCACGGCAATAAAGTGAATATTGCAATACAGCAAATATTGCATTAAAGCAAGTCACATAATTTTTTTTTGTTTCCCAGTGCATATACAAGTTGTTAAGTAGTCTATTAAGTGTGCAAGAGCTTATGTCTGAAAAACAATGCACGTACTTTAATTAAAAAATACTTTGTAGCTAAAAATTCCTAACCATCATCTGAAAACTCAGGGTTGCCACAAACCTTCAATTTGTAAAACAGAGCAATATTTGCGAAGCACAATAAAATGAGGTATGCTTGTACAGAATCAAGATAGGTGTTGTATTAGTTTGCTAGGGCTGTTGTAACAAAGTACACAAACTGGGTAAACATCAGACATTTAGTTTTTCACAGTTCTGGAGGTTAAAAGTCCAAGATCAAGGTGTCAGCATGGCTATGCTGTCTCAGAAGGCTCTAAGGGAGAATCTTCCCTTGCTTCTTCTAATTTTTGGTATTTGCTGACAATCCTCAGTGTTCCTTAGCTTGTAGATACATCACTCCAGTCACGTGGCTGTCTTCTTCCCATGTGTCTTTACATCATCTTCCCGCTGTGCGTGTCTATCTCTGCGTCCAAATTTCCCTTTTTTATAAGGATACCAGTCATCTTGGATCAGGACCCACTCTAATGACCTTATCATAGCTTGACCATCTGCAAAGATTCTATGTTCAAATAAGGTCATGTTTATAGGTACTGAGAGTTAGAACTTCATTATATCTTTTCAGGGGACACAACTCAACCCTTAACAGGCATTAATATATTATTATATTTTATTTCCTTGGTTTTGTTTTTAGAGTAATGTGACCTTCTTTTCTTTATGTCTACTTTCCTACCTTGGCAGTGTTTCTTATTTAACTTCCCAGAAGAAGCAAATAAGAACCACTGCCAAAGTTAGGAAAGCAGACTATTCTACTCCTGCTTTATAGTATCTGATGTCTGTCTGTCTCCCTTATCTTAAGTATCTATCTATCTATCTATCTATCTATCTATCTATCTATCTATCTATCTATGTGTTTATGTATTATGTATCTATTATCTATCTAAACGTACATTTCTTTTTTCACTTGGAACTTTTCTTCACTGGTGACAGATATATGCATGAACTCTGGGAAAGATTAGCATGTATTAGATTCTCTACTCACTGGAGGGTAAAAAGACACTAGAAGTCATAATGATAGTTAATTCTGTTGAAGACAAATATGCTTTCTTTAAATAGTGAAAGATTCTTTTTATTTAAAATATTTATTTCCTAGTGAAAGGAACAGCTGTATCAGTTGAAACAATGCATTTGTGAACACAGGATTCAGCAACATTTCCTGGGCCAGCCAATAACATTGGTATACACACAGCAAATCATTTCAATTTACCAACTGTTCTGAAATTATCTGACCAAGCAGAAAGCATTAATCTGAATCCTGTTACAAATGGACTTTGAAATGGTGTCATGAACCTTGGAGAAGATGAGGAAGAATCATCTTCTCTCTGATTTGGAATGGGCTCTTTTATCATTGTTCAGTGTTTTTCCTCTTTTTATTTGTAACTAATGACATACTGCAGTTCAGGTCTGCTGGTCTTAATCTACAACTAGACTATTAGCAGCCCCAGTCGGCGTGATGACACACTAATTAAAATTAGGAGATTAAAGAGTAATGTTCCTTGCCTGAGACCAGTCTGCATACCAAAGACAATTTCTCCAGCTAGTGAATGAAGAAAGACTTAAATGGCAGTGAACTTGATATCATTAAATTTAGTGAATAGTGGCGGGGGGTGGGGTGGGGCAGTCTGCTAGAAGACTGGGAATTAAAAGACAGAAGTTTTAATACTTGTTTTATTATTTAACATTTATCCATTTATTTTTATTTTCAACAAATATTAAAATGCCATCTAAATTATAAGGAGATCAGGTTGATGGAAAAGATCGTCAAATTCCATATTTCTCCATTCCAAAGAGAACTTCAGAGCTCCGTTTTTTCTCTCTAAAATAAGAACAAGGACACCTAGCCTTGTATTACAACAAAGGGTGGAGAGATGGTTTGATAAGTTTGGGATTCAATCTTAAAATTTGTAAGAAGATGTCTAAAGAAGGATTCAGAAACAAGAAATGGGACTTCACTCAATTTAGCTTAAAAAATGCAAAATTTAATATAGGCTCACCCCATATAAATCCAGGGCCTCATGTCCTGTGTCTCAGTATCCAGACATTTCTGTGCCAGCATAGGCTAGCATCCAGAATATATTAAATAAGAATATTGTTTTCTTGAGTCATTTGAAGATGATTTAAAATAACCAAACTTGTAAACTATAGCAACACTTTCACAAATCGCTGTTCTATGTGCCTTGATTCCCAGACCTCTCCAGAATCTTTCACTTCAACAAATTACTTCTAGAACTCTTTCTGATATTCTGTGCTGCCAGAAATTTTTTTTTCATATTGATCCATGTTTTCTGACTTTTTTCCTTTCTGATTCAAGTGAGAATTCTTCTCACTTTTCTTCCACCTTGCCAGAATTTTTCCTATGCTTTCAATTGAAAACAAACAATTAGTTAGCAAAGAGATAAACTTCCTTGAAGTACAAAGGAGGTAAGATGATTGGAAGTATTAAACAAAATGTCAGAAATGGAGAACTGATTGAAATAAAAGGTGTTTATTTGGGGTTTGTTAGGCCTGCAGCCCCGGAGACACAGATTCAAGAAGCACTTGAATTGTGTTCCCCCAGACTTCAAAATGCGGGAGGCTGATAAAAAGCAAAAACAACAAGGTTACTTGTTTATCATGAGTTGTTTAATCAAGAATTATAGTTGGAGCTGGAAAGAAGTAAGGGTGCTTGTTAAGAAAGGATCAGTTGGATCAGGCATGGTTGCATATTTACAAAGGGAGCCCTTGAGACACAAAGTTGCAGCTAGCGGAGGTTGTTTTAAAAACTGTTGGTTTCCTTGGCGAGGTACAGTTTACAGAAAGTTCATGTTCTCAGTGGTGCAGAGACGTGTCTGAGACCAGATCCTTAATGGCTGCCTACTCCATTTTTGTACACGTGAACTGTGATACTCCATTAAAATTTCACTTTGTCATCAGAAGAGATGGTGGAGATGAAGGGGAGGGCTAGGAGCAACCACACATGAATACTTCTTGTCCCTGATGCCCTCGGGTCGCTGGGAAGCTCTCAGGAATTGGAAAAATGTCAGACAACTACTGCTTCATCTCTCTTGTTCTTGGGCAGACAGTCTATCATTTGTGCTGTAGATCTGCTTGGCTTTTCTCTGATGGAAGTCCAGGTTCTCTGTCATTCATCTGCCTGTATTTAATCCTTCACAAGGACCGCCTAAAAAGGGCAGCATCAACCCTTGAGTTTTTATGACCTTTTAGAATGAACTGCCTTAATTGATTCCCGAGAGAGAATCTAATAGCCCAGTTTGGTTCCGGCATTTACTTCTGGTCCAATAAGCTATAGTCAAAGGGGGCAGGGGTCATGTGGCAGGTGCATTAGGACATAGTACAGCTGGTAGGCTTGGCGAGGTGAGGACGGGTGTGAGGGGAAGTAAATAATGTGGTATACCCAGTCCGGAGGATATATTTAAACTTCTGTAAAGTAAAATAATTATTTCAAACTCACTTTATTTTTTATTTTATTTTTTTATTAGTTAATTAATTAATTAATTAATTTGTGGCTGTGTTGTTTCTTTGTTGCTGCCTGTGGGCTTCCTCTGGTTGTGGTGAGCGGGGGCTACTCTTCATTGAGGTGCATGGGCTTCTCATTGCAGTGGCCTCTCTTTGTTGTGGAGCACAGTCTCTAGGTGTGCAGGCTTCAGTAGTTGTGGCACATGGGCTCACTAGTTGTGGCTCATGGACTCTAGAGCGCAGGCTCAGTAGTTGTGGCACACGGTCTTAGTTGCTCTGCGGCACGTGGAATCTTCCAGGACCAGGGCTCGAACCCGTGTCCCCTGCATTGGCAGGCAGATTCTTAATCTCTGAGCCACCAGGGAAGTCCCCTCAAACTCATTTTAGACACCAGTCCCTTTGGCTTGGTACTAGGTCCTGATTCTATACTGACTACCTTTGGACACAGACACCTGGTTTACTTAGATTTAACTTAAAACCTGTTTGGAGGCTTCCCTAACTCAGAAATCGGTGACTTGATAACATCCTCCAAGATTATGAAAACTCCTTGCGATAGCTGCAGGGAATTCATCCTTGGAGAAAACTCTTGGAGAGACAAGATGGGGTTAGTACAATTGGAGTAGTACCTAAAACCAGGGGAAGCTCCAAGCCCCCAGTGGTATGTACTCTGAAGAAACTGACAGTCTGCTTTCTCTTGGTCTGGAAAACATTTCCATTAAGACCAGCAAGAAGGCATAATTCTCAAACTATTATTATGGATCTATTGAGCTAACCTTAACTTAGTTATGATATAGGTACCTCAAATACAACAGGCCACAAGTAGTACTATGAATTCCCTTCCACACCCAAACCAAAGCAGGAAATATTTCCTATTCTGCATTTACCAATGTGATCAATGCTATCTAATTATTCAAGATAGAAAGTAATGAAAGCAATTAGAAAGTAATTATACAAGATCTACTGATGATGGTGGTGATGAAGATGATAATGAGTTTTGCTTGGACTATTGCAATAGCCCCTTAATTCTTTTATCTACTGCAAGAGTAGATAGATTAGAGTGTTATCTCTTTCTAATCTATTTCTAATAGGAACCAGAATTATTTTTCTGATATTAAAAAAATAAAAATTCTATGACCCCTTATTTTCTAAAGGACAATGTCAAAACTGCTTTACAAAAGCCCATCATTGACTTTTATCCTAACTGACCTTCAGAATCTCTTAAGTCTCATCACCTACCATGTCTTTTCTCTTTGTATTTATTATTCACTGCCATATCTCCAGCCCTTAGAACAATGCCTGGGACATAGTAGGCACTCAATAAATTTTGTTTACTAAATTCCTTGTTACCATTGCCATTCTTATTCTCTTTCCTTCTGAAGTTAATCTTTCTTATTTTTCTTACATTGGTCTTTAAGTCCTTTTATCCTTTTCTTAATCCTAAATATGTTCGTGTTCATGCATGTTTTTCCAGTTTTTCCAATCCACATATGTGTCGCCTTTACCTCTTACCTCATGCTAGAACCCTGATAAGAATGTATCTGATTGAATCCTCCTTTAGATTTGTGTTACTTTTGTCAAGGAAAATAAAGAGAGTGTGTTCACCTGTAAGGTCAGGAATATGGCATCAGTGATATCAGTAGGAATGACCACGAGGCTCAGACTAGGGCTGAGCTGCACCACTCACTGATGAGAGAGTAGACATTTTGCCTCCTTATTCTGAGTGTCTCATGATTTGACCTCTACTAAAGTTCACCTGCTGCAGTCACTCTGGCTAGTCTCCAGTCACCTGTCTAGTTTTTATCTGTTCCTGTTGTTTCTGTGCCTGCTAAAGTTGTTCTCAATATGGTGGTCATCTTGATGGTTCAAGGGGAATGATTTTTTTCTCATCAATCTTAACTTTATTCTCTCAATTTCTTGTAGGTCTCAAAATGTGACAATCATTATACTTAATTACCAAGAGATTGGGCTTACTCTTTCATTTCCTTAGAACCCCCACTATAAGAATCCAGATCTGTACCTTTTGGGGTAGAAGAGAGGTGACAAAGAGTCTCTCCTTGACCAAACTTTAGACTGATTCCTCTGAACCCTCTTCTTAACTAGGCCTTGACCTTTGGACTTCTATGTCCATCTTTGCATCACCCAATTTTAGCAAAAATCCTGCTAAATCAGTTTAGAGAGAATTCTCCACCTTCAATCTTTGATCTTCTGATCAAATTCCTCATCTTACCTGTTCCCTCAGGTGATATCTCATCACCTTGGTTTGCCTTCAGCAAGAATCTTATTAAATATGTTTAACCAGACTCCTCCTTGTGCCTGATGTTTCCTCTTAGTATTTCTTCATCCACTGACACCCCACTCTCCTCCTTGGCTATAAATCTCTGCTTTTCCACTTTAAATACTGTCTAGTTGTTTTTTCTTTAAGAGAAGATATTTTATGGTTGTATCCAAAGGATCCTCTACATTTAGTCAACTAGAACAGAGAATAAACTTCTTGATTACCTCCCAGTAATTTTCCAATTCTTGGGAGACAATTCTTGACTGTTCATCTTTCTTTCTCCTCTAGATTTTGGTTGGTACACTGAATCTTATTGATCTGGGCCCAATGACTCTTTCAGTTTCAGGAAACAGAAACCACTGTGACTGACTACTTTTAGGAGAATGAGGTTTAATATAAGTCTCTAGTGCTTACAAAAATCTTTGGAAGGGTTATAGGTTTCAGATGTGCGTTAGCCCCTGCGAAAGACCTCCAGAACAAGCCTATTAGACCTGCTATCACAGAAGCTGCTCCCTTTGCCAGGAATGTGGGGGTCAGGAGGCTGTCACTGGAACAGTCCTCAGGAACACATCCCCTTGCCTGTGATTCAAGGCCAACTTCCTGACTTTCTCTATCGCACTCACATGAAGCTAAGCATTGGACATTAAATGCTGTTGCATATGGTAAACCCCAATATTTACATGACCACGTTTGCACTGGCAAAAACCAAAGCAGAAGGAAGACCTCCGCCTCATGATCACCTTCTAAAATCTCATGACAGTACTTCTAATTTAGTGGAAACTGGTTTATATCCAAAATCTCTCTTCAAGGAAGTCTGGGAAATGTAGGTCTTTTAGCTGTCCACAGTTTAAGAAGGAATTTGGAAGAGATGGTGAATGAGCTGATGTACCAGAACCCATCACAAGCCCACGTCAAACATCAAGATTATACTCCTGGTTCTCACTTGGATTTCAGAATCCCAAAGGTGTGACTGCAGAGTAGACTATTTTCTTTGCAAGTGGAAGTATTACGTCCCATGGGGCCCCATCTCCTAGCTCTGGCTTATTGGGCCAGGGAAGAATCCCTAACCCAAGGCAGTGAATCCCTTGTTTAACCCGTAGCTAATTGGAATCTTTCGTTCTGGAATTTAAACTAAGACACATAGAAGGTAGTTTGACTAAGAAGACCCAATCTGAAAGGTCAGAGGCTGACCTCTGCCTTATGGGCAAAGTGTAGGATGAGTAAACAGAGAAACTCAAGAAGAAGAATAAAGGGAACGGAGCACATAAACCGAGATGGAGTTAGGCCCCTGAGAAACAGAAAGAGAAGACTCAGTTTCTGAATTTACAATTTCCAGGAAGGCCCAGCTTTATTTAATTTCCTGCCTTTGGCTGCCCAATTGCCTATTGTATAATTGTAGGGGCACCCTCCCTCCCCTTCCCCCACCCTAGTTTTCTTGAGCTAGTTTGAGTTTCTGTTTCTCACAATAGAATGTTGATTATAGTAAAAAATTCACAACCTTAGGATAACATTTATTTAATTATTAGCATTGTGTTAGAGAAAAACTGTTCACATGTATTATTATCCTCAATTTTCCAGCTTCTTCTCTCTCTGCTCCCAACAAGAAGGAAGATTATTGTTGGCTGAGAGAGATATTAGGCCAATCTACATTAACAATATATGTAGAAGCCACAGAGGCTATGTGAGGAAGAGAGATTTTGGCCATTTGAAAAAAAATCACTGTTGGTTGCAGATGCAGGTGAGAGAAAAGTGTAGAGAAAGGGAGAGATTGTGATGGATTACAAATGGGTTTGAAGTCCTTTTTAACTACTTTGGTAGTTGTGCTATTTTTCTTTGAATAGAGTGTTCTGATTGAACCACGTAAAGGCTGTGGATTTACAAGGGCTACATCTACAAAGATCACGTGTTTGTTTGTTTGTTTTTGGCTGCGTTGGTCTTCATTGCGGTGCGTGGGCTTCTCATTGCTGTGGCTTCTCTTGTTGCAGGTGGAGCACGGGCTCTAGGTGCACGGGCTTCAGTAGTTGCGGCACGTGGGCCCTAGAGCTCACAGGCTTCAGTAGTTGTGGTTCATGGGCTCTTGAGCGCAGGCTCAGTAGTTGTGGTGCGCAGGCTTAGTTGCTCCGCGGCATGTGGGATCTTCCCGCACCAGGGCTCAAGCCCGTGTTCCCTGAATTGGCAGGCAGATTCTTAACCACTGTGCCACCAGGGAAGTCCCAAGATCATGTTTTTGTTGAAAACCTTCTGGTATATTTTGGCTACAGGTTGAAATATATATGTATATTCCAACAGTATTGTGATGTTATATAGTATTCATACCCATGTGTGCACACACATGTCTCAGAGAATAAACATATTTGGGAAGACCCCCATACCCTTCCCGTTCATTCATAGAACATTGAGTTCACATAGCTTTGGGGACAGATTGCAGGGAGCATTCGTCTAGAAGGTGTTTTGTGGTCTGTCCATGATGATGTGGACTGTTCTGCAAGAAATGCCCGGTTCAAATGACTAAACTGGTTTTGTCCATATTTACGATTAAGTTCCATAATAATCCAAATTATTTCATAATAATGAAACCAAAATTTTCAATAGGGTTTAATTGTGGCTTGGATAGGTATAAGTGTTAATGACTGGAACAGATGAGCATATCCTTTTAAGATAAATGCTTGTATGAACAATGAACAAGTACATCTAAAAGCCAATTCATGGGGAATTCTTTTTTTTTTTTTTCACTGACTCATTGCCTGGTTTTAACTACATGCAGAAAAATACTTTAACCCTGCACCTTAACAATAGTTATTGGGAATGGTTCATTGTCCTTTGCTTGGCAGAGAAACAATGTGCTTTGAAGTACAAAAATCTGATCCCTGTCTCTTCTGTGTGGAGCACACTGTATTTCAAAAAATGCAAACCCTTCTTTGTTTTCAGGGCAAATAACATACTTAAGCCCAACCATGGTGTTAATTGCAAAAAAAAAAAAAAAAAAAAAAAAGTCTGCTGGGAGAAGGGTGTTCAGAGTTTCCGGAAGGCTAAAGGTGGAGGTATTGTTCACTCCCTCATTAAAGATATGGCCTTTCCCAACCTTAGATGCTGTTGGGTTTAGTTCAAGAACCAGGAAAGCCCAGTGTTTATAAATAATCCCTTGTAAGGATAGTTAGTTCTTTTGAAATGGCAATGGAAGCAGCAGAGCAAGGTGTTTATGTTTAATTATTATTATTATTTTCTAACATGAAGAATGTCATTGACAGATGACAGGGGAAGAGCCCATGCCAAATGTTCTGCATCTGGACCCATCCTGTGTAGCCCCTTGCTTCCACTAAGATTTGTATCTGGCGTGGTGAATTACAAATGGCTTTGAACTACTTTAGTAGTTGTGCTGTTTTTTTCTTGGATGGGGTGTTCTGAAAGAACCACACAAGTCTCCAGGTTTATAATGGCCAAATCTACAAAGACTGTGATGCTTCCATTGTTTCTTTTCTTTCTTTCTTCCTCTTTTTTTCCCTTCCTTTCTTCCTTTCTAAGTTCTTGGCAGAGAACAAAAGAGGTCTCAACTGGTACTTTAAAGATGATTTAATGACAGGTTATTTATAGATATGTGGGCAGGGTTAAGGGTCCCAACAAGAAGGACTGAAGTATCTCAGAACCAACGAGGAGGAGCTGCTGTGCCCTGGGCCTCGAAGTCCAGGCTGGAGTTCCCAAAGCCTGGACCAGCTGAAGAGCAAGTTCTGGGCTGGCCCACATGCTGTCGAGCCTGGAGCCCAAGAAGACCTAAAGGGAAGTGTTTCCTGGAGAAGCTGAAATCCAGAGCCAGGCAGAGTCCAAACCAACAAGATAGTCTGAAGGGAATTAGAAGAGCGTGGAAAACAAGGTAAGCCATGGAGGGATAGAATGTGGACATTTTACTTCAATTGTAAATTGAGAAGAATGCTGGGGAGATTTTCTTAGTCTTTGCAGAATAGAACAGTCAGTGTGGGTGAGCTGCCTGCTGCCTGTTCTGTTGTTACTGAAAAATCAAGCAGGTTTAGACCTGAACTAACCCTTATTGTCAACAATTCAGTGGAGTACTATGTCTCACGTCTTACTTTGCAGTGTCCTGACTATATCACATATCCCTATAATATTTTCTTCTGGATCCATTTTTATGGCTGGCTTCATTTAAATTAAAAATAATTTAATTTTTATCTCTCATTTTGAAAGAATATAGATTAAGAAAGTTACTCACTTTGTGCTCTCAGTCTTCGGCTACCTCACCTAAGGGCCTGGGTATCAGGAGGTAGAATAAGGCAGTAGATACTAATGTCACTTCTGGGTCAAGAAACCCTTGAATTGTAGGGGTTGAACACTGTTTACATTTATTTCTTTCTTCAACTACACTCTAGTGTAGGGTGGCTCTTTTCAATCTTTTAGCTATACCTTCTGGAACAGGTGGCTACCAACGTAACCACAGAGAGATATGGGGTATCGTGTGAGATGATTTTAAACATCAGGATTATAGCACTCCCATTCCGCTGACTGGAACTCCGTCAAATAGCCTCAACCCAACTGCAAAGGAGGTTGGAAAGCGTAAGTTTTCTGGATGTTCTGGAAGAGAAAACAATGGGTCACTGCTATAATCACGGAAAAAGAAAACTCAGGAATCTGGGAAAAACTCAGGAAGAAGACATCCCTCTTGGACAGCTAGTGTGTGGCTTTGACATCTTTCTATAAGTCCTAATCCATTGATCGGGATCCTTTTGAAGTCAGTGGTTAGAGACCAGAAAGTAGTAGTAGGAATAATTTGGTTTTAATATAATAACAGCTAGGACTATGATGCTGGCTAAGTACTGAGAAAGAAGAAATGGATTAAGAACAACTACGTTGCTGAGAGTCTACAGTATTTGGAAACTGATCTGTAAACAAGAGAGATGGGTAAGTGAAACATTTTTTTCAAGAATGCCAACCTGGACAGACATGAAGATGGTGATTTCTATGTCAATGGTAGGAAACTTGAGAAGAGCTGTATTTCTTGGAATCCAAGATGATGAGATTGGTTTTTGATATATTGGCTTGAATTCCAAGCAGAACAGTCCTGGGGATGCTTGGAGAAGTGTCTGGAAGCCGTATCATTGGTAATTTAAGCCATGGAAGCAGGTGAATACCATAGAAGCAGATGAAGGCATAACTATAGAGGGAGAAAGAAAGAATTTTAGAACCAAGTTTTGAAGAATATTCTTGGGCAATGCAAAAACGCATATGGCATGTCATAGGTTCTGCGTATAGGAAAATCAGAAATAAGATGAGAATGATTTCAATAAATTAAGATTTTAAAATGTATTTATTTGTTTTGCCATTTTAATCCTTCCCTTTTATTGATATCTTTATTTTTAAATTTTAACATTAGGGCTACATGATACATGACACCTGTTCATTTTTCAGGGCAAAGCAGTTGGCATTTAATTTGATATAGTCAATAAAGTAAAACAGTGATTTGCTTATTCTTTTACCCCTAGAGTAAGTGGTTATTTTATAGAGCCTTGATCTATAACCTATGCCTTTGTCTACGTATCTATATAAAACAATAGATATCTAATACCACTAGGGAAATCACATTTCTTATACTTATTTAACACATTATTAAAGGAACCATTTTTAATTTTCTCAAAGTTACATGGTTCTTTCTAGCCAGTTTTCAAAATAATCATCATTTTATTGAAAATAATTGGATGAGCTATGACAATGAATCAGGCCTGTGAAATATATTTCCTGCCTTGAGTTTTTCATTTGCTTGCATGACTCTAACCTGTCTTGAAGGCAGGTTAACAACAATTACCAACCCCCGAGGAAAAGTAAAATAATTAATAATGAATTTTAACAGATGGCACTGTAGCTAAAATGTGTGCAGTAGGAAGCAGAAGGGACTGGTACTCGGGGAGATAATTCTGAGGCAGTTTATTTTTCTTGGTGTGTTGCATAACTGAAAGACTCTTTCATGATGGACTTTGAAGAAATCCTCTTAGTTTAAAGCCTCAGATAGGAACTCACAAGTGGGCTTCTTTAACCACAGACTCTGAACTCTATCTCTTGGTTTTTCTATAGGAAAATATCAGTAAGGATTTAAAAAAAAGATGATTAGAAAAATTCATTTTCTGACACAAGTTGTTTTAAGAGAATGTGGAGAAACTGGGTTCTGACTGAGGAAGACCAATGTCTTATCACTCTCACAAACTTGAAAAGTTTCCTGAGGTACCAGGAGCCTGAGTAGAATAACTGTAGTTTTGCTTATCAGTCATTGTTCAGTAATGAAAGTAGATGTGTTTTAATGTGTCATGATAATTATTTGCTGGAAATTTTTCCTGGAAGGTGGTCTGGTGTGTGTGTGTAAAGAGATGAAAAAACTCTGGGATCTAGGCACCATTATTGAATTAAAAATTATCAGAAAGATAAGAGACTTTGCTTACAGGTAAAGACAATATAGTCTCTTCTTTTGATTCTTTGTATACCCAAAATATAACAGAGAGAAATGGGGGAGGCTCAGGGAATGTGGCTGGAAACACAGAATGCAATATGGACAGAATATTATTTTATGATTTGCTTTTAAACTCAACAAATATTTAACAAGTCCTGAGTGTGACTCCGGCTCTCATTCGGAGAGTCCAAAACTTACACAAGAGTTCTTGTTTATTGACTCTGAAAGCAAGAAATTGAAAACATTTTGTATAAACTGATTTTAAGAGTGTGCTTTGTAATGTCTTCCAATGTTGAGTTAGAAGGGGACAGAGTACCTTGGCCTTCAGGTTTAAACAGTTTAGATTTCTTACTTCTTTTTCCATTTCTTTCTTTCTGTCCCTAGAAACATCTGGGTAGTTAACAGAAATCCTTCAGTCTTCTCTGAATGTGACAGAGTTTGCGTCTCAGTTGATCAGAAAATCGAGCTGTGCTAATAATAGTGGGGACAACCTTGGTGGGGGTGATTTGTACAAAGGTCTCTGGAGGTTAGTACAAGTCTCAGGGTGGGGACCCATTCACCTCTGTGGAAGCTGCTTCTAAGACATCTCTGAGGAAAGGAGAATGAAAGATTCAGGCAGAGCTAGTATCTGCATCAAAAGAGTACATGCAGAGGGGGAACTGGGGTTTGGATCTCATGCCTGTTGCTGAGGGAACTGGCATCTGGTTTCAGAAGTACCTAAAGGATCAGAGATAAAAAACTAGGCAAACCTGCTTGTGCCTTGATATTGTATATTACACTTATAAAACTTAGGAAGGTTTTGGAGAGCACCTCAGAACATCTATATTATTACTTTACAGGTCAGGAAACTGAGGATAAATTTAGAGTTTGGCCTAGAACCTAGATCTACTGGAAGATTTCACTTTGCAATGCAGAATTAGGATTAAAGGAGTGGAACATTTAATAAAGTGTTTCTGCATATATTGTACCCGGTTAAGATTGGCAATTATGTTCTAACTAAAATCAATGGAAGAAAAATAAACTCAAACAATTTCAGCATTTGAAAACCTTATACGTGGGAGTTCAAATGATAACAAGATCTCTAGAGAACAAGAGGCCATAGAAAAACAAGGAGTAAACAGTTGTCTGAACTTCTCATATTGCTCAAATTCAGGCTGATGCTTGATTGCTGGACCCAAGCAGGGATTCTGGGAGTTCTGGATGAGTGTGGGTGTGGAGCCAGGCTTAACACAAGTCTGTACAATGAGGAGCTGAGAGAGGTCAGGAATTTAATATCCTTGGGTGATACTGAGTTTGAGAGCCCATGCAGACAGAATACACTAAAGCAGCTAACTGACGATATTGGTCTGAGCAGTAGAAATTGAATATGAGACAACTGACTGAAAACTTGGTACAGCAGAACAAGAAAGCCTAGGTTAGCTGGAAGACTATGAATTGATTATGGGTTGACATTCTAGGGACTTTCAAAGACAAGCCTAATGCCACACCTGAAGGTGGGGAGGGAAATCTTAATGGTACTAAACCAGTTTGGACCCCTTTGTCTGTGACTGTTTAGAGGAAGCTGAGTCATGAGATGGAGAATATTGATAGAATAGGTGTCCTGGGGTTTGCTTTGATGCCTGACTTAGGAAAATGCCCTCTGGCCCCCTGTGCAGGTGCGGGTCAGGGCGGTTAGAGTACAAGATGCTGGCTGGGAAGAACTGTTGACTGTACCTTTTTTATTTAGACAATATTTATCAAGCACCAATTTAGTACCAGCCACTGGAGATGCAACTGTGAGCATGGCAGACAGGCTCCCTGTCTTCATAATGCTTATTATATTTAGAAAAAGGCAATAAGCAAGTAGATATAGGAATAAAAGTAAGTCCAAATGTGCTATGAAAGAAATAAACAATAGGGTAACACATAATGGAAGAGATTCTTAAAGTAGGTAGTTTGAGAAGACCTATCTGATGAGGGGATGTTTAAACTGATGAGAAATATTTACCTATTCAGAGAACTGATGAAAAGCATTCCAGGCAGAGGAAAGAGTGAAAACAATAAAAGAAACTGAGGAAGGAAATGTTTCAAGGAACTGTCTAGGAACTGTCAAAAGACCATGTTACTACAGCAGAGTTTGCATGGGGCAGAATGGCATGAGGTGAATTTGGAGGCATAGGCAGAGAGGGGACCATGTAGGGCATTATGGGTCTTGGTAAGTGTGGAAGCCAAGATAGTGCTCAGTGATACTCCTTTCACATGTTGTACTAGGATTGGTCTGTGTGACCAATAGAATATGGTGACATCTGAGATTAGGTTATGAATAATACCATGGGTTGCATTTTGGGTGTGTGTTCTCCCTCTATTCCTCTTGTTCTTTTTTTTTTTTTTTTTTTTTCCTCTTGTTCTTATTCTCTCTTTCTTGGATCATCTGCTCTGGGGGAAACCAGCTGCCATCTTGTGAACAATCTTGTGAAGAGGCTCACATGTAGCCTCTTGTCTACAGCCACATCAGGAAGCATGGAAGTGGATCCTCCAGTCCCAGTCAAGCCATCAGATCACTGCAGCTCCAGTCAACAACTTGACTGCAATCTCATAAGCTTATGCTGTGCTGGAACCACTGAGCAAACCACTTCCAGATTTCTGACCCTTAGAAACTGTGTGAGATAATAAATTGTTGTTTCAAAATGCTAAATTTGAGGTCATTTGTTATGTAGCAATAGGATCTTATATAGTAAGGAATTTGATTTTATCTAAATACAATGCCTTTTTGAGCCAAGGGAAAGAGGGGGTCCTGGCGACTATCACTGGCTTGGAGGTTGACCAGTTAACCTCTTGAGATTGCTGTTCAGTGACTGTTTGCTGGACCGCTTCCCTGTAGACAATGATATATTCAGTCTTCTTGTGTTTAGGACTCAAGTACCAACAGAATGAAGAAGTCATCCTATTTGCAGTTGCCTTGAAAACCAAGATAGAACTACATTTAGAACTTTAATAAAATAGTGTTCCTCTCTTCAGTTACAGACTGAGAAAGGACATTTAGAGTATTGACGTCTACTCTAATTCAATCCAATGAACGTTTGTAGAGTAACTTTGAAGAACAGTTCCGTGTTCAGCATTGTGAGGCAAGGACTTTGACTGGAGTAACAGTTCCTGTACTCTAGTTACTCACCATCTAGGGTGGAGATAGATTATTTTAGGCTCTGTGCAAATTGGCGGCATCTCTCTTCTCTTAACCAGATGGCAATTGATTCCTACTGTTAACAAGGAGACTAAAATTGCAGAACACCAAAAGACAGACTAGTCTAAGGGTTTTCCCTTTCTTTGTTTCCTAGCAAACGCAAGTACTATTCATATTGTTTCCTGACCTATATAGAAACTGGAACTTTTTTCTGTCTGAAGAGTGTTGGGCCCAGGAGTTGATAAGGCTTTCCTGTTGTTAAGGTGAGTGCTGAGGGGGTTAATCTGAAGCTTTTAACCAAGTCCACATAGAGGTAACTGGTGACTTATCTAAGACCATGGATGTTCTTACCCCCTTTGCTGCTTCATTCAAAGCACAGAAACTTTGAGTTTATCCTGACTCCCAATCACTGTCTTATATTCTCATATTTAGGACATCGAGAGAGACAATCTTTTCCCTAATTGTACATATCCATGAAGAGCAAGCAATCATAGTTTTTAAAAAAAGGAGGCTTGACCATCTACATGTATCTCTGCTGCAGACACTCTCTCTCTTAACAGTATACAGAGGCCTTTGCATTTCTTCCTTCAGAAAAATGGACAATTGACATTGTCCTTTAATTCCTGTGATCTCCAGGAGAAGCAAAACCCTTTGCCTGCCATTGACAGGGAGGCATCAGGCTGATCGTAGGAATTTTTTCCCAAGGGCTTCCTAAAACACAAACACATCCAGAACGAACACTACTGTAAGATAAACTTGACAGGTGTGCCATTGGAGGCTCATATTTCAAGGTGACTTTGAGATTTGGGGACCTTATTTTGGAGTTCTGAGCAGTCTTAATAAGCAGGTTCATCATCTCAGTGAAGAAGGAGGTCAGCTGGGTGCACCAATGTGGAACTGATTGCCTAAATTTCCAATGGCCACAGAATGATCCAGCAACAGCCTGACGCCGGGAGGACAGAAACAGCTGTATCCAAGCTGCACTGAAATCTGTCTCTAATTACATCCACCCAATAAAAGCTTGGTTATTTACCAGTGGAGAAGGGTTCATAGTGGCACTTACTCTTTCATCCTTCTAAATAATTTTGCCAGTTTTTTTTCTTCCCCTAGGTTTTAGGTGCCAAAAGTTTAGAGAACACATTTCCAGAAAGTCCTATTTCTTGCCTGGCAACAATGTAAAATTATCTAGTAATTGTGAATGCTAAGGGGATGTTTACAACTTGAAAAGAGAGCCAACCTGTTCACCAGGGCATTACTGTTATCTGTGTTGTTGTCCTAGGAAGATAGAGCAGCCAAAGTTCTTCATTTATCTGATGGCAGGCAGCCCAGGTTAACTGTATGTTTCTGAGTTAGTCCTAGTGATTGCCATTGGATACAGGTTTCCACAGATCCATCGTGGATAATGTATTACTCCATTAGCACTGGGAGTGAAATTAACAGGTCAATAAAGGTCTCATATAGTGCTTTGTATGCCAATGTCAGCCTGCACATAGCATGATACTGGTAGCCATTAAGCATTAACCATTAAGCCATTAAGCATTAAGCATTAAGCCATTGTGCTCATTTTCAGTCTTGTCAGTGTTACGTTCCTAAACAGAAGTGTTACCACGACACACGGGGACTGTACTGTTTTCTGAAGCCTCAGTCTTAGTCCAACCAACTGCCTGGCTGTAATTTGAAAAATGACATTTAGCAGTTTCTGTATAACAGAGTGGTTACTCTGATTAGCTTTGGGACCAGGCAGACTTGGTTTTTTAAATGTTGTGAGCATGAGTACCTTAATCTTACGGAGACTTGGTTTCTGTCATGTACCTAGTGGGAGTAATAATACAAATAAAGTAAAAGGGTAATGCCTTTTCACCATTCCTGGTTCCAAGGGAGATATGCTTCTGGCTTTGATAATATATGCAAAATGCTTAGAATGTCTAGTGTACGTTAGATATTCAATAAGTGGTTGTTATCATTATTGGAAGAAATTCTGAGCCCCTGTTAACTAATAGGGAAATTGAAGGGTGGCTGATATCTCTGCTTACTCTATGAATTCTTTGTGAGAGCAGGGATAAATTTTCTAGTTCTTGATTTCCTATCTGATGTGGTTTTCATAACCCTTATTTGTCTTAGATGGTTTACACTGAGAAGATCTGTGTAGGAGGCATTTTTCGCAGATTTTATGTTAACAAAATAAATAGACCAAATTTCTTCTTTTTCTCTCAAAATAAGCACTTTGCATAGCCCAACCCACTCACTCCATCCTTTCTCAAGCCACGCAGGCCTGCCCTTCACTGTTACTCCTCTTGAGACTGAAGACTTGTCAGCGGGCATCTGGTGATCTCAAATGCTCTAGTTTTCCTCCATTAGGAAAGAATCCCAAGAAATATAATTAAAAAGAACATAGGAACAAAACACAGAATATAGTTCTTTCTTTTTCAATTTGCTGCTTGATTCCTTTTAAATTCACTAAATGTATTGGTAAATCTGAGAAATAGGCGACTGGGTTCCATTTCCCTTCCCAATCTGGATCAACTGGCAATGACTTTCTGGAGCACTGTCTTCTGAAGTCTTCTTTCTGATGGTGTGTTTAGGTTCAACAGTGAAAAATTATAGTGATCAATTTAAAGTGAGTCCGATGAGTGCTTAAAATGAAGGGGATATTTGCTATCCTTGTCTTAAGATTTCAGGTTAATGGCAATGGTAGAAAATCTTTTAGAACGGGAGTCATTGTTGACTCATCTTGATTTATCCTAACATACATTTGGTGTTTTGCATTTTGTTTCTCAAACTTATTTATTTATTCAGCAAATATTTGTTGAGTGCCTACAACATTCCAGGAATCTGACTATTCAACCAGAAAAGTGGGTTCCACTGACAATGTACAGGGTGTACCAAGTTCTGTAGCTTACCATCCACTTGTTCTATCTCTTCCTCTTCCTTTCATTTGTTTTTGTCTCAGTTCAGGCCCTCATTATCATGACCTGAGCTGTATCATCATGGTTTTCTAGGGAAAGAGGAAACCACTCCATTCTACCTACTGCACAGCTGACCAAGGTCTTGAAACACTTATGAATTCTCCCAAGGGAGGGATGAAGCAATGGTGAGAGAAAAGAGAGAGTGAGAGAGAGAGAGCTCAAGGAGAGACATAAGGTAGAAGCAAGTGGATAAGTACTGTCACCGAGAAATTACTGGGAGAAAAAAAGATACTTATCTGAAGATAGTTTTCAATTAAGCACAGACATCAAGAAAGGCAAGTTTTCTCTCTCTTGAATTTTGTCATATAGACACATGCCTTTTTTTGGTCTTTCTTTGTAAGCTGTAACAGCTAACAGCTAAGTCTCCTAAATGATATCCTAGCCATCATATTGTCCCATTCATTCCATCCATCCCATGTTTCTAGAAACATTTTTCTAAAATGTACATCTCCAACTCTCTTATTCCTCTGCTTAAAATCCTTTGATGGCTCCCATTACCCACAGTAGAAGTTCTTTGTAAGGACTTATCAGTGCATTAGGATAGTTTGTGAAGTGTGAACTGAATGTCTGCTACTAATACTTTAATTTTTAATGTGAATTTGTCAGTGTTGAACTCCAATATCTTTCCTCAATGGAATAGAAAGAAATGAGTTCGTGTGTAATCTTTTTCTATGTCATGGGATACATCATGTGGCAACTGCCAGCAATGATTGTGATGATGTCATTGTTATTTCACTCAAATTCCAGGGATATGTGTCCTGAATTTCATCATCAATTGTCATAGATTTCACAGTAGAAAAGACTCTAACCCACCAAATAATGTCCAAATTCCATAAAGATTATATAATATTCTATTTATCTCTTTAGACAAATCTTCGAGAGTACCACACCCCCATCTACTTGTTCAATGTACTCTCTCTCTCTCTGAAATATTTTTCACCCTCCCCCTCAATCAATTTGGTAAGTGCCTCAAATATTTTAAGATCACAGTTCATTCAAGCATTACTTCCTCTCTGAAGTCTACCTTGATACTCCCTCCCCGCCTCTAGTAGAATTGAGTGCTTATACAATTGCACAAAAACTGGAAGTATGAGGTCTTTTCCTTGTGCATCCCTCTCTTTTCATTTCATCAGGTCCCAGTAGAAAGTATCTATTGCATGAGTCAGGATACCTCAGGGCCTGCTATGGGAACAAACAACCCCAGAGTCTCAGTGGGCTGCAACAACAAAGGTCTATTTACTGCTCATGCTCTGTGTCTATCATGGATTGCCTGGGGTCTCTTTCTGCACCATCATTCAGAGACTCAGCATGAGTGAGCAGCCCCCATCTTAAAAATAACTGGTATTGTGCCAGAGAGAAAAGAGAAGATTACACATAAGTCATCAAATCCCAATGTTACTTGTATTCCTGATCTATTAATTATAACTATTAAAATGATTCCATCCAAACATAAAAAAGCCAGGAAGTGCAAGACTACCTTGTGCATGTGTGGCAGAGAGACAGAAATATTAGGTGAATAGCACTATTTATGACCATATATGCCCCAAATAAAACCACTCATGGTTATCCCCTGGAGTTCTGAAAGGGGCCTGTTTCCCTGGGCGTGTTCATATGACATATCTGGATGCAACTGACATGTCCTTAACAATGAGAAGGGAAGAGTGGTGGTTGGGTAGATAACCAACAGTGTCTCTCATACGTTATTCCTTCAACTCCTGCATCTAACTTCTGGGGTGGGAAGGGTCTAGGAGCTACACAGAGCACACCATATTTTCAGTTCCATGGAGAGCCATGTTGCCCTGGAACAAATAGACTGCCATATATTTCTCTAGCAAAGATGGGTTTATTCGTGATTATCACAGAATTTCAATTCAGGGTCTGCAACCATGGTGAACCATGTGTGAATCCCTCCATCGCCAGGAAAAGAGAATGCTTTTATAGAGGAGAAAAGGAAGTTAGGAGGGCTCTAGTAAACAGAGTCCATGGCTTTTCATTGCTATGGCTGAGTTCTTGCCAGGAAAGGAGTCTTTCTTCTTCCTGTTAAACACTGTTACCATTGCAGGGCATGAGAGCTCCCCCTTCTGGTCTCCCAACTCTATTTAATTGAGATTTCTGTTTATAAAATTTTTACAGTCATGATAGGGTTTTCATAGCTGAAACCTCTGTGAACCATTGTTTTGGGAACTTCCTATATAAAATCTACCTACAGTCCAACAACCCTATGAGCTAGGCATTATTTTCCAGATGGGGAAACAGAAGACCAGAGAGGATGAATATCTTGCTCAAGGTCACAGAGCTAAAATGTGGCAGAACCAAATTTAATACCAGCCTGCACTTGTGACTCTGGAACTCTTGCTCTTTTCTTTATTTCCACAGCATCTTACATGAAACCCCTGGAATTATATGAACCTCTTTTAAAGTTAAACGTATTTTTAATCTGTACCCACTATCATCTGAGGGTACTCTAATTTTGTCGTCTGCTATGTAAACCACATTTCTTTTTGTTTTAAACATTTCTCTATCTACAGTTTTAAGAGAGGGTGTCAAGGGTTTATCTGCTTACACAGTCCTATTCTGACAACATAAGGGCGTTTTGCAGTGACAGTGTGCTTTAATTCAGAGAAATGGATGGCACAGTGATTCTTCTGCAGTAGGAGATTTATACTTATTTCCTCCTCTCTGTTAACAGGATTTATTCATAGGCCCTGAACAACACATGCCAAAGCTGCATTTTTTCCTCTCCCCAACCTCCAAAAGAGTCATTAATATTTAATAAATAATCATTGTTATGACTTGAAATGCTTGCTATAAACAGATCAAACAAGGCAATCAGTTTTTATTTCTTAAAGCAATGAAAGTTAGTTAGTTTATTGTGTCTCTTTCAGAGAGTTTGGGTGGGGTTTCAGCCACAACGATATCACTTTATTATGAATATTAGTTGAATAGACTGAAATTAACATTTGATGACTTCGTTGATATCTGACATTTTTTTCATAGGCAGATTCTAATAAAGCAGTCAGTTAGAGCTATTAGACATATTTTAGGAGGATTTTTTGATGCATATCTTCACTTAGATTATGAAATTTAAATCATTGCTGCTGTCAGTGTGAATACTAATGTTATAGCCTGCCAGATGGAAACCTTTCATAAATTTTCACTTTTCTCTTACAGTCAGCTGTAAATCTTAAGTAAATGACTTCTAGGGTAAACTATGTTGATGTCAGCTTTAATGCCTTATGTCCACACTGATTTCAATGTCATAAGTACCTGGAAGGCAGGCAACTCTTAATTAAATGTCATTTTCTTTTTCCATTATTGAACTAGAGCAGAGTGCAGACTCTGCTGGCATTGTCTATGGCTTACTGTTGAATAGCTCAGCTCCTGCTTTGTCACAAGTGGGTTCTTTGGAGCTATTTTAAATGCTTTGGTGTCTGTCATGCAGTTTCTCCTCTTAACTAAAACTGTCTCCCTCAGTGTGTCTTTCAGATAGTAAAACACTGTTTCCTTAGTCCTTTGTTCTCCATTTTGACAAAATACAATCCGTAGATCCTTGCCTCATATTAACAATTTTTTTTTCCTTCGGAAATTGATATTTTAGTTCTCTTCAGAGTGCTAATCTCTATATGAGGACTACACTGCATAAAACTTCCTTTTTCCCTATGGGGATATATCAGTATTCAGACCAAATCTTCCAAAGGACTTGTCTTACCAATTGTAAGAAGCTTCTGGTAACTCGTGGTTACTTATCACTTACATTTCTTGTGGAGTTTTTTCCTTTAAATTGCTTTTTCAAACAGAGCCAAACTTTGAGAGGTATTATCCCTTTTTTTTTTAAACAAAACAGGGGACAAAACAAAATAAAGTTAAAGATTGTTCAAATTTTCTCATCTTTGGAAACCCAAAGGAGAAAGATGATAAAGAAACGCAACAAAAATATTTAGGTGAGTCAATAAATATTCCTGGTAGAAATCTTAGAAGTCCTACAGGTAAGACAACTTTTTACAGTTATTGAGTTATTGTCTCACCAGTTGTTTATTTATTTATTTGTTTTACCATTAAACCTACGAACCCAGTGATAAATGTGCTTCCTTTGTTGTTACAATGTAATATATTGAGCTTTCCTTGAAGCTTCATTAAAATTATATCTAAAGCTCCGATTATAAGAAAATGATTAATAATACAATAACATGGAGTAACTTCTCTGTGGAGCTGTTTGGACTTGTGGGCTTTTTTACCAGCCCCATCATCTGTTTTGTTCTCTGCTTCCATCCACCCAGGGAAATAAATGCCCGTCATCATTTTTTTCAACAAGCAACAAGAACTATCTTTCTGTGGAAACAAAGGCACTGACAAAACATTCTACACCATTAAAATAATTTTCCAACATAGTTTCAATAATTAGTGTATTTCAGTTTCAACAACTATAATTAAACCTGACCTTTAAGCTAATTATGTCTTGACATTTATGATTTTAAACTGGCTTTCCCTGTGGTGATGGTGTGTTATATTAAGATTCTAATGAATAGTTTTGTAGTATTTACCTGTTGTTAGAGGGTCTCTGTTGGGGCTTGGGGGGGACCACTTCACTCAGCATCTTGTCACTGGAGACGTAATGATGCCACTCTGAAAGAGAATTATCTGCCACAATATCAGGCTGTTACTGAATTTCTGTAAGAGTGTTTTGATATAATTACAGGTACAACAAAATCCTTGCTGGAAATTTTCAAAATAGGTAAAAAATTACCTCAGAGTTTGAGTCAGTGTTGATAAAGTGGGCTTTCTTGGGGTCTAGTAATCGGTGGCAGGTGAGTAGGATGAAGCTTCCTAGCTGCCATGAGAGAAAAGTTGTGTCAAAGAAGCTGGAAGGGAGGAGAAACCAAGATGGCAGGCTTGTCTTCTTGGCTCTCATTACCATTGAGCAGTAGTGGAGTTTTCCCCTTTTTTTAATCCTATCCTAGGGTACTTCCAGCTCAATTTTTTTTCCTTCTTGATAATAATAACATAGCTAACATTTATCAAGCACTTACTGTGTGTCAGGTACTGTGTTAAATACTCTACATATATTATCTTAGAATTTTAACAGCCCTATGAGGAAGGGGATACTCTAGCATCTAGCACTGTCAACCCAAAGTCCTTTTTACAAGTGTTTTTTGTTGTTGTTGGTTTGAGCTATAGAGGTTGACTTAGTGTTTAATGTCTTTTTTTTTTTTTTAATTTTCGTTGTGTTAGTTTATACTGTACAGCAAAGTGAATCAGCTATATATATATATATATATATATATATATATATATATATATATATCCCCTCTTTTTTGGATTTCCTTCTCATTTAGGTCACCACAGAGCACTGAGTAGACTTCCCTGCGCTATACAGTAGGTTCTCATTATTTATCTATTTTATACATAGTATCAACAGTTTATATATGTCAATCCCAATCTCCCAATTCATCTCACAACCACCCCCTTTCCCCCTTGGTATCCATACATTTGTTCTCTATGTCTGTGTCTCTATTTCTGCTTTGTAAATAAGATCATCTATACCATTTTTTTCAGATTCCATATATATGCATTAATATATGATATTTGTTTTTCTCTTTCTGACTTACTTCACTCTGTATGACAGTCTCTCGGTCCACTCACATCTCTACAAATGACCCAATTTCGTTCCTTTTTATGGCTGAGTAATATTCCATGTATAGATGTACCACATTTTCTTTATCTATTCCTCTGTTTTTTGTTTTTTTCTTTATTTTTATTTTATTTTATTTTTAAAAATTTTAACACCTTTATTGGAATATAATTGCTTTACAATGGTGTGTTAGTTTCTGCTGTATAACAAAGTGAATCAGCTATACATATACATATATCCCCATATCACCTCCCTCTTGCACCTCCCTCCCACCCTCCCTATCCCACCCCTCTAGGTGGTCACAAAGCACTGAGCTGATCTCCCTGTGCTATGCAGCTGCTTCCCACTAGCTATTTTACATTTGGTAGTATATATAAGTCCATGTCACTCTCTCACTTTGTCCCAGCTTACACTTCCCCCTCCCTGTGTCCTCAAGTCTATTCTCTACATCTGCATCTTTATTCCTGTCCTGCCCCTAGGTTCTTCAGAAACTTAAAAAAAAATTTTTTTTTTAGATTCCATATATATGTGTTAGCATACAGTATTTGTTTTTCTCTTTCGGACTTACTTCACTCTGTATGACAGACTCTAGGTCCATCCACCTCACTACAAATAACTCAGTTTCGTTTCTTTTTATGGCTGAGTAATATTCCATTGTATATATGTGCCACATCTTCTTTATCCATTCATCTGTCGATGGACACTTAGGTTGCTTCCATGTCCTGGCTATTGTAAATAGAGCTGCAATGAACATTGTGGTACATGACTCTTTTTGAATTATGGTTTTCTCAGGGTATATGCCCAGTAGTGGGATTGCTGGGTCCTATGGTAATTCTATTTTTAGTTTTTTAAGGAACCTCCATACTGTTCTCCATACTGGCTGTATCAATTTACATTCCCACCGACAGTGCAAAAGGGTTCCCTTTTCTCCACACCCTCTCCAGCATTTATTATTTGTAGATTTTTTGATGATGGCCATTCTGACTGGTGTGAGGTGATACCTCATTGTAGTTTTGATTTGCATTTCTCTAATGATTAGTGATGTTGAGCATCCTTTCATGTGTTTGTTGGCAACCTGTATATCTTCTTTGGAGAAATGTCTATTTAGGTCTTCCATCCATTTTTGGATTGGGTGGTTTGTTTTTTGATATTGAGCTGCATGAGCTGCTTGTATATTTTAGAGATTAATCCCTTGTCAGTTGCTTCATTTGCAAATATTTTCTCCCATTCTGAGGGTTGTCTTTTCATGTTGTTTATGGTTTCCTTTGCTGTGCAAAAGCTTTTAAGTTTCATTAGGCCCCATTTGTTTATCTTTGTTTTTATTTCCATTTCTCTAGGAGGCAGGTCAGAAAGGATCTTGCAGTGATTTATGTCATAGAGTGTTCTTCCTGTGTTTTTCTCTAAGAGTTTTAAAGTGTCTGACCTTACATTTAGGTCTTTAATCTATTTTGAGTTTATTTTTCGTGTATGGTGTTAGGGAGTGTTCTAATTTCATTCTATTACATGTAGCTGTCCAGTTTTCCCAGATCCACTTATTGAAGAGGCCCTCTTTTCTCCATTTTATGTTCTTGCCTCCTTTATCAAAAATAAGGTGACCATATGTGCGTGGGTTTATCTCTGGGCTTTCCTGTTCCATTGATCTATATTTCTGTTTTTGTGCCAGTACCATACTGCCTTGATTACTGTAGCTTTGTAGTATACTCTGAAGTCCAGGAGCCTGATTCCTCCAGCTCTGTTTTTCTTTCTCAAGATTGCTTTGGCTCTTCAGGGTCTTTTGTGTTTCCATACAAATTGTGAAATTTTTTGTTCTAGTTCTGTGAAAAATGTCATTGGTAGTTTGATAGGGATTGCATTGAATCTGTAGATTGCTTTAGGTAGTAGAGTCATTTTCACAATGTTGATTCTTCCAGTCCAAGAACATGGTATATCTCTCCATCTGTTTGTATCATCTTTAATTTCTTTCATCAGTGTCTTATAGTTTTCTGCATACAGGTCTTTTGTGTCCTTAGATAGGTTTATTCCTGGGTATTTTATTCTTTTTGTTGCAATGGTAAATGGGAGTGTTTCCTTAATTTCTCTTTCAGATTTTTCATCATTAGTGTATAGGAATGCAAGAGATTTCTGTGCATTAATTTTGTATCCTGCTACTTTACCAAATTCATTGGTTAGCTCTAGTAGTTTTCTGGTAGTATCTTTAGGATTCTCTATGTATGGTATCATGTCATCTGCAAACAGTGACAGCTTTACTTCTTTTCCAATTTGAGTTCCTTTTATTTCTTTTTCTTCTCTGATTGCTGTGGCTAAAACTTCCAAAACTATGTTGAATAATAGTGGTGAGAGTGGACAACGTTGTCTTGTTCCTGATCTTAGAGGAAATGGTTTCAGTTTTTCACCATTGAGAACGATGTCCGTGGGTTTGTCATATATGGCCATTATTATGTTGAGGTAAGTTCCCTCTATGCCTACTTTCTGGAGAGTTTTTATCATAAATGGGTGTTGAATTTTGTTAAAAGCTTTTCCTGGATCTACTGAGATTATCATATGGTTTTTCTCTTTCAATTTGTTAATATGGTGTATCACATTGATTGATTTGCATATATTGAAGAATCCTTGCATTCCTGGGATAAACCCCACTTGATCATGGTGTATGATCCTTTAAATGTGCTGTCGGATTCTGTTTGCTAGTATTCCGTTGAGAATTTTTGCATCTATATTCATCAGTGATATTGGCCTGTAGTTTTCTTTCTTTGTGTCATCTTTGTCTGGTTTGGTATCAGGGTGATGGTGGCACCGTAGAATGAGTTTGGGAGTGTTCCTCCCTCTGCTGTATTTTGGAAGATCCATTCCTCTGTTGATGGACATGTAGGTTTTTTGTTTTTTGGCCATGCTGCGTGACTTGCAGGATCTTCCCTGACCAGGGATTGAACCCGTGCCCCCTGCAGTGGAAGCGCAGAGTCATAACCACTGGGCCACCAGGGAATTCCCTCTTCAAGTGTTAAATGCCAATACTTGGTGAAGCCAGATAATATTTTGAAGTATTAATGTCTGTGTATCTTTTATTCCCACTTTCTTTATATGATCACCTCACCCCACTTCCCCACCTCACCCTGTAATGAGAGGCATACACATTGCTTTTAGGAACCACAAGAAACAGTCAAGTCTGATTTTCTGACCTCCAAAGTGGGTCCTAAGGAAGCAGGGCTATAACCAGAAAACTGGAGAGAGGATAGCATAAGAACTAGAAAGTCGGTATTTCCTCTTCTCATCTCACTAAAGGCAGGCCTCTGCATGAAGGAGAAGAGCAGGAAGGATGGGTGATCTTAGTGGGGGGAAGTAGGAGGGAGATGAGTGAATGGGGGAAGGTGGTGTAAACCAGGTAGAGAGATGGTATGGGGCAAAGAATAGGAATAACCAAGCAGATCACAAGAGAGTACCCTGGAACCCAGCCATCATAGGCAGACCACTTGTTGTCAGTGGAGAATATGGTTGGCCTTCCATATCCATGGGCTCTGCATCTGCAGAGTAAACAAACCTCGGATCAAAAATATTCAGAAAAAAAATTCCAGAAAGTCCCCCCAAACAAAACTTGGATTTACTGCATGCTGGCAACTATTTACATAGCATTTCCATTGTATTTACAACTATTTACATAACATTTATACTGTTTTAGGCAGTATAAGGAATCTAGAGATGATTTAAAGTATATGGGAGGATGTGAATGAGGTTATATGCAAATAATATACCATTTTATATAAGGGACTTAAGCATCTGCAGATTTTGGTATCCATAGGGTGTCCTAGAACTGATCCCTGGCAGTTGCTGTTAATGTTCATCTACAGGTGGGCAGAGAAGCCATGCTAGTAAGGCTATTAGTCTCATTGCCCTTGTGAGATGTGTAGTTTTCATGGAGAGTTCCCTGTAGGTAGCTCATGGATTGTCCAGAAGGAAGACACCTGTTATGAGACCTTACTGAGGCCATCTAACTGCTCCGGGGGGACATCCACCTTTTTCCATGGCCTGAGACATACATAAGAGTTCCAAAATACAGAATAGAGGTCATTATACCCAGGGAGGCAGAGACGCTGTGGAAATAAAAGTCAAGCTTCATGCTTGGATGGGACAAGATGGAGAGGGAACCCTCTCCTACTACATGAATTGCGATTGAAGTTCCCACTAGATATTTATTTTTAACTGAATAATTTTGATAAACAACTACACAAAAGCTATTTTTCTTCAAGATTCAACCAGTGGATCTCTAATGGTGGGATTAGAGGCAGAGGGATATTTGTGTTCAAAAGGCATTCTAAACTTCCCTTAGATTAGACTCTATGTGTTTCTTCCTGTTTGCATAATATGAAGATGAATCTGCTTTCTAGGCAGGACCATGAAAACACCAGAAAGTAAGACGTGTGCTTCACCACATGTGATGCAAAGGAATAGGTTAGACCTGGTGTGTCCACTGACTGAGCAGGGGGTGTGGGCTTGGGAAGTAGGATCAATAGGCCAAAGGGGAGCAGGCAGATAGGAAGTGGTTGAAAAAATAGGATGTAAATTTTGCCAAAGCTACTCTAATTTCAGAATTGTTTGGTAGTCTTATTTAGTACCATGTTCCTGAAGATCTGGAGCCCCTGTTGTGGACTGTAATAAACCAAGTGTGCTCTAAGTCACTAACCAAGTTAGTTACTAAGCAAGTTAGTAACTAAGTTGCTAGAACATTGGGTGAAGAGGTCTTGGCCTTTGCCTCACTTTGGGTAGGTTTCAGTCAATGTCATTTAGCTTCATTGTACTCAGTTCATCTGCCCTGGAGGGAACTGATGGAGGGCTGGTGACTCTAAACTACCAGCAGTGAGAAAGGAAGAGAACAGTGATTAGAAGAACATTAAAGAGTTCAAATCAACAGCTGTTGGAATTTCAGATCAGCCTCAGGGCTTGTCTTAGCCCAGGGGTTGGTGGTGGTGTCAGGCATCACTTATGGCTTGCCTACCTCACTAGAGTGTGAGTGCTGTGAAGTCAAGGGCAACTGTTAATTTTGTTTGGGTTTGTTTTGTTTTTTCATTTGCAATGCCTGAAACCAGTCATGAATGCTTCTGGTTGAGTAAGTCTAGCTTTTGGAAAATATTTGCCCTTTCATGAAAAGGCCATCCATGTGTGGCCACTCGCTCCATTGTTCTAATCACCATCTCTCTGTTCCAGTCCCTGAGAGCAGTCAGCTTAATGAGTATGGAGGTTGCAAAGACTCCAAGAGAGTCAGCTCCTTGGTGTTTGGGAATCTCCTGCTCCCATCAGCACGTGAACAAGGTGGTGTCAGCTGGCTGATGACCCCGGGGCACATACTGTGACAAAGGACCCCAGACCACGCCTGCTGTTGGCTTACAGAGGAACTAGGTGGATGGACCGGTGGTTCATTTGTTCTCCCTCTGGGGCAGCTTCTGTAGAAATGGGTCTTCTGTACAACAGCACCTCACAGGAGACAAATAGACAAATCCTATCAGCACGAATGTGTTTTATGGGTCAGATGTCTAACATGATCTCTGTAGCTCTGACCCCTGGTGGATTTATTATCTGGGTCTTATAGTCCTTTGGTGTCTTGAAGACTATAGTCTGTAAAATGTGTGTTGGGTAAGACAGCTAGCGAGATTGCCATTCCTGATGTGCTATAGGCCTATAACTCTGCCAAGAAGGTTCAGAAAGCTGTAAATCTGATGTGAATTTATAGTGGCAGACTGAAGTGTAGCCAATGACAAGATGTAACCATCACTTACTAATGGGATTGCTGACCATACCCAGACCCACAGAGCTGGTCTAATATGAGTTAGAAGTAACATTTTTAGTTTAAACTGCTCTTAACCCAGACCAGCTCTAAATATTCACCATGTATTTATTCACCTCTGTGACTTAGAGTTTTTCCTGACCCACATCTTTACCTTTCTGTGCCAGCATTTCATTCTTTATCAGTAATGATCTTTCTGGAGCTGTTTGATCTGTCTGTGCAGTGACATATGATATTTGAATAAACTGCTATTTATTTCCCCTCTGGCTTTGCACATGGAGCTTAGTGACATGTTTCACAGGAGATCACCTGTGATGAGGACAAAGGTCAGTGGAAAGCTGTTCAAACAAGAGAGGTTTGGCCTCGAGGAGTCCGTCTGAACCTCAACTCTTGACCTGTCCATTGACTGTGTTTGCTAATTGGGTCTTCAGTGCAAAACAAAGAACAGTGCTCAGCACTGGTAACTATTTGTTTAGCCAGAACATGAAAATCAATCTACCAATGACCAAAAGGGCTTAGCAAACAACATCCCAGTGGAGTTGGGTGTTTTTGGCCTGGGATTCAACAGATGTGGTCTGAGAGCTCCTGCAATCTGCATGCAGATGCGGTTCACATAATTAATGCGATGTTTGCTTCCTGCATGAAGATTTTCTTCATGATATATAGGGCTAATGAGAGATGGATAGAGAAAGCAAGAGAGCCTGAGGTTAGTAGAAATAAGTGACCTTGAAGGTTGTCTGGGTCCGATTGAAGTGATGGTGTACATTCTGATGTCTTGCGATGTATTCTTTTCTTTAATCAGTGAGATGTGAAGGATTTTACAGCTTGTGATGGAAGATAACGCAAACATGAAACAAAAAACCTTTTTCTGAATAAATTCCTCCATTAGACTCTGAGGAAGTAGCTTGTCTGGCTGGCAGGGAACAAGGTCAGAGGAACCTAGTGGCTTCTGGGTCCCTAAGTTTCTCTTGCTATACTCTTGCTGATAGCCTTTGAGAGAAATTAAACAATTGATCTCATCTGAAAATCACATGGAAAGGAGGAACGTTTTTATCACACAGAAAATGAAAAAATAAGCTCTTGACTTTTCTCAACTCAATGCTGTCAGATCCAAAGGAAATTAAAAGAAGCATATGTTTGGCTTTAGGAATCCAATTAAGGAAATACCTTGGAAATTAGCCCCTAGCACTGGACCTTATTAGGTAGAATTTATTAGAAGGATCCTGAGTGGCAGGCATCTCTTATTTTCTTTTTCCCATTTAAGGTGGGAAGCTCTTTGCTCCTTTCTCAGATGCTTGTTGGTAAAGTAAGTAGAAAACAGGAAAGCATATTTTAATTAGGGGGATATTTGCAAGGCTTGCAACAGTAAGTTACATAGGATCGCTCCAGGAAGACGTTTTTCTTAATAACAGCACCTCTTTGTCCTGCTGTAACCTTTGAAATTTATCCCTAACCAATTCAAGTTTACATAATTTCTTTTTAACAAAGGGAGGAAAGAAGAGAGAAAGTAAAGAAGGAATAAATCGAATGTAATGTGGCAGATGCTTTTCTTGCTGCTTATAACTCTGGAAAGAAGCAATATGAAGCAGTAAAACTCTGCAGATTTTATTTGGTTTATTATCTCTGACTGCATCTCAAGCTGTCTCACTGCTCCGGTTTTAGACAACACATGACATCATAATTGCTTCTGGCATTTTACAGTAATAGACACTGGTGAGAGTTGCATGAGCACCCTCCCCCCTCCCCTTTTTGATTACTTCTTTGGAAAATAGCAACCTCTCATTTGAAGAGCATGCACATTTTGACTAAGGTAGTTTCCCACCATGTTGCCTGCAAAGATAGTCTGCCCTATTTAAGTTCGAAAGCAGCTTTCTCCAATCAAACAAATAAATTCTCAGCGTTTCACATTGCACCTACCAGCGTATTCAGTGCAGTATACCTGTCCAAGGTCCTGAGCAATTAGCAAAAATTAGCCAAGACCAGGGCAGCAATTAATCTATCCTCAGAAAATCCAGATCCCCAAGGTGATACGTTGGACGACTTTGTAGTAGTTCTGAAATAGTATTTAGATTCTCAAAATATATGGAGAGATTTACTTTCCCTCTGCATGGATGACCTCTGTTACGTGCTGAAGACCCAGCTAAGGAACCAGTGGCAGGGAGATGGCTAAATGAAGTCACCAATGCAAATTTGAGTTTATGACTGATCCAAGCACTGGATGATAAGGACATCTTCAAAAACATGTGAAGCTGATGCAGACTTTGACTGCCACGCAGCAGATTAGCATTGTTAAACTGTGTCACAGTCCATACAGTGCCTGGCTTGAATATTTATTATGTTCTTTAATCTTGCTGAGTAAACAGATCAGATTTATGAGCAAAGGAAAGGAGCTTCCTTTTCAAGGACCAGTGTGTCCAGAAAGGCTTCATAAAGACATTCATTGTGAGAGCTGGCAGGATTGGTAGAGATCATTTAAACCCCTCCTTTACACATGGGGAAGGAGAACCAGAGATGGTAAGTTACATCAAAGGTCACATAGCTATTATGTAGTGGTGTTCAGACTGGTTTTCTAGTCTTCTGATTTCTAGAGAAATTTTCTTCTCATTGCAAGCACCCTTGCAACTGGGGAACAGACTATGAACCTACAAACATTTTTCTGCTGTCCTGCAAAATCACATAGAGATAGTGGTCCTGAGCTGCTTTATATGTTTTCCCTTGGACACCCCTTCACACTGGCTTCTGGGAGGAATAGTATGAATTTCTCCAGCCCTCCTGCTACCTGAACCACAGCTGGAATGTTCTGACCTGGCCTTCTCTCTGCCTCATCAAATTGCATTTATGGCTTATTCCTTCAAGACCCTCCTCTCACTTATGGCTGTAAATAGTGTGGGCATAAATAGTCATATATTACAGTGTGAGGCCAGAGCCAATTGGAAGTAAACACCCTTCTGGGTATGCAGAACCCTATAAATCTCTTGTACGGTTCTTAACACTTTCTACTTTGAATTATCATCTTATATCTCATATAATTCTGCTCTTTACTATATTGCAAGTGGCCAAAATTGGTATTATTCCCTCAATTTTATAGGTAAGAATTTAAGAGACTTATCCAAAATAAATGAAAACTAACTAAGTGACTGGCTGCCTGACCAGTGTTGAAACCAAGATGTCTAGTTCCTAGTCTAGTCTTATTTCCAGCCCCACATTATGCCATCTCCCTACAATGCCTGGCACACAGACAATAATTAATACTTATGTTTTGAATAAATGAAGCAAAAGTTGACTTCCATATACCTCCATTTTGATATTCAGAGATACCTTAATCTCAGGGTCCTGGAATGAATTTATCATTTTCCCTAACAAATCTGCTTTCCAACTTTTGTTCCTTATTTTACAAGAAGACATCCTGCTTATCTATCTGCCCAGAGCAAAAACCTGTAAGTCACCGACAATCCAGGGAGTCCTCCCCAGATCTGGCTAATTCTTTCCTCTGTATCTTGGTTCCCATCTTCTCTCTACTGCTGCTATCCTAGATCAGGTCCTCATTATCTCTGGACTGCACTCATGCAGTAATCTTCTTCAAGGACTCTCTCTTTATGGGCTCACCTCTCCTCAGAACTGCCGGTTCTAATTCACAAATCTGATTATGGCATTCTCCTCCATCATGGAGCCCCTTTTTCAAGGATCAGACTCTTAAGCATGTCATACCTTTTATGAAATGGCCACTGCTTGTTTTCATAGAGTTATCTCTTGCCAGTCTGGACTTCTCACTCTGAACTCTAGCATTATTGAATGGTTGTCATTTGTTCCACAGGTTCTTTCATACTTCTAAGTCTTAGCAAGTGCTCTTCCCTAGAATGCCCTCTTGTTTGACAGAGTTGTACCTACAAAAATGATAGTTTGAAGACATGTAACCAGTTCTTCTATCATTAAGGTCCATGTTCTTTTCACAATGTCAAAGTGGCATTTTAAAAGCTTCTGGGATTTTTGCTTTGGGCAAGTGAGATACTGTATATGCTTAATAAAATGGTTAAAATTAAAAAGACTGACTATATGAAGTGTTGGGGAGGATATAAAGGAAGTGGAACTGTCATACATTGCTGGTGGGAAGGCAAAGTGGTACATTTCCTTTGACACTTTCTTTAAAAGTTAAGCGTATTCCTACCTTATGACTCAGCCCTTACAGTCTTTGTCATCTACCCAAGAAAAAAAAATACGTCCATACCAAGGCTTGTACACCAATGTTCATAATGGTTTTATTTGTTATAGCTCCAGACTGAGAACAACACAGGTGTCCATCAACAGGTGATAGATAAACACACCGTGGTATATCTGTATAATAGAGGATGACTCTGTAATAAAAAGGAATAGACTATAGATATACTCTACCATATAAAAAATATCAAGATACTGACAGTGAATGATAAAGCCAGGAAAAATCCAGTAAATATTGTGTGGTTTCATTTACATAAAAGTCTAGGAGGTACAACCTAATGCATAGTGACAGAAAGTTGATCACTTCTTACCTGGGGAAGGGGATACAATGAGGAGAATTTGGGGAAGAAAAGGAGGAACCGATTAAAAAAGGTCATAAGGAAACTGTTGGGGATGATGCATTTGTTTATTATCTTCATTATGGTAATGCTTTAACAGGTGTTTACATGTGGAAAAACATTACATCTGTACATTTTAGATATGTGTAGTTTATTGTATATCCATTAACCTCAATAAAACTGTTTTAAAAGTCAGGTTATAAAATCTAAAAATAATGAATTTTTCAGTTGTGAGAATTTCAGGCGTTTTGGTGAGTGACACGATCCTGGTCAGAGAATCCTTTGCCCTTGTCTATCTGTAACACCTAGGAGTAAGGCTTGTCCCAACTATAGCTGTTGACTATTTCAAATAGAGTATTTTCTATGAGTAAATTTCATGTCTGGAAATGAAGAAAGAAGTGGAACATCTTGCTGAAAAGGATTAAGAAATACCAGATAATTTTATCTGGGATTTTCTTCCTGTATTAGTTAGGGTAGGTTAAATGTTTTAACAAAAGGACCCAAAACACCAGTGGCTCAGGACTGTAGAAACTTGTTTCCCATTCTTTGCAGGTCCTTGGCTGGCAGTACTTCACATGGTGATTCAGAAACCTTTATCGTTCCATCTGATGGTTCCACCATCCCTCAAGACCCAGTGTCTTCTCTTGTATCTTGTCAGCAGGCAGAGGATGCGCGGGTAGATGGTGGCACTGGAGGTGCTACGTGGCCTTGGGCTGGAAGTGGTGAACCTCACTTTTGCCCATACACCCATACATCCCATTGGCCAGAACCCACACTCAAGACCACACTCATCATCAACAGGTCCAGCTGTGTGTCCAGGAGAAAAGGGAAATGCCTACCAGTCTCTATCACACTCCTTGATACTATCCTCACCTCTATATTTCTTAAGAACCCATCACCACCGTTTGACAAATACACTCATTCATTATTTAATAAATATTTTTGGTGCACTCCCCATGAGAGAATACACCATAGATCTGGTCCCCATCCTCATTATATATACAGTATCACAAGGGGATATGGTGCACACAAGGAGAAAGGAATATTAAAAAGACACATTTATAAGTGATTCATTATAATTGAGGTAAGTATTACCAGACGAAAGATCAGAGCACCCATGATCTCTGTATGAACAAGATGAACACTTCACTCATCCAGCTCTTTCTTATTGAACACTTAAGTGTGGGGAGTTGAGCTGTCCTGGTACAAAACATCCAGTCCCATAAGTTCCAGTGCCCCCAGTGGCTAAGGTTGGTTCAGTGGGTTGTGTAGGCTTCCTGGTGGAGGGGACTGGTGCCTGTGTTCTGGTGGATGAGGCTGGATCTTGTCTTTCTGGTGGGCAGGACCACATCCGGCCATGTGTTTTGGGGTGTCTGTGAACTTAGTATGATTTTAGCAGCCTCTCTGCTAATGGGTGGGGTTGTGTTCCTGTCTTGTTAGTTTTTTGGCATGGGGAGTCCAGCACTGGAGTTTGCTGGTCGTTGAGTGGAGCTGGGTCTTAGTGTTGAGATGGAGATCTCTGGGAGAGCTCTCAGTGATTGATATTCCATGGGTCCAGGAGGTCTCTGATGTTCCAATGTCCTGAACTCGGCTCTACCACCTCAGAGGCTCAGGCCTGTCACCTGGCCGGAGCACCAAGACCCTGTCAGCCATATAGCTCAGAAGAAAGGGAGGAAAAAAAGAAAGGAAGAAATAAAATAAAATAAAATAAGTTATTAAAATAAAAAATTAAAAATAAAAGAAGAGAGCAACCAAACCAAGAAACAAATCCACCAATGATAACAAGTGCAAAAACTAACTAAGATAACCATATAAATCAGAAACTAGTCAGTCGCATACAGCAAACCCCAAGTCTACAGTTGCTCCCAAAGTCTGCCGCCTCAATTTTGGGATGATTTGTTGTCTATTCATATATTCCACAGATGCAGGGTACATCAAGTTGGTTGTGGAGATTTAATCTGCTGCTCCTGAGGCTGCTGGGAGAGATTTCCCTTTCTCTTCTTTGTTCGCGCAGCTCCTGGGGTTCAGCTTTGGATTTAGCCCCACCTCTGATTGTAGGTCATCCTCTGGCATCTGTTCTTCACCCGGACAGGAGGGGGTTAAAGTGGCAGCTGATTCGGGGGCTCTGGCTCACTCAGGCCGGGGGGAGGGAGGGGTACAGAGTTCGGGCCGAGCCTGCAGCAGCGGAGACCGGCGTGATGTTGAACTAGCCTGAGGCGCGCCGTGCGTTCTCCCGGGGAAGTGGTCCGTGGATCACGGGACCCTGGCAGTGGCGGGCTGCACAGGCTCCCGGGAGGGGAGGTGTGGAGAGTGACCTGTGCTGCACACAGGCTTCTTGGTGGCTGCAGCAGCAGCCTTAGCGTCTCATGCCCATCTCTGGGGTCCACGCTGATAGCTGCGGCTCACCCCCATCTCTGGAGCTTGTTTAGGCGGTGCTCTGAATCCCCTCTTCTCACGCACCCCAGAACAATGGTCTCTTGCCTCTTTGGCAGCTCCAGACTTTCCTGGACTCCCTCCCGGCTAACTGTGGCGCACTAGCCCCCTTCAGGCTGTGTTCACGCAGCCAACCCCAGTCCTCTCCCTGGGATCCGACCGAAGCCCGAGCCTCAGCTCCCAGCCCCGCCCGCCCCGGCGGGTGAGCAGACAAGCCTCTCGAGCTGGTGAGTGCTGGTCGGCACCGATCCTCTGTGTGGGAATCTCTCCGCTTTGCCCTCCGCACCCCTGTTTCTGTGCTCTCCTCTGTGGCTCCGAAGCTCCCCCCACCGCCACCCCCTGTCTCTGCCAGTGAAGGGGCTTCCTAGTGTGTGGAAACCTTTCCTCCTTCACAGCTCCCTCCCACTGGTGCAGGTCCCGTCCCTATTCTTTTGTCTCTGTTTTTTCTTTTTTCTTTTGCCCTACCCAGGTACGTGGGGAGTTTCTTGCCTTTTTGGGAGGTCTGAGGTCTTCTGCCAGCGTTCAGTAGGTGTTCTGTAGGAGTTGTTCCACATGTAGATGTATTTCTGATGTATTTGTGGGGAGGAAGGTGATCTCCGCGTCTTACTCCTCTGCCATCCTGAAGGTCCTCCTCCAGGAGATGAACATTTTAATAGGTAGACTGAGGAAAGACACGGCCCTCACCAATGCAGGTGCGCATCATGCAATTCACTGACAACTCGAGTGGAACTAAAAAGGAGAGGAAGCGTGAATTTTCTCTTTTTGCTTGAGTGGAAGCATCCATCTTCTCCTGCTCTAGAGCATCGACTCCCTGGTTCTCAGGACTTCGAACTTGAACTGAATTGTACCACTGGCTTATCTCGTTCTCCAATTTGCAGATGGCAGATTATGGGACTTCTCAGCCTCCATAATTGAAATGAGACAATTCCTGTAATGAATTACCCCCCCCCCCCTTTTCTCTCTCTTATTGATTCTGTTTCTCTAGAGAACCCTGACTAGTACACCATCTTTCCATGCAGCTGGGTGTGGCCATGTGACAATATTTATCGGTAAAATGTGAGCAGAAATGATGTATTCAAATTTTATCTCTCTTGCTTAAAAGAACATCATTGCCCCTGGATTCCTGCTATTTCTCCTTCCTCTGAGCTCTTTTATGGATGTACCTGTGACTCAACTTCAACTATACGGATAAGGAAAATGACCAAAAAGATAGGGCAGAACCAAGGACGGAAGGAGTCTGAGTCTCCAAATGATGGGGACACACCTGGACTGCTCATTTCAGGAATCTTATGTCGGAAACCCATACACTTTCATCTTATTCAAGCCACATTGTTTCTGGGTCTTTTCCTTACCAGAGCTCAGTCTTTACTCCTAAGTGATTCTGAGAAATATAAGAAAATAGAATGACTTTCCGAGGAGAGAGAGCCTTTCCTGCTGCAGTGATCAGGGGTGCTTCATGGTGAAGGCGACATTTAGGTTCAACATGTTTTAATGGGTCAAGGAAAGGGGACTTCAATGCAGGGATGAGCCTAAGTAAAGGTATGGGACTAGGAAAACATCAATTAACCACAAACTCACATCATCACACACAGTAGAGACAAATTCATCCTCTTCTGGCTCCCACCATGCAGGATGTAAAGTTCTCTAATTTTAGAAGTGCCTTTTTTTGTTTGTTCTAGTGTAAAGATGTTTAATAACCTGTAGGGTTGGCAACATACTTGAAATTACTTTTAGACCTTTTGGTGAAATTTGCCGTTATAATTAATCTTCTTGTATAGTACTACTCATAACCCCCAAACCATCACTGCAGTGAAATGAGGATAATTGAGAAAATTGGCTCTGTGACTCAGCTTCAAGTCTCCTGATGGCCTGGATAGCCTGGGTTGTTTAGAATTTGGGGTGTTAATCCTCTGAATATCTCTCTATCATCTACTTGTACCCCTTTCTGTGGGTCAATGAGTACAGCTTACACTTGCCTTTAAAGAGATTTTCTTTGTTCCAAGCTTAATTGTGTCCTCCACACAAATTCATATGTTGATGCCCTAACCCCAGTACCTCAGAATGTGACTGTATTTGAAGATGGGGTGTTTAAAAAGGTGACTAAGTTTAAATGAGGCCTTAGAGTGGTCCCTAAACCAATGTGACTCATATCCTGATAAGAGGAGGAAATTTGGATGCAAGAAGAGACACCAGGGATGCACGTGCACAGGAGAAAAACCATGTGAGGGCCCAGTGAGACAGAGGCCATCTGGAAGCCAAGGAGGGAGGCCTCAGATGAAACCAAACCTTCTGACAATTTGATCTCAGACTTGCCAAGCTCTGGAACTGTGAAAATATAAACTTCTGATGTTTAAGCCACCCAGTCTGTGGTATTTTGTTATGGCAGCCCTAATAAACCTGTATATCATCCTCTTACCCTCTTCTCTAAACGTAAACCTTGAGATTCTGTTATCTTTGAGCTCGTTGTCATGACAGTTTGCTTTATAGTTTAGAAAATGTTTGTTATATACAAGATCTCATTCTACTTTAGATAGCTGTGAAGTAGACTTCATGCTATCATTATCCCCATAGATGAGGAAAACTGAAGTCCAGGAAAGGTGTTAGCTTGTTTGCTTGAAGTTTTGCCAATAGATCCTTATGGAACCAGAAATCAAGCCCAGGTCCCCTGAGTCTACCACTGGTGATTTAAAAGATCAAACCTCCTCTCCTGATGGTAGATTTGTTTCTACAAGACTTTGCTGGCAGTGTCCCCATTGCAATATAGAGAGGCGTGTGTTGGTTCTGGAGCCATATTGCATGGGGCTAAATCCTGGTGTGTCATATCCTAGCTGTGTGACCATAGGTGAGTTAATCATTTTGTGCCATAGTTTCCTTTTTTACAAAACAGGGATAAGAATAATGCCAACCTTATAATATTTTGGGAAGATTAACTGATATAATATAAATAGCATGCTTACTATGTGTCAGTTCCAATGATTATTATTATTTTCTGCTTTATTTTGATAATCTAAGTCCTGAAAATTCAAGGCTAAATCTACTCAAATTCCAAAGGAGGACCCTCTAGGGAATTCCAGATTCTCTAAATTCCAATGCTTCCTCATGAAAGGGGAACTTCTAAGAGGGAGAAATCAGCACTTGTAAAGACTTTAATTAGTCAGAACCCAATGACACGAAGCCCTAAATTGACTAAAATTCCTTTCTTTAACTTTGTTTTTAAGGGAAAGAAACAAACCAGGAGAGATACTTGATATTTATTCATACTGTTATTAATGGTAATAACCATTAATAATTAATTCATATGGTAAGATACTGTTTAATGAGCACCAAAGTTGTGTAGCATATTCTGCTGGGTGCTGTGAGGGACACAAAGATAAACCAAATTCTTATTCTGTCCTCAAGCTGTTTACAGTTTAATAGCTAAGAGAGGACATAAGTTTAATGTAAGGCACAGATAATAAGAGCAATGAAAGGGATATAAGTATTTTTTCAAATTGCAAGAAATCTGGAATTTAGGGGAAAATGCTTTTTCAATCAAGGCAGATCACAAGCTCAATGGATTTTGGGTTCTGTCTCCTAGTGTCTGTACAATGAAACTAATGTTAAGAGGGTGATCCCTGAGGGCCTGCAAGAACCTCATTTATTACAGCAAGATTCACTTATGGTTTACTGGACTGATGTAGAAAATGTTTGCAAACAAAGAAATGAAACAAGATATTTTTATTCTTGCATAACCCAGAATCACATCACCAGGATATTCTGCTCCCATTAGCTATGAGACTCCCTGACCTCACCTGCAGGATAACAAAACACTTTTTAGTGGCTTCAGAAGTTCTGTGTTTTGGGAATTTTGAGAGGGTTGTTGCAAAAGCTCTTATTGTTTGACTAGACAGATTGGCAAAAACAGAAAAAGAGAAGTGATAAATAACAAGGATAGTTATCTCTTGATCTTATAATAATTATAATAGGTGGAGACAATATTATCACTTCATCTTATAGATTAAGAAACTGAGGCACAGAAAAATCAAGTACCATGCCCTATATCACACAACTAATAAGTATTGGGGTCAAGAGTCTAGATAATTCCAGCAGTACGCAGAGAAAGTATACTTAACCCTGCATTATACTCCTAACAATAGTGCAAAAATGAGCAAAGCAAATGAAGAGGCAATTCACAGGTGAGAAAATGTAATGGACAGTAAACATATGAAAGGATAGTTAGCTTTTCTAGTAATCAGAGAAATATTTTAAAAAATACCAATGTTAGCCTTGAGTATCATTCAACTCTGTTATTAAAGCAGGAAAGCAGCCATAGAAACTATACAGAAAATGAATGTAGCTGAGTGCCAATAAAACTTTATTTACAGAAACAGGTGGTAAGCCAGATTTGGCCAGTGGGCTATAGTATGCTGACCTCTGCATTGTGATATTCTGTGGAACATGATATAAATACCAAAAGGAACAGATAACGGAGAAGAAGGAGTATCCCAGATATAATATTAAGGAAGAAAAATGCAAGTTTCAAGGTAGTATGTCTGGTAGAATGCAATTGTTGTAAAGAATTGTACAGCAAAATGCACATGACAGTTGCATGTTGAAACATGTCTTTCAACATGTATATTGAAATATGGGTATATGCCCAGATTAATATATGGGCATAGTGTACTGGAGCAAAATGTGGGCTGTGAAGACAGATTAGGTTTTGACCCTGTTTCTACTAACTGTGTGACCTTGGGCGAGTTAATTGCCCTTGCTGAGATAAGTCTCCTTACATATAAAGCAGAGATAATAATATACTTCTTCTTGTTGTTATGAGAAAATATGAGTGCCTGCACAGGGTCAGCACCCTACGTACATGTGGTCAGCATTACAAAGAGCAGTTTTACTATAGTTGATCTACATGCCCTCCGTTCCCATTGGTTCTTTGGTTGTTCCTGTGCTCTTTGTGGCTGTTAACATTCTCCTGCTTCTGTTCCCACTGGTAACAGGCTTCTCTTTTCCCTGGGGTTGTCTGCCACCCTCTTCTTTTCCTGCCTCTGCACCTTCTTGGCTCTCAGCTTTGGCTGCTCTTGTCCCACCTGAGTCTCTCTCTAGTTACTACATCTCTTATAGAGAATGGACACCTTTGGTGCATATTTACTGCTGCCCAGGTATTTAGAACAAGCATCACCACCCTCAAAAAGTGTCTCTCACTGATGACCCTGAAATCCCGTGACTCTAGGCAGACTCTGGGTACCTGGACGCTCCTCTCCTTAGGGTGAACGTCTGCCATTCATCATCTCTAAGCCCCACATCCCTTCATATACTTTTTGACCTCATTTTTGTTCTTCACAAGAGTGTTCATCTTGGTGTCCGAGGATCTAACCATCTTCCCTCAGTTCTCTTCCCATTTCTCCCTAGAGTTTTACAAAGGGAACTCTTAGTTAACTGTCCTAATATGCTAGAATTCGGGAGAGCATATATATACCATAAGCATTTCCCCACTTCATCTGAAGTACTCAGACCTTTGCTATATGCTGCACTTAGAACTTTCTTGGAAATTGTGGGATGGGAGTGAGGAAGCAACCCTTGAAAATGAATGTATTTTTCTTCAAGTTTTAGTATTTTTGGCTGGTGGCAACAGACTTTGCTATCAGTTAGAAATGACTGGGGTCTAAAGTTCAGGAAAACTTCTCCAGGTAACATTCATAAGATATCAATTTCTTCTGCTACCTCAGCTGCATCAGATGACCTCCCCTTCATGTGAGATTAGTTGCAAAATTCATGTGTGCCTGGCTTCCTGAACGTTTACCATCCCCTAATCAGAAAACAGAAGGTTAAAGCTTGTACTTACACTTTCTAACCTCTCTGAAGAAGTTTGGCTTTTCTTTTGTTGAACAGGAGGCTTTCCCCAAAGGGGAATAATGAGACCTGACCTCCACAGGGTCCAGAGATCACAGAGCAGACTGCACAAGAGCATGACATTGAAAATTCACTCTGTGCCCAAGGGAAAAGCAAGCTTAAGGACCAAAATCCTAAACAGATTTTGTTCCTTACTCATCCAACTAAACAGCTCTTTGTTTTTTCTCAACTTTTTACCCTCATTCTTCCCATTGGGTGTGTTTGGTCTTGGAATTCAGGCCGTTTGTTTGACTTATTTTTTATGTGACTTGGGAAAATTACCTAACCTTTCTGAGCTTTAGTTTACTTTTTTTTTGCAAAATGGAATAACCATAACTGCATCAAAAGGAAGTTATAGACAACTGACATTGATTGAGTTCTGACATGTAGCGTGTATTTTATACGGTAGTGGACTTCCTTCATCTTGTGTGATATGTGACATGCATTCTCCTTCCCTCTGATAGCATTTGATTTCCTGTGGGAGATTTACCTCTTCCCCAGGTATGTGTACTCTTGGTGGGAATGTAGATCCAGGGGTCTCCTTTCTCAACCCTGGAGTTGATGGGGTCCTTTTTGCCAGATCTTTCTTTACTTCACCCAATATACCTAAAGGAAAGTCACATAATCAAATGTGGTTAATCAGACCTTCTGGTTTTGGGATCTTAAATACTGAGCAAAGTAACTGGAAGATATAGCTAGAATTCTTTCCCTACTGGAGCCTCCACTGTGGTACGGTAGCGTGCTTCCTGCCATGAACACTTTCTGGAAGTCTTTAGCTGGTGAGAGCCCTGCCCTTTAGCTTTCTCATTAATCTTTTTACTTCCTCCATTATTTTCTCCAAACTTTTTTTTCTTCAAGTCTTTTTTCACTTGTTTGCAACAACAAAAAAATATCCTTATTTACATACATGATCATTATTTTATTTGATTCTGACAATAATCTTATGACGTAGGTACAATAGCTATTCCCATTGTCCCTGTGAGGAGACTGGGGATCCCAAATGTCAAGTAACTTACCCACATCATGTAGTGAGAGGAGAAAATTAAATAAAGGAATGAAAGATTAAAGAAGATAGAAGTATTTGAAAGCAACTTGAACAAAGTAGGCACTTATCAACATGAATTAGTTAATTCTAAAGTTAATTCTGAATCTTTGAACTCAGTGAAAAGTGACTACCTACTATGAGGGGAAAAAAGTAACATACCCTGTATGAGAAAATATAAAATAAAGTGGTGATTCAGTGGTTTATAATTTTACACAAATATTGTTCATTTCTCAAAACTTGGGCTTTTTGAGGGCATGTTCTTTGCTCTGGAATTTCATTGCATTTCTAAAGAACATTAGAAAATTGGGCACTCAGGTTGTAATGAACAAGGTCTATTAGAAACAAGCCACAGAGTTTGGATTCAAATCCTGTTCTTGTGGCTTAGTATGGTCCAGACCTTGACATAGCCATTGCCACAGCTTAAAGATCCTGCTGACACCTTTGTTCTGCAATAAGCAAGAACAGTCACCGAGCCCTCCCAGTCATTCCTGGAAGGGCATATACGACAGCAGTCAGGGGAACGTTTCCAAGCTAATTATTTAACAGAAATTTCACAATATAGCAGCGACTACTCACCAGGTGTTTGAGACTGGTAAAGATCTAACAGCAGGGCAACCATTTCAATAAACCCTGTTATTAAATTTATCTGGACTTCTGTATATCTCAAGAGGCCAGTTTGATTTATTTTCAGGCATATTTTCATTTAAGCAACTTTGGTTTTTGATTCATTTATTGCATATACTTGATGCTCTACTGATATACAATAAAACCCCAGGCCCTTGAGTGTTGATCATGCATGGAAACATTTTTTAATAGAATAAATTCCAAGGGGAAAGTTGAACAGTGTCTGTTCTTTTCCTTTCCCTCTTTAGGTGTTTTCTACTTTTCTTTTTCTTTCTTTTTTTCTTTACTTTCTTTAAAATGTTTTTAATCCAAGGCTAACATAGAATGGACTCCAGGCTCCCTGTGGGCGATTGTGTCAGATTAAATCTGACGTTTTCCAAATGGTCATTTTAGTCATTTGGAAATGATGAAGGATTAACACTGGGTTAGTATAATCAGCATCGTGCTCTCCAGCTTGCTTGCAAGACTATTTTCCATCTCAATAAAGTGGTGTGGACTTGGAGAACTCAGGGATGGCTTGACTTCCTGACTGTTCTGCTCGGTCAATATGTCAATGATAGGGGGTGGGGGGAGGCTTTTCTGTCTAACTTAACCTCTGGCCTTTGCACACACTCACTCTTCAGCTGATTCCCTGATTATGCTGGGGCTGCCTTTCACATGCACCTCTTGTTAAGGTTGTGACTGTGTTTTAAAATAATGAGGCCAGCCTGAACGAAATTGCTCTGGGGAAGGAGCAGGCTTCTTCCATGCTCAATAATACTTGGGTTTGGGCTCTCGTATTCTCATAAAGTTCTACTTTCAGAATTTCCTTGCAGCCTGGCCCGCCATAAGTACCGAGTGTCTCCTCTGATGGGGGAAACTTTTCTTTATTGGATAGGTATCCTCAAATGTGGTTTCCAGTGTCCTTCTGGGGGTGTCTGCTGGCAGAATCGGAACATACATTTGTCCTCTGCTTAAAGGACACTCTTTTGGGGATGATTTATTCTACGGAATAATTTGCCCAGAGGAACTTGGGAAAGGGATTTGAGGCAGTTGTATTTATTCTCCGTATAAAGAATAAGTAACATTCCCTGATAATGATCAGTGTACTGAAAACATGTCTTACACCAAAATAACATTACTGTCACAGAGCTCTAAAGAAAAGTTTACAGTCTTTCTTTATGGGAGGAATTGCAAACATAGATTTTGTTAGTTTTCTTGAATGTTAACCCATTACTCTGAATTTAAGGTGCAACTGTAAGGGTTAAAGGGGATGATCATTATACTTAACGACATAGGGAATATAGAATGCATTTAAGGCATTTAGCATAGTAATCACACAATGAATGTTAATATTATTGCTATTACTCTCCTGAAAGAGAAAATATTTGTAGAAATGCAGTCGAATTCATTGCTGTTTTATATTTGACCTTTAGACATTAAAATACATGTTTTCATAATTTATTGGATCATAAAGCCCTAGATATTAAATGATTTGACCAAAGCCAATGTGGTGGTTTCAAAAACCATGTTGTAAGTTCTTTGACTTTCCTCCCATCAGGAAGTGGAGCCTAGTTCCTTTCTCCTTGAATATGGAAAAGCTGTAGTGGCTTGCTTCTACTAAACATTTAGGAATGCAGGGATGTGAAAATACACGACTTCCCAGGTCATAAAAGGCAACACATCTCGCTCTCTCTATCCCTGGCAACACTCCCTCTTGGAATCTAGCTGTGATGCCTCAAGGAAGTGCAGGTTACGCATAGGTATTTGGGCAATATTGCCTGTTGGAGTCCCAGCTGATTGCCAGTGTCAAGAGCCAGACACATGAATGAGGACAGTTTTGAGATGTCTCTGACTCTAGCTCCAGGCACCTTTGGACTCCAACTGCATGAGAAACCCTAAATAGGACCCACCTCCAAGCCCTGAAACTTCCAAAACTGTGAGAGGAAATACTAATAACTGATTACTGTTGCGTATGGCATTAAGTGTGATGTGGTTTTTTATTCCACAATAGCTAACCAAGATAATCGAAGTACCGTAATTAGAACTCAGTTCCTTTGACTTTTGTCCATTGCTTTGATTGCTTCCTTAAAATAATTTCTTGGCTTTCATTTGGTTTAAATTAGAATTTACAAAACACTTTTATTTCAGGTATACTGAGGCTCTTAGATTATTTTTAGAAAATAAGATACCTGGGAAGGCTATCAGAGCTTATTTATTTGAAGCTCTTTATTATACAGATGAATAAATTAAGCTTCAGAGAATTCATTGTTTAAGACCACTGTAAGTGGTAAGATGCAATGATTATTTAGAACTTCTTAAGTGTCTAAGTGCTGCATTGTAGATGGCAATGATAACAGTCATAAGCAATGGCACTCAACCAAGTTGTTCCCACACTCAATTGACCGACAATGCATAGTAGGTTACTATCAGGTTCACTTGATCAAATAATTTGGGCTTCTGCTTGATTTTGGAAGACCTGAATTGTGCCTGAGGAATGAATTTATTTTCTGGTATCCACTTCATTTTGTGCTTTGTTGACAGAATCAAAGTACTCACTTAAATGCATACAGAAGTGCACACGCGTAGGATTATTCATTTGTATGCTTTTACATTAGAGTTTGAAAGCATTTTTCCCTTTTCTCTTGGAAGCTATTGGAAGAAATGGATTAGAAAATTGAAAAATATAAAAGACAGAATCAAGGTGTGTGAAAAACAGAGTGTTTGCTGAAGAAGGCAGTCTTCTGTGGTTGGGTGAGGGAATACATCTTGCTATTGTTGACAGCACAGCGGTCTCTCAGAATCCTGGGGGAAGATTGCAAGAAGGTGATGGGGAATTTCTATTTTTTGCTTTTGCCTCCTCTGCATATATCTGCCTGAGGGATAGAAAGTTAATCTCAAGTTACCCAGGTTTTTTTTTTTTTCTTTTTTCTGCTGTTGCCAGTGCTTTCTGGTGGCTTCTGCTCCTCTGTTTCCCTGAGGCTGAGAGAAGGAGGAGGCCTTGAGAGGCCCAGGTGCCACCACGTAGAGCACTTGATACGTTAAACATTGAGCCAGTTCTTCTCCACTGACTGCTCAGCAGTCTGGGTGCAATTTCACTAGTGCTCAAATACCCCTTTCTTAATGACACATTCTTACATGTCTAAACCTTTTACAACCTTAAAGTTAGGTGAATTATTATGGGTTTTTAAATATCTTTTGCTGTGATTTTGGTCAGCGGTTGATGGGTTGATTTGTGATCTCCATAGATTGTATGTGCTTTTCCACCAACTGTTAGGGAAGAAGAGAGGACACTATAACTTTTGGATTTGTCTGAGGTCTTAGCATAGCTAGACATGGCCAAGGAGAGGGGGCCTGGCGGTGTTTTATTCTTTATTTTCTTGGTCAGTGGCCCAGGATATAGTAGAAGTATCTCTGATTACAAAAAGAGAGTAAAATTAGCTACCTTTTTCCTGGTCCTATGATTCAGAGATTTGAGTCATATGAGAAAAAAATCCACTTTGGTGTGAAGAGACCTACCTAGGTTCAATCCCAGCTCCATCATTTATGAGACCCTAGTATGTTACCTAACTTCCCGGAACCTTAGGTTCCTCATCTCTAAAATGAGAATAATACTAATAACTTTATCAATTAAATGCGATGCAATTCAGCAGCTATCATTCAAACACTTGGGATTTTTTTTTCTTTTGTGACTTTGCATTGCTTCTTGATAAAATAATCTAGAGCAAAATTTGAATTGAATATACTGATAATCAAGCTGAGAAAGAGAAAATATGATAATTCCATTTTTATTTTATATTTAAAACAAAACTTCAAATTTAAGAAACTTTAACTCTAATGAAAACAGAAATTTTATCTGTCAGAATCTCCTCTGTGTTAAAAGCTCAGTTTCAAAAGTCTCTTTAAGTGTGTCTCCTCCCCTCTCCTCACTCACACACAGTTTCCAGGGAGAAGCCGTACTTTAACCCATTCTGTATAAATTAGTTTCAGATAAACTTAAAGAAAATCCTCCTGATAGTGGTATTACTTTCACAGCAGAAGATGAAAGCATATTACTACAGTTATGCTACACATTTTTCAAAGAAATGACTCCTGCTGAGTTTCATTATTGCAAACACTACATTTGATCACAGGAATGTGGCCAAAGCCCAGTGGCTGAAGGGGTAGTGCACTGTTACTTGTACAGGATGAAGCATGCTAATTATTAGGATGGGTGAAGCAATGATAAATATCCCTGCTCTCCTTTTTCTTCCACAAGACTGCAGTTCTATAAATCATCAAAACACAGTCCAATTAAATGTATGGGTGTGAACTTACAAGGCCTGATCCCTTGCATTATAGAAGGAGGACTGAAGTTTCTTTCTTCTAGGTTACATTAATGATCCAGGGAGAAAGTGCAGTTGTATACATTCTAAGTATACAGAACAATGGCTTTGCATCTAAGGTGAACATCTCCTGTTGTTAAGATTACCCTTGAAAATCCTCAGGAAGGCAACTCACTGGAGGCTGTCATTTGTGTCATGAAATCCACCACAGCCTGTTTCTCCTCCGGTGTCGGAGTAGATGGATCTTGCTTTGGTCGGGCACCAGGGGAAGATGTTGGCTTGTCTTTGGGATAGGTTGTGCGAACAGCAGCTCCCCTTTAGCCCTACGTTCACACAGTGGTGAGGTGAGAGCTTACACTGGAGAGACACACGAGTCTACTGAGAGGTGGCCAAGTCACAGCCGGGTCACTCTCATTCTCAGGCACAGGAGCAGGGAGCAGGATTTTGGTTGGGATTAATTACATTCCTTCCGTGGTTATTTCTGTACCTTCCTGTCTCTGTGACTTTCTCTTTTTTTTACCTAAGAGCTATCTTTAAAGTTTAAAAAATTAAATGCGCATATAATAGAACTTCCCTGAATATGCACTGAACTCTGTCATTATTTTTAAATTCCTCTGTTTTCAGATTCAGGATTTATTAGCATTTCTGACTGACGTCCTCTTTTATCCCTAGAGCTCAGAGTCCGTCAGAGAGGCTGATAGAGGATGATGCAAGTTTGCTGAATGGCTGATGTACAGTCTAGGCTCTCCAGGACATTGATCCTTACCAGTGTCTGCTCAACTCAGCAGGGGACCGCGGAGCTTTGTTAGGTGGTCTGGGGCTGTCTCTTTTGTTCAGAAATGTTCAGCCTTTTCCTCTGTCATAGTGAATAATTTATTTAATACAGTCAGCTACAGTCAGGCACACAAAAGAAATTCATTTTTGTTTCATCAAAGCAGAGACAAACTGTCTATTCATTCTGGTAAAGATTTTTTTTTTAAACAGTGCCAACTAAGAGGAGTTATGTCTTTTGGTCTGTGAACTGGATATTTGGTACACTGAAGTTGAACCTGGAAACTCTAAAGGTTTGAAGTAGCATGGAGAAGTGAAAAGAGCCGAGGACTTGTAGCCAATTGAATGTGACTTATATGCCAAGATTTAGGTAATGAGAGCTGATACTTATTATAAGCCAGATCCTGTTATACGAGCTTTTCATATATTAGCTAATCGTTAATCTTCCCCCAAATCCTATGATGTAAGGCTATTATCTTTATCTCCATTTTAAAGTAGTGGAAGCAGAGGCAGAGAAGTTAAACAACTTGCCCCAGGCCACTCAGCTAGGAAGTAGCAGAACTGGGATTTGAACCTAGGCAATCTGGCTCAGTTCCTATGTATTTAACTGCTGCCTCTCTGTTTCCCCTTCACTCTATCTCATCTAATCCTCATGACAACTCTGCAATGCAACTACTAATATCTACAGTTCAAATATGAAATTACAAAATGAGCTCAAATTCACCTGCTTCTAACAGACAGATTCAAGGCTTGGGTCCAGGTTTCTCCAAAAAGTAATAATTGTCAAAATACTGTTTCAAAGAGGCGCCTGAGCTGAAGCTGTGGCTATGCCTCATACAAGCTCCGTGACCTTGTGTCCATCACTTATTCTTCTGGAACCTCAGTTTCCTTATCTGTAAAGTGGTGATGATGATACAGCTCTGCCCACCTCATGGTGTGAGGATACAAGCAGGTGAAATGATATAACGGTGAAAACTTGTTTCTTTCCTGTGTCCTTGGCAATGAGTAAGGGAGCCTGTTTTGGTCATTCCCCTCTTTCATTTTCCCAGAGATGATATAGCGAACTGCAACCTGGAAGAGCGCTTTCCTAAGCATAGAAGTTACTTCCCAGGAGGGACTTAGGTGCTGAAGTACTTGGATCTGCCTCATTAATCTACGTGGTAGAGAAGTTTCTAATTTTCCTGACTTTGCTTGGGAGCCCAGGCTCAGGTACCACCTGGAGGATAAAGGGAAGCTACTTAAAATAACACCAGCTATTTTTGTAAAAATGATAAAATATTTTGAGGAAGAGAAGTGGCTCCTAAAACAAGCTACTATGCTATGACAGTTCCTCTTGATGAAGAAGGTTTATTCTCATGACACGTAACTTTATAATCTGGGCTACTAGAAAACAGAAGGCCCGAGGACACATTTATGACATCGTATAAGGGCTGATGTTATTATAAAACCTCATAAAACTATTGACAAATATTCTTCAAAATCTAAAAGTATGAGTCTTAGGGTGGAGGTTAGTGAGGGCCAGAGTTGGGCTATGATTGTGAGGAATGGGATTTGCGAGTGATAATCTGGTATCAGTGGAGGCAATGGTACCAGTGGTAGGCTGATTTGTAGGGTAGATGGGGAGGTAGGCTGGGTCCAGATTCTAGAAAAGGGCAATTAAAGTGGAACTTAACTTCATTTGCTCTCAATAGCTCCTGGGACCATGTTCATACTAAATTCCTACATCAGTTATCTACTGCTGTGAAATTATTCTGTTGGTTGGTTACGTGGTCTTCTGTTGGTTTTACCTGTGCGTATTCACATGGCTGCATTGAGCTGGAGGGCTGGCTGGAGGTTGGGCTCAACTGAAGAGCTGGGATGGCTGGGCCTCTTTCTCTATGTGGTCCTTCAGCCTCAAGGAGGCTAGACTGAGCCACGGTGGGGGCAGCATTACAAGAGGACATGACCCAAATGTATAAGTTCCTCTCAAGTCTCTATTTCTGTCACATTTTCTGATGTCTTATGGGCCAAAGGAATTCATGTAGCCAAGTTCAGAGTCAATGCAAGGAGACTCCACACTGGTGTGAACACTGGGAGGTATTCACTGGGGAGATTAATTTAACCATATATGATTGTCTGCTCTCTGTTCTCTCCCATATGCAAATACACTCATATCTTTTAAGACCTTCTGAGTCTCATCTAATTATGACATCATGGGAGAAACTTATGAATTCATGATTTGAATCAGGTCTAGATGTGGATAAGGCCTTATGGGTGTCGTTCCTCTTAATCTGCAGACCTGCGAACTACAAAGAGATGTTACCTGACTGCTTTACCCAATATACAATGGTAAGACAGAGGACAGAGTTAAGATAACCACTGTAGAAAATCTCGTTCGGAGGGAGAGGATATATGTATACATATAGCTGGTTCACTTCATTGTACAGCAGAAACTAACACAACATTGTAAAGCAGTTATACTCCAATAAAAAAAAAATCTCATTCAAAAAGGAGAGAAAGGTAGTATGTGAGGGTGATATGGCTGTGACATCTGTCATGCCATTGATCACCAGGGTTGATTCGGCTGATCTGGCTGGCTAGGCGGGTGGCCCCTTCCTCTGTAACTGCTCTGTGTGCATTCATCCCAAAACTGTGTGCCCAGTGGAAGAGGATGACCTTCCCTGAGAGAGGAGGATCATTCTTTGGTCAAGAGCATATGAGTAGCTGAGCTCCCCTGCTAGACCCTCCAAACAAGCTCTCAAGGTCCATTTGTAGGGGAATGCGGGGTGGTGAAACTCCTGAAACTCCAGATACATCCAAATGAGGCGCTGCCTGCGGCAGTCTGCCCTTCTTTAGAAAAACAAAGCAATAAAATGAAGCAAAATACAAAAAGCAGAGGGGTAGGAGCAACTCAGAGCAGTCATGGGTCCAGAGCATCTTTGAACTCCAGCCAGGCACAAATTGTCAGGGCTCCTTATTCCAAAGAAGGGAATGCTGCTTGCTGAGGGCCCAGTTCTGCCCCTGGGAGTGTCTTCCTAATCCGTTGTTCTCTGTGGCTTCTGCCTCTACCCTCTGGTCTTTCTTTTTCCAAAAGAAATGGCCTGTGTTTGCAGCTAAGCAGCTCTCTCAACCTACTTCCTGCTTGTAGAGCCTGTATTCATTTTGAACTGTCTCTACCCCTGTTAGTCCAAGCTGATACAAAGCTTTCACATTTGGCCACTCAGTGGGAATTCTCTGAATCTGACTGGGTTCACCTCATGCCCCTAAAGTCACATACATAATTCTTTTTGAGACAGACCTCTCTCTATTTTGGGCTGAGTGTCAGGGTGCTGTGGGACATTGCCTTTAAGATTTTTAGAAATTCTTTATTCTAGTTGAGAGGATCTAACTAGGCATTCTGCTGAATTCTTCTGAGGTCTTAACAAAAGGTCTTATAAATAAACTTATGATTTGATCTCAACCCTGAGGTCATTTCTCACTTTTTGAATCTTTTACTGACTAAAGATGGGGAAAATGTGAAACAGTTTTGTTTTTCAACCCATTGCATCCTGGTTCTTCTATATTTCCTTGAAATTCTGCTCGCAAACTGAACAGTTCGCTCTGTAACTAATCTCTCTTCCTTACACAAGAGACCCAGTTGGCGCTTTTAACATTCTGTCTGGGTATCTCCTTAGTGAGATGCACAAGTCTATGTTCTATCTTCCAAATTAATACAGGCAAGAGTTTTGCCAGTTGACTTTACTACAAACCATGAGCCACTATCTTCCCAGCCTCCAGAGGCAGCTTTTACACTGTGGTAAACAGAATAGTGACTCCTTTAAGAGATCCATGTCCTAATCTTCAAAAACTGTGAATATATTACATTACCTGACAAAAGGGACTTTGCAGTCTTAATTAAGTTAAGGATCTTGAGATAGGGGAAACTGTCCTGGGTTATCTGGGTGGGCCAGATGTAATCATAAGCATCCTTATAAGGGCAAAGGAAGAAGGAGTCAGGATAGGCAGAGCGAACGAGAGAGAGAGAGAGAGAGAGAGAGAGAGAGAGAGAAAGAGGAAGAGAGATAGATACTGATTTAAAGACGATACCCTGATGGATTTGGAAATGGTTGAAGGGCCACAAGCCAAGAAATGCAGGCAGGCTCTAGAAGCTGGCAAAAGTTAAAAAAGGAATGCAGCTCTGCCCACATCTTGATTTAAGCTCTGTAAGACCCATTTTGGACTTACGACATTAGGAACTGTAACACCATAAATTTGTGTTGTTTTAAGCCACTAAGTATGTGGTAATTTGTTACAATAGGTGATTGGATCCATCCCATTGAGGAGTTCAAATAGTTAGAAGTTTGAGTTCAGAGATTCCCAACAGCATCTGGAGAAACAAAGGTGGCATTGGCATTGCCTTTTCTTTCTTTTTTTCTTTCTTTTTTTTTTTTTTGAGCCTGAGCAGCCAGTTGGAGATTCCAAGTTTTTACTAGAATGCATGGTCAGCACAGAGGGTAGTTTAGTACTCCACTAAAGCATCTGTGAGCTATTGGTCTCTAATGGGATATTTTAAGCATTTTCTACATATCTTGGTCCCTATTCAATCCTTCTTATCCACTAAAAAAATTTTAAAATTCGAAAAGAATATTGTTTGGTAATGCAGTCTGGCAGAGAAAGAACTAAGATCCGTGTACGTTAGCATAGCTAAAATTTGTATTATCTTAACCATGAAATTTTAATAAATCAGTCAACAAATGAAATTGGTGTGATAGAGTCATAACCTGAAAGTTTTTTGTCTGTCAGTTTCATGCTCAGATAATGATTAATGATGGCTATTAATGCATTCATGTGAAAAGACGCTAATTCATAACAGAGAAGTAGCAGCTCTCACTTATGATCCAACTCTGGGGCTTGTGGAATATGAACCAATCAATGCACTTGAATACTAAATGTTTACCGGGGCAGGCTTCAGGGACACGCTTGCCTGTACAATTTGCTCACCGACCAGAACAACCCAGGAAAGAGTCACAGCCATTCTGAAACCTTTAATGGTTTGACAAATGGACATATGAGCAATTTATAATAAGCTGCTCAAGAGTTCCTAATTTAATTTCTTATTTTAACTACTGTGAGAGTTCAGGGTGTCAATGTGTCTTGGGAATATTAAAGTGAAAATGAGAATTGTAAGTAGAATTTCAGTCTTTTCTGAGGGTAGAAGAAAATGCCCATTATTCATGAGTCTAAGATTAGTCTTTTATTAATTAATAAAGAAATACTTCTTGAATGTTCCAAAGAGTATGTGTGTGGTCAGCCAGAGGCTCACCTCTGCACTGGCAATGCTTGGTCAGAGGAGCAGGATTATTGGGCTGTGGGCAAGGGCAGGAAGCAGTGAGGTGCTAGTAAATGTTTAACAACTGGCTCTCAGGGGAAAAAAAAGCCCTGATTAGCAGCATTTGCCAATTTCCACGGTAAAAACTCCCACTATGACCAATTTCAAGCTACCCAATGACTGTCATTTCATACAGATTTGGGAAGGGATGTGTCCCATTGGCTCTCATCAGCTGGTACAACATGGCACATCCCTGCAAAGAGTTTTCAGGGACAGAAGACACACAGAAGTTGTTTCCATTTGGGGCTCTTCTAAACACCTGCATTTGGACTTTAAAACATTGTAGATATAGTGAAGGTGAGCTGTTTAAGGATTTCTCTTCCTTTCTTTGGTTTTTTGATTTTTTTTTTCCAAATGAAAAATAAATTAAGACTCCACTGATAACATGAAGGACAATACCATTTATATCCTCCTAGATATGTCTTAACATTAAAGACCACTGAGACCAAGTCCTGGGCCAACGCATCAAATGACAAATCCATCTAGGTGAGTGGAACCCTTGCTGGATTTTTTTTTTTTTTTTACTGAACTGTGATTCCAGTTTTAATTTTTTAGCGATGTGTTATATGAGAGATTAAAGGCCTTTTGTCAGTGATTCATTTAAGTCAATTATGAATAAGTTGACATTCCTGGGAAGCCTTTGAATATTTTATGATGTGTACTGACAGCACTGCTAATTGGAGACAGATATACTTACCTGCTCCAATTCACTGTTTCCCCAGTGCAGCCTCCCAACTCCATCCATCTTAGAGCTGCTATGTTTAAAAATTATTCTAAAACCATTCAAAACAGAGTGAGAATAAAAGGACTATACGATACGATCCTACTGTTCTGAGTCCCTTAACACCTTAAGGGACTGAAAAGTGTCATTTCTGACCTAGATTCTTTGTAGGTTGGGGTGGAGTTTATCTTATCAGGTGGCCCCCCAGGCTGTGCTTAGTAGGGCTGACTTAGCTGATCTGTCTGAGAAATATGTGCTCTGTGTGTTCCCCACAAAGCAACTGTTCAATCATAATTTGAGGATGACGGTGGTGTCAGAACCTCCGAGGAGGCCTAAGATGACCCAGCTCCTGTCAGTTCTTTGGATGGAGTGTGCGGTGGTGCTGTGCTTTCCTTTACCCCAGGTAACATCACCTTTCATAATCCAGGGCCTACATCAGCTATTGTAATCCAGGCACTGAAACTAGGGAGGGTGGGACAGATGATTAAGCCACATGCCCACCAGGATGTTTAGAACAATGCGCAGTAATGTGTGTTCAAGGATGTTTTTCTTGGTTGCCTATAATAGCTAAAAATTTGAAAACAATATAAATGTCCCCAGTCAGGAAACTAAAAAATTAAATTATGGTTCAGTAATACAATGAAATTCTATGCAACCACTAAAAATATTAACAAAAGTGTATGTTTATGTATTAGGGTTCTCCAGATTATGTGTATATATATATATGTATATTCTGCAAGATGGGAGCTCAGGAAGCCAGTGGTATAATTCCAGTCCCAGTTTGAAGACCTCAGAACCAGGGGAGCTGATGGTATAGGAGAAGACCAATGTTCCAGCTTAAATAGTTAGGCAGAGGAGAGTGAATTTGGGGATTGAATGATGCCTACTCACATTGGGAAGGGCAATCTGCTTTACTCCATCTACTAATTCAAATGCTAATCTCATCTGGAAATGCCCTCCCAGACACACCAGAAATAGCATTTAGCCAAATATCTCGGAACCTGGTGGTTGGTCAAATTGACATATAAAATTAATCATCATAATTTATTAGCCCCAAATGAATGAATGATGTATAATTAAGTAAACATTTATAGTATATCTCATTTATGTAAAAGGTGTATATATACATATATATGCTTATAAATGGAAGGATTGAGGAGTTTGGGGATTATGAATATTCTTTTTTCTATTTTGTCTATCTACATTTGTACATTGAACAGACACCATGTAATGAAATAATGGCAAAAGCTTAAAAATAAAAAAAGAAATACTCAGTTCAAGAGAGATCTTCATGAGGCTCTGGTCACGCCCCTGCCTTCCTAGACTTAGTCCCTCCTACCCCCATCCCTTACGTCTCCCCTTCCTCCCACCCTCGATCCTCCCTTAAGGGGAATGCAACAGGAACCCCATGTGGTAGATTGAATAGTTTTGTTGCCTACACCTAAGGATTCTCCCCAGGACCATATCGTGAAGATGAAGACCAGGATATCAGAATTTTCTCATGAAAGTCAGGGAAACTGGGACCATTGAAAAATCCCAGTAGGGAAGAAGGTCACTGCTGGAATCCAGGGGCCGGGGTGCAGGTAATGGACCACCCTGGTCAGCAACATCACTGACTCAGACACCCAGACCTTGCTCTGGGTTTCCCTTAACTTCTCTCCCTTCCTCAGATATGCTTCTGCCACAAGAGTGCAGAGCCTGGAGAAATACTCAAGTAGCTAATCAAGATGCAGCTGCCGGGTCGGCTCAATTCTACTTAATGTCTATGTCAGCGCAGCCCACGCCTCCTCTAAGTCTCAGTCCGAGAACTGTGCTTTTAGCTTTCTGAAATGGAAGCATGTCTCAAGAGGAGGATTAGCCAATTGGCGAAAGAACAAAGAATCAATTTAGTTTAAAATAGTTCCTTTAATGGTGGTATTTTGCATCCACAGTTACTTTCCAAGGCACGGTGTGCTTTTGTCTGGAATCCTCGGGGAGCCGAGAGTGGGCTTGCTTTTCGCCCTGAGACAGGGAGGTGTTGCAGTGGACCCCCTGCTTTCTGTTGGATGAGAAGCTGAGCCAGAAAAGGATAAAACTTTTAAACTATCTGAAATGCGATGGCAACTGCTTAGGGTGTTTCTTGGGTGTTTTATCTTCAATAAAAAGAAGAAAGAAAATTATCAGAACCTATAGAGAGAGGATAGTTAAAGAATTTATAGCCTTGCCTATACGCAGACTAATTGATTAGGAGAAATGGTCTAACAAGGTCCCCTGGCACTGAAATATATCCCTAGCAACACAGGGATTCAAAACTGTTGCTTTAAAGTAAAAAGTCTCTTATTGCATGGTTAGCCAAATAATTAGGACATGTACCTCATTTGAAGTAGGAAACTGGATTTGGGCAACACTATCTAATAACTGAACTCAGGAATAATTCTAAACTTTGAGTTACACAAAGAAAGCGCTGATTACTTCTTTAACGTCGCCACAAGAAATTTCCTCCCCCTCTCAAGATTAAATGACACATGATTCTAGCTTTTTTGTTGATTTGTTTTGCTCTCCAAGAGTTTAAAGGTAAAGCAATACAGAAGTTGAAAAATATGAAAAAATACATATACTTTAATTTTCTGAACAGCTACTAAATGCCAAACACCAGGTATCAGTTACTTCTTTCCTGTATGATAATTGTGAAATGTAGACATGAGGCAGGAGATAGGTGGGCCCCAGGCTGGAGTCTGTCCCCTGTGGACAGATAAAGATAATAGCAGAGCAGAGCAGAGACAGCTGAGCCCTGCCCAGATAAAAGATAAAGGGACCACATATCCCTCATTCTTGAAGAACTTCCTCACTATATGTGCTCTGAAAGGCTCCTTGGAGGTCAAAAGGGGAGGGGGCACCACCCCATAGTAGGTGATGCCAACCTACCCATAAGCCTCTGTGCTATAATCCATCTTGGCTAGGAGATGCACGCAGAACATGGGAGGACCCTGAGAAAAACCCAAATATGGACTCAGAACCAGACAAAGCAAGATGATTGGCCAAAGGAAACCCAGAAGAAATGCCTCATGTATAAGTGATTCAAGGTACCACGAGGGTGTGACTCTTTCTCTGAGCCCGCCCGTGTGTCTAGCCACATGTACCCTTTTTCCTCCTAATAAACACTTTACTCGTTTCACTACTTTCCATCATTTTTTGGAAATTTATTTCTACAAAGCCGATGGGCCAGGGTCTTGTCATTGGCCACTGGCCCTGTGGTCTAGTGGGTAGGATTCAGCGCTCTTACTGCCGTGGCCTGACTCCAGTCGCTGGCTGAGGAACTGAAATCTTGCTTCAAGATGCTGCAGGCCGAGGCCATCCGAGATCAGACATTATTATTACTCCCACTTATCAGATCCAAAAACCAAGGCCAATGAGTTTCATCTTCCCTAAGACATTCCAGCCAGGAAGTGGTTGAGCCAAATTTTGAACTTTGGCTTTAAAGGTGCCTGGCTTCCGAGAAGCCACACGACCTTCTAGATACGTAACAGCATCCACGTATAAAGAGAGAGTTGTATTTCAGAAAACCTAGAGATAAGAGTGAAATTATCTAAAAAGGATTTGTTCGGCAGGTAAATGTGAGATGAATCAAGTATGTAGGCTGGAGAAAGGAAGCGTCAGGGTGATGGAGTGGATCCTGAACCCTTCCAAATGCTAAAGCATCCTACAATCCACGGAGAAAGGAGGAAGGCAAGATTAGATGATGGACAGAAATGTCAGGGTGAAAACCAACACAAGGGGGTCAGTCATGAGTTCTTGGGAGACTGGGTCCTGCCAGAGCCCAGCACAGATCCTTGGTATTCCATAAATATTTTCCAAATGAAGAAGCAGCGTACTTCAGGACATGGATGTTGAGGACCTAGACTGAGGCTGAAATTACCAGCATGTAGAGTCCAGGTTTTCGTGTCTTAAGTAGTTCCCATGTGACCTGGTACCTGGCTCTATTTAACCTAAAAAACAATCCAACCTAGGACATTTTAGTGCAGAAGTTCCGCAGCAGAGTTTCATGGATAGGCTTGGTTGGGGAAGGAAGTTCTACATGGCTGGGTGCGGGGGCCGTCAGTTGTAGCGTTTATGCACAATACAATTTTTAGAGAGCATGTAAAAATTTTTTTTTCCCTTTTAAGAATGCTGACTTTAATTTATTTATTTTGAGGATGGCATAATTTTTTTTTTTTTTTTTTTTAGCATCTTCTTTTTTTTTAAATTTTTTTTTATTTTTAAACATCTTTATTGAAGTATAATTGCCTTACAATAGTGTGTTAGCTTCTGCTTTATAACAAGGTGAATCAGTTATACATATACAATATGTTCCCATTTCTCTTCCCTCTTGCATCTCCCTCCCTCCCACCCTCCCCATCCCACCCCTCTAGGTGGTCACAAAGCACCGAGCTGATCTCCCTGTGCTATGCGGCTGCTTCCCACTAGCTATCTATTTTACATTTGGTAGTGTATATATGTCCATGACACTCTCTTACCCTGTCACATCTCACCCCACCCCCTCCCCATATCCTCAAGTCCATTCTCTAGTAGGTCTGTGTCTTTATTCCCGTCTTGCCACTAGGTTCTTCATGGCCTTTTTTTTTTTTTTTTTTTCCTTAGATTCCGTATATATGTGTTAGCATACTGTATTTGTTTTTCTCTTTCTGACTTACTTCACTCTGTATGACAGACTCTAACTCCATCCACCTCATTACAAATACCTCCATTTCATTTCTTTTTATGGCTGAGTAATATTCCATTGTATATATGTGCCACATCTTCTTTATCCATTCGTCTGTCGATGGACATTTAGGTTGCTTCCAGGTCCTGGCTATTGTAAATAGAGCTGCAATGAACATTGTGGTACATGACACTTTTTGACCTATGGTTTTCTCAGGGTATATGCCCAGTAGTGGGATTGCTGGGTCGTATGGTAGTTCTATTTGTAGTTTTTTAAGGAACCTCCATACTGTTCTCCATAGTGGCTGTATCAATTTACATTCCCACCAACAGTGCAAGAGTGTTCCCTTTCCTCCACACCCTCTCCAGCATTTATTGTTTCTAGATTTTTTGATGATGGCCATTCTGACCGGTGTGAGATGATATCTCATTGTAGTTTTGATTTGCATTTCTCTAATGATTAATGATGTTGAGCATTCTTTCATGTGTCTGTAGGCCATCTGTATATCTTCTTTGGAGAAATGTCTATTTAGGTCTTCTGCCCATTTTTGGATTGGGTTGTTCGTTTTTTTGTTATTGAGCTGCATGAGCTGCTTGTAAATCTTGGAGATTAATCCTTTGTCAGTTGCTTCATTTGCAAATATTTTCTCCCATTCTAAGGGTTGTCTTTTGGTCTTGTTTATGGTTTCCTTTGCTGTGCAAAAGCTTTTAAGTTTCATTAGGTCCCATTTGTTTATTTGTGTTCTTATTTCCATTTCTCTGGGAGCTGGGTCAAAAAGAATCTTGCTGTGATGTATGTCATAGAGTGTTCTGCCTACGTTTTCCTCTAAGAGTTTGATAGTGTCTGGCCTTACACTTAGGTCTTTAATCCATTTGGAGTTTATTTTTGTGCATGGTGTCAGGGAGTGTTCTAATTTCATACTTTTACATGTACCTGTCCAATTTTCCCAGCACCACTTATTGAAGAGGCTGTCTTTTCTCCACTGTATATGCTTGCCTCCTTTATCAAAGATAAGGTGACCATATGTGTGTGGGTTTATCTCTGGGCTTTCTATCCTGTTCCATTGATCTATATTTCTGTTTTTGTGCCAGTACCAAACTGTCTTGATTACTGAAGCTTTGTAGTATAGTCTGAAGTCAGGGAGCCTGATTCCCCCAGCTCCATTTTTCGTTCTCAAGATTGCTTTGGCTATTCGGGGTCTTTTGTGTTTCCATACAAATTGTGAAATTTTTTGTTCTAGTTCTGTGAAAAATGCCAGTGGTAGTTTGATAGGGATTGCATTGAATCTGTAGATTGCTTTGGGTAGTAGAGTCATTTTCACAATGTTGATTCTTCCAATCCAGGAACATGGTATATCTCTCCATCTATTTGTATCATCTTTAATTTCTTTCATCAGTGTCTTATAATTTTCTGCATACAGGTCTTTTGTCTCCTTAGGTAGGTTTATTCCTAGATATCTTATTCTTTTTGTTGCAATGGTAAACGGGAGTGTTTTCTTAATTTCACTTTCAGATTTTTCGTCATTAGTGTATAGAAATGCAAGCGATTTCTGTGCATTAATTTTGTATCCTGCTACTTTACCAAATTCATTGATTAGCTCTAGGAGTTTTCTGGTAGCCTCTTTAGGATTCTCTATGTATAGTATCATGTCATCTGCAAATAGTGACAGCTTTACTTCTTCTTTTCCGATTTGGATTCCTTTTATTTCTTTGTCTTCTCTGATTGCTGTGGCTAACACTTCCAAAACTATGTTGAATAATAGTGGTGAGAGTGGGCAACCTTGTCTTGTTCCTGATCTTAGTGGAAATGGTTTCAGTTTTTCACCCTTGAGGACAATGTTGGCTGTGGGTTTGTCATATATGGCCTTTATTATGTTGAGGAAAGTTCCCTCTATGCCTACTTTCTGCAGGGCTTTTATCATAAATGGGTGTTGAATTTTGTCGAAAGCTTTCTCTGCATCTATTGAGATGGTCATATGGTTTTTCTCCTTCAATTTGTTAATATGGTGTATCACATTGATTGATTTGCGTATATTGAAGAATCCTTGCATTCCTGGGATAAACCTCACTTGATCATGGTGTATGATCCTTTTAATGTGCTGTTGGATTCTGTTTGCGAGTATTTTGTTGAGGATTTTTGCATCTATGTTCATCAGTGATATTGGCCTGTAGTTTTCTTTCTTTGTGACATCTTTGTCTGGTTTTGGTATCAGGGTGATGGTGGCCTCGTAGAATGAGTTTGGGAGTGTTCCTCCCTCTGCAATATTTTGGAAGAGTTTGAGAAGGATAGGTGTTAGCTCTTCTCTAAATGTTTGATAGAATTCACCTGTGAAGCCATCTGGTCCTGGGCTTTTGTTTGTTGGAAGGTTTTTAATCACAGTTTCAATTTCAGTGCTTGTGATTGGTCTGTTCATATTTTCTATTTCTTCCTGGTTCAGTCTCGGCAGTTTGTGCATTTCTAAGAATCTGTCCATTTCTTCCAGGTTGTCCATTTTATTGGCATAGAGTTGCTTGTAGTAATCTCTCATGATCTTTTGTATTTCTGCAGTGTCAGTGGTTATTTCTCCTTTTTCATTTCTAATTCTATTGATCTGAGTCTTCTCCCTTTTTCTCTTGATGAGTCTGGCTAATGGTTTATCAATTTTGTTTATCTTCTCAAAGAACCAGCTTTTAGTTTCATTGATTTTTGCTATTGTTTCCTTCATTTCTTTTTCATTTATTTCTGACCTAATCTTTATAATTTCTTTCCTTCTGCTGGCTTTGGGGTTTTTTTGTTCTTCTTTCTCTAATTGCTTTAGGTGCAAGGTTAGGTTGTTTATTCGAGATGTTTCCTGTTTCTTGAGGTAGGCTTGTATTGCTATAAACTTCCCTCTTAGCACTGCTTTTGCTGCGTCCCATAGGTTTTGGGTCGTCGTATCTCCATTGTCATTTATTTCTAGGTATTTTTTGATTTCCCCTTTGATTTCTTCAGTAATCACTTCATTATTAAGTAATGTATTGTGTAGCCTCCATGTGTTTGTATTTTTTACAGATCTTTTCCTGTAATTGATATCTAGTCTCATAGCGTTGTGGTCGGAAAAGATACTTGATACGATTTCAATTTTCTTAAATTTACCAAGGTTTGATTTGTGACCCAAGATATGATCTATCCTGGAGAATGTTCCATGAGCACTTGAGAAAAATGTGTATTCTGTTGTTTTTGGGTGGAATGTCCTATAAATATCAATTAAGTCCATCTTGTTTAATGTATCATTTAAAGCTTGTGTTTCCTTATTTATTTTCATTTTGGATGATCTGTCCATTGGTGAAAGTGGGGTGTTAAAGTCCCCTACTATGATTGTGTTGCTGTCGATTTCCCCTTTTATGGCTGTTAGTACTTGCCTTATGTATTGAGGTGCTCCTATGTTGGGTGCATAAATATTTACAATTGTTATACCTTCCTCTTGGATCGATCCCTTGATCATTATATAGTGTCCTTCTTTGTCTCTTGTAATAGTCTTTATTTTAAAGTCTATTTTGTCTGATATGAGAATTGCTACTCCAGCTTTCTTTTGATTTCCATTTGCATGGAATATCTTTTTCCATCCCCTCACTTTCAGTCTGTATGTGTCTCTAGGTCTGAAGTGGGTCTCTTGTAGACAGCATATATATGGGTCTTGTTTTTGTATCCATTCAGCCAGCCTGTGTCTTTTGGTGGGAGCATTTAATCCATTTACATTCAAGGTAATTATCGATATGTATGTTCCTATTCCCATTTTCTTAAATGTTTTGGGTTTGTTATTGTAGGTGTTTTCCTTCTCTTGTGTTTCTTGCCTAGAGAAGTTCCTTTAGCATTTGTTGTAAAGCTGGTTTGGTAGTGCTGAACTCTCTCAGCTTTTGCTTGTCTGTAAAGGTTTTAATTTCTCCATCACATTTGAATGAGATCCTTGCTGGGTAGAGTAATCTTGGTTGTAGGTTCTTCTCCTTCATGACTTTAAGTATATCCTGCCACTCCCTTCTGGCTTGCAGAGTTTCTGCTGACAGATCAGATGTTAACCTTATGGGGATTCCCTTGTGTGTTATTTGTTTTTTTTCCCTTGCTGCCTTTAATATGTTTTCCTTATATTTAATTTTTGACAGTTTGATTAATATGTGTCTTGGCGTGTTTCTCCTTGGGTTTATCCTGTATGGGACTCTCTGTGCTTCCAGGACTTGATTAACTATTTCCTTTCCCATATTAGGGAAGTTTTCAACTATAATCTCTTCAAATATTTTCTCAGTCCCTTTCTTTTTCTCTTCTTCTTCTGGGACCCCTATAATTCGAATGTTGGTGCGTTTAATGCTGTCCCAGAGGTCTCTGAGACTGTCCTCAGTTCTTTTCATTCTTTTTTCTTTATCCTGCTCTGCAGTAGTTATTTCCACCATTTTATCTTCCAGGTCACTTATCCTTTCTTCTGCCTCAGTTATTCTGCTATTGATCCCATCTGGAGTATTTTTAATTTCATTTATTGTGTTTTTCATCATTGCTTGGTTCCTCTTTAGTTCTTCTACATCCTTGTTAAATGCTTCTTGCATTTTGTCTATTCTATTTCCAAGATTTTGGATCATCCTTACTATCATTATTCTGAATTCTTTTTCAGGTAGACTACCTATTTCCTCTTCATTTGTTAAGTCTAGTGTGTTTTGACCCTGCTCCTTCATCTGCTGTGTGTTTTTCTGTCGTCTCATTTTGCTTATCTTACTGTGTTTGGGGTCTCCTTACCACAGGTTGCAGGTTTGTAGTTCCCGTTGTTTTTGGTATCTGTCCCCAGTGGCTAAGGTTGGTTCAGTGGGTTGTGTAGGCTTCCTGGTGGAGGGAACTAGTGCCTGAGCTCTGGTGGATGAGGCTGGATCTTGTCTTTCTGGTGGGCACGTCCACGTCTGGTGGTGTATTTTGGGGTGTCTGTGGCCTTATTATGATTTTAGGCAGCCTCTCTGCTAATGGATGAGGCTGTGTTCCTGTCTTGCTAGTTGTTTGGCATAGGGTGTTCAGCACTGTAGCTTGCTGGTCATTGAGTGATGCTGGGTCTTGATGTTGAGATGGAGATCTCTGAGAGATTTTTGCCGTTTGGTATTACGTGGAGCTGGGAGGTCTCTTGTGGACCAGTGTCCTGAAGTTGGCTCTCCCACCTCCGAGGTACGGCCCTGATGCCTGGTTGAAGCACCAAGAGCCTTTCATCCACACGGCTCAGAGTAAAAGGGAGAAAAAATAGAAAGAAAGAAAGAAAGGAAGGAAGGAAGGAAGGAGGAAGGAAGGAAGGAAGGAAGGAAAGAAAGAAAGAAAGAAAGGAAAGAAAGGAAGAAGCTATAATATAGTGAAGTAAAATAAAGCTATTGTAAAGCAAAGCTATACAGACAAAATCTCCCCCAGAAGCATATACATATACACTCACAAAAAAAAAAGGAAAAGGGGAAAAATTAATATATCCTGCTCCCAAAGTCCACCTCCTGAATTTGGGATGATTCGTTGTCTATTCAGGTAATCAACAGATGCAGGCACATCAAGTTGTTTGTGGAGTTTTAATCCGCTTCTTCTGAGGCTGCTGGGACAGATTTCCCCTCCTCTTCTCTGTTCGCACAGCTCCTGGGGATCAGCTTTGGATTTGGACCCGCCTCTGCGTGTAGGTCGCCTGAGGGCGTCTGTTCCCCGCCCAGACAGGACGGGGTTAAAGGAGCAGCTGCTTCGGGGACTCTGGCTCGCCCAAGCCGCGGGGAGGGAGGGGTACAGAGGAGGCGGGGCGAGCCTGCGGCGTCAGAGGCCGGCGTGACGTTGCAGCAGCCTGAGGCGCGCAGTGCGTTCTCCCGGGGGATGTTGTCCCTGGATCACGGGACCCTGGCAGTGGCGGGCTGCACGGGATCCCGGGAGGGGCGGTGTGGAGAGTGACCTGTGCTCGCACACAGGCTTTTTGGAGGCGGCAGCAGCAGCCCCAGCGTCTCACGCCCGTCTCTGGGGTCCGCGCTGATAGCCGCGGCTCGTGCCAGTTTCTGGAGTTCGTTTAGGCGGCGCTCTGAATCCCCTCTCCTTGCGCGCCGCGAAACAAAGAGGCAAGAAAAAGTCTCTTGCCTCTTTGGCAGCTGCAGACTTTTTCCTGGTCTCCCTCCCAGCCAGCTGTGGTGCGCTAACCCCTTCAGGCTGTGTTCACGCCGCCAACCCCAGTCCTCTCCCTGCGATCCGACCGAAGCCCGAGCCTCAGCTCCCAGCCCCGCCCGCCCCGGCTGGGGAGCAGACAAGCCTCTCGGGCTGGTGAGCGCTGCTCGGCGCCGAGCCTCTGTGCGGGAATCTCTCCGTTTTTCCCTCTGCGCCCCTTTTGCTATGGGATCCGCGCTGTTAGCTGCGGCTCGCGCCCGTCTCTGAAGTTCGTTTAGGCGGCGCTCTGAATCCCCTCTCCTCGCGCACCAGGAAACAGGGAAGAAAAAGTCTCTTGCCTCTTCGGCAGCTGCAGACTTTTTCCCGGACTCCCTCCCGGCTAGCTGTGGTGCACTAACCCCTTCAGGCTGTGTTCACGCCGCCAACCCCAGTCCTCTCCCTGCGACCGAAGCCTGAGCCTCAGCTCCCAGCCCCGCCCGCCCCGGCGGCTGAGCAGACAAGCCTCTCAGGCTGGTGAGTGCTGGTCAGCGCCGAGCCTCCGTGCGGGAAGTGCGGGAATCTCTCCGCTTTGCCCTCCGCACCTCTGTGGCTGCGCTCTCCTCCGTGGCTCCGAAGCTTCCCCCCTCTGCCACCCGCAGTCTCTGCCCACGAAGGGGCTCCTAGTGCGTGGAAATCTTTCCTCCTTCACAGCTCCCTCCCACTGGTGCAGGTGCCGTCCCTATTCTTTTGTCTCTGTTATTTCTTTTTTCTTTTGCCCCTGTTATTTCTTTTTTCTTTTGCCCTACCCAAGTACGGGGGGAGTTTCTTGCCTTTTGGGGGGTCTGACGTTTTCTGCCAGCGTTCAGTGGGTGTTCTGTAGGAGCAGTTCCACGTGTAGATGTATTTCTACTGTATCTGTGGGAAGGAAGGAAGGAAGGTGATCTCTGCGTCTTACTCTTCCGCCATCTTCTCTCCTCCCCCGGCATAATTTTTTTATTCCTTGTTTTATTGTGGTTAGACATACATAACATACATAACATAAAATTTACCATTTTAAGCATTTTTTTCACAAACTATTGGCTATGTTCCTCATGTTGTACAATACAGTCCTATGGCCTATCTTACCCCCAACTGTTTGTACTTCCCACTCCCCACCCTATATTGTCCCTCCCCCCTCCCCACTGGTAACCACTAGCTTGTTTTCTATATGTGTGAATCTGCTTCTTTTTTTTTTTAGAGTAGGTATAACTTTATTTTTTATTTTATTTTATTTTATTTTTAAACATCTTTATTGGAGTATAATTGCTTTACAATGCTGTGTTAGTTTCTGCTCCATAACAAAGTGAATCAGCTATACATATAAACACATTCCCATATCTCTTCCCTCCTGCATCTCCCTCCCTCCCACCCTACCTATCCCACCCCTCTAGGTGGTCACAAAACACCGAGCTGATCTCCCTGTGCTATGCGGCTGCTTCCCACTAGCTATCTGTTTTACATTTGGTAGTGTATATATGTCCATGACACTCTCTCACCCTGTCACATCTCACCCCACCCCCTCCCCATATCCTCAAGTCCATTCTCTAGTAGGTCTGTGTCTTTATTGCCGTCTTGCAACTAGGTTCTTCATGACCTTTTTTTTTTTTTTCCCTTAGATTCCATATATATGTGTTAGCATACTGTATTTGTTTTTCTCTTTCTGACTTACTTCACTCTGTATGACAGACTCTAACTCCATCCACCTCACTACAAATAACTCAATTTTGTTTCTTTTTATGGCTGAGTAATATTCCATTGTATATATGTGCCACATCTTCTTTATCCATTCATCTGTTGATGGACACTTAGGTTGCTTCCATGTCCTGGCTATGGTAAATAGAGCTGCAATGAACATTGTGGTACATGACTCTTTTTGAATTATGGTATTCTCAGGGTATATGCCCAGTAGTGGGATTGCTGGGTCATATGGTAGTTCTATTTGTAGTTTTTTAAGGAACCTCCATACTGTTCTCCATAGTGGCTGTATCAATTTACATTCGCACCAACAGTGCAAGAGTGTTCCCTTTTCTCCACACCCTCTCCAGCATTTATTGTTTCTAGATTTTTTGATGATGGCCATTCTGACCGGTGTGATATGATACCTCATTGTAGTTTTGATTTGCATTTCTCTAATGATTAATGATGTTGAGCATTCTTTCATGTGTCTGTTGGCCATCTGTATATCTTCTTTGGAGAAATGTCTATTTAGGTCTTCTGCCCATTTTTGGATTGGGTTGTTTGTTTTTTTGTTATTGAGCTGCATGAGCTGCTTGTAAATCTTGGAGATTAATCCTTTGTCAGTTGCTTCATTTGCAAATATTTTCTTCCATTCTGAGGGTTGTCTTTTGGTCTTGTTTATGGTTTCCTTTGCTGTGCAAAAGCCTTTAAGTTTCATTAGGTCCCATTTGTTTATTTGTGTTTTTATTTCCATTTCTCTAGGGGCTGGGTCAAAAAGGATCTTGCTGTGATTTATGTCATAGAGTGTTCTGCCTATGTTTTCCTCTAAGAGTTTGATAGTGTCTGGCCTTACACTTAGGTCTTTAATCCATTTTGAGTTTATTTTTGTGTATGGTGTCAGGGAGTGTTCTAATTTCATACTTTTACATGTACCTGTCCAGTTTTCCCAACACCAATTATTGAAGAGGCTGTCTTTTCTCCATTGTATATGCTTGCCTCCTTTATCGAAGATAAGGTGACCGTATGTGCGTGGGTTTATCTCTGGGCTTTCTATCCTGTTCCATTGATCTATATTTCTGTTTTTGTGCCAGTACCAAACTGTCTTGATTACTGTAGCTTTGTAATATAGTCTGAAGTCAGGGAGCCTTATTCCTCCAGCTCCATTTTTCGTTCTCAAGATTGCTTTGGCTATTCGGGGTCTTTTGTGTCTCCATACAAATTGTGAAATTTTTTGTTCTAGTTCTGTGAAAAATGCCAGTGGTAGTTTGATAGGGATTGCATTGAATCTGTAGATTGCTTTGGGTAGTAGAGTCATTTTCACAATGTTGATTCTTCCAATCCAAGAACATGGTATATCTCTCCATCTATTTGTATCATCTTTAATTTCTTTCATCAGTGTCCTATAATTTTCTGCATACAGGTCTTTTGTCTCCTTAGGTAGGTTTATTCCTAGATATTTTATTCTTTTTGTTGCAATGGTAAACGGGAGTGTTTTCTTAATTTCACTTTCAGATTTTTCATCATTAGTATATAGGAATGCAAGAGATTTCTGTGCATTAATTTTGTATCCTGCTACTTTACCAAATTCATTGATTAGCTCTAGTAGGTTTCTGGTAGCATCTTTAGGATTCTCTATGTATAGTATCATGTCATCTGCAAACAGTGACAGCTTTACTTCTTCCTTTCCGATTTGGATTCCTTTTATTTCTTTGTCTTCTCTGATTGCTGTGGCTAACACTTCCAAAACTATGTTGAATAATAGTGGTGAGAGTGGGCAACCTTGTCTTGTTCCTGATCTTAGTGGAAATGGTTCCAGTTTTTCACCATTGAGGACAATGTTGGCTGTGGGTTTGTCATATATGGCCTTTATTATGTTGAGGAAAGTTCCCTCTGTGCCTACTTTTTGCAGGGCTTTTATCATAAATGGGTGTTGAATTTTGTCAAAAGCTTTCTCTGCATCTATTGAGATGATCATATGGTTTTTCTCCTTCAATTTGTTCATATGATGTATCACGTTGATTGATTTGCGTATATTGAAGAATCCTTGCATTCCTGGAATAAACCTCACTTGATCATGGTGTATAATCCTTTTAATGTGCTGTTGGATTCTGTTTGCTAGTATTTTGTTGAGGATTTTTGCATCTATGTTGCTCAGTGATATTGGCCTGTAGTTTTCTTTCTTTGTGACATCTTTGTCTGGTTTTGGTATCAGGGTGATGGTGGCCTCGTAGAATGAGTTGGGGAGTGTTCCTCCCTCTGCAATATTTTGGAAGAGTTTGAGAAGGATAGGTGTTAGCTCTTCTCTAAATGTTTGATAGAATTCGCCTGTGAAGCCATCTGGTCCTGGGCTTTTGTTTGTTGGAAGATTTTTAATCACAGTTTCAATTTCAGTGCTTGTGATTGGTCTGTTCATATTTTCTATTTCTTCCTGGTTCAGTCTCGGTATGTTGTGAATTTCTAAGAATCTGTCCATTTCTTCCAAGTTGTCCATTTTATTGGCATAGAGTTGCTTGTAGTAATCTCTCATGATCGTTTGTATTTCTGCAGTGTCAGTGGTTATTTCTCCTTTTTCATTTCTAATTCTATTGATTTGAGTCTTCTCCCTTTTTCTCTTGATGAGTCTGGCTAATTGTTTGTCAATTTTGTTTATCTTCTCGAAGAACCAGCTTTTAGTTTCATTGATTTTTGCTATTGTTTCCTTCATTTCTTTTTCATTTATTTCTGACCTGATCTTTATAATTTCTTTCCTTCTGCTAGCTTTGGGGTTTTTTTGCTCTTCTTTCTCTAATTGCTTTAGGTGCAAGGTTAGGTTTTTTATTCGAGATGTTTCCTGTTTCTTGAGGTAGGCTTGTATTGCTATAAACTTCCCTCTTAGAACTGCTTTTGCTGCATCCCATAGGTTTTGGGTCGTCGTGTCTCCATTGTCATTTGTTTCTAGGTATTTTTTGATTTCCCCTTCGATTTCTTCAATGATCACTTCGTTATTAAGTAGTGTATTGTGTAGCCTCCATGTGTTTGTATTTTTTCAGATCTTTTCCTGTAATTGATATCTAGTCTCATAGCGTTGTGGTTGGAAAAAATACTTGATACGATTTCAATTTTCTTAAATTTACCAAGGTTTGATTTGTGACCCAAGATATGATCTATCCTGGAGAATGTTCCATGCGCACTTGAGAAAAATGTGTATTCTGTTGTTTTGGGGTGGAATGTCCTATAAATATCAATTAAGTCCATCTTGTTTAATGTATCATTTAAAGCTTGTGTTTCCTTATTTATTTTCATTTTGGATGATCTGTCCATTGGTGAAAGTGGGGTGTTAAAGTCCCCTACTATGATTGTGTTGCTGTCGATTTCCCCTTTTATGGCTGTTAGTATTTGCCTTATGTATTGAGGTGCTCCTATGTTGGGTGCATAAATATTTACAATTGTTTTACCTTCCTCTTGGATCGATCCCTTGATCATTATATAGTGTCCTTCTTTGTCTCTTGTAATAGTCTTTATTTTAAAGTCTATTTTGTCTGATATGAGAATTGCTACTCCAGCTTTCTTTTGATTTCCATTTGCATGGAATATCTTTTTCCATCCCCTCACTTTCAGTCTGTATGTGTCTCTAGGTCTGAAGTGGGTCTCTTGTAGACAGCATATATATGGGTCTTGTTTTTGTATCCATTCAGCCAGCCTGTGTCTTTTGGTGGGAGCATTTAATCCATTTACATTTAAGGTAATTATCGATATGTATGTTCCTATTCCCATTTTCTTAAATATTTTGGGTTTGTTATTGTAGGTGTTTACCTTCTCTTGTGTTTCTTGCCTAGAGAAGTTCCTGTAGCATTTGTTGTAAAGCTGGTTTGGTGGTGCTGAACTCTCTCAGCTTTTGCTTGTCTGTAAAGGTTTTAATTTCTCCATCAAATCTGAATGAGATCCTTGCTGGGTAGAGTAACCTTGGTTGTAGGTTTTTCTCCTTCATCACTTTAAGTATATCCTGCCACTCCCTTCTGGCTTGCAGAGTTTCTGCTGAAAGATCAGCTGTTAACCTTATAGGGATTCCCCTGTGTGTTATTTGTTGTTTTTCCCTTGCTGCTTTTAATATATTTTCTTTATATTTAATTTTTGATAGTTTGATTAATATGTGTCTTGGGTTTCTCCTTGGATTTATCCTGTATGAGACTCTCTGTGCTTCCAGGACTTGATTAACTATTTCCTTTCCCATATTAGGGAAGTTTTCAACTATAATCTCTTCAAATATTTTCTCAGTCCCTTTCTTTTTCTCTTCTTCTTCTGGGACCCCTATAATTCGAATGTTGGTGCGTTTAATGTTGTCCCAGAGGTCTCTGAGACTGTCCTCAGTTCTTTTCATTCTTTTTTCTTTATTCTGCTCTGCAGTAGTTATTTCCACCATTTTATCTTCCAGGTCACTTATCCTTTCTTCTGCCTCAGTTATTCTGCTATTGATACTGTCTAGAGTATTTTTAATTTCATTTATTGTGTTTTTCATCATTGCTTGGTTCCTCTTTAGTTCTTCTACGTCCTTGGTAAATGTTTCTTGCATTTTGTCTATTCTATTTCCAAGATTTTGGATCATCTTTACTATCATTATTCTGAATTCTTTTTCAGGTAGACTGCCTATTTCCTCTTCATTTGTTAGATCTGGTGTGTTTTGACCCTGCTCCTTCACCTGCTGTGTGGTTTTTTGTCTTCTCATTTTTCTTATCTTACTGTGTTTGGGGTCTACTTTTCACAGGCTGCAGGTTCGTAGTTCCTGTTGTTTTTGGTATCTGTCCCCAGTGGCTAAGGTTGTTTCAGTGGGTTGTGTAGGCTTCCTGGTGGAGGGGACTAGTGCCTGTGTTCTGGTGAATGAGGTTGGATCTTGTCTTTCTGGTGGGCACGTCCACGTCTGGTGGTATGTTTTGGGGTGTCTGTGGCCTTATTATGATTTTAGGCAGCCTCTCTGCTAATGGATGGGGCTGTGTTCCTGTCTTGCTAGTTGTTTGGCATAGGGTGTCCAGCACTGTAGCTTGCTGGTCGTTCAATGAAGCTGGGTCTTGATGTTGAGATGGAGATCTCTGAGAGATTTTCGCCGTTTGGTATTACGTGGAGCTGGGAAGTCTCTTGTGGACAGTGTTCTGAAGTTGGCTCTCCCACCTCAGAGGCACAGCCCTGATGCCTGGCTGGAGCACCAAGAGCCTTTCATCCACACGGCTCAGAATAAAAGGGAGAAAAAATTAGAAAGAAAGAAAGAGGATAAAATAAAATAAAATTAAACTATTATAATAAAAAATAAGAAAAAAATTAAGAATAAATTTATTAAGAAAAAAATTTTTTTAATTTTTTAAAATAGATTTATTAATTTTTTATAATAAAAAATTAAGAAAAAAATTAAGAAAAAATTTATTAAGAAAAAAATTTTTTAATTTTTAAAAATAAAAAATATGAAAAAACTTATTAAAAAATTTTTTTAATTTCTAAAAATAGAAAATAAGGAAAAAATTATTAAGAAAACATTTATTAGGGAAAAAAATTTTTTTATGTAAAAAAAGAAAAAACAAAAAAACAAAAAAACAAAAAAAAAACGGACGGACCTAACCCTAGGACTAATGGTGAAAGCAAAGCTATACAGACAGAATCTCCCCCAGAAGCATACACATATACACTCACAAAAAAACGAAAAGGGGAAAATTTAATATATCCTGTTCCCAAAGTCCACCTCCTGAATTTGATATGATTCGTTGTCTATTCAGGTATTCAACAGATGCAGGCACATCAAGTTGTTTGTGGAGCTTTAATCCGCTGCTTCTGAGGCTGCTGGGAGAGATTTCCCTTTCTCTTCTTTGTTCATACAGCTCCCAGGGTTCAGCTTTGGATTTGGACCCGCCTCTGCATGTAGGTCGCCTGAGGGCGTCTTTTCCACGCCCAGACAGGACGGGGTTAAAGGAGCAGCTGCTTCGGGGGCTCTGGCTCACTCAGGCGGGGGGAGGGAGGGGTACAGAGGAGGCGGGGCGAGCCTGCGGCGGCAGAGGCCGGCGTGACACCGTGCGTTCTCCCAGGGAAGTTGTCCCCAGATCACGGGAGCCTGGCAGTGGCAGGCTGCACCGGCTCCCGAGAGGGGCGGTGTGGAGAGTGACCTGTGCTCACACACAGGCTTCTTGGTGGCGGCAGCAGCAGCCTTAGCGTCTCCTGCCTGTCTCTGGGGTCCACGCTGATGGCCGCGGCTTGCGCCTATCTCTGGAGTTCGTTTAGGCGGCGCTCTGAATCCCCTCTCCTTGCGCGCCACGAAACAAAGAGGCAAGAAAAAGTCTCTTGCCTCTTCGGCAGCTGCAGACTTTTTCCCGGCCCCCCCCCCCCCCCCCCCGTGGCTAGCACCAAAGCTGGAGCCTCAGCTCCCAGCTCCGCCCACCCTGGCGGCTGAGCAGACAAGCCTCTCGGGCTGGTGAGTGCTGGTCGGCGCCGAGCCTCTGTGTGGGAATCTCTCTGTTTTTCCCTCTGCGCCCCTGTTGCTGTGGGATCCGCGCTGATAGCCGCGGCTCGCGCCCATCTCTGGAGCTCGCCCAGGCGGCGCTCTGAATCCCCTCTCCCTGCGCGCCGCGAAACAAAGTCAAGAAAAAGTCTCTTGCCTCTTTGGCAGCTGCAGACTTTTCCCCGGACTCCCTCCCGGCTAGCACCGAAGCCGGAGCCTCAGCTCCCAGCCCCGCCCGCCCCGGCCGAGGAGCAGACAAGCTTCTCGGGTTGGTGAGTACTACTCGGCACTGATCCTCCGTGCGGGAATCTCTCCCCTTTGCCCTCCGCACCCCTGTGGCTGCGCTCTCCTCCGTGGCTCCGAAGCTCCCCCCTCCGCCATCCGCAGTCTCCGCCTGCAAAGGGGCTTCCTAGTGCGTGGAAACCTTTCCTCCTTCACAACTCCCTCCCACTGGTGCAGGTCCCGTCCCTATTCTTTTGTCTCTGTTATTTCTTTTTTCTTTTGCCCTACCCAAGTACGTGGGGATCTTCTTGCCTTTTGGGAGGTCTGACGTCTTCTGCCAGCGTTCACTGGGTGTTCTGTGGGAGCAGTTCCACGTGTAGATGTATTTCTACTGTATTTGTGGGAAGGAAGGTGATCTCCGCGTCTCACTCTTCTGCCATCTTGCCGATTCCCCTCCCTGCTTCTTTTTTGTTATATTCACTAGTTTGTTGTATTTTTAGCTTCCACATATAAGTGATATCAGAGTATATGTACATTTTAATGAGGAAAGAGAACCCGTAGCCTTTATCAGATTCTGAAGGAGGGCTCTGAATTATTAAAAAATATAATGATAATACTAAGATGAAGTAATGGGAAAACAAAGAAGATTCAGAGACTGGCTTTTCCATTCTACTCATTTTCTTCTCTCTATCTCAAAAACACCAAAGTTATTTTTGACTGACTATCTTTTTTATGCTGTCCTGATTCCTTAAATGCTGTCCCCTCAACATGTTTTTCAGCTAACTCCTCTACATCCTTTGGACCCCAGAACTTTCATCAAGTCTTTCCTGACTACTTTAGGTCACATGGGTTTAATTTCTTCCTGCTCTGAATTCCTATAGAACACATGCTGTATCCTACACAATTTACCCTTGAATTATATATTGTCTGTCATTATTGTTTCACAAAGTGGATTTTTTCATGCTAATAGATTAACAGATCTTTGGGCAGAGGGACCACATTGTAGATTAGTGGCTCAGAGTGCACACGTGGCTGAATCTTTTTCCCTTACCACGTGCCCTTGGGCAAGCTATTAAACCTCCTCACCTCTTGGTTTTCTCTTCTGTAGAATGATGATAAGAACAGAACCTTCACCCTTCAGTTCATGGAAGGATAAATGAGGTAATGCATAAAAGGTGCTTAGCACCAAACAATAGAAACAAATACATTGATTTTTATTGATTGTGAAACAATCATTGTAAAACAATACATTGATTTTAACTATTACAGCATATTTATTATTACCTTCTATTTCTACCTTCTACTACAGGGGCTTCTCTGCTTTCACTCTTGAATTCTGAGACACTGGGAAAGCCACTTAAGCCTATTTAGTCTTCGTTTCCTCATCTTTGAAACAAGGTGATAATATTTGTAAATAGGTTTCTTGTAGGCTTCAAATGAGATAATGAATGTAGTATTGTTTTGGAACCCTAACCTCACAACAACCCCAGCCAGGAGGTCAGAGTCCTTCCCTAGATTTTCAAACTGAAGCCTTAATCTCCATTGTGATGTATGAGATAAGAGCTTCCAGGAGCAAATTCACCAAACTTTCTTACCGAAGTTAAGAGAAAACACAGGTGATACGCAGAAAGAAGCTGATCTGGGAGAGGGAGCGAGGGATGCAGTGAGCCCCTCGGTCTCCTTAACCCAGGCTCTTGCCCTGCCTTCGTGCTTTACCTGAATCAGTGACCCCAGCACCCTCCACTGGCCTCCGTGGCCTGCTCTTTCAAAGAAGCTAGTTAGGTACCCATCTGGGCTTCTGGAGTAGCCTTTGACGAATACAGAGAGGCAAGAACAAAGCTAGCAATTCAGCAAAAGAAAGGATGGCAGGGCACAAGCTGATTTTTCTCGCTTCCTGTTTTGTTTCCAATCAAAAGAGAAATGGAGGAAATCTTGGCAACTTTAGAGAGAAGTCAGGCAGCATCCCTGCCACTGTCCTGACAGAGCAGAGGAGGGATCAACACTCTTCTCTCCATGGAATTTGAGGTACACATTTTCCTCTCGACTTGTGGAGCCCCCAGACGTTTGGGAGAAGCATTCCAATGTAGTGCAGGGTTCCGGCGAAAGCTTGCTCCAGGGCACTTGAATCCTTTCAGACGGTGGCAGCAACCCTGACCCCTCCAGTGTGGTAAAAAACTAAAGTTTGGGGGGTTGAGGAAAACTGGAGCTTCATCAATTATGCTGATTGGGCTCTTATTAAGACATATGTAGTTTTGTGGCTAAAAAAACTTAACAGAAGGAAGGTTACACACATCTCTAGAATCTAGGGCTTAACTTACCTTTCCAGCCAGGAAATAAATGTTACCTAAATGTCTAACCTGAAACCCTGAAGCTGTAGTCGGAGCTTTTACGCATGTGTGTGTACACGCACATACGTATATGAGGTACATGACGTATGTATATGGTATCTGTATATCACTGTATCCTGGTAGCTGCAGAGATGTATAAGACTTGGTCCAACACAGATTTTTTCCCCTCTCTGTGCAGATGATCATTTCATAAAGCTAAGGTTGTAGGGATCATGGCGAAGCCTGAATTTTATGTATTTTCAGAATAGAAATTTACCCTCTTAGAGGCAGTGTCTTAGGGGCTTCTAAGGAGTCTTCATTTTTTTTATACAACTGATTTTCAAGTAAGTGATTATGAAAGTAATAAATGTTTGTGTCAGAGAACCTGAAAAAAGTGTATAAAAGGCCAAGGAGATAATGAAAATCACCCCCCAGGAGACCTTTTTGAGAGGAAAGGGATCCTTTGGCTATTTCAATATAACCTCCTTTGCATTCAATTCAGTTGGAAAAACATTCACTGTGCCCGGAAGATCTCTGAGTAGGGTGTTGCGGGGAATGCATATTAGAGTCCCACTCAGCCCTCTTCAAGGACCTGGTGATGGAGGAAAGGCTCTAATGATTGTCCTGATTGTCCTTACATGAAATTCAGCACTACCTCGAGGATGACTGTTAGAATAAGGTTCCAGCCTAATCACACTTGTCATATTTGCCAAGCCACTGAGGGCTTTGGTGTAGAACAGAAGCCTTTCAAACTCCAATAACAGCCTAGATAAAATGTGAAAACAGCCTTTTATCCTTTTTTCCTAACGTCAGGCTCCAAATGACGAAGTTCACCTAAGACAAGACAGCAGTGCAGCAAACAGCTGATGGCAAAGGTGTCCTCACTTGCCTTGTCGTTTAGATGACTTGGGGAGGAGGCTCGTCAGAAAGATGTGATGCAGATTGGGGCAGACCATTAACCAGCTGGGTGTCTCCCATGGGTGGGTTGAAATCACCCTTACCAATTGCTTGAGTCAGGTTGTACAAAAGCTATCAGCTGCTACTAGCTTTTGACTCACCACCGGTTTCTTCTAGTCATTTCTTATTACTGTCTTCAAGCGTAAACGCTTCTGTAAGACGACTGCATTTACCCTTTGGGTAACATGTGCTTGGGAGGAACTTATATTTTCAGGGGAGGATTTGGGGTAGAAGAGGAGGCAGTGGAGGTTGGTGGGGGCATCGAGGCTACAGATGAGTTTTTGCAATTATGGGTGTGCACAAGGCAACCTCGTTTCCAAATGATTCCAGGACGCCCTGGAGCCTCTGTGCCTCCCGCAGGTGGTTTTACTGCCTCTGTAGTAGATCTCTGCTTGTAGGTGACAGTGCTATAGGTGAGACAGAGGCAGTGCAAATGTCTCCACGTGTACCCACCGCACCCACCTGCATACCTTACAGCAAGCTTGAGCAGAGCAATCAGAGAAGGGGAAAAAACACGGCATAACGAAACAAAACAAAACAAAACGTCACGGAGTGACGAAGGAAATACACAAGCTAGAGAGGATTAGTAAGCAACTGTAATGATGGGTTTGGGGTTAGCTCTGTGTTTTAAATTAAAATCTGAAAATAAATTCCTGTCGGTTAGGAAGAACTAAGCATCTCCTTGTGAACTGTCCACAGCTGCTCAGATGCTGATTATCTTTCTTTTCTGCGGGCATTTTGGGGAAATAAGCAAGGAAGGAAATAAACCCGCACTGTTTGAAATGCTTCCTTTCATACACACCATCGTGTCCTCTGGCCATTGTCACCTCAGGCAACTTGGTGGTTCACCGTAGTCATTCTGTTGTGTGAAGGTGGAAGGCCAGGGATTTCAGAAGACTTAAGGGCATCTTTCTCTAAGGATGCAGGAGGCTCCATGGCTGCCCATATTCCTTTGCACCACTGGAGTATGATCCGGTCGGGATGTTGTGTCACCTTGGTTCTAAGGGGACCACCCCCTGGAACTAGCATCTCATCCCTGCATCCATTCCAGAATTAAATCCTCCTGACTTTTTAAGGATTTCATCTCTCCCAGCTTCATTCGGGGTCATTGACTTTGGACTGTGTTGAGGTTGTGATACATTTTTCACAGCCCCTCACTTCTTTGTCTCTCCCCCAGCCCACATACTTCTAAGTTGGCTCCTTTGATATACTCCCTTCTACTTGGGTGCATCCTGGTTTTTGATAGTGCATGATGAGAAGTCAGCAATTAGGAATGAGCGATGCTCCAGGAATCAGAACAGAAGAATTGGGTTCTTGTCACAAGTAGGCTACAACTTTATGACCTTGGGCAACCTCTTTTAATTCAGAGCCTTATTTATTTATTTTTTAAAACTTATCTGTAAAATGGGGCTTATTATCTCTATCACAGGGGTGTCGTGAGGATCAAATACAATAATGGATCATTAAAAAACCTATGAAGATTGGAGTCCTCTGTGCAGTTGAAGTAATACATCTCTATTGTCTCTGTTTGGACTCAGTTTGGTTTTAGAAAGAATGTGGGTTTCTATTCGAGACAGATCTGTACTGCTAGGATTTTGGCTTCTGGATTCAGGTTTGAACACAATTAAAATGGAGGCTGCCATTAACCACAAGATTCCATACAACTGTCTTGGATGTGTATTTCTGTGGTACCCCCCTATTTTTCCCCATTATTTGAGTCTGGTAAAAAGAAAGCCATGGACTGAGGATAATTTTTTTATAGAGTGTACTTCAGACAACTCAAAATCAATAGTTGTCTTTGTTGAAGGCACCCAGGAAAGTAGAACATAAGGAATCATAGGGGTTTACTATTGCTTTTTGAGGCCAATGGTAAAGCTTTATGGTATTCTCATAAAATGCGTGGTTGAGTACAAGTGTAATTATATTCCATTATAGTTTATCATTGTCTGATGATGGATAATACTGTCTTTTGTAAAACTTGACATTTAATATATATGTGGGCAAAGAACTGAACTCTTTGTTTCTCTCCTCCTAGTGGCTTAGTATTTAAAAGGCAGCTAGAGAAACTGAGGGTGGAATTAATGGTGGGGATGACAGACTATGAAGGCAGCTGAGGCTTTTCAGAGACCCAAGGGATCCAGAAAAAAAATTTTTAATGATAACTTCTTGCTTAGAATGCCCTTGGCATAAAAGTGGGTAGTTTTAATACCAGTACTAATAGTAATAGGTAATAATAATAATTATAATCATAATCATAACTAATGCATATTTATGAAGCACATAGAATATCCCAGCCTTTGAGCTTATCATTTTACATGCATAATCTCATCTGAGCCTCATCTCACAACCTCCTTGTGAGTTAAGCAGCATTATTATCCTGATTTTACTGGTAAGAAAACTGGGTCTGAGAGAGACTACATTGCCCAAGCTGGCCCACCTAGTAGGAGAAAATTTTGTTTCAGTGGAGTGGCAGAAGGTGACTAGTCACTCATCAAACCTGATTTGCTTCTTCTTTGGCACACAGCTATGCTGCATCTCCCAGCTTCCATGCAGGTAGGTGTGGCCATGGACCAAGTTCTAGCCAGTGGGATGAGAGGGAAGTGATGTGCAGAAAGCTCACCAAGACTGGCCTATATAGCCTCCCATAATCTATCTTCCAGGCTCTTTTCCTGTGCACTGTCTAGGCTTAAAGGACTCTAAACTCAAGGGAATGGCAGAGATACTAGCCCGAAAGAGCCTGAGACCCTGAGTGACCACATGGAGGAGAGCAGCCTGACAATGATGAACACTTGCTTTCTATTTTTTTTTAAAGTGATGCTTATGGGATAAACTTTATTTATTTATTTATTTTTAATTTTTATTGGAGTATAGTTGCTTTACAATGTTGTGTTAGTATCTACTGAATCAGCTATATATATACATATATCCCTTCTTTTTTGGATTTCCTTCCCATTTAGATCACCACAGAGCATTGAGTTGAGTTCCCTGTGCTATACAGTAGGTTCTCATTAGTTATCTATTTTATACATATTATCAATAGTTTATATTTGTGAACCCCAATCTCCCAATTCATCTCACCCCCTCTCTTCTCCTTTGGTATCCATACTTTTGTTCTCTACGTCTGTGTCTCTATTTCTGCTTTGTAAATAAGATCGTCTATACCAATTTTTTTTTCAGATTCCACATATATGCGCTAATATACGATATTTGTTTTTCTCTTTCTGACTTACTTCTCTCTGAATGACAGTCTCTAGGTCCATCCACTTCTCTACAAATGACCCAATTTCATTCCATTTTATGGCTGAGTAATACTCCATTGTATCTAAACTCAACTCTATCTAAGTGAGAAATCAACTTCTATTATGTCCCACTATTGAAATGTTGCTGCTTATTTGTTACAGCAGCTTTTTAGCATTTATCCATAGTCCACAATCAATATATTCCTGGAAAAGATATACTATTGAGTAGTACATTGCTCTCTACTTCCATGTGTTGTTACAGAAAGAAGTTCACTCATGAAGAAAAACTAAATCAACAGATATTCCATATCGTGGTGACTGAGAAGCCCATGATGTCTTTGTCTGCTGGAGTTCAACAACGTATTTTACTATAACATACCTTCGGTCTTTCGTTCCTTTTTTTGTTCTATCCTTCTTCTCTCCTTCTTTCCTTCCCTTCCTTTCTACTGAGTGCCTGTGGTGTTCCAAGAAGAAAATAAATGAATGTAATCCCTGTCCTTAAGGAGCTCAGAGCCAAAGGGTGGGTCGAGATAAATACATATATAATTATACTACAGTGTGGTGATGACAGAACACCTGCACTCTGGGAGCACAGAGGAGGGGTACTGACTTGACCAGCGAGGGACAAGGAAGGCTTAGAGAAGGTGGGGACTGAGGGGAATTTCCTGGGATGTGGGACTTTCAGTGTAAACCCTAGCAATTCCCACACAGATCTGGACAAGTTAGTCACCGTATGTGGAGGTAATGTCTTTATCTCTTCTCAAAGGATGAGCAGGAGTTTGGGGAGAGCATTCTAGACCAAGGGCCAGCATGTGTGCTGGAGGAAAAAGTGCAAGACTTCACTGTGGAAAATGAGACTGGAGAGTTAGGCGAGAGACAGACAGTGAAGGGCTTTGTAAACCATGTTAAGGAGCTAAGGGGCTGATGGCAGAGACTGAAAGCAGCAAGATAAGGAAGGATGCCACTGCAGAGTCCAACCCAAGTCAGGTAGAGAGGAGAGGCCATTTGTTTAGAAGGCAGAATCTTTAGTACTTGGTCGTTGATGAAACAAAAGGATCTAGAGAGAGAGAGAGAGAGCAGATCCAGGATGACCTGCAGGTGTTTAGAAGAGTAATTTCCCAGTGACTAGAATTTTAGCAGAAAGCCTTCCTTTCTCCAAGCCTGTGTGCTGTGCTATGTGCCTTGTCTGTGCCCTGTGGTCGGGTCACGTCGCCATCCCCCCACACCCCACCCAGGGAGAGCAGCTTTTGCTTTAAGGGCAGAGCAACCGGTTACTGAGGCCACCCAATGAAGAGGTTAAAAACCTACCTTAGTGGGGTTTGGAGAACTTAAATGACCTGTCCAAGGTTACATAGCTAGTAGGTAGGCAAGGAAGAGTTGACACCCAGTTGTCCAACTGTCTTATTAATAAAACACAATACAGCTTTTTATTTTGATCCATCCGTAGGAAAGGATGAAAGGGCAGCTTGAGTTCCTTACAAAGTTTAATATCTGCCTTCCCTATTTCAATATATGGACTATGTCTCCTTCAAACTTGTATCTCCAGCACCTATCACTGTTCCTAACATATATGAGTAAATGCTTGATTGAATTCTGAATGAATACTGGCCAACATGGACATCCTGCCATTGTAGAGTAGAGTAGATAAAGGATATATAGCACAGTTATTCTAAATGGAAACATTTTTTTATCTTAGCACAAGAAATCTGAACAGGATAATGTACAGCCCAGAGGATTTATATTTATTTGATCCTAATTTGATTTTTGGTTTTAATTTTGTTTTGAGACTTGTTAAAAGAATTAACATCTAAACAAAACCTATGTTCACAGGTATCCTCAATATCCACCAAGAACTTTTAGAAAATAGATAATTTTTTTTTTCTTGTAAGGCCTAAGACTTTACTTTTAGATTTAAAACTGCACCTAAGCTTGCTGGAGAGATTCAATCAAGAAAATGTCACACTATGGTTCCATCTACTGAATTACTTGCTAACACTGAGGCCCAGTTAAAAAGGTGGACTTGACATTAGGGGGAAAAATGTCTCACCAAGATCCTAGAGATTTTTAGTGGCAGTAGGACTCCTTCAAGGAGAGTGGCCTTGAGTGCTCTGTCCTTTAATATAAAATATCACTCAGCAAGCTGTACTCTCTGATAATTTTTATAGCAAAACATAACATGTTTTCCAGCAAGGTCAGAAATGTCAATAAAAAGGAACAAATGGACTTGCCTGTGATTCTCAAGTTTGAAAACAGTCTGATCTCTTTAGCGCCCTGGTGCTGAGACTTGAAAAGCAAGTATAATTTCAAAGGGACTCTTGAGGCTGCCCTATACTTTTAACCAGGGCATCCACCTGTGCGGCCAGGGTGTCCTTTGGGGGGTAATGTAGTACTTTGACCTCGGGTCAGGGGATATTGGCACCCAGGAAAAAGTGTGTTACATAGCTGCCCCTGGATCCACCTTTGAACTGGGTTTGACAGTGGTTAAAAGAGGTTTGGGGTAAAAAAAGAAACTTCCTATGTAACTAATGGACTGTGTTAGTTTTTTATTGATGCATAGTAAATGACCACAAATGTAGTGGCTTAACACGACCCTCGTTTATTATCTCACGGTTCTGTAGGTCAGAAGTTGGCGGTGGCAGGGTAGCGTGGTGGTGGAGGGGAGTTTGGCTGCCTTCTTACAGTCTTATAGGCTGAAATCAAGATATAGGCCAAGCTATGCTCTCATCTGTGGGATGTGGGGAAGAGTCTACTTTAATGCTTATTTGGGTTGCTGGGAGAATTCGGTTCTTTGGAGTGTAGGTTCCTTGGAATGTAGGAATGGTTTCTTGCTGGCTGTGGTCTGGGGTCACCCTCAGCTCCAGGAGGCTGCTCTTGGGTCCTTCCGTGTGTCCCCCTTCATCTTCAGACATCAACTGCATATTGAATCCTCCTCACTTTCGGATTCTCTCTGACTTTCTCTTCTTCGACCAGCAGAGAAAATTTTTGCTTTTAAATGGCGTGTGATTAGATTATGCTTATCCAGTTATCTTTGTATTTTAAGGTTAACTGATTTGGGACTTTAATTACATTTGCAAAATTCCGTTATAAGCAGCACCTATAAAGCATTATAGATTATAGGTTACAGGTTATAGATTAGTGTTTAAGTGAATAACTTGGTACCAGAAACCTTAAAGGCCGTTTTAGAATTCTGTCCACCACAGCACCAATGTAAATGATTTGCTTTGCATGTACTACTTAATTTAAACCTTTGAACAATCTATAAGGACACAAGTTAATTGCCTAATTCACCCACCCAGTAAGTGATGCAGCTGGCATTCGATCCCAGTCTATTCTGAATCTAAAATCAGTGCTTTTCCATGGTAATAATGATAATGATATTCACAAGAACAACACTCTCTACGTGCCAGGAACTGCCACTTTTCATGTGCTAACTCATTTCACCTTCACAACAACTCTGTACTACAATCTTGGTACTATTATTGCTCTCATTTTGTGGGTGAAGAAGCCACGGAGGAACCAGCCAGCTCTCAGGACTCTCATTAGTATAATTCAACCACTCCAGTTAATCTCAACTTCTTTGTATCAGCACAGCATGTGGGAATTCAAAGAGCAAGCAAAAACTTGACCAACATCCATTCTAGGTGCTCACAAATTTCCTAGCTGGGTTACTTCTCTTGCAGGCATGTTTTCCTCACCTGCACACTTGGATGTGACACCTTTTAAGACTTTCATGGTGTTAAAGCAAAAGTTGTTTAACAGGCAAGGAAGACCCTACTGAAGACTATTCCAACAGGGAAGAGAGGCCGGAACACAGTCTGAGTTTAACTCTGCTGAAGCCAAGGGCTAGAGCGCTTTTAAGAGCTGGGACGGGAGGATCCCAGGCCATCCTCATTTGCTAATTGGTTTCACTGAAAGGAAAAATAAAGTTTCCCATATCTTCATGACAGGAGGTAGTTTTACAGCTTGGAGAAAGGTGTCTGCCAAAGTTAGGCTCCTACCCTCCCAGAGAAACTGAGAGATAGGGCCATCCCCTTCCTCCAAGATTACATTTCCAAGGGATGGCTCCCAGGTCCTTGAGAAAGACCTTCTTGGTCCCTAAAACTGGCAGGAAGCCTTTAAAAAGATTTACATCTCAAAGGAGAAAAGATGTTGAGCATTCTTTCATGTGTTTGTTGGCAATCTGTATATCTTCTTTGGAGAAATGTCTATTTAGGTCTTCTGCCCATTTTTGGATTGGGTTGTTTGTTTTTTTGTTATTGAGCTTCATGAGCTGCTTGTAAATTTTGGAGATTAATCCTTTGTCAGTTGCTTCATTTGCAAATATTTTCTCCCATTCTGAGGGTTGTCTTTTGGTCTTGCTTATGGTTTCCTTTGCTGTGCAAAAGCTTTTAAGTTTCACTAGGTCCCATTTGTTTATTTTTGTTTTTATTTCCATTTCTCTAGGAGGTTGGTCAAAAAGGATCTTGCTGTGATTTATGTCATAGAGTGTTCTGCCTATGTTTTCCTCTAAGAGTTTGATAGTGTCTGGCCTTACATTTAGGTCTTTAATCCATTTTGAGTTTATTTTTGTGTATGGTGTTAGGGAGTGTTAATCATTAGAGAAATGCAAATCAAAACTACACGAGATATCATCTCATACCGGTCAGAATGGCCATCATCAAAAAATCTAGAAACAATAAATGCTGGAGAGGGTGTGGAGAAAAGGGAACCCTCTTGCACTGTTGGTGGGAATGTAAACTGATACAGCCACTATGGAGAACAGTATGGAGGTTCCTTAAAAAACTACAAATAGAACTACCATATGACCCAGCAATCCCACTACTGGGCATATACCCTGAGAAAACCATAATTCAAAAAGAATCATGTACCACAATGTTCATTGCAGCTCTATTTACCATAGCCAGGACATGGAAGCAACCTAAGTGTCCATCAGCAGATGAATGGATAAAGAAGATGTGGCACATATATACAATGGACTATTACTCAGCCATAAAAAGGAACAAAACTGAGTTATTTATAGTGAGGTGGATAGACCTAGAGACTGTCACACAGAGTGAGTAAGTCAGAAAGGGAAAAACAAATACCGTATGCTAACACATATATATGGAATCTAAAAAAAGAAAAAAAAAAATGGTCAGAAGAACCTAGGGGCAAGACAGGAATAAAGATGCAGATCTACTAGAGAATGGACTTGAGGGTATGGGGAGGGGGAAGGGTAAGCTGTGACAAAGTGAGCGAGTGGCATGGACATATATACACTATCAAATGTAAAATAGATAGCTAGTGGGAAGCAGCCGCATAGCACAGGGAGATCAGCTAGGTGGTTTGTGACCACCTAGAGGGGTGGGATAGGGAGGGTGGGAGAGAGTGAGATGCAAGAAGGAAGAGATATGGGAACATATGTATATGTATAGCTGATTCACTTTGTTATAAAGCAGAAACTAACACACCATTGTAAAGCAATTATACTCCAATAAAGATGTTAAAAAAAAAAAAGAGTTACAATTTGAAACATAAAAAAAAAGGAGTAAAGAAAGAATTTACAAGTTTTTCTAAAGCAAATGCTTTAAGAGAAGGGAGGTCAGGGCTTACAGTCAGGAAGAAATCTGTCTAAAGTTTCGTCAGGGGAGGGACATGGTAAGGCCACCTTGGTCGACTGTGAAGACTAAACAGATAATGTATGCTACTGTGCCTTCTAATCTGAAAAGTAATATTCAAGTATCACTTCCTCCAGGAAACTCTCCATGACCCTTTAAGTCTAAATTCTGGGCTCTTTCTCTGTGGTCCCAGAGCTCCTGATCTGTCATATGTAATATTAATAGTCTACGTAAGTGCCCATCAATAGCACTATAAACAGATATGTAAGTAAATAGCATACATATATACTATAAATAGAAGTATGTATAAACAGATATGGTACCTGTATGTGCATGAATGCTACAGCCATTAAAGATTGCATTGAAGAAGAAATTTAGTAACTTAGAAAAATGTTTATGGTAGATTTTTATGTTAAATAAAGGCAAATTATAAAACACTATGAAAAATATGATCCCAATTAAGTAACACAGCAAAGAAATAAAACCCCCTGGAAGCATATACACCAAAATGACAGTATTTATCTGTAGGTAGTGGGGTTATGGATGATTTTTATTTTCTTCTTTGTGCTTTACCATGTTTTTGGATTTTCTACAATGAAAATATATAACTTCTGTCACCAGAATAAAAAACACAATTTTACACAAAGAACTCCGGACAAAAAAAGCCACAAAGGCAACTTTTATGACTCCCCAGCTCTAATCTAATGGAGGCAGACAGTGCTTTATAATGTTTCCTGAGTAATTTCTTGTCTTTCTTTTGATACTGTCCTTCTGGTGGTCCAAATCTTGACAGAGACCAAAGTGACAAAAAGAGCTCCATTCTTCCTGATCCATTGTTTAGTGCATGGGCTAGCAGCCTGGTAGGAAAGAGGGTTTGGGGGAAGGATATATAATAGGACTGTGATTAGCCTTTCTTGCTCTGGCTCTATCTGCATCCTCAGCCTTGACTTAATGTTATTAGTTGATTGATTAATTGATGGAAATGTTTATTTGCACCCATTGCCCCCTATGTACCTGGCCAAGAAGAGCTGCCCAGAAATGGCATGAACTACATCAGTAGATAATGAGTTTGCCGTCACAAGAGGTATTCAAGCAGAGTCTGAATGGCCACTTATCAGAAATGTGATGAAGAGACTTCTAGCCTCATATAAACCAGCTAATTACCTTTGTGAGACCTGAGACCCTCCTAGTTTGAGGGAGAGTCTCATGAGAAGGGTGTTAATTAGCAGGTTCCCTCTCCTGTAATCCCTGGACAGAACAGGAAGCACAGCGAGGCTTCTAGGAACTGAGATGGGGGAGCTGAGAAAGCCTTTGAGAGCTAAGGCAATCACTCTCTCTCAGGGGTTGCGAGGTATCTCTGCTCTCTTCTTTCCTCTGCAGGTGCATCTTGCATGACCTTTGCTAACTCAGCCTCTAAGCCACAAAATCTTTCTTCCAGCAAACTACCAGTGTGCTTGGGTAAAAGAGAGAGACACAGAGAGAGAGACAGAAAGAGAGAAAGACAGAGAGAAAAAGACAGACAGACAGAGAGATTTCGATTCAGTGGTGCATGTGTGATCGGGAGAGAAACTACTATCACAGCTTAAAGTAATGAAAAATATATGAGTTGGTAAATATACTCACACCTTCCCCAGAAAGTTCCCCTATACATGGGGCAAATTTTCACAGTAGTTTCTGTTTACCAGAATCTACTTCATCTCCTCTCCTTTCTTCATCAGATTGTTCGACACTGCAGTGGTAACTTAAGAATTCTGTCCAGGGTCCCTGCGTAGCTGATTAGAAAAACATTCTGAAGTTGGCTCTCTGAATTGTTATTTGGAATATACTATCTAGAATCCAAGTGGCTTATCGAAATATTTTAGCTCAATTATTCAGATTATAGGCATAAACTTGTGTTTTTGTGTTAATCTGAAGTCATTTCCTATATTTGTTCAGTGAGCAGAGCCAGCTAAGCAGGGAATCGAAAACATCTTTTAAAATATAGAAACCGTTAACAAATATAGAAAACACTGGGAGTAAAATTCCCTCTTTTGTGTCACAGTGAGACCCTATGTTACAGCTGCCTGATGGTTCTATAACCTTTAATGATATCCAGCTTCCTCACTGGTTATCTTTGCCTGGAGCTGCAAAGATTTCCTTAATAATTTATGCCACGTTTTTCATTTCCGTTCACCTCATCGCGTAATCAGCAGAGTTGTAATTCCTCTTCCCCTACTACATCTTCATTTTCGACCCCATTACCTGTACGAGCTCCAAAGCCTCACCCGTTCTTGGCATGGCGTTTCTGTCTTCTAGGTGGTCTCCTGGGTCTCTGGCAATCTGCTGCCTTCTAATTGGTGCAGATGCGAGTAGGAAGATGAGCAGAGCACACTAGGGAGGAAGCAGATTCTCCTGGTAAGTAAGGGGTCCTTGGGGACCAAGGCACTTTGGGGAAGATGCTTTAACACTGTCAAGCACAGTGAAAGAGCAATTTGTGGAGTCCTGTTCCATGACATTTTTTCTTACCTTTCAAAGGGGTATTTCCAAAGTCTCCACTGGTGTTGGCTTGACCTCTTGAAGTGCACACCTAAGCAAGCTCAGAATTATAATGATAAATATCACTTATTGACCGGATGCTTCACAGATGAAGAACCTAAACCTCTGAGAACATAACATAACATTGGCCAAGAGTCTTAGTCCATTTGGGCTGCTATAAACGAATACTATAGACTGGTGGCTCATAAATAATGTAGACAACAGAAACTTATTGCTCACAACTCTGGAGGTTAGGAAGTCTAAGATCAAGGTGCCAGGCATTCCTCATCTGGAGAAGGCCGGCTACCTGTTTCATAGATTGCTGATTTCTCACTGTATCCTCATATGGTAGGAGGGGCAAGGGAGTTCTCTGGGGTCTCTTTTATGAGGGCACTAGTCCCATTCATGAAGGCTACACCTTCATGACCTCATCACCTCCCAAACTCCACCTCCAAATACCATCCCATTGGGAGTTACGTCTCCACGTATACATTTTGAGAAGACATGAACATTCAGCCTGTTGTGATGGAGACAAATTGGTGTGGGAGATATGCTACTTTTGGCAGAATGGCCAGGGAAAGGCTTTCTGAAGCAGTGATAATTACTGGGAATCGAGTGATTCAGTGGAGTCGCCAATGGAGCAGAGCCAGAGGGAGCTGCAGCAACGTTTGTATAGACTTTCCTCTGCTGTTAGTCACATCTTGACTCTTCAAGTTCAATAACAACACGATGAAGTTTGTAGTGGGACCTCGATATGGACAGTCTGTGGCCCGGATATCACTTTTTTCATCCACTTCATCCACTTCTTCTGCTTTCATCCAGCTTACTTCTGGCTAGGTTCAGGGTAGCCCATGGGAGGTTAAAAAGAAGGAGGTAGAAAGAGCTGGGTCTGGGCGCCAGAAAAAAGCACAACCAGCCTACTGAGAAATCTTGGGAAAATGATTTCACTTTTAAGGATCTCAGATTTCTTGCCTATTAATTTATAGAGTGGGCTGGAAGCGGTGTGGGTATTGGAAGGAAAGCATGCTACTTCATCTCTATGGTACATCTGGGAGTCCTCACCTTCGATTTATCCATTAAAGTTATTCCAGAACAATTTACATTTTCAAAAATAACTAAAGCTGATATTTATTAACCTCCAGCCCCTATACATTTTATATACCCTCTTAGCCCTCACAACTTTACAAAGTAGCTGCCTTTATTATCTCCATTTTATAGATGAGGAAACTGAGGCACTGAGAGATTAGGAAGAGGAAAGGAGTCTAACATTTAGTGAACATTCACTCTTACAAGGGGCTGCATGTGGTGACTTTAAGAGACGATCATGTTTTATTACCATACTAACTGCCTGTTGGACCTCCTAAAGTCTTCATTTTACAAACAGGGAAACCGAAGCTCAGTGACCTTATACAATTAGCTCAAAGGGTGCAAACAAAAAGGGCATTTTTTATAATTTGCCTTTATTTAACATAAAAATCTACCAGCTCTGTGCTGCTGCAACTGTCCCTTCTTTTGCCACACATCATGTGTAGCTGGCAGATGGGTGATGTTTCTTTACCAGCAGTGAGGAAGGTGGACTTCTCTCTGCTCTCGTAGATACATCACTCCTAGAGGACTCTTGGCATATTTCCAGTTACAATGCTGGGCTTTGTAAGTGTCATGTGAGTTATAGGGCCCTGGTGTCTAACTGTACCTGTCAATATTGCCAGTGAGGAACTAGTACCAACCTCATAGAATTTTTTATGAGGACTGAATGACAGGATAGATCTAAAGTGCCTCATCCATGGATACATAAGAGGTACCTGATGAATGGTCTCTGTTGTCATTATTGGGAAATATGTCCCTTCTTCTTTTGTCTCCAAACCTGAGCTCTGCACTTTACATTGGATTAAATACAAAATAGATGCTTGATGAATAAATGTAAAAAATAATAAGTTAAAAACTTGGAGTTTGGGGACCTGGATAACTCGTCCAGTCTCTGCCATCATTACTGTGAGACCATTCAGAAGTTACTTACCATTTCTGAGTTTTCTCCCTTGTATTAATATCATGGGAGAGTGGTCCTGCATGATCTCTATGACCCTTTCTAACTAGGGATTCTTAAATTATTTAATTTAAAACCAATAAAACCTAAGTTAATTTTCCTCCTCTTGTCACTGCTTAGAGACAGTGCTTTATCTGATACCAAAAATACCTGCTTTTTTGCTATCCATGTGGGTTTCTTTGTGTGTAGACTGGGTTACACATTTTGGGCTTTAAAACAAGAGGGGATATCTCTCCTCTCTTTTCATTTTATTTTATGTTACTGGTTCTCCACTGAGGCCAGTTTGGCCCCTGAGGGGATGTTTGACAATGTCTGTAGACGCTTTTGGTTGTCTCACTGGGGATGGGATGTTACTGGCATCTAGTAGAGGCCAGCGAGGCTGCTGAACATTCTACGATGTACAGGGTAGCACTCCACCCCTAACGACGAATTATTTGGCTCAAAATGTCAATAGCGCTGAGGATGAGTACAATCTCTACTGCAAACATATTCTCCAGTGTTTCATGTGTGGAGAATATATTTGTGATGAATGAGAATCTCCTAACAGAGAGCTTGAAAGCACCGCTTCCCGTCATCTGCCCTGAGAGCAGGATGCTTGCAAGCAGAAATCTGGGCTTCGTGATTAAACGTGCATATAAAAATCCCCTGGTGTTTTAAAGGAGTCAGAGGAACAATGAGGGAGGCTATTACCATGCATCAGACTCCTGTACTTAGCAAACACATTACCTACCTGTAATGAAGGATTTCTGAGTAGTAAGGGTTGTCAGCCTCTACAGGGGAATGATTTAGCTGAGGGCATGCAGATTTTAGCTGCATGAATAATATCATCATTAATGGGAAGCATTATGCCACCCTGCACCGGAAATTTACCCCTGAATGGGTAGCAATAGCCCACAGACGGAGGCCATTGAAAATCTGTTTCACTGGCAGGATACGTGGAGAAGGATTGCGTGGGACGCAGTGTCGGCTGCCAGCTCATGAATGGCTTCAGGCCAACTAGTCTGTGTAGGGAGAGAGTAAGGCCAATAGGGCAACATTATCTAATAACCTGTGTGAGCTGGGGTGACACTGGGACAGGTCATTGGCCTCTGGTGCCCCCCCTCCCCTTTTGGAGCCTTTTCTGTTCATGTCATAGCACAACAGTTCTGTCGCCTGTCACTTCCCTAGGATAGAGGCTTCCTGACACCTCCTTAGAAAATGGGCTAATAAATTCATTCTAAGGTGTTAAGTACTCAAGTATGACCTTGAGCCATACTCAAGGGGCAGGATCATTTGTGATTTAGAGGAATGCAGTCAGGGAGGCACCCACCCACAGGGCCACAGATGTTTGTTTTTCTAGAGGGTCTGCAAGGGTGTCTCCAAGGATGTAATCTGCCTCTGCATAGATCCCTCAGGTCTTGAATTAAGTTGCTGTGGAGTCATTTCTTGCACATCACAATTTCTAGACGTTCACTGTGCAAAGCAGTGAAGAAGCAGAGAGGCTGTGTTGGAATTAGGAAGTGGGGGGCCCAGGGAGTCAGGCCCCTGGGTTCCTGCCATGCCACCCCATGCTACACCACGCCACGCCACGGGGTCCTGGGGCACCTCTCTGGAATCACGTGGGCCCCCTGGAGCAGTGCTTCTCAAGCTTTTCCTCATCAAGGCCCACATAGAAAGAGGTACTGTGTGTTTGGAATCCGGAGTATGGGGAGGACTCTGCTCTAGGCTGGAGGTGAAGGCCCTGAGGGCTGAGCAGGTCAGGCATTGTGCAAGGTCTGGCCTGGGAAGCAGAGCCAGGGAGCAGAGCATGAAAATAACTGTCCTTGGGTGACCTTGACCAAGCCACTTTCATACCTTGAGACTGAAGTAAGTAGAAGATTTCAGCCATGGTGTCAACTGGCACCACACCAGAGTCAACAGGATTGAATTCATTCTTAGTGCATTAAATAAAGATTCATGGAGCACCTGCTATGCACCAGTTGCTCCTCTAGCTGAAGAGGAGATGGGGCTTAATAAATCCTTGTCTTCAAGGAGTTTATATTCCAGCGGGGTGGGGGTGGGATAGGCCAGGGAACAAATAGACCACGAATAAATACATCATATTTATAATCAGTGGGCTTCATAAAATAATGCAGGACGAGGGACTAGCTTGTGTGTGTGTGTGTGTGTGTGTGTGTGTGTGTGTTTGTGTGTGTGTGTGTGTTGGCTAACTAATACAGAGTGGTCAGGGGAGACCATTCTAGGGAAGTGGTCTTTGGTCTTTGAGCTGGAGCCAACCGTGGAAAGCTCTGGTGGAAGAGAGTTCCAGACACAGAGCACAGCGAGGGTGAAGGTCTGAGGTTAGAATATGATCAACATACTCAAGAAACAGCAAGAAGCCCAGTTTCTGTCTTGGAAGGTTTTTAATCATCCCTGCCAATTCTTAGTCATTTGACAATTTCTATATTTTTTTGCATTTGATCCTTACCTTAAGGCTGTGAAGCTTATTGTAATCTATCATTTGCTATTTTCATACACGTGGAAATGAGGTTTGGGGAAGTGGAATAACTTGGCCATCCCGTGATGCTTGGGAGTTTGGAAGCACCGGGCTAATCGCAAAATTTTAACTCGTGTTTACCTAGAAGCCAAAAGATATATGGATGTTTGTAGACAGACATCATTTTGAGTTATATTGAGGACTTTTAAAGGAAGGATTTCATTTGTTCCTCATAATGATCCTTTGTGGTAGGTCCTATTATAATTCCCATTTTATAGATGAGGAAAGTGAGACACATGAAAAGCAAAGTACTTGGGCAAAAGTTATGAGTAGCAAATGCAGAGGCAGAGTTTGAACCTCCGCCGACTGAATCCGAAGCCCATAATCGGAAGATGATCAGGATGTCCAGGCCCCTGTGAGTAGGGTGGGGTGAATCAGTCTTTCCCACTTGAAAGTCAAGGGCCTCTCTGGAGCCACTGGTGAGTCCTGTTTAATTCTGGCAGTGATCTGTCAGAGCCTGCAGGAAACTTTGCAGTGTTCTTTGTATTTAAACACAAGAACCGGTATCCATTTTCATTCTGAGGCAGGCTTTTCTGCCAGATGGTAGGAAGTCCCAATTGTTACTACTTGGAGTATCACTCAAGCCACTTTCTACCCACCAAGTCTATTTATTTATTTATTTATTTTTAAACATCTTTATCGAAGTATAATTGCTTCACAATGGTGTGTTAGTTTCTGCTTTATAACAAAGTGAATCAGCTACACATATACACACGTTCCCATATCTCCTCCCTCCCGCATCTCCCTCCCTCCCACCCTCCCCATCCCACCCCCCCAGGCGGTCACAAAGCACCGAGCTGATCTCCCTGTGCTATGTGGCTGCTTCCCACTAGCTATCTATTTTACATTTGGTAGTGTATATATGTCCATGATGGAAGATAGGAAGACATGAGCTTCAAAACACTGGATTGCAAATGTAAAATAGATAGCTAGTGGGAAGCTGCTGCATAGCACAGAGAGATCAGCTCGATGCTTTGTGACCACCTAGAGGGGTGGGATAGGGAGGGTGGGAGGGAGAAGCAAGAAGGAAGGGATATGGGGATATATGTATACATACAGCTGATTCACTTTGTTGTACAGCAGAAATTAACACAACATTGTAAAGCAATTATATTCCAATAAAGATGTAAAAACAAAAACAAAAGCATTGGATTCCTCCAGCCTCCTCTGAGTGTGGCCCCACTAAGTGTCTTGTACAAATAAGGAGCATTTTATAAACACAGAAGTGACAGTCTCATGTTCTGCAATGACTTTTCCTCATTGCTTCTTCCTTGTGTCAGAACAGGGACAAATCCCGGCCTTGTGATGCCTAGCCTCCATTTGGAGGAGCTGCAGAGCTCCAAGTTTTCGTGTGCTAGGGCATAAAGAAAGAAACTTCTCGCCTCCCTCCGCCCCCTCACTTGTCGTGGGGTGATCAGAGCTGGAATTCAGATAAAGGTTCCTGCAGCTCTTGTGGTTCAACTCTGTACAAGGGCCCAGGCTGACGGCTTTGCAAGACCAGTATAACAATACCAATATCAAAAAACACAGTATTACATGAGAAGTTCACTTCTACTTGGGATAGTCATGTTTTTTCAGAAGACACAGCGTATGAACTTGTTCTCCTAAAATAAGTCAAATTACTTAACAATTCAACCTTGCAAACTGCAACTCCAGAGAAGGAGCCATTAGGCAACTGTCTCCTTGGGTAGCTTTCATCAGATGATGGCAATGCTCAGACAGGCTTTGGGTACCACTATGTAGTTCTTATCAGGGCATAGAGAGAATCTACTGTCCAAAATTCAGTCACTGATGCACTATTCCTTACAAGCTGCATGACCTTGAAAAGATCATTAGATATCTTAAAACCTCCATTTTCTTGGTTATATAATAGGGATAATAATACCCATGCCCAAAGATAGATTGTTGTAAGGTGGATCAGTCAAGGTTCTGAGTTGCAAGCAACAGAAACCAAATCTGGCTGAGTTAAGGAGAAATAGGATTTATTGAAAGAATCACTTGAAGTGATGGGGAACCAGGCATGGAGGCAGAAAGAAAAACAGCTAAAGCCAAGCCACAGGCTGGTCTGGAAGGGACACTATTACAGATAGTGGTGGAATTGCTGCTTCTTTCTCTCACTGGTTCCTTGTTCAAACTCTAGGGCAGGCACAACTGGTTGCTTGAAACTGGAGCATGTTCTTGACTTTGGCTGCAAGGGATGCAACTTCCAAAGTAAGAGGCAGGCTCAGCCTCCTAGCAAGACTCATTAGGGGGAGAATTACTTAAATACAGGAAAGGAAATAAGATGATGGGAAGCCAAAAATAAATACAAATATTTTTTTCATTTATTTCTGCTCTGATCTTTCTGATTTCTTTCCTTTTACTAACTTTGCGTTTTGTTTGTTCTTCTTTCTCTAGTTCCTTTAGGTGTAAGATTAGGTTGTTTATTTGAGATTTTTCTTGTTTCTTGAGGTAGGATTGTATTGCTATAAACGTCCCTCTTAGAACTGCTTTTGCTGCATCCTATAGGTTTGGATCATCATGTTTTCATTGTCACTTGTCTCTAGGTATTTTTGATTTCCTCTTTGATTTCTTTAGTGATCTCTTGGTTATTTAGTAACGTATTGTTTAGCCTCCATGTGTTTCTGTTTTTTACGTTTTTTTCCACTGTAATTTATTTCTAATCCCATAGTGTTGTGGTCGGAAAAGATGCTTGGTATGATTTCAATTTTCTTAAATTTACCAAGGCTTCCTTTGTGACCCAAGATGTGATCTATCCTGGAGAATGTTCCGTTTGCACTTGAGAAGAAAGTGTAATCTGCTGTTTTTGGATGGAATGTCCTATAAATATCAATTAAATCTATCTGATCTATTGTGTCCTTTAAAGCTTGTGTTTCCTTACTAATTTTCTGTCTCAATGATCTGTCCATTGGTGGAAGTGAGGTGCTAAAGCCCCCACTATTATTGTGTTACTGTTGATTTCCTCTTTTTTAGCTGTTAACATTTGCCTTATGTATTGAGGTGCTCCTATGTTGGGTGCATATATGTTTAGAATTGTTATATCTTCTTGGATTGATCCCTTGATCATTATGCAGTGTCCTTGTCTCTTGTAACATTCTTTATTTTAAAGTCTATTTTTTCTGATATGAGTATTATTACTCCAGCTTTCTTTTGATTTCCATTTGCATGGAATATCTTCTTCCATCCCCTCACGTTCAGGCTGTATGTGTCCCTAGGTCTGACGTGGGTCTCTTGTAGACAGCATATATATGGATCTTGTATTTGTATCCATTCAGTGAGCCTGTGTCTTTTGGTTGGAGCATTTAATCCATTCCCATTTAAGGTAATTATTGATATGTTTCTATTACCACTTTCTTAATTGTTTTGGGTTTGTTTTTGTAGGTCCTTTTCTCCTCTTGTATTTCCCATTGAGAGAAGTTCCTTTAGCATTTGTTGTAGAGCTGGTTTGGTGGTGCTGAATTCTCTTAGCTTTTGCTTATCTGTAAAGCTTTTGATTTCTCCGTTGAATCTGAATGAGATCCTTGCCAGGTAGAGTCACCTTGGTTGTAGGTTCTTCCCTTTCATCACTTTAAATATAATGTGCCACTCCCTTCTGGCTTGTAGACTTTCTGCTGAGAAATCAGCTGTTAACCTTATGGGAGTTCACTTGTATGTCATTCTTCCCTTGTTGCTTTTAATAATTTTTCTTTGTCTTTAATTTTGTCAATTTGATTACTATGTATCTTGGGCATGTTTCTCTCTGGGTTTATCCACCCTGGGACTTTCTGCACTTCCTGGACTTGGGTGGCTATTTCCTTTCCCATGTGAGGGAAATTTTCAACTATAATCTCTTCAAATATTTTCTTGGGTCCTTTCTCTCTCTCTTCTCCTTCTCGAACCCCTATAATGCGAATGTTGGTGCATTTAATGTTGTCCCAGAGGTCTCTTAGGCTGTCTTCATTTCTTTTCATTCTTTTTTCTTTATTCTGTTCCACGGCAGTGAATTCCACCATTCTGTCTTCCAGGTCACTTATCTGTTCTTCTGCCTCAGTTACTCTACAATTGATTCCTTCTAGTGTATTTTTCATTTCAATTATTGTATTGTTCATCTCTCTTTGTTTGTTCTTTAATTCTTCTAGGTGTTTGTTCTTTAATTCTTCTAGGTCTTTGTTAAACATTTCTTGCATCTTCTCCATCTTTGACTCTATTCTTTTTCCGAGGTCCTGGATCAACTCCACTATCATTATTCTGAATTATTTTTCTGGAAGGTTGCCTATCTCTGCTTCATTTAATTGTTTTTCTGGGGTTTTATCTTGTTCCTTCATCTGGTACCTAGTGCCCTGCCTTTTCATTTTGTCTATCTTTCCGTGAATGTGGTTTTCAGTCCACAGGTTGCAGGATTTTAGTTCTTCTTGCTTCTGCTGTCTGCCCTCTCAAAAATAAATACAAATGTTTACTGTCTGAAGATTAAATGGGATTATATTCCCAAACAGAACCCAGAACACAACTGGTCCTGAACAATTGTGAGTTCCATTTTTACCTTCCTTTGGGTCAATATGTTTAGTGTTGATGGTAGTATTAATGGAATTTATAAAGCACATTCAAGTGATTTGTAGCACTGACTTGCTCATTTATTATTTCTTTGCTTTTTTATAGCTGTTTTAGAGGAATTGTGCCTCAGGACCCTAAATACAGTAAATATTTGAAAGACTGAAAACAGCTTCATGAGAAGCTTGAAAAATAACAGTTTATTTCATTTGCATGTTTTGTAGACTTTGCTGTTACTTCAGAAACTCTGCCCTTATTCTTCCCTGTTCACTATAAAAACTCAACTTATACTTTCAGCATTTTGAATATGACAGAGCTTTAAACATGAGCCTTATGAGTGCTGATCAGTGGACAAGGATACTTTGGAATGTGATTTGTGTGTCTAGAACTACTCTGCTTATTTTCTTCCTTAATAACTACGTCACTCTTTGGAAATAAATGATCATTTTCAAAGAAACATGCAGACACTCAGGCCCTTGGGGAACTCTTTTAGTGACTGAAGAAAAATAGACTAAATGTGTAGATGTTGGTTCCAGCCTAATTCATCTGCTCTGAGGTTCCCTTTGGATATTCAAGTTGCTTAGGAAGCAGGATAACTTATTATTACAAGAACGGAACTGAGTTCAAACTCTTTTTCATCACTCACTAGCTGTGTGACCTCAGGCAAGTTATTTAACCTCTCTGAATCCCAGTTCTCTTATCAGAGGGTAAGTCTGAGAATTTTGTAAAACAGTCTATAAAGTGGCTTGTAGAGTGCCTGGTTCATAATTTATTCTCAATCAATTGGTGACACAGGTACCATTGAGGATAAATTTTCATTCTGTTCTGCTAAATCAATTGTATTTACTTTCTTTCCTACCAAAGATATGGATGGAATAAAAGCATAATAATGACAAAAACCAAACCGTTTGAGGACAGGGATAGTGTTTAATTAACTTGCCCTCCTGTGGTTGGTAGAGTGCTCTGAACAGAGAACAAAATATGTGCCCATTTCATGGTAGATGACGTATCTAGAACTCATGGATGGATCTTTAGGATTGATTGAAAAAAAATTCTGGAGTTTTAGGCAGTTGTACAATAGGCTCCAGACAAATTCCACAATATCACAGGGTGTGGTTAAGGAACAGGCTTTTGGGGGGACATTTACAAAACCAGGGTTAGTAAGAAAAGAAAGTACACAGTCCTAAAATCTTGCATTATCCCCAAGGAAAGGTGATCTAGGGCCAGGGTACTCTGCCGAACAAACTGTGGGAATAAATTTCGGGGCAGGAAACATGTCCCCCTATTACTATGCTTTCTTATAATGTGCCATGTCTGAAGGTTTGTGTCCCCTCAAAATTCCCATGTTGAAATCCTAATGCCTAGTGTGATAGGGCTAGGAGTTAGAACTTTGGGAGGTGCTTTGGTCATGAGGATGGAGCCCACATGAACACAATTAGTGTCCTTTTAAAGAGACCGCACAGATATCCCTCACTCCTTCTACTATGTGAATACACATAGGTACCAAGGAGAGGGCTCCTCCAGAACCTGACCATGCTGGTGCCTTGATCTTGGACTTCCAGTCTCCAGGCTGTGAAAAATAAATTTCTGTTGTTTATAATCTACCCAGTCTGGGGTATTTTGTTATAGCAGCTCAAACAGACTAAGACAGGAAATCTAACATGGGAAAGGGGCCTTGTCAAGTGGGTGTGGTGTGGAGGGAAAAGACAAATATGCTACTTGGAATCCAGATACTCTGGATTTGGGTGCTGCTGTTACAGGGGCTGTCTGGGAAAACTAGCTTCCCAGAACCAATAGACTTTGGGACCTGTGGTCATTGCTGGTTCTCCTGCTGGGGAAGGAAATCCCCAGTCCCACTGGCAGTTGAGTTAAGGAGAAGCTCTTCTTGCTGGTGGAAGGAGTAAGCCCTAGTACTAGCTAGCTCCTTGTTCAGACAATTCAGAGAGAACCCCTAGAGTCATTTTTAGATAATCTTATTTATAATATCACATAAATTATTTTAAGAATAACAATAGCTCTATTGTTGCTTTGATAATATTAATATTTTGTTTCCTCTTTTTTCTTTAGTTTTTTAATTGAAGCATAGTTAATTAAATGTTGTGCTCATTTCAGGTGTACAGCAAAGTGATTCAGTTATAATATATATATATATATATATATATATATATATATATATATATATATATATATATATATGTTTCTTCTTAACTGCTTCTGTTTCTTAAGTTCTACTTTCTCTGAAATCTTTGCCAGGAACTACCATTTCCTATGTTCCTACTTTTTATCTGTCACTTGACATCAAATTCTCCCAAAAACCTTGAAAGGTAGACATTAAGTCCATTTTTCAGATGAGGAAATGAGTAGCACAGAATTGAAACAATTTGCCAAAGTCCTCAGCTCTAGTACCTAGTCAGGTTGGAACTGAAGCCTAGGTCTCTGCTTCCAGAGGTTGAGCTCTGTCTATCTGCTAGATGCTTCCCTAGAGATATTGAAGAGGAAGGAAGGGTTGTGCCTTTGTTGTCTTTTCCTTTTGCCAAGAAAGCAACAGGAGGCACTGGTTTTCTCCTACCTCCTTAAGGCTCAGAGGAGTAGGGATCCTTGACGCACTTAGCAGTCAACACCAGGAATGCTAGCCCTCTGGCATGACCAAAGAGGAAGCGATTATGTCCACTCTGCCCTCATGCCACACAGACTAGCAGGAGTGTGTGGATTGGAATGTTACGGATATCAGCCAGAATTATTCATGCACATCTACAGCCCTGCTAGTAATTCACTAACAGTCCATTTGATTCAGCTGGTCAACCAAATTGACCATGCTACCTGAGCATGCTACCTGCCATATTGGTTTCCATAGTCATTAATGAGAAAAAAAAATTCAAAAAAAATTGGATACCTGGAAAGCATGCCAAAAAAAGTGAACATCACCATTTTAACTTAGCTCGAGTGTTGTCATAAAGAATGTCTATTATTTTAGCCCAATCTATTTTTCCGGTGGAATTTCGAATTGTATCCTTCCCTGAACATTTATCATGTCTTATGATATCGGACACTGTACCTGAACTCTTGCAATTGCTGCAAAGCCTTCACTTATTATTAAAAAGGCCTGTCACTTAAATGGGAACCTTTAGCTGGTAGTTAGAGGGAAAAGCAAGGTGACCAAAAGACACATTTGGGGCTGAAAAAGACTTACATGTTGGCAAAATTCCACTCTGTTCTAACAAATTATTGTGATACACAGCGGAGAGAGAGAGACAGAGACAGAGAGAAGAATTTAGTTTCATCAATGTATCTGAGACACTTGAACATGCAAAGGCAGAGATAAGAAACTTAGTCTCTCCGTCCTCCGTCAATAGCTTGTCGATTGCATGAGCTGTTCACTAATGAGCCACCTTCGAGAAGGCCAGCACCAAAAGTTTCTATCCCCAAATGTGCTGACATGTTTAAAATGGAATGTGTATTTGCAAGAACATCCGCATGTGAAACTGGGGATAAAACTCTTTGGAACCTTTGACTTATTTCTTGGGCTCACAGTTATATATTATTCATGTTGATAATTAACTGCAAGGTCTATTCACATCACAAACACGGAAGAGGCAGAGTTCAAAAGAATGCTGGAAGTTCATTGCCACAAATGAGTGTTTTTCTAAGGGGAGAATTTTTTACTCAGTTTTTCTGACTTGTGCTCTGCCTGGAAATGAGATGGGCAGGGGATTTCCTCAAAACCTAAGAGCTTGGCAAGATCATCGTTCTAGAAATTATGAGACAAGTCACCATCTTTTTGGGTTGAAGAATTAAATTGGCAGCATTATGACTGTAGCTGCTACAGCATAAAATAACATGTTGATTCCTCCAGAATGTAAAAAGTAAAGCTAAAATGTACACACACATACACACATATTAATGAAGCACTCACATGGCAGGGTCACTTTTGGAATCTGTATGTGATTCTCAGAGCTGAGGAAGGGAGCCACTTTGTTAACCACTTTGTTAGCTATCTGAGGCTCTCCCAGGTTCCTTAGGTGCTGGGCTAGGAGTAACGAGTCTCCCAACTTGAGTGTAGCCCAAGTGAAGTTTGCCATAAATTACACTTTAACTTTCATTTCTAATTAATGTCTAATATAAAAGGCACACTATTATATAGATATTAGAGTGCCAGGCACTGATCTAATCATTTCACATTTATAAACTAATTTAGTTCTTAGAATAGCGCTGTGAGGGAGGTACCATCTCTGTCGTCTTACAGATGAGAAAACTGGATTCTAGAGAAGACAATTGTTTCCTTCCCAAATCACAGTTCCAGCTCAAGGCCTCCTGGAATGCTCAGCCCACTTTTTATACTGCAATTCTCACTTTAGATCCTTATAATTGACCATCACTTTCCCTAAAGTTGCATGAAAATTCCATTAAGGTATTAGGTCTTTTTCTGGTTTCCAGTGAAAGAGAGACATAACTCAAACTACTTTGAGTGAAAATGAGATTTTTTTCCTTCAGTTCATAGAACTGCAATATTCAGGTGTGGAGCCAGGCCTAGCTTTAGACTTAGTCCCTGTTTCCAGATGTCCCAGGGACGTTGTCCAGATGCTATCTCCAGCTCTCAGACCCACCTTCCTCTGTGGTGGCTTCATTCTCAGGCAGCCTGTGTTTCATAGGTGGTGGATAATGTCTTACATTCTCCCAGCTGAGCAATGCTACCAGAACTTGCTGCAAATTAATATTGTCTTAGTAGTTCCTTCCCTCTACAATTTCAGTTGAAATAGGGATAGGAACCTGATACTGGAAGCCTTGCTGATGTTGTTGTATTCCGAAACTCCATTTGTAACAATCCCTTTAAATTCAACCAATTTATTTGCTGCTAATGAAATTAAGACAGGAAGAAGAGGCCTGGTGGAGTAGGAAAAAAATCTGGATTTGGGGGTCAGCATAGTTTTAAGTCTCATTTCTTATATATGTGATTTTGGAAAAGTCTTGCTATATAAACGGAGTCATAATAGATGGGTCAGATTAGTGATCCTTCAAGTCCTTTCCAGCTGTTAAAATCCTTGACCAGATGGCTTTACTAGAGGATCATGGCTATTTGATGAAAGCATTTCGAACTCTCCCCTAAACCTTTCCCCTTGACCTTTGGGTTCCCAATCCCATATGAGATACAAAATCCTAGGCATTCTTTCCAGTTAAGAATAACAGGAAGATTGCTGGTGGGTCTCAGTAGGGGCTAAAGTCAGGAGATTTCTCTCTGGGGTTGAGAGAAAGTATTTTGGCCAAGTCTGGGAGAAAGATAATGAAGAAAAAAATAACAAAATGGTTAAGGGGGCATTGGGGTCTCACTCTAATTTGTTACCAACATTACCTTTTGTCTAAAGGCTGAGTCCTCCATTATCTGACCTATTTTTCTTATTGGATTAAAGTAGGGTGGGGAATCATCCTGGATGGGGCACAGATGTCAGGGGCTTTGGTCATAATTGTATTCTGGAGACCTAACACCTCTAAGCTGAAGTGAGGATAACCTAAGCCAGGTGGCCAGTCTGAAGCTGCAGGGATCAACTCTCTGACTCTTGTTTTCCTAAACTCCAAGGGGCCCCTTCTCCATCCCTTGCCTTTGGCCCACTCATTCTTCAGTTAAGCTTATACCTTTCATTATGTAAAATTCATTTTGATTTACTTGCTTGTTTATACCAAATCATTGTGTCTTTCTGGCATCTTTTGCATATATTACATCTCTTAGTGTTGACTTTATAGTTTAATTCTCAGAATTCAGGCTGTACATTGCAGTTATCCATATTTATTTCTGTTATTTGTGAAGAGATTTTGATCGTCGCTTTCCTCTAAGAATTCATGATTGATTCACGGAAAGAAAAAATATTAACCTGTGTTTGTTTTGGAATTGTCCCTCTCTGCTGCCACTTTGCTAAAGAGAATTTTACTTCCCACGTTTACCCTCTGCTCTTCTTCGTAGTGGGTTCTGCTGTTGCTAGGTTTGTTCCTTAGGTTGCTATGGTATTAAAATCACCTTTGGACTCATGCCATCCTGGTTAGACTTCGCTTCTTGATTGATAAAATGAGAACTTGGAGATGAGAACTCTGAAAGCTTTCTTTCTTCTAGTCTCAAGAAATAACATTTCTATGGTTCTTCTCCTTGGGCTGGGTTTCATGACATCATGGGGACTGGACTTTATAATAGAAGGATTTACAATGATATTTTAATGGGTCATTTAAAGAATGAGAGGGTCTCATTCTTGTAATCAGTACCAAGTGCTTTTTAAAAAATGTCTGGAGCCAAAACTACACTGCACAAGATGAGTCTGTGTGTGTGTGTGTGTGTGTGTGTGTGTGTGTGTGTGTAGGGTGTGTGTGTGTGTGTGTCTGTGTGTGTGTGTCTGTGTGGGTAGGGTGTGTATGTGTGTGTGTGTGTGTATGTGTGTAGGGTGTGTGTGTGTGTGTGTGTGTGTGTGTGTGTGTGTAGGATGTGTGTGTCGGGGGTACAAAACATACTGTTAATTGAGAGTTTATGGGAGTTGCTTTTCTTTTTTCCGACTAGTTGCATCTAGTAGTCATGCTACAATAAACTTTGGTCTGGTAAATAGAATGACAGTGATTTTATTGAAGTGAATTGGTTCATTTTCAGAGAGCCCCAAAGGATAACATTAAAGTGATGTGAAAGGAATTGTTTTAACTGTTAATTAAAACAAAACAAACAAAAAAAGTTCTTCTTACGTGGGAAAATTTACTGACATTTGTTTTTCTTTTCTGTGGAAGGATTTTTATAGATTGTGCATTCAGAAAATTGGCAAGGTTTGTAAGAATGCATTGCAATCCTACAGGAACAGATATAACCAAAAAGCCATTATTTTAACACTATTTTAAAATGATGCTGGAAGAATATTAGGTTAATTTCGTAATGGCTGTAGCATCCTCTGCACAGAAGAGGAAATGCCAGCTCCAAAAATTACTGCTGCAACATGGAAGCAGCTTATTAAAACTGTCAAGGGACAAGAAAGTTGTACATCAATGGGTGGTCTTAAAAGCAAACCTTGACAGTGATACAAAAAAGTACATTCATTCAAAAGAACACATACAACTTCTTTCCTGTGTTGATAACATAAGAAGTAGGAGAACTCACTGGCAAATTCAAGAACCACTAAGGCAGTCCATGTTTCATGAAGGGCCAGGCAAGCTCAACCTGCTTGTGGCCAGCTTGTTTTTCCACGAGACTTTCCACCGTGGCTGGGAAGCACCGTGCAACTGCCTTCCTCTCCCTGCCCCTCAGTTCCCCTGTTTATGGGACTGGGCCAGCAGTCTTCTCCTGGTGTTGAGAACTTGTGAGGCTTACTTGATGTTTCCAGAGACCTGTGACATCTTTGGGTGTAAGACAGCATCATCAATAGGCAATATTATTACTTTAGGTGTGCACCTTGAATGGTCCTGAAATTCAGAATGCTTTGCAGAGTTGTGTGCTGACAGGTAACCCTTTCCTGATAGGGGAGCAAGTAAAATGCAAAGTGGTTTGGGAGACCACAATGAGATGGGCAATGCCAATATATTCACCCTCCAAATAGATGCCAGAATGAGAGAGGATACATTTAGATTTTATTCTCTGTATGTTGCTCTTAGATTGCCTTTTAGAGGGAATCAGCAAGTTGCCTTTAGGTAAATATTTTGAAGGTTTACAATTGTTGCTTAAAGTTTTTTGGTTGGAAGTGAGCACAGTGCTTAATCAAATTCACCTGGTATCTCATTAGTTCATTAAAGGGTGGGGAATTAACATTCCACAGAGACCTATTAAGAGAAGTAATTTTATTAAAATCTTCATTATTATTTTAAGGCAAATAAATTAATATTCTTATTTGTGAAGTGTTCCCTCTCCCTCCTCAGGATGCTGCATTGACAATTAAAATATAATAAAGATGATTAATAATGAATAAACATAAAATTAAAATATCATAAAATATGCAATTAAAAAACACTAAAAATCCTAGCTGAGCGGAATCTTTAGAAAAGGCTAATCATGACTGGAAGAGAAGTGCTTCTGGAAGATGATGTTACAAAGCATTATTTAGCCATGGAGAGTTTTTAAAACATGCCTGATTCATGACTTAGGGATAATGATGTGAATCTTGTTAGACCCTTGATGCCCAAAATGAGAAAACCAAAGGGACCTGGATTATGCCCATATACATAATTTAACCTTCTAGTTACTTCTGTGTCATAAAAAAAAGCCCATCTCAAACCCAGAAGAAAGTGGCCAGGTGTGTTGTCAAGCATGTACCACAGATAATCGTAAATTTCAATATTATTTTATTAAATTTAATACTGTTTATGTGAGTATTGACATACATGCATTATTCAAAATAGCTCTCTAAGAGCTGGACTGGATAATCTTTAAAGTCCTTTTCTGCTTCAAAATTCTACCCCGTCCTGGGAAGTAGGGGGCTGTGGTGTAACAGAAGAGCATTGAACAATGATTTAAGACATCTGGGTCTGATGGTTTTGTTTTCCAGGACCTCAGTTTTCTTATCTGTAAAATGGGGAGTGTAATCTCTTCTTCACTGGATTGTTGAGAGGAACAAATAAAACATATATGTGAAGATGCTTTAAAGGTATAAATTTTTAGAAACAATACAAATACTTTGCTTTAGCTGATAAGACACTCAGATCAATGTCTGACGTTTTTAGGCCCCATAGCTTTGGATGATCTTTTGGAAGAGCAAGTTGATTCCATCTCCTGTCCTGATTTCTGATTTTCAGTTTCTTTTTTTAATAACTGATATTTCACAAAATATATTGACTTCAGTTCTTGACAATCTCACATCTTTTCTGAAAAGAGACAGGTTGGAAATAAATAAAAAGTTAAAATGCTGTTTTCATTGTTTTAGGAGGAGGATTTGACCCATGGAAAATCTTAATAATAACCCATCATGGTGGGAAATTTTAAGTCTTTCTATTAGAAATGGATTCTTTTGTGTCTTTAAAGGTGCTCTGATTTTCAAGATGCTGCTAGTAAAACGCCCGGGGAGGGGAAAACATTTAAATACTTGCCTATACCTTATATGCATCAGAGAGGGGAAGTTCGCTTTCTAACTGAACACGTAGCTGAGAGTGAGGCTATGGGGATGGGGAAGATAATAGCCACTGTGCTAGGTGTTATGTGAAGCGTGGTCCATAACTTGTTCCCCATCATTGTTAAGATACTGACATGTTGGCATTGTTTGCCTTCTGGTACACACGTGGAAATGGAGGCACAGAGGAGTTAACTTAGTTTACAAGGATGTAAGATCACAAGGCTGGTCAGCCTAGGAGCTGGGATCGAGTAGACATTAGAGAGGAGGGCTTTCCACCACAAAGGAGAAAGAGGCGCTGGCCGAACCTGCATCACAGGTTTGCCTGGGAGATCGCTGTCCTTCTCGTCTGATGTAGAAGGGGAGACCCTGTGGGCAGGGGACACACATGCTTTTCTAGATAGTGTTTCCAGGGGTGTTAGGTGGTGTCTGTACTCCTCCCTCATGATGGTGACATTTGCTGCTTCGTTCAAGAGACAGGATAAAATAGCTTGTTACTCCTTTAGCTATTGTCTCTACTCAATACATACAGTAAGAACACAGGATTTTTATGTCAGTTTTCTCATCTGTGAAATAGAAATAACAGTAGCAGCTATCTACTTAGGAGGATTAAATTGGCAATCCATGTAAATGTGAAACCTAATGCCTGCCAAAATTAAGGGTTCAATAATGTTAGCTGGTACTGATGAAATTTTCTCAACTACTGGGAAAAATTAGAGTGCACAAAACTTGGGTTTCCTGTGATTGAACTCACTCTAGCTCATGAATCCTTCCTTGGTCTCTTATAACATATTATGGACTGAAAGTTTATGTCCCCTGAAATATGTTGAAACCCTAACCCATCATCCCTAATGGGATGATTTTAGGAGGTGGGACCTTTGGGAAGTGATTAGGTCATGAGTGTGGAGCCCTTAAGAATGGAACTAGTGCCCTTATGAGACAGGAGAGCTTGCTTGTTTACTCTCTGCTCTCCGCCACGTGCAGATACAAGAAGACAGCCTTCTACAAGCCAGGAAGTTGGCCTTTACCAGGCACTGGATCTATCGGCACCTTTGATCTTGGACTTCCCAACCTCCAGAACTGTGAGAAATAAATGTTCATTACTTATAAGTTACTCAGTCTATGGTATTCAGTTACAGCAGCCTGAACAGACTAAACATGGCAGAAAACATAATCCCAAAGTTCTTCTGGTTTAAACCTTAGTGTCCTTGGGGTTGATATTCAGTGAGATTCCTCTTCTCCTCCTCCTTGGGATGGCATCTGAGTTAGTGGGAAGGAGGTTTGCCTGGATGGTTCCTTTCCTGAGTTTCTGCTGGCGACTACTTTCCGTATCATCACTGGGTTGGTCCCCACTGTGGGAGTTGTTCAAGGCTGGTGGCAGCAAGTGCAGGGGGACTGAAAGGCATACACTGTCCCCATCTGGGCTGGTTTAATGTTGGGATTCATAGCTGGAATGGTGGTCTTGGATTATGGAGGGCATGCACGCCCCCATCCCCACCCATGCTCCACTGGCATTCAGCTTTCCTTCTGCTTCCTGCGGAGGAGGGGCTGTCACTTCCCCCTTTGGGCTCTGCCAGCCGAAGTGCCCACTTTCTGGACTGCTGTCCAGAGCAGTGTACCAGCACGATGCCTCTGCCGGCCTCTGTGCCTCTCCATTCAGTGGCCCAGAATCATACTGAGTGCCCTTCAGTGCCACCAGAGCACAAGGAATGGGGTGGGATCCCTTCTTTGGACAAGAAACACCTCAATCTGGTTCCCTCACACTCTACTGAGGGGGATTAATTTGTAAAGCTCCCGTTTTCAGCCATCTTCAAATGAAACGGGAACGCCATTCTCCTTATTTTGAAATCACCCACACCTCAGGCGAGGTGATCTTGACACCCCTCCTGCACCACGTCCAGGAATCCCCGGCTGATACAGCTTATATTCCTCTTCCCCTGTCGTCTCCACTCTGCTCTTCCCCAGACTCCCTCCTGTATTTTTTCCGGTAGTGGCTGCAGAAATGAGGTGCACTGGACTGTGTCTACATTTGGGGTCACAGTCTCTCTGTCAAAACCACCTTGTCTCCCTGAAGGGTCGTGTCTGGCCCACTTGAGTGAGGTGTTTCTTTGAGTGTCAAGCCTGAAGAATGGAATCTCTTTCTCCTTTTTCTTGGCCTGCCACCATTTACTGGATGCTTGCCACACTCCAGGCTTGGAGCTCTGTACCTCCTGGTTAGGCTGGAGGTAAATCCTGAGAGCTCGTCCTGAGAAGTAGGCATGGTGACTTGGCCACTTTTACAGAGGATGGGGCTGAGCCTCAGAAAAGAGATGCTACAGGGTCAGACCAGGAAGTGGGGGGCTAAGGACTCTCATCCTGAGGAATCGGGCTCCAGCAGCTCAAAGAATAATTGGGAAGCTGAATGTTTCATTCTGGAAAGCACTGGATTGTATGCGTACCCAGCTCTCTCTCTGTCTCTGTCTCTTTGTCTATCTCTCTCTCTCTCTTCATCTCGCTGCTTCTTTCTCTCTTGCCTTCATGAGGAAGATTCTGCCCTGAAGCCACTCTTGCTTCCCACCCAATGTCTTATTGTGTTGCTTTTTCTTTCTGGATTCTCTCTATCTGGAAAGCTCAACTCATTTTCCAGTGCTCGTATTTAAAAGGTTACCTTCTCTATCACATCACCCACATGCCCTCCTTGGAGAATGAATTGCTTGCTCATTTTGTGCCTGCATAAGGCATTGTGTGTCTAACTTATTATAGAACCTGTGCTGTGGTCGGCAGATCTCTCCTCTTCTGACAGTCTTTCCCCAGGTTAGAACCATTTTGAAACTTATATGTAGTTTACAATCAATATGTGCATTTACAGTTGCATTTTCCCTTCCCTTTCCTTTCTCAGTGTGATTTGCATGTTTTCCAATTGATGACATTTTAGGGTTAGGAAATATGGTCGACACTTACCTTTTACTCTTGCCTGGTGTGTGAACTCAAGACTTCTCACAGAGGTGGAATTTTTTCTTCTTTTTAGTCCCAAGTACTTGGCAATTTGTCTTGCACATAATAAGCCGTTGAATAAATGAATACATAAATGAATAAATGATGTACCATAAAAACAATGTTATTATGATCAATGAAATACATTTAACGTATGGCTTCATAGGGTATTGGGCATTTGCTTGGAAGTTTTCTTTTGAAACTCTGTGACTCGGGATTTTTATTTCAGGGAACCAGACACATTTTCACTAAATGTTTGACTCTCCATATGCAGCTGCCACTTCCTGACTGTATAACTATGTTAGCCAGTTGAACCTTGGTTTCCTTATCTGAAAAGATGGGATAATAGTAATTATCTACTTCAGAGATTTGGAAAGATTTTTATAAAGTAAGTACCTTGCCTGTGTGAGATACCTCTTTGGGAATTGCTATAATCTTCACATGTCAGAGAGCTAACTCAGGTTGCTAATTAATCACTGATGCTCTCAGTCTGGAGTACTAATGGTTGCTGACACAGCAGTTCCCTTTTCTTCTCTCTAGCATAACTTTTTTTTAGGTATTCACCCCTCCCCATGCAGCCATAGGCTTTAGCCTAAGCTGATCACCCCTATAAGAGCAGTAAGGGGATATCCATTTGCTTTATGAGGAATGTGTTAGGAAAAGATTTGGAATCCAATCAATGGGATGTGAGGGGAAAAGACTCTGAGAGCTTCTTGGAAAAGTTTCATTGCTGGTAAAGAAGAGCTGCAGACTCTGACTCTAAGAATTATGTTTGCTCCAGTTCAGTGGGAAAACTATAGTCAGGGGATTACAAGCCTCATTAATAGTAATAAAGAGCATGGATTCTTCAAAAATAAATGAACGGCACATATATAAATAAAGCAGAGAGAGCCACAGTGAGCGTTTGTCTCTCTTTTTCCTGTGGGCATTATAATCTAGACTTGACCATTGCCTCAGTCATGGTGCTGCCATTCAGAGTTCATATTGATAGTGAGGATTCTGCGAAGCCAAGGGTTGGAGGGAACATGGACCCGTGATGACATTTTGAGCTTCTGAATTGCCCAACCCAAAAGCCTACCTACCCTGGCTTACCAATTATGTCAGAAAATATATTATCGGATTATTTAAGCCAGCTTGAGTTCCTATTTCTGTTGCCTACAGCCATCAGCAGCCATCGTCACTCTTATATACCCCAATTGCTATTATCCTCCCCAGTAAGCAATTTATCTCTTGCATTTTTTTTTCTTTTTTTTGCTATCTCTCTGCAATGCTAATATTCTCATCCAGGAAGGACTCTCTTCTTTTTGTAGTGTTAATAACTTTTCTGCAAACCTCTTTGTTAATTAGTTTTGCTTGGCTCTGTTTCTAAGGCAGTTCTCAGTTTTTCCAGGCACTCTGGTGGTTCTCAACTCAGTGGAGTCCTGGCAGTGTGGAGGACACATGGCTGTTTATTGCCCAGAAGACTCATATTTTGGCTGCATGCTACCTGGTGGATTTCATCTTTTTTCCATTAATTTGTTAATTTCCAAAAAAAATATGTATAGAACAGCTATGGGGTAGACACTAGGTCAGGCTCTGGGGGTACAATAGTGAACAAATGGAAAGATCCTTACCTGGAGAGTTGTGAGAATTTTTATGGCTGAAATGGAAAAGGATGGGCTCCGAGAAAGTTTAAGAGAAGAGGAAGCATGTCATTTGCTCTTGACTGATGCTATCTCAAGATGAACCAAGAGTTTTAAAATTATTCCTAAAATTAGAAAGAATGGCTTAGGTGAGCAGTCATCTTTCTCTAGCTGAAGGCTAAACTCATGTTCTCTTTCCTAAATCTTATGGAGAAAAACACTTCTCCAGTATTAATGCTTCCAAACAAATGCAGGAACTGGAAACCAGCAGGAGGCAAGTGTTGGTGTTAAGATGACTTATAGGCTGTAGGAACGCCAGGTGAGGAGTTAGGGACTGGCACAGTCCTCGCACGCTTCCAATAAGCTAATGCTTTGAGGTAAGCCTCTGGTTCTTTCTGGGTATTATATCTTGAAGCGTGTAGAACTGGATGTTGCCCAAGCTCACTCTGACCTCTTGCACTATGAAATTTTATCATTATGATTAATAAAGCCTAGAATCAATCATGAGGCAATTAACAAATGCCCCCAAGATTCACCTTTGGGAAATATAAGGATTTAATTGATAAATAGCTAGAGACATTATTTTTACTGATCCAAATGAGGAGCACTGAATTTTTATAAATTTGGGCAAGTTATTTTGGGTTCCCAAGCCCAGGTTTTTAGCAATGGTGATCCAAGCTCATACAGATTCTCAAATAACAATTCACCTCCTCTTGTGGGTGGTGGCACATCACAAATCAGTGCTGATTGGCCATTTTCTTGTTGCTGAAGAGCTTTCTGGCCAGGTTTCAGGGAAGGAAATGTCTACAACCAGTAAGACCTTCAGTTATGGGCCTGTGGATCCTATTACTTTCTCTGTGCTCAGTTATTTGTGCATTCTGATGTTTTAAGCCTCTTGGGCATGGCTGTTAAGAGGTGGCATGAGTGTCATCTTCCCAAGTTCTGCCCATCAAGCCATGAACACATATCCATTGACAGCCTGTCCATGTAATGAATTGTCCAAACTGGGGACACTGGAGAGTGAATGAGGACACTATTAATAGTTATGCTGGAGAATGGGGGTAAACTTGGACTGGCTTGAACAAACTGGGCCTTATGCATACCCTATCCATTGAACACCAGCTATTTAGAAGTGAGGAGATTATATATAATATGGAGACACAGAGACCCACCCAGGTCACAACTTTCAACCGGGTACCATCATCCCCACTAGCCAACACAGTGGTCTCCAAATACCCCTGCATTCCACCTCCAACAGTCTGTGAGATCTTTATAAACCCCTTTAAATGTCTGATTCACTTGCTTTGTTTGAAATAACAAAAGTCGGATGACTAATTGCTTCATAGGAATTCCCTTCAATTTGTTACTTTGCTAAAAATTAAGTAAATAAATGAATCATCCCTGCTTTATCCTGTATTCAATATAATTAATTCTAATCTTTTGCATTTTCATTTTCTCCATGTTTCATTCTATCATTTAGAAGACACAAACAGAAGAGAACTCTTTTAAAATTAGTGGAATAATTGTGCTGCTCATGCTACTTTGTGAAAAGGCTGTTGAAAAAAATACCGTGACCCGATCTCACACATTAAATGGTTTAGAAGTGAGACCTTCAAAATTTGATTGAAGGGATCACACTGAGAATTGTTTTTATCTTGGCTTATATGCTTTCTGATGTGTCCTATCTCCCCAGCACACTGCTTTACTCTTGGAAAATATTAAGCACGGATTTTTAGTTAATTAGTTAATATTATGGATAGCTTCATTTTTATATTTCCAACTCATTGTTTCTGGCATTGAAGGGTATCATAAATAAACTTCAGTTTTACAGCAAGTAATCTAACTACTGAGGTAACCTGGAAAGTGCTTCAGTAATTGCTTCTATGCATACAAAACTCGTTACTACCATGGAGGATGAAGAAATTTCAGTGTATTTCAAGGCACCCAAGTTGGAGGAAAGGGCTCTGAATGCCCTGTCTCATAAAATATAATTTTTAGAGTCTGCTTGATCCAAAAATTTCAAGTGTCTCTTACATCCATAAACTCTCTTCTTTCCAAGGGGGCTACCACTCCCTGGTGGTAAGGTATTCATAAAGACATTACATATAGTAATTATAATAACAATAGCACTCTATGTTTGCATAGCAGATTATAATGTACAAAGTAGTTTTGCACACTCATCATCTCATACGACTCTCTCCACAACCATTGAAAAAAGTGTTTTTGGCAGAGAATGTTATGAGTTCATAGCACCCTATTTTCTTTTTCTCCTGGGTAAGCACAAGTTATTTTCCAGGCTTCCTTGGAGTTATGTATGCCCATTCTTGGGCCAATGGAATGGGCAGAACTGAAACATGCTATTTTTAAGCCTGGCCCATTAAAAACTCCTGGCCATTCCCCATACTTTGATTTTCCCCCACTAACTAGTTGGTTATAAGGAATCCAGAAGAGGAATTCAATATTCTGGTGTAGGGGTCTGAAAACCATGCCCAGTTGGTCAAACCTGGTCTGCCGTCTGTTTATATATATAAAGTTTTATTGAGACTCAACCACATTGCTTTATTTATATATTGGCAATGGCTGCTTTTATATCAGTACTACAATGGCAGAGTTGAGTAGTTGTAACATATGGCCTGTAATGCTTAAAATATTTGCTATCTGTCCCTTTACAGATAGTAAAGGGGATGATAAATCTACAAGATGGAAGGAGCCTGGATACCTGAATCACTGTGTGGAAGGCTACACTAAACACCCATACTGAACACGATAAATAAGAAATAACCTTCGGTTGTATTAAACCATTAAGGTTTTAATGTGTTTATGTTAGTCATTTCCTATATTTATTAACGTAATTTTCTTACAGTCAATTTATTGATGAAGTAATGAAGCGCAAAGAAGTAAAGTTACCTATTTAAGCTCACAGAGTCAGAAATAAATAGTGGTAGACAATCTAGAAATTGAGCCAACTTCTTAGGTTTTTTAATTCCAGTGCCAGTGTACTTGTCAACATATTTCAGGTGTCACTACTGAACATATTATATCAAAAGTGTATAACATAATACCGTAAATTAAACTAAATACCTAAAGTGTAATAAGTCTTTCCTGATCAGGAGTAGTTAGTGTACCTCTCAAACCATCCAATAGGTCATAAAAAACCATACTGGAAAAAGGAAAGCTGCAACATCTCATTTTGTAGACTGGTAAAACTGAGGCTTAGTGAAGTCCAAAAACAGTAACATAGTTTGTGATAGTCAAGTGGTATAAGGTGATATAAGGTGTTGTGAAGAATTAAAATGAAGTCTTCAAACTATCTTCAGTGCCTTTCTTTCAGGCCATGTCAACAGAAAACAAACAAGCAAAAAAAACACACCAAAAAAGAAGTCAACAAAGAGAACTTTCTTAGTGTTCTCTTTATTAATAAGGCTGAGAAGAAAACCACTGGGCATTCAACTACTGAATGTCTGGATTTCATCATCTTTGAGGAGGGAACTCTGGGATTTGAGGTTTAGTGAGCTTCTTGGTGGTTTGCAGACTTGTTGAGGTCCTGTTATATGGTGAGAAACTTCTGTTGGGTAGATTCCCACTAAAAGTCTAATCTCAAGTGTTATTTCACTCTTTGTCCATCTGGGGCCTACAGCCCTCCTCTTTTTCAGAGGAACTCAGAATTGATACTGTGAAGATATTTTTCAGGTGAGGAGTTTTTGAGGCAATGGGTATATTTGAGCAGTAGAGACACAGGTTGTCAGAATGCTGTGTAGAGCTGGCAATAAAAATCATGGACCAAATAATGCAATGAATCCCAGGGCCCTAGAGTAAATAGAGCAAGCTAATTCTATACAAAACAACTTATGTTACTAGTCTTTCATTTTTTTTTTTATTGAACAACATGTTAGTGTAATCTGAATAAATCCTAGGGCTCCACATAGCCCAGTCTCACTGCAGGGTCACAGTTAAATGGCTACAGTCCAGAATTCTGAAATAAAATAATTATAATTTTATTTGATTGTGTTCAGTAATGTCAAAGGAGCTCCACTTTATCATCCATGACAGTATTTCTTAAATTCTTTCCCCACACGCCTCTCATTCTCCTACGTATTTGCTACAGCATCCGTCCATGCGTTTTGTTTTCTTTCCTGTATTTTAGCTTTCCATGAAATGCTTCTCCACACCCATTTCTGTGGGCCCCATTTTCTGTCCCTATCCCCCTTTCCTTTGACAACTCTGCAAAATATTTCTTTAATGAGTAGATGAGGATGGGTTGAGCAAAGGAAGGAGGTTATATATACTCATATATTAATTACATTTGCCCCTCCTACATTAGAAAGGTAAGAATGGAGAGAAAATATTTTGAAACAAAGTATAAGTTATAAAATCTTTGCTTAAAACCAACTAGCCTTTGACTGCATATTAAGCAGAAGTCATTAGCTTTATTGGAATGAGAACCAATAAGCCTTGATCATCTTTACTTTCAGGTATATGGCCTTTGCAAGGCCCATTGAAGTTACATCAGAGTTGCTTCAGAGCCATTGTTAAACACCCAATGCTTTTCATTTTTGTAAACTAATAAGGTGCTGTGGCTCATTATTAGATACATGCTAAAATATCTACCCACTCATCACCTATTCATCACCCCATCAACCTCATGCATTTACTCTGGCATGGAGACTTAGTCCAGCCAAATGAACCAACTGAGAAAGAACATTTAATCAAGCTAGGCATGAACAAAGCAGCCCTGAACAAATGGTGTTAGAATTGTGTTGCCACTGCCTACTGTCACAGAATACTTGTGGGATGAATAAGACCAACACATTTTGGAGGTGATATTTAGGAACTTTCGCCTTGACAGGCACATAGGTATATACGAGGAAATTGCATCTTTGGAGGTAATCCAGTTTAATGAATTGATGTCTGCAGTAGCTAAGATACCTGAAAAAATTATGGCAAATGGTACATAACAAAAGCTACTTCTTCTTCTTACCAGCCTTAAAGGATCACATAAAAGGACATGGATCTAGTCTTGGAGGCTAGGGGAAGCCTCCCTAGAAAAAGGAACTTGGAAGGTGAGATCTAAAGGCTAAGGAGGAGCTCGCCAGGTTCAGTTGGGAGGTGGTGGTGAGGAAACACAGCGCAATGGTCTGGAGGAGGGAGGAAGAGGACCGAGAGTGGATATGGCCTTGGACCAGAAAATCCAGCAAAGTGACAGGAACTTGGGACCTGTGAACAAGGACTACTCTTACCAGATGGAATTGTTGTTAGAACTTCGACTTGTCGCCTTAGGGAGCAGGGAGGGAAGGCCAGCTGTCCTCACCTTGGACACCAGCGCTGGTGCCCTGCCGGGCTCCCCGCAGGTGTGGACTAAGGCCTGGCGTGCAGATCATTTCACACGTGGGTGTTGGGACTCCAGGCCAGACGTTGCCCCTTTGCCCAGGTGGTCAGGCTCTTCGTGTGCGCCAGTCTGACCTTGACACAAAATCTCTTCCCTTCCCGGGCTTCTCCAGGAAGGCCGCCCTGTAAGTGGGGATTGCTGCTGTTTGTAAAGGATGCGCGGGGTCGGGGGTGGGCGTGGTGCTCATACAGCAGAGCCCAGGGCACCGCACGCCCTTAGACATGTGTTTCTTTTCTTCCCAAGCTTCTTTGAATGTGCCTTCCAGTGTGTTGAATCACATGGAAGTGCTCTTTCGTAGGTCAAAAATGGTTGAATAGCAGGAATTTCATGTGGTTCAGCCTAATGTGCATTTTCCCTTTGGTTGAAATAGTTTGTAAGATATTTGGTAGTCATATTTAAATGCTGTCTTTGAAATTCCACTTATTGGAGGAAGCACACTGCTTGAGGCTGGAGCGTAATGTGGATTTGAAACCCTGCTTATCCATTTCTTATTGTGTTACTTTGAGGAGGCCGTTCCACTCTCTTTGCCTCAGTTTTCTTATGTGTAAAATAGGAATTAGGTATTTATAGGAATCAGAGGTTTGGGGGGAAGGATTAAATGCAGGAACCTGTGGGAAAAGCACCTCACCCAGAGTCATCACACAAGTAAAACTCCCCAGAAATGTGCTATTTAGGTCAACCCAGACTGTCGCAATCGGGTCACCCAGAGTATGTTAGAAAGTGATGGACCACACATTGTCCATCAGCACCATTTAGAAGCTACTGAGCTCAGTTCAGTAAAAAGGATGCTTAGCAGTGACCTCTATCTGCTTGTCATTGCGCTCAGGCCTGAGGATGGAGGCAAGTTCTTGCAAGGTGTGTCACTTTTTGTTTTTTCCCTTTAGCTTTACAGGGCACTTGCTGGAATTCTTACATGCACATGATTGGTATGTAGGAACCAGGAATCTAGAAAACACATAAAAAAAAATACTAACAAATCCTGCTCGATTTGGTTTTAGAAAGAGGCATTGATTTAAATAGGGAAACTTTTTCTCTCAAGGTTATGTTTGCGAAATATTAGGCCACAAAGCATGGTGCAGTGTCATACATTTTACTCATTTATGCATTCCCCAGATGCAGCACCATGTGTGACCTTGCTCAGCTATCCAAACTGTAAAATAAAAGATTACCCAAACATTATCAGGGGTGTATAAGAAATTACATTGCGAGTCATAGCTGATTTTTCAGTTCTTGTTTTACTCTTTCAGCTGAGCAGACAATTTCGTTTTTTTTTTGGTCTAAAATCCCCTAGATGGCACTAGAGAACCCTGTATTTAAGTGGTTTATACAATAACCCTAAGTAGATGAGGGGAAGTAATTTTTATTTTTCTGCAAATAAACGTTAATAAGAAGTTGAACGGAATGTGGTGCAATGTGCAAGGTTAGCGTTTATGCATTCTGTACTTAAAAGATATACTAGGTGCTCCTTGAAAGTAAAAATTGGTAATTTTTAACTGTGGATGTCTCGGAATTGGGTTTTGGTATTCTAATTAGCGTGAAATTCATTTGGTGTAGACAAAAAGACTTGTGGAAACAGCAGAGATCCTGAGGCTGATTCTTGACCCCAATGACATTTGTATCAGAGCCATGTAACACAGTATCAACATCTCCTAGGATGGGAGAGAGTGGGTTTACCTGGGGGCCCTGAACCCAATGGCCCAGGAGATGCACAGGTGAGATGAGTGAAGAGGCCTGGCTGTAAGAGTGGGATGTGGTGGCACATGTGCCAGAACCACACAGCTACCGGGCACACGGACCAGTAAAAAACAGCATTCCTGTAGGTCCAGGGTGGCCCATAGGTGTGAGCTGACAATTTTTGTAAATCTTATCCTGATAGTTTTCAGGTCATAAATCTAAGGCTGAGATAATGATTGACCTCAGCGAAGGTCGCAAAGTTATTCAGTGATAGAGTTAGGCTTCAGTTTCTCTGACTCCGCCCTCTCCCCCTTATAATTGTCCTATCATGCCAAAGTCGTCTCCACACCGCACACCCCTCCCATTGTTCTTTCTTTGTCCTCCCTTCAGACGTCCAGTGTCCTTGGATCATGTGGCAGATGGGGGCTCTGAGCTGCCAGTGGCTTGAGGGCCCCAATTCAAGAGCCTTAAACAAGGACAGAACACTTGAAGTCGGGCAGCTCCAGGGTTCGCTAATTTGCGGTTGAGTGATGTCATGATGGGCCCAGGATTTTTTCCATTTTTGCACTCTGCCATTTTTCCATTCTCACTTTTGGCCCCCATGGGTGAAAAATTGCCGTGGCAGCTCCACACATCACATACAGACACGAGCACACCCAGTGGTGGAAGAGGAACTGTTCCCTCCTTGGGTCTGTTTCATAGTGTGAGGAAACCTTTCTCAGAAGTTCCCAGTAGACCTCCCCTCATGTCTATACTGGCCAGAACTGGGCGATTCTGGGCACCAAACCATGACTACCAAGGCGAAGAGACAACCAGGTTGCCTGGTGGAGGTGCCCCTCTGCCAACAGAAAGATCTGGAAATGTGCAGGGCTGTCCTTGGTTTACAAAGTGACTGAATGCCATCTGCAGTACTTAGAACCCAGGATACAGGGACAAGAAGTGTGTGATATTCAGGGCAGTCCTTTGGGATGAAGAATCATCTCACCCAGATGCCAACATTACCCCTGCTGAGAAACCCTGGAGTCCAAACAGGACTTGCTTCTGAGTCACAAGGAAGGGAACGGACACTGAATCGGTTAGGACCCTGGCAACAGGAAAGAATGGAGGTGTGGCTACTGAGTCAGCAATCAACAGCCCACTTCTTCTTGTTCCTGCTCAGGTCTTATGAATACTTCAGAATCCCGTACAAGTGTGTAAGGTAAAGTGCTCAAAGAAGGCTAGCCTCTCCAGGTCTTTTGCTAATAGACTACAATCAAATCAAAGAGAATATAATAATTATCAGGAGTTTACTTGGATAACATGCATGGGGAAAGAGCTGTTATTCTTCTTGAAAATAAAATAAAAATGAAAGCAACTAGTGCTTTTAGCTGTCACTGGGGTGGGATAGGAGAAAGGAGATATTGGTGAGGCTAGATGGGTTTGTTTGTTGGTTTGTTTTGTTGCAGGGTTGGAGGAGCTGGGAGGCCACCAGGAGCTGGAGAAGGGCACTGACTTCCTGCCGGACGCCCTAAGTGTCATGGGAGAGAATTAACAAAGGCGAGGCATCAGCGTCATTTTATGGAAAGAACTCAGGCTCCGAAGCCACAGAGAACTTGGTCACCAAATCCAGGGTTGCTGTGAACTATATGGGGAAAGTCACCAAAGGTCTCTGAACCACAATTACGCCTCTTTGCAACATGGCTCACAATGATATCTACCTGATACATTGTTGCCATGATTACATGGGCAGCAGAAGGCAAGGCCCTAGCACAGTGCTCAGTGAATGTCAAGTCCCATCTCTGTTTCCTGGACATGTCATTGTTATTTATTTACTCACTCTTTCTCCCCATATAGAGTTGCAAGATTTAGCAAATAAAAATAGATGACTCCAGTTAAATTTGAAGTTCAGATAAACAACCAATAATTTATTAGTATAAGTATGTCCCAGGTACCTTGGGATACACCTATCCTAACAAATTATTGCTTGTTTATCTGAACTGCAAATTTCACCGGGTGTCCTGCATTTTATCTGGCAACCCTATCCCTACATTCCCTCTCTTCCCTGGTTTCTCTCCAGCCAGAGTAAATAAATGAAGCCTAAATTAAATATCACTCTCTCACTCATCTGTTTTAACCTTAGCGGGAACCTGGCAGACCAATGACATCACCTTCAACTTCTTTTGGTGAGCAAACATCCTCTGAGCTTGGGAGGAGAGGACCTTGCCTTGACTGAGACAGGATCAGGTCTCAAAAGCCATCTTGGTCTTATGAACTTTGTGGTTAATCTTGTCGCAGAGTGTTTTCTTTCACAGTTGGCTGTTCCGGGCCTGCATAGATCTGCAGTAAATACTGTACTGCACTGCTGAAAAGGGAGGAAAAACATTACCATCTGCATCTACAGCTTGCAAATTACAGCTTGCAATCACCTGCTATTAAATAAAGACGCTTTAACAATATTTTGGGTTTTAAATTAGCAATTTACATCACAAGACTCTGAAAATACTAGTCTTTTAATACTGCAATTTTCTTTCCTTTTAACCAGGCATCAACATGTATTGAATTTTTAAAAAACGCAACACAAAGTAGTGTTTATTTAAACAATAGCCACCAATGGTATGAGACACAGATGGAAATCCAACAGTTCCTCACTCAGTGGGCGGCTTTACTGGAGGACCCTGATGGGCCTGCAACTCTCTAATTTACATCATGGGGGGAATCTAGGCATTGCCTTTTTTTTTTTTAACTGCCTGGCCACATCAGGCTATGTGTCATGTAAGAAAATGGTCTCAAGCCGGGAATTAGAGGCAGTCTCTGTATGAAGGGGACTTCAGCAAAAAGGCTGAAAGGGAAAGAGTTCAAGTGGGAGGGTTTCCCTTTGTCACTTGACATCAGGGCTGAAATGGAGGGGACTGGCATTTGTGCAAAGCACACTGCATGCAAAACAAGATGGGATTTGGAAGCATACAAAGAGAGAAAGATTAAGCAGCTTTGTGCCTCACGGACACTACTTATATAGACAGAGGGTTATATCTATATCTAAATATAGTGGTTTGTCTTCCAGTTCTTTTTATTGGACCTTTAGTCCCCTTTCTCTTGACATCTGAGTTAGGGAACAGAAAACTCAAAGAGCTGGCACAAGTTGCAAAGAGATAAGTATAAGCTTTGTGGTGGTGGTCACTGGGTTGTAAATTCCTTCACACAGACACAAAGCATTCTGGGGCATTATTCCTATTAGCAGGCAGCCTGCTTTCCTGTGTGTCCCAGCTCGTCCCTGCATTCAGCTGCTGTTGATGAACAGCTGCTTCTCAGAGCTCTCCCAGATCCAGGACTGCTTTCAGTACTCTTTTTTCTTTAATCCTAAAAAAAAAAAGATACTACTCTTGTCTTTGTTGTTCATGCCTTGCCATTTTTGCTTTTTATAACCCAAGACACCTGCCTAAATCTTGAATTCTTTTCTTTTCATGGTGTGTTGAACTTTGATTCCTACACATGCTATGTGCTCAATAAATGTTAGATATTATTATGATTTTTATTTGTAGTAAAGGTTTAATGCTGTGTCATACAAAATTCTATTTGAAAGGGAAAGCGTCTTTGAAAAAGTTTAGAGTTTAGATTTCAGCTCATTCCATGGGCTTGCAGTGGTAGTTGGTCTAGAGGAGGGGGCAGTGTTAGATCCTTTCTACATTCCATTAATTACTCTGTTCAGCCTCCCAGGTTCAGTCATAAGTCACGCCCAACCCAGCTCCAGTAGAGCCAGCTTGTGGCCATTAGTAATTTACTTGGAAAAGCAGCAAATTGAATGACTCTTAGACTTCTCCACTCCTCTTAGGCTTATTGGTCACCTCTGATGCCATTTATCAACGTAGCCTGTCATCACTGTTAAAGTCTAATGTTAGTTCCTCAGTTTAAGGATTAAATTGGTTTCAATCTAATCTCCTAAATAGAATTCAGATGATTTAGGGCCCAGCTCAACTGCTTCCTGGCCAGAGGGCTTTGTTCTGGTCTTTTTATTAGGTGCTATTTATAGTACCATTTTCTGATAGAATCGGGGCATAATGGATTGATTTTTATTTCTTGTTGATTACATGCACATTCTTTTTAAAGGCTTTTAGAAACTAAATGTACAACTTATCACCAAAGCTTAACACCGGAGTCATTCTCATTTGCTTAAATAGAACCTGCAAAGAATAAAATTCTCCCTTCAAAAGTATATACACATTCTTTTTTTTTTTTTTTTTTTTATTTTATTTATTTATTTATTTATTTATGGCTGTGCTGGGTCTTCGTTTCTGCGCAAGGGCTTACTCTAGTTGCGGCGAGCCGGGGCCACTCTTCATCGCGGTGCGCGGGCCTCTCACTATCACGGCCTCTCTTGTTGCGGAGCACAGGCTCCAGACGCGCAGGCTCAGTAGTTGTGGCTCACGGGCCTAGCCGCTCCGCGGCATGTGGGATCCTCCCAGACCAGGGCTCGAACCCGTGTCCCCTGCATTAGCAGGTAGATTCTCAACCACTGCGCCACCAGGGAAGCCCCGAAATATACACATTCTTGAGTGACAGAAAAGCCCTTGAATGTCTATTGCTAGATGTTCTGGACTCATGACCTATCTCATGTCTTTTAATGAATATTCTAAATGTGAATAGCACTTAAATAATAATCACTGTCTGAAACAAAAAATCATCAGTGTCTTTGGATGATTAGACTTTGAATGTTTTCTCGGTGTGCATGTTGTTTTATGTATGTGTGTGTTGGTCACAGATGCCATGTATGGCATGAAGAATACAGTTGGTCCTCAAATTTTCCCCTGCCTGGTTCAATAGGGGCTGGAGTGAGGATAAAGTAAGATAGTTGTGAAAGCCCTTTGCAAACTGTGGAATGTTGCTTTTTAAAAGCAATTTGAATTACATAGTGAAAGCCCATCCTAGCATTCATGTCAGGCCCTAAGACCAACACTTAACTTTGTTAGTATTTTAGAAGGATATTAGTCTATTAGTCTGTAATGTGTGTGTGTGTGTGTGTGTGTGCAGTGTGTATGCAGGTACATGTACATACATGTATAATCAGGTTTGTTTTAAATGCTTCTATTGAATTTTCCTTGTAAATAATATTGTCCAAAGTATCTACCATAATTTCTTTTCAATTATGCACCTGCTAATTTCTTGCTTCTATGAGATATTCTTGAATCATTTTGAGGAAGAGAGAGAAACAGCCAGAGATAACAATCTAGTGAGAGAGCAATATGCCAACCTTTATTAAGACTTCAAAACACTTGGACGTACACTTCCTTAAAACTCAAGAGTTCACTGGGCTTGACATTTTCCAAATCCTTGGATGCTTGTTAACACTCTTCGTATCCATTTTCATGATCTCTCAGCTGGAGAAAAGATGGTTTATGTGTTTTAACTACCTTTAAGCCTTTAGCTAGTTAAGTAAACATAATTTCATGTAATGGGCTTTGCCATTGAGTTTACATTTTAAAGAGTCTCTCACAATCTATCCACTCACTCAGGTTTTACATAATGCACTTGGTATTACAGGACTATAGCTGAGAAAAGCACATGTTAAAGTCATGGTAAATGGGAAGATGCAGAATGTTTCAATCCCCAATCCTTAGTTTTACTAATGCTGTCAACATTTTTAGCCTCTCTCTCTCTCTCTCTCAAGAATTGCTTGCAGATAGCCAAATTGATTGTTTTTTTCTTTCACCTTTAAAAACTTTCCTCCTGCTTCCTCTTTTGGGGCTGGTAATAATCACAGAACCATAGAATTTCAATCTTAGAAGGTATTTTAAATGTCATACAAATCCAATAGTTCATCCCGTGCTTGAATCTTTTATATTACATTCCCACTAAAGGGCTAGCTAGGCTCCTCCTGAATTCCTTTAGCTATGGGACACTCATTACCTCTCAAGGGAGTCCATTCCATTCCTACACAGCCCTAGTAGTCAAAAAATTATTTGTTAGGCTTAGAAGAAATCCCCCTATTGAATTTTGCTCTGTTCTCAGTAAATAGACAAAACATGTATAATCCTTTTTTCATATATTTGAAGACAATTATTCTGTCTCCTGTAAGTTTCTTTATGCCCAATATTTCTGATAATTTTATGATGTGATTTGGAGTCTAGTCATCCTAGATCCTTCAGCTCTGACCATGCCAAAGTTCACTGACAAGAATAATAGTGGAAATAAAACCTACCATATTATGCTTTTAATGGGTGCCAGGTATCTTACAAACCTTACCTTTAACATCCACAATGATGTGAGTTAAGTATTGTCATCCTCATTCTATAGATTTAGATAAAAATCTATATCTCTCTATATCTGTAGTTAAGGAAACAAAAGTAAGGAGAAGTTGAGTAGCTCTCCCAAACATGCATATCTAGCATCAGTAGTTGGCAGACCCTGGATTTGAACTAGTGTCTTCACTGATTTTAGAGTGGGTGTTCTTAACTGTACATCATAATCCCTTTGTGAGATGTGATAACAACCCCCTCACCCACCCCATAGAGTAAGCTGGTCTGGTTTAAGCAGTTCAGAGTGGAGAAAGGTGGTAACTTACCTTGTTCTAGAAGTGATGCCAAACCAAAGGACTGATCAGGATGAGTCCAGTGGGAGAAAGAAGGAGAGAAGCAAAGGAACTGGATGAGTAATAGGATGGCGTATGAGTCTCAGAATAATTTAAAATGGTACATCTGGCAAACCCTACCTATATCATGGCCTCCTTTGGAAGGAGGGCGTGGCTGTAAAGAAATAGTCATTGAAACTAGCCATATTCTGGGTGTACATGTGTCTCCCTTTGAAAGGATATAATTTTCCTCAGAATATAGGGACCTGAAAGTGGAAAAGAAACCTTGCATTCACAAATGTCCTTAGGAAACAAAGTTGATTAGAGATGAAATGAAAAAAAAAAGGAATTCCTGGTGTCTTTTGCTTTTTTTTCAATAGACTCAAGTGGACCACTAAGTTAGAGGATGTTATTGCTGAAAGTACTTAAGAGATTGTTTAGTTAAAAACTCTCACTTCACATGTGGGGAAACTGAGGTCCAGAGATGAAGAGTGTCTTGCCCAGTGCTATACATCCAGGCAGGGACTCAGAAGAGTGTGTGATCAAGGTCTACTGACTGCAGGACCGAGACTCTTTTTACTGTATTTCCTTACACTTACTATTTCTTTGGTGAATCAAATAATAACTGTTCTATTGCAATGCACTGACGCAATGAACAATTGCAAGATGGAAGCTTACACTGGAAGCTTGCTGTGCAACACGATGCAGAATTCAGTGTTTGATGCATCTTTCTTAGGGATGTTTGCTGAAAGTACCAGAGGGTGGAGGGGGGATTTGTGGCAACATTATTCCAGCTAGCATCACGGTTTCCTGTATCTTTTTTTTTTTTTTTCAAATGCTATTTAGAAATATTTATTTCCTTCATGTAGTAGCAATACACACGTTATTTAGAAAATTTATAGCAAATTTTGGTTTGCTTGTCTTCCGAAAAACTCATAAGAAAATTCATACCTCTGAGAATTCCAGCCTAGTTTCTACATAAGCTATCTATCTAATCTATAAATCTATAATCGTACATTATGCATGCTTTGGATAATCATCTAGATAATCACAGATTGATTTGGGGAATCCTTTGAGGCTCATCACACTGCTTTCTTTGATATCCATGTTGGAATGGCCATTGGATTCTTTTTTTTTTTTTTTTTTTTAAACATCTTTATTGAAGTATAATTGCCTTACAATAGTGTGTTAGCTTCTGCTTTATAACAAAGTGAATCAGTTATACATATACAATATGTTCCCATTTCTCTTCCCTCTTGCATCTCCCTCCCTCCCACCCTCCCCATCCCACCCCTCTAGGTGGTCACAAAGCACCGAGCTGATCTCCCTGTGCTATGCAGCTGCTTCCCACTAGATATCTATTTTACATTTGGTAGTGTATATATGTCCATGACACTCTCTTACCCTGTCACATCTCACCCCACCCCCTCCCCATATCCTCAAGTCCATTCTCTAGTAGGTCTGTGTCTTTATTCCCGTCTTGCCACTAGGTTCTTCATGGCCTTTTTTTTTTTTTTTTTTCCTTAGATTCCGTATATATGTGTTAGCATACTGTATTTGTTTTTCTCTTTCTGACTTACTTCACTCTGTATGACAGACTCTAACTCCATCCACCTCATTACAAATACCTCCATTTCATTTCTTTTTACGGCTGAGTAATATTCCATTGTATATATGTGCCACATCTTCTTTATCCATTCGTCTGTCGATGGACATTTAGGTTGCTTCCATGTCCTGGCTATTGTAAATAGAGCTGCAATGAACATTGTGGTACATGACACTTTTTGACCTATGGTTTTCTCAGGGTATATGCCCAGTAGTGGGATTGCTGGGTCGTATGGTAGTTCTATTTGTAGTTTTTTAAGGAACCTCCATACTGTTCTCCATAGTGGCTGTATCAATTTACATTCCCACCAACAGTGCAAGAGTGTTCCCTTTCCTCCACACCCTCTCCAGCATTTATTGTTTCTAGATTTTTTGATGATGGCCATTCTGACCGGTGTGAGATGATATCTCATTGTAGTTTTGATTTGCATTTCTCTAATGATTAATGATGTTGAGCATTCTTTCATGTGTCTGTAGGCCATCTGTATATCTTCTTTGGAGAAATGTCTATTTAGGTCTTCTGCCCATTTTTGGATTGGGTTGTTCGTTTTTTTGTTATTGAGCTGCATGAGCTGCTTGTAAATCTTGGAGATTAATCCTTTGTCAGTTGCTTCATTTGCAAATATTTTCTCCCATTCTAAGGGTTGTCTTTTGGTCTTGTTTATGGTTTCCTTTGCTGTGCAAAAGCTTTTAAGTTTCATTAGGTCCCATTTGTTTATTTGTGTTCTTATTTCCATTTCTCTGGGAGCTGGGTCAAAAAGAATCTTGCTGTGATGTATGTCATAGAGTGTTCTGCCTATGTTTTCCTCTAAGAGTTTGATAGTGTCTGGCCTTACACTTAGGTCTTTAATCCATTTTGAGTTTATTTTTGTGCATGGTGTCAGGGAGTGTTCTAATTTCATACTTTTACATGTACCTGTCCAATTTTCCCAGCACCACTTATTGAAGAGGCTGTCTTTTCTCCACTGTATATGCTTGCCTCCTTTATCAAAGATAAGGTGACCATATGTGTGTGGGTTTATCTCTGGGCTTTCTATCTTGTTCCATTGATCTATATTTCTGTTTTTGTGCCAGTACCAAACTGTCTTGATTACTGAAGCTTTGTAATATAGTCTGAAGTCAGGGAGCCTGATTCCCCCAGCTCCATTTTTCGTTCTCAAGATTGCTTTGGCTATTCGGGGTCTTTTGTGTTTCCATACAAATTGTGAAATTTTTTGTTCTAGTTCTGTGAAAAATGCCAGTGGTAGTTTGATAGGGATTGCATTGAATCTGTAGATTGCTTTGGGTAGTAGAGTCATTTTCACAATGTTGATTCTTCCAATCCAGGAACATGGTATATCTCTCCATCTATTTGTATCATCTTTAATTTCTTTCATCAGTGTCTTATAATTTTCTGCATACAGGTCTTTTGTCTCCTTAGGTAGGTTTATTCCTAGATATCTTATTCTTTTTGTTGCAATGGTAAACGGGAGTGTTTTCTTAATTTCACTTTCAGATTTTTCGTCATTAGTGTATAGAAATGCAAGCGATTTCTGTGCATTAATTTTGTATCCTGCTACTTTACCAAATTCATTGATTAGCTCTAGGAGTTTTCTGGTAGCCTCTTTAGGATTCTCTATGTATAGTATCATGTCATCTGCAAATAGTGACAGCTTTACTTCTTCTTTTCCGATTTGGATTCCTTTTATTTCTTTGTCTTCTCTGATTGCTGTGGCTAACACTTCCAAAACTATGTTGAATAATAGTGGTGAGAGTGGGCAACCTTGTCTTGTTCCTGATCTTAGTGGAAATGGTTTCAGTTTTTCACCATTGAGGACAATGTTGGCTGTGGGTTTGTCATATATGGCCTTTATTATGTTGAGGAAAGTTCCCTCTATGCCTACTTTCTGCAGGGCTTTTATCATAAATGGGTGTTGAATTTTGTCGAAAGCTTTCTCTGCATCTATTGAGATGATCATATGGTTTTTCTCCTTCAATTTGTTAATATGGTGTATCACATTGATTGATTTGCGTATATTGAAGAATCCTTGCATTCCTGGGATAAACCCCACTTGATCATGGTGTATGATCCTTTTAATGTGCTGTTGGATTCTGTTTGCGAGTATTTTGTTGAGGATTTTTGCATCTATGTTCATCAGTGATATTGGCCTGTAGTTTTCTTTCTTTGTGACATCTTTGTCTGGTTTTGGTATCAGGGTGATGGTGGCCTCGTAGAATGAGTTTGGGAGTGTTCCTCCCTCTGCAATATTTTGGTTTCCTGTATCTTATGAGATTATTTATGGTGAATCTGGTTTCATTCGGTTTTGGAAACTTGGAATCAGAATCATGGGGGTGGGGAGGTATTCATTAAAAATGCAGGTTCTTAGACTAACCGGCAGACAACCCATATCAGAATTTTGGGGAGTGGAATCTAGAAATTAATATTTGACAAACATACTAGATGAAGCTTATGCATATTAAAGTTGGAGAAGTACTTGTGTGAGTTCATCAGTGTGTTAGTTTCCTATTGCTGCTGTAATAAATTACTATAAATTCAGTGACTTAATACATATTTATTATCTTACAGCTGGGAGGGTCAGAAGTCCAGAGTGGACATCAGAAATACAAAATGGGTTTCATTGGACTAAAATCAAGGGTCAGCAGGGCTCCATTCCTCCTGGAGGCTCTAGGGGAGATCTGTTTCCTTGCCTTTGCCCACGTTCCTTGGCTCATATCCCCTTCCACCACTTGGCTGTCTGCTTCTGCTGTCACATCTCCTTCTCTGACTCTGACTTTCCTACTTCCCTTTTTTTCTTATAAGGACCTTTGTGATTACATTATCCAAGGTAATCTTGTCTCAAAATCCTTAAATTAATCACATCAGCAAAGTCCTTTTTGCCATGTAAGGTAACATACTCTCAGGATCTGGGGATTAGGAGGTGGACATGTTTGGGGAGGCATTAAACACCTACCATTATTGGTTTTAAATAATTTCAAAGAAATAGAAAGGGGCTGAAGAGGGGAACATTAAGTACCAGTAGGGTCCCCGTCCCCCTTCAGAAGTCCCTTGATTTGTCTCTAGGAAACTCAAGGACTCTGAGGAGAACAGTTTGAGAAAAGCAGTCCTAGCATCTGTGCTTACTTAAGAGTTCATATGGGGGAATCTGACCACCAGGCTTCATTTAGTACATCTTGCATGATTTTCCAACAGTTGGCTTTGCAACTATCATTCAGCCTTCCCATTCTCAATTTTCTAAGAAACTCCATTCAAACTTACTGCAGAAAACAAACAAAACATGACCTTGATTTATTAGAGATAAAATTACTGCTTTAACTGATCGTAAGAGAAAGTGTCTGTTAGATAGGGGGTTTCCAGTCAACTTTTCATCCTTTGTGATCATTTTCCAACATTTTTCTATTTAAAAGAAAATAAACAGGCAATTAGTGGAATTTTTAAAGGTATCCTTTTCTTCCATCTATCTGTATAGCTCTGTCTCTTGTCCATTCCGAGCTCCTCAAAAATATTTCTTTTGAGATACTATTTGATTTCTGACAGAATTTTGTAGATGTTTCTCAATTAATATAAGAAAAATGGCCCTGAGTTGTATATTTTAACTAAAATATAATAGCTGTAAAAGTTATCTAATGGGAAATTAACCAAAGGAGAGAATTAATGTTTTGTCTTTAGAAGGTATCTTTGTACATCACTGTATCAGGATACTCTTGGCCATCTGCCCTATGACAATATTTGGAAAGAGCTAGCCAATAATAATTGTCCTTAATGTCTGTACTAGTCAGCTTAAAATTATACTGGGTGGCTCAAACAACAGAAATTTATTTCACATAATTCTGGAGGTTGGGAAGTCCAAGGTTAAAGTGCCAACAAGGTAGGTTTCATTCTGAGGCATCTGCTCTTGGCTTGTAGGTGGCTGCCTTCTCGCTGTGTCCTCACATGGCAGAGAGAGCACAAGGAATCGTATATTTTCTTCTTCTTATAAGGGCACCAGCTCCATCAGATTAAAGCCCCACCCTTATGACCTCATTTAACCTTAATCACTTCTTTAAAGGTCCTATTTCCAGTACAGTCATATGGAGGGTTAAGGCTTTAGCATACGAATTTTAGGAGGGCATAAATCAGTCCATAGTTTGTCCCTGGAGCATCACAAGTGTTTCCTGATTCCTGCAAGAGCTTGGCCATTTTATCACAAAAGATGGTTTATATAATGATGACAAGGGGAAGAAGCAGAAGCATGAACAGGTTGTTGAAACTCACATCTTGTTCTTTGTTTAGAGAGATTAGTCATCCTCGCTCCTTTGCAACATTTCTATTACACAACACAAGAATTCTGCCTTCAAGACTCCCCCAATTCAAGAAATGCTGTAACTCAGTGCAATCAGTGTCCACCACCCAGATACCTTTCCTCTTAGGAAGTAGTAGTCATATCATATCCATAAGGATTGGCTGTAGATGACTTTCACTCCTCTTCTCTCCTAAGATGGGTGGGATATGGATGGGGGTTCTTTGTTGTTCAGAGTTTTGAAATAAAAAAGGGAACTTTCAAGAGAGATCTTAGAAACCAGTGAGGAGGATATTGATCATTATCAATATTACCTTTGTGTGAAAGATCCTCTGATTAATATTTATCTCCTGAAGTTCTGCCCCTGAAAGTAGGGCAGATAAGCAGGAACAGGCAGAGAAGACTCTCAGTCATGGTGCCGGCATGACTCTTCTGAAAGGAGAGAGGGAAGGATGGACGGTTAGGAAGAAGGAGTTTCAGGTTGCCGTGCAGCTCGGAGAGTCTCAGCCAGGCTGATAAGAGTCTCGGAGCAGAGACTGCCCATCAGAGAAGAAGCATTGGGCAGGAACTGTCCGGCTCTAGTTCCCTGCTGTGCTCATTAGTAATAGAGAGCAGCGCCCAGGAGAATATGGCTGAGATGTGACTGCTATGGTGTGTGGCAGCTGGGGGCTCTCAGCTACCCGTGCTTCTCAGAGCAGGTTCACCTGAAGAGAGATCTGAGAGGCAGACCTGCATGGACACTGTAGAAATCTGTCATGCTTAACATCGTAAAAAGAACCAATTGATTAATTGGAGCATGGCAAAAGGAAAGGCATCCATCTGGGTCTCTGGCCAGAAATCCCTGGAACAATTATATCTACATCTATATCTGTCTGTCTGTCTATCTATCTATCTATCTATCTATCTATCTATCTATCTATCTATTATCTATCTACCTACCTATCTAATCTTTCTTCTGTTTAAGTAGTTATCTAGTACAAGGAGGAGACCACATGCTATGCTTGAAATAGAAGAAAGTGTTTTTTTATCAATCTAAAATCTGTTTCTCAGCCTGAATTTTGCCAGTCTCCAAGGAAACTTTTATCACTACAAAGAAGTGGCAGAGTTTACCTGACAAGCATCAAATTAAGTTATTTGTACATCACTTGCATTGAAGAAATAAAAGCTATTTTTTTTGGTAAAGTTCCTGTTCAGACTTTCCTACTTTAAAATCTCCTTTCCTTTTTCTATATGCATAGGCCTATAAACTTGTCCATCTCACTGCTAAAAACATAACACATAAAGGGGATAAAACCAAATCTCTTGGTGACCTCCTCCTCTCACACCAAGCAAACAAACACACAAGCATCTCTGTTTTCATCTCTGTACTTTTAGTGCTTATATCAATGCTTGTGAATATAAACAAATGAATGCATGAATAAATAAATAAAATAATGAATGAATGACTAAATGAATGGATAAATGAATAAGAGAATAAATGATGGTATGATTTTCGTATGGGTGGAAGGAAGTGAGTTGGAGAGAGAAATAATTTATAAATGTAAAAAAATGTCATAACTCCAAAATTGAAGAAATCATGGATTGCTTTCCAGGGGGTAATATGATTGGTTTCATAATCTGCACGTTAATTAGGCAAAATTAATCAGCTTAATATTTTGAGAAAGAGCCAAAAGAATCATTCCACAAAGGTGGCAAAGAAAATAAGCCTTGTCTAATTTGGATGAATCCTACAAGAAATGTGGGCATCTTTTGGTGTGTTGTGGGAAGAACACTCACCTCTGAGTCAGGAAACAAGGATTGCAGCCTGGTTCGGCCACTAACCAGCCTTATTCTCTGAACATCTCACCTCACTTCCTTTGATTGAGTTTTCTTTTCCTCTTGGTGGGATTAAATAGTCTCGAAATCCCCCAGCAGTCTAGAAATTCCCTATACATAAATTGACCAGTTTAGGCTCTTGCTGGGGTAGGCTGTGGGAGAGCCCTGGAGATTACATCTGGGGCATGCTTTAAAGAGAGAAACCGGCTAAGGATAATGTGGGCAAAGACAACTGAAGACCTATTTGGGGAAATATTGCAAAAAGCTGCCTAGAGAATCTCAAAGTGATTTTCAAATAACCCCCGAGTATTCCCAGGGATGCTTGGGGCAAGACAGTGCTCTGCTATTTCAGAAAAGAAAATATGTACTGTGTTCTGTGAACTTGAATATAGTCAAGGACATATATCACAATTGTGTGCCAAACCAGCATTGTCAGGATAAGGTACTTTCTGGGAATAATTCTTTTCTGGAACAAGGCTCTGTGAAGTATGCAGGAACATGTAGTACTTTGAATATTATCTCTATGCTAATGTAAACTTTTTTTCTGTACGAGTCTTAACAGAATTAAATTCAGATATTATGAATATCATGGATGGTAATGGGAGACTTTGAAAGTCATGTGATAAATGGTGTTTTGAGTATTATGATGGCTTCACCAATTTATTATAAACATCTTTCATTCACCAATGCTATCAGGAAAGAAATCTTCCTGACCTACTATGTTCCCACCATTGATTAGGTGCTGGAGATAAAAAGTTGAGTAAGACAGGTTCCACAGTATATTTGTGTAGGTCTAAAGCAGCTGCATTTAAATAAAAGGCATCTGGTTATTTGAAAGTCTGTATGCATATGGGAGGAGTGTGGTGATCAACTAGAGCTTTTTAACTCTTTGGCAGCCACACTTCATGCCACAGGAATCTCTGGGAATAAAGAAAATCCCTACCCTTTTTAGCCTGCAAATAGTATTTTAAGTGCTTTTAAAATAATCTGTTTAACCTATTAGGGTACATATTCATGAAACATAAAGTCAGAAGGAAGATAGAAACCACATTTCATGCCTTTACTTGTCCTGTGAATATTTCCTCTCTTGATTTAAATTAGAGTCAAATCATCTATTGCAAATTACTGACTCATTTATAGGATGCCAGTCTGCTGGGCACAGGCTTTGTTTCCTTCTGGTTTAATCCTTCAGTGAGCCTGTTCACAGATTTGAAGATTGGCTTTGGCAGAGCTGCAAGTCCAATATTACTTGATGTCTTGCAGTTATCAATTTGGATCATTCCTTCTCAGAGTTCTTTTCTCCCTTGGTTCTATGACTTCTTCTGATTCCTCTTTACCTCTCTAATCCTTTCTTTACAATCTCTCTGGAAGATTCTTCTTCTTTTGTCTACCTTATCCCACCTGGGAATTATCAGACTCATTTTTTTTTTGTCTTCAAATCTGTATTAGTTTTCTACTCTTGCCATAACAAGTTACCACAAGCTTAGTGGCTTCAACAACATAAATTTACTATTTTATAGATCTTTAGGTTAGAAGTTTGACATAGATCTCACCAAACTAAAATTAAGATTTCAGCAGGACTATGTTTCTTTCTGAAGTCCCTGGAAGAGGTTCTGTTTCCTTGCTCATTCATTATTTTGACAGAATTTAGTTTCTTGTAGTTATAGGACTGAGATCCCTGCTTCCTTGCTGGCTATCAGCTGAGGCCCATTCCCAGCTTCTAGAGGCCACCCATATTCCATGGCTCCTGGCCCCCTTCTTCCATCTTTAAAGCCAGAAATGGAAGTTTGTATCCCTCTCATACTTTGAATCTCTCGTTCCATTTCTTCTCTCTCTGGCCATAGCTGGGAAGCTACGAAAGTTTCTATGCTTTTAAGAACTCATGGGATTAGATTGAGCCCACCTGAATAATCCTGCTATACTCCTTCCATTTTAAGGTCCATAACCTTATTAATATCTGCAAAGTCCCTTTTGCCATGTAAGGTAATGTATTCACAAGTTATGGAGATTAAAGCATAGACATCTTTGGGGAGCCATTCTTCTGCCTAAGACAAAGTCCAAAATCTAATTTGTTATCATATTCTTTACCTCCTTCCTGTTTTTATATCAAATCTCTACTGTGCATAACAAAGTCTGTTGTTTCTAATCAAAAACTTCAGGCATCATTTAGCTGTCTATGCTTTGTCACATCTCCCCAGTTCATCTCAAATCTGGTCAAATCCTCTCTCCGCTAGAAAATCTTTATCGGCTTCCACTGCCCACAGAGTAAAATTCAAAACCTTTATCAATGCCTAAAGATTCTGATCTGGTTTTTTCCTATTCTTTCCTGTGGTTCTCCCTGACTTCATCCCTTTCTTCTCCCACATCCTTCATCTAGGTAGTTTTTTCTTTCCATCTGCAACATATCTCACCTTCAACTGCTCAACAAGTTTCCTCCAAGCCAAAATACTTTATGAACTGACTTCTCCCTTGTCTTTGACTACCATCTCCATGCTAATGGTCTCCTACAGAACAGAGATTGCTGCCATAACATCTTTCTTACTCTGTTGTCCTTCCTTTTCTTTTTGCCTGTAAAGTCACAGAGCACAATGACTTGGAATTATTCATTTTTGTATTCCCATTGTCTGAGAGAGTGCCTGGAAAATGTTTGGTGCTCAATATATATTTTTGAATAAACGAATAAATGAGTGAATGAATAAAAATAATTTGTCCCTGGAGTAACTACATATTTTTCATAAAAATCAATTAGAAAGTACTTGTTTACTACACATTTATACTCATTAAGTATGTGATCTATATACAAAAACTGGGTCATCGATTTTTGTGAACTATGGGTAAACTAACACATTAAACTGTGTATTCTTCCAAATGCCTAACTCTGAGTTTTGTACATAGAAGGTGCTCAATACATCCCAATTAAATTGAATTTCTGGTTTGCTCCTCTGACAGTACACATTAGTTGCAGGGGCTGGAAATGTGAAACTCCGCATCTCCTGTAACCACATCATCCTGGGTATGTAATTGGCTGAGTTCTTGGAACACAAAAAACCTGGATTTTCATGGATTTGATACCTGGATTCTAATCCCGCCTCAGGCTCCTGTTGGTTATGCATGTGACTTCAGACATTACATTTCAGTGTTCTGAAAATGTTTTACTATTTTTAAAATAAGGGTTTTAATTATATGATTTATAAAACCCCATCACATTTTCTGCCCGTTAATAAGAATTTCTTGATCATTACTCTGTGATTGGCACTGAGCTGAGAGTCATGCAAAGAAGTTATCAATCACAGTCTTTGCCCTCAAGGAATAATTAGCTCAGGGGACAGGGGGTTCGGTAGAAAGAAAGGTGATTTGATGACAATAATAGGTTTGATACACAGCCTGAAGTGTGAAAAGAATACTTATATTCATTCTTGCTTTTATTTTTCTTGCCCTTTCCCACCTGAGAAGGCAAGATACTTGGCTTTTAGCTCTTCCTTTATACACAGGTGTATAATCTTGAGTTAGGATTGTGGACATGGTTATTTACAGCAGTGGGTGAGAGGTGTCAGCTCTGCATTCATGGAGTGGGTGTGTAGCTGAGTGGCCTGGTCTCCAGCAGAGAGACCAGCAGGGATGGTGGTGAATCAGTGCTCTGGAAATAGTCTTAGGAGAGCAAGGATCAGGCACTATCTTCCACTACATTTGAAAAGGCTGTGGCCAAAATATATTTCAGAAACTAAAAAACAAAACAAAAAACAAGGTTTCTTATTGGCAGGAAGAAAAGAACAGAATATTTACAATGGTTTAGAATGCAAAGACAAAAAGTGAAGCTCTGTTCTCACTGAATTACTTAGACAAATTGAGATCTTCATCATCTCCATTTTCATAATATCGATTTTGTTGTTTATCATGCTTGATGGAAAGGCTGGCCTGAATTAGCTTGGATTGAAAGGAGTACTGCTGACATAAATGGTCGTGTGGCTGAAACAGTGCTCGACAGATAGGATTCATAACAAATCCTACTCTTGAAATCAAGTTCTCAATTAAAAGAGCACCTTTCTGAAAGGATGATGCCCAAGTGATCTTAAAAGGATATTTCCTCTGGGAAAAGAAGTGAGTAGAACAGAGTAGGCAGCTTGAGAGTGTACACAGGTGGAGAGGAGGAAACCATCGTTATAAGGAGAAAATAGCATTTTTCTTATAATTTTTGATTCAGCAAAGGAAACTATGAATGACTGTCTTCTCTTGGTGGTGACAGAATGGAAACAGGAAAAGAGAAAGACTCAAAGTGATGATAATATTGCTTCTCAGAGGGAAGGAAAACCAAGGCTTTGATCTAGGTATGTGCCTTTTATGTTTTAAATGATCTGCTCCAGGCTTCTCTTATTGGAACAGGTAATTGAGACCTAACTGGCTTCATGAGATCTATGATGTAAAACTTCATCAATTCTACAGCAGTGTCTAGACCAGGAAGAGAATAAAAGACTCAATGAACAAAGTGGTTTGACCTAATAATGTGTTTGGAGTGCATACCACATTTTCTCCGGTCAACTTTTCTTTTTGACATAGATAACTTTTAACTCCTATGGACACACAAAGTACTCATTTGCTTCAGAGTTTGGACATATTGGAAAGTAGTATTGGGGAGTCACTGTTCTTCTCAAAGTCAAATCACTTGTCTGTTTTAGAGATAAGAATAGTCCCTCCCAGTCAATGGCTCCTTCACCGCATGCTCTGTGCTCTGTCAAGCAGGCATTGAACACCATCTGCCTATTGAAAAGGGTGTTACTCACCCTAACCCAAGGCACTAAGGTTACTCATGTTTCCAACACCAGCTAAAAGCTTGAAGAAGAGCAGAGAATTATGATTATTGCATTTCTCTCTGCTTGGGCTGGAGATAATGAGCCACTCCTGCTGCCCTTTTACATGCGTAATGCCTATTGATGTCAACGAGAACCTCACGGTGTGCAAAGCCATTAGATCACATGTATCATCTTGAAAATAATAAGGACAAAGGGACACCTTTTTTTTTTTTTTTTTAAACTTGGCAAAGAGAGCCTCTATGGTTCCAAGTCTCTCTAGATCGTCCCAATTAAGAAGAAATAATTTTCCTAGAGTGTCTGCCTGTTTCAAGGTGAGCCTTTTATGAGGAAAGGATAGAGCAGTTCCCGAGACAGTTTTAGATTTCCAAAGTCACTTCTCCGGGGAGACATGATTAGGAAGTATTAGCAGTCCTCTCAGAGATTGATCAAAAACATGTAACTTCTATATATTGCAAGGGGAATGAGGAAAGTTAAAAGAAGAAAGCAAAAAAGTAAAATTCTTTCTCAGGTGTGGGAGGTGAACTGCTCCTTTTAGAAATTACTTAACTCCTTTGGGCTTTTCGTTTCCTCTTGTAACAAGGGTTTGGGTGTTGATCAGTGTTTCCCAAACTTAGCTCATCATTGATGTAACTTGGGGGGAACTTGTTAAAAAAGAAAAATGGTAGGTTAATAGTTTCCTCTCTGGGAAATTCTGATTTAGTGGATCCGGGGTATGTCCTGGAATCTGCACTGTTAACAAGTTATTGTGATAATTATGTAAATTTGGAAAACATTTGTAGATGGTTTCTAATGTTCTGAACACTAGAATTCTTTCTTGTTTTAATGCTCTTTCTGTGTTAGATTATGGACTGGCCTAGTGCAGATGGCTGGGCACATTTGGAGAAACCAAACCCAGTAACTATATCTAGTTACCGGCCACACTGGGAACTAAGAGGACAAGTTTCTGAGGTTACAAAGACGTCTAATCTGGCAGACGGAACATGATATTACATGTTATAGCCACAGGTAGCAGACACTGATTCTAATAAGGTAACGGACCTGTCCAAAGGATTAGGTAGAGAGGGAGATATTAGTCATTCATATTCAGGTCATCAGTAGGTATTTGACTTCACAGAGATCTTCCAACACATCATATAACAGAAACCACTGTCCCTACATTGTTGCTTCAAACAAAAACCTATGGCTATTCTTGATTCCACTCATGTTCTTACATCTGAGCATGATTAAGCCTTTGCAAGGTGGGCTGTATCGACCCTATTTCTGACATACATCCTGAATCTGACTTCTTCTCACCATCTTCAGGGTCACAATCCCAGTCTAAGCCCCCACTGTTCTGTGCATGAACTACTGCAATAGCTTCCTAACTGGTCTCCTTGTCCCAAATCTGGCTTCCTTGCTGTCCTATACAAAGGAACCAGTATAATCTTTTAAAAACATAAATCACGTTATATCACTCCCCTATTTAAACTTTAATCAGGTCTTTTCCCCAAATTCTTTTGGATGCAGGTTGTGGGTAGAGGATCTATTTTATTTCCAATGGAAAGAACCCTTTGAGAATGCTTAAGGTCACTCCATGACTAAATGACACCAAGAGTGTCCCTGAACTCACAAAAATGTTTTTCTGAATTCCCTTCCACTGTATTGCCTTTGCAGACGTGTAATTAACTGAAACTTCTGAACATATGAAATCTTCATCTCTCTTAATCATACCCAATGAACTTTGAAATCTAATTACGCTCTCAGCTTTTCATAAATGCGGTTGATGTTCTGTGGTTTGCTGTTAAGAGTACTTTCTCAATCAATTATTTATAATGACTTTGTTTTTCTTGCCCATAGTCCCTCTTCTTCACTAAACACTGGATTAAGTGATCTCTAGTAAAAGTCAGTCAGGTGAAGTGCTGGAGAAAGGCATTATGGGAAGAGGAACAGTAGGTCTGAAGGCACAGACGTATGAAGTAGCAAGACAGGTTCAGGGCAGTGCAAGTCATTCAGTGTCCTTTGACTGAAGTAAGCAGTCAAATCCGTCTTGGAGGGACAGAGGTAGGTAAGGTATGGATATGGACAGGTGCCAGGTCATGAACCGTCTTGTGCGCTATATTAAGGAATTTATATTGTGAAATTTACAGAGAACCATGGAATGTAATTCAGGGAAGTAGGATGATAACATATGAAGTGTAGAAGGACCTCTCTCATCAGTGTAGCAAGAGAGATGGTGATTGAGGGTGTGAGGTAAGACATAACAGAGAAGGTGGATTGACAAGACACAGGGAAGAATTAAACATCAATATCCAGAACTCTTATTGACTCTACCTTCAAATTATAAACAGAGCATGACAAATTCTTACCATGTACACTGGTACCATCTTGAAACAAGACACTGTCATTGCTCTCCTGGATTACTGAAGTGGTTGCCTCACAGATCTCCCTGCTTCTGTCCTTGCCTTACTTCCTTCTATAGTTTATTGTCAACATAGTAGCCAAATGGTGCTTTTAGAACATAAATTATAAGTTTCTTCTCTCCTCAAAATTCTCCAATGGCTTCTCATCTCAGAATAAAAGTGAAAGTCATTGTAATAACCATAAGGCCCTACACAAAATAATCCCTAGTTATCTCTGTGATCTCATGTGGTGACCTTCCCCTACTCAATCTGCTTCATCTATACTAAACACTTTGCTCTTCTTTCAAAACCCTAGGCATATACCTTTCTTAGGGCCTTTGCGATGGCTGTTCCCTCTGCCTGGAATGCTCTTCCCACAGATATACACACACAGCTAATTCTTTGATCTCCTTTAACTCTACACAAATATCAACCTCTTTTAAAATGGTAACTTGCTTCAATTCCAACTCTGGACACTCTAGATTTCCCCTATCTTGCTCTATTATTTACCCTAACACTTACCACATTGCAACATACCATATGATTTACCTACCTATTATTTTATCATTAATTTATTTATATATTTTGGTCTATAATATAAGCTCCCCTGGCAGAGATCTTTTTCAATTTTATTCACTGATAGATCCCAAGAGCCTTGCAAGGACACTGGACTTGAGAAAAACTGCAGGAATAGAAAGGACTTTTTTTTTTTTTTTTTTTCAGAATTTGGAGAGAAGCATTAAAGAAACAGGTATTATTTGCAGTTTCTCCCTTAGGGCTTTAGACTTTGGGGTAATTCAACTCTAGTGTCAGCTGACCACTTTCAGTAGAGATTGAAACCCCAAGTACTCTAGCTCCAGGGCCTTGGAATTCCTCTCTGGCTCTATTTCTTTACCATCCATCCAAATGAAGTGGCTATGCCAAAAGTGAGTCCCACGTAATTGTGTGATATAGTTCAGGGGGAAAATAATGTCTATAGGAAACATTTACTGAGTGCTCATTATGCCTCAAGCACTTCATTAATCCTCACTAAAATCCCAATAATTAATCCCAGTAAATTAATTATTACTGTCCCCCCTTTTTTTTACGTATGGGGAAAACTGAGACACAGAGAGATTAAAGCACTTGGAGGTAACAGAGCCAGGATTTGAACTGGAATCCATAATAGTAATCACTATGCTTTACTTCCATCTCTTAGAACAGTGGTTCTGAAAGTTGTTCATGAGGTAAAACTCATAGGCATTAAGAGAAAAATACTGTAACTATTGACATTTAATTTTTATATAAATCAAGGAACTTGGTTGCAAGCAACAGAAATTAAGTCTGGTTATTTGAAATAGATAATCCCTAATCTTCTGGACAGGTGGAGAATCAAGCTTGAAGCTTCACAGCCAGCAACAATGCCTGAGTTATGCCATAGAACAGGGGGACCTTCTGGGCACTGCCACTGAGCACTGCTCCTGGGTATAGATGTCCAGGCTAGCACCATCAGTTCTCAGATGCTGAACATTAGTCAGTACAGCTAGAACCATTGCTGCCCCTGCTGCCTCTGCAAGATGGATCTCTATAAGCTGGTTACTTCTTCTAGCACCCTCCCCAGAAAAGATTTTGCACAGACCCTGCTACTTTGTGTTCCTAACTTGGGTTTCAAAGTCTGGACTGGTACATCTGATAGTGAAGCATGGGAAAGTGAGAATTTGGCATTTTCAACTTCTACTGGTGCACATGAGTCATTCTTTTAACTTCCCAGTAAGATAATCCCTTTCCTTTGTCTTGTGAAATTGAGGTTTCAGAAGACAAAAGAAGACAGATTTTCTTACTAGGTAGCTAAAAAGAATGATGAATGTCCACCAAAATCTATATATTAGCAAAAAGTATGCCTACAATTTGTGTATCAATGGAAAAATCACAGTCTCCAATAAACACAGGTGCAGATAGCTAAAGCTGTCAAACTATACATAATCAGGTCTCCTGTCAGTGGTAAAAGACATGGGCTGGTTTGTGGAAGAAATTTTTCAGATTGAGAGTCTTCTATCCATAGACTAATTTTTATTCTATACATTAGGCAACAATAGTCAAGATTTAATTTCATTAGCTGATCACCTGGGTTCAGCTTTTCAAATTCTGTTTGAGGAAGAGCATAGTTTGAGAGCCAGAACTTAGTCACAGGGGGAGGAGAAGGAGAGCTTGAGGAGAAAAAGGAGGAAGCAGTGGTAAGATGGGAAAGGAGGAGGGGAAGTAAATCTTTCCAAAGGGAAAACTATTCATTCAAATGTTTGTTCTGGTGGTCTCAAGGATAGCAACTAGTGGCCTATAACTAAATTCAATTTGCATTTGTGTTTTATTTGGCTTTCATTAAACAACATTTTTTACATTTTAAAAAAAATCTGGAGATTTCTCATAAAAATCTGTGTTTGTGGTTTCTCTTGAAAAATCAGAACTGGATTTCTGGTTTCTCTTGAAGAATCTTACCTGAACATCCTGTGTTCAGGACTGCCCTTGCATGCTCCTCTGGCACTAATTTGTTGAAGCTGAGTAATTGGTGGTTCTCATTTGGACAGGTGCCACAATCCCCACTATTCCCCACTACCTACCCATAACTGAAGTTGTATGTCAGCCACTGCATGTCATCATGCTTTTATTGTCATTTGTGTTTGAGCAGAGAAGTGTTTTTCTACCTATGTCTCTATTAAGAGTGTGTTTCAAGAAAACTGAAAGCATATTTCTTTGTGGAAATTAAAAGTATTCCTATATTTTCAACAAAGTGTCTCTGTCAAAAGTTCAACGCAAGATGTCTATGTAAAACAAACCAAAATGAGAATTATGAAAATCGTGTGGAAAAAATGTATATGGAAAATGTACATGGTGAAAAATTTCATGACTTAAAAAAGGAGGCGGGGACTAAACTTTCAATAAAGGCTGTTTTTTAAAGTGAATAAAGTAAGTACCTCAGCTCATATTAACCAGTCCGTTTCACTCACTAGTGTTACCTTCTTAGGCTATGAGGCATATGAGTTTGTTACTGGTCTTTGCTGTTGGAGACATTAATTCCCAGAATGTTTAACCATATGGTTAGTTCCCAGGATAAAAGGGCAGGGAAGGAACTTTAGTATTTTACCATAAAAAAACCTTCTCCCCAAACTTTCTCACTGATCAGTGTTGTGGGTTGAATTTTTATTCCCAAAAAGGATATGTTAAAGAGCCAACATCCAGTGCCTGTGAACATGACCTTATTTGGAAATCGTGTCTCTGCGGAAGTAATCAAGTTAAGATGAGATCATGCTCCATTAGGGTGGACCCTCATCTAGTATGCCTGGTGTCTTATAAGAAGAGGAGAAGAGACCCAGAGACAGACACATTAGGAGAACAATGTGATGAGGCCTAGGGGAGACCTCCATTAAAAAGTGGAGAGAGAATGGAATAATGAATGTACCAGCCAGGGTGCACCAAGGATTGCCAGCAACCATAAGAAGTTAGGAAAGGGACTTCCCTAGTGGTCCAGTGGTTAGGACTCAGTGCTTCCACTGCAGGGGGCGCGGGTTCCATTCCTGGTTGGGGAACTAAGATCCTGCATGTTGCACACAGTGAGGCCAAAAAAAAAAAAAAAAGAATCTAGGAGAGAAGCATGGAGCAGAGTCTTCTTCAGAGTCTCTAGTAGGAACCCTGCTGACACCTTGATTTGGTACTTATGGCCTCCAGAACTGTGAGAGAATAAATTTCTATTGTTTCAAGCCACTGAATTTGTGGCAATTTGTGATGGCAGCCCTAGGAAACGAATACAATCACTTTAGGAATATATTTGGATGGCTGGTCTTGACTCAAATCATCTTGTTTATTCTTCTGACTCTTCATTGTCAAAGACATCAATTTATAGCCATAGGTATCATGCTTCCATATCAGACTGTGATTCTTTGATTTTCTCTGCAGAAATTTAGGAACTTACATTTTCTATCCGTACAGAGTGGTTTAAAGCTATTAATTTGTGGCTCATGCCCAAGGTGAATCTCTGAGCATTCTCCACTGAGTGCAAACTAGTATGTTATGTGCTGTTTGCTAATTGAAAGGCAGTTTAAACTTATCTTTTATCAGTGTACTGTGATAAAGGGAGGCTCTCAATTGCTTGTTGACCTTGCTAAGAAGGTTCACTTTACCCCTGAAATAATAGTCCTTCCTCCTCTAAACCTGCTGCTTTTGCCCCTGTGGTGTTACCATTTCACTCCCTTGGAGAAGATAACACGGTGGGTTGACTCATCTGAAGTAAATTGGCTAAGATTATTTTCTTGGTGACAGCTTTATTGTCATTCTGCAACACATTCTTAGATGCTGATGAACTTGTTAAACAGGGATGTTTTCCTCTATCTACAAGAAAAAAGAAATGTCTTGAAAAATGCAATTTTACTTTATGTTTCGTATCAGACATCTACTCGGGAGCTAACCCATTTGCCCCAAAAGAGAATTTTACTGAGGTCTTAGTTTAAACTCTCTGATTTAACTTTCTGAAATGCAGACTCATTGATAGAAAACTAAGAAAGGATGTAGGCATCCAGATTCATTAGCTAGACTTCATTCACCCCCATGGTGTCATGCAATTATTTCTCAGATTATTTTATTATGCTTATGCAACCTTAAAAATGATTTAAGATGCCTTCCAATTTTCATGCTTTGCTTTACTTTTTGTGTATAAATTATTTACATTGTCACAAACTGGGATCCTTTGAAGTACAGGTGGCAACTGAGGGGCTGCTTGCACCCAGGGAGAAAGACTTTTAGGACAAAATTCCTCAGAAATTGAAATCTCTTTGGAACAGATCTAGATCATGATTAATGATCTGTGATTGTTATTTGCTGCACTGTTCCAACCCTGGCTGTTTACCCGGCATTATAAAGGAGAGTTTCTACCGAGTATTTAGGACCAAGCACATACAGTTTTCTTTCTGTTTTTCTTTTGTTATCCTTTGATACACTTTTCTCTATGGTCAATGTATGCCCCACATTTATTTATATATTTAGATAGCTGTTTTTAATAATGTGATAAGGGCAAAGGAGGGATAAATTAGGAGGCTGGAATTAATATATACACACTACTATATATAAAATAAACAATAACGTGATAAGCATCTGTGAGCCTACCATGCAAAACTGAAGCTAAGATCTTGAAAATAATCTACATGCAGCTGTATGGTTCACCCCTTTCATTCTATCCTCCAGCCAACCCCCTCCTTCTGACTCCTGTTTTCACCCCCTTGCTCTCATTTTCATTGTCTCTATAACCATTCCTAAAACACTATGTCTTTTTTAGTTATTTTCAGCTTTTAAAATAGAGTATAATGCTTCATGTAATCATTTGAGACTTAGAATTTCACTTAATATATGACTAAGATTCATTTAGTTTGTTGCATGACACTGTAGTTCATTCATTTTAACTGCAATGTTCTGTCATGTGAATATAGCACATTTTGTTTTTACAGTCTCCAGTGGGCTATTGGGTTATTCCCAAGTTTTTGCTATCATGAACAGCACTGCTGTGAATATTGAGAATAAATCTACTATTAAACTGCTGCAAGAGGTTCTACTGTGTATAAAATAGGAGTTGAACTGCTGAGCCTTCAGATATAAGAGAAGTCAGTAATAGACTATAAAAATCAAACTCTTTTCCAAAGTGATTGTGGTTATTTATATCCCTACCAGAAAAATGTTAGAGATACTGTGGATCCTTTCTAACATTTGGAATGTTCAGACATTTTAATTTTTGTGAATTGAAAGGATGTAAAATGGTATCTTATTATGGTCTTGATTTTAATCTCTCTGATATAATGAACAGCTTTTCATGTTTATTAGTCATATGTTATCTATTGTGTAATTGACTCTAACATTTCTTTCCCATTATTCTGTATTTGTTCTGGATACTAATTTATATTGTATTATATCTTCTTGATATTAATCTTTTGTCTATTGTGTGTAATATAAATATATCATAAAGGAATGGGACCTGTATTTTCACTTTCTTATAAAATCTTAAGTTTTTTTTTGCTGAACAAAATTATTAATTTTAATGTAGCATAATTTACCAATTTTAAAATTTTTTACAGTAAACATATAAGAAATCTCTTCATATCTCAAAGACTAAAAAATTGTAATCTCTTATTTTCTAAGCATTTTCATTTTTATTACTGATGTTTAAGTCCTAATTCATATGGAATAGATTTTGCATTTTTGTGGGCGGTAGGGATCCAATTTCATCTTCTTCTATATGGATAATAATTTTTTCCCTGATTTACTTACTGAGTAATCTCTGCTTTCTTCATCTTACATAATATATCTGTCATGCCAAAGATCCATGGTCATATTATCTATCCATGATTACTATATTTCATAATCAATCCTGATATATAGTAAGAAGAATATTTCCTTGTTGCTCTTCTTCAAAATTGTCCTGGCTTGGCTTGGTCCCTTATTCGTCATACACATTTAGAATAATCTTTATAAAGTTCAATTAAAAAAACATTTTGAAGAAGCTGTTTGAAATTTTATTGATCTTATAGATCAATTTTTGGAAAACTGACATCTTCATGATATTAAGTCTTCCTATCCAGAAACATAGTTTATATTTTCTAGTTGGGTATTCTTGAATACCGCTTCCTAAAGTTTTAGAATTTTTCCTTTACAGGTATTGGGCATCATTTTTTGGATTTATTCTTATGCACTTAATATTTCTTTGATACAGTTCTAAATGGAATCCTCTCTTTAATTATGTTTTCTATATTTTTCCTGCTGGAGAATAAAAATATATCTGACTTTTGTGTTAAGGTTATATCCATTCACATTATTAAATGCTGCTATTATTTCTAATTATTTTTCTGTGTGTTTTCTGGGGTTTGCAGGTGAATGATAATATATCCAAATATGGCAGCTTTATGTCATCCTTTCTAATTCTTGTGACTTTAATTTCTTCCATTTACTTAATTCTAGTAGCTCGAACGTTCAATATACTGTTGATTAGAAGTGATAATTGTGCTTCCTTGTCTTGTTCTTGATCTTAAAGCTAATACTGTAGAATAATATATGATTTTGGGAGACATATATTTTTTTGTCAGGTTAAGGATATGCTTTTCTATTCCTAATTTACTACTAACTTACTTATTATCATGAATGAGGTTTGCATTTTACCAAATTTCTGCATCTATTGAGATGATTATATAATTTCTCTTTTAGCCCATTACTGTGGAAAATTACATTACTGGATTTTATAAACTATTCTGGCATACCTGGAATAAACCCAGTTTGGTCATAGTGTATTATCTTCTTAATGCACTATTGTATTAATTTTAAAAAAAATTTTGTTTTTTAGGAATTTTGGTTCTATATTTATGAGTGAAATAGGCCCATAATGATTTGTCTGGTTTTGGTATCATACTTTGAACTGAGGAATAATCCTCCATTTCTGCTGATTAGGAGAATAGGTACAGAAATTTGTTGAAAGTTTGGTAGAACTTGTCTCTTAAAACCGACAGGGCCTGGTATTTTGTTTATAGATTTTTTGATCACTGCTTCAATTTCATTAATGGCTATACAACTATTCAAGATTTTAATTTCTTCCTAGTAAATTACATTTTTTCCTTAGAAATGGCAAAGAGATGTTAATAATATTTTCTCATCTTTTTATTCTTTATATTATCTGTGATTATATTCATTCATAACATTGCTTCCACTCTCTTCTCTCAAAGAGTTGACAAGGGTAGGTTTATTTTGTTATAATTTTTATTAAAAGAACCAACTTTTTCCTTGTTGATCTTTTAAAATTTTTTTATGAATTTCTGTTTATATATTTATTATCTCTTTTCTTGTATTTTATTTGGTTTTACTTTATGGTTTCAAGTGGACTGCCTAACTTCTTAGTGTAAATACTTAGCTCATTCATTTTGAGGCTTTAAAAATTTCTGACAAGTATTTAAGGTGATAAATTCCTTCAAACAACTGTTTGATGCATTCCACATATTTTGATATATAGTGTTTGCCATTCTCTTTAAAAAATGTCTCATGATTTCTTTTTTAACTTGTGAATGATTTAGCAGGATGTTTTTAAAAATTTCTGCTGTAAACAGAGTAGTTTTTATTTGTTTCCTTTGAGGAACCCTGATAAATACAAACTCTAAACTCTATTTCCTGATCTATAAAAGTAGGATCTTAATAACAGGTACCTTGTAGCTTGTTTGGAGGATTCAGTGAGTTAAAGCATGTAAACCACTTAACACAGTTCTTTGCACATAATTGTCTATCCAAAATATTAGTTGGGATTTTTTTTACAATATATTTATGAATCATTATATTTGTCCAAAATTGGAGATTTTAGGCTCTGTAAAGACACTCTCAGCATGCTTAGAGATAACATGCCTGGCAAATTGTGTATGAGGAGATATTTTTCATTTAATTCTGTATTAATGGAAAATAAGAATTTGGAAAATACTGCTACATGGACATATTATTATATTTTCCCATAGCTTAATATACCTCTCTTTTTGTATATCAGAAAAAAATCTTGTGTTCTCACTAATACAAGAGATAATCCAAATTCAACAGCTATACCCAAGAGAAAATAAAAGTCATACCTCACCATCCCTTAAATGAACATAAAATATTTCTGAACAATATGCACTTATACATTTACCTTAATTGAATAGCTGCAATCCATAATTAGTGAGCAGAAAATCAGAGAACAAAATGCTGGTGGGAATTTAACACAAATTTACTTGCATAGGTTTAAATTGTAGTTTCTATAATAAAAATAGAAAGGTTACCCTTTCACTTTTGCAGATAGCTAATTAGTATCCTTCCTCTAGTGTGAAAATGCTCTTGCTATAAACAAGACCCCATGCAAAAGTCTTGGCATAAAAACAATGCATTTACTTTGTGAGTTTAGTTTTCTCTATTTGGGCACAAACTGTAATTTAAAAAAAGAACCATTATCTATATTTATACAGTGCCTCACAGTTTTCAAGGCATCTTCCTATTCACAATCTCATTTGATCCTCACAGTTTTTGCTGAGGTAAATGTGCGAATGTTATGATATACATTTCACAGATGAAGAAACTGAAGCCCCGATCAGTAAAATGACTTATTCAGGACTGGCGAGTCTGTAAGTAGCAGAACCAAGGCAAAAGCCCAGACTTCCTAACTTTCAGTCAGTGCCCTTTCTGGTGCCCTTTCTACTCCCTATTCTCAAATGTATTGTCCACTCCTTCCCTACATGCATTTTAATCTGAATCAAATTAGTCAACCTGCTTTATACATGCCCAGGTATTGTGTTCTTAAAGGCAGGGGGCTTTTAGAGGATACATCTACCTATTTATCTTCAACAAGAACAATGCTGTGTCTTGCTCATTTGCCATAAATGCTATGAACTATATTGAAATTGAAAATTACAATGCCCTGTTTAAAAAGATGATTTTATTTAACTCACATAACAACATTTTGATGAGGAATCTGACTCAGTGGTATTAAGTAACTTGTCACACTGTCCATGAATATTGGAACCAGGAGCCAGGAATCATCCCTAGTCAGTCTGATCCCAAAGCCATGCCTTAATCACTGATTACACTATAGCAAAGGAATAAAGATGAAGGAATGAATAAGGTGGATTTGGTAGCAATGACATTTTCATGCACATTAGAGAAAAAATAAAACAATTTTGACCTCCAAGCATTTATTTGGTCTAAGAATAAAAATGATTTTCTCAAGCATTTAGCTTTGCTCAATGTTTTACATATATTATTTTTAATTTCCACATCATTACCATTACACGTGACTTTGAGATTCGTGACGGTTAAACAAGGTCTTGAGGAACTTGTTAGTGGAAGCCTGAAAGGCTTCAAGGAAGCTGTTGGTGAGGGCTTAAGGGAGACTGAGCAAAATGTTATTAAACCTGAAGCAATGAAGATCCTTATAAGATAGCAATTCAAAATTTTTAAATAATGTCATCTATAGGAGTGTGAAAAATGAATAACGTTCTTAATGAACTGACGGATCTGGCTAAGGATATTTTCAGAAATAATGTTTAAAGTGTTAGCTGGTTTCCTTTAGCTGCATAAGATTAAAATCTAGAGAAATGAGCTAAACAGGAATTATTTAGTTTTTGAATAGTATCTAGAAGAACTGTAAAATATCCAAGACTTTCTGTGTTTGAAAATACAAATATTTATCACCCCAGTCTCTTGGAGGGCAGATGAAATCCAGGGCACTATCAGGAAAATGTGGTCTTAGGGTAAATAAGTCAAGGGTGGAACTATAACACTTTTTGCTAGGACCTCAGAAATATTTAAAAGTGGTGCTTCATAATTCTTCTCATTCAAAAAGCAATCTTTATGGTTATAGCTCATACACCCTCTCTGTTCAACAGTTGAGTTTCCAGGAATCTTTAGAAATTTGTCCACCGTAGCCTCACACCAGACCCTGAGTAGAGCAGACCTTAGGAAGAGATTTGTGTGACTTTTGTTCAGTGGAGTAGATTTATAATTGATACATAAGAAACTGACAAAGTTTGTAAGATAACTATATTGACAGAAACACCACCAGCTCGAACTAAAAGTGAGAGAGCAAAATAAAAAAAGACTCTTGGACCTCCATATTTTAATGGGCAGAAAAGAGGCTGAGAAAAGTGCTTGGCAAACATAGGGTTATTTTTATGGAAAGGAAAAGGTGACTAAAAGGGAGAGTCCAGAGCCTAGAGGCTACAGCTAATATCAATGGAGAAAAACTCTCATAAACTAGAACAGGACTATAATCTAGGAACTGGCAACACGTGCCCATCTGGATTTCAGAATTATTATGAGCCAGGATAGTTATGTGCCTCCCAGTACCCTTTTATAACACAAGTATCTATGTGTTTATTCTATGCCCATCCTAGCATTGCATGCCGGGCGGTTGTAAGGACACATACATCTATTTATCTTCAATAAGAACACCACTGAGTCCTGCTAATTTGCCAATAAATGCTATGAATTATTGAAAAATTATAATGCCCTGTTTAAAAAGATGATTTCATTTAACTCTCACATAACGACACTTTGATGAGGAATTTGACTCAGCGGTATTAAGTAACTTGTCACACAGTCTGTGAATATTGGAGCGAGGAACCAGGAGTCATCCCTGGTCAGTCTGATTCCAAAGCTATGCTTTAATCACAGATTACAGTAGAGCAAAGGAACAAAGATGAAAGAATGAATGAAGTGAATTTGGTAGAGATAGCTGGGTTAGCTGATCTCCTTAGTTCACCAGTTTTCAGATAAGAGGAACCATGCTGATGACTCTTCTCCACACTTGAACTTAGTTTAAGTGACAAAATCCTGAATTTGAGCCAGAGACTGATACTATAATGGAATGATTCTTTGAGTACTATTTAAAGAGAATTTAAAATGGATAACCAACAAGGACCTACTGTATAGCACGCGAACTCTGCTCAATATTAGGTAACAACCTAAATGGGAAAAGAATTTGAAAAAGAATACATGTATATGTATAACTGAATCACTTTGCTGTACACCTGAAACTAACACAACATTGTTAATCAATTACACTCCAATATAAAATAAAAAGTTAAAAAAAAAGAGAATGAGTATATTATACATGTGGAAGGAATGCAAATAATTTGTGATGAGAAGACAGAGTGTAGAGGTTTGGAAATATGCTACACAAAATCTTTGACATTACTTCTTTCAATAGATGGTGACTATGTCTCCTCCCCCTGACAGGCATAATATTTGTAGATATGGTGTAGGTTGTATTGTTATGTATATATCAGTCTGCTAGAGTTGCCATAACAAGTACCACAGACTGGTGGAGTAAACAATAGGAATTAATTTTTTCACAATTCTGGAGGCTAGAAGTTTGAGATCAAGTTGTTAAGCAAAGTTTATTTCTTCTGTTTTTCTCTTCTTGGCTTGCAGATGGCTGTCTTCTCCCTGTGTCTTCATTTGCTCTTTCCTTTGTGTTTGTCTGTGTCCTAGTCTACTCTTCTTAGACGGATACTAGTTATATTGGATTAGGGCTCACCCTAATGACCTCATTTAACCTTAATTAGCTCTGTAAAGGTCTTATGTCAAAATACAGTCATATTCTGAGGGACTGGGGGTTAGGATTTCAACATAAGAATTTTGATAGGGAACAATTCAGCACATAACTCTCTCTCTTTCTGTGTGTATATGTATATGTGTGTGTATATATCTATATATATACTTATAGATAACATCTATCTATCTATCTATCTATCCATCTATCATCATCATCTCCATCTAGGGGAGGGTTAAGCAATTTAACATGCTGACTTTAACCTCATAAACACATTTTGCAATATCTCTTCTTGCATTCTCTGAGGCACTTGCATTTCATCTAGAAGTGATTTCAAGTCTTTGCTGAGAGTATCATTCCTAAAAGAACAGTATCTCATTGACGATGCTTCTTCTAGTTTTACCCTTGAGGAAGGAAACAGGGGGAAGAAATCTAGCATTCTTTCTCTCTGTTACAGCTGAATATTGGATACCATGGTTCCATCTTACCAAATAGATTTTGTAAATATTTAGTTGAGTTGATCATAGGGTCCCAAGATCTGCTCACCAGACATTCTAATTTATGTATCTCAACATTTTGAAACACATCAAGTTCAGAGAATCCTCAGTGAGAAGAATACAGAGCCTTCATAGATAATACTTGTGCTGTGTTTTCTCTTTGTGAGAGTAGAAGCACGGAATAGTCACAGAAAAAAAAAAACTGAAGAAGATAAAAAAATTTCCTTAGAAGCGTTTCTTTTTCTACCTTATATCTAATAAAAGAGAAAGAAAAATTTGGTGTTTTCCTTGCTAGAGAAAAATGCCTCTACATTGTAAATATGAACTGTTCAGATGATAATGCAGTGTGCTAGATATCAAAGTTCTTTTTATATTAGCTGAGAAACTTTCAGAGTCTCATGAAGAAGTAGAATTATTTTGTGGAGCAAGCCAAGGCTTTATCTGAGGAATATGTTGTACTCTGGGATGGAACACTATTAAAAATAGTAAACCACATCAGTGGCAAAGGCTAAAATAAACTTCAGCCAGAGAGAATCAAGTGAAATTGTCATAGTTTATGTCCCATGACTCCAGGTCAGCCAGATTAAAGTCTATGAGACCAAACATTCTCTCCGAATCTCTGGACATTTTCCTTGTTGTGGGTTGGGTCTCTGCTGCCCACTAGGAATGATTTTATTTTATATATTAATGTGTGTAGGCACAAGCAGTCTTAGAGAGCTCCTGGTGATACCGACGTTCATGGTGCTCCTGTTGAGAACCAGACTGAGGCCATCTTAAGTTTCACTTGCAGTATTTTATGAATCTGGTCTTATGTTCTTGTCTTCTCTCCTCCATTTCCAAAGACAGAGAAATAAACAAATTAAGCAACAGACCTTGGTCCTGTCAGTGTGTTCTCTCATCTGCTTCAGTCAGTAATTTACATGCAAGACAGTCTGGGTGGTTTGTAGGGCTGGCTTAATTTTTCTCTGGATACTCTGTACTTCCTGGCAGAGACCTTCCTTGATCATTTATTATCATCTGAATATTTACCTGCCCCCTTTCTTCCCCGTCAAAACACTTTCTCTCCTTCATTCTACTCATTATAACATGCAATTATTATTTTTTCTGGTGTATGGATTGACCCATTTACTCCACTGCAATAGAAGTTCCATGAAAGTTCAGGACCATGCTTTTCTTGTTCAGCTTTATAGTCCCAGAGTATACATTAAATATATATACTAAACAGATATATATTTATTAAATAATGAAGGATTTATGGGAAAGCAGCTGCAGTGTGGGGTTTCTTATGTGGTTGTTATATTTTTCTGATCAACCACATTTAGTCCTTACCAAAGTTTCTGGCTTATAACAGAATTCAAAGTCATAATATCCACCTCTGGATTTCAGAAGGAACTTATAAGAATCATTTTCTTTCGGATATATACCCAGAAGTGGAATTACTGGGTCATATGGCAGTTCTATTTTTAGTTTTTTGAGAAACCTCCGTACTGTTTTCCATGGTGGCTGCAGCAGTTTACATTCTCACCAACAGGGATTGGAGAGGGAACAAGAATTCCCTTTTCTCCACATCCTTGCCAACATTTGTTGTTTTTGTCCTTTTTGATGATAGCCATTCTGACAGGTGTGAGGTGATATCTCCCTGTGATTTTGATTTGTATTTCCCTAATGATGTCCAGCACCTTTTCATGTGTTTATTGGCCACCTGCCTTTCCTCTTTAGAAAAATGTCTATTCAGGTCTTCTGCCCATTTTTTAATTGGGTTGCTTGTTTTTTGGATGTTGAGTTGTTTATATATTTTGGATATTAACCCCTTATCATTTGTATCATTTGCAAATATTTTCTCCCATTCTGTAGGTTGTCTTTTCATTTTGTCAATGGATTCCTTTGCTGTGTAAAAGCTTTTAAGTTTAATTAACTCCCATTCGTCTATTTTTGCTTTTATTTACTTTGCTTTAGGAGACAGATCCAAAAAAAATATTGCTATGATTTACTTCAAAGAAGGTTCTGCCTATGCTTTCCTCCAGGGATTTTACAGTTTCTGGTCTTACATTTAGGCCTTTAATCCATTTTGCATTTATTTTTGTATATGGTGTCAGAGAATGTTCTAATTTCATTATTTTACATGTAGCTGCCCACTTATCGAAGAGACTAATTTGAAAAGATATGTGCACCCCAATGTTCATAGCAGCATTATTTACAATTGCTAAGATATAGAAGCAACTTGTGTCCATCAACAGATGAATGGATAAAGAAGATGTGGTATATATATACAATGGAATATTACTCAGCCATTAAAAGGAATGAGATTTTGCCATTTGCAACAACATGGATGAACTTGGAGAATATTATGCTAAGTGAAATAAGTCAGGCAGAGAAAGACAAATACTGTACGATATCACTTATACATACAATCTAAAAAATACAACAAACTAGTGAATATAACAAAAAATAAACAGACTCATAGATATTGAGAAAAAATTAGTGGTTACCAGTGGGGAGAGGGGAGGAGGGTGGGGCAACATAAGGATAGGGGATTAAGAGGTAGAAACTATTATGTATAAAAAAAGCTACGATGATATAACTCAATACAACATGTATTATGCATTAACTATATTTTCTTACTTTCTTTATTCTTGATGCTATGGCATCTGAGCCCTTACTGACTTGGGAGACACTGCCCTGATTCTTAGAGACAGCAAAAGATTTGCCCAGAAGCATTACTTTAATATGCAAACTAACCAATCCATATTCCATACTCCAAACTGCCTCTTCTGTATGACTTTTACACTCCAGGAGACAATATTTCTCTGCCCTAATCGTCCCAGGGCCAGGTACCAAGCAACTAGAGGTCACCCTTTTTATCCCAGAGATGCTACACCCAGAAATATTTCAAACTAGCTCATCCTAAGCCTGTTTACCCTGCTTGCCTTACCTTTCCCATGAGAACCATAATTAGGGCTCCCGCCTATACTTTCCCTTCACTTCTGCTTCCTGATTAACCCTGGTGCTTCCCCATGTAGTCCTGTGTGGCATGGTGTGCCCCTTTTTCTGGAGAACTGTGAGTATCAAACTATCATTTTAATGATAGTCATCTCCTGATCTGTTGGCCTCACCATACCTAAATAATAATAAAATCTACATTTTAAAACACAACAAAACAAACATAAAATTTAGTACTAGGATGTTTTTATGAATCATTCTTCTGAACAATCACAATTAGGACATGGTTAATTCCATAATTTGGGTTGGGTAGGAAGACTTAAATGAATAATCAATCAACCAATTAGTAATAAATAAAAACTCTTAGAAAACTCAGAGCATGTGACTATCAGGAGATAAGGTGATGGTGGATGGTGAGATCTAATGGAAAAGATAAAACTAAGCAGAAAAGTTTAAAAATAGCTCTTTCATCAAAATATCATTTATAAAGCATATTTTATATAACATCTCCAGGTATTCATTGATATAGAATAACATAGCATCATTAGAACTATTTATATATTGCAAGCAACAGAAGAAGCAAATCAGAGAAAGAAAGAAAGAAGAGAAAGAAAGAAAGAAAGAAAGAAAGAAAGAAAGAAAGAAAGAAAGAAAGAAAGAGAGAGAGAGAGGAAGGAAGGAAGGAAGGAAGGAAGGAAGACAGAAAAAGAAAGAAAGAAAGGGAAAAGAAGGAAGGAGGGGAGGAAGGAAGGAAAGAAGGAAGAAGGATGGAGGGAAGAAAATTTTCTGGCTGACAAAACTGAGCCAGCATGGGGGATTCAACATTCCAAACTAATACGGGCAGCAATGTTGGACACCTGATGTCAACTAATACATCTACCAAGAGAAGAAATAAAGGAATTGAGATGGTGGGGGTGGGAATGAGGGTTGAGGAGCTATTTAATACAAGGAAATGTATATTACAAAGTTGTGCTTGGAATATCTCTTTCTCTTTTCCCGATCTCTTCAGATATTATTACTTCTTATTAAAAAATCTGAAATGTGAATCAGAAAATCTCACTATAGTCTTTCTATTTTTTTTTTTTTTTTGTCTTGCTAATAGTATGTTTTAACTACTTGGTTTATGGCTTCTACATACAAACCCTTATTACATGTCCTTTTAGTCAAACAAACCAGGGCAATTTTGAAGCTTACAATTTAGTTTCAGCTATTAGCCTTTTAAAGGTATTTGATGATTTAAGAATATACATATATATGACAAAATCACTTTTTTGATTTTGGATAAAATTGTGGTTTTACTTGTTTTTGACAAGCTAGTTTAAAATGCCTGAAGGTGTAATAAGTTTTCCATACTTCCTCAGTAGCTTGCCCTTCTGTATTCCCACCATGGTTACTGAGGTTTATCCACTTAGATATAAGTAGAGGTTGCAGCTGACAGTTTGGTATAGTTGGGAAAGATTGGCTATCAATTCCTCAAAAGACCACCAGGATAACCTGTTATTCAAACAAAGCTAAGTTCATTAAACCTACTGCAGGAAGGGAGAGTAGCACTTTGACAGTCTCAGTAGTGCCTCAAAAAGGAGAAGTCAGGGATAGATATTGGTAGGAGTTGGGCTCTGGCATCAAATGCTTTAAGACAGGTCCTTCAAGGCACATTATCTGATTGGGATTGGGTAAAGTTCATGATGTAGTATTTCTGGTTTGGTGGACACAGGGAAGCAAGAGTCTTAACAGGAGTTTTGATAAATAAACAGCTGTTTGATAAGTGAGCTGTTTGGCCAAGTCAACAACTCATTGCTCCTAGAACAGGGATTGTTTGCCCAGATAAGCAAACTATTCATTCAAAAGTATTAGCTTTTAGGAAATTCCTGAAACCAATAGTGAAGTTATTTATTGGTTTACAGCCTTATCTTCCTGGCCAAGAATCTTCTGGAACAAATAAGAAAGAGTCATGTTGACACAGTGGCTTCAGATCCCAATCCCCATAGTAAAAGCTGTGTGGATGCAGGTGGTCTGGGTTCTCAAATTAAATGCAGAGGATGGAGAATGCCATTTTGTTGTAAGGACTCTGAAACCATTGGGATGGTAGGTGGGTTTGAGAGGGATCAATGAGAAAGAAAGTCAATTTTGAAGATGTTTCAGGTGCATGCTAAGATTTAAAACAAGTCTAGAACTTCCTTGAATGTGAGAAGTATTTTTAACCCAGGTGCACATATTGTAACAGTTTGTGTTTTATTCATGAAATCCAAGACCTCCATCGTCTCAGGATATTAAGAATGGAAGCCTTCCATATTCCCATTCAAAGGTATGACCATGTGTGAAGTCATTGTTTGTCACTTGGTATTCTGGCTTCTGGAGTCAGTTATTTATATGGTTCTGTTTGCTTGTTGGTTTGCTTGCTTGTTTCCTTGTTTGTTTTGCTCCTATCCTCACTCCACATGTATAATAGTTGAACGGTATGACCCATCCTTCCTTCAAGACAGTAGGTTTTATGATCCCAGCAAATCATCACTGGTTGGCTTGCCCCTCATCACAGTTCCTCCTTCTATAACTTACAGCAGTTTAATCACCATTGGCCTTTGCTCCTACATGGACTAGTTGATATAAAAGTAAATTCTGGAGATTTGACAGAGGAGATTAAGTGGCCTCAACCTGTGTCTTTCTCTCACACTGTGGTCACAACATATGCCCTAGTTTTGAGCTGAGTTGAGTCATGGTTAAAGGGTTAACAGTTTTTGAGTTAGTGAAGGGCTACTGTTGCAGATAGGGACAGGTAAATACCTTCCACTCATAAGAAGTTTCAAAGGGATAGGTGCATACAACCAGAGAATACATGAAAGGAAATATTTAACCAACCCTGGCAGTCCCTGGATTTGATTAGTTGTTCTGGGGCTCTCTTACTGTAATACATGAAATCTACCTGACACTCAATACTTTTGCTGGTTAGGATTTGGAACTGACCTTTCTGAGATTTCCTTGAGAATTACTACAGGAAGTTATGAATTATTCAATCAAATGTTTTGAATGAGGTGTGACCAGAGGAATAAATCAAATATTTTCTGGTTAGAAAGCAAACCCCTTGTCTAGAATGTCTCCTCACAGATGAGAAAACTTGCAGAAAGAGTAGTTAGTACTTGCATTCCCAGAGCTTTCCAGATATGTGACAGTAAGTACTGTACGCCTTGAAGAATAAACGAATTTTAAGCTGTGCTCTGGAAGAGAGATTCTGCAGCTAGGTCCAAGCTTCCTTACATTCTTACTTATTCTCTCACTCAAAGGCATTACAGAAAGCTTCAACTTTGATTGTTCCCTACTAGAATAGCACATCTGACTTTTCTTGTGTCACTTAGAGGAGTACTTCATAATATATCTGGCTTCTATTTTGGTCATATATTGTCTTATCTCCTACAATACTAAGGGGTTTTAAGCTCACAGACTTGATGCATTCATGCAATTTTTAGTAGGTGCCAACTACATGACAGTTCTGTGATAGTTACTAGGGAAACGAAAAGGAAGACATCATGCCTGTCCTCAAATAACCTATTTAAAAATTATCATTTTACGCATGCATTTTACTTCTTAAGTCCTTCACATCTTATCTTATATGCTATACACATTCCACAAATACATCTAGTCCTTAGTTAAACTGACATTTGTTGTTTAAGAATGAGGACTTTAAATAACTAGGATCAGTTCCCCCAAGGTGAGCTTAGGTACTAAAGTTTAGTTCTCATTTATATGTTTTCACAAATATAAATGAAGTAAAGCATAAAAAGTTGTTAGTATAGTATGTGGAATATAGTAAGTGCTCCACAAATGTGCAATCTTATTAGTCATTATTATCTAATTCAGGTTTTATAAACTTCTGTAAATATTTTTGGCTTTGTGGCCTTATATATGGTCCCAGTAACAACTACTCAACTTTGACGTCGTGGACAAAAGCAGCCCCAAATGGTATGTTAACAAATGATGTGACCGTGTCCCAGTAGAGCTTTATATGTGAATGCTGGGGCATGAGCCATCGTTTTCCGATCTAGTTCAACTTTCCAAATTTATAAAAGAGAAAATGAAAACTACAGCAGAAAAATGAATTATCCTGCATACCATATACATGTTTGTCTTGTTAAAGGAATTGCATTTGCACCATTTTCCCTGTCAGTTGAAATGCTGATGGTAAGTTTACATAAATCAGGCGGAAATTTCTTGCCAGTTCCCTTAATGGGATTCCCAATTCTTGCTTTTATTGTAATAATTGAGTCCAAAGTCTAAGGTAATAACAATAACACCATTATTTGCCTCTCAGATGAAATTGCCTTTTTTTTCAAAACTGAAAAGACTAAGAAAACTAGATTGTCCCAAATAGAAAGGAATGAAATTCAGTTTTTATTGACCACTGTCTTCAGTGTAGGAGAGCTCATGATCTGCCACTTTTTTCAGTCTAAATATTGCTATACTTCATTTTATATTCTGTTTCCAATATTACAGGTTTCCTTCTTTTTGGCGTAAACATAATTTTTTGGTATCTTTTCTTCTTTGGCCACAAGCAATAGTGTTATAATTAACAAAAGGAGTTTTTACGGGAATTATAATCAGAAATAAAGAGGCAGAAAATAATTTCTTGTTTTGGGAGAAGTTATTTTCAATTCTGCCTCTCATATCCTTATCTAGTCTCATATTCATGACCGAAAGATCATATGTGTATTGGCAATGGCACTTTGCTTTTGTTGTGTTGAAAACTCCTCTTTTAAGGTATATAAGTAATTTGCAGTTAAAATTGCAAACTGACTTACTTTGGTATTTCTGGTATTTTAAGGGTAGTCATTCCAGCATGATGATCTTTTCTCCAATACTTGGCATAAAAGGAATGGTCTCAATATTGACACACTTCATCCAGATGATTTTTATTTTTCCCTGAGAATATAAAACAATCTCAAGTTCTATTAAGTGAAAAAGCAAAAGATAGAACAGTGTGTACGTAGGGCTAACTTTTTTAAAAGAGGTGTGTGTGTGTGTCTGTGTGCCCAGAAGAATTTAAAAACTTGTAAAAATTGTTGCTTCTGAGAAGGCAGACGAAAGAACAGATAACGAGAACTTTTATCTGATTACTTTTTTTTTTTAACATCTTTATTGGAGTATAATTGCTTTCTTATAATTTTAAAATTTTACACTATCGGTATAAATAAAGTATTCAAAAATTATATTAAAATTATACACACACCTTAATGCCCAAGAATCTGCTCAATATGATCAATCAGGTCACAGTTTTTTGGGGTTGGACTCAGGCTTTTGAAATTTAAATTATTCAGATGATTCTGATGATCAGTCACTTTAGGAACCACTTAATTATTCCACTTACTTGGTGCTTATTTCCTTGTACCAGAGTGTACATGTGAGAATGTCACTTTTATCCCGCTAGTTAGAGAAGCATATGGGGGACATCTTTTAACCTCCTAACTAGAGAAGCATATAAGGGAATATCTTATATTTTGTTTTCTTTAAAGTTTCCAGCTCAGAGAGGGTGTTCAATGAATATTTGTTGATGACAATAGTACAGAAGAATAATGCCCATTCCTCTACTATATTTTATTCCAGTGTAAAAGAGTTTTTAGAAATACTTTAAACACAATAGTATTATGAGAATTAAAAGTTATCACTTACTATATATGAAGGGCCAAATATCAACAAATGCCTACAATAAGAAACTCTCAACAAAGGCCATTGGTATGGCTAGTCTGTAAAGAGAAAGTGGTGAAGTTCAAAGCTAAGACCATAGGACTTAGAGCTGAGTCAGACTTCATATACTACATGAATGAGTAGAAGCAGAATGCAGAAACAAAGTGTGGTTACCAGATTCCACAAAGCTCTGTTTTATTCCAGAGAGCATACAAAGCCCTCTGCTCATGAGGGAAAATACTGGCCCCCTTCTTCAGAGTGATATATGTGGCAGCCCCATAGTTCCCAACTTTCTCTTCCACTGTGAATCTTAGTTAGTGTTTATAGAGATAGCTGATGTGATTGTTAAGGCTGTGTGGTCACCAATGAACAACTGATTTCCATCAGTTTTCTTCATTCAGATGCAACACAGCCATTCATTCCCATTCCAGCCTCAAAGCTGTCTGGAACCCTAAGAAATTCTTTGATGTGCTTTCCAACTTCCCTAGGATCCCAATGCTGTCATACACCCTGAATATAGCCCTCTTTTCATTCCAATGATCAACCACTTTGGTGTGGGCCTCACAGGGGATAATCCAAGAAAGCACTTTCTTGTCTTTTGGGTTCCCTGAACTGTGAAGGAGATGAAAGCCTAGAACCTGGAATCCAGAGTTCTGGGTAGTTCAAAGTGCAACAATCTTGTGCCGTACATATTTTTATGACCCCCATTTAACAGAGGAAGGAAATTTGAAGCTCAGAGAGTGAAGTCATTTACTGGATGTCACATACCATAGGAGGCAATGGGACGTGGATCAGAGCCCAAGTCCCCCCGTACTGGGGAATGACTGAGTGGGTCAGTACCCTTGGGGCACTGGCAGTGTCCAGATCGAAGCAGCATCTCCAGCAGGCATTGCCAGGGACCTTCCCTAACTTCTGTGGAAAAGGTGATGCTGCAGGGAAGAAGGTAGTTACAAAGAGGAGGAGTGAAGGAGTGGAGACAGCAGCCCAGAAGACTTTTATAAGCATGATGCATCCCCATGCAGTAATGGAGCCTTTTATTACAATAAGTCACGTGATGGTCAGCTTTATTTATGCCTCATGTTTTTGGAAGGACAGCCAAGATGGTCCAGACATATGCTATCATGAAATACATAAAAGAGTCAAAATCTTTGGCTACCGTGGTTTTGAAACCATCAAATATCATCAACAAAAACACAGATCTAGATTGCAGTGTGTCAACATTTACCCTTTCCAGGGGATCTTTTCCTTTTAACATTTCCATGCATCCATCTGACATCATTTTCCTTGAGCCTAAGAAATCCTCTTTATTGTTAATTTTAGTTCAGCCATTTAGGTAACAATTTCTCTGTGCTTCTGTTTGTCTGAAAATATTTAGTTCAACTTTGTGTTTTGATGGATATTTTTATAGGATAAAAGAGTCTATTATGACAATTATTTTTCTTTCAAAACTTTAACAATGACATTACTTTGTCAGTTGGCTTTTGTAGTTTCTGTTAAGAAATATCAATCTTATCTTGCTCTTTTGAAGATGATGTGTCTGTATTACCTTTGCTCATTTAAGATTAAAAATCTTTGATTTTTAACAGCTTGAAAATGCATCCACTTGCTATTCTTTTAATGAAATTTTATTTTTTTGCATTTATCCCTCTTAGGGTTTCCTGGGGTTTTGAACCTGTGAGATAGTGTCTTTCATCAGTTCTGGAAATTTCTTAGGCATTAAACATGGAGTAGTGCTTCTAGCACATTCCCTGTTTCATTTTCTTCTGAGAATCCAATTCCACTTATGTTAGAATTTTTTTATCTTTTCTCTTAAATTCTCTTAAATTCTGTTCTGTTTTTTTAAAATTATTTCTGTGGAAGAGTCCTTTTTCTAAGAAGACAATCTTGAGCATGGGGCTTCCCCTGGTGAGGAAGAGACTTATCAATCTACCAATTGTAAGGAAACCTGAGGCTCCAGGGGCATTAATTTTATTTCTATTCTTCCCACAAATTCTTTGTGTTAGAAGATAAAAATCAAGGAAGATTGGTTAAAAGTAGATAAATTATATGGGCTTTGGGGGAGAATGTTATGAAAATTGGGGATTCATCCAGAAAGAGCAGTATTAGAATAACTATTATTCCATAAATGCAGAACAGATTAAAAGAGGGGAATTTATACCAAAGAAATAGTACAAAAGTTTCCAGAATTGAAGGACATAAGTCTCAATAGTGGAAGGGTCCAGTAAGTGACTGCCACAATGGTTGAAAATGACTTGCACTTAGGCAAATCACTGTGAAATTTCAGAATCCCAGTGCTGAAGGGATGAGGCTAACATCTCCCAGAGAGAAGGCCAGCTATGAAGGACCGAGGATGAGAATGGCATTGGAATTCTCATGATCAACACTGGAAAAGAAAAGACAGTAGATAAATGACTCAGTTTTTGAGAAAGCACCAATATCCAGTTTTGACACACCAGTGAGGTGTTTTGCTTTCCAGCCCTTTGGCTGGTGTCTGGAAATTCCATTTTCAAATGACAATATTTGAAAGAGATTGATAGATCAGGCACAAAAATAGTTTGAAATAATAAAACAGCTTAGTGAAGCAAATTCACATAATCAGGTTTCACATTTCAGAGAAACCATCAGTATTCTCTAGGATATATGTAGGTACAAATGCCCTGATGCAAAATCTCACCAATAGATATAGAGTTTTAATGATACTGGCTGAATGAGTGTTGAGCATCCTTGCAACCTCAGTTCTTTGCCTTGGGGTTTTTTCTTAAACAACTTTTACATCCCAAAATGTAGAATAAATATAACAGTGTGCTACTCTTACATATATTTGAAATATCCAAAATAATACATTATAGTGCTTATAAAACATTTTACATACAATGTATACAATTATATATTTTAATATGTATTATACTATTTTATAATTTTTCTCCAATACAAAATGTTAATCTACCTTTTTTTATATTTTGTCATTGAATGGTTTTGGATTTGCCTGCAAAATTTATAAAAGTATGTTATTCTGTAAAAATTTTTGCTTTTGTTGTTTTTCATGTGGACAAATAATCTTCATGCATACTTCATTAGGTAGCAGTCAGAGGTCAATTTCTCATTCATTCTTATTCACATGAGTTATAAACTCGTAACTGCATCATAGCCCAAATTTTCCTCATTCAAAATGAAAACCACTGAGCCACATATTATACTGATACACAGAGCCATATGTAGAACTTTCCAAATAGCAGCTTTATTTTCAATGTACCAATTGAATTTTTAATCACAATGAGAGCATTGGGGGTAAACATCACTTTGTTCAGTGCTTCCTATTGGTCCCAAGTTGAAACTTGTTTTGAAAAGATAATATGTATTGGAGTGTATTTTGCATACAATAAATTGAGTTGATTCAGAGGTTTAATAGGTGTGAATACTCATGGAATTACCCACTAAGTTAAAATATAGAACATTTTCATCAACCCAAAATTTCCTGTGTACTTTGCAAACTATACTACCACCCACCCACTTTCAGCTCCAAGCAAACACTGAAGGGTTTTCTGACACTATGGCTTTGTTCCTCTTGTTTCAGAACTTCAAATAAATAGTTGTACAGTCTGAACTCTATTTTGTCTTGCTTTTTGCTTTTTTCACTCAATATAGTGGTTTTTATATTTGTGTTATTGTATGCATCTGTAGTTAAAACTGCTATGGTCTCTTTTGTACAAGTCTTTATGTGGACATATATTTTCACACACACACAATATCAAAAGATTTGAACAGGTACTTCATAAAAGAAAACATGTGAATGGCCAGTAAGCACATGAAGGAATCAAAGAAATGAGATGTTACTAGGTATCCACTAGAATGGATAGAAGTAAAAAAATACTAGCTCACATCAAATATTCATTAGTGTGGGGAGCAATCAGAACTCTAATATTCTGTGCATTGTAATGTATAAAATTATACTATAATGGAAATTAGAATTAATAATTGGGCAATACAGGAAAAAAATAATGAATTTTTTGAGTAGAGATTCTGGAATCAATAAGCTTGAATGATAAGAGAAGTTGCAAATATTGGGGATGACAGTGGTGATAGTAATTGGAGGCTGAATTGGGACGGAGGAAGATAATTGTAAATGAGAAAGTTAAGAAAAAGAGAGATCAGAGTCATGAATGGATTATCCAAGAGTATCTCAAGTGTTTTCAAGGATACACTTGATTGGAGAAGAGGTGAAGACATATATCATGAGCACCTTAACATTTTAAAAGAAATGAGAGGAATGCCACGGAGAGGTCAGGAAATGACATTTACAAAAAAGGGGAGGGGTAGTGGTTGTTAGTTACAATGATTAAAACTTCAAAATCTACGATCTAAGATTTTTTTGTGAGTGGGAAAAGGATTAAAAAAAATGGCTTGGAAGTGAAAATGGGACAAAGAGTACTCTGCCTACTTCTTTACCTTGAGGTGCTTGGTGTGTAGGAGAAAAAAGTCACTCTCCACTTGAGAAGCCTCAGGGCAAGTGGTATACTTATGGAAAGACCATATTCAGTAAAGTGGGGAAAAAATGCTTAATAGAAACTTCAAAGAAGTTAAGGATATCAAGGTTTTTAATTTTAATTTTTGCTTTTTAATAAGACAGTCTGTATATTTCAGAGGATACAGTGGAAGGATGTGGGAGGAGGGGGAGATTAGGTTAGTTAGTGAAATGTGCAGCCAAGTGTGGTGATTAGGGTAAGGGTGATGATAAAGAACTGGACGGGGTGTTGGGGCTTCCTATACTCACAGAAATAAACAGAGGTTGTAACTTTGATGTCAGATGGTAACTTCTCTTTTTGTAGCTGAGAGAAGCAACGACCTCTATCTGGGAGCCCTTATGTGACTGTTCTATTCTTTTCCAAATGGTACAATATCAAAGTGCCTCAGAGAACGACCAATAAAAGTGTTCAATCTTCTATCTCATGAAGATGTTTTAGGGTCCTAACAATGTTACCAGAATTTTTGATACGTTACGCCATCTGCAACACATAAACTAAGCTATTGGTTCTGGGAAATAAATAACATTAAACTATATTAAAAATTTTATTCAAGGTCAGATTTCAGGTTGGGTATAAGATGGAGAAGTAAATTCAGAAAGCAGCAGTGTTGGTCATATTGTTAAGCAAGAAAGTGTTAAACATGTTTTATTTGATTTTATGATACTATATCAGAGCATCCATCCTTTGCGAAAAAGATTATAATTTAGGAAATGAAGGAAATAAGTAAAATCTGTAAATTTTAAGATGTTCACTGTTGTTTTAAAACTGTCTTCCTAATAATATTTCTGATAGATTGCCCTATATTCAGCATATGGACCTCATGAGTAGGCACTGATATTGATGAAAGAAAAACATAGGTGAACTTTGCCTTCCTTAGTCACAGATGGAAATTGGTGAAATGAAAAAGACTCAGTAACCATAACCTTTTTACAGCATGAATAAAGAAGTTTGCCACAATCCTTCGTTCACTGTTTGGCTGTTTTGCTTAATATGTCAGCCTATGTGTCTCTATTGAAGTTGGCTGGGGAATAAGCATTTGGGTCAGTCTGTTCTCCTTACACCATACCATGGCCTCTCGAAAGAAAAAGAATGTAGCTAACATTTCTTGGAAAGGTCCTATGAGCTACTTCCCACGTTATTACTTGCAGTCCTCACTAGGGACTAAGGGACTAAGGGAGATATTACTGTCACCAACCTCACAGTTAAAGAAAATGAGGTTCAAAAAGTTAAGTGAATCGCACAAAGGTGTGCAACTCATAATGCTGGAGTTGGGACTTGAAAAGAAAAGGCAATATTTCATCCCTGTATTTTGGGGCTCTCAGAAAACCTTCTGAGTACCTAAGATCTAGGTTCTCAGGGCAGAGACACCAGCAAACAGAGTCTGTTAAGTGGGAGGTGTCCCCCAGCATTTTATCTAGGCTACATGGAGTCTATAAATTCCTTTATACAATTGATGGACTGATATACAAATAATTTGTTTCATCAGCTGCCCAAGGGAGCCTGCAAATGCCCTACATGCTTTATAGGACAGCTCTGAGGTTCAAGGAAGATCGTTTATATTAAAGTGCTTTGAAGGGATAGGGCCACATAGATATGGGTGTCCTTGGTGGTGGTGGTTTATCATTGCTGGCTTTTTCAAGGAAGTGTTGAGTGAGCAAGGTGTTGCATATTCTTGTATGGATTTGGTATTTTTATGAAAAGTTGAAGGTACTGTTTGAGGTTTCATTGGGTTCACTATGCATGCATGTGTGCAAGAATTCTAGAGGCGGGATCAGTACCTTGTTAGTTATCAGCTGTCCACTGTAGAGCTTTAGGTCAGCAGGCACCACAGCCAAACTAATTTGCTGTTCTCGGAGGCATCTAGCATCAGGAATAAGGCAAAGATATAAAGATTAATTGTTTTTGGATAATTAATCAAATGTTTCTCAAGGAAAGGACACATAGAGTTGTTCTAAATTTCAGTTGATAATAAGAACAAGAATAGCAAATATTTATCAAATTCTTAATGTGTGACAGTTAGTATGCTAAGATATTTTTATGCAATTATTCTCCTACCTCCCAAAACCACTCTATGTGGTAGGTATATATATATATATATATTTTTTTCATTATTTATTTATTTATTTTATTTTTGGCTGTGTTGGGTCTTCGTTTCTGTGCAAGGGCTTTCTCCAGTTGCGGCAAGCGGGGGCCACTCTTCATTGCGGTGCATGGGCCTCTCACTATCGTGGCCTCTCTTGTTGCAGAGCACAGGCTCCAGACGCGCAGGCTCAGTAGTTGTGGCTCACGGGCCCAGTTGCTCCGCGGCATGTGGGATCTTCCCAGACCAGGGCTCAAACCCGTGTCCCCTGCATTGGCAGGCAGATTCTCAACCACTGCGCCACCAGGGAAGCCCTGTGGTAGGTATATTGTTATCACTACCTTTTAGCAGAAAGGGAAATGAATACAATGCTTATGTCCCTCCCAAATTCATATGTTAATATCCTTACCCCAACTGTAATGTTATTAGATGCGGGGCCTTTGGGAGGTGATTAGGTCATGAGGGAGGACTTCTCAGGAATGGGATTAGTGCCCTCACAGAAAAGATTCCAGAGCACTCCTTTCCCTCTTCCACCATGTAAGGACACAGTGAGAAGACAACAATCTATTAAACAGGAAGCAGGCTCTTCAGACACCAAATCTGTCAACACCTTGGTCTTCCACTTCCAGCCTCCAGAACTGTGAGAAATAAAAAATAAATGTTTGTTGTGTAAGCCACCCAGTCTATCATGTTTTTTTTTTTTTTTTTTAATATTTTATTTATTTATTTATTTATGGCTGTGTTGGGTCTTCGTTTCTGTGTGAGGGCTTTCTCCAGTTGCGGCAAGTGGGGGCCACTCTTCATCGCGGTGCACGGGCCTCTCACTATCGCGGCCTCTCTTGTTGCGGAGCACAGGCTCCAGACGCGCAGGCTCAGTAGTTGTGGCTCACGGGCTTAGTTGCTCCGTGGCATGTGGGATCTTCCCAGACCAGGGCTCGAACCCGTGTCCCCTGCATTGGCAGGCAGATTCTCAACCACTGCGCCACGAGGGAAGCCCTATCATGTTTTTTTATAGCAGCCCAAACAGACTAAAGCAGGAGACTAAAACTTAAAAGTATTAAATGACTTGCCCAGAGCCTCACTGTTAGTGAGAGACAGAACTCAAACTTAGGTCTTCCTGACTATAACACCCGAAGGCTTAATCCTTAGAGGATATTTACTAATAATAGTTAATTAATTAAATTAGACAAATCCATATTGAGTTTACTATGTGATAGGTATTCTCTTAGCAAGGAGAATTTATCTATTAGGTTTCCAAAAAGTAGTTATAATAGAGACAATTATAATAGGAGAGTAATAAGTGTCGTGTTAGAAATAACTTGACCCAGAGGCATCTGTATCAGTCAGTGTTCAACCAGAGAAGCATTAATATTCATTAATTCATTGATTGTTGCATTCATTGATGCAATCATTGATTCATTGATGTGTGTATGTATGTATGCATGTACGTATGTATGCATTGCAAGGAACTGGCATACACGATTGTCAGGGCCAATCTGAAATCTGTAGAGCAGGCCATCAGAAGGGGTGGTTGTAACTCTCAGGCATGACGCTGCTGTTCATAAGCAGGATTTCCTGTTTCCCAGGGAATACCCAGCTCTGCTGTTAAGGCCTTTCAATTGATTTAATCAAGTCCACTCAGATTACCTTGGATAATCTTCCTTGCTTTAGGTCAATTGATTATGGACTTTAATCACATCTACAAAATACCTTCATGGCAACAGCTAAAATAGTGTTTGATAGAATAACTGAGGACTGTAGCCAAGCCCAATTAACACATAAAACTGACCATCACAACACCTAACTCAGAACAGGAGAGGGGGAGTAAGGCATCAAAAAAAGTTTTGTGAAATAATTTATAGTAAGATGATTCTTAAAGGATAAGTAGAAGTTAATCAGAATCAGAACGGAGTAGAGAGTTTCAGCTGACAAAGGAAGATACATGCTTTTTTGTTTTTTTTTAAATTTTATTTATTTATTTTATTTATGATTGTGTTGGGTCTTCGTTTCTGTGCGAGGGCTTTCTCTAGTTGTGGCAAGCGGGAGCCACTCTTCATCGCGGTGCACGGGCCTCTCACTATCGCGGCCTCTCTTGTTGTGGAGCACAGGCTCTAGACACGCAGGCTCAGTAATTGTGGCTCACGGGCCCAGTTGCTCCGTGGCATGTGGGATCTTCCCAGGCCAGGGCTCGAACCCGTGTGCCTTGCATTGGCAGGCAGATTCTCAACCACTGTGCCACCAGGGAAGCCCCAAGATACATGCTTTTGAGATTACTAGACTGTAAACCCCACGAGAGAAGCGAGGGCCTGTGGCTCTTTCCTTCACCTCTGCTTAATCACCTCCTGGTATAGAGCATAAAACAAGACAGTACAGTTGACCCGTGAACAACAGGGAGGTTAGGGGTGCCAACTCCCTTGCAGTGGAAGATCTGTGTATAGCTTTTGACTCCCCCCAAACTTAACTACTAATAGCCTACTGTTGACCAGAAGCCTAACATAAGCAATTAATTAACACAAATATTATATGTTATATGTATTATATACTGTATTCTTACAATAAAGCAAGCTAGAGAGAAGGAAATGTTATTAAGAAAATCATAAGGAAGAGAAAATACGTTTACAGTACATATATATTTATTTAAAAAATTTCAAGTGTAAGTGGACCTGTGCAGTGCAAACCCATGTTCTTCAAGGGTCAACTCTATTTTCTTGGGAAAAAATAAATGAAGTTAAAAAGAATTATATTCATCCTGGAAGTTACAAGAAATAGATGGCTTGAAGCTCGGCTTTGAAGAAAATAATTTAGAAGAGCAGAGATGCTTGGGTGGCATTTCAGAGAGGGCCCCAAGTGACTATCAGCTGGCTGTGGTTCCATATCCACCACCCTCCCCTGGCCCCTCCATAGCTTCTTACCTAAGTGCCCCTACTCCCTGTTTCCATCACTATGCAAAGATGACTGCTACTGTTAACTGTTTCTGTTAATGCTGTCCTTAAAACCGATGGCTTTTGCATTGCCTACCATGTTCTAGGTCCTGTGCTAGGATTCTAGATTCTAACATAGATCTTTACAATGAGCACGTGGAAGGGTATTATCTCTATTTTACAAGTGTGAATTTTGAGGTTCAGAGTGGTTAAGGGATGCTTCCAAGATTATATATGTGTACGTAACTATTTTTTTAACTATGCCATTAGAAATCATAAGAATTTTTAATTTCTCTTGCCATTAGAAACAGACCTCTACCAGTAAGACATTTATCAAGCCCAAATCATCTGATCCAAGCGAACTATGTGTCATTTAATTTTTTCTGTCTTGGGTGTCAATCAGCACACCTGACTCAAAGCTTTCCATGTCTACCCGCCAAGTAGTAGGGTTGTGGTTGAAAGGCGTATAACCTTCTGTTCCTGGATCTCTTTTCCCAATTCTATTAAAGAGGAGTAGTAATGCTGTGTCTGTCGTACTGAATAAAAGAGATGGGATCACAACAATTGCTACATCACCATCACTGTTGTTGCTATTCCATGATTCACAGCAACAAAACAAAATTCCTCGCGCTTTCTATGAACCAGGGACTCTGCAAGGTGCTTCATCTCACACACTGACATTTGAGGTAAGCCTATGATCCCTGTCTTATAGATGATGAAACCAAAGCAGGGAGAAATTAAATAAATAAATTGCCTAAAGGCACATAAATTTTAAGTCTTGAGTCAGGATTGCAGTGCTCTCAGTTCAACATCCTGCCTCTTCTCCTCAACCCATGGAAGCCTTCCCCAGAAGGTACATTTTTTTCCCTGAAGGTGAGCACCGAATCCTAATAAGCCAATGATATTTTCTCTACACTTTTGCACCCTGTTTCCAAGAACAAAAATTCAATTCAGCTACATGCCCTCAGAAGAAAAACAGAGTTATTTTGCACAGTTTGGATGCCTGCATTTTAATCTTTGGCCTCAAGTCGATAAAACGGCTGTTTGAATTTACCGGCAACAAATTATACGGGTGATTCAGAGGGAACATGGTAATATTTCTCAAGAAGATGAAAATTGGAACTTGCAAAATTTATCAGGGATATTCTTCAAAGACTCCAGGATCCTTTTTTTGTTATGTGTTTTTCACAGTGACTGGCAAAACAGGGGTCGTTTATCTCTAATGCTCTCATTTTGAGAAGTACTCTCTGATTTGTGAGATAGCAGATATGCCTTTTCAGTCTCTTCATCCAAGGATATTACATGAATATCAAAGAACAGGTGAAAAAATACATGTATATATTAGAACAAATCAAAGTTTTCTGAAAATGGAAATGGATCTATTTTAAGATTCCATAGCAAAGGCAACCACTTTATCAAGATGCAGAGAAAAGAGTTGGAGTTGGGAAAGTAGAGGGTAACCTTTTTAAAGATTTCACCAAGTTTGACTAAGGTTCTTATTCTCCAATGATAGTCATTAACTCAAATTTTATTCAGCTCTAACTAGGCAGGTTTTTTTTTTTTCCAATTGGTTTCTTCAGTTTGAACTGTAGGAAAGATCGCTTGGTAAGATCTCTCTGTATATATTAAGAATGTGCATATGCTTTGATCTAGTTCCTTCTGGTGTTTTATCCTACTAGTATGCATGTATGTGTGTTTGAGAATTTAGGTACAAGAATATTCAGTATAGCATGATTTGTCATAGAAAATGTTTAGAAACAGCCCAAATCTTTATCTTTAGAATCTTACAAGATAGCTTCAACACATGGCAAACAAAAATCAACAGAATTTCAATGAGGAACTGACTAATCAACAAGTATTTTTTAAAAATTTAACATACTTCCCTCAATAAAAATTGATTGAGCAGTCAAGTGACTCAGGCTCTAGATGATCTGAATAACATAGTGAAATCCTACTCTAATAAACATACATAGAGCATCACACTCAATGTTAGTGACACAATCTTTTCAAGCACAGATGGGACCTTTGCAAAAATTAACTGTGCACCCTTGTGCAAGACAGAATTAACTAAATATTGAAGAACCAACCAAAGACCTTCTCTAACTACAATGTAATAACATTAGGAATCAACAAAAAACATTGGAACTGAAAAATCCAGGAAAGAATTAATATCTGGAATATATAAAGAACTTCTACAATGAACAACAAAAATAATAAAATAGCCTAATACATAAATAGACAGAGAATATAGACATGAAATTCTCAGGAAAGGAACTGAAAATCTCAATAATTGTATGAAAGAAAAGCTTGGCCATACTAATAATAAGAAAAATTAAAATTAAAATATTAATAAGACACCATTTGACAGATTGACACACTTTAGGAAACCTGGTAAGGCTGAGTGTTTGCAGAGATGGTGGGGCCATTAGGGGAAAAGACACATTGATTGTTGGTGGATGTTAGTTGGTACAATAAGAAGGACATGCTCTTTTTTGGGCAGCAATACTACATGAAGTTTCTACCCTAGAAAACGGCTTGCTCTTTTATGAGTTCCATGTAGAAACATGCTTACCATGATGCTACTAGTAATTGTAAAAACATGGAAACAACACAACTATCCCACAGAAGGGGACTGCTATATTCATACAATGGAGGACATTTAAAAATGCTTTCAAAAGTGAATCGGATATTTACATGCATTGAAAAAAACCTAAAAACATAATATTGTGTAGAAAAGGAGATTACAAAATATACGTAGAGTATTGATACCATTTATGTGAAGTTTAAAACAAGAAGTTATTCTTATCCAGTAAGAAGTTAATCCTACCCACACATATAGTTAGTAAAAATTTTTAAAAATATGGGGAAATAATACATATCAACGTGAGGAAAGTAGTAATATCTGCAGAGGAATTGAGGAATTAATGATGAATTTTTTGTAGATATAAAGTTTTTCATTCTTCCTTTCTTCCCTCCCTTCCACCCTTCCTCTCTCCCTCTCTCCTTCTTGTTCTTCCTTCCTTTCCAGAAGAATTCTTAAGCAAATTCTTAACACAATTAGCACAATTTTGATACTTAATTTTTTTTTGTTGGTGGTGGACACACAGATTTTGGTAATATTCCTTTCCATAGTTTTTCTGAACGTTTTCATTATTTCATTATTAAAAGTAAAACATTTTTTAAAAAAACATTAAAAAAAAACATTTAAAAAAGTATCACCTATCTCTAAGGCTCTTTTCTGTTCACATTTTTCCAGCCCTGAGCCAGATCCTTATTACTGCATGTCCTGTCACTGCTGGACTTACCTTACCAAGAGCCCTAGCCTCCCATGCAATCTAGCTGTCGTATTGCTTGCAGGATATTCCTAAAAATACTGTGAAGCCAGTAGAGCAAGCGTCAGTGAGTTATCGATTTTATAGATGAAGAGAGAGAGCCCTTTTGCCCAAGGTCTTCTAAGCAGAAATGACTTAAATCACTGGGCTTCCAGTCTAGTGCTCATTTTGTTATTACACACTGCCTTAAATAATTTCATGTCTTTTGCCTTGAAAGATAATTCAGCAACATTGTATATCATATACAAATATGCTGAAGAGTAGCAGAGCAAATAGATTTCACCCCTTACATCAAACCAGATTAATTAGTAATTATAGTCTATATTATGAGTTTCTGGCATTCATTGGGCATCAGCAGAAATTGGATTCTGATGATACCTCAAGAGTTGGAAATATATTGCTCATGCCTTGGATTTACATCCAGGGCAGTAATAGCCACATGGAAGGTACTTATTTAATGATGATTCTTAACTACTTAAATGTAAGATGAGTTTGTGTTTCCTTTTCCACATACTCACACAGAAACACGCACATGACTGGCGTGATTTTTACCTCTTGTCTGATCTGTTTTATACTTTGACATGATAAAGTATATATATACTGTGACGTTTTATCCTGAAATTCATAACCGTTATCCTACTGGAGAGCTCGCAGCCTTGTTATGTTGGGTGACTCGCCCCATGTCATAGAGTTCAGTGGAATCTTTTATGGATTCCACTGCAATTTCTTCACATCCAAGAGTGCCATTCTCTCCCTGAGAATTGCTTACATGATCCACATCAGGCTGCAAATCTGTAGGTGACTCAGTGTTTCTGAGTGGTTTGAAATCTTACCCCATGCCACGCCAGCCACTTGAAGCAGAGAAATAGCAGTCTGCCAAATTAAGCCATCAAACCACTTCAGTTGCATTTTTCAGCCAATTGCAATTTATCTTTTCCCCCTTAATGTTCCAATAGTATTAACAGAGTCAGTCAGAGCTTTCAGATCGTGTTTCTTTCAAAGGTTGTATATGGAGAGGCTCTTAAAGTCTTTGCCTCAGCCAGTCATAGGAGTGGTATGTCTTTGTCAGAGAGAATTCTGGATCCCACTTCTCTGTTAATCTCTGAGAGACAAATGCAAGGCAGGTGATGAGGCTGGCCCCCGAGCCTTCCGAGGGTCTCTTGAAATCCTCAGTCAGGAGGTCCTTTTCCTCCTAACTCCTCAGCGTAAAATCTGGGGTGTGGAATCTTGCTCTGTTGTCGTATCCATCCAATCTCTTGCCATCTATTTCCATGATCAGCGCTGAGCACAGCTGGACTTAATTATCTTTTGTAGCAAAATGAATAGGAATGGAGGAGAATACAAAGCGAGTAGGAAAAGATTAGGATGTCTTTCTACAGAAAACACCTCACGAGGGAGAAAAATGTTAATTTTTTTTTCATTCTTACAATGAAAATCAAGTTAATAAACCACAGGTCCTAGATTCTACAGAAAAAGAAGAAATGACAGTAATTCCTTATATTTAGAATATTCCCTCGTTCAAAGTGGCTCAAAGCTTTTAACAAACTTTTTCTCAACCTCAACTCTCTCATGCCTTATTGAAGCCTTCTTGAACCACGTGTTAAGAGATTATATTCTTTTATTGGTTATTTCCTTATTCTCATACTCCTAAAACTTACTGGTCTGCAGACAGTAAACCTTTCACAGTGGAAACATTCTGTTTCTATTTATTCATGAGTATTGATCTTTCCGTTCTCTTGGCTTTTAGGATTCTTCCCCTATGGTTCATTTTCAATGTTCTTCTCTAAGAACATCCTACTGATGCTTACCTTAGAAGGCAGGTTCAGAGAAATGGAGAGGAATAGCCTCAATATTTACAATCCAAAGACCTAGTCTTGAGTCTCTTATCTGACCATAAGTAAATTAATTTATCTTTCTGGACCCTAGTCTCCTTATATGTAAAATGAGGTAGCTATTCTCTTTCCAATGACAATATTTTATAACATGATAGCACGGAAGACTCAATGAACACCATCTCTGTCTATACCCTTATTAGTTCCCATTCCTTTGTCCTCATGGGGGCTCCTCTTCATTGCCCATCAACCCAACTTTCTTATTTGCTCTCCATTAGAATCAGTTGTTTCAAGAGTTAGAAAAATTTATTTTTTCCTAGTACAGGTTGGATAAAATAATATTTTTTCTCAGTGAATTGAATAGAAATGATTTAATTTGACTACTACTTGGTTGTGTTGCTGCTGACTAGCATTTAAATTCTTTTAATTCCCTCCCTTGGAATGGAGGATAATTTAGCATTACCATATGGTGTTCACACCATCTCACCCCTGATTATTCCTGCAAAGGTGCAATGGAGTTTGGTGTTCTGTATCTCTGTTCTGAGATGGTTTTACAGACTGAAGTTAGGACTGAAGACTTCCTTACTGTCTTTAGGATATAACTATTAAAAATGGCCAAATAAAACAATGAAGGTTTAAATATATTTTAAAATTTGCTTTGTTTTTGTGGGTCCTATTTTCCCTATAAATCTCTTTCTTACATTTTAAATCAGCTCTGCTCTTTCTGGAAGGCCAATGACTTCATATTTTTTATAAAATATGTTCTTGTTGGCTTTGAAGCATGTGCAGGACACTTGTCTTTGTAGAAGGGAACATGGTTGGCTTTTACTTTTTCTCTCCTTTTTCTTGCCCTGAGTGGGGGAAGGAGCTTGGGGGAGAGAAAAGTGAAGGTGTCCTGATGTTTTTGCTGACTTGACACTCTGATAAAATGGCTTTGTGCATTTGGGGCCTGGCAGGTATGAACAGTACCCTCTGCGGGTGCTTTCATGAGGTGTTTGGAGACTTTCCTCCTGGTTCTTTGGATGTGGACAATATGTTTTCCTCTGGATGCTGACTGCCTTTGGAAGTCTGGCTCACACAGACCTCACTCTGTTGCAGTCCTCTTGCCTTGAAAACAAGATAGCTAGCTGGACACTGGCTCTCTTCGCTGCAGTTGGTCCAGGGGAAAGGCTCACACATCTTTTGCCTTGAAAGTCAGGGAGTGTGGCACTACCAGCCCAAGCTGTTTCTCCTTCACTAAGTTGCCTGCTGGACCATCTCTATCACTTTCTGGATTTCCCACAGGTGGATCAGACACATCTGCCCTGCTTTCCAAACTCAAATTTACACATATTAAATTCCGTGAATGGTCCCATTGAAGCCCCTCAATTTTCTGCTTGAGTGGAAGGAGGTTGAGCCCCCCAACCCTCCCTCAGGTGCAGGTGTGTGTGGGGGGCGGCTCTCAGCAAGAGACTCAGCACTCCATTTGTTCTCTGCAAAGAAACCCTCCTCACAAATTCCTTCTATGCCCCTTTTATAACCTCAGTATGAGATGACAGATCCAAGATACCTGCAACTAGTTCTCAAATAGTGGCTTTGAAGATTTCTACAAGAGGAACTGTCTTACACTAACTCTCAGAGACTTCTGCTTTATTTTGGCCTCTCAGCAGAAACTTTGAACTTAATGTCATATTACAAATGTGTTCATAATTTTATAAGAAATAATATTTAAAAATATACGTCTCTCCTCACAGTCAATCTTTTAAGATTACACATCCTCCAATTACTTATTCTTTTCAAGAACTGTTTCCTAAATAATACCAGATCCCCATAAAATAAAATGAGAAATTCTTTCATTTATTAATATTTTCTTACAATACACTAGAATTCATTTTACAGATATCTCTTGAGCACCTACTCTATGACTTTTTGCTGTGTTCTTGTTCAAAGGTGAAAAAGACTGAGCCTTTTTTCTCAGAAAGTCTGTAAACTAATGGGGGAAACAGGTAATTACAATACTCTATATGAAGTGCTATGTTAACAAGTATATACAGAATATCACAAAGACACATAAGAGAAGTACCCAACCCTATCAGTGGGATGTCATGGAAGGCATCCTGGAAGAAACGGTGGAAAGAATGAGGCTAAAGGTTGAGTAGGATATAACCAAGAAAAAAGACATTAGGAGGGCTCCTGGCACAGGGAAGAACATATGCAAAGACCCCAAGGTGTTAGAAGACCAATTCATGAACTCAGAATGGCAGAATCACTACAATTAGAGAATATGATAAAAAAAAAGTGGCAAGAAATAATGCAAGGGATATGATCAAGGGCTAGATCATAATGGGCTTTTAAAAAATAATAAGAAATTTAGATTTTACTTTTTGGGAAATTGGGAACATTATGTTAGGTGTTGAGAACATAAAGATAAATAAAGCAGAGGTCCATAATTATTAAAGACTCAGAGTATAGTGGTTATATTTATTTGCATACGTACTTCATATTTTATAATATTTTTCTGTATTTTCTTACTTAGCTATTATAATAAAACTATGATAAATGTGTTGTTCTCTTATAAAGATGACTAAAATGGGCTTACTGGTGTTAAGAGAACTGCCCAAAGTCACACAATAGTGTGGTAGAGCTCGATTTTGAAGCTATACTTTTAAACTCAATTCTGCATTATTTTCACTGTGCTATAGGTTTATGGGTATTTTAAGAACTCTAGATAATGTCATGTTTTAACCAATGATTATTTACACATAAACACCAATAGAAGTACAATTCTGAGAAGATTTCATAAAAACTGAGATAAGTCTATTTTCAAATAATGCCTTTTATTCCCTTTGTTTCTAGCTACATGCAGAGTTTTCAACAGGTTTATCTTATACTAAAATATCTTCCCCAAAGGAAGTCCATGAAGTTACTCTAGCTCCATATTCACTCCTTGGTATCTACCTTAATCCATACCTACACATTTAATCTGGGGAACAAGTAACCCCACTTGATAGATGGATGTATAGATAGATAAATAGATAGACAGATATACTCTGACTATTTATTAAATTATTTCTTCAAGATCAATAAGCCCAGTTTCCCTGTTCCTTTTAAACTTAAAATAAATCTTGTTACTAAAAAGAAAAGAAAAATGAAATCAAAGGCTAATACCTTCTAAAATGGCATTTAAGACCTAGAGGTTGAGAGAGAATGGATTCTAGATAAAGATATTAAGTTTTCTGGGTAAAGAGAAAAATAATGACTGATTTTACCTTGCAGGCATGCTGTCTTTCTGCCATGTATTAACATTTGCTATCTTCTCATAACATTATCAGTTTATTTCTGGAAAGTAAGGACTGAATTTTCTTTTTCTGCTACAGTGATTCACTTATCCATAGCTGGCTACCACACTATAAACTCAGATAGAGTTATAGCAGGACAATACAAATAACAAATGCCAGGCCAAAGGGCATTATGCATGGGTCATTCTGAGGCAGACGCAGAATCACTGAAGAGTAGAATGGCAGAGTTGCTACCCACCTGGTATCACCCAATTTGTTATCTAATTTGGTTTCCAATTTTTTTTTTTTTTCCAGCCGAAAGGAGAATCTACTGGAAGAGCAGAGATGCATCTGGTTTTGTGGATAACTAGAAACAGACTAGAAGGCCCAGAGACCTTCTCTCTCCATCACCTAGATCTGCTTCTGACCAATCCATGACCAGTGAAGGGTTGACTGAGAGTCATCATAATGTTAATGCTATCTAATGTTTTAAACATTTTTTAAAATTAGAGACTTGAATTTTGGGGGGAGCAGTTTTAGGTTCACAGCAAAACTGAGGGGAAGCTACACAGATTTATCGTATATACCCCCTGCTCCCAAACATGCATAGCCTCCCGCATTACCAACATCCCCCATCAGAGTGGGGCGTTTGCTACAGTTGATGAACCTACATCGACGCGTCATAATTATCCAACACCCATGATTTACATTACAGTTCACTCTTGGTGTTGTACATTCTATGGATTTAGACAAAGGTATAATGACATGTATCCATCATTTTAGTATCATACAGCGTATTCTCACTGCCTTAAAAATCCTCTGTTCTACACCTCTCTGATTATCCTCAACTTGTAGGTGGAGGAATTGATATGAACATGGGGAATCTGGTTTGACAGCCTAAAATCTTCAACTCAATTCCCTAGTGTTTCTCTCAGATCCAGTTTGAAAAGTATCAGGAAAATTTCCTGATGATCCTTTTTGACTTATTTGCCTATTACTAGGCCAATAATTTGCATCCGGAGTCAAATAAAAACATGACATGAATGTTGCCATTGAAAACCTGTCTGGAATGTTGAGAAAGCATCTTACAGTCAAAATGGGGAGGAATGCTGGGGAAACAAAACAGTGGAGGTCATGACGCTCCCTGCATTCCTATGGGATAGTTGTCTGACATCTGCTTAAATGCTTTAATGATGGGAAAACCATTACCTCCAGGTATAAACGCTCTGTATATTAATTCTGAAAGTTTCCCTTTGTGCTTGATATCAGATAGAAGATGCTGTTTCATTAACTGAAACACATATCAAGCTTAGAATCCTTTGCTTTTTTAAGATCTTTAAAATGGCAAATCAAACTCAGCAGAAAGACTGAGATATTTGGAGACCACTTACGGTGCATTTGTTGCCAGAGGAACTGGAAATGAAAAGACCAACAGTGTAGTATTTCCAAACACTTGAACTCCAAAAAATTTTGTTTGTGAGAACTTTGTTTTATCATTTTTTTTTCTAAATAAAGGCTTAAGGTCAAGTAGTTGATGTTATTTGAAACAAATAGAGGAAGAAAATAGAATTGATTTGATTCTTCATGAATGTTAAAGTAGCATATTGTGAATGCAGCAAAGGGCTCTGAGTACCATTGTGCCCAGGAGATCAGCATTATTTCTCACTCTGGGTGTAGGGCAGAGGGCACAGGAAGAATGTGCAGGGGTAAACAGCTACCAAGGAGTAGTGAGGAGAGAAGTGGGTGGGATGGAGTGACATCTTGGATTTGTCCTTCTGAACATGTGTGTGGTCTGGATTCTCTGATATTTCATCAAAAGCAGGTTGCTTCTCTGTGTCTTTAAACAGGGTCAGGAATAGGAAAAATGGGAAGGTGAGATTTTTTTAGCTGTAGCCTTAGGAAAGCACTAGACCAAGGTTGAGAGAGCTGAATTTAAGCCCTGATTTTGATTGTTTCCAAGGTGGCATTCTTTTTATTAAGTGATTATGATATGCTAGACATTGTTCTAAATATAATTATGTAATTATATAATTTGTTACTTATAATAACAAATTTAATCCATCTTCAGAACAACCTTTGAACATACTGTTATTATTTTTCTCCAGTTTACAGATGAGGAAACAGACACAGGGAGAGAAATCACCAAAATCACCAATCTAGTAAGTGGGAGCGTCGACTTTCACACTCCACTGGTGTGACTCTAGTTCCCAATGCTCAGCTCCATGTTGTCTTTCAATAGTTCATTTTTATTGAGAACTTACTACATAAAAGATATTGTTTTATTTGCTTTGCATGTTATTTAATTTTTATCATAATCCTAATTAAATCATGGCTTAAACTGTGAGGGTTCAATGAAATAACACAATTCATCAGGGTAAAAAAGAAGTGAATGCAGGACTGTCTTATAATTATTAATTCTTTTTGAAATTTAGAGAAATTTTATAAAGTAATATTTATATTCCTAATTATACAACTAATATTTTATATAAAATATGAAATTTTGTGATTTTATAATTTTATATATAGTATTATAAAATATTTTAAAGTATTATATGTAAAATACAAAATTATATAATAATAATAATGGCACTGTTAGGTTCTATTATTACTGTTTTTAACCAGTTTTTAATTGATGTATAGTTAATTTACAATGCTCTGTATTATTACTCTTTTGTATCTAGTATTCATATAGTCCTAAAAGCTACCTGTAAGAAAGTGCTAGTATTTTTCCTTATTCAAGAATCAAAGAACAGAAGTTCAGAAAATAGTCAGAATTACTCATTTGTGATTCTTAACCCAAGCTTTAACTGCTCTAAGAGGCTGGCTCTGACAGCCCTAATTTTCTAACCTTTTCTTAGTCTCTTTTAACCTATCAAAATTGTACTTTTTGCTTATAAGTGACAGAGAGCTATTCCACACTGAAGTTTTCTGCAAGTTCTAGTGGATTCTGGTGCCTTCCTCAAACTGTTGTCTTGAGTAAGAGTGCCTGTAATTTACTGCACACTAATTACGCACCAGGCAAGATGCTAAATGCCTTATACACATCATCACAAAATGCTATGAGGGAATATCCTCTTCCCATTTCTATTTCAAGGACCCAACATTCAAAAAGTAGAGGTATTTCTTCAGGTCACCCAACCAGTAAGGGCAGAGTCAGCAATCAGATGGGAATTCCTCATCTTTGTATCACTAAATTCATCTGTTCCCATAATTTTTCTTCCTTTATGTAACTATGAAAGTATTTTCCCTACTAGTAAAGTGAATCCTCCACCTACACTCTGTATTGCATCTTCTCTCACCTACTCAAGGATTTACCTATACAGTTACCCACCCCCCACTCCTTTCTCCTGTATCAACAATTCCTCCTACATTAGATAACCCAGTTAGCACACAGTTATGCTCTAGAGTCCTTCATAGCTAAAAAAAAAAGTCCTCCTTTGACCCCATGTCATCTCTCTACCCCCATGTCTCTTCTTGCCTATAATAGTAGAAATTTTTTAAAAATTTGATAAAGACTATTTCTTTGCCTCTTGTTCTCTCTTCATCTCACTCCAAACAAGCATTTATTTAAACTACTCTTATTAAAATTGTCATGAACTGGCTATTTTCAAAGCAACCATCACTTTTGTATGTTTATTTTATTTGATATATCAACGAATCTGTAATGTAACTGCCATCAAATACCAAACTGCCATTTGTACATTGGTCAGATTTTATACTTGTTAATCTATTTTTATACTGTATCAGTATTCTCTTTTAATTTTTATAACTTTGTAGAAATTCTGGAGAGCTGTTGGAAAGAGTATATCTTTCTCTTAATCGCCTGTTTTTTTTCTTTCTTTAATGTTTCCTCTTTTTCTTCTACCTCCTCCTCCTCCTTATTCCTCTTGAAATACTATTTTATCAAATTTTAACTCTGTTTCCAAAATAATTTTAGGATGGGTTTTTCAAGTTTGGTGAAAATCCTTTTAGAATTTCTGTTGGAATTGCATCAAATATAGAGATTAATATGGAGAGCATTGCCATCTTTGTGACTAGGCTGTCACACAAAGATACCTACCATCTGAGTAATATTATAATACTCCTGATATCAAATCTCTGTGTCTTCCCTTTTGTTCTTGATCAATCATACTAGAAGATTGTATGTTTTATTACTCTGTTAAAATAACAAATTATGTTTATAGTGATTTTTCATTTCACTAATTTGTCCTCTTTTCATTATATTCATTCTTTTGCCTACTTTTATTTTTTGCTGTTATTCTTTATCTAACTGTATCAGTTGAATGATAATCTCATTAATTTTCAGTTATCTTTTTCTCTAAGGTATACAATTAATATTATACATTCCTGTCTTGATATTTTGTTATGTATATCCCACAAAACTTGGTATGTAATGTTTAAACTTTATTTCAGTTCTAAATATTTTTTAGTATTCATCACAATATTTGATTAATAAATTATTTAAAACTATGAAATGCATATATGTTTAAACACATGAGTTCCTAATTATTAATATTTTATCCTTATATTCTAATGTTATCCCATTGTGAGAGAATATGATCCTGGGATACAATTTTTTGCATGCAAATTCCCAGTCAGATAAATCATTTTTTCCTGGGAAAGAAAAAGCTGTAAAGAAATGCCATGAATATTACAATAACGGTAGATCTGTGCAGGGAAGGGATCATTTGGAATGGGGAAGAAGCATTCCCTAAGACGCAGGTTGACCAGGCTATCTAAATGAACAACTCTACAACTACATATGAAATCTACACTCTTTCACTGCCTTCTGTTTCTTTGGAGAGGGAGGAATGGGTGAAGACTTATAGATAAAGCAGGCAAAGTATCCTTTTTCAGACTTAAAATTCTCAGTGTGTGGATATGAAACCATATGTGTGACATGTGTGACCAGAAATTTCCCTTAATGGGCATTTCTTTTTCCCCCCACTATCTCTCTACAAGAATGCAACCCTGGGCTTCCCTGGTGGTGCAGTGGTTGAGAATCTGCCTGCCAATGCTGGGGACACGGGTTCGAGCCCTGGTCTGGGAAGATCCCACATGCCGGGGAGCAACTAGGCCTGTGAGCCACAACTACTGAGCTGCAAATGGCATTCTTTCTTTCTTTTTTTTTTAATAAATAAGAAAAGTTTTTAATAGGTTAAAGGTGGTATGTGTTGAAGAAAACAAAAGTAGAGCAGGATAGGGGAGCTGGAAGTGCTGAGGGTTGGGATGAGGGCACTTTGCAAGGTTAAACAGGGGTGAAAAGACTTGAAGGTATAGGGCTTAACAAATGACATTATTTCATCCTTTTTTATGGCTGAGTACTTTTCCATTATGTATATACCACATCGTCTTTATCTATTCATCTGTCAATGGACATTTAGGTGGCTTCCATGTCTTGGCTGTTGTAAATAGTGCTGCAATGAACATTGGGGTACACGAAACCACACTTGTAAGTTACATTGATGACATTGTGCTGATTGGATCTAGTGAGCAAATAGAAACTTCTCTAGACTTATTAGCAAGAGATTTGCGTGTTAGAGGGGGCAAAATAAATATGACAAAAATTCAGAGGCTTTCTGACTCAGTGAAAATTCTAGGGGGTCCAGCAGTGTGGTGTATGCAGAGATAACCTTTCCAAGGAGAAGGATAATTTTTTGCAACTGGCTCATCCTACAACCACAAAAGAAGCACGGTGCCTGTTTGGATTTTGGAGGCAACATACTATTTCAGCCCATTTACTGAGTGACCCAAAAAGCTGTTAGTTTTGATGGGGTCCAGAACAAAAGAAGACTCTGGAACGGGTTCACGCTGCTGTGCAAGCTGCTCTGCGATTTGGGCCATTGGATCAAGCAGATCCAATAGTGTTTGAAGTGGCAGCGGCAGATAGGGAAGCTGTTCAGACCCTTTGGCAGGTTCTTATGGGTGAATTGTAGTGTAGGCTCTTAAGAGTTTGGACCACAACTCTGTTATCCTCTACGAATAACTACTTCCCTTTTGAGAAACAGCTCTTGGACTTCTACTGGGCCTTAATAGAGATTGAACACTTAACCATGGGCCACCAAATTACCATTTGACCTGAGTTGCTCAACATGAACTGGGTGTTACCTGAAACACCAAGCTATAAAGTTAGTCATGGAAAGCAACATTTCATCAATCAACTGGAACTGGTATATATGTGATTGGGTCCAAGCAGGCCCTGAAGGCACAAGTAAGTTACATGAAGAAGTGGGCCAAATAGCCATGGTCCCCACTGCTGTTACACTGCCTTCTCTCTCTCAGCCTGCACCTTTGGCTTCATAAGGAGTTTCCTACAATCAGTTGACAGAGGAAGAGAACACATGGGCCTGGTTTACAGATGGCTCTCCATGGAGTGCAGACACCACTTGAGAGTGGACAGTTATGACACTATAGCCCCTTTCTGGGACATCCCTGAAAGGCAATTGTGAAGGGAAATCCTCCCAGTGAGCAGAACTCTGATCAATGCACTTGGTTGTTCATTTTGCTTGGAAGGGAAGAAAGATAAGTAGTTATATACCAATTCAAGGCCTGTGGCTAACAGTCTGGCTGATGGTCAGAGGCTTGGAAGGAAAATGATTGGAAAATTGGTTTCAAGGAAATCTGGGGAAGAGGTTATGTAGATAGACCTCTATGAATGGAAAAAAAATTGAACATATTTTTGTCTCATGTGAGTGCTCACCACAGGGTGCTCTCAACAGAGGAGGATTTTGATAATCAAGTGGATAGGATGACCTGTCTTGTGGATACCAATCAGCCTTTTTCTCTAGCCATCCCTATCATCACCCAATGGGCTCATAAACCAAGTAGCCATGGTTGCAAGAATGGAATTTATGCATAGGCTCAGCAACATGGACTTCCATTCACTAAGACCAGTCTGGCTACAGACACCTCCGAGTGCCCAGTCTGCCATCCGAGACCAACACTGAGTCCCAGATATGTCACCATTCTGCAGGTGATCAGCCAGCAGCTATCTGGTGGCAAGTTGATTACATTGGACTCTTTCCAGAATGGAAGGGGCAGCATTTTGCTCTCACTGGAACACTAATTCTGGATACAAATTTGCAATTTTCTGCATGCAATGCTTCTGCTAAAACATTCCTGGACTTACAGAATGCAGTATCCATCATTATGGTATTCCAGGGAATTCTGATCAAAGAATTCACTTCACAGCAGATGAAGTTCAGCAATGGGCCCATGATCATGGAATTCACTAGTCTTACAAAATTCCCCATTATCCTGAAACAAGCTGGCTTAGTAAAATGGTAGAATGGTATTTTGAAGACTCAGATACAGTTCCAAATAAGTGATAATATCTTCTAGGTCTGGGCAATGTTCTTCAGAACCTGAATCAATGTCCAATATACGGTTCTGTTTCTCCCATAACTACGATTTATGGGTCTAGGAATCGAGTGGTGGAAATAGGAGTGGCAACACTCACCTCTAGTGACCCACTAGCAAAATTTTTGCTTCCCATTTCCATGACATTAGATTCTGCTGGCCTAGAGGTCTTAGTTCCAAAGGAAGGAATGCTTCCACCAGGAGACACAACAATGATCTATTGAAATAGAAGATAAGATTGTCACCCAACCACTTTAGAATCTTCATGCTTCTGAATTAACTGCCAAAGAAGGGAGCTACATTGCTAGCTGGGGTGAATAATCCTGACTACCAAGGAGAAATTGGACCACTACTCTCCAATGGAGGTAAGGAAGAGTATGTCTGAAGTAAAGGAGATCCCTTAGGGTTTCTCTTAGTATTACCATGCTCTGTGATTAAAATCAATGGAAAGTTACAACAACCTAATCTAGGCAAGCCTAATGATGGCCCAGACCCTGCAGAAATGAAGGTTTGTCTCACGCAACCAGATAAAGAATCATAACAAGCTGAGATGCTTGCTGAAAGCAAAGGGAATACAGAATGGGTAGTGAAAGAAAGTAATTATACACACCAGCTCTAACCATGTGACCAATTACAGAACCAAGCACTCTAACAGTCATGAGTGTTACCTCCTTAGTTAGTAATGAATGTTTGTGTGTGTGTATGTGTATTTATATATACACATATTAAGCAAATACCTTTGTTTTCTTCCCTCTCATTCTCTTATCATGTAACGTAAGATGTACTAACTTTACAGCATAGTATTTAAGTTACAAGAAATCAAAAATAAAATTAAATATCTCTCAGGGACTTTACCTCTTCTTCTGGGGAAGGAGTTAGTGACTTTTTGGCTGTTCACATAGTTGTATCATGTTAGGCAGAATTATGACCTTTTTATTGTCTTTATTTGGAGATTAAGTATGATTTAAGGCGATGTCTGTGGGAACCAAGTTGACAAGGGGCGGACTTGTGAAGGCTAATTTTATGTGTCAACTTGACTGGTCCATAGTATGCTCAGTTATTTGGTCAAACATTATTCTGAGCATTTCTGTGAGGTTTGTTTTGGATGAGATTAACATTTAAATCAGTAGACAGAGTAATGCAGATTGCTCTCCCTAATGTGGGAGGGCCTCATCCAATCAGTTGAAATCTTGACTAGAACAAAATGCTAACCCTCCCATGAGTAAGAGATAATTCCCCCTGCCTGACTGCCTTTGAACTGGGACATTGGATTTTTCTTGCCTTTGAAGTTGAACTGAAATATCTGCTCTTCCTTTGTCTTGAGACTGCTTGTCTTTGGATTGGAACTACATCATTGGCTCTCCTGGATCTCTAGCTTACAGACTCACCTGCAGATATTAGGACTTTTCATCCTCCGTAACTGCATGACTTAATTCCTTATAATAAATCTCTCTCCCTCTCTCTCTCTGTATATACACATACATCCTATTGGTTCTGTTTCCCTGGAGGACCCTGACTAATACAGCCAGACATCTTGTGCAGGATAATAGACACTGAGGTAAATATTTTATGCCTTGAAACAAGCACGCCTTTTCCTCTTCTAAGCCTTTAGTTGTGGGAGTATGAGTCAACTTAGAAGTTAATCAGTATTTGAGTTGTTGTGTTGATCAGCATTTGGGTGGTTTTGTTGTTATGGCTGCCCTCAGTGCATTACAGCCATCAGATTCCTAAGTGCCCCCTTATGTTCTGAGTGGTAGTAGGATTTCCAGAAGGTTTTCCTTAAAGTTGGCTCTACCCTCAGCTTTAAGTCTCCCTTTACTGCTGTACCCTTTCTTCTGTGTTTGTAACATCTCAGTGGGATTCCTCTGCTCTTTGATACTTAATGCTTATAGCCTCATGTTAAGGCTGGTAGAGGCTTTCTTGGTTGCTCTAATGAAGCCTCAGTCTTGGGCAGGCACTGTGTCTCTGGATCTTGGAGATGTGATCAGATCAGTGCTCCTATGCCTTCCCTGGCTATAGTTCTGGATTATTTGTCCCTCTCCCAGGCATTGAAGGTTTTTTTCTGTTGCTTTCCCTGTTGCAATGGGTCTTCACCCTTATCCTCAAGAGAGTAATTTTTGCCCCTCTCACAGAAGTTTGAGGCTCTTGTTCCATGGGGGCACCAGAGTAGAAGAAGTTGGATGGGATTTTTACTCCATAGTGATTATTGTTTCCTTATATATTGCTTGTACCATGGGGAACACTTTCTCAGCTTTCTTGTTTAATATGTTTGTGAAAACGTATTGAATGGGAAGGTGGAAGGGGAAGGGCCGGCAAGAAGCTGAAAATTCCATTTATGTCTGCAGCCCTAGCAGTTCGATATTCACTCATTAACCAAAATTTGTCTTTACCAATTTATTAACAATTTTAGCTTAATTTTTTATTGGTGTCTCAGGTAAGCAAGTGCCCTTTCTCTCCCTGCTGACATCTGTGTATTCTAAAATTTTGGACTAGCTGTTTTCTCTGTGAACTCAGCTCTCAAGCGAGTTCAAGAAAAGTTGTGAATTCAGATATCCAGACTCCTTTTTTGGTAAGGATGTGAGAGGTGTGATTTCTAGCTTTTTAAAATTTCAGGCAGAAATTGGAACAATTCACAGAATTGTTTTAGCCTTGGAACCACTTCTGACGGTCCCATGAGGTTCACTGTTTGAGTTTAGTGCAGTGAAACAGTATAGTATAGAGCACAGGACCCTGCGCTGGCACTTGTGTCTTGGCCCTAAGACAGAATAATTTACAGTATGTTCTCAAGCAAATCTTGTATTCTCTTTGGGTATCAGCTTACTTGATGTAGACGAGATATCTCTAAAGTCCTTTCTAGACTGATGACAGTAATGAACCTTTTTTGCCTAGGGTATAAGTCAGTGCAGAAATAATCATTAGCATGTTGGCTAATGAGTATCTGGTTCCTAATTTAGATTTCTTCTAAAAAAATCCCTTTTTTTAAAAAAAATTTCTTTCCTAGGCTATCATAATATTTGATATTTCTAGTATTAAATTTTAATTTACCTGCTTTACTAGTTAAGTATAGTTTTGATTGTGGACAAGAGTAAAATACAAAATAACAGTAGCAGGAATTTAGGAAGAATGTTAATAATGATTAGAAAACAATATGCATATTTCATGCTTTTGCTGTATACTAGGTACCTTTTAAAGCATGTTCTATGTATTAGCTCACTTAATTCTCAACGTAAATCTTATGCAACAGACAGTATCATTATTAATCCTATTGTATACAAGAAAAGACTGAGATTTTTAAAAGTGAAGTGACTGAAGGTAGGTATTCTTCGGCATCAGGATATTAATAATTGTGGATTTTAAAACTACACTAGTAGATGTAGTTTTCTAAACAAAGCATAGAAAAAGGGAAGTAAATAACTAGTTTTAAAGTAAAACTCTTTCAAGATACTACCTTGCTCAGATAAGAAGAAAGACTTTGTGCCAGTTATCTATTCATGTGTAGCAAACCATCCCAAAACATAGTGGTTTAAAACAGCAATTTTAATTTGCTCACAGCTCTGTGGGCTTGCACTGAGCTGGGCTCAGGTGGGATGGCTTCTCTGCTTCATGTGGTGCTGGCTGGGCTCTTCATGGTCTGGGGCATCAACTAGGATGTCTGAGATAATTTGGGCAGCTGGACCTCTTTTCACACAAACTCTCTCCTTCTCAAGAGTCAAGCTTGTTCACAAGATGGCATCATTGCAAGAGGTATATGCTCTATGTGATGCCTCTTGAGGTCTATGCTAAAAATTTGTTCAATTTCACTTCTGCCAATTCTAGTAGTCAAAGAAGACACAAATTCAGCCAGTAATTGAGAGATAGAAAGGCAGACTTCTGTCTTAACAGGAGGAGGGGCAGAGTCACATTGCAAAGGGGCAAGCATGCAGAAATTAGAGCATTTTTGGTCATTTATTAGCCTACCACCACGTGTCCTGTGTATACAAGTTACACATATTCCTCTCATGTGCTAAATGTGCTCATGCCCATCTTAGAACCCCAAAATTCTTATCTAACTTTGTCATGAAAATGTCAGTCCATCATCTCATAAGCTATATCAGGTCTAGATGAAAATGAAACTCTTCGTGTATGTCTTCTTGTGTGTACACCTGTAAACAGAAATGAAAACTTATCTGCTCCACACACATTCAGCATACAGTACAGACATACAATAATGCAGTAATCATTCCCATTTATAAAAGGAAGAATGGAAAGGAGATAACACTCTGGACCATAGAAATTCTGAAATCTGGTGGGGCGCAAGTTACCACGTTCTCAAACTTGAGGTCAGTGGGTGTTCTTTGATTAAGGCCTATTCTCTTCCCTTGGCATGGTCCCCTAGTCCAATATTTCTTTGAGGCTCTTGACTCTGCCCATTTGGTGCTTGGATCTGTCCCCTGGGATGCCCTTACTTTTATGTAAGAAATAAACACTACTCTGTGTTTGCCACTGAGTAGTTTTTCAGCAGCTTCTTAGCCATAGAAAGCTGGAAACCCAGAGACCCCTTTTTATTTTTAACTGTCTCAGTCTCTTTCAGTTCATATTGTTACATGAACTTTAAACACTTTACCTTTCAATACTTTGTGGGTTTCCTGTGCATCATATTATAAAAGCAACTTCATTAAATAAAAGTCACAGAAAAAAAAATTTGAAATAGTTCTCTCTCTACTTTGACATCCTGAAGACCTTTAAGTAGCACTTTTGTCTACCTGAGAAGATCTACTATATACCATCTTAAATCTTTCTGAGTTATTCATAAAGGGTCTTATAGCCACATCCTCACTCTGATCTTTAGATTGTGGCTCTATCTTACTTTTATAAACTTTTGATGGTTTGAGACTAGAATTAAGTTAGAGCTTTATTTTCCAACACAGAACATCCTGGGCCTTCTATATTTTGTTCAAATTCAGCTTGTGGATTAGAACAGTTCCTTCTTTGTTCATTTCTCTCTTCTTGTCTCATGTAGCTGAGTGGCCAATTAATACTTTTATCTCTCTGCTTGCTAATATTCTAGCCAAATCCATAACTTCTTTAGGTACGTATGCTGAAAAAAGTTTTCTCACCATTTTTTATCTTTTCAATAACTTTGTTAATAGTTTCCTTGCTGCTTTTTCAGCCTTTACCTACTGGTTCTGGAGCCAACGCCACCTGTATTATTAGAGCTTTGTTACAGCAGCATCCTACTTCTAGGCGTAAATTGCTACATCAGTTAACTTTTACTACCTAATAAGTCACCACAAAACTGGGTGGCTTGAAACAACAATCATTTGTTTGCTCACAAATCTGTGGGCCAGCTCAGCCTGGGCTCAGTTGGGTTTGCTCATCTCTGCTCCACGCTATGCACCTGAGCCCACTCTTATGTCTGGGACTTCAGCTGTGATGGCTGTGATGTTTGTAATGTCAGGAATAACTGGGCCTCCCTAACTAGAGTCTGGCTTGGGCCTTCCCTCATGTTGGCGGCATTCTATTAGTCAAAGCAATTTGCAAGGAAATCCAGATTTAAGGGGTGGAGGGAGAGATTCCATCTATTAGTAGGAGAAATGTCAAACTTTCATGGCAAAGTGGTGCTCATACAGAATGGAAAAAATTTGTAGATTCTATAATTTATCAGAGATTTATAACTGGAAGGCAGAGGAGTTTTAAGGGAGAGGTTTTTTGGGGTTTTTTTTGCGTGTTTTGTTTTTATTTTTTATTTTAAGGGAGGACTTTTTTTTTTAATACTGGAAGAAATGTAAGTATTCTTAAAGATTCAGCCAGGGGCCAAGAGTTTAGCAGAGTTAGAAGATTTAGGTAATAGAGTAGATTAACTGTTGGAGCAAGTTTCCAGAGGTAATTGTGGAAAATGGGATCCAAAGCATAGAATTGATTATCCTCTTTGGACAAAGGGAAGAGACTACTTATATGAATCAGAAGGGAAGGAAAAAAGCTATGTGTGCATGAAACTAAATTTGGATGGGGAATTGATAGTTGAAGTAATTCTCCCCTGAATGTGGTTGGCTTTCTTGATGAGGTAAATGGCAATATAATCTGCTGATAGTTATGAAAATAGTGACTTGAAGATGAAAGATAGAATAAACCTTGAGGTAGTGAGAGAGTTCATTGACTAGGGAAGAATTAAAGGGTTGTTGATGCATGTTGAGTAGAAATTCCTGGGTCTTAGTTTGGACAGCTATAACAAATTACCATAGACTTGTTGGCTTACAAACAACAGGAATTTATTTCTCACAGTTCTAGAGGCTGGAAGTTCAAGATCAGAGTGCCAGCATGGTCAGGTTCTGGTGAGAACCCTCTTCCAGGTTTCAGACTGCCAACTTCTCCTTGTATCCTTCCATGGTGCAAAGAGAGTGAGAGAGAGCTCTCTGGGATCCCTTTTATAACGGCACTAATATATATATATATATAGGTTCTTCCCTCATGATGTAGTCACCTCCCAAAGGGCCCACCTCCTAACACCATTACTTTGGGGGTTAATATTTCAACGTACGGATTTTGAGGGGACATAACCATTCAGCCCATTGCACCCTGTTATGAGGCTGTTCCACTTACTATTCCTGCATAATCAATTTCCCTCAAACGCAGTAGCTTAAAACAACCGTGGTAAAATATTCATGGATTCTGTGGGTCAGGAATACAGAAAGAGTACAAAAGGGACAACTTATTTATGCTTCATGGTGCCTCGGGTCTCAAGATTTGAAAGCTGCAGGTGCTGCGGGTGAATTGATGGCAGGGGGCTGAGATCACATGAAAGCTTGTTGACCCACATGGCTGCTCCCTGAACTGGGAAGAACAGAAGTCTAGGACTCCGAACTCAAGCACCTATTTGTGGCTGTTCCATGTGGCCTCTTTTCCCTGCAGTGTGGCTGCCTGAGGGTATTTTGATTTCTAACATAGTGGCTCAGGGTTCCAAGTATAGTGTGTTTTAGGGAACAGGTGGAAGCGGAATCACACTTGATGATCCAGCTTTGGAAGCTGCATAGAGTTACTTCCACAGCATTCTATCGTTTATGAGCAAGTCACACAACCACACGGATTCAAGCGAAGGTGAAACTGTTTGTCCCTCTTGATGAGTAAGCAGCAAGATTCTAGGAGAGCATGTGGGATGGAGCTCTTGCATCCATCTTTGGAAAATACAATCGGTCATAGGAGCTTTATGGTCATCTGAGTAAACAGTTGAAGCTTGGAACTGAGGTAATAATAGCAGAGATGGAGAGACAGGCTTGGGTTTGTAAAATGAGCCATCTATGGAATCAACCAACTGACTCTATCTCCTAAATCTTCTTCCTCACTGAGAATGTTGCAGGACACAGGTGTAAGGTCTAAAATGCTTACTCACTAAAACAATAAGTCTCAATATTTTCACTTCTCTATTTAACCAAGCCATATAGTATTGGTTTCCACTCACTGTGTATAGCATTGTAGAGGCTTATAAAGAAAGAGAAGTTATGGTCCTTTTACCAGGGATACACAGAAGCTCAAGAGATATGGGGTTCAAGCACCTGGGAGAGAAAATGTTATATATGTACAAACTCATTTTAAAAATGGAATGTGATTACAACCTTTTAGAATGACATACATGAATCATCGCTAAAGGAAAAGAAAATTTGAATATTTGAAGAGATAACTAACACACTAGGTTGGAGAAATGCAAAATACTTGGGTGAAATGTACAGCTACTTAGTGTAAATCAAAACTCAGTCTTTTCCTCAAGCAATTGTCTTCTTTCATTTTGAGGTTGTAAATGACAGTTTTTTAATACTCTTCATACATTCAGATGACATGGCAAGCATAACTTTGGTTATGTTTTTAACTGATTAAATACATATATTTAAAAATTTATTTCCTGTTCCCATGGATCTCCTTGAAGCAAGGTGTTGAGTGAGCCTTACTTCTGGAGGACAGGAATTCCTAACTTCCCTTGAATGTTTTTAGCACTTGGGTGTATTTGTTCATTCTCTATCTCAGTTTTATCATATGAAATGGAAGAATGAGCCAAAGGCCATCATAACTTGAAAAATCTTCATAAAGATAATGGTGCAATAATGCAAAATGCTCATATGCTCATTCAAAAGACTTGCTAACTCAGGTGGAGCCAAAGGGTTTATCTTCAAGATGGGAATTCAGAACCAGAGCTGAGATTTGACAAATGAAAGTGTATGTTATAAAAGCCAGGATGGTGCCTTTTCTCATAAATATTTACACAGAGATCTCAGGTGGCTGCAAATCTCTAAATGTCAAATACTAATGGCTGTGTGGGCTTTTATTTATTACCCTCAAAACAATCAACTCTCCACACTAATATTATTTCAAAGGGAATTTTGGAAATGAAATGAATAAAGTAGCAACTTCAAAATTAGGAACTAGGGTAGTTGTTTAATGTTCTGATATTTATGAAAAGAATTGCTCTATTTGCTTAGATTTGTAAAGCTTAGGTTTCTAGGAGTTTTCAATTTTGGTCTTGTTTTGTTTTCTGAAAAGAGATTTTTTTCAAAATAAGAAGATTTTAATAAATTCGATTTTGTGCATCAAAAAAATGTTGATGCAAGTGGGTTGCCAACTTTGAGCCGAAAGACTCTCTTTGAGGGTAAAATTCGCCACACAATTTTTTTCCTCATTCATTTTGAGACCCAGTGTCCTAATTTTAACATTGACAAAGTTCTCTTTTTACTTTTAATAATGAATAAAATAATAATAAATGTTGATGTTTTATGAATGGTTGAAGGATCAGTTGAAACTAAAGTGTAGGGATATTGGAAAGATATTTACGTACTAGTTGTATGACCTTGGGAAGTTCATTTAACCTTCAGTTTCCTTGTTGTAAAATGGGGATAATAATACTTCTTTACTTTATACGTTTCTTATTTCTTGTTAGTGCTAATTGATGTACTATTATTCAACTATCATTTTTGAATACTTTATACTCTGGGGATGGGCAGGTGGACAGAATGTAGCCCCTGTGTTCCAGGCACATTCTGTTTTGGGGCAAAACGGTTGATTATTTTCCTGTATTGAACAACTGATAGTTGTAATGTCATACACACAGAATCTCTGCCATTTTTTTTTTAACACGAACAAACATATTAAATTATTCCATGGTTCACTACCAGAGGTTTCCCTGTTGCCTTTAAAGAAGCAGAAAACACTATTCTTTCTTCAACATAGAGTTTTAGCTACAAGATAAGTTTGATACACTTGATAGTTGATCATATATATATACATTTACATATACATACAAAGTTTTTAAAGTAAATACGTTGTGTTTGCTGTTATTTATGTTAACCCATTAATATACTTGTTTTTCCAAGTCCAGCAAACAATCCACCTCATTTGTGATTCTTCCTCCTTAGGCCCTCTGGAATTTGTCACTTCTTTATTCCTGCAAATTTGAAATATGACACTTATTGCATAGTATTTTATTTATTTGTTTTTCTGTCTGACTTCTCAGACAGTTTGTTTGGGATCTCAGGATCCAAGAGAAAAAAGTGTTTGAAGAAGAAGGTAGTGAATTAAAGAGTCAAATATTGCTGAGAAATACAGCACAGTATAAAGGAGAAGGCACCTTGTCATGGCAAAATTGGGGAATCTGGTGATGTTGGCAAGAGGAGTTGTGAGTGAGAGTTCAGTGGAGTGTGAGAAACAGAAGCCTGAATGAAGGGAGTTAAAGAGAGAATTGGAGATAAGGAATCTGGAGTTTTCTTATTAAAGTGTTATGGATAATTCCAAAGGAGTTACAAAGATTCTGGGGCCTGAGGATTTGTAGTTGTTGCTAAGGTAGGACATTAGCTACAATGGTGTACTGGTCAGAGTGATTTGGTAGAGATGAAAGCATGAACTTTGACCTTCGGTAGAAGCCAGGGGATTCCACTCACTGACAAAGGAAGATGAGCGAAGAATATAAATACAGATACAGATAGTAGGTAGGTCTAGTGAAAGGGTGATTAAGTAGTCTCTTCTCTCACTTCTATTTTACCAGAAAATAAGTTATAGGGTCAATGTCTGTGATGGTTAACTTTGTGTGTCAAGTTGACTGGCCACAGATTAAATATTATTTCTGTGTGTGTCTGTAAGGGTGTTTCTGGATGAGATTAACATTTGAATTGGTGGACTCAGTAGACTGCCTTCCCCAATGTGGAGGTATCATCCAATCCATGGAGGGGCTGAATAGAATAAAAGGTCTCTACCTTTTAGGAAGAGGAATTTGCCCTATTTTGTATCTTGCCTGCTTGGTTTGGGACATCTCATTTCATATTCCCTGGCCCAGTGACTGGGATTTAAACCATAGGCTCCTCTGATTCTCAGACCGTCTGAATTGAATTGAATTACACAACCAGCTTTCTTAGGTCTCCACCTTACAGATGGCAGAAATTATAGAGGAATAAGCCTCCAGAATTGTGTGAGCCAATTTTTCACAATAAATAAAGAAATAAATTGTATTAAAAATCTATTATCTATCTATCTGTCTATCATCTATCTATTTATATATCTATGTATCTCCTACTAGTTCTGTTTCTCTGGAAAATCTTGACTAATATAATATCTGAGAGTCAGAAAGGAGAAGGCACATTGGAAAGAAGAGACAAGCGTATAAGAAATACAACTGTCTTTTGGGGAGGGGGGATGGTGAATTGAGGATGGGATGTATTAGGGCTTCCAGACGTCAACTGAAAAAAAAAAGCACAACATGAGAGATGTGAGTTAAGTTTTGCTTGGTGCATAATGAGGACTATAGCCTGGGAGACAGCCTTTCAGCTCTGAGGAACTGCTCCAGTGAGGTATGGGAGGAAGTCAGTATATATGTGATTTTGGTGAAGGGAGATACAAACAATCAAGACACATTTTAGCAGAGGGTTGCTGCTAGTCATGAGGAGCAGATGTCTCCACTAATGATTTTAGTTTTTCTCTAGATATGAGAAGATTCAAGAAACTGGGTTCATAAAATCTTCTCCTAAAAATATCTAACTATCTGAAGGCCTGTTCTGTTAGTTTCTCCAAGAGCACAGAGTGCCTCATTCCTAATCTCCATCCTGAACTCCTTTCGAGGTGTGTTGAAGTGACTGTAGCAGCTAGTGACTTAATCCTTGTAGAGGCAGATGGCAAGTGACAATTTTTAGTTGGCACACAGAAGGCTAAAAACTTTCTCATTGTCTGTGATCCTTGACTAAAAGTTTTGAGCTTTTTCTTCTATCACCTTTGGCTGTCGCTGTGCAGACTTAGGCTCATAGCAGGCTCATGATTGAGTTTAACCAGGGATTGGGGTTTCCTTTTAAGTAAATGATGGAAGAAGACAAGGACCTGAAAGTACATGATAGGACATGGAATATTCACTCTTCTATCTTTGATATTATCCAGTTTCAAGGCCTCAAATATCATCCATACATTAATATCTTCAAAATACTATCATTATCCCAACTTTGTCCCTAAATTCCATATGCACGTTCCCAACTTTGCACTTGGATGTCTAATATGTATCTCAAACTTACAAGGTCCTAAACCAAAGTGCATATGTTTGCAAAACTTACTCCCTCTCACACTCTCCCTCATCTCAATAAATGACAACTCTAATCTCCTACACAATATAAAATCTTGGAGCCACGATTAAGTGTTAGCTTGCTCTCACACCTCACATCCTCTCCATCTGCCAATGTTATTAGCTCTTCCCTCAGAATATATCAGAACCAGGCCACATCTCATTTCCTCTTCACAGCTACCACTTGGCCCAAGCCACCATCATGCCTTGTCTGCATTTGTTCTTTCTGCTTCTAGCCTTATACATTGTACCCTAACACCAAGTCCATAGAAGACTGGTCCTTCCTTTGTTTGTGTTTCCTTTGATTCTGTGAAAACAACACAAATCAGTTCCCATCATTACTCAGCTCAAAGCGTGCTAATGGTTTCTCATCTCACTTAGAAAAATAGTGAAGTCTTTAAAATAGACCAGTAGGGGTGATCTTTGTAGCCCTTTCCTCTCTGACCTCATCTTCTACCACTCTCCTAGTGGCTCACACTCTACTGCAGTCACACTGGCCTGGTTGCTGTCCCTGGAATAGAGCAGTTAGTCTTTGTTTTATTTTTCTGCGGTGACGTTCCTCCATGAAATTCTGTTTTCTTAGGTATCTGTGTGATTGGCTCCCTGGCGAGGCTGATCCTGACTCTGCTACTTAACATAACACCCTCTGCTCTTACCTTCTGTCACTTCCTAGCGTTTCTCTCACTTATCTTACTTCTTTGTGTGTGATGCACAAAATTCACATTTTGGCCAAATGTCCTTATGTTTAAGGCAATGATTGGCTGAAGCTGAGCGTCACTATTATAGAAAAATAACTCTGAATTATATACAAATATTATTTACTTTTACATTTAACATTTTTATTAATAAAAATATGGACATCAATTTTACAAATCTTGACCTTACAGAATTGAAACAGCAACTTCTCAGCATTGTTAGGTGCTAGATTGTTCTGGAGATACCATGTTGCATCTTTGTGATACTGAGTAGATGTTCACTTTCAAAGACTAGGATTCTTTTCATTTTTTTTCTTCCTATTATAAATCACAATATCACACTGCCTCATTTTATTCACGTATTCATTTTATTTTTCTTGGGGATTTATTTGTACAGGATTTTGGTATCTCTCTCTCTCTCTCTTTTTTTTTTTTTTTAAATCTTTATTGTAGTATAATTGCTTTACAATGGTGTGATAGTTTCTGCTTTATAACAAAGTGAATCAGTTATACATATACATATGTTCCCATATGTCTTCCCTCTTGCGTCTCCCTCCCTCCCACTCTCCCTATCCCACCCCTCTAGGTGGTCACAAAGCACTAAGCTGATCTCCCTGTGCTATGCGGCTGCTTCCCACTAGCTATCAATTTTAGACTTTGTAGTGTATATACGTCCATGCCACTCTCTCACTTTGTCCCACCTTACCCTTGCCCCTCCCTATATCCTCAAGTCCATTCTCTAGTAGGTCTGTGCCTTTATTCCCGTCTTACCCCTAGGTTCTTCGTGACCATTTTTTTTGTTTTGAGTCCATATATATGTGTTAACATACGGTATTTGTTTTTCTCTTTCTGACTTACTTCACTCTCTGTGACACTCTCTAGGTCCATCCACCTCACTACAAATAACTCAATTTCGTTTCTTTTTATGGCTGAGTAATATTCCATTGTATATATGTGCCACATCTTCTTTATCGATTCATCTGTTGATGGACACTTAGGTTGCTTCCATGTCCTGGCTATTGTAAATAGAGCTGCAATAAACATTTTGGTACATGACTCTTTTTGAATTATGGTTTTCTCAGGGTATATGCCCAGCAGTGGGATTGCTGGGTCATATGGTAGCTCTATTTTTAGTTTTTTAAGGAACCTCCATACTGTTCTCCATAGTGGCTGTATCAATTTACATTCCCACCAACAGTGCAAGAGGGTCCCTTTTCTCCACACCCTCTCCAGCATTTATTGTTTGTACATTTTCTGATGATGGCCATTCTGACCGTTGCGAGATGATATCTCATTGTAGTTTTGATTTGCATTTCTCTAATGATTAATGATGTTGAGCATTCTTTCATGTGTTTATTGGCATTCTGTATATCTTCGTTGGAGAAATGTCTATTTAGGTCTTCTGCCCATTTTTGGATTGGGTTGTTTGTTTTTTTGATATTGAGCTGCATGAGCTGCTTGTAAATTTTGGAGATTAATCCTTTGTCACTTGCTTCATTTGCAAATATTTTCTCCCATTCTGAGGGTTGTCTTTTCGTCTTGTTTATGGTTTCCTTTGCTGTGCAAAAGCTTGTAAGTTTCATTAGGTTCCATTTGTTTATTTTTGTTTTTATTTCCATTTCTCTAGGAGGTGGGTCAAAAAGGATCTTTCTGTGATTTATGTCATAGAGTGTTCTGCCTATGTTTTCCTCTAAGAGTTTGATAGTGTCTGGCCTTACATTTAGGTTTTTAATCCATTTTGAGTTTATTTTTGTGTATGGTGTTGGGAAGTGTTTTAATTTCATGCTTTTACATGTAGCTGTCCACTTTTCCCAGCACCATTTATTGAAGAGGCTGTCTTTTCTCCACTGTATATTCTTGCCTCCTTTATCAAAGATAAGGTGACCATATGTTCATGGGTTTATCTCTGGGCTTTCTATGCTGTTCCATTGATCTATATTTCTGTTTTTGTGCCAGTACCATACTGCCCTGATTACTGTAGCTTTGTAGTATAGTGTGAAGTCAGGGAGCCTGATTCTTCTAGCTCTGTTTTTCTTTCTCAAGATTGCTTTGGCTATTTGGGGTCTTTTGTGTTTCCATACAAATTGTGAATTTTTTTGTTCTAGTTCTGTGAAAAATGCCAGTGGTAGTTTGATAGGGATTGCATTGAATCTGTAGATTGCTTTGGGTAGTAGAGTCATTTTCACAATGTTGATTCTTCCAATCCAAGAACATGGTATATCTCTCCATCTATTTGTATCATCTTTAATTTCTTTCATGAGTGTCCTATAATTTTCTGCATACAGGTCATTTGTCTCCTTAGGTAGGTTTATTCCTAGATATTTTATTCTTTTTGTTGCAGTGGTAAATGGGAGTGTTTTCTTAATTTCACTTTCAGATTTTTCATCATTAGTGTATAGGAATGCAAGAAACTTCTGTGTATTCATTTTGTATCCTGCTACTTTACCAAATTCATTGATTAGCTCTAGTAGTTTTCTTGTAGCATCTTTAGGATTCTCTATGTATAGTATCATGTCATCTGCAAACAGTGACAGCTTTACTACTTCTTTTCCGATTTGGATTCCTTTTATTTCTTTTTCTTCTCTGATTGCTGTGGCTAAACCTTCCAAAACTATATTGAATAACAGTGGTGAGAGTGGGAAACCTTGTCTTTTTCCTGATCTTAGTGGAAATGGTTTCAGTTTTTCACCATTGAGGACAATGTTGACTGTGGGTTTGTCATATATGGCCTTTATTATGTTGAGGAAGGTTCCCTCTATGCCTACTTTCTGAGGGGTTTTTATCATAAATGGGTGTTGAATTTTGTCGAAAGTTTTCTCTGCATCTTTTGAGATGATCATATGGTTTTTCTCCTTCAATTTGTTAATATGGTGTACCACATTGATTGATTTGCGTATATTGAAGAATCCTTGCATTCCTGGGATAAACCCCACTTGATCATGGTGTATGATCCTTTTAATGTGCTGTTGGATTCTGTTTGCTAGCATTTTGTTGAGGATTTTTGCATCTACGTTCATCAGTGATATTGGCCTGTAGTTTTCTTTCTTTGTGACATCTTTGTCTGGTTTTGGTATCAGGATGATGGTGGCCTCAGAGAATGAGTTTGGGAGCGTTCCTCCCTCTGCTATATTTTGGAAGAGTTTGAGAATGATAGGTGTTAGCTCTTCTCTAAATGTTTGAAAGAATTCGCCTGTGAAGCCATCTGGTCCTGGGCTTTTGTTTGTTGGAAGATTTTTAATCACAGTTTCAATCAGTGCTTGTGAGTGGTCTGTTCATATTTTCTATTTCCTCCTGGTTCAGTCTCGGAAGGTTGTGCATTTCTAAGAATTTGTCCATTACTTCCTAGGATTTTTTTTCTAGCTCTGCTCACATAATGTAATTGTGTTGGCGATATTCTCAGCATGTTTTTAAAGTTCTCATTCCTCAACATGAGAAAATGGGTAAAGACATTTCATTTTTAGCTCCTAGATCAGAAGGATTTGTCTATGTTGATGATGTAGTTTCACTGAAGTAATTCCATAAATTACAACTTTTATACTGCTAGATAAAAGATGCTTACTGAATACTTTCAAAAGCAAATTTGAGATTGTTTGTCTCACTTACCATATTTTATTTCTAATATTTTTGTTCTATACAATACCTTAAGCGAAATATTATTTTTCTTATACATCATAAGACAACATGGGTCTGGAAATATGGAAATAGAGTGAAAACATGGTTTAAAGATAACTAAATTCTCTCTTGGCTTCTATTGGTGTCTCAGCTTTCATTGCATGGACACTAATTTTAGCACCTGCTCTGGTAGAGAATGCTATAGAAATTATTAAGTGAGAAATACACACACTATCAAGGTTTATCAATTTTATTTGTAGTTTCCAGCAAATAAACTGTTTTCTCTTCAAACAGAAGTCTATCCCCTTCAGTATTATATGTGAAGTACAGCACAAGACATTCTTTTGTTCCGGAATCTTTTTCTAAACATATAATTGCTGGATTCTGTTCTGTTAGAACTTATTATATAAGAGCATAGCAAGACAGTGACAAAATGTGTTGTGTGTTAGGATTTTGTCTTTGGTTGAAAAAGAATGTGGTCAACTGTTTCTCTGATAATGTCCAGCAGTTCGTTTATATTATACAGGGCTAGAATCAATTTGTGGACACTCAACCAAAGGGTGTTATTTCCTCTTCTGTAAATCTTTTTTCTATCAGAATCATCATGTTGTTATCTGTGTGGAACTCAGCAATCTCTTGGCCAGCTGATGAACCAAGATGCACTGGTGAATTTCATCACGAATCTATATGCCGTCAAACATTTTTTGAAAAATCATCTGCTGTTTCTGCATCTCCAAACAAACACCTGTTTGGCCAGACTGAAAGGAATTTCCACAGACTTTTGTGTGTATAGAAAAGTATAACGAAGAAAGAAAGAATGATTTTGACAACTTGTTCTCCAAAAGGAATTTTGAACCTAAGATTAATAAGTTTTGTAAATCTCCAAAATTCTTTCCTTTTCAGGGACTAAAAAATTTGCTGGTTTGGGTTAACCAAATGCGTAAGAATTTTGTTTAATATTTAAGCATCCATACTGTCAAAACGTTAAAAGAATTTTCTTCCAAAAGCATTTTTGGAATGTCTCATTTTCTTATTTGATTAGTGAGAACAAATTGTGCTTTTCATACCTTATTTTTCTCTTATTCTTATATTCTGTATAATGTGTACTCAAAAAGGATTTGTCATGCATGTTGCTATATGTGATTTTGGTGTCTATTCTGCTAAAATTTTGAGCTGGTAGATTGATCCTCTGCTTTTAGACGCTCTTTCCAAATGATGAAGAATATCCAAATAAATGTGTTCTTGAAAGACTAATGGCAAAAATTGGATTAAATAATTAAAAACTAAATACTGTTTTCAAAGGTTAATATTTAATTTTAGGAAAACTCTTAATATTAGAGTTCTTCCTTTTATTATTTAATCTTAATATACTGTTGACTCAAACTGGATATAATATTATTTTTAAAGTTTTGTAACTAACGCAGTCTTCCAATTTTGTAATAATTACAAATATATGTACCTATTTATTTTAGTTAGAAGTTCTTAAAATTTGCTTTTGTTAATAAAAGTAATAGCTATTACAACCATATTTAAATGTTACAATATGTTTTACTTCAATAAGAGACAAATATATATCAAATGTCTGAGAATTGCAATAAATATATGAAGTGAATTTTACCTCAACTTAAATATAGAATGCAAACCTATATTTAAAGTTAAATATTAAGATATTGGCAGCAAATTTGAATTATGGTCTCTGTTCACTGTTGTGCACACTGGATATGATGGTAACCTATGTAATTATGTAATAATTACCCATGTGAATTTCAGGGACACCAGAATTTATACTGAAGGAGTTATTCAGTCACTTCGTTTTTAAAGCCTCAAAGCTCAAGATGAAATGCCAGATTCGGCTCATATGCTAGAGCTGGGGATGAAATTAGGTACATCTTTACTTAAAACCATTAAGATATAATAGATAATATATAAAGGTATATCTTTATATGTTATGAAGTTACAAAAGATATTTTTACTGTTTACGTCTATATTTTTGCCTGCTGAAAGTAAGTAAGCTTCATATGAGCAGATATTCTTTTCTGTTTTGTTTACGTCTTCATCCCTAATGCCCAGAACAACACCTGATATATTGATCTTTCTCAAAAAATATTTGTTGAACAAAGCAATGATGAATGGATTGTTTATAATAATCAACCACCATTAGGCCTAAGGAGGAATGTGTAGACCCAAGAAGACTAAAGAGAAGAACATGCAAAAATGGTGGGATCAAAATACTAGAAGTCTTTGTGAAGTTCAAATATTTTTGGAGAAGGGTTAAAAGAGGTAGAAAGAAGAATAGGAGGTGATGGTGTTAAAAGTAGCGAGGTTAATGGCAATGACAAAGTATGGGGTGTGACATGAGAGTGGGTGTTTGAGGCAGTTAAGTAAGAGGCAAAGATAATTAGAAATGAAGAGGTTCAGAAACTGGGAAGCCAGGATCCTAGGTGAATGTGGTGAGCTCTGGGGATATACTAGGCTCTCAATTTTGTCTCAATAGCTTTTTGAGATTTACTGGGGAAGAACGTAAGTCTGATGTCACTCACTGTGCACTGCTTCATCTCCAGACTCTTCCAGACTTCTGCTTCTTCTGTACCTAGAATTACCTTCCCCGTGTTTTGAGTCTAGTTGAAAATAAATTTATGATAAAGTTACATAGACGAGTATTAGTTAGAATATAGATTTATCTGCTCTAAAGATACTCAAAGTGCTTAAACAAGATAGAAATTTCTTTCTTTCTCATGAGACTGTTCAGAGGTAGGCAATCCAGGACTGGTAGAATGCCTCTGTTCCTTGAGGTCTTCTAGGAACAAAACTATCTTGGTGTCCTTGATCCTGAATCATCTCATTCAAAATGGTATGTCACCATATTTGATAGATCCACCCAATATCCAGATGAAGAAAGGGGGTCCATGATTGCATACTTTCTAGTGCCATCTAGAAGTATAATACTGTACTCCTGTTCATGTCTTATTGGCCTGAAATGCCATAACTACCTGTAAGGGGGAATAGGGCTGTGGGCTATAGCTTGATAGCTAAGTTCCTAGCTAAAATTTGGGGATTCTATTTCTCAAATGAGGGGAGATGGATCTTAAACACTTTTAGTGTTGAGTTTGTTGATGGTCATGGGGATGATGAGGCCCCCAAAGTAATAGAATCCAACTGGTGATGTTTAACTATGTGCAGCGGCTGTGCTGCGGGTTAGGGACCCGGCAGGGCTCCGCGCAGCCCTGCTGCAGGGGGAACGGCACGAGGTCGAAGCTGGTAAAGAGAGTGGAAAATCAGACCCCGCCCCTCCCACTCATCGTGTTCTTGTGGAAACTAACCAACCGTGCCGCTGTGACCAGGACTGCTGTTCTCTGTGTCGTGATCTCTCCTCAACAACGACGAAAGGAATAAAATACCACTTGTTTCCTGAAAAAAAAAAAAAAAAAAAAAAAATGGTGGCCAGAGAGCCACCATTATTGTAACAAATGGCAAGGTTGAGGGTCAGCTAGTGGGATTGAGCTTCTGAGATGGTTAATAGACCCTTGTTTTTCTAGGGGAAAAATTGATAGGCAGTCAAGCAAGATATCATAAATGAGGTCTTTTGTAGAAATCTAGAAATTTTTCAGAGGTTCTCTTTTATGTCTAAAACTGCTTTGTATGGAAACTGTACGAGCAGAAAGGGTCTAAAACTGAGCTGTAAAAAGGGGAAGCTGGAGATGGTGACAATTGGATTGGAAATGGTATTTAGCTTTGTCTAGGACATCTATGAAATTAGCACAAGTGTCATGGTGACTTGGAGAAAGAATTTGACAATGATAATTCTTAGAATTTTAAGACAATTAGAGAACGATAGCTCAAGTTTGTTATCAGGAAACTAAGATGGAATTGGCTTATGAGATGTTGATATGATCTGTAACATAATATTAGGATAGTTCTATTATTGATTAATGAAACAGAGGGCTTTAGAGTACTCCTGTAATCAAATGTTGGTATTAATTATAAAGCATAATTTGGATGTAAAAAATAATTGATGTAGTGGATTAATAGAAAGCACACACTGCCACATAATTTATACATTCAAATAGAAGTGGAGATTATCTCAAACTAATCACTGTTAATTTTCTGTATATTGCTCTGTTAATATCATGACTTCAGACTTACCTTCATTCTACCATGAATATAGCAGGGTACTGATTTAACCTTTTTGAAATATTCAAAGATTTTGCAATAGTTTTCAAAAAATGGAGGAAGTTAAAATGAAGATGAAATAGATTCTAGACCATTTAGATAAGGCAGCTGTCATTATAATTGAAGTCAAGGACGAAAAATATACTTTACTCCATTAAATTTAGCTCTGAACTTACTGTTCATAGGGATAGAATAGAAACTATCTCACATAATTCTCATTGATTATAAATTGGAAATATACAAAGTTTCCATAGATTTTTCTTGCTTTCTCGCAATCCTTCTTTGAGTTATTTCATAAACTATAAAGAATAGCCCATTCCCTCTGACATTTTGTGTTTCTGCTTAAAAATTTGTATTAAAATCTATTTTATTCTGATGATCTTCCCAGCATTTGTGTAAAATAATATCACAGAGTGAGTCTAAGTGAGAGGATGGAAGAGTCCTTCCAAAGGTGACATTCCAAATAAGCCACATCCATAAGCATCAGACATCCTTTATGTTTATATTATTTAAAAAGGCAGGACTAAATATCCTGAACACTAGTGCTGATGGTTTTATCTTTACAAATTTTGGTATATTATTTGACTTCTTTGAGGTACAATTTCCACATTTGAAAGGTGAAGCTAATGATATGTACCTTGACATTTTTGTTCTAAGGATTATAACGTAGCAAGCTACTTAAAAAATACTTGGTGAATCAATGAATTCTTGAAAAACATACTTAAAAATTTTAGCACACAGATTATTTTCAATAACTATTATTTCCTGCTAAGACAAATTTTAAATGCTTAGAAAAAATATTGACCTGTTGCACTAATAGAAGTTGTATTTTGTTGAATAACAAGTCTTATAATAATTTCACTTAGTTTTCTGTGTTTAAAGATATCTTACCATTGGAACTGTATACTTATAAAGAGGCCAGCCGGTGATCCTGAGCCACAGACACTGCAACGCTGAGGAATCGAATAGCTTCCTTAGTTTGCTTTGCCATTGTCTCTAACTGCTTAAGTGATATCAAAAGACCTTCCTTCCACAGTCTATTCTGTAAAAAGAGTATGGAATATCAGAGAGAGCCTGTGTAAGAACATTCATAAGCCACCCATAAATGCAGTTCTTCAAACTTTGTTTTCTGCACTGTTTTGTATCCTCCAAATACTATCGTGTTTTTTAAAATTTTTTTTCTCTTAGAGGATAAGTTCTCTATGTTCAAGGAATGACATTCTGAGTCTAGCACCACACACCTCTGTATATAATATAACGCTCACTTTAATTTCTTGCTCTCCATTATGCTTATGTTTGCAGGTAGCTATGCTTCCAAGACTCCTTTGAGGTTGTTCAACAGAAGACTCCTTGAGGAATCAAATATTTCATGCCAATTTCTACTGAAGCTATGGTTTAAATGAAATACCAAAACATAAACTATAGCTTCATTCAGGGATTCACTTGTTCCCAGAGCCTTTACATTGGCCATTATCAAGGTCACTAAGGCTGGATGAACTCTATCTTGTTGCATCTGAGCCTTGCATGCCTCACAGTAACCTTGAAGTATCACTGAGGAAAATTTGAGTGTCTCTAAACCCAGGATTTGATCAGATTTATTCCTAAATGCAGGGATATATTTTTTAAACTTTTATTTTATGTCTACTTATACCTAAAATCTTTTTTGAAAAAAACTGAAAAAACTATAAATCTTTATTTGTTGTCATGCTATCTCAAATGTCTAACATTGCTCCCTATTTCATTAATTGCTTTAAAACTAAAGTTCAGAGTAGTGAAATTGTGTATATAACTTTCTTAACCCTAGTTTTGCTTTTGTCTTGTTTCCTCTCATGGGTTAACCTCAAACCTTGATTAGTTATTTAAAAATCAATATCTTATAAAGGGAAAATTACTTTTATATCTTACTTTACAGTGTTTTGCTATACACAGCATTACTGGTTTAAATGAAGAAATGTTAACTGTTTAAATCAAAAGTAAACCTTATGCATGGCTTATATACAGCAGACTCAGCAGGCATGGGCTACTTCATGGCAAAAAAAACAAACAAACACATTAATAAAGTAGTTTATCACCTACTTACTCCCCCAAATTCATTTAAAATTAGGCTCAGTTATGTTCATTGGCAGCTTATTGTGCTTATTCGTTTGTTTTGTGCTTTCTTTTTCTCTCTTTTTTTTTTTAATAACATGCTTTTAAGAGGTTGGTATTCAGAAACTTTAACACTTGCAATTGGAGGTTAGTTATTCCACAATTAAAACAGTGGCCAGCCATCTACTTATACTGATTATGTGGATTTACTTTATTCACACCTTCAGTCTTCTAAAAGGAGCTGAAGTCAGGGACTTAAAATTCTCCTTTTCCTTTCTAGCACTTCTTACCTGAGCAATGTAGATTTGCTAGTATTCTTGTTGTTCTCTATGCACATTGTGTCTCCAGGCCTAGCCTTCGAGTGGAGTGTAGCTGGAATGGTTAGGGTCACTATACAGGATTTTGTTCAAGGTGAAAATGCCCTTCTAGTGTTATACTCTTTATGGAAGAAAGTGGAGCCAACTCACAGTTAGGGTTCTTTTCTATGTCATATGTTCACTGATTAACAAGATGCTGAGCTTGAGGAGGGCCCACTCATTCCTAAGAGTACTGACAATGTGGGCACTGAGATGGTGTTAAAACATATAATTCCAAAACTTTTGGAAAAGCAGGCAGAATATCACACAATGAAGCTAAGCAATGAAAGCAACATTGAGAGTGCAAAAATAAGCCAAATGAAGTAACTTCTATAAAGTAGAAAGCAACCAAAGAAATATCCTGTTTTCCACAAACTGAACATATTTTAAAGCTTTAAGGTACATGTAATGCTTCCAGACTAAAGGCAAGGAACAGCTGATGATTGTTTCTGTGAAATAATTCATAATTATTCTGTTAAACGGTGTAATTACATAATTACATGTGAGCAGAGTTAGTTTTTTTTTTTTTAACTTAGTTTGGGGTGCAGTTTCAAGCACTATTGAAAAGTGCTTTGGGTTTATGGAGTCAGGTGTAGATTTAAAACTCAGCTTTACTCTTTTTTTTTTAACATCTTTATTGGAGTATAATTGCTTTACAATGGTGTGTTAGTTTCTGCTTTATAACGAAGTCAATCAGCTATACGTATACATATATCCCCATATCCCCTCCCTCTTACATCTCCCTCCCTCCCACCCCCCCATCCCACCCCTCTAGGTGGTCACAAAGCACCGAGCTGATCTCCCTGTGCTATGCAGCTGCTTCCTACTATCTATCTATTTTACATTTGGTAGTGTATATATGTCAGTGCCACTCTCTCACTTCGTCCCAGCTTACCCTTCCCCCTCCCTGTGTCCTCAAGTCCATTCTCTACGTCTGCGTCTTTATTCCTGTCCTGCCCCTAGGTTCTTCAGAACCTTTTATTTTTTTAATTCCATATATATGTGTTAGCATATAGTATTTGTTTTTCTCTTTCTGACTTACTTCACTCTGTATGACAGTCTCTAGGTCCATCCACCTCACTACAAATAACTCACTTTCGTTTCTTTTTATGGCTGAGTAATATTCCATTGTATATATGTGCCACATCTTCTTTATCCATTCATCTGTCAATGGACACTTAGGTTGCTTCCATGTCCTGGCTATTGTAAATAGGAAACTCAGCTTTACTCTTATCAGCTGTATGAATTTGAGCCTCATAGGAATGAACTTTCTTCATTGTGTTATTGAGAGGACTTAAAGGAGACAAATTCATCTCAGGAACCTGGCACAGAGTCAGAGTTCGATGGATATTAATTGTCCATTTCATCCCTTCTCTTCTCTATTCGGAAAAAAAATGCATCTGATTTACTCTCTCAGGATAGAAACTGATGGAGAACAGCTGAGGTATAACTGGAGCAAACTAGAGGCTTCATAGTTTATGCTGCTCCAGACAGAAGCTGGTCCGCTGAACAGAGCTTAAACAAGCAGAAACTGGCTGCTCTGAAAAGCCAAGAAATCATGGTCATTCAAGAAATAGTAATGTTTAGAGAAGTAATAATTTGCAAAAGAATATCAACATAGGATTTAGGTACACTAAAGCTTAAAACTAGAATGGCTGAGGGAGAGGGAACAAAATGAGTGTTAAGGCAGTCGGGATATAAAAATAGACTCTTGATTTTTAATATTTAAAGATTTTTTTTCTCTACTGCTTAATAAAATGTAATTTATTTATGTCTTAAAAAGTGAATGTGTTTTAACTCTTTGGGAGTCTAATATTTGGTTGTTTGTTTTAAAATAAGCTTTATGTGATGGTTATCCTGGCTTTCTGGAAATTTTATGAGTTTTCTAGGCTCTTCTAATAAGAAGCGCTGCATGGATTAAAGATAAGGGCATGGTACAAAATGAGAATTTGAAAAGTAAGATCAAGAAGTAAAAGTAATTTCCTAATAATAATGGTGAAAATGTTATACTTTTTAGTAACAATAATTCTGCTATAGAATTTTGTGATTACCACACTTTACTGGAGAAATGGGATTAGGGATATTAAAGCATGAGTAAATAGCTATATGTAAAACGTATGAGTGCTGGAATCATAGGATGTCGCAGAAATAGGAACAACTAAGAGGCATTTGTAACACAGTGGAAAGAAAAATGAACGTGGAATCCCTAGACTACTGTTTAAATCCTGTGTCTACTACTTAGGCTGTAACTTCTCAGAGATATTCCACTTATAGAAATAGCTAGTGGGAAGCAGCCGCATAGCACAGGGAGATCAGCTCGGTGCTTTGCAATGACCTAGAGGGGTGGGATAGGGAGGATGGGAGGGAGGCTCAAGAGGGAGGGGATATGGGGACATATGTATGCATATGGCTGATTCACTTTGTTGTACAACAGAAACTAACACAGTATTGTGAAGCAATTATGCTCCAATAAAGATCTATTAAAAATATATATATATATAAATGCATACTTCATCTTATGGCTTCCAATCATGACAGAATAACTGGTATCAGACTTGCATTCCTATTGCAAACAACTATACAGCTGAACAAAATGTAACTGCTTGCATGTATTCAACAACAGGGGCAAAATATTGTGAACCCCAAGAGAAGAAAAAGACATGAATTCCACTCCATGTTACTTCTAGGTGCACTTTCTGGATGTCAGCACAGGGCAGTGAAGCTTAACAAAAGAAAACAGTCTACTTGAATTGAGAAGGCAGAGTTCTGAGTTTGGGGCTGCTTCAGTAGATGGAATTTTCAAGACATTGGTCCTAGAGAGGAGGGAGCAGCAAAGACAGGGATCTGAGAAGTCTGAGTGGGGATTTCTCACATGACCTTTGGCTGGTGGTTGGACTATAAACACATAGGGCAAGAGTGCATGAGGCCCGGTGGAGGGATGCTGCTGTAAGACTGAGAGATGAATGGAAATGTGAGAGGTCATGGAATGCTAGGAGATGATGGAATTCTGACCCAGCAAAAACATAAGAAATCACTGAAGACTTCAAGTATGTACTGAGATCCCAAATGCCTACTCTTTAGAAATAAGGGTGATATCTTAGGGTAAAGGCCCTGGATGAAGTGAGGACAAAACCTGTACAAAAATATTTATAGCAGCTCTGTTAATAAATGCCCAAATCTGAAAACAACTGAAATGTTCTTCAGTGATTGAATGGATAGACAAACTGTGGTACATCCATACAGTGGAATACTACTCAGAAGTAGAAACTAGCAAACTATTGTTACATGATACAATCTCAAAGGCATAACACTAAGTAAAAGAAACCAGTTTCAAAAAGGCACATACTATCTGGTTCCACTTATACACCTATATGACAATCTCAAAGAGAAAACTATGGGGTTGGGGAATATATCAGTGGTTGCCAGGATTTGCGCGGGAAGGATGTGGATACAGAGGAATAGCACACGGGAGTATTTTGGAGTGATGGGACTGTTATGTATTCTGATTGTTGTGGTGGATGCATAGATTTTTATATATGTTTAAATTCATAGGAATGTATACCAAAAAATCATTTTACTATAAGGTAATAAAAGAGATAAAATTAAACAAACGTAGTATATATATTGTTTTCAAGTACTTAAAGGAAACATGGACACAATGAAAAAGTGAATGGGGATTCTTAGTGGAGAAATGGAAATTTAATAACTTGAAAAACAAAATAAATCGATATTACTAGTATAATATCAGAAATAAAAATATTAGTGAATGTACTTTATGGCAGATTTAATGCTGTAAAAGAAAGAGTTGGTGTACTTGAAGTCAAATTAATAGATATTATTGAATTGAAGAAAATGGGAAAAATTTAAAAAATATTCATATATATAGAAATATATATTTATATATGCATATTATAGATATAATTTATATTTGTACATTAAACATATAATATATATTTATAATATATATTTATAATACATAATATATATTTATAATACATAATATATATGTATAATATATAATATATATTTATAATATTAGGGTCCCAGAAAGAGAAGAGAGAGAGAGAGAGAGAGAGACCAAAAAATTCCTGAAGAAATAATGGTCATAAACTCCCTAAATTTGGTGCAAAACATCAAATTATATTTTCAGGATGATCTGTGATGCCTAAGCAGGATGAATACGAAGAAAACCAACATATGGAAAAACTGCTGAAAATCAATGAGAAAAAGGATATCTTGAAAATAGCCTCAGCTAAGGGAAGAGTGAAAGAATTACAAATTACATCTCATCAGTAACAGTGGAGGTCAGAAGTCAATAGAATTACATATTTAAAGTGCTAAAAAAAGTGCTCCAAATTTCAAGTGAAATGTATATTCACATAAACAAAAGCTGAGAAAGTTTTTGCAAGCAAACCTAAATATAAGAATCGATAAAGGAAGTTTTCAATGGAAAAAAAATGATACCAGATGGAAACAATTTAACAGGAAGAAATAAAGAACACTAGAAATAGTAAACATGTGTTTAAGTGACAAGCAAGCTTCTAGAGGAAAATGTGAGAGCTTCATGATCTTGGGGGAGGCAAATATTTCTTAAAGAGGTAACCAAGAGGGTTAATTTTTTTAAAATTTGACAAATTGGACTTCATAACTGTAAAACTAATGCTCCTTGAAAGAAAGCAAAGAAAAAGGACAAGATTGAAGAAAGTATTTGAAATTCATATAGGTTGTAAAGGACCTATATCCTGAATATGTAAGGAACTGTACAAATCAGTAATAAAAAGGCAACCACATAAAAAGGGGCAAAAGAATTTACAGACATTACACATGAGAATCTATACATATGTCCAGTAAACACATGAAAATGTGCTCAATGTCATCTGTCCTTGGAGAAATACAAATTAAAAACACAATAAAATATCAAATCAAACACACTAGACAACTAACTATTAAAAGTATGCACAGAACCAAATACTGGTGAGGTTATAGAGCAACTGAAGCTCTCATAAGTTGCTGGAAATTGTACAATGATTTTGGAAAACAGTTTGACAGTTTCTCATACAACCATACTCACTCCTAGGAATGTACTTAAAAGAAGCAAAAAAAAAAAAAAAGTCCACAAAAAGACTTGTGCAGGAATATCTCTGCACTTTTGCTTCTAATAGACCTAAACCAAAAACAACAATAGACTCAAATCAAAATTGTTTTATATTCATGTAATGGAATTCTACATAGCAATCTTTTTAAAGATTTAATTACTCATACACTCAAGAACGTGGATGAATCTCAAAAACAGTGTTGAGTGAAAGAAACCAGACACAACAAAGCACATATTGTCTGATTCTATGATATGAATTTCATTCAAGAATAGACAAAACTATGTTGTAGAAATCAGAACAGTAGTTACCTATGAGAGGTGGAGTAACTATAAAGGGACAGTGGAATTTTCTAGGATATTGGAAATTTTCTGTATCTTAATGGAGTGTTGATTACACCTATGAATATACCAAAACTCATTCCATTGTACACTTATGATCTGAACATTTCATTCCATGTAAGTTGTACCTCAATAAAAAATACATTCCTCATATAGATTTAGAATTGACAGAAAGAGAGAGAGGGAGAGAGAGAAGCATATGGCACTTGATGGAAACTTGAATGTTTTTCTTTTACATTTTATCTTAATTCAAAAGCTATTTACACTATAGCCAATAATAACAGAGGATTGGAGAGTAACTAATTTCATCTCTACCGTTAACATCACATGATGAATGGACTGCCTGTAATGTAGTCAAATTAGTTTAACAATAGTATATTTTATGATCACTGTGACATTTTAAAAATAATAGTCAATGAGCTACATCCTAGGTAACCAACATTAGAAACATCTCTGAGTAAATCATGCATTGAAAATATATATACAGGGGGCTTCCCTGGTGCTGCAGTGGTTGAGAATCCGCCTGCCAATGCAGGGGACACAGGTTCGAGCCCTGGTCTGGGAAGATTCCACATGCCGCGGAGCAACTGGGCCCGTGAGCCACAATTACTGAGCCTGCGCGTCTGGAGCCTGTGCTCCGCAACAAGAGAGGCCGCGATGGTGAGAGGCCCGCGCACCGCGATGAAGAGTGGCCCCCGCCTGCCACAACTAGAGAAAGCCCTCGCGCAGAAACGAAGACCCAACACAGCCAAAAATAAATAAATAAATAAATAAATAAATAAATAAATAAATTTATTTAAAAAAAAGAAAATATATATACAGATAATTTTGCCAAGTTGTAATATAAAATTGATTGAAAAGTAAAAATACAGAATTCTGTATATATAGCATGATACAAGAAGTATGAATCTTTGTGTAATTTATGTCAGAGTATGGGCATAAGTACAGTTAGGGGAAATGGAGAAATTATATCATTACCTCTGGTTGGTGGGATTATAGATGAATTTAATTTTCTTTTCTATGCGTTTTGGTATTTTCCTAATATTTCACAAGAAGCATACATTATTTTTATTATAAGAAAAATATACAGTATTGAACTATTTTTCAAATGTTATAGCAGTGCCCAATTTTAAAGCTCCCCTATATGTATGAACTTATTTGATTTTCACAACTGTTTGCTGTAGGTGGGATAAGTGTAGGTATTTCCAGTTTACAAATAAGAAATTTTATAAATGTATCTCACAAAGTTGAAGAGTAAACCAAGTTCAGACCATCTAATAAATGGCAGGGCAAGGAGTAGAACATGTGTGTTGCAATTTCTGATTTTTGTTTAGTTTAGCTTAGTTTAGTTTTTACTATACCTTGCTGCTTCTATGCATTAATGAGGCAGATGCCCTTATAAGATGTGTTGGTACTGAAGCCTTCCTAAGAGAGTTTAATAAAGCCTTAGCTGAATATTGTAGTGGTTAAAAAAAGAGGAGGCAACAGTTTAATAACAAAAAAACAGGCTGACTTGTAAAGGTATTGGTGAATTTCCCATGTGTAGGAGATAGTTGGAGGAACAATCACTGAAATTTTAAAGACCCCCCTCTAGGAGTATTAAGACGGAAAAAAATAAAAAGCTGTCAACTGATTTTATTTTTTACATCTTAGCTGCACTCTCTGCTTTGTTTCTAACAGGGCTTTGCAGTGCCTGAGATTAATGACATATTGTCATTTCTCCGAAAATTTTATTTCATATTTTTTCAAGCATACTTGCTGCCAGGTTGTTTTGGGGAAGTTATGGGAAATACTAAGCTGCAATTAGTAGCCATCTTAAATTCAATTTTGCCAGAACATAGTGGTCACTGATAGAACTCAGAAGAACAATTTTATCTTTGCTCAGTGTATCTTTGTGACAAAAGAACACTTATTGTCCCAGAATTCAAATATCTCAACACAGTAGTTTTCTAAGACCAGCTTTCCTCTAAATTTTCTGTCTTGGCATTATAGCTCTTATTAAAACCAGTATATGTTGTTATATTATTGGACTCTGGAATAGAGTTAATGACAGTGAAGACATACATTACATTATTTGATTTTATTTGAATTGAACTTCTGTTTCTAGGTACTTGAGAAAACTACCTATTTAATGGGTCCCTAGTAAATCTTAAGATCAGTAGTTTCATTTTTTTCCCCTGAAAAACATAAAAGAGTTTTAAACAAATGAAAGATGTAACATGTTTCTGGAAAGGTATATGGAATCATGAAAAGGTCAATTCTCCCACAATTCGTTTTGTAAATTTTACATGGTTTCAGTAAACTTACCAGCAGGATGTTTTATTCCTCAAGCTATAGAAGTTGGTTTTAAATTCCATATGGAAAACTATGGAAGGGAGTGACTGTAGGAGGGATCCAAAATAGAAGAACATTAGAGTGGGGGCTTAGCCCTACCAAATATTAAAATGTATTATAGTATCTAAAATATACTACATAACTAGATGTGTAGTATGGTATTTAGGTATGAATGGACAGAAGGACCAATGGAATTCATTACAATATTTAGAAAGATTCAAGTATATTTGGAAATTAACACTTAATGTAAAGAAAGGTAGATTTAAAAAAATAGTGTTGAGACAACTGGATCACCATTTGGAAAAATTAAAACTAGGTTTCTGGGACTTCCCTGGTGATGCAGGGGTTAAGAATCCACCTGCCAATGCAGGGGACACTGGTTCCAGCCCTGGTCCGGGAAGATCCCACATACCATGGAACAACTAAGCCTGCATGCCACAACTACTGAGCCTGCTTGTCTAGAGCCCGTGCTCCACAACAAGAGAAGCCACCTCAATGAGAAGCCCACGCGCCGCAACAAAGACCCAACACAGCCAAAAATAATTAATTAATTAATTAATTAATTAAAAAAAAAACTAGGTTTCTACCTCATGTTATATGTACTGAGACAAATACCAATGTAATCAAATAACTAAATGTAAAAAACATAAAACATTTAAGTTTGAGAAAACATTATTGATGAATTACTTTATAATTTAGGATTGAAAAAAAGCTTCCTATCTGCTTTCCATATTTTGAAACAATAAAAAAAATGATGAATTCATTAAAAAACACTTTTGCATGCATTAAAAAGAAGAGCAGAAGCAAAATCAAGAGACTTAACTCAAAAAGGAATAATAATATTTGCAACTCATGTTACAAGCAAAGTGCTAATTTCCAAATATAAGGAGTTCCTAAATATGAAAAAGAAAAATTCCAAAAAAGTGAATGGAATGAGAGGGGAAACTAATCAGAGATTTAACAAATAAAAGAAATATAAATGACCCTTAACTATACATAAAATATTCATCCTGACTCTTAAAAAGAAAAATGCAAATTAATCTTTATTGAGACAGCAATTCCCAATAATTCTATTGTCAAAAATCCAAAAGTTGACAAAATACTCTGTTGGCAAGGCTGTGAGGAAATAATAAGTCATATATTCCAAGTGGGAATGCAAAAATGATTCGACTCCTATGGAGAGAAATTTGGCATTACCTGGTTAAATTATATCTCATTTGTCTCAGAAATCCTACTTCAAGAAAACTCACTCAAAGAAACGTGAAAAAATATCAAATGACTTACACAAAGTTACACATAATAGCACTTTAATAGCAAAAAAACTAGAAGCAATCCAAATATACATTAATACAGAGTTACGGTTTCACCCCACAATGAAGTAGTATGTAGTTGCAAAAGGGAAGAGTCAGAATTCTATACATTGATACAGATTTTTACATTTTGACATGGCACAATCTCTAGCACACACCATTAAGTGAAAATAGGAAAGTGCTAAAAGCATAAACAGGTGTGCTCCCTTTTGTGAAAGAAGCTGACTGTATGCTTACATTTGCAGAAAGAAAGAATTTGAGTTACCTAAATTCAGCTGTTAGCACAATCCTAGATCAATATCATGCAATCCTCCCTCACCCCCCCAAAAAATTATTCCATCATCCAAGAGGGATTGATCTCCTTATCAGGTTGTCCTCTTGGAATCTGGACCCAGTTATGGCATGCCAGGCCAACCCCATAAGAAATTCTTTGGGGCGTATGGTCAACCCCACAGGAGAGCAGAGAGACAGAGATCTCCTTGAAAGTAGTAAAAAGTACCATGATACTGCTGAGCCCCAGTCCCAGACATCGGAGGAAGAGTTAGAAAATTCTAGGGAAGGCGTTCTGAAGTGCAGTGCCTCCTGAGATACAGGACCCAGGCCTACAGGCAATAATGTGTATGTAGAAGACTGGAATAGAAGTGAGAATTCTATATACTTTTTACTTTGGAAACTGTAAACGTTTGCAAAATTGAAAGATAAAAACTAAATTTTTTAAAATAAAGCACTAAAAAGTTCAAGTTTGAACCTAAAGTTCAAAATACATGGAAACAATGAACTTTACCATATATTAGGTTGGTAAGATAAACATACAAGGAATTAAAATACTTCAACTGACCTTACAACACGGTGTTTTGTGATACCTGTTAAGGACAAAAACCTGGAAAGCAATCTTAAACTTCATTCAGCAGTCTCAGTGTTAGTAATAATACTGGTATTATTATTTTGAAACTGACATTTATAGTCAGTGCTGCTATAACATGACATATATTAAAGTCACCATGCTTTGCCAAGTCCTGCAGTGAAAACCACAGAGCGTATGGGAAAAAATGGAATTACGAATACAAAGCTAAAAAACTTTACAAATAATGCATTTTGTCATACAGGGTGAAGTAAGTCAGAAAGAGAAAAACAAATATTGTATAATATCGCTTATATGTGGGATCTAGAAAAACGGTATAGATGAACTTATCTGCAAAGCAGAAACAGAGTCACAGATGTAGAAAACAAACTTATGGATACTAAGGGAGGAAGGGGGGTGGGATGAATTGGGAGATTGGAATTGGCATATATACACTACTATGTATAAAATAGATAACTAATGAGAACCTACTGTATAACACAGGCAACTCTACTCAGTGCTCTGTGGTGACCTAAATGGGATATATGTATATGTATAACTGATTCACTTTCCTGTACAGCAGAAACTAACACAACTTTGTAAAGCAACTATACTCCAATAAAAAAATAATAATAATAAATAAATAATAAAATAAGAAGTTAGAGACCTATTAAAAAGAGAAGGATCGTTTCACAAAAGTTAAATGATTAGGAGGCAAACACTATAATACACTTTATAAGACCTGAAGCTTGCTTGTGGAAGTGGACATTGAAAATGTTGCAGGTTATGAGTTATTGTAAGGTAGTGAAAGGATAGTTATCTGGAATTGGAGAGAAAGTTATTGCTCTAAATGGTGTGGCTCAAAACAAAGGTATTGACCTGAAGTATCTAGTAAATTTTTGAGGTATGTGTGGATTTCTTGTATTTCCATGTGACTCAGTTCAGCTGGGGCCAGTTGCCTGTGTTCACCTAGTGTTTCTGGCAGAAGAAATCATGTATAAACAAATGAGAAATTTGCATTTAAACTCAAATTGTTTCCTAATATGTAAATTACATTGAAACAAATTCATGTTTTCAAAAGAAGTGTTATAGCATAACTGACTATACATTATTATAAGATAAAAAACTATGTTAATGTTGTTAGGAACTATGATTTCATCATAAAAGAATAAAATAAACATAAAGAAGTTAATAAAAACCTTGCAATGGTAAATACAAAACGTAAGTATTGGTGTTAATTTGTCCTTATTTCCTTTTTGAAAAAATACAAATTTCTGTTTGTCCACTTAAAACTCCTAGAAGAAATGACAACTCAGAGACAATGATCACCCTAGTACTCATATGTTGGTCTCTAAGCATAGTTCCCCAATACAAGAATCCATGGATCTTTAGAGAAATGACTCATTACTGTCTGGGAAAGAGAACGGTAAAGATAAGACTGGAATATCTTTTTTTTTTTTCCAAAAGGCTAATGGCATCCTGTCTAAAGGACACTGAGGCTAGCTTGAAGGGACTTCCATCTGGCCAAAGATCGTACAGTTAGAGTGTTGAAATAAAATTATGACTGCAACTGATTAAAACAGATCATTAAATATATAAAATCCATGAGCTCATTGTGAAATTGAAGAAGAGAGAGAAAAAATAAAAATTAAACTCACCAGTCATTATTGGATGTCGATAAGGCACCAACTCATTAATCTGAAATTTGATAATCAAAGAGAAAGAATTAAGCAATTATTTTGCCTTTTAGGGTAGTACACATACCCATAGTGTGGAGAGAGAGAAAATCTTTGTTACAAAAGAAATTTCAGCTAAGAGATGTAGAAGGAATGATAGAATTAGCAAAACCACAATGAAATATCTGATTTAAGAAATGGTTATTAGCAGATGATTAAAAGATTAGGTGAAAATTTCAAGGGGACCTCACAGTAAAGGGATCAGGCTGTGACCACTTGAACTTTGTTACCCAGTTTTAGAATTATTATAAGCTGAACAAACAACATAATTTGCCTCACAATGTAATGAAATAGTATGTACACAGCAGCATGAATAGTTCTTGCATAAATAAATTTAACTTTATCAAACGTTCAGATCTATCTCTCAGTCTGCAAGAAACAGAGGAGATAGAAAACATTAAATACTATCATGCGAAAGCAATCAGTCAAATCTAGAATGTGACATGGTTTACAGAATACCGACTTAGTTCCTTTAACAGGACAATTGCATGGAAAAGGAAGGGCTGCTCTGGATTAAGTAGATTTAAAAGAGTTTAAAGAGACAACACAACAAATTTAATGTTTGTTCCTTATTTAGATCCTTAGTCAAAGAAAATCACTGTGAAAAATAATTTTTAGACAATTGGGGAAATTTGAATTAAAAACTGTGCTTTGAATGATATTAGGAAATCATTTTTAATTATTTCAGGTATTGATAATGGCTTTGAAGTTGTGAAAGGAAATTTCTTTTGTTTTAAGGCACGTAATGAAGTATTTGTGTAAATTTGGTTATCTTGTGTCTGAAAAATATGCCAAAAAAATCCACTCTCCACCCCCGCAAAATTCAACCTGGTGATGATGAATGAACAGGAAGACAAAATGTCAATGGTTGTGATGCTAAGTGACAGGTTCATGTAAGTTTGTTTTATACTCTCAGCTTTGTGAAGGTGAGGAAAATTTCAAAATAAAAGGTTTAAAAATAGTAATTAAAATAGCAGAATGTCATTTGGATACTAGATCTAGTCAATGGCAAAAATATGTCATTCAAATTCTTTCAATGCCTCGCCATTGAAATCATCCTTATTCGGTACCTTCATAATAAAAATCAAAAGAAATTTTAACCAGTGTTTCTTTTCACCTGAGGCTACAATCCATTAACAGGTTTAGTGGGTCTGAACAGCATTCTCGAAAATGAAATAGAAAAGAAGCAAAACATTAAAAAAACAACCAACAAACAACAGTCTTCCCCCACCCCCAACAAATTACTAAAATGAAAAGAAAAAGAAAGGAAAAGAAAATTTTCCAGTACATCATAGAATATAATGAAAAATCATTACATGGAAAACTATGTTTCTATTAGGTTGTGATATATAAAGTAAAAGTTATGGTTAAAATAATCAAAGGCCATCACTCTAAATATGCTTGAAAATGACTACCAAGCCTAATTGCAGCACAGCCAGTGACTCCTGCCCATCTTGTTCTTCTTACAGGACCTAGAGTACTTGACTCTTTCTTAGAAACTCATGACTCCATACCTATGACCCTGAATTGTGTCTCTGCCCTGCTCAAAGCTCCTTTCCCTGACCAGCCCACATAAAACAGCATTCTCCCCAACCCAACCTGCTGATACTCCTTATTGCACTAAACCTCCTTTAGTACTTTTTATCCTTTCTAAAGTGTGAAATATAACACATTTAATGAATCATGGGTAAAACGTAATGCATGATATAATAAATAATTATAGAGCAAAGCATATGGAACCACCCCAGGAAATTTTTCATATAACCTTTATTACCATCTGACTTCTGCATTTTCTTTTTTTTTTTTTTTTTTTTTTGCTGTTGTTCTCTTTCCTCCCTCCTTACTGTGAAATCCATGAAAGCACTTTTACTGTTTCAGGCATTGCTATATGCCCAATACAGAGAATGGAATTAGTCGGGTACTCAATAATTTTTTTGTGTGGAATAAATCAATAAATTTATTATTTTTCAAATGTATACTCTTTTGTTAGGAATTAAAATAATACAGGTATATCACAGTAGCTTTTGTCTAATGTTGCAATTTCCAGTGTGAGGGGTCTTTATTAGTCAGGTCTCAACCGAAGATGCAGAATCAGGAGATTACTTAGAGAGATGGATAGATAGATAGATAGATAGATAGATAGATAGATAGATAGATGATAGATAAATAGAGAGGGAGGAAGAGAAAAATATATAAAGATTTATTATACCATAGTGGGGAAACTGGCTAAGCAAGTCCAAAATTTGTAGGGCAAGCAGAAGGGAAGATCATGGCCATGCTAGAACCTACAGGCATGAGCTGCAACTGTAGTCTGTTCACAGGCAGTCAGGTAAGGAAGATGCAGAGAGGGGAGATCAGTTATAAATTCGATAGCTGTTTGAAGTCTCATTCACCAGCAAAAGCCCAGTCCCTTTTAAGGATTTGCTTGATTAGGTCAGGCCCCCCCAAACATGATCATTTTAGCATTAAAGGCAACTGATTGGAGACATTAGCTACATCTACAAAATCCCTTCACAGCAGTCACTAGTGCTTGATTTGAATAACTGGGAGAGGGTGTGCATAGGCTGCAAAATGCCCACTGGCTCTCCGTTCCATCCTGGTAGTTTAGTTAACCTGGCCAAGTCAAGGCATCACAAGCCCATCACAGGGTCTGAAAGTTTTAATAAATGAAAACATTAGTAATAACTATTTTACATCAATATGATAATGTCTCATTGAGGGTCTCCTGTTTATGAGAGCTGAGTCTACCCTGACAATATTTGCCCAGAGTACAGAAGAATCTCTCAGCCTGGCTTCCTATGAAGCAATTGCAAAGATGCATTGCTACTTTGGTCTAATCGTTAAAGAGTGGAAATGAATGAAGAGCAGATTTTCAGGTTTCAAGCTATATTTTGAGGTGCCAAGACTACAGGGTTCAAAGAGAAATAACTGGCCATTCTAAACAAGATTGATACTTTTTATTGGTAACCTGAACACTTCAAAATCATTCATAGAATCAAATGTTTTCACAGTTTGGTGACAAAGTACCTTGAACTTGACATCAGTGGAACCCATTTAAAACAAATGGAGTTTAAGTCACATCTCATGAACATTTTATTCTTGGTCTTTCTTCTGATATTGCTATCACAGTGACAACTAATGTCAGTTGAAATCTGACAGGATATTTAAACGCCAAGTATATCCCTTTCAGGTTAAATTTCCATAATGTCTTGGTTGCTGAATTATGTAGTGTACTTGAACTAATTTTCTGAAAGCTAATCAATGCTAACCTACCCAAGATAACTTTCAGGCAGTTGTTCAATTGAAGAGAAATCCAATGATTGCATGTAATGATGGTTTCCTTTAAAATCTGATGGCTTAAGGAAGTTAGAACAGAATGAAATTACCTTCCTTACTCAGTAACTTAGAGTATTCTCTTCCCTCAGTGATACAAATCAGGAGAAATTTGGTCATAAGAATTTCCTAAGTGAGAGAAAAGTTGAACTAGTGTAAAACTAGTTGGATTTTATGGCTACCCCTACAGGGTAGAAAGAAGCAAGGAAGACTCTAAAGTGTGGTTATTTAGAGTCTGACTTTCAGAGGAATTCTTTTATTACCGAACTCCTATTCAGCCCGCTTCCAGCTGAAAATGTCATTATTTTCAAAGGAGAACATAGTATTGCATGCTTATTCTTTATCAGCAGAGATCTTGAGGGTTACTATGCATTCTATTACATAGCCAGGGATCCATGCCTAGAAGGCACTTAAAATGCTTAGAGTTAATTGATTACAAGCTTTCAAGCACATATATTTTCTTTGCAGAAAGGTGATTTTTTTTTTGCACTGCTTGGGAAATATAAGCTAGGTTTTCAGGTTCAGAATGCGAAATTTAAAGCTAAGGTAGTAGTTTTTTATTTTTATTTTTGAATGAGAATAGAGTAAAACATGTCAAGAGTATTGGAAATGATTGATCTTGAAATCTGAATAATGTGAGATCAAGAATAGTTATATTCTTTTCTTTTTAACATGGGTTTAATTATAAGTAACTTTATAATTTTATTTGTGCAAAAAGATGTATGAAACAGCCATTGGTTTAACTTAAATATCCACTCCTTTAAAAAGTCCTATTTACTTGAGAAATAGCAGTGGTATATAAACATGAAAGTAGTGAAAGAATATAATGTACTGATATTAAAAATACTGGGACTTCTCTGGTGGCGCAGTGGTTAAGAATCCGCCTGCCAATGCAGGGGACACGGGTTTGATCTCTGGTCTGGGAAGATCCCTCATGCCGTGGAGCCACTAAGCCTGTGTGCCACAGCTACTGAGCCTGCGCTCTAGAAGCCTGCAAGCCACAACTACTGAAGCCCGTGCACCTAGAGCCCATGCTCCGCAACAAGAGAAGCCACCACAATGAGAAGCCTACGCACCTCAACAAAGAGTAGCCCCTGCTCACCACAACTACAGAAAGCCTGCATGCAGTAACGAAGACCCAATGCAGTCAAATAAATAAATAAATAAATAATGCTTTCATTGAAAAAAAGTAATGAAAATAACCACTCTGACTCATAACATACTGTCTTTCCCCATCAGCAGCTCTTTACTATTTTAAATTTATGCTTATAAAAATGAAAGGTAATATTGAAAACTGTGATTATCACTAAGTTTTTGGATTCTTTTTAATTAAAGCAGTTTTACAATTTTCCTTGAGGGAAAAAAAAAATAGCAGAGGTGCAGAAAATAACAAAGTCTGTGTAATAGCCTCCTAATAGCTGAATTATTCTTAAATATCTTCCATGAATATCTTTTCGTCTCCCCCTCCCCCTACCTTTTTTTCTGGAAAAGTAGGCCTATGGGATCTAGGAAATCGCTAAGACAATCAATGATTGATAACAATGAAGTAGACTCTCAGTTATCTCCTAGACCAATCACTTTCTTCCTTGCTAGTTTATCTCTTTTTTATTTGAGTAGTTCAAGAGTGGATTAAGATTTTGTACTTCATAAAGGTCTCTGATTGCCTTTTAAAATTCTTTTTTGCTTACAACTTTAGAGCATTGAGTCATTTTCTTTTTTAAAGCAAGCATTGGGCTAGTAATGTAAAGAGAGCCATTTTATGGCATTTTATTTTGTCCCTTTGAAGAGTTCTTGCAAATGAAAACAACTCCAGTAAGTCATCATAACAAAATCAGAGAGTTTGTTTACCAAGGAAAAGTCCAGCAGTTTGGTGGAAGAGTCTTCACAGGGTGTCAGTGATTACCCTGTGAATTTTCCACACTCCAATGTCTGGTACTCCCACACTGCAGTCTTGAAAACTTGAGTTGTCAATTCCCCAATGGTGGATTTATCTGTAGGTACAGATTCACATTAACCATGTCCAAGGACTGATACACAATGACAGAATCCTGTGAGACTCTATACTGAACATATATTCTTCCTGAAGATAGGCCCACAGGGGAAGCCAGGTTATAAAAAGCAGTTTGCTATTGAATATTGACTCAAGATTAAGCATCTATTGTGACTGAAGTTTCTTCATCAGGCAAAGATTACAAGAACATTCAGAATCAGTTGACCACAACTGCTTACATCCATGGTCACACTGGTAATTTCCTTGCCCAGGCAGAGGGAGAGTCAATTTCCAGTGTCCTTTTGTAGTTGGATGGGCACTGCCAAACTTGCTCTGTGACATTGCTTTTTCTAGGGATCAACAATGATCAATAGCCATCCTCATTGACAACTGCCTTTAAATGTCTGTGTATTTAGTCAGATTATTATAAGACATGGCTGGCTTAGAAGCCATACCATTTCTTGAAGATAACTTGCCTCTCTGCTCTGCTCCATTTGTGTATGCCTTTTAAATTTTACAACAAAAATTTTGCAACAAAAAAGACAACTTTTCCACAAATGTGGGAGGCCCACCTCTCTCATGGTATACTTGATTACCTGACCAGTTTTCCACTTTGAATTACTGAGATATAGTGATAGAGATTGGAGGCTTTTAGATTTGTGCTTCCCTTCATTCATGAGTTTAGTTATTACATCAATTATTTCCATGCTTTTTTCTCTCTTGGTAGTCAACCGTTTCGGTGAGTGCCTTGAAGTTTCTACAATTTTTTGCTGATTACTTGTGTCTCAGAAACTTGTATAAAGAGCTTCGAAAAAATATAGAAAATATCAGAAAGATCTGCTTAGAACTTCCAACATTAATGTAAAGATATTTCTGATGATATTTCTAACCCCTCACTAAGAAAATGAATTTGTTAACTATTTCCTCTTTTTTAAACATATTAAAACATACTAGATTTCATCATTAGGCAAGTAAATCAGTTTAAAATTATCATGTTATTCTTTTTATATAAAAATATATCTTTTATACATGTTCTTTATATATTGAATGTAATTCTGAGCGTGAAGTTGGGGAGATAATTTAAACAAAGTATCTTCATCTGAATTGTGGGATAACCTCTCATCTTTTGGTTAATGATTACTTCTAGGAAGACCCTCATAGCTATTTGAACAGCAATGAGAGTGATGTTTTTCACGGAAGACAGTTGGCTAGAGACATTATACATTGCGAGATATGGAAGTTATTTTCATTCATTTATTTATTCATTTATTGAATATATATTGAGTGCCTCATCTGTACCAGGTACTATGCTAGATTCTAGAGCTACACTTCCTGATATGGGAGCTGCTAGCTACATGTGACTATCCAGCACTTGAAATGTGGTAGTGTGACCAAGACAATAAATTTTAAATTTTATCTAATTTTAATTAATAAAAATAAAAATACTTGAAGCAGTATAAAATTTTTACTTGATTGTATGTTGAAATCACAATGTTTTGGATATATTAGTTTAAATATATTACTAAAATAATTTTATCTGACTTTTTTTACATTTTTCATGTGGCTACAAGAATATTGAAAACCCATGACTCATTATATTTCTATTGAACAGTGCTGTTCTGGAGCTTCTGTGGTGAATAAAATAGATATGGCCCTCACTATCATGAAACTTTGTGTTTTATTATAAACATTAAATATGGAAGATTCCTTTTGATTACTAATTTTAGCAATGAAAATTGCACCCAAAATGAGTAGCTGATGAAATAAATTGAGTTAACAGCAAATACTGAATGTTTGAATGTTGTACTAAAAAAAATCCTATAACAACCTAAGAGATCTTAAATATGTAGATGAATGAGGTTTTACTATTTCATGTAGTTCTATTGTAACCCATTTTATGATGGCATATTAGCCAGATTTTTGATTCTGGACAGATAGTCCATTACTTTATAGAAGCGTTCATTTACTTATTATAATAATTCTGTGAGGTAAGTATTAATTCTATTTTACAAAAGAAAAAAGATAGCCTTTGAGTGATTTTTCAGCTTTTAAAAACTTATGCAAAAATGATGAAAAGATTAACAATGCAAACTTGTATTTCTCATTTCAAACTTCAAATCTCCCTTTTCTACCAAGGATCAGCTTCCTTGAAATTGAAGAAGAGGCCTTTGCAATGCTATTTTCAGAAAATAATACTCTACTTGCAGCTCTGGTCCAGGGCATTCACACAGCATAGGAAAAAATTTTGACTTTTCCCAGAAAAAGAGTTCACCTTCCTCCATTCTGGGATTGTTGGTTATCATAACCAGTTAGCCACAGTCAGTCCTCTCCTAACAGGAGTTTTCTCATTTTTCTTTCTCTTGCTCAAAAGCCCCTGCTACAAACTGCATTAAGTACAGTACTAGGTACTCTTAGGTTTAGATACTAGAAGAAATAAATTAATGGAAGCATTTTTCCCAGTATGATCTGACATTGTCTCTAGGAAAAGCATGTAAACCAAGGAACTGAGTCATAATTTCCAGGATGCTAGTAGTGCAGATGCAGACGGCCTCATGAAAGCAGACTCCTTCAATCCAGAACAGCAAAACAAAATTCAATAACCTGATACTAAAACAAGTGATGGGTGAAGGTGGTCAAAAGGCACAAACTTCCAGTTATAAGATAAATATATCCTTAAAAAATAAATAAAAGCATAAACTAAGTGATTCTACTTAATTCTTAGATGAATTTCTTCAAAACATTTTCTAATCCTAATTTTAAATTTCTAATATCGCTTCCTCAATTTAAAGCCTGTACTTGTATAAACTAAAATTAAATCCCTGAGAATTCAGAAAAAATATTTTAGGAAAGATCTTAATATAAACTTCAATATAAACTAAAAGCAAATCATCAGAATGATGTAAAATAATGTTCTGGAAAAGAAAATAATATCATATATTTATTAGTCTAACAAACTCTTTAAAACAATAGTTAATTATTATGAAAATTCCCCATATTAAGCACCTTTATCTTTCATAGCTGTATTGTTATTTTTGTAGATTCAACAAGAAGCTATCCTCCTTTTCACCAGGACATACTTGAATAAATCAGTGTTGCAAACTAGACCTTGCCACAAATTATATTTATTTATTTATTTGTTTGTTTGTTTATTTATAACAAGTCCTTTATTGAGGAACAGGTACTATTCTTCCCACGTGGTCAAATAGAGCAAAACATCAAATTAATGATATAGAATTGGAAAAATCAATTAACAAAGTTATATGTGCATTAGGGAAGATGAACACAATTATAAGTCACAATTATAGCTAAAAAGGCAGAAACAAAACCTCTTCCACCCTAAGATACACTAACAATAAATGGTGTCACCCGGCCTCATTTCCTCACCAAAGTAGAGGAACCAATGAACATTTCCTGTAGTTGGCTAATCCCCTAACAAAATCATTATTCCTGATTTAGCAGTATTAATGTTGGATTTTATGGTGCAAATTTTGTAAACCCATTTTCTTTTTCAAATGCTTTTATTTCTGAGGCTTCTTTTTACAAAGAAAGAAAAAGCAAGGCTTATCAAAGCCCATGAGTTGAGATAAATCATAAAAACAAATTTCTGTTCTAGTTTGGGTTTGTGGATTAGTCTCACTGGAGGAAAAAGTGGATATTTTCACAACCATGTTAAAAGAAGATAGGCATTTAACATACGACAAAGATAAGGGAAAGGACCTTTTTTACCTTCCTAAAGAAAGGCTTTTCAATCCAACACCGGATTAACATCAGACAGGTAAATACAGTTGCATTTTTAAATTGCATCCATCTTTCATTAATGAAAAAACTACTTCTTTATATGTAAAACTGAATCACTTTGTTGTACAACTGAAACTAACAGAACATTGGTAATCAACTATACTCCAATATCAAATAAAAATTTAAAAAAGCAAAACAAACAAACAAACAAACAAAAACCTGCTTCTCATTGGTCTTAATTTGGGGACACTATAGATAACCATCGAAAAACAGCCATGTGACATAACCGCGTCCAACATCATCACTACATCTGAGCATAGATCTTAACGTGTCTTTCTGATCTATTGTTGCACTCAAACCCTTTTATTAAACATATTGAGTTGCAACTAATTCAATAAGTTAAAATCCTTTTCATGTAGTAGATACGAATGAAAGATACAATGTTTTTCAGGCTATTTTATGATTGTATATAGCAAATACAGAAATATATCAAATTTTGTCTGGTTTTCAGCTGGAAATTTTTTTTTTTTTAGAATGCAACGTAAGGAATCTCAGATAACCACTTTCATGTGGTTCCTCAAAGTGAAACATTTTTAGTGTTTTGCCCCTTTAGAGGTGCGATTGCAAGTTTCTTACCTAGTTAAGACTCTATTATTAACGGTAAGAGATGGTGATTGTTCTGCCCAATGGCAGATATTTGTGGTGAGTGAGAAAAGATATGCCGAGGACATCAAATCTCTGTGTTGCTTTTTTACAGTGTAAATAGCAATGCAATGTAGTTTCTGTTCAATGATAGAGATGGTTTTCTTTTTTTTTTTTTTAAAGCTTTCCCTTTTTTTTTTTTTTTTTTTAATATTCCATTGGCTGGATAGACAACAAGTTTCTATTTTTTTTTTTTTAATTTTATTTATTTATGGCTGTGTTGGATCTTCGTTTCTGTGCGAGGGCTTTCTCTAGTTGTGGCAAGCGGGGGCCACTCTTCATCGCGGTGCGCGGGCCTCTCACTATCGCGGCCTCTCTTGTTGCGGAGCACAGGCTCCAGACGCGCAGGCTCAGTAGTTGTGGCTCACGGGCCCATTTGCTCCGCGGCATGTGGGATCTTCCCAGACCAGGGCTCGAACCCGTGTCCCCTGCATTGGCAGGCAGATTCTCAACCACTGCGCCACCAGGGAAGCCCGGTTTTCTTTTTATATCATCGTATTAATCAAATTTAAAAATACACATATGTGAATCAATAAAAGTTTCAAGTGAATGTCACATTTCTGAAAGACTTTAATGGAGACGGAGGGAGACTACATGGCAGTGGAACCAGAATGCCTAAGGGGTAGAACAAGAAGAAAACAAAAAGGAGCACTTTCTAGAAATTTACATTTATAAACAACCATGACTCAGAAACCCAAATAAAAATAATGATTAATAAACTTTCCAATTTTAAACACGCAAATTGTTCTCAAATTTTAGTGAAATAAAAATATAGAAAATACTTTCATTCCAGTTCAATGTTACTACTACCAAATATCCAATTAAGTATTCAAATTAACTTGAAAACTAATTAAGAAGAATAGTAATATTGCTTATATATTTTCAGGAAATGTTCCAGATTTTCCTCGCCAGTCTGGGACTCCGCCCTTTTTTACAGTCATTCATTCTTTTTCTCTTTCTCGCAATCATTCCAAAATATTTTTAGGGTGGCTACTACCTGCGAGTCACTGTTTTGGGTGCTAAGGTAGAGTCAGGGACGGGAGAGAAGAGTTCAATGTGCTCTTGGAGCTTGCCTTCCAGTGAAGGAATGAGAAAATAGCAAAGATGGCTTCAGTTATTGATAAATATTATACAAAATAACAAAGTACCAGAAACTGAGTGGCTTAAACAACAGAAACGTACTGTCACAGTTCTGGAGGACAGAAGTCCCAGATCAAGGTATTGGCAGCTTTTCAGGGGACGTGGGTTCAATCCCTGGTCAGGGAACTAAGATCCCGCATGCTGCGGGGCAACTAAGCCCGCGCGCTGCAACTACTGAACGTGCATGCTCTGGAGCCCGCATCGCAACTACAGAGAACCCTGCGCACTGCAACTACTGAGCTCGCGCGCCTCAGTTAGAGCCCGCATGCCACAAGCTACAGACCCCACATGCCCTGGAGCCCATGCACCACAATTAGAGAAGAGAAAACCCGCACGCCACAAGTAGAGAGAAGCCTGTGCCCTGCAATGAAGAGTCCGTGTGCTGCAACGAAAAGATCCCGCATGCCTCAACAAAGATCCCGCGTGCCGCAACTAAGACCCAACGCGGCCAAAAATAAATAAAAATAAAATAAACAAGAAATAAATCTTTAAAAGAAAAAAAAAGGTGTTGTCAGCTTTGATTCCGTCTCTTTTCCATGATTCTTCCCTAGCTTCTGATGGTTTGCTGGCAATCTTTGGTATCCCTTAGCTTATAGAAACATCACCCCAATTTTGATCTTCACATGTTGTTCTCCCATGTGTGCAGTTTCTGCATCCAAATTTCCCCTTTTTCTACACCATTCATACTGGATTAGGACCCTCTTTAATTACCTCTTTTTAACTTGATTGCCACTGTAAATGCCCTATCTCCAAATAAGGACACGCATCTTATTTGAAGGCCACAATTTAAGCCGTAACAATCATTTATTAGAGATGTTGTAGACAACTTGGGCAAGATGGCATTGGCCGTGTCTTGAGAAATGACAAGGGGCAAAAAGAGATGTGAAGGAGTCAGAGCTTTCCTTGAAGAGCAAATATCAAGTGCAAAGGCCCTCAGACCGGAACAGACTAGTAGAGTGTGAGAAGTGGGGTGCTCCGCCTGGAGTATCAGAGCAAAGGCGAGTAGTGTATAAAAAGATCAAAGAGTAGGCAGGGCCCAGATTATAGGGCTCTCTGGAGGCCGTGGGGAAGAGTTTGGAGTTATCCTGATTTCAAGAGTCACAGCTAGACAGTTTTAAAGAGGGATCTGAAATATATTTTAAAAGACCACTATGGCTGACACTTTTCTTGCTGTGAAGGCCATCTAATCATTTCAGCTCTTCGTGATTTCTCTTTTTCTCAACACCTAGATCAATAATTTCCTTTTCACTCCATGGATGTGTTAGCAGAAGTAGAGGAAGCAAACACCGTTGGGCGCGGTATTTACTCAGCTGTCATCTTTATAAAAGATCCTTCTTTCAAAGCATGACGCTAATTGATTACTGCACTTAGTATTATTTCATTTGATATTCAGTCCTCCCTTGGTATCCACTGGGGATTGGTTCCAGGATCCCCACGAATACCAAATTTGTGGACTCTCAGGTCCTTTATTTAAAAAGGCATAGAGGGTCAACCCTCCCTATCTCTGGGTTATGTATCCACAGTACAGCTTCAATCCACCACAGTACAGTTTCAATCTGCGACTTGTTGAATCTGCAGATGCAAGCCCCATGGATATGGACGGCCAGTTGTACATTCAAAAAGTTTAGAGGTTACAGTCTTCATGGGTTTTTTTCTTTTTTTTCAAACCCAGAAACAAAAGCTTATCCGTCTAGGTCCAGGCTAAACCTTACCTCCTCTTTAATGCTTCGCTCAACAGCTCCATGTCAGCTCTATTGCTTCCTCCATCGGTCAAACCTGAATTTTCACACTTTTCATATTTTATTGTAACTATTTGTTATTTCATGTACCAGACAGTCTGTGGGCTCCTTTAGTTCAAGAAATTTTTTGCTTTTTAAAGTTTTCATCTTTTTATAAGCAGCATGTTGCATAATCCCTGCCAACAGGGAGAAACTAAAGGCATTTTGATGAATACAACACATTCCTTAGTACTATTCTCTAAAAGAACTTTATTTCCCACCAACCAAGAAAGTTAAAGATACTCCAAAACAATGAGACTTTAATAAACTTGTAATACTTTCATCATATCCACTTTAGACTTTTATAGTTGAATTGTTCTCATTCCAAAAGTGACTTGCTTTTGTTGAATCTGGGCCTTGTAGTTATACTAACTGGAAACAATTCTTCTGCAGTGAGTGCATCTCTGATTTCATGCTTCTTGTAACAGCTTTCACTAGAGAATTTCCTTCCCTTCATCTCCCAATGGCGAAGGGAGACAATATTCATTATTAAATTATTCGTTAATGACTTTTTCAGATCTTCTGTTTATTATGTGTGTTGAATTTCAAGTTTGTGATTGTAAACATGTAAACCTGTAAAACTTGTAAATTGCAGTGCATGCACTAAGACAAAAAGGATGGAATTGTGTTTTAAGTGCCCATTCTGTCACTATGTTGCTCTTTGGGGTATGTTGACATGCATAAGGGTGACTCTCTGGTGACAGATGATTCCAGCGGTGGTATTTTTGCCTATTAATCACATGGGCTTTGCATGCTTTGCAGATCATATATCCCAGTTTTTCATAACTCTTTTTATATCCATAGAGCTGTATTTAATGTAAAAAAAAATACAGTGGCTTGTTAGTGATGACTTAAATGAAGATGAAGATTAATTTATCCCAAATTCATTGAATTTCTATAGTATACTAAGCACAAGAAAGGCAGGAATGAATACTATGGTGGCCAGATCATCCAGGTTTGCCGGGACAGTCCCAGTTTTAGCACAGAAAGTCCTGTACCCTGGGGATCCCCCTCAGTACCAGTCAAATTAATTATCCTGCATCTGACAGACTTGTATTTAATTATAAAGATTAAATTTTAATCCTATTTTGTGTCTTTTTTTCCCAAAACAGATAGTATTTAGAATACAATCAAACAAAATATTTCTAAAATATGTAGGAAGAGAATAAGGATGAGGGTTATTTAGATGAAATTCACTTCGTGAAATAAATGCTGTGATGTCTCATACCTTTCCTTGAAGACGGTAGTTAGACTGTCACTGAGTGTTATCAGGCGATTGACTCGTTGTACCTTGTGTACTATTACATATAAAATAGATAACCAACAAGGACCTACTGTATAGCACAGGGAACTCTACTCAGTATTTTGTAATAATCTATAAGGGAAAAGTATCTGAAAAATATATATAACTGAATCACTTTGCTGTACACCTGAAACTAACACAACATTGTAAATCAACAGTACTTCAATTAAAAAGAAAAAAAGGGAACAAAAAATACAGGGCAGTCCTGGGGACTCTGTAATGGTGGATTTAGAGCACCTCTACCCTCAATGCTCCTTTCCCAATTTTTTGAGAAACATCAGCTCTTCTTTCAAGAGGACATTATAAGTCTAAATCCCAATTCTGTTTCCCACATCTCTGTGACCTTCACCAAGGTTCTGTTTTTCTTTCTAAAACTTGTTTTCTGAACTATTAAAAGTGGGGAGATAGGTGCTTACAGTATTTAAAGATTTATTCTGAGGTTTAAATGGCATAACATTTCCAAGAGCATCTGTATCTAGACAAAAGTAGGTATTCAATAAATGTAAATATTATCATAGGGCCCAACCCAAGTGCTGCCTTGTTTTTCTGGCCTTTCCTAAAACCTTGGTAAATTCCCTTCACTTCCTCTCTCCCCTGTCCATGAGCTATCATGCCAATTCAGTACTTTATTATGCTGACTTAGTTACTACACTTATTGATTTTTATTTCAGCTGCTTCTAAAGTATGCAAGCTTCTTGCAAATAGCGACTGATATTTCTGATGCTTAAAGCAATGTCAGGTATGTAGTAGAGATTCAACACATTTTTGGCAACATCTAATGGATGAAGAAGTGGTGAGAATGCAAATGGCAGAGAGAGGGTCACCCAGGAAGTGAGGAATTGAATATCTGAGAAAATAATTTTAAATTGAGTAATTAATCACTTTTTACCCAAACTTGCTTTTCTTTATGCATGATGCACATCAATTCATGCTGCCTTTTTACTTCAGTGCTCACTCACAGGCTACAAGGCAAAGTCCATAACCTTCACCATTTGAGACATTCCTCAAAGATTCCATGCCATGCTATCTGTGTCACAATGTCCCTTCATTTGGTGATTCCTCCATATGAAACATCTTGCTTTCTCTGTTTCCACACTGCCAGCTTCTATTCCATCTTCATCTAACTAAAGCTTAGCAATTCTTCAAAACTCAGTTTCAGTAGGCTTTTCCAACCTACTCCAACCTTACCTCCCAAAGCCTGAATATATTTCTTATGTATTCCATTGTATATCACGTAACATTCTTCCATTCCCTCTATCTCTCTATCTTATATTTGTCAGTTTTCCCTTGAGAGTGAAAGCGTATTCATGGAAGGAACTGTGACTCTCTCTATATTATTCCTTAGCCAGTGCCTGGTATATAACAGGTACAGAAATGATTTTTGAATGAAAACCTTTGAATCTGAAATTGGTAGCAATAATGTACCTTATTATACTCTATTTCAAAGGAGCTATACCCCTCCCAGGTTGTGCAGATTGAGTTGTTGCACTATAGCTATTGCTTTCTAGGGAGCTATAGCAAGGTTGTACAACAGAGTTTATTGACTACAGATTTAAAGTTTGTTTGCTAGCAGTTCACTAGGGTTATATTGATTATGCCCATCCTTTCGATTAGATGTCAACTATTGTCATCATATGATTCAAAGTTCCACAGGATAGCTCTCACCTGAGGTCAAGTACACTGTCTGATTAACAGAAATGTCCCCTTCCAAGGTTCAGTGATGGGAAGATGCTTAAAAACCAGGTGAGAGTTCTCTACTTCCCTCTCACTTAAGTTTAAGTTATACTTTCTTCAATTAAGGTCAAACCTTCAACCTGTGAATTATGGGTATTCCTCTTTTATACAGAATAACTGCCTATAGACCTAAGTAAAGAGAGCACTAGACTTAGAGAAAGGTAACTGTGGTTGAGCTGTGCTCTGTCTGAGATGAGGACTTGATCAGGGGAATGCTGATTAACCTCTTCATCCATTTCCTTTTCTGTAAAGGAGAGGTAAGAATTCCCATCTCAGAGTACTGCTGAAGGAATGAAATAATAATACATATAAAACAGAATATGTATTTTCTCCATTTCTGGGATATAAGTTATTCCTGAAGAGATTTCTTTTTCCAATTTACCATCAAAACCTTCTTTTGGATAGAAAATATAAACTCTTGAGCACATTTTTGTGCTTATTTCTTGAAGAAGCTGAGCTTGTTTCTTGTGGTTTTAACTTTCTGGCTATTTTGTTTGTCATTTGCCTGTTTTATGTTTATAAGTAAATACTAATCCTTTCTGATCTGGTCACATAAAGGTAAAGGGGTTCATTCTCTAGTATCTCAAAGCCAATGATGACTCGGACAATAAAACATGCTCACGCCATTGTGATAGTCAAGCAACAGGTGACTGGCTACGTGGGAAACAAAACCTGAGGTTGTATGGTTCGAAGATGCCTCTTCCACTGTTAGAACAAAATTGAAGGAAATAAAAATCTTGAAAGATAACTGAAACAGTGCCAGACTATATGAAAAAATTGACCAGCACACATAGGAGTTACATTGTTAGAACTACACGGCAACTATGGGATGTAGAGAAAAATAAGACAGACTTTCTAAGCTCAGAAGGATATATTGAGACAATAAACAGCAATTTCAAGTATTATTAATATTCTCTGACCATAATGAAACCAAAGATACAAACGATGTGGGTAATAATAATAATGATAGCAGAAATCAGTATATGATTAGCTACCATAAATGAACATTATGGAAAATGTAAGAAGAGGAAGAAGAAATTGCTTTCCTCTGGTGTGAGTAAATGGTTATCACCTGGCCTGGGCCTGGCACAATCCTAGACTTCTCTAGGAAGATGATCTCAGATTACCTGTCACAACACTATTTCCATGGACATGATAGAGTTAAGATGAATGAGGAATGATATATTCTAGAGGCTAATTGTCATTTTTGTTTGCTTGATATGGTACTGGATTTGGCCCGGGGGTAGCTTTGAGTTGTAATGGGAACAACAAAAAAGACAGGTGGGAAACCAAGGCATTGACCTCTCTAGGTCAAGGTGAATCCTACACACTGGGATTCATCCCTTACAAGCACTCACTTCCTTTGGGTGAGCTGGGTGTAGCGGGGTGAGGTAAGAAACTGTGTGTGTGTAGCTGCTGAATCTCCCAAGGAGATAAAAAGTTCTGAATTGCTTGTCCTGTATTCTTCTCTAAAGCTCAGTAAATATGCTTGTGAATTAAAAGCCCATTGTGCCTCATGAGTGCTATTGCTGGCATGAAGCTGGTGGTGCTATGGTGAGGTTTTATGACCAACGTGGATCTGCAGATCTTGAGAAGAAGATGGCAGCATATCAAGTAGGTACAGTAGTATGAATTTTATACCATAAGATTGTGAGGGTAGCGATGCACAAGCATGCTGGAGAAAGAGCTTGGCTGGAGTGGAATGGTCATGAAATTGTATCGCAGCTATCCAAATGGGAAAATGTCAGGTAGAGGAGAGGGAGGAGGCTGAAGTAGTGGCTGGAGGACGGGATGTGTATGGGAGAGTATAGAAAGAGGGCCAAGCATGACAGAGCCGTGAAAGTGTATGGTGAGTCTGATGAATGATATAAGAAAATTGATTGTGTTTAAATGGCAAAGCCTTTTGATTGGAAGATTTGGGTTTCTATTCTGAGGTCATTAAGTGGGATTTTTTTTTCTGGTTATCTTTTGATATCGTGAGTAAATTAAAATGTCTTTTTTCCTCTATGATTTCTAGATTTCAACTTGAATGACTCTGCAGTTTCTCAGGTATGGATAAATCAAGAGAAATTAGCGAGGATTTTTATCTTTGTTCTTTAATCCAGAAATGGCAATTTTATACAATACTAGGATTTCACTCAAAATACTCCTCTTTCACTTGAATGTCTATAACTCCAAACCTTCTTAGTTATTTATGAAATTTGGAAGGTTAAAGGAAGGTTCTAAGATTCTAACAAATGATTGAAAGTAAGGGAAACCCTGGGTTATGAGTAGGGTTTATCCCAGTGACTACCGAACACATGCTTATAAATCATTAGAAACTGCTTCTCTGAGTTTTCTTCTTTGATGATAAATAGATGTGTTATTCATCTTGCTATAGCTACTCTAACATTTGGACCAGTTCCCACAAATCTTTTGGGCCATGGGAACATGAAGCAGAAGCAAGATTTTGGTCCATCATCCATAATTAATTAGCTGTCTTTTGGAGGAAGTTCTTTCAACTCTCTGGGATTCTTTTTTTTTTTTTTCCTCTGGGATTCTTTTTGCGGTAGAATAAACCCTTAAAGTGAGATAATGGATGTAAAAGCCCAGATTGCCTCGGCAAGGATAATATATAAATACAATGCCTTTAGAACAATAGTTATATCACATTCCATCTTAAAATAAAATAAATTCCACACTTTTATCCAGTGATCTACACACATGCAAACACACACGTATATTATTTTGACTAATTCAGTTTGTTTTTTTTATATTAAATATACTAATTGGTTGATTTTTAAATTTTTTTAGATTGTATCTTTAAAAAAACATAAACTTTTTTCTTCTTTCCTGTATATGAATTAGAGGCTTTTCTCTAGGGAAACTGACAAATAGTTTAGCTATAGATATTCAAGGCAATCATTTTCAACTTGAGGCATGAGATTGGTTTAGTAATCTGCATATAGATTTTGAGTTGGTATTTGTTACATGTGTATGTCTTTTGTTGTAACAGTCTAATAAAAATTGTAATAGGGCATTATGTGATGGCATGACTTTAAGAAATTATGAAATTTATGATCAATCTGAATTTTAATTTTTATACTAACATCTTATTTTTATACCAACATTTTAAATTGTAATTTGTTTATATCTTTATTATAATCAGGAGAAGATGCTTTCTCTCAAGGCTTGTCAGTTTAAGCAAATGCTTACTTGGCCTGTGTCTAGAATAAGGGTCCTGAAGTCCCTTTCCAATCTCTGCACATGGGGTGTTCTAGCCCATTCTCAGCTTTCCTAACTATCCCTGAATGTAAAGATTTCTGACTGCTTGTTGGGGATTATGTAACTAGAAAGTGAATACTGTGGACCTGGGCATGATTCAGGGTAAATCAGATGTGTACATTTGTTCAGTTGCTTTAAAGACAGGACAAACTGTGAATTGGATGGATTTTTTAAGAACCAGGCTATATAACAGGAAGCTAGTATTTCTTGCTCAGGACGAAGAAATTACAATATTAAAATAATTATTTTAATATCTGTGAAAGGACAGGGACAAGGTACTGCTTGGCTATAAGAAAATAAGCTTATAAAAGGATTATTTTAAAAATATGAATAGAAGTCATAAATAAAGACTTAAAGCAACTATTGATTGTCCAGAGGTCCAGCATAACCACATTTAGGGTCAGGATTTTTAAGCAAGAAAATAGGAAAAAATCAAATCAACTTATATTCAGGTTTTAACTATCTCATGTGTGCCTAGGTAGCATAATTCCAGATTTTTATATCCTTGTATTTGGGGGGATGAAGGGAGAATACATTATTTGGTTTTGATATTCCTCAGCCGACAATTCTGCAGGTAGTTTACCACTTTTCACTTCAACATTTGCTCTGTTTGGGGTGAACAGAATTAAAAATATTTCTTGAAGACATATGGAGAGTAGGTGTGAAACAATTCTCACTCTATTAACACATTTCTTGACAGATTCTCAGATTGATCAAGAAATGGTAACAATTTTCAGGGAACTGAGAAGTATGTAATGTGGAGGTGATGCATGCCCTAGAGATGGTTCAGGAAAGCCCAAGAGTTGTATGAGCTTCTCTTTAAATAACTCAAATTGCTGTCAAAAGAGTTTGACTGAAGAGAATGATAGAAGTAGATGGTTTTAGAACAATCTACATTCAGCTAAAAAAAAGTTTCCCATCACGAATTAATGCAAATATTAAGAAGCTGAAAGTAGAGGATGAGTTTTTCAAAAACAGAATTCGGTAAAAACATTTGTCTCTGATGTGATAAGCATCTCTAATGTAACACAGTGCAATGCAATATCTTACTCAGGGAAATAGATTGTTTTGGACTCTGCTTCTCCTATTGTCACCTTTGTTGTGCATCTGAGACTGTGGCTTAAAAAGATAGAAGGCAGAAAAAAGCATTTCCACCCAACAGAATGTTCCGCTGCTGGATATTTTTAAAAATCTGCCTTTCTTTTTCATGAACTCTCAAATATTTATCTGGAGCTAAATTATATGGAAGTAACAGGAGGCAGTTTTTACAAGTATATGGGATATATTTTCTCATCAAATCTATAAATATTTTGAAACGAGAGCTTTCTCTGAAGAGTTTTATAACACTTTTTTTCTTTGGGACCAACTTTGGTAAAATATAAGACAGCTGTAGATTGGTAATTATGCAGATAAAATGGCTGCAAATTGGTAAAAATAGAAAGTGGAAAAAGTGAACCATTTTCAAAAGGCCTTTTTCATTGTTTTCCTTCTTGCTGCTGGGTGGGTATTGTCACTGATTTGGTGGGAAAACCTCTGCACTCTTAGGTGATTCTGGTGATCCATGTCTGTGAGACTAAATCTTTTGCCCACCAGTTCCTATAACCAACCCAGTTTCAAAAATAAAAAATTGTGTTCTTCCTAGTAGCTTTGTATTAGTAGCTTGGAGTAAACTGTATCATAGACCCATAGGATTAAACACAGCTGGATAATCTAGATTGTTTTACTTATTTTTAGTGAAGAGGAGAGAGGGTGGGCAAGTGCCGGGCACATGTACTTTTCAGGTTCAGGGATATGGAAGGGGTTAGCAAAGGATACACTGA